>NC_141699.1:1072646444-1075046444 GCF_964263255.1 Lissotriton vulgaris | reverse complement strand
CTTCTCTTATGCTGGGTAATAGTATAGCATGAGAGCAGTGTCGGGATTGGCATCTAGGAGCCTACGCAGTGTGCAGCAGCCTATGGGAACTGAGCATTGGAAGAGGAGCAAGATTGCGACTGGAATGCTTGCTTTTTATTACTAGGTCAAATGCTTTAGCCTTAGAAAGTTTGTGGCATTTCTGATTTATGCCTCAGTACCTTTCTTTGCACTTTATACGCATTATCGTATTGATTTTTTCAACTTAATCTATTTGGTTATTATGATCAAATTCTAAACGTTGTAATACACATTGTACATTAAAATTAAACTTATTATACAAGAGCCATGCTCTATTTTACTTTACTACTATTATAAAGAAACAATGGTCCTGGACCAATTATTTAAGGAAGAGCTAGATTAACAGAATTTTCAATTTATTTGAGTTTACATTAATCAGCTCACAAACGTCTGTAAATCGTGAAAATATATGTGCAGATAAACCACTAATTATAATTACAATATATTTATTTAGTTATTTAAAGGAACAATCATTAGAGGGTCAAGAAGGTAGGAGAATGTTCTAGGGAACGTGTAAGAAAGCGTGCTCGAGTATATATAGGAGTCAAGAGAGCTCAAAGTGTGGAAAAGTAAAGGGCCTATATTTACAAGACTGTACAAAAACGATATCCAATAAACAGTTAGATGCAACCTGGCCACATGCAAATTATTCATTTATTCGAATTTGCAAGGAGAGCTTCCTTGTGGATGTAAACAGGGGTAATGGGGACGGGGAAATTGGTCCAGGTGCTGTAGGGGGTAGCGTCGACGTTTCGATCCGGCTTATCGGTAAACAAGGGGCTTTCTTACCTCAGCTTTGCAGAGCTTCCTTAGGACAAGGGGACAGATGAAGTGACCCTCATCAATCTTGCAATGCTCAATTGCAGTCCAAAACCTGGTTATACCAATGCCCGTAAAGTGGCAAGGGCTAACTGAGGACAAATCCCATTATTCAGTAGTTATAAATGGTGGTGGTGCCCAGACCATCCATGGAACATAATATCCAGGCCTGTATGTGTGGAAAGAGTTTGCTGAATGAATCGGGCAATCCAGAGAACAGCGTAATTTATACAACTGGATACGATCTGATCGATGTCCTTACTCCATCATGAGGGCAGCCATTCAGCAAACTCTTGCCACACGTACAGGCCTGAATATTACGTTTGTCACCCCGAGGGCCACAGGTAGGCCCAGACGTGGGTCCCATGCTCTCCATGCAATTGGAGTCAAGCCATCCTTGCTGATGAGGGCGGAAAGCCCGAAACCGTTCCTAGGATGCTTGTTTCCAGTCCAGGGAGGACCTGGCCTGACCGTTCAGGCTGGACTGCTCCCATTGGGTGCAGGGTCAAGACTGATTTGCATATGGCTGGGTCCAAAATGGAATGGCATGGTGAACAAGAAAACAATGGATATAGGACCAAATCTCTGTACTGGTTTGAATGTATGACATTGTTCTGCATTCTGTGCATCAATTGTTCTTTTTGTATTTGTCACCCCGAGTGGGACGGGTATGCTACCATGGTGGTCTGTTTTACCAACCGCTATCCTAATGACCCCCTTCATCTCCAAAGGAGCACACAGACATGTTGTATATTTTGAATGCTACAGCCATTTGGGGTCTCTGTCTCAATCATTTCAACATGTTAAGGTTTTTACCTTAAATTTATTGTCTGGGAAGAATAGCAAAAATAAAGTGCCGCAAAAATGCTGCAAAATTTCGAAATATGTGCCACAAAATGTCCCTTATTTGTGCTGCACAATTTGCTAATCTATGCTGGAATATCCTGACAGGCATCCAGTGCAAATGCCATAACATATAATACTATTAGTTTGTGCTAGTAAATGAGATTACCATCCTTGAACACCCACCAGTATGATAGAATGTTCGCATGAGCAAATCCGATTATTTTTAGGCTGTGTTTGTGGGCATTACAATCGGAAGAGCTTGGTGAATGCCCTTGCATGTTTATGGGTATTTGCCACTTTTTTGTGAAGGTATTTTCAGGGTGGGAATCAGTGGGAACACCCACAATATTGGTGAGGCAGCAAGGAAGTGATTTAGAAAACAATGGAATATCGAGGGGGAAACCAAAATTATAAAGATAGCAGATGTAAATGCCCTTTAGAATGACAGATGCTTATTATTTTTAATATGTTGTATGTTATTAGCTACACATGTGATCATAGGCGTCGATTTAGAACAATGTCAGGGGTAGTGGCAGTGACATCACATATTCCTTGATCTTAATGGCATCACATGAAATGAACTATATGCTCATTGACCTTCTTTCAGGAAGGAGTGCATTTTAAAATGTAAGTTCCACATAAGTTTGCTAAAATGCCAAATGCGCTGGCAGAGCACTTAGTAAATAATTACATCTTTTTGTGGTATGCCAGGCCAATGAAACTTGACATTCCCCAGGAGTTGACTTCTATTGTTCCAGGGCCATGATCCTTTTGTCATGGATGTTCACACATGTCATGGCTGTGGCTTATATAAAAGTGACATAAAATGTTCTAAAGCCAGAATTTTGCAATGTATGTTGTCCATACACCAGAGGTGACCCTTATGTCAAAAAATACATCAGCATGTCATGGTCAGCAAATTGTAATGGTTGCCACCCTCACATATGCTCGTTTGTCCACCTTTATTATAAGAATTATCTACTAACTACTAACACAAGCATTGTGCCCCAGTGCCCACAAGCTTAGACATTCCACAAGTATGTCAGTATTTTTACATGGGTGCTTTTTGTACATTTTGTCGTACGAACAATTAGACGATGGCTCGTAGTTCGAGTCATTTACACATGTTTTTGCACTTTACATATTTTAATGAACTGCCGTATCTACCCCCCTGATTGTACATTTAATTTTTTTTGGGCTAGATTGCTTTTTTGCACATATTATTGTATTGTAATCTGACATCTTGCAACTCAATGTAACGCGGATCTCATTCCCCGACTTATATCTGGATGTTTTAAAATTTTAATTTTAAATGTTTCTTTTAATAGTATGCTTTTATGGTGACAATACTTACACCAAATAAAGCTGATTTGTTTGTTTGTTTGAGTGCCCCATATGCTTTTAATTACCTCTAGTATGCCAGTGGCAGGTTTTCACAATTGTCACCTTTACATCAAGAATATCCTCCAGCGTGCTAGAGGCATTATTTTGTCACAGGTGTCACTAATGCTAAGAATTGCCTCAAGTATGCCAGTGGCAGTATCTTATCCTGGGTGTCTCTAGAAGACAATAATAACATACAGAATGCCAGGGCAACCTACAACTCACAAGCATTATATCACATTTTCACTCACACTCCCATCACTTACTCACACTCAGTCTCTAACTCATTGTTAGTCACATCTGTTCATTCTCACTCACAATTTCTCATCCACACTCTCTTACACCCCTTTAAACTCATTATTATTTTTCCCCAGCTATTGACATTTAATCTCACTCACTCATACTGACTGGCACTCAATCTCACACAATTTCACTCATTCCTTGTCAATGAATCTCTCTCACAATCAATTACACTCATATGCTTCTATATACAGACACATATGCTCACACATGCACACACTCTCTTTCACATAAACACTCTCTCACCTGGAAGAACATATAATATACACAGATTTAAACATTTTTTACTAACCAAGGCTGCCACCAAAGGTCCTGTACTAGCTAAGTGTGCTCAGCATTTTATGATACTAGTAGCAAACATTAACATATTTTTCACTCTTGGTGCAATTAAAATCAAGCAAAAACTAAGCAATGCAGAGCTTCCCCAGTGTTATTGCCTCTGTGTTTGCCAACTTTGAGGCCAGGGTTCGCAAAATTAGTTCCAAGCATCACAAGAATAAGCCTGGTGTCACAGCTGCTACTCCAGGCGACCTCTAAATGACATCCATGTATGCAAGTACTCCATGAAAATACTGTCGGTCAAAGATTCCAAGCAGAAATTATGGAATTATTTGATCAATTATATATTTACTGACAATGTAGGCATTAGACCACATGAGTGAAATTCTGACCTATAGTTTAGATGTTTTGTTAATCTGGTCCTACTTCATATCTAAGCCTCTATCCCTAATACACATTTAATCACTAGTCTCATTCTGTAAACCTTGACTTTTCATCCTGTGTTCTCAGGGATAGCCGTGGATCCTGCACCTATCCTCTTCCATTCAGCTGCCAATGTGATCTCTTCTGTTGTTTTTGGGCATCGCTTCTCTAGCGACGACAAATCCTTCCACCAGTTCATTGAAGGAACTAATTACACAGCAAGATTTCTAGGTTCTGTGTGGGCCATGGTGAGTACTTTTTACCTGTGATAAATGTTTTACACCTCAATGTAGTTGTTGTACTAATATCATCTGCTGCAAACCTTTTTTTTTGTTCAAGAAGTTTTTATTAAGTTTTCAAATACATATGAAAAAAGAGAAAATGGAAACAATAAAATGGTGAAGGGGTAAAAACCATAATAAAACATACATTGCATAATTAGGATAAACAATCAGGTAAATAGCATATAATAAAATAGGAATATTATAACAAAAGAGAAGGGGAAAGGAAAGTAGGAAAAAGAAAGAAAGAAGGAGGAAAAGAGAAATAGAGAGAGGACAGGGGAGAAAGAACTAAAATGGTGGTACACATTAGTGTAGAAAAGGGGAGAAAAAGAATTAATGTATAGGAGAGTGTGAAGAAAGATATGTAGTGAAAGGAAGCCAAAGAAGATCTGTTTTAATTTTATGAGAAAGAGAAGAAGAGGAAACTGTAGCAATTCTATGTTCATCACCAATAAAATTCCACCAAGTTAATAAAGACATTTTTGAATTGTCTTTCCAGGAGGATAATCTGGGAGCAGATGATGCAACATCAACATTAGGAGATAAAGATCCAAGAAAAATATTTTCAAATGTTAAAGTAGCATTAAAGTTAAACACAAGCATGCAAATATTCCAAACAGAGCTCCTAAAAAGGAGAAAACATTAGAACATTCATAAAGTAGATGCATTAACGTGCCTGTTTCAGTGGAGCATGACCAACATAATGGAGAGGAGGTTGGTGAAAATTTACAAATATTATTAGGAGGAATAATCGCTCTTTGATAAATAAAATACAAAGATTGAGTTATACGAGCAGCAGCAGAAACTTTGAAAAGTTTGGACCATATAGTGTCCCATGTAAAGACAGATAAAGAAATGGACAAATCAGTTTCCCATGCAATTTCAATGTGAGACTTAGGTCTTTCAATACCAGTTGATAACAATAACTTATAAACAAGAGCGGCTTGAGGTCTGTGAGTTGAAAATATGGAGTATAAAGGTGTAGAAGGGGATAGACGGTGTGTGAGGTGGAAGAGAAAAAGTAGTTAGATGAGATTGTATGGCATTAACAATGATATCATATTCATTAAGAGAAGAATCAGGTAATTGATATTTTGTTTGTAAAGTATGAAAGGGAACAATAGAATTATTGTGTAATTATTGATGAACAAAAATAATACCCTTTTCTTTCCAGTATTTGTAGTAAAATGATTTAACTTCATATTTGAGAAATGTATTGTACCATACAGTAGAAGATAAAAAAGATTTGAAAGGAGTAAAGTCCCTAGAGAAAGTATTATAAAGTAAAGATCGGGAGTATTTTAAAATAGGATTAGTAGACAAAAAGGCACAATTTGACATAAAAACTACCTGCTGAAAAGAGAAATCTTTTAATGAGGAGCGTTCAAAAAGAACCCCTCTGGGACCAGGACACTCCACAAAATCATAGACTAATGTAAAAGATTGTTTAATCAAAAAAGTGATAAGCCATAAAATTAGGAAAACGCACACCACCTTCGTCTTTAGGACAAATGAGTTTATGTAGAGCAATTCGTGGGTGTTTATTGTTCCATAGAAATTTTGTACATGTAGAGTTAATTTTAGAAAAATATGAATTGGGAATTCTGACAGGTAGCATAGACAGTGTGTATAAAACATGAGGGACAATCATCATTTTAATGGTATCTAACCTACCCCACCATGAGATAAATAAGGGTGACGAGATGAGGAGGAGTGACTGGATATATAAAAGTGTAATATAGGAAATAAAAGAGGGGCCAAAACCAAACCATTGAAGAGTTTGAAACATAAATTGCCAGTTAATACGATCAAATGCCTTTTCAGCATCCAAAGACAGGGCTGCAAGGGGAGATTTATATTTTTTGCCATAAGAAATGATATTAGAAAACACTCGAACATTATCAGATGCCAGTCTGCCCTTCACAAATCCAACTTGATTAGCTTTAATCAAGAGAGGAATAATGGTTTCAAGTTGGGATGCGAGAATTTTGGAAAACATTTTACAATCATAATTAATTAGTGATATAGGGCGATAGTTTTTGCAATAGGAGTGATCCTTGTCAGGTTTGGGTATGATAACAATTAAAGCATCCATAAAAGAGCCAGATGCTTTTGCGTCAGCAATAAAAGAGTTAAAAAGTTGGAGGAGTTTGGGAACAAAAATGGTACTAAAAGTGTTATAAAATTCTATAGATAAGCCATCAGGACTTGGGGCATTTGATTTTTTTAGGGTTTTGACAGCATTAGTTACCTCCTGAGGAGTAATGTCTTTTTCTAACGCATTAAATTCATCAGGTAAAGATGGAAGAGAAGGTAGGCCTGAGAAGAAGGTTGTTAGATTTTGAGTAGTGGGGGATGTATCATCAGAATAAAGAGATTTATAGTAGTCATGGAAAAGCTCAGCAATGTCTTCATCTGATGATACTAGTTTTGTAGTGGATTCATTAAGAATAGGTCCTATAGTCTTACGTTCAGAATTCATTTTTTAATATTTAGCCAACATTTTCTCCGCTTTATTTTGCCCTCCATGATATTTAGATTTAATTTTAAGCAAAATATTACCTGGTTCAGTTGTTACTAATTTGTTAAGTTATTTTTTTGCTCTAATTAAATCATGAAGGGCATCAGATGATCGGGAAGTAAAATACATATGTTCTAAGCTTTTAAGTTTACATAGTTGTTCTTCATATTTCTTCCTTGTGGATTTCTTCTTTTTTGATACATAAGAAATGGTAAAGGCACGAAAAGCAGCCTTAAAAGCATCCCAATTGTTGGGAACAGAAGTAGTCAATGGGTTATTAAAGCTAAAAAAATTCATTAATAAAAGTGGTAGCTTCTTTAATAAAAACTGTGTCTGTTAATAAAAAAGTATTAAGTTTCCATCGGTTAAATTGAGAGGAGACATGTGAAAGATCCAAAACAGCGTAAACAGGGGCATGATCCGATATAAAGATGGAGCCAATTTCAGATTTTTGTATAGAGGGGAGCAAAGACTTACTGGTCAAAATATAATCAATCCTGGAACGGGTGTGATCAGCCAGGATAGCTTGACTCTAGTGGCATGGAGAGCATGGGAGCCACGTCTGAGCAAACCGGTCCCACTTGGGGGTGACAAATGTGAAAAGAACAATTGATGGTCAGAATGCAGAACAATGTCATCCATTCACCCCTGTACAGAGATCTGGGGATAAATCCATCATTTTCATGCTCACCATGCCCTTCCAGTTTGGACGCAGCCATATGCAATTCAGTCTTGACCCTGCGCCCAATGGGAACAGTCCAGCTCGATCTGTCATGCCAGGTCCTCTCTGAACTGGAAACAAGCATCCTAGGACCAGTTTCGGGCTTTCAGCTCTCATCAGCCATGATAGCTTGATTCCAGTGGCATGGAGAGCATGGGACCCACTTCTGGGCAAACCGGTCCCACTCGGGGTGCCAAATGCAAAAACAACAATTGATGGTCAGAATGCAGAACAATTTCATACATTCACCCCAGTACAGAGATCTGGGCCTCAATCCATTGTTTTATTGCTCACCATGGCTTCAAGTTTAGACCCAGCCATATGCAAATCAGTCTTGACCCCTTTGCCCAATGGGAACAGTCCAGCCCGAACTGTCAGGCCAGGTCCTCCCAGGACTGGAAACAAGCATCCTAGGGCTGGTTTCGGGCTTTCAGCCCTCATCAGCTAGGATAGCTTGACTCCAGTGGCATGGAGAGCACGGAACCCAAGTCTGGGCATACCCGTCCCACTCGGGGTGACAAATGCAAAAAGAACCATTGATGGACAGAATGTAGATCAATGTCATACTTTCACCCCAGTACAGAGATCTGTGCCTAAATCCATTGTTTTCTTTCTCACCATGCCATTCCAGTTTGGACCCAGCCATATGCAAATCAGTCTTGACCCTGCACCCAATGGGAACAATCCAGCCCAAACTGTAATGCCAGGTCCTCCCTCGACTGGAAACAAGCATCCTAGGACCATTTTCTGTCTTTCAGCCCTCATCAGCCAGGATAGCTTGACTCTAGTGGCATGGAGAGCATGGGACCCACGTCTGAGCAAACCGATCCCACTCAGAGGTGACAAATGCAAAAAGAACAATTGATGGTCAGAATGCAGAACAATGTCATACATTCACCCCAATAAAGAGATCTAGGCCTAAATCCATCGTTTTCTTGCTCACCATGCCGTTCCAGTTTGGACCTAGCCATATGCAATTCAGTCTTGACCCTGCACCTAATGGGAACAGTCCAGCTTGAACTGTCATGCCAGGTCCTCTCTGGACTGGAAACAAGCATCCTAGGACCGGTTTTGGGCTTTCAGCCCTCATCAGCCAGGATAGCTTGACTACAGTGGCATTGAGAGCATGGGACCCACTTCTGGGCAATGCGGTCCCACTCGGGTGTGACAAATGCAAAAAGAAAAATTGATGGTCAGAAGCAGAACGATGTCATACATTCACCCCAGTACAGAGATCTGGGCCTAAATCCATTGTTTTCTTGCTCACCATGCCATTCAAGTTTGGAACCAGCCATACGCAAATCAGTCTTGAAACCCTTTTCCCAATGGGAACAGTCCAGCCCGAACTGTCATGCCAGGTCCTCTCTGGACTGGAAACAAGCATCCTAGGACTGGTTTAGGGCTTTCAGCCCTCATTAGCCAGGATAGCTTGACTACAGTGGCCTGGAGGGTAAACAGACAAAATATCGACTACACAATATCGAATGGACATAATATCGAGTACAAAATATAGGCTGGACAAAATATCGAATGGACAGAATATAGACATCAAAAATATCGTTTTGAAGGTAAGTAATGTAATATCGAATTTTAAAATATAGATAGTCAAAATATCGAAGTACATAATATAGGTTAATAAAAATATTGAACATTTAATAATATCAAATTTTTTATAGTGTATTTCATGTGTTAAAAGTGTTTATTTATGTTATAATGTAATTTAATTAATGAATTTAATGTTATTTAAATTTTGCGTAATTTAATTCTGTAGCGGGTTGTGGGTTTATAGGGGAATAGGGTGGGAAGTAATTTAATTATAATTAATTAAATATGTTAATTTATTTATTGGTATTTGTTTATAATAAATTGTTAATTAATCTTTATTTTGTAATTAATTACATTTTAATTTACAATGAATTTTATTTAATTGATTATTTGATAATTATGCTAATTTAACAAATTTAATTTCTGTAGCGGGTTGTGGGTTTATAGGGGAATAGGGTGGGAAGTAATTTAATTATAATTAATTAAATATGTTAATTCATGTAGTGTTATTTATTTATAATTAATTGTTAAATAATTGTCATTTGGTAATTAATTAGATTGTAATTGCCAATTAATTTTATTTAATTGATTAATTGATAATTATGTTTTTGTTGTTTATTAGATTTTAATTGTTACGTAACTTTTTAATTCCTAATTAATTAATTATTAATTTGTAATTAATTAGTATTAAAAGATAAGTAATTGTAATGATTAATTTAAATTAGTATTTGAAATTAATTAATTATTATATTATAATAAATTGGTAATTACTTTTAATTAATTTGTTGTATCCATATGCAAATCAGTCTTGACCCTGTGCCCAATGGGAACAGTCCAGCCCGAACTGTCTTGCCAGATCCTCCCTGGACTGGAAACAAGCATCCTAGGACCGGTTTCTGTCTTTCAGCCTCATCAGCCAGGATAGCTTGACTCCAGTGGCATGGAGAGCACAGGAACCATGTCTGGGCATACTCGTCCCACTCGGGGTGACAAATGAAAAAAGAACAATTGATGGACAGAATGCAGAATAATGTCATACATTCACCCCAGTTCAGAGATCTGGGCCTAAATCCATTGTTTTCTTGCTCACCATGCCGTTCCAGTTTGGACCCAGCCATATGCAAATCAGTCTCGACCTTGCGCCCAAGGTCCTCCTTGGACTGGAAACAAGTATCCTAGGACCGGTTTTGGGCTTTCAGCCCTCATCAGCCAGGATGAAAACCTTTTTTTAGAGCTGAAATGTACATCTGTAAGAGATGTGGGGGAAGCAGGGCATACTTCATTTGATAGAATTCACCAATCAGGTCATCAGATCCCAGAGTTATTCCTGGTGCTATTTTCTAGATTAATTCCTTTATTTACTGCACACTAATTGTGAGGTTTATTGCCTGTGTCTGCTCAGGGGTAATAGTGTTAATTGATACCTTACCCAAGTAGGCAGCAATCTCAGCTGGAAAGGCTGTGTCTGATTTTCTGTGTAACATGATGTATAGTCTGCAAACACTTTATTAATTCGATTAGGGTATAGATGGCGCCACCGGATGATTTTTCAACTCAGCTATGGTTAACCAGGCCAGGATGCCACCTGACCAATCGCATTTCATGTGGGTGTGTATGGTTGCATATTTCTCCCTTTCCTTACTGAGTCTATGCCAATTACCTCAATGCAACAGCGTGCCCACTCCAAATTCTTTATGGTTTCCTCTAGTATATTTAGCTTCATCACTTAGATTTTGCAATCTCCAACTAATTTTTTATACAACCATCCCTAATGGCCACTTTAATGGCCTCCCATTCCAGTAATGAGTCTGAAGTGTACTCTCGTTTTCCTGAAAATATCATCCGCTGGCTTCTATAATTGTTTTTATGAAGGCTCCTTCTTCTAAAGTGGTGCTTTGTAACCTCCAATATAGAATTTTTGTGCATTATACAACCCAGGAATTGCATAGGATCAGTAGATTGTGGTCAGGAATTGTTCTGTTCTCGTATTCTATGTAGGTTGTATCATGTTGCATCCTGGTAGTTCACAGAATCTGGTCTTAGCTAACGTATGTTAGGTTAGGTACTGGACTCTACATTAATGCCCATTGTGCCATTCAGCCTTGCATATGCTATATTGATTCACCTGCTTGTATGTGGGGAATGGGAAGTGTGAACGGTCCAAAACAGTATCTAAGAAGCAGTTCTAATCTTCGCCTAGCAGCACTGAAACTTGTGGCTATTTAGATAGCAGAAAGGATATCGCAGCTAAGAACTTAGCAGGTTATAATTTTGGAGCAACTATGCCACCTGACATCACTTCCCTGCTGTCTGAGTGCCCTGTAATCAGAATGAATCTACTCTTCTTATCAATGTATGTTTCTAAACTAACAAAATAGATTCCATGTCTTGGGGCTCCTATAGTGTATGAAGACAAACCTGTTGTAAAAAGATGTCTTTGCCATTTACAATGTTATTCAGGTATTTCTTGGTGGGATGAATGTGTCTATTGAACCTATATTAGCACCTCTGTGCTGTTTAAAGGACTGGAACCCAAGCTTTAGATACATGCCCAGTTTGCTGACCCTTATTTGCATATACCCTTTGTGATCATCTGATGCTTAAGTATACATCCTGCCTTGAAAGGCTTTTCCAGTCCAGCAGGAAACCAGCCATCCAGTACCCACAGGCAGACCCCAGCTGCATGATTGCAAAGCAGCTCTGAAAAATCCAAAACAAAAAACCCTAAACTCCAATACCCCATTAAAACTGTCCACTTAATGTTTCTCGTGTCATTTAGAAGGGTGATTTGGTGCAGACAATTCTGTCAGATTCTTTTTTATTTAGTGCCTTAGTCACTCAGTATGCAAGGAGGGGGTCTGGGTCAGCAGTTGTCTCCTTTTTATAATTATTCAGCACAGACCCAGGACACCTTTGGGCTCTCAAAGAAGAGAACCTTGTCTTGCAATATAATTGTGAGTCTGGCCTTAAAGAGCCACATATATTGCAGGCTGGCATCTATCAGTCACTTGTTAAGTGCTGTGAATTATGCCATTTCTTGTTGGACAACTGGTATGTGGTCTGGAGTCATCTGAAGCCCTGCATTTGCCACTTTGATCGTGCTGTTTTGTGGAACTTTTGCTGGATAATATCCTTTTCACTGTGACAGATTGCCAGCCATCTGGTTGCAGTGGTCAAAAGTTTAGGCCGACTGCAATGGAGCACGGGACGGATACAGGACCAAGGTCAGTCTGCTAAAAAATACCTCGTGGTCCTGGGAGTCTAGGTGCAAAGTGCTTGCGTCAAGCTGCAAAAACTGGTACAGAGGCACTGTAGATGAGGAGCAACCGTGAAGTTGATGGCCATTAACAAAGCTTGGATGCTAGGTAAGAGTCATCATTGAGGAAGCAGCTGTGGCTGCAAAGAACAGCCCAGCAATGTGCCAGTGTTGAGGACAAGGTGGGCTGCGCACGGCGGGTGTTAGCGTTGAGCAGCTTCAAAGGAACAGCTGGTGCTTGCGAGGTACTGAAGACGAGCTGCATCGAGCTGGGCTGGTGTTGGTTTCAAGCTGCACTGTGCTGCATCAAGATACATGGAGTTGCGGCGACATCGATGAAGCCTGCTATGTCTCTGTGGCTTGACAGGGAGCAAGCCGAATGACCCCTGGTGATTTCAAGTAGTACTGGGTCCACAGAGGGTATCAGGATTCAGCTGGAGAGCTTACAGCAGCATATGTTCTTGGTGCAGCAACATCAGGCCTTGGCTAGCAAAGAAGCCCTCGGTCAGCTGATTAGAGCTGGGGGAGTAGAGCAGACTTCACACCTGGGTAGTCCTTCTTCCTGCCAAATTCCACAGGTCCTGAAGTAATTTGAAGAGTTGGGTCTGATGGTCTATTATTTATACCTAGTGCAAATTTGAAGTGGGAGAAGCTTCTTCAGTCCTCTCCCTTTAAGTGTGTCTAGAATTTCGTGCCTCCCTGCCCTTGCTCCAGCTTGTAAGGGAACACAAAGTGCAAGTGTCAATTCCTTTGTGAGTTCACTGAGGCAGAGTCTTTGTGATGTCCAAGTGTGGTAGGTGACATCTCCGTCCGCCTATCAAGTCAGAAATGGCCCATCATGCCAATACCTATTCCCCCTTTGATTCACTGTCTGGGAGTAATACACAAAGACCAACTGGCAGCTACACCTAGTCATGTGACCCAGTTTATAGGCCGCAGGAACCAAATGGTTAGAACAAGAAAATGCCAACTTTCTAAAAGTGGCATTTTCAGTATTGTGACTTAAAATCCAACTGGACTAACAAAGAGAGGTTTAAACAAAAAAAACTAACCTGGACTCTCTTGCCTGCTCCCAATTGTAAGTTATCACTTATTACATTTGATGAGGTAACCCAATGTTATCCTATGAAAGAGAAAGGCCTTGCATTAGTGAAAATTGAATTTAAGAGTGTTTCAATACCAGGACATGCAAAAGTTAAAAGTACATGTTCAACTTATTAAATAAACAGCGCTCTGCCCTAAGTGCTGTGTAGAGCCAATCCTATGGGTGACTTAAATGTATTAAAAAGGAAGGATTAGTCCTTGCAGAAGCTTTGTTTTGACAGGTTATAATGGCAGTTTACAACTTCACACATAAGCAAGTGGGAGGCACAATACATGCCGCAGGCCCACAAGTAGCATTTAATTCAAGTCCCTGAGTACATGCCGTATCACTTTTCTAGGAACCTACAAATAAATTAAATGCACAATTGGGTGTAAGCCAATTTTAGCACGTTTAAAGGAGAGAGCGCAAGTATTTTAGCACTGGTTAGCAGTGGTAAAGTGTGCAGAGTCCCAAGGCAAACAAAAATGAATTTAGCAAAAACAGAGGAGTAAGGCAAAAGGGTTGGGGAAAGACATCCGTAAGGCTGACAGGTCTAACAGTTCTCAAACTCTCGTGCAGAATAATGTTCAAGTTTGTACACCCATACAACTGTGTCTGACTTGACATCTTAATTGAGAGATAGAACTGAGCATGTATTTTACTATTTTTTTTTCCAGCTCTTTGACGCTTTCCCATGGCTTATGGAGCACCTTCCAGGACCTCATCAAACCGTGTTTAGGCTTAACGATTTTCAAAGCCGATTTGTGGAGGAAGAGATTGAAAGTCACAGGAAGAATGGACTTCCTGAGGAGCCTCGAGACTTCATTGATTTCTACCTGACTCAGTTACTTAAAGTAAGTATTGGCGCCTTCACTGGAGTGGGATCCTCTTCTGGTCCATACAGGAGGTTTTATCATGGAGATGGAAGAGTAACCTTGAACATTCCATATGTGGCCCAACATACAAATAATACAAGGTGCACTACTATACAATGCATTTGCTTCCTAGATGCTTTTGGGTCGGCACAATTTATGTTACATAACTTTGGACTAAAGCTTGCTGATAGTATTGCATCTCTGAAGCCTACTGAGACTCAGCCTCTCTCAGTAATGTTTTTGGGACCCATCTTCAGTTTTGTTTGCAAAGTCATGGCTGGTGTTTTGATTTAACTCCACTACAGGAGATCCTGTTTGTCAACATGGAAGTCACCCATCTTGTTCTTTATGGTCACTTATGCTTAAGTGTAGTTCTAAGAGCTCCTGAGCATTTTCATTAAGATTTCTGCTTTACTGGTCTTTCACTTTTATCTTTTAAATGCAGATACGTTCCTGGTAATTCTAATTTGTGGCTGTCACCCCATGCATTTTTTTTGTCCATGGACCCCAGTGGCTGAGGTCCAAACGTGTACTTAACACTATCTTTGGATATATGATCTAAACCAATGCTGGGTCATAGGGGTTTATGCTCAAAAGACAGGCCTCTATGCTTTTGGTTGGCTTTACCATTGACAAATTTCTGTCTTCTCTCGGTCCTTGGGAATGAAGGAACACTTCTCATATCAAGATACTTCAATAGTTACAATCAGGCCAAGGAACTTGGTTCCCACTGCACAACTTGTCTAAGTGTGAGTTGCTCTCAGTTATTTTCACAGGAATATAACTATAGTCACATTCTCAATTTGCTTGTGGCCATCAGCATGTGATGGACTGATGCTGAATGCATAAAGTCACCAGGTACCCAGGACACACTTTCCCATAGGACGGTTGCCATAGGACATTTTGATTTTGTTGGGCATCTAGTTACTAGATTGCATCTTTTCAATTTTGTAGAGGACTTCCTCTGTTGATATTCACTTCACAATGTCCATGAGACAATAATGGATGGTTATCTGTGATGTTGAGGAAATTAGCATTGACTTTTTTAATGGACCGACCTCTTTGTTTTTCCGTGGTTATTTATGTGGTGTGTCTGTTTGTGCAGCTGCCATCTGGTTAATCATGTCTTCCAGAATGCAGTCTGCCTCCAGGTACCATTTCACATTGCTCGTTTTAAGCATTCTTTGGTGTAATATGTGTTGCAGTTGCTTCAATTTCCAATTCTCCAAACAGCAAACATAGTGCACAAACAGTATTTGCTTTTTTTGCAGCAGTGCAACTGTATGTAATTTGGATTTATATCTTTTTCACTTACACTGCAAATTGTATTTACTTTAGTACATTTTTAAACCATAGAGGGCATTATTTATATCTTGGTGGTATGGATACTCGATCTCAAAGGCAACAGAGTATCCATACCACCAAGACTGAGGTCCGCTCACCCCATTTCAATGTGGAGGTGCCTGTGGTTTAAATATGGCAGAGACTAATCTGCCTTATCCTTGATTAAACCCCTCTGATGGCCCAGCGGATTAAGGGCCATTGAAGGTTGACCTTTAATTCTACTTACCTAATTTAGATGGAGGTAAAACAGATTTAATTGCCCGACAATGCCAGGGAAACTTTGGAGGTAAGGGGCAGTGAAAAAAACTACAAAATGCTCCCCACACCATGAGAGAGACTGCCATGGTGAGAGGAGCATTGTCTTTTTTATTTACAAAACAGAAAATACTGTGTTGGATTTTCTTTTTGAAAATAAAAAACAAAACAGTTTACCGGACAGTTCCATCATGCTTGACGCAGCTGTGCCTCAAACTGCATAAAGCATTAACAGAGACCACCATGCACGTGGTTCCTGGAAATACTTGGCGGTCACTTCATGATTTGGTGGGCGGAGGTGCAGTCAAGGCGTTGGAGTCCATTTCTCCATCTCCCTGACTGCCAAACCTCTCTCTGCCAAAATATAAATTGGCTCCAAAGTTTGACGTCTAAGGTTCTCTTGATGCAATAGGAATAATAAGGAGCTATAAGTTTGTGAAAAAAGAAAGTGCTAACATAGACAATCAACCGTAAAAAGCCCTCTGTTTAGTTTTTTACAAACAAAAATGTCAATGCATGGCTCACTGCCGGAGTGATCAGGTAACACTGATGGACTGTGTCCTATTTTGTAAAATGTATAATATTAGCAAATGCTGCATCAATTTGTACCCCAGTTCACAAGGAGGTCATTGGTGACCCATGGAGAACCCAGAGGGCTGCATAGTAAATACTAGTTCAAGAATGTAAAATACTTTCTGATCCTAAAGCTGAAGGTTACTAAGATCTATAATCAGAATTTAATTACAAGGTAGTATGCAAAGAAAACTGATATAGAAACATGAAAGAATGAGCAAGTTAAGAGCAGGATTAGGTTAGGTTCCTCTATAGTGTGGTTAGGATTTAAGCAACGGAAATTGTGAAGTAGAAAATTGTACACCTACTTTCACTATCCTGAACTTGTCTATTACCACCTGATCCAGGGCTCTGAGGATGCCACCACCACGTTTGACCAGGACAACTTGATACGCATTGTAATAGAGCTGTTTGGGGCCAGTATTGAACTCAACACAGCCACCATAAACTGGCTGCTCCTGTACATGATGACTAAACCAGATATCCAAGGTGAGCGAATAAGAAGGAAATAAATAGTCTTATGGTGTTTGATGTGAAATTAATAATAGTTTTCAATATATCTATACCATGCTGGGAACTCAGCTTTAGATCGTGGAGTGATAGAAGGCTTACACAGCCCATTACAATATTTTCCCAGAGCCACAGCCTTTGTTCATTTAATCACTCAAATCTCGATATCCAAATCTATCACATGGTGCTATTTGAAGAAAAAATACAAAATATATGAGAGGGTCTAGGGGATAATATTTATAGACCTCCTTACTCCACACCCCTAATTACACACATCTATACAACTACTGGAAGAAAGTAGGTCTGAAGTTTGACACAGTAACCTCGAATGCTCAAAAAATGAACTCCTCACCAGTTCAACATAGCTTGCCCAAACGCTGGCTTCAGAGAAAAAAGTGTCTCCATCAGCCCACCCATCTGGCGGAGCATCATCATTTGGAAGACTCTGAGAAAAAGGGGTCAGATATAGCCCGTGTAGCTAGAAGCCTAACAGGTGTAGAAACTTGACCTACTATTCTCAGAAGTTCTCAGCCACAGATTGTTCAAAGTATGAGTATCACTGATGGGGCGCAGTTCATTTTTTGAGCATTCGAGGTTACTGTGTCAATCTTCAGACCTACTTTCTCCCAGTAGTTGTATAGCTATTTAAAGAAACCAAAATCCAAGATGACCGCCGTTGTGGCACCCATACCCACAGTGACTGTTTTGGCATGGGATTTGTTCAAATGTAACTAAATGTATTCAAAGATGCAGGCACACTTGCACCGGTAACAGTGGTGGGTCAGGGCGGGGAGAAGTGGACATATGACGGGATAGGGAAAGAAAAAATAAATAAAAAAACACCTGCCTTACTTAACATGATTATGCAGATGAAGGCTCAGTGACATTGCAGAAATTGGGATATTTGCAAAAGCAGAGGATTATAGCCTGCAATCATGAAAAATATCAATTATGATATAACAGTGTAATGACTTGAGTCAGGAGCAGTTATCAATGTGAGCTGAGTGACGAGTCTTATGTACAGAGGGTTCTAATGATATACAATTGAAGATAATGTTTTGATTATGCATTCATGAACACATAATTAGTCCAAAAAAAAGCAGTCTTGGGATTTGCAGAATACATTTAGGGCCTCATTACAATGTTGAATCCTTTCCGACCGACTCAGGTTCAGGGAGTCCGATGGTTCCAAACACTGTTCGCTCAGACTCCAATTGACTTCTATTGGAGCCTGTGTTCTGACAGACAACAGAGGCTCCCATTGAAAAAAGGGGTAGTTGCAGAAAACCTTGCCTCTGTGATGGGCACCCCATGGTGCGTACAACATTGTGTATGGTTGGAAAGAGGGGTCCCATGGATACCCCCACAGGCCCCAACCGGAGGCCACCAGCTGAAGGGGGGCCTGCTTCAGCCCCCAAAGTCAGTTTCTGACAGCCACTCCATGTCCGACAGACCGATTGGGAAAGGCTTTTCGAATATGACATCGTAATACATTGTTTGGAAACAGGGTCCGTAGACCTGTACGTTTGGGTTCTGACCAACTCGGAGTCTCTGAATCCCAGTCACAACCGAGTTGGACAGACCCAACAGTTACCTACCATTATAATTGGTTGGTTGGAAATATTTTCGAGTCAGTCCGAAACATGGGTTCCGACTTGAAATGGGAAAATCCGAATGCTGTTCAGAACCTTTCCGACCAAAATTGTAATGAGCGGTACAATAGAGGGTGGTGATGGACGGAGCCTCTGAACCAATCAAACACTCACACCCAGTCAACAGATCTGGGTTTAATCCTTCACCGTTCTTTAGCCCACTCTGCCACCCCAGTTCAGACATGGCCATATGCAAATCAGTCTGACCCTGTGCCTCATGGCAACAGTCCAGCCCGAACTGCCAAGCCATGCCTTCCCTGGACTGGATTCAAGCTTCCTAGGACCGGTTTCTGGCATTACAGCCGTCTTCAGCCAGGCTTGTTTGAATCCAGTGGCAAAGTGAGCAAGGGACTCACGTCTGAGCATACCCTGCCAACTTATAGCCTAAAAGCAGTACAAAAGAAGGTGGTGATGGATGGAGCATCTGAATCAATCAAACACTCACACCCAGTCAACAGATCTGAGTTTAATCAATCACGTTCTTTAGCCGACTCGGCCACCCCAGTTCAGACATGGCTATATGCAAATCAGTCTGACCCTGTGCCTCATGGGAACAGTCCAGCCCAAACTGCCAAGCCATGCCTTCCTTGGATAGGATTCAAGCTTCCTAGGACCGGTTTCTGGAATTACAGGCGTCTTCAGCCAGCCTTGCTTGAATCCAGTGGCAAAGTGAGCAGGGGACTCACGTCTGAGCATACTCTGCCAACTTATGGTGACAAAGCGGTACATTGTAATGAGGCCGTTAGTTGAGACTATGGACCATAACTCAGAATGCGAGGACTATGCTAGAGTCAGAGGGGCAGCATGAGCAAAACCTAGTGGCAAGGCTTTGTAGTCAAGAAGTTTTTGAATTCCCTTAGGCTCTGTCATTCATGTCAAGAACTTCGATCTTCCGCTGTCACTCCCCACCGATACAGTGCCTTATTTAACAATTCATTGGCAACAGGAAAACTATCCTCTCAGTTAATCAAAGCCTACTGAGGCAAATTAATAAAAAATGTATTGATGTCTTACATTAACTTCAACAATTTATGCAAAGAAAAATAATGAAGCACAGGTATTTTTACTGTCAGCTCCTGCCACCCTGGATGGGCGTAGATGGGATGCAGATTTTAATAATCATGTAACAATTATTATGCTCGCCATGTATCATGCCATAATCACAGCATGTTTTTTTATCCTTTGATTTATAACTAGGTCAATAAGGAGCACTCAAAATTCTCGAAGATAGAGAATGAGTAATTGACCAGAATAACACTGTGTCCCTTTGTATTGGTTACTTCAGCACTGCTCAGCAGTTATCATATTTAGATATCTAAATGGCAAATGAAAGTTACATGAAGCTCAGTCCATCAAAATATAGCTGATGGGAAAAAACCTGACCACCTAGTCCTGTCCCGAGTGTGTGCGTTTGTGCACTTGTATGTGTGTGTGTATGTGTGTGTGAGGGTGTGCTGGTGTGTTTGCGTGTGTGTGTGTAAAATCCATCCTGTACTGGAGGCTGTCCTATTTTTTTAATCCAACCTGCCCACTTAGGGAACCTACTCACAATATCCACTAAAATACTACAAGGGTACTAATCATTTCAACAAACCTTTTACTTCACTCAAAATAATCCTGCTGATCTTTGCTGAGTTTTGAGTGTAAGCTATATGTTCTATCTTGACTACAAACGGCCACACAGTGGTAGTAGATGCCTTTCACCACAAAAGATATACTAACATGATGTAATATAGGTTGTCCCAAGGAACAGTTTTTTGGATTATTAGTCCATGTATGCCCTTCTTATTGGACATATAGCTCAATTAAGTCTGATCATACGTTTCTAGTGAAGTCTGTGGATGTTGTTTTGTTCTAGATGTCCTGAGACTACAGTTCAGTATATACTGGGAGTAGTGTTTCTGTGTTTACAAATCCCGGTGTCAATTTTCTCTCTGTTCTAGAATTCTTGATTCACATGTGTCAGTAAAAGTCCCTGTTTTCAGGATCAGCAATTATTTACTAGTTCAAATTGCTCCCTTAAAGCATTATTTGACTGTTCCAATAACTCGTATGCCCTACCTTAAAACAAAAGGCTCAACACAGACTCTAATGTGTCTATGCTATGGCATCTTTTTGCTGTTGAATACTGTCCCTTTCTACCTCGTTTACTCACATTCGGTACTGAGTAGTTCTCTAGCGGCTAGTGTGTGCTTCTCAACAACTCACAGCGTACCCCTGTGCTGATAGGTGATCCATGGGCCTGATTATGACTTTTCCAAAGCCATATGTGGTCCGCCTGCTAGGTTACTAGTTCAACTCATGTCTGGCAGGCAATTCTTTTGCCGGTCCCATGGTGTTGCCCTGAAAAATGGGCACCCCAATGGGAACGCAAAAGCAGTTCCAGCACGAAAAGGACTTTGAAGTTCATGCCGTGCTGGAACGTGAGGTGTATGCAAACAGGGGGGCACATGTTGTGCCCCCTTGAATGATTCACTTTGAAAAGGAACATAGACAGAGTGGCTGCCCATCTCTTGATGCAGCTACCAACAGACGTGGTCTGCTGAACAAAGTTTACCAAGGCAACACCGACTACAAGGTGTCTGCCTTCACCTCAGGGATCTATTCCACTGGTGCGACCATTTCAAACTGTGCATGCCGGCACACTTATTATAAATTAAGGACATTTACTATCAATTAACGCCCCAGTCAATTGTCCCTAATTAATACGGGGTACACCCTCGCTCCGGCTTTCCACTGGTTGCCTAATTCTTCATGCTCACAAATTTATGTCCTGATGAAGGTGTCAAATCAGTGCGATTGGAACGTCGTCAACCTTATACAACAAGACACTCCTTTTATTGTTTAACTTACACTCAGAAATTTGTGTCCTTGTTGTCAATGCAATGTATATAATTTAATAGTCACCTTTGTTCGCCTCATCACGCCTGCTGTCACTTTTTTGTGACCACTTGCACTATAATTTAGGTAAATACGTTGCAATATTTTGAGAAATAAATGCTGCATGTTGAAAAAGCCCTTTTGTGTCCCTGCCTACATTTAAATAGAAGCCCGCCATTGCTCTGCCCTGCTTTAACTGCTTCTAAATTCCTTTTATGGTACATGCATATTTGATTAACACTGTTTTAAACTCAACTGCTCTTACTTGGTTGGGACTGATATGGCCCCATATGAACCACTGTTTTCTTAGGATACACATGAATAAAGCCCCATGGTGTCGGTGGCCGGGTCATAGGGACCTGTAAGGCCCTTCTTTTGTTCCCCACTGCCAACCTTTTCATGGTGGACTCACCTCCAAGAAAAGGCTGGCGGTAGGGAAACTCGTATTATGCTTGGCGGACCACGGCGGTCTTGCATTGCATATTGCAAACCCCGTCCGCCGCCCCACTGCTGGGGAACAGCAGTTCCCTTGTGCAGCCGGTGTAGTGTTGGTGGTCCATATGGCCTCCTCAGAATACAGCAGCAACAGGCCCGCTACCTCTGCACCACTGGGAGTCTGGCGGTTCGCCAGACTCGTAATTTAGCCATAAGTGTTTCGCCTCTGGCAGCCACAGCCACAAATTGTGCCCTCTCCTACCTCTGGGTGGATTCCATGGTATGCTTTATTCTTACTGAGGGACTGCAGTTCACGTCTCAAAAGTAGCTGCTTTCTGGATGTGTATCATTCCACTGGTGCTATGATGCAGATTATCTATGCCAGATTCTTGTTTCAGAATATTGAATACCAGAATATCATGATTAATTTTTTTTATAGGCAACAACAATACCTACAACATTTTTTGGGGCATATTATGCATTTTCCATAATAAATACTGTCAAAACCCAAAATAAATAGATACTCGATAATATGGGAGATAATAATGTCCTCCATCTGATGCTATATGTATATATGTGGTATTTCTTCTATGTAAACTAAACTTAACTGAAAGGCAGTGAAGCACTGTAGAGGTCAAAGACAAGTCAACAAGTGATAGAAGTGTTAGCTGGTTTAAGGACTGTAAATGCATTGTGATTTAGTGCTCTTTAAAGATGTGCATCTTCAACTCTTTCTTAAATTTGTGAAGTGTTGGTGTGGTTCTGGAGGATATGAGATGCTGTTTCATATCCTGGTTGCACAGATGGACTGGGCCTGATGTTTTTCTTTTTTATTTTACACTTCTTAGTCTGCAATCTGAAAGTGTTCTTGCTGTGGGTGTGCGAGAACCACCAGAGATAGTGAACTCATTTGCAAGATAAGCGTATGTGCTGGATGTGATCTCTTTGTAAATAATGCAGCTGGTTTAGAAGATGGTATTGGCTGGCAAGAGGAGCCAATGGAGTATGATCAAAATGATGATGATAATATTACTTAAGGCCCTGAATCATACATGCCACACTGTGGCATGTCCTAAAGGGGTGCTATTTTAGATTCTGGAAGGTCACGGAGCACAGCATTACCACCATCCAGATGCTAGAGTTTGAGGGCTTGAACAGCAGTTCTGAAGGCGCTTTGTGAAAAATATTGGGAAAACTGGTACCTTTGTTTTTGGCAATATGTTCCTTGAGGAGGAGGGTGGTGTTAAGGGGTGAATCCAAGGGACTTGACATTCAGTGAAAGTTGGGGTTTGATGAAGGTCTATGTCACTGAGCCACATTTGTTGGCAAATAACAGAAAATCTTTCTTGGTTGGGCGGAGTACACAAGACTTTTATCAGAGTTGTGTATAATCAGCATATTGGTTAATATTGAAGCTGTTATCTGTGAGCAGAAAAGTAAGAGCTTTATGTAGAGGCTTAAGATGACAGGGGCATTCTGGAACCCTCAGGGATTCACATGTGCCCATTTTTATAAACTGGTATTGGTTGGAAAGATAGGAGGAGGATCTGTGGTCAGGAGGGCATCATCTATGATGTCTACGGTAGTGGTCATCATTCTGCAGAGTGATCTAAGGCAAGACGAGTCAAGCAGGAGATGTTTAGCATTACTGTGCTTTTAGACATGCACATAGGCTTTTTTTCAATGATCTTGCAAATGAATGGTAGGTGAGTAATGGGACGGTAGTTCAATCAATCAATTAGGACTTGTAACGCATGGCTAATTACCCGTGAGTGTATCCAGGTGCTGAGAACCCTGCTGCTAAGGAAGGATCAGTTGAAGAGCCAGGTTGAGTCCTTTTCTCAATTCCAACAGATAGGATGAGGTCCAGAGGAGATGGGGGAGGTCATTCAAGGTCTTCACAGTGAAGTAGGAGGAGGAGCATCCTCCACTGTTGACTCAGCGGATGCTGGAATGTGGATAGGGGGGATGGGGGCAGAGCGCAGGTGTCTGGAGGGTTGTGGAAGTTCATGCTGTGGTTGATGTATGCTGGCCCTTGGTTTGGTGCATAGGGATTTGTAAGTGTGTATCAGCATTTTGAATTGACATCTGTTCTGAATTGGGAGCCAGTGGAGCTTCCTGGCGGGGGGCGGTGTTGTGGGTTTGCTTTGGGAGGTCGAGGATGCGTCTGTCTACTGAATTTTGTATTGCCTGCAGTCTCTTCAGGAGGTGCGCGGTAATTTCCTATGTAGAGTGTGTTGCAATAGTCCAGCTGGCTGGTGACTAGTGCTTGAGTGTTTGTTCGTCTGGTGATGACGGGTAGCCATTTGAAGATCCTACAGTACATGTGAAGACTGAGGAAGCAAGCAGAAGTGACTGAGTTGATCTGGCTTTTCATGGAGAGTTGCTGGCTAGAATGATGCAATGGTTGCACGCATGGTCTGTTGGAGTGGGCGTGGATCCAAGATCGGAAGGCAAGTTATCCGGATAAAGGGCAGGTTTTTCAGGAGTGGGAAAATCTGGCCTGTCTAAAGAGCACACAGAATGATACAATGAGTCAGGGAGCCGTTGACAAATGTTAAGCTGTGGTGAGAGTCCCTAGTAAGTGCTTTGATAAAGGCCGAAAGTAAGACATCATCTCCATAGGAAGTGGCTTTGAGAGAGTTGAGCATTTCGGTGGGATCTACAGACAGGGCCTCGAAGGATGACCACTGATAAACTGTACAGGAAAGAGTGGGCACAAGATATAAAACAGGCTTGGAGTTGTTGATGTACTGTTGGATATTCTCTATTTTCTCATTCACTGGAGAAGAGATTGATGGCTTTTCACTTTTCTGTTGAGTGAGAAATAGGTGAGCCTGGCTGGGGGTGTATGCAGTGGCTAAGTGTCTTGAAAAGCATTCTACTTGTGGTGATGGCTACATTAATGGTATTGGTATAATACTTTGCTATGGCTGCGGTGATGCAATGTCTATGTGATGTGCAGATTGACATCAGTATCATGACGTCATCAGGAGTTTTGTCTTTCATCCTATTTTTCATGTTTGTGTTTGGATAGTTTATTGTCAGCAAGGTTTTTAGAATACAAGAGCACATTCTTCTGTTAATTGGGGAATGAATGTTCACAAAGGTTTCCAAACAAATGTTGAAGTTGTTTAGTTGGGTGTTCGTGTCTTTTAGTCTTTGAAGGATCTGCAGGCTGGGTCTTCACTTTTGGGTCTACCTTGTTTTGTGTGTATGACACTAAGCAAGGCACTAGGGATGGTCTGTCCAGTACAAGGGTGCCAGTGATTTGCAATGGATTTTCATATGTGGGTACTAGAGCCGATCAAAGAGACGGGGATGACAAATCTTGTCCAGTCCAGGGGTATTGGTGCTTTATATTGGACTGTTGGTAAAGACAAGGTCGAGGATGTGCCCTCTGGCATGCGCTGGTTGATTGACATGCTGTACCAAATTGAGAATATTGATGAGGTTGGAAAGGGTGTCACTTATTTGTTCGAGCATGTTTTTTCAGATGGCTTGAAGTCACCTTAGAGGGTGGTGTGGGCATGTAAGATGGATGATGGTTTGAGGAGATATGAGAATTCATCATAGAAATCTATATTCTCCCTGGAAGACCGTTAGATGAGATAGAAGGCAGCATACTTAGTTGCAGAGAGTGGGAAAATTCATATCAGCACCTTCATGGAGTTATGTGTAAGTTGCTTGCCTAGTGTGAAGGACCAGGGGGACTTATGGATGGCAGCGAGGGCTGCTATCTTCTTATGTGTGTGGTCCACATAATCGATGTAGTGAAATAGTGTGGCTCACTGGTTAGAGGCGGCAGACCCGAGAGCAGAGGAAGGCCCGGGACCAGGGTTCGATTCCCGGCGCGGCAGGTTTCTGGACCAGGGTCAGCGGACTCGATAATTCTCTCGCCTCGGTGCCCACTCTGATCAGCGATCACACTCGGCAACTCTGGGCATTAGCTTGCCTCATCTTCACTAACGGCCCCGCCGGGGATGCCTGGTCTCACCCTGGAGATACCCATTAAGGGACCATCTCTCAGGGAAGCCAGGAAGGGTTTCGCAGCAGTCGAAGCGCCTTGGGACCCTACGGGTAAGTAGTGCGCTATATAAATGCCTATACATTTACATTTACATTTACATTTACAATCGATGCTGTAGCCTGTGAGAAGAAGGACCTCTATAAAGTGGGAGAATGTATGAGCGAAATATTTTTCTGTGATGAAGATTACATCAAGTTTGTGGTAGGTGATGAGGTCTGTGATGACTAGTGCATGTAATACTGCAGAATGAGCATTACAAAGCATGAGTTGGAATGTGTGTTACATATTGTGAGGGCTTGTGGCAGTTAGTGGTTTGTGTAGCGGATTGGGTATGTTTTGTGTGAATCATCCAAGGCCCAACGTTTCTCAAAAGCCCACAGTACTGTTGCAAAATGCCTGGATTGCTAAAAATATGTAGGCTGTGTAGTTTTCATTTCATCTCTTTCAACAAGCAACACATTTTCCCTGCCCCTTTCCCTCACTCTTCCTGTTTCTTTAGCATCCCCTTGTCACTTTTTGTCTGTCTTTCTCTTCCTCCATATTTTCCCATTTGATTCCTTTCGCTCTCTCATACTGGGTTAATGTATGATGACACAAAGTACTGCCAATGAGTCTCTCCTGAAACAACCACTCTAATTGAACACTGGTGTGATTGTTGTGTGAGTGCTTGGACTGTCTTGGTCTGGGTGTGATTGTGGGCATTGGAAATATAGGGATTTGGCTGATGCAAATATGGTTTTGGGAGAAAAGAGTGATGTCATTTCATGTGTGGATTATTGAAGGGAAATAAAGTCATCTTACCTGGCTTCTACTTTTGAATATGGTTTTGGTGGGAAACCAGTGGTCTCACTTCCTATGTAGTTGGATGACAGGAAATGCAGCAATGACACATCATCTGCAGATGGATGATGGGAAATGCATTGATGTCACTTCCTGGGAAGATGGATGACAAGAAATTACGTTCTCTTGCCTGGCTCTATCTTTTTTAGATGGTTTTGAGTGAAACCAGTGATGTCAATCCACGAGCATATTGATGATTTTGCCAACACTGTAATTCAGCTGTCGTACTGCCTAGTCGGCAGGCGGTGAATCTGAAGGCACCGTGACTGCGGTCCGAAGACCACCAAAGTCCTAATCAGGACTTAATTTTCAAAGTAAAGCAAATATGAAATTTGAAGTACCAACTAATAATTATGATTATAATTTCCACTCAAGTACTAAGGAGATCATAAATATAGTTATAAAGTGGTATTTCAGCAGTAATTGTAATGTGTTATCTATTTTTACACTTCATTCAGCAGGCATACATAATGTTATACAATTATATTTTGTCTACGAAATTTATTTGAAAAAAGTTCAGAGTCCAACAATATAACCAGTTTCAAGGGAAATTCATTATACTATTGGAGTCTGGACTTTTTTGTTCTCTCTTGTTCTAAGTTAAATTCAGATGACTTAAAATAAATTACGATCTTTAATAAAGAGTGCAGATGAACCCCCACCTGCTACCAATATCTCAGATGAAGCACTGGTGAAATTCCTATCCTAGTGTTTGGGTCCTTTATGTCTGGGTGTGATTGTGTGAAATGGCAGTATGGGGTTCAGGGAGAGGTGAAGTTGATTTGGGGGAAACCAGTGATATCACTTTATGTGTAGATGGATGATGGGAAATGAAATCCCTTTGCCTGGCTTCCTCTGTTAATTCTTTTTTAAGTGGTGTCTCTTCCTGTGCAGATGGATGATGGGAAATGAAGTCCTTCTGTTTTTTGAAGGTTTTGTCAGAAACTGGTAATATTATTTCCTTTCTGGATGGACGATGGGAAGAAAGTGATCTCTGTGACTTAATTTTTAAAGCAAAGTAAATATGAAAGCTGAAGCACCAACAAACATTTACAATTATTTCTGCACATCATGCCACACCTAAAGGACCTCCACGGGCTCCCCATTCAGAAACAAGCATAGTTCAAACTCCTCACTCACACTGTCAAGTCAGAACACTGGCCTAGTATAGCACAACAATCCCATCTGCTTCACAAACCTACCAAACACCTCTGCTCTTCTGACCCCTACTTGCAGAAATCCAACACACACACTGAAAACTAGACCTGGAGGTTGAGCCTTCTCCTAAATCATTCTTAAAGCATGGAACGATCTCCCACTGCACAGAAGAGCCTCCTCCTCACTTCTTGAATTCCAAAAGAAGCTTTAGACCTGACTTTTTGACTCGTGCAACAAGTTCTAGTGTCTGCACATTTAGACAACATACGCTGCAGGATTGATGTTCAGACTGATTCCAGACACCCCCACCTGGTATGTTGGACTTTGTACCAGCTAGCTCACAGTTCCACTAGAAACTCCTCTTACCAAGGAGAGAATAGTTCTTGGCAACTGTCTAACACGACAACCCTGATCACTCAGGACAGTGGAAACAGTGTACGACTTTTCGCTCAGTCACTCGTGCTCACTAGATCTCAGAAAAAGACATCGAATAAATGGTGGGGACGTTTTCAATAAGTATTTATTGACCAGTCATCATTCTTGTGTAAAATAGATGTGCTGTAACGATCATTAGACAGTTACATATATAAATGACTTAAAGCACTAAGAACGTAAAAGGATGGTAGATTTCTACCATTCTGATATGATCATGAATACATGCAACTATATAGAATATATGACAATAAAATGACAATAAATTTGCGTACACCTACGATGCTACCTTAACCAGATGTACCTATGGGTACCTAGCATGTATGTAGGTGTTAAGTCAAGAATCCATCTAGGATAACCCCCCAAGAAGGAGGTCAAGAGTCTCGGAGTGTGGCTGGAGACCGACCTTACCTTCAGGACACAGGCAAGAAAGACGGCCGGCATATGCTACGGCCTACTTAAATCTTGCAGGAAGGTAATCCCGCTACTACCTTTCCAGTTGCGTCTCATGCTGATCCAGGGCCTAATTTTATCCAGGCTGGACTACAGCAATGCCATCTACCTGGGATCTCCAGAATCCACTCTTCAAACTCTGCAAAAAGCTCAAAATGCCGCAGCCCGACTCCTAACGAACACCCCGGCTAGGTCATCTGCTAAGCCCGCTCTTAGGAAGCTGCACTGGCTCCCTATCAGGGAAAGGGTCACTTTCAAGGCCCTCTGTCTTGCCCACAAGGTACTTCACAACTCCGGCCCCCCCATACTAAACAACTGGATCACTCCCTATAGACCCACGAGAGCGCTTCGCTCGGAGCACGGAAACCTCATTACGATCCCCAAGGTGAAGAAGGCCCGCATAGGTGGCCGCCGCTTCTCGGTCAACACAGGAAACAAATGGAATGCACTCCCTCTGAGCCTCAGAGCAGAACCCAACCTCCTTCGGTTCAGAAAAGCCCTCAAAACTCTACTCTTCCCCTAAGCTGTCACTTCTCCTGACTAACCCCCTTTGCGAGTAAAAAGGTTCAGCGCTGGGATACCCACTGGGTGACTACGCGCTCTATAAAACCATAAATAAATAAATAAATAAATAAATAACGTCAACCCCCATTAACTGAAGTGAAAAACTGTGGACCCTGTCCTGGTCTCGGTTTGGACACCCCGCAAGGGATGTCAGAGCCCTGCGATCTGGAGTATATGCATGCAGGATGCTTCAGCGTCTCACGTTAGCGTGTCGGCATGAAAGTTCTGATCTCCTCTGTTTGTTTCATCAATATGTGATGTTTTCATAGCCAAAGATCTCACCAGGGGTTTTACCTTGCTGTGCCAGTGTCGGACCTCGGATGACATAAGGAATGAACTTTATACATAGTTTTTATGCAGGGGATGAGCCCGGCTGAGTTTCCAAGAATCCTCATGCATAATGTATGAGGCTGCACCTAGGGAAATCCCGCGTTCTGTTTGCAGTGTCGTATCTAGGTGAAAGGTCAGTCCCCAAGAACCGTTATGTGTGTAATGTAGGGGAGAATATTGGTTATGTTACGTGAGCCTATATTGGGGTACCTATATGGATTATAACAAAAGGTGTGGTTAGACTCACACCCGCTCAGCGCCGGGATCCCCTTCCGGGTGATAATGTGCTCTATAATCCACATAACATAAAATACAATTTATTTCCACTGTATTCTTAATTAGCTATCCACTTTAATCTTCATTCAAAAGTCATGCATAATGTTCGTGTATAACTATATTTTTTATCTTGAAATTTATTTGAAAAAAGTTCATACTCCCATAGTACAAGTAATTGCACCGGAAATTACTTATACTATTAGAGTCTAAACCTCTTTGCCTGCTGAATGCAGTTTAAGGTCATACTCACATTCAGACTGGCCATTGGTGTCAGGTTAGTTATAATTATTAGTGTGAAGGTGGTCTTGAAAGAACACCAGTATGCCCTTGCATTGGATTGTATTCAACTGCACTGAATTGGATTTTGAATTTCAAAACCCCAAACTCTTGTCTAGTCAAAGTAAGTCTATAATTGTTATTTACTATGTACATAGCAGTGCACTGCTCTGTGGAAGAATGTATGCTGGCCAACTACAATTTTTCCTTATACCTGAGGGTTATTCGTGAAATGTTATTTGTTTATTGTCACTTAGTCGGATTTGTCATTTAATATCATAAAGGGAAATGTTTCAGCTTTTATTGACAACCAAGACAAAATGATTATTTTGTGGAAATATTTCTCCGCAGAAAAAGTGCAGAAGGAGTTGGACGCTGTCCTTGGTGATTCTCAGGTCATCCAATATGAAGACCGGAAGAGGCTTCCCTATACCAATGCTGTGATTCATGAGATCCAGCGCTACTGCAACATTCAGGGGATCGGTCTTTTAAGACAGGTTGTAAAGGAGGTCTCACTGCTGGAGTATACCATTGGAAAGGTAGGATGTTGGTGATTGCGGCTGTGAAGTAAGCATTGCAGGGCCTTCATCTAACTATGGACATTAACTCACCAAAATGTAAGAGCAAGCGGATGTGACATCAAGCACCTTAACCTAAGATATCATTACAGCATTGCCCTTGGTCCCCTCATTAACAGCCCCCTATTTCCTGTTGAGCGGTTAGGTGAAGAGCACAGGTTGTACACGGCAGCTGTTAGAAATCCATGTTTGTATTCTTCTCCTGCTGCTGGCTTCTTGTCTTTTGAGAGATGGAGTAGAAAGAGCAGTGCCTATAAGTACCAAAGATTAAGGGCCATATGTATCAAGCCGTTTTTGAACCGCAAAGGCCGAAATTCGCAGAATTTCGGCCTTTGCGACTCGCAAACGGCCGTTTTGCACGTTTTGAAATGTATGAAACATTCCCAAAATAAGGAATTGCAAACTTGTGACATTCCTTATTTTTCCATAGCATTTAGGGAATCGCAAATTTGCGATTCCTTAAATGCTATGTATGTAGCAATTTTAGCTTGCGAATTTTGTTTAAGAATTCGCAAATTACCACCAACTTTCAGTTGATGATAACTTGCGAATTCTTCCTGAAATGCACAAATTGGCATTTTTAAAGGTGGCATATGATGCACACACATGCCCATAGGGCATGTATGTGCGCCATATGCACACACATGTTCTTTTCAGGGGTGCAGCAGGGTGTCTTTGAGACACCCCTGCACCCTTGCAATAATTCTCAAATTGCGATTAGCAAATTGTGAATTTGCAATTTGAGAATTATTTTGCATTCATTCCTATGGGCCTCCTAGCCCATAGGAATGCATTGGAAATTATACCTTAATTGTGAATTCGCAAAATGCGAATTCGCAAATAAGGAAGCTTAAGGAATCGCAAATAAAATGCGATTTTGTTCATACATACCATTTTGCATTTCCTAAATAGCGATTCCTTATAATTCGCTATTTAGGAAATGCAAAATAGTTTGATGATACATATGGCCCTAAAATAGGTGCTATCCAATTTGACACCTTGCTACCAGATTCATTTGACAAGGTATAGATGCACCTGCTTAATGAGACACAATGGTATTGATTGTATGTGTTAGGTTGTCAAGACAATGAATCCATACGAGCAGAAGAAGATATTCTCTTTAATGATGCATAGCAGCACAAATCTTCCCTTTGGTAACTGCTCCAATCTTCACCAGCCAACTGAAATTGAGCTTGGAAAACTCATAAAGAGATGCACTTCAAACATTCCATTCTTAAAGGGACCCTAAGGAAATCTACCAAGACACAGCCAATAGCACAACTCCCATCCCTACAATTGCAGAAAATACCTCAGAGTAAACACTTAAAATGAAGGTACAAATAATAGTTAAATAAATAACTTGTACTGAGAACCAAGGATGTACAAATGACAACAGGATACTCAAGACAGATCATAATCCCTTAAACACATGAGATATGCCTCTTATCACTTCCAATTGTGACAGTAGGTAAGAAATAGTGTATTGACAGACCTGTTGATGTCCTCAGAATCTGCTGCCCAGTCCCTTTGCACTACCCCATCCAAAGACCAGTCAGCCAAACCCTTCCTGGAGTTGGAAGATCAAGAGAAACCCAACCACTTCGTAGAGTTGGATGGACAAGCACCCTCCTCCTCACTTTCAGCTTTAACCATTGCAGCCTGCTCTTACTCCGCCATTTGTAATTTTCCACCAAAATGGCATGCCTAGAGTACTTAATAATCTGTTTGCTGTGGTAAACCTTTGAGGAACTTTTCCTGAGGCTTGGGGGTGAAAATATACCTCTTAGAGCTTTTCTGGTCATCATATCTGTGCTTTCCTCAGTCTTTAGTTTCCTTTACTCTTTGGTACACACCACTCACACAAGAAATCCCATCACACACACTTGTCTTCACTAGAATCCAATTCTTGGCAATATATTAGAAGAGTCCCTATTCCTCATTAACACAAAAGGGAAGACATCTATGGTAAAATGATTGATGAGTGTTGTGGTTGCTCCATAACCTGTCACAAGACCATTTGTGAGACACTCAAACAAGGCGACAACGCCATAGGAATGGTTTCTTTCAATACACAATTTACCGTCTCCACCATTCCATTCCCTTGAGGGTTTTACAAGGCATCCAAAAAACAATCGAGGAAGTACAGAGGCAGAAGTGATAGAATCACCCTCCTAGACGCTATAAATAACACATGGGATTCTATCAATGTGAAGGAAGTGGATATTTTATTCGTTTTTGCAAATTATAAGGTGAAGACTTGATGTCTCGAAGAAGTGAGAAAAGCTCTCTTTGCGGGTGGCAAAAAGAGAGCACTATGTGCTTTTAAAATACTCCTAACACACTACGAATCCCATAGTGTCATGCTTCATCATAGGGGTCTTCCCGTCCCTCTACGGGGCGGGGCGTGCTGCGACCTACGAACTACGCGGGAGCACTTAATTTTTGACGATAGGCTATGTGTGGTGTGAGGACAGTGGTAAGGGATAGGGGTGTAGGGACCTATGTAAGTGTAAAGGTGATGTAAAAGAATATTTAAAAATTCCCTGGCTAGTAGAAAAAATTGATTTAATGACTTCTCTGGCTGGGAACAGTAAAAAGGGGGTAAATAAGTAGAACAAAATACGTTATCTACTTAGTCGACATGGCATGTTTCGTAAGCAGTCCCATCCTGCTTACTCCTCAGGACCTCTATTGGTCCCTACTAACAATACTCAATTCTAAATAAATATAGTATGCCTAAAGTCCTAGATCCTAGTAGCAAAAATCAGCTACTTAGTTTTGCTTCTGGGCTTGAGTGGGCCCCCAATGAAGCACAAAAAAAAGGTTTGACCTCTTGTGGTGCCTGTGGAAAGAAAAGGGAGAGAAAATACAATTTGTAAATACACATAAAAAGACTTTTCACATAGTTCTCATGACCCGCTTGTTGCTTGGGTCACATTGTGGCATAGTATCCATATAGTTGTGGCGCTTATTTTACTCATAGTCATTCTGGACAAAAAAGGACCAGTGATATATTTTTCTTCATAATCCTGGTACAGTGGGTATAGTAGCCCTCCAAAATCTCACAAAAAACAGTGCACACACCTCAATACATTCCACACACACATTCTACAGCGATCCCATGTCATGTGGGTCTCATCGCAAAAAGAAGAATCTAATTAAGAGGTTCCATGTTGCGAATGAAAATGAAAATAAAGGAGACATGAAGTTAATGAAAAAGAGACAAATCACTGGTCCGTTTTCTGAAAAAACGAACGAAAAACACACATTGGGCACCTATCCATGAATAAATGCATATGGCATATACATACAATTGTTTCACATGTTGCGTGCCCCATGAGCCTGCATCTTAGGGTTTTAATCGGCGGTATACTGTGAAGAAACAAACATGATAGAGTTACTCGAAATGCTTATTTTCGAGTGTGGCCCATTCATAGCGTCTGACCAGATATTTTTAACAACCCATGATCTAGGTCTAACTTACGTGACCGCTTTTGATAACCAGCATTAGTCCTACCCCTCAGCAGCTCCGTGGGATCTGGGAGGGTTGCCAGGCACCATCTATTTATGCCCAAAATGCAACTGCGAGACAAACGCTGTGTCATCCTCGCCGGCTTGTCCTATTGTTGGAAAGCTAGAGCGCTAACAAAAATGGCCGCTCACTGTGGCACAATCGGAGGTAAAAAAGACCCGATCTTTAGGTCTTTTTTCATTCGTTGTTGTCTCATTAGAGAATGAATACTGATGGCTCCAATATAGTAATAGAAAAAATATAAAAAATGCCTTTGACAGTAGGTGGGTCCTTTGTGATGTTAGTAACGAGCAATGGTGGAAGGGGAAACAGTCTACCAGGATGTTACAATTTAGAGACCTCAGATCCACACACAGAGGATTGAACTGGATCTATCACCTTTTCACTGCGCAGGTTATGCAGATGTTCTTTTATTTGACTCTGAATACTCAGCAAAATGTTCAGCAACCTATGACTAACAGAAATAGCTCTTGGTTTGAGAACAATTTTATGTTCAAAACCATTCACTTTTCCAAGTTTACCCTGAAATATTGATTTATAGGTGTCAAAAAGGAGCTTCTTAAGATAGAGTTTGAGCGGCCATTGAGTCAACATGTTAGATTGAGCAAGCCATACCAGGTCTCAAAACAATGCCAAACAACCCTTGGTCTCTCTAAAGTGGTATGTAGTGACCTCTACTTGCTACACACATCATAGCGTGTATAACTCCTCCTTATAACTAACAGATTCTTTAAAATAACCCACCAAATCAATTTCAAACCCTCCAAATGCTACAGTACGAATGCCAGGGGCAACAAGCGTATGTGTTTCCATTCCTTCTCATTCAACTTGTCAGTCACTTAAGTGACAAGATATCCTGAATCTACAGGGATATCAATTTCCAGATCACCAATTGTTATATTGCAAACTTGATGCAGCTCCTTGTCCAACTGCACTATTTTGCCACTCTCTGTACATATATAAGACCATTCTGCTGTCTCCATTACTTATTACCAAATGCAATCCTCTGCATGTTTTTACATGCTCGACAAAAATATCGATCGTCTTGCATTTCATGCAAGTCATGCCTACTACATGACAATGATTTGTGACCTCAACATGTAGCAAGTTACCTGCGCACTAGCACCAGTCATTACCAATTTCTTGCTTTCATTATTTGAATTTCAAAATGCTTAGGTTTGAACACAAGGGCATTCACAGTTCTGCTTCTTACACTTTTGAACTTCCTTGGATGCTATTATGGAACAGTTCCTCTTGCAATTTCCAATTTCTGTTCCAAACTTAGATTCCTGGGGCACAGTAGTCTTTCTTGTGTTCTTCAATTAATACAGCTAACTACAGTCTAATCCCTTAAGTAATTATCCAGTATTCTGTTGTTGTAAAGAGAGGAAACAAGGATTATCAGCTCTGCTAAGAATCCATCAATAGACTCATGTTGAACTTACTAGTGTGTTTAAAATCTGTCTCTCCACTATTATACTAGTATTATCCTTGAAGTGGTATTTAAATCTGTTCACTGCTTCCTCAAACTCCCCCCAGAACATTTGGGCTGGGGGAACTACCACAGGTACATGATCAAACATTCTTTGACCCTCTGTTCTAAAGCAGCTCGTTATAAAGCATATATTTGTTCTCTAAAGGAGCAAATTTTGTGCCATCAATAGCAACCATATTCCTGTCAAAAGAATAATACCATTGTTTCTACATTAATCTCTGCATGTCTAGTTCTGTTAAGAAAGTGGTTGAAAGAGTTCCCTACTCCTTTATGGAATCCTTAGTATGAGATGTAGTTTATTTAATAGTGGTAACTCTGTACAATACTTTAAACAAGTTTAGATGGATGGTATCACAAAATAAATGCTTTGTAAACATTAGGTCTGTGTGTAAGATCTGGTTACTGCAGGAAGGCTGTTGGAAAAAGAAATTAAGGAGAGGCCAATCTATCAGGCACCCACTAGCTTTGTCTACAACAAAGTTGCTTTAGGAGAATCAGCAAGTACGATGCTTACTCAGCTTTGAACAGAGTCAGGAGATTGAGGCGATCCCTAAGAAGAACCCAACCAAACCAGCCAATGATGTGGCGCGGTTCGTGCAAGTAACATCGGTGGGGCGGTGTAAGGGGTGATTCCGAGGGATGATGCAGACGGAAAATTAAATAAATAATAAATGTTCCCTCTGCATCATCCCTCATAATACCCCCTTACATGGCCCCACCGCTGTTACCTGCTTGGACCACGGCTGTCTTTCACTTACTTTAGCAACAGCTAGTAGTAGTGCTGGCGAAGTAGGAGCTAGCACAGCTACACTCCATGGCCCATGGGTCTGTCAGGGCTAGACACAGAAGCCAAAGCAGCATGAGGAAAGACACTGTTATGCTTCCATACATGCTGAATGCTTCATAGGGGAGGTGAATACTGTTCAAAACAGCAGCACAGAAAAAGGCACCATAACACCACAACTAAACACTGCACTCTCAGTGGGGAATGTGATTTAAATCCATCTCTGACTGTCAAAAGCATGTGAGGGGAGTGCACACACAATATTTGAAGGCCCAGGCAATCCTTCAAGCACTACATATACATGGATTTGGTTGCTCCGCAGCGTAATCACAGAAGGGAAAGGCTGATAAACAAAGGCAGCCCACCTTTAACCACGAATGAAGGAATGTTAAACTGTTTTTGATACTGCGTAAGGTGTCAAGTAGGTGCCTCTATTCAGAATCATCCAACCCTTGTATCCAAAATGAGTTTAGGTTGGGAGAAACCAAATCCAGGTAGGCTGCTGAAGATAGTGTTATTGATAAATTAATAGAAGAAACAGCACACAACATCCCTTTGGCTACTGCTCATGGCTCCACCAGGCAACTGAAATCGAGCTTGGAATACTCACCAAGAGATGCACATAAAATATACTACTCTGGAAAGGACTCTAAGGAAATCTACCATGAGATAGCCCATATCAGTAGGGTTTAGTGTCTCATGGTCATGCAAACTAGCAGTGAGGGGCGGCGAGTGAACCCAATCCTACATGGTTTATCTGTGTTGCAGGGGAGGAAGCAGAGTCCATTGCATAGATGAGAAGAGACGCTTCCATACTTGACATATATCTAGAGCTGCGATTCTGCAGCGGTGGCATTTTCTGCTTAATTTTGTATGTACTACGCGTAGCACATAATCCACTATTTGCTGCATAATTTGCAGCTTTTTACATAAAAAATCATGTTTCTAGCTCATATGTTCAAAAGTTACAAAAATAGAATGCCATGCATGGTGTCCAGTAGTGTCAGACCCTTTCAGGCATAATTTTGGATTGCAACTAATGACTACTTATCCACCATCTACTTCATTATTTGCAGATTTTTAAAGAAAAGTTTTCTAGCTTGATCCCATCAAAGCATATGAAAAAGAGTGCAGTTCATGGTGCTCAGTAGTGGAAAACCAATTTCAAAGGTTAACTTTTCCCCTTTCAGGTGACTGCTTCTTTTTGGGTATAAAAATTGGTGCTAATGAGATGTAACATTTACAGTGTTAGTGAGTGTAAAATTGAAAAATTGAAAAAAAACACTTCCAAAAATGTGCATATTATGATGCATAATTTAGAATTTCATGCTTGACTCTACTGCATTATTATGCTCTTCCATTGCCTCATAATTCTAGTTGCCCTGTGACATACCAGTTTTGTTACATCTTAGTGCTCTCAAAGTTTCATTATGACGAAAGCTTCAAGGTATCAATTAGAGAGGTAGTTACATGTACATCAAATTGTTTCAGTTCCTAGAGTTACACAATCAATGCACTGACTTTTACTCTTTTTACAATTTCCTAGATGTACACTAATGACTACTGGCGGGTCTGGGTTTTAGTAAAGGAAGTTTTTACTCAACAGAGCTGCTCATATTGCCAAATATGTCTAAGGAAGGCAGTGGACTACTACTACCCTGCTTCAACCGTAGGTCATGTAGGTGGACCAGATGGTTAATGGAACCTTATTGATAAGTTGTTGATCCAGTTGTGGCCTGTCAGGAAGTGGCAGAGTAGTTATGAAAGAAAAGAGATCATGGTGGTTTCACATGGTTACATGAAGAACACATCTGTCTGATAAGACACCTTGTATGGAAAAAATAATGGACAATATTTTAATGATCATCATTATGATACTTGGTCTGAATTTATTTCTTGCAGGGTACCATTATTATACCTAATCTACCTTCTGCTATGTGTGATCCTGAATTCTGGAAAACACCCCATCAGTTCGATCCAGCAAATTTCCTGGATAAAGAGGGACACTTTGTGACCTCTGAAGCCTTCTTACCCTTTTCTACAGGTATGTAATTCCAAAACAAAAACGCCCAGTTCAAAATCCCTCCAGTAGGCAGCCATACTATTCCTGTTATCTTCTGTTCCATAAATCAGTGATTTGTAATTATTTTTAGAGTAAGCAATAGTGGCTGTGTAGATATTGTTAAGGTGTATTTTCCATAAAGGAATGCATTTGTTGATTTGCTATCAACTTGTGGCACAAATTGACAGATTAGTGCAAAATTTGGAACTTGCTTGGTATGTCTAACTCAGTTTCTAACTTGATATTTTGAGCAGATTGGCCTACAGGGTGAAGTAAAAGTAGTTTTTTCTATCATAAACTACATAGACATTTTTGCTCTACTTCACTGAATTACACAAAACGTGACAGAATATGTTTGTGCTATGGTGTAACTCCATTTAGTAGTTCTTGAGATATTTTTGCTACTAAAAGGTGCCTGATAAGAATTCAAGTTTTACTTTTATGTATATCTTGACCGTTAATCTACAGATTATGCACAGATCTTATTCAAGGAGAAACAGTGGTTATAAAGGTAAACAAATGTGACTGGTCATAAAACCTTTTCTGTTGACCTCTTCAAAATGTGCTGATCCAGAGAGGATTCACAAAGGGATTCAGATATTCTGGAGATCTGATTATATCAGTATTTGTAAAGCGCACAGCTATCTCCAAAGTGGTGTCCCGGCGCTGGGGGACTCAGGAAAATTAAGCGAGCTATTGCCCAGAGTCACATGGTGCTGGGCTAGCCTGCCTCCGATGCCGGGGATCGAACCGTGAACCCCTTAGTCCAGAGTCAGGCACCATGGCCACTGCGCCTCCCATGACTGGAAGCTCCATTGAGGCATTATTACACAATGTAAGGGAACAAGGGGCATACACAAATCCTGCGGTGTGGGTATAAAATCTGTAGACCAAACTAGCTATTCTTATCATTACAAAATGCATTTGAAAATCAGAAGTGCTTAAAGTGAAATGTGAATGAACAAGGATGAGGAAATGTAGACATCACAAACGTACTGTGGAGAGTGAGACCTCAGAGTCACAGGTGTGAGAGAGAGAGAAAGAAAGGCAAAGTAAGAGACAGCAAGATATAATAGACAGGGTAACATGGCCTTAAAACTGTAAAAGGAAAGACAGATCCTTCAAAGAGTTTAAAGTTAATGTTTATATATTTTACGTTAAATGAGCAATACCTTCCTGCACAAAAACAATCCCTAAAGGCATTTTTCTCTTTTTTTGAGTGCTGTCAGTAGAGTCAACAGATTATATTACATCCTTAAGGTACTTAGAAAAATGAAAATGGATATGTGACACCTTTTTGATGAAAAAAAGGGCAAGCTCCTCGTAATGAGTCTAAGATAGCGAGACGTTTTGCGAGGTCAGAGAGGTGTTTTACCACATTGAAGAGCATCTAAAGACACGTTTGAGCGATATTCTCTGTAGGCTGCGCGCACAGCCTTTCTACTTTGAGGGCTCAGACTTTCTCAGGGAGTGTGCTCATCGCTTCCATACTTAATAGAGATTGAAGGAAGTTGTAAAAACTCCCCTTTTCTCTTTCCATGGCAGATGCCCCAGGAGGCCAGTAGGGAGCAGTTTTTGAGGTGGGCCACAGGTTGGTGAAATAAACCATATGATTGTGCTTCACACATCAAAGAGAGGGTGACTATGTAGAATTACTGCCAGAGCTGCTGAATTTGGAACTGGGAAAATAGCTTCCAGTGTGGTGGTCAGGTATAATGGCCCAACAATTTTTGGTCCAGTTTGCTACATTAAATTGCAACAAAAAAAACCTTTCACGAAAGTCTCAGTTCTGTTTTAAAACTCACTTTTGATAAATCCTTCAGCACACAGTCTGGTGTACTAAGGTCAGGGAAAGTAGAATTATTCTGCATGGGTGTGCAAAATTATGCGGTAAGGTTGACTAAATTATGTGGCAACAAAAGACAAATTACGCTGCATAATGTAGCACATTTTTTGTTTGTATTAATTCATTGTTTTGTTATTTTTACACATGATAAAACTGTCTATTCACAGGTTTTGCCTAATTCCTACCTGATTAACAACCAAATGCAGAAATATTCAACTGAAAAATAACCAGCTATATTTGCTTTTTTTGATAGTATTACTATAATATTTTGGCATGTTCACACATGCTAACACAGTCTGGGCAAATTTTACTCCTCATTAGTACCAGCGTAACACCCAAATACAACAATTAGCAACAGAAAGTTGACTGGTTAAACTTTGCAAAAAGGTCTTCCACTTAGTACCTTTTGATACATTCAAGCTAGAAACTATTTTTTGGGTTTAAAATCTGAAGATTATGCAGTACGTGATGGATTATGTGGCACATGTGGCAAATCCATAGTTATGCGGAAAGGGTCACAACTGTGCCTAATTCCATTGGTCCTGACCTTAGTACAAGGGTGTGAGGGTTCTATTAAGCATAGGATTTGAACTCGAAGGGGACCCTTTGAGTGCCAAAAATATCATTTACAACTTGTCCCACTGTGTGTATGCAGCACAGTGCAACACACATACAAAGTTTGAAAAATATGGAGACTTTTAAAATTTGCTCTACTGTTATGTCTGACTCAGAGAGTGGTATTTTTATGGCTGTCCAACCACTGGCAATCACTTAGGGTAGCAATCCAAACCATTGTTCTTTTGGCCACCAGACCAACTCAGTCTTGACTCTGCTCCAATAGGAACAGTCAGGCCCAAACTGCCATTTTCTTCCTGAACCAGAAAACAAGCAGCCAAAGACTGCCCTGATTTTGCTGAGAATTTTGTGAAGTGTCTCCCTGGGTTTAGCTCTGTGTGCTCTTTTCCTCTGAGAGGGTTGGTGAAGAGTCATTCAAACAGAGAATAAAACCGGTCCGAGGCATGCACTGGTAAAACTCGCTGATAAACCCCCACCAAATACACATGCAGGAAGATTTAATGCACCAACTACCGATGAAGTTGCAGTTCTTTTAGTGAACAAGAACAAGGGGCCACACGACATTGTATTACATACCCGAGAGGGAGTACTACGCAAAGTATCTGAATTACATAGATCCTATGATCCTTTGCAATACCCGATCCTATTCCCTAAAGGTGAAGATGGTTATTGTCTCAATATACCACAAAGAAACTCTGCAACAAACAAAAAGGTTACATGCATGCAGTACTATGCCTATACTCTTATGGTTAGAAATACAACTTTCAATACCTTGCATTGGTTCCGCAAGCTCTTCAATCAATACATTGTAGATATGATGGCCAAAATGATCACAGAAAGACTAGTATTTATCAGACACAATCAAAAACAACTACGCGCAGACAACGACATCAATTTAAAAGATGCAGTCAATCAAGATCACAACTTACAAGCTCAAGACATTAGGCAGCACGTTATTTTACCAGCTACCTTCACTGGATCACCAAGGTACATGCACGAAAAAACACAAGATGCTATGACATACGTCAGGCACTACGGCAGACCAGATTTGTTCATTACTTTCACATGCAATCCAGACTGGCAAGAAATTAAAGATCAATTGTTCCCCAAACAAAAAGCATGCGATAGACCTGACATTGTTGCACAGGTATTCAATTTGAAAGTAAAAACACTAATAAAACTATTAACACAACAAGGTATCTTTGGATCTGCTAAAGCTTACATATTTACTATTGAATGGCAAAAGAGAGGACTACCTCATGTCCACATACTATTATGGCTTGAACCAAAAATTCATGCAGATGACGTTGATCTCATTATCTCCGCTGAGCTGCCTGATCCTATTAACGATTCCAAACTATTTCTTATTGTCAAGAAAAACATGATACATGGTCCATGTGGTGAACACAACATTCTTTCACCGTGTATGAAAAACAGGATTTGCAGAAAAAAATACCCACGCCCTCTCATTAATGAAACAGAAACTGGGGTTAACGGCTACCCCATTTACCGTAGGAGGAACACCGAACATGGTGGACATACTTTCACAATGACGGTTAGAGGACAGGAAGTCACTGTCAATAATCAGTGGGTAGTTCCATATTCATCAGTACTGTGTCGCACTTTCAATGCTCACATTAATATTGAATACTGCCAATCTGTTAAAGCTATCAAATATATTTGCAAATACATTAACAAAGGCTCTGATCAAGCAACTGCTGTGATTGAAAACAAACACAATGAGATAGACACATATCTAAATGGACGGTACATTAGCACTTCGGAAGCGGTCTGGCACATTCTAGAGTTTCACATTCATGAACGCCATCCCACTGTCACACATCTAGCTGTGCATCTTGAAAATGGTCAAAGAGTATATTTCAATGACAAAAACATTAATCATGTAGCACAGAACCCAACCCACACAACGCTTACTGCCTTCTTTAAATTGTGTGCCACCGACAACTTTGCAAAAACATTGCTATACCAAGAAGTTCCACAATACTATACATGGTCCAAATCTAATTTCACACGTAGAAAATGTGGACAGCAAGTATTAGGACACCCTGGTGTAAAAAAAGACTCAGCTCTTGGTAGAATGTACACTATTCACCCAAACCAATCAAAAGTGTTTCCACTTACGCATTCCTTCCAATAAGTTCGCGGACCAACAGGGTTTCACATTCTTTTAACTGTTAACGAACAACTAATGCCTACCTATCAAGCAGCATGTAAACAACTTGGACTCATTGAAGACGACCAACATTGGAAACATGCGTTAGGTGATGCTGCACTTTCACATTCCCCATCAAAGCTACGTGAATTGTTTGTTACTATTCTACTGTTTTGTAACCCATCTGATCCTCTCACTTTATGGGACCAATACAAAGAAGATTTGTGTGAAGATATACTACACAATAGGCGTCAAGAAACAAATGATGAATCAATACCAATGAGTAATGACATATTTAACCAGGGTCTCATACTAATTGAAGACTCTGTGTATGTACTAAGTGAAAAAACTTTCAAAGATTTCAAATTGCCGCAAACAAATAGAACTATACATACACCGTACAACCATACTGATTTTGAAAACTCTACAGAGAACCTACTGCAATACGTTGCACAGCATTTGAAAATCACGGGGAGGGAAGGGATGAGTTCTCTGTTGCGGTACCCGGTAGTTCACAGGCTCGATGACACCATCTGCTGATCCCTGCATAACAGAGTCCCCTTTTTTGCCACTTCCACCAATGTCGGGAGTCAATTAAACAAGGGCTCGAGTGCAAGAAGCAAATGGCCCAAAAGAGGTGAATGCCTCTATTGCTTGCTTTCCTCTTTTCATCAGGGCGAGTACCAGGCTTATTCTGTTTTGCGAAAGTGAAGGTTAGCCGTGAGGCATGCCAGTTGTTTCCTGGTATAGATATATACATATATACATATATATATATACTAGCAGACCGTCCCGACGTTGTCCTGGGATGAAATGTAAAGTGTGTAATGTTGTTACAGATGAAGTATGTCATTATTGTAAGATTTCGCGGAAAACTAAATTTTTAGTTTCATTTGAATGAGGATGTAGAATAAATTGATTTTGCACATTCCCGGTGCGAGAGAGTGCAACATATAACTGGCCATGAGTGAAGCAGTCTTCTCGTAAGTCGATGCCTATAACTTTATATGTTTGACCTTGCGATTTGTTAATGGTAGAAGCAAAGGCAATGTTAAAGGGGAATTGCAAACGTTTAAATTGAAATGGTAGATCTGTAGGTATCATGGGTATGCGTGGAATGTGAGCTAACTGGCCTGCAGCAGGGCCAGATAGAATAGTTGCTTTAATGACATAAGGTAAAAGACTTTTAACTTGTAGTCGGGTTCCATTGCATAGATTTGGCAGATGTAGGTTTTGCAATAAGATAATTGGAATGCCAACTTTTATTTTGTTTGAATAGCTTTATTTCGATATATTTGTCATATCATAAAAGCATTACAATAAAAAGTGAATAAAAATACAATGCAATCTAGCCGTACATTCCTCACAGACAATATACATTATATGTAGTCTACAGAACAGTAATAAAAATGTCGTGAAAAATAGCATAATTGCCTGAATAGTAAAAACAAGCTAGAGGATTGATCATGCAGAACATATTACTGGAGCAGCAGTTTCTTCATAGATCTAATCCGCCATACCCAGCCCAGGAATTTTGCCAGGCAGCAGGCGAACAAAGGGCGAGCATCGGATCGTAATATACGTAGAGCCTCCATATGTGATCTAGTGCCCAGGCTCCTGCATAATGGTTTCAGCCAACTAGACCTGGGCGCTGCATAAGCAGGACACTCGAACATTAGATGGGCAATGGACTCAACCCTTGATTCACAGAAAGGGCAAAACGGAATGGTTTGCAACGGTGGCTTCCAACTCGATGTTAGCTGCCCTAGAGGTAGAACACCCACCCTAAATTTGAAATACAACGACCTGTCATCCGGATTAAGAATCAGGTCCAGGTAAGGTTCTCTAGAGGGGAGCTCCTTGATTGATAGAAACTCTACAACAGATCTACATAGTTTGGAGTTGCTCGTTCTGTCATTGGCCGCCCATGTCCAATATAATTTCTTGAGCATCTGTTTGGGTGGAGCTGTTCTGTTAACCCAAGCGTCTCCTAAACCCAATTTACAAAGCACTTTTATTTTGAGTACATGAGGTGGAAGTCCCGAAGGGTTAAGTGAGTTTAGGAATTCTTGAGGATAATGTACTGTGTCTTCAGTATCTAATACTGTGTCAATGGATTTATATACTTTTGTTTCCCCTGGGATTTGAAGTAGTATGTGTTCATTGATGTGGTTGACACTTGTGTTTCTGGGTGCAACTATAGCTCTTTGACAAATCCATTGGTAGTCTTTGTTAATTATATTGTGAATGTCTGGGTATACATGTTGTATGAGTTCCTGTAAGTTCGAGACAGCCGTCCCTAAATTTTCAATATTAATTGTATTATTTGTGTTGTGTAAATCTCCATTACCAACTTGTAGTAGAAGATCAGCAAAGAGATTATCTCCACCTCCTAAATGTGTTCTCATGTTAGTGCGTAAGGTAAGAGTTTGTACGGAGTTCCATAGGTGTGATGCTTTTAAGCATGCTTTTAGTATATCAGCACATGTTCCTCTTGGGACAACAGGAAGAGTCTGACGGAAGTCACCTGCAAAGACAAAAGTGACCCCACCCATGATTGTAGGACAATTTCTAATGTCTTGTAGAGTTCTGTGTACGGCGTCTATATGTGCGCGGTGTGTCATAGTACATTCGTCCCACAAAATAAGAGACACTTTTTGAAGCAGGATGCCTAAGGGTCCGTTTTTGCGTACTGAGCAAGTGGATTCATTTTCAATGGAAACAGTTAACGGTAGTTTAGACGTGGAGTGTGCTGTTTTATCTCCAGTTAGCAAAGTGGAAGCTATTCCAGAAGATGCAACTGCTAGAGCCAATAGTCCTAATGAGCGTATTTTTGCAAGTATTAGGTTGATTAAGTAAGTTTTCCCAGTCCCTCCTGGTGCGTCTAAGAAGAATATTTTTCCATCTTTTGTTTCCACACTTTCAACAATGGTGTTGTATGCTATTGCTTGATCAGGCACTAAGTTTGGCAAATGTTGTGCAACATATTGCAGTAGGTTCTCTGTAGAGTTGTCAAAATCAGTATGATTGTACGGTGTATGTATAGTTCTATTTGTTTGCGGTAGTTTGAAATCTTTTAAAGTTTTTTCACTTAGTACATACAGCGAGTCTTCAATTAATATGAGACCCTGGTTAAATATGTCATTACTCATTGGTATTGATTCATCATTTGTTTCTTGACACCTATTGTGTAGAATATCTTCACACAAAACTTCTTTGTATTGGTCCCATAAAGTAAGAGGATCAGTTGGGTTACAAAACAGCAGAATAGTAGCAAATAATTCACGTAACTTAGATGGGAAATGTGAAAGTGCAGCATCACCTAATGTATGTTTCCAATGTTGGTCGTCTTCAATGAGTCCAAGTTCTTTACACGCTGCTTGATAGGTAGGCATTAGTTGTCCGTTAACCATTAAAAGAGTTTCAAAGCCTGTAGGTCCGAGAACATGTTGTAAAAGAATGCGTAAGTGGAAACACTCCGATTGGTTTGGGTGAATAGTATACATTCTACCAAGAGCTGAGTCTTTTTTTACACCAGGGTGTCCTAATACTTGCTGTCCACGTTTTCGCCATTTAAAACTTGATTTTGACCATGTATACTATTGTGGTACTTCTTGGTATAGCAATGTTTTTGCAAAATTGTCTGTGGCACACAATTGGAAGAAGGCAGTAAGCGTTGTGTGCGTTGAGTTCTGTGCTACATGTACAATGTTCTTGTCATTGAAATAGGCTCTTTGACCATTTTCAAGATGCACAGCTAGATGTGTGACAGTGGGATGGCGTTCATTAATGTGAAACTCTAGAATGCGCCACACTGCTTCGGAAGTGCTAATATACCGTCCATTTAGATATGTGTCTATTTCATTGTGTTTGTTTTCAATAGCAGCAGTTGCTTGATCCGAGCCTTTGTTAATATATTTGCAAATATATTTGATAGCTTTAACAGATTGGCAGTACTCAATATTAATGTGAGCATTGAAAGTGAGACAGAGTAGTGGGGAATATGGAACAACCCACTGATTATTGACAGTGACTTCCTGTCCTCTAACCGTCATTGTGACAGTATGTCCACCATGTTCGGTGTTCCTTTTACGATAAATGGGGTAGCTGTTAACCCCAGTTTCGGTCTCATTAATGAGAGGGCGTGTGTATTTTTTGGTGCAAATCCCATTTTTCATGCATGGTGAAAGAATGTTGTGTTCACCACAAGGACCGTGTATCATGTTTTTTTGACAATAAGAAATAGTTTTGGATCGTTAATAGGATCAGGCAGCTCTGCCGAGATAATGAGATCAACGTCATCTGCATTCATTTTTGGTTCAAGCCATAATAGTATGTGGACATGAGGTAGTCCTCTCTTTTGCCATTCAATAGTAAATACGTAAGCTTTAGCAGATCCAAAGATACTCTGTTGTGTTAATAGTTTCATTAGTGTTTTAACTTTTAAATTGAAGACCCGTGCAACTATGTCATGTCTATCGCATGGTTTTTGTTTTGGGAAGAGTTGATCTTTAATTTCTTGCCAGTCTGTATTGCATGTGAAAGTAATGAATAAGTCTGGTCTGCCGTAGTGCCGGACGTATGTCATAGCATCTTGTGTTTTTTCGTGCATGCACCTTGGTGATCCAGTGAAGGTAGCTGGTAAAATAACGTGCTGTCCAATGTCTTGAGCTTGTACGTTGTGATCTTGATTGACAGCATCTTTTAAATTGATGTCGTTTTCTGCACGTAGTTGTTTTTGATTGTGCCTGATAAAGTCTAGTCTTTCTGTGATCATTTTGGCCATCATATCTACAATGTATTGATTGAAGAGATTGCGGAACCAATGCAATGTATTGAAAGTTGTATTTCTAACCATAAGAGTATAGGCATAGTACTGCATGTATGTAACAGTTTTGTTTGTTGCAGAGTTTCTTTGTGGTATATTGAGACAATAACCATCTTCACCTTTAGGGAATGGGATGGGGTATTGTAAAGGATCATAGGATCTATGTAATTTAGATACTTTGCGAAATACTCCCTCTCGGGTATGTAATACAATGGCGCGTGGTCCCTTGTCCTCGTTGACTAAAAGAACTGCAACTTCATCGGTAGTTAGTGCATTATATCTTCCTGCATGTGTATTTGTTGGCCGTTTGTCAACATGTATAATAATGCACAAATCTTCCTCTTGTGAATTCATGTCATAGTTGTACTTTAGTGAACTAATGTATGTGTTATGATGGTGCAATGTGTCTTGTAGTAGTTGTATAAGGTCTGTGTTCAAATTTGGCACCATGTGTGAGCGTGTGTCTATTTGTTGCTGTTGAGATAGGAAATATATTTGTAGGAACTGTGGTGCTTTCCCTTCCATTGGCAGCATACTTCCAATCAAGTGGTATAACTGTCCCTGTATTTTAAATGTCGGCATGAAATTTCCTTCCCTAACTTCATTTGCACCAAAGGATGTCATTTGGTGCGTGTGTTTGTTAAGAAATGATTAGAAAGTGTGTGAGTGCCATCCAGTAGTTGTCTAATGAGTGGCGGTGGATCTTCAATGTTGTTTAGAATTACTTTTCCTGATGAGCAGCAAAGGCCTTTAGGCTCTGCCTCCCATTTAAGTGCATTGCAGTGAGTACAGATATTGTTCATGAGTCCAATTTGTACATGTGGATTGTTGCTGTAGTCATGAAGTGGGTTGTAGTTGAATGCAGATCTGAGAGTGTGTGGGTGTTGTACTGTATGTTCTTCCTGCTGTGATTGCATAGTTTGAGTTGTTGAACTTTGGTGTTTTTGTATGTTGTGGGTCTGCAGTGTTTGATTGGGAATTAATGTGTCAGTGTTGTCTTTGTTGTTGTTGTTAGTGTTGTTAGTGTGTGTGGTCTTAGAGGTCGTTGGCTGTGGAGTACTGTTATGATGCTGTTGTGAATGTGTTGTATTTGTTGTTTGTGAAAGATATGAGGTTGATGCTGCATTGATGTTATGTAATGTTTCCTCATTATTTGTTTGTGTAAGTCTTATGCGCTTGTTTGTGTTTGCATGTTTTTTGTAAGTAGTCCGTAAGAGATGTGTTTTCCTCTTCACCATATTGAAATGTATGTGTATTAAATATTTACAAAAGAGAGACTAATGTAGTTACGTTGATGTTCACTGTTGCTTTCCCTAAATGTTTTAGCGTAGTAATGTCACAATTGTCACTTTTCCCTCATGTATCTTAACGTCTGCTTTTGTAATCTGTTCACGTGTAATGTGTTCCTTATGTTTCTTGTAACCTGCACACTTGTCACGGTTTACTCCTGGCAGTTTTTGCTACCTAATGTATTTTTTGTGGTCACAATTGTCACTTTTCCCTCATGTATCTTAACGTCTGCTTTTGTAATCTGTTCACGTGTAATGTGCTCCTTATGTTTATTGTAACCTGCACACTTGTCACGGTTTACTCCTGGCAGTTTTTGCTACCTCATGGATTTTTTTGGGTCACAATTGTCAGTTTTCCCTCATGTATTTTAACGTCTGCTTTTGTAATCTGTTCACGTGTAATGTGCTCCTTATGTTTCTTGTAACCTGCACACTTGTCACGGTTTACTCCTGGCAGTTTTTGCTACCTAATGTATTTTTTGTGGTCACAATTGTCACTTTTCCCTCATGTATCTTAATGTCTGCTTTAGTAATCTGTTCACGTGTAATGTGCTCCTTATGTTTTTTGTAACCTGCACACTTGTCACGGTTTACTCCTGGCAGTTTTTGCTACCCAATTTATTTTTTGTGGTCACAATTGTCACTTTTTCCTCATGTATCTTAACGTCTGCTTTTGTAATCTGTTCACGAGTAATGTGCTCCTTATGTTTATTGTAACCTGCACACTTGTCACGGTTTACTCCTGGCAGTTTTTGCAACCTCATGTATATTTTTTGTTCACAATTGTCACTTTTCCCTCATGTATCTTAACGTCTGCAATGTGCTCCTTATGTTTATTGTAACCTGCACACTTGTTATGGTTTACTCCTGGCAGTTTTTGCTACCTAATGTATTTTTTCTGGTCACAATTGTCACTTTTCCCTCATGTATCATAAGGTGTGCTTTTGTAATCTGATCACGTGTAATGTGATCCTTATGTTTATTGTAACCTGCACACTTGTCACGGTTTACTCCTGGCAGTTTTTGCTACCTCATGTATATTTTCTTTTCACAATAGTCACTTTTGCCTCATGTATCTTAACGTCTGCTTTTGTAATCTGTTCACGTGTAATGTGCTCCTTATGTTTATTGTAACCTGGACACTTGTCATGGTTTACTCCTGGCAGTTTTTGCTACCTAATGTATTTTTTCTGGTCACAATTGTCACTTTTCCCTCATGTATCGTAAGGTGTGCTTTTGTAATCTGTTCACGTGTAATGTGCTCCTTATGTTTATTGTAACCTGCACACTTGTCACGGTTTACTCCTGGCAGTTTTTGCTACCTCATGTATTTATTTTGGTCACAATTGTCAGTTTTCCCTCATGTATCTTAAGGTCTGCTTTTGTAATGTGTTCACATGTAATGTGCTTCTTATGTTTGAATTATCCTTGTACTCGTGCTTAGTACCTTTCTGTAAGTTGGACACACCACTTTTCCCTTTTATTACACAGTATGCTACCTCTCACATTTAGTTTGTTGTTTATACTTGCACAAGTGCCACCATTCCCTGAATATTGTTTATTGTTGTGCCTGAGTGTGCCTTTTGTGAAGCGGTCTCGGGTAAGCTCGGCGCTATATAAAGACGCCTTTGTCTTTAATTGTGAGCTGTTGAAGTACGTGTCTGCGCTATATAAAGTGGTCTGACGGCCTCAGGTAAGCTCAGCGCTATATAAAGACGCTTTTTGCTTTAATTGTGAGCTATATAAACTTGGTTTTTGGCGCGCTATGTGAAATACGCATATGCTGGTTAAATAGGGTTCCGCGGTATGTGAAACAAAATGCTCTTTCAATACGGGTGTGCGCTATGTCAAAACGGCTTTGGGAATGTCCACGCTGTGTAAAGACGCATAAATCAATCCTCCTCGCGTTGAACAAATGGAGCCTTGTTTACTTCCTGCCCCCTTTATGACGTGTTTGCCCAATGGTTACAGAGTTCGTATTTGTTTTATCCTAAGTTGTGTGTGCGTTTTATTAGCAGAGTTGTGATTGGTGAATAATGTTATTAACCCAGCCCGCTGTGTGACGTCATTATGGAAGGCACTCCCGCTTTAGCCTTCGAGTGTAATTCATTGTAATTTAAATATGGGGTCGCAGTACATGAAGCCGGCAATTTGAAATATGGGTCAGCGCTACATGAAGACGTCTTTCGGTAATTTCGGCGCTATTTTTAAACGCATAATTCAATCCTTAATAGCGTTTTGGTGATAGGAAATGTTTTTTTTAAATCGTGTCAAATCTGGTGAATGTGCATTTCCGATCTCGTTCGAGTGTATGGTTTTAAATTTGGTGAAAGCGCATTTGCGCTCTAAGGGTGCAATGTAAGGGGCGCTCTATGTGTGCAATATAAGGGGCGCTCTATGTGTGCAATTTAAGCTTGCTCTCTTTGCAGTTGCCATGTCCCTGTGACCGGCCACATATTTTGTTTGAGACGCCCACAGCCACGTTCTTACACGTAGTAGAAATATAAAAGGCAATGTATGTGACAGTTGTTGTAAATAAATAAGTATACATAAGACTCAGTGATAGTATGAGTGACTGTATCGAAAACTGTATACTTGTAATAGTGATTTTATAACACACTAAGTATGAGTTATTATCTATATGAATAAATAAAGTGGTGTTTGTATAAGTGTGTAGCTTAGTAAATGTAAGTATGATCAATTGTTTGCATAAGTGGGTAGGATGACTGCATAAGTGAATAGGGTGTGTGCTGGTGTGTAATGTCGATGTAGGAGTATAAGTATATTTAATAGTGTTCTATTGATCTTTGTTAGTATGTATGAGTGAATCTATAGGCAAGTGTTTAGATGTGTGTGTAGATCTAGGAATCACTGAGTGGGTTTTTAGAAAGTTGTATTGGTGTGTCAATGGATTCAAATAAGGTACTCTGTATTTTACAGTGAGTGATGTAAGGTTATATATGATTGTCACGTGCATGATGTCATCAGTGAAACGCGTTGTTTCCTGCCATAATTAAATTCTTCGTGCACCAGCAACTCTAGCGTGTCGAGTACGTTCCTTTGTTTACAAATGGAATTTGGATTTGAATCTGTATGGTGACCGGGAGCCCTACCTCGGCCCGCCCGTGAGCGGAACTGGCGTGTTTACCGGAACTGTTTGAACACATATATATATATATATAACAATTACACATATTATAATGTTAAATACATATCACAAATAACTACAAATATTATATTAAATAAAATAAAAAAAGTATTTCCAATTTTTTTTATTTAGAAATTATTTATGAACAAAAACATGAATTATTACATACATTTAGTTTATTTACTTCCTACCCTATAACACCACACAAATCACAACCCACATCTAATTTAAAAAAAACTGTACTTCCATAATTAACATATTTAATTATTAATTGAAGAAATATTATTAATTAAAAAACAAATTAAAACACATACAAATGAATGAACTCCCCACCCTCTACTCCTATAATCCCCACATTCCACACCTAAAATTAAACTGTACAAAAATGAATTACACTATTAAAATTGTTTTTCTGTCATGTCCCACGGAGGTGGGCAGTCTCGAACACTGCCTTGAGACGTTTTCTTATAGATGGAAACTACAGTTCCCATGATCCTTGGTACTGCGTGCGACGCCTCAGGCCGATGACATCACAGGCGGAAGCTTCAATACGGAGCGGGGGACGACAGCCCCTTGCCGTTGATTCTGTAAGCGAATCGAAGACACGGTAGGAGATCGTTCCTCGAGTTTCCAGCGTATCCTTTGAGTGAGGCTTTGTTGTTCTGGTATCTGTTCCCTTGAGCGCTCCGTTCGAGCATTCAGCTCGCTGTATCGGAGCTATTGTTTCTGTTAAGTGGAGCCCTCGGCTGAGGCTCCGTTCTCGAGTTTCCGAGGAGGTTTTGTTCAGTGACTGCTTTCTGTGGCATTCCAGCTGGACCTTCCCGTATGGAGAGCAACATTGTATTGGGTGGTACTGCTCCCCGGATCTGAACCTCAGACTGTATTCCTGCGTTTATTAAGCTTTACCTACAAATCTGAGACACTATTTGCCAAAGCCCTCGGGACCAGTGGGGTATTGACTATAGTATTGCTACAGTAGTAGAAGATACTGTGTTTATATTTTACGGAGGGTCTTTGAGTACATGGGAAGTGCTCAGTTTGGACAATTGGGCCATACAAGTTATACTGAAGATGTATTCAGCGTTCTTTGTTCTTTGGGCTCAAGTATATGTACAGACAAGTGTTCTTAAGTTGGAGTATCCAACCTAAACCGCTACCAGTAAAAGCCTACAGGTGATGTTAACCCGGAGGTCTACTACTGTGGGTATTGGAGACTAACGATTATTTTCTATTTTGTGGATTTTCCTACAACAGGGGTTAATGAGCTTCGCCTGGCTGGCTATTTACCGTTTGTCCTCTGTTGAAGCCATTGATGTTATTACAGTTGGTACGTGTATGTTACAACAGAAGTTATTAGGTCATGTGCATTGGATCCGAAAGATAAAATATAGATTCTTGTATTCTAGATCTGTGATATATGTTCTACCATCTGATTGCCAGGCAAAGCCAACCTTTTCCCTCCCTCCAGGTAATAAGCCTACGAATATCTCTAGCTAGTGGGAAAGTACATTGTGCAATCTATCTGTGTATAATGTTTCTAAAGTGTGTGCTTGACTCATAGTGCCTTGTTCTCGTTTCAGCATCCTCTCCCCGCAGTTCCCTTCCTACCCTTCCTGATATCCCTCGCTTGACAACTTCTGTGTGTCTGTTATCATTCAGACCCAGGGGCTGTCGAGAGGTGGAACCCCTTTAGCATCGTACGATCCTGAGGACACCTGGACCTGACATTTTCAATTAAAAAATTAATAGTATTTAACAGCTGATTATAATGTAAGTAAAATAAATGTACTCCCCACCATTTCCCCCTATAAAACCAAAACCCATGCGCACAAAAAAATTAAACAATTACACTAATTAATTATCAATTCATTAATATTAATTATCAACTAATAAATTAATTAAAAATAAATTACTTCTAACCATTTACCCGATAAACCCCACAACCTGCACCTAAAATTAATTACACAATTTCCATATTTAATTTTCAATTAATTAATCATTATTAATTAACCAATAATTAGTAATTAATTCAAAATAAATAACTTCCCACCTTTTACCTTTATAAACCCAAATCACAAAATAATATAATTAAACAATTAACAACATTATCAATTATTTAATATGAACTAACAACTAATTATTACTTTATTAAAAATAAATCACTTCCCACCCTTTACTGCTATACAACCCACATTTAACATAAATAATTGCCAATTAATGAATTAACAACCAACTAATAATTAATTACACATAAATGACTTCTCACCTTATACCCTATAAACCCCACATTGCACGCATAAAATGCACACATAAAACCACAATGAACACTATAAAATCTCAATTAAGTAAATATTAATATATAAAAAATTATCATAAATTTGTAATAATTAAATTACTTCTCACCCTATTCCCCCATAAACCCAGAACTCGCTACAAAACAAAAAAACGCAACATTTAATTAAAATAAAATTGACAACTACAACAAATATATAACACATATATTAAAAAACATAATCAATACTTGTAAAAAATACATCACATACATTTAAAATATACACTAAAATATATAACACAAATAAAATATTGATATTTTAAACAACTATATTTTTTGCAAATTATATTAATGACTTCTATTTAAAAAAAAATGATATTTCTTACCTTAGATTCGATATTCTTGACCATGATGTTCTTGCTGTCGATATTTGTGTATCACGATATTTAGAACTCGATATTTCTGTAGGTTGACAGTTCCAACTCAATATTTTGTCTAAATACCATCTCGCACAAACTGGCCTCAATTTATCATCCCCAAAGCAACACCAGCGGTGAGAGACTTACCAGCTTGCTGAAAAACAAGGTTTCCTAAATTTGTGCCAGCCTTAACAAAAATCGGCTCCACTGTCTACCCCTAGCCTTGTGTTCACTGAGGAACACACCTACCAGTGATCACCTCCGTACACCACACCAGATTGTAACATGCAAGTTGATGGGAACACCCATCCCACAAACACGGACCAAACTGAGCGCTGAGGTGAGCTCTTAGGCAGTAGTGCACAAACTGTATGTGTATCTTTCTGAATTACCAAAAACTGCCAAGTTCCTATCTAAGCAGATCCACCACTGGAGCTCCAAGTGCACCACCGTCAAGCTGCCCTATCAAACACCACAGCACAGGCCGTAAGTATATATCTGCAACTTCGTGAGAAAATGGAAGCAGGCAAAGTTAAACAAAATTCGCAACAACTACCACCCACAGGGTGGAAGGAATAGAGGCCTGGGTCCACCTCTACGACGTACGGCTGAAACCTTACTTGTGAAATCCTCCATGAACTGTACAATGGACTATTTTTTATGGACACATTTTTAAAAACAGACTATTTACACTGTGCTAAGCAAATACATCCCGAACGCCAGAAATGTTTCAAAATTTACATAATATTGCATCTTTGTACATCATTTGCTTAGCATGGGTGCGGTCACATCCATCATTAGCGTGAAATCTGCCTAGTCACATGAAGCCTACCTTGACATTTCTAAAGCACTTGCACATGGACCGCACTCACCTCACTTATACTTACACTGAACCAATCACTAGTATTCTTCACAAGCTACAAACCACACCCTCATACACCACATGATACCAGCATATGACTGCCGTGGGCACCCAGACATTGGCTAAGTCATGCTATGTAATCTCGCTGATACCTCAGGCCGTTGTCACAGATAGACTTTACTTATCCCAAGAAATAGCCTCTGTGAAAGCAAACTGTCTCATCCACCTGTACCTATGTAGGATTAGGGCCAAAATACACACAACCCAGTAGAGCTGAACCCCATTGACCAGTGGAAAACATTTCCACACAGCACTAAATTTTTTTTCCAAACCCAGTGACATTCATACAGACCTAGACAGGATGGGAAGGCGAGGCACAATAGGGGAGGATACTATTTGGCCTGAGATTTTCCAGAGAAGAGGTTCTCGGAGGTAGCAAGACCACTGCATCCGTGCGCAAACATAGCTGCTCCCATCTCTGTTCATGGTCTCTGCTTCTGTCTGTGGTCCCAGGGTGGCCCTTAGTGTTATCGGGCAGTATTCATCAGTAACAAATGGACCCGGACATGAAGTTCCAGTGCAGGGCCATTTACCTCGATGATACCAGGGAAAATTAGTCTAATTGTAACAAAACTTAACTTACACTGTATTCCTTTTGTTCAGAGGCAAAGTAACAATCCCGGTTAGCACCAGCGAACATTGTGAAGCAATACTGCATGTACCAGATATGCAATGGGGCACCTCCTTGATGATGGAAACCTACAGGCAATGTGGGCTGTTTGCCTGCACCCAGCTCGTACCCGGATTGTGGGCCCCCTACCCTTGTAACCATTCACACCCCAACCCTGGTCGTCCCTGGAGAATATCTGTCTGAGTTGTACCAACATCCGCTACAGAATGAAATAACTATTTTGCATCAGGCTAGAGAAAAAAGAACTACTGATTACTTTGGCTGGGCTCATATTTTGGAAAAATTCAGACACTCGAGTAAGCGTGGGAGGGTCTATACCCTTATTCACCTTGCAAATTAAGGAGAACACTTGGTGGTTACAAATAACTAGGTGGGAGCTACTTAAAATGATCAATAATATGAACTCAGCCTAAATGCTATCAAGGAAGAACTAAGAGCCATCCACTTCATGGTGATGCAACATCAGTATGTGTTGGACTTGATGACCACGATGGAGAGTGGGGTGTGTGACAAAATCAGCGTATCCTGCTGCACTTTTTTCCCCTGAACCTACCTAGATAATGGGACACTGACTCTTGCCATTCACCAAACTGTATGATCTACAAGCTGACATGAAGAAGAAGGGAGGTGCCACTGAGCAGACCTGCTTTATAGACATATTTTCCTGGATCCCTGATGGGTGACCAGACTGTGCCTGTCATTGTTTCCTATTTTATTGGTCTTTTTGTGCTATTTTTGTGTGGTTTCCTAAAAGTCGGGGTTTTCTGCTGTAAAAATCTCAAGGTGAGTAGTATGTAAGTAACTAGGGAATTAGTAATAGACACAAGAGAAGCACAGCAAATCTCGAATAATGTGACGGCCATGAAGTATGGGGTAAATGTGTAGTTGAAAATTCAACTAGGGGGGAATGTTAATATTGGAAACAATCAATACAAATGTTAATATATATATAACGAACATGCATCACTGTTGTTGAAATCACCCAATGCGACCTACCCCACAACCCCAAGACAGAAGTACATGGTTAGGCAGGCCCTGCGACTTAGGCCCAATGCAAGTGTTTGACAGATCACAGGTGGGGTGACAAGTAACCCTTAGACAAACGTGAGAACAGGAAAATTCAGATCGAGCCCAAAGATAGACCGCAACACCACAATGATCTCATGAGATTGGACTCAATCAAATATGTTGGGCCGGAAGGATGTGCATTCTCAAAACACCATAAAGTCATAGGCCACACTTACTCAGTCAATCAGAACACAGCATGCAAGCTACACGCAGTAATCATGCACTCCCCATGACGGACATCTGGACATGTACCCACTAGCTCTGCATTCTATCCACTCAGGGTCGAGACTCATCTGCTCTTCTTATCAAATTACCAGATTTATGGCTCTGTTCTAAAATGAATGTACAAATTTGTTTTATTACACTTTGTGAAATGTATATAAAGACAGATAAAACCAATGTACTTTGAGATAGTCTTCAGATCGCGACTCTGTTTCCTGCTCTCCCGGCTGCTGCATTTAATTAAACCAACTGTTTCTGTTTTGCCAAACGCCTCTTGTCAATTTCAATTTCAATTTCAATTCAATTCTTTATTTATGTTTTGGAACTCATAAGAGATCCACATAAAAGAAATACAACATACATTTGTGCATACACAGACTTTACATAATACAGGATAAGAACGAAAATACAGACAAACATTTGCTTCCTAAGCCCTCTAATAGATATCTAAGAAACATTTAAAAAAAAGTTATATATATTAAATATTTCATTGGGCGGATTGTACAAAGCATTTAAGAAAGAGCTCGCCTTCATGAGACCCAATTTTTAACATATATGTCTAAACAACTTTCTACGTGATATCCGCAAGGCGGGGCATATAAAGAGGACATGTACAATATCCTGGGTGGACATATTGCAAAGGTGACAAATTGCATGAGACCCATACCATCTAGATGTTAAGTTATTTAGAGGGAGGAGGTCCTGCCTCAAGAGAAACCAAAAACGCTGTATACTGTGAGGCCTCTTGTCTTTCATTCGTTCACAGTATATTCATATTCAAGCAAAAGAAGAGTGGATTACCAGACTCTTCTCAGTAGGAGAATGTGTAATGAAAGGAGAGCCACGACGATCAGGTCTATAGATTCTGGCCACCTGCCTAGTCACCAGTGGATACGAACAGGGTTTTGACCAAGGGCCCAAAGAGGTATCTGTAAGGGATTCAATGAACTGTAGCAAGGGGTCAAATAAGGTTGGTGCACATTGCTAAGCCTCAGTAAGGACATTTGTCTTGACGGATGTACCATTATACTCCGCATACCGTTACAACTACCTACCATTACAACGCGACTATTACAACGCATACCATTACAACGCATAGCGCTTTGGGGTGCTGGATAGTGGTAAGTATAATTTACTATTCTAACTCCAGTCCCCATGGACCCTAGGGAAGGTGTTGGATAGTAAATTATACTTATTCCCTATCCTATAGCGCCCCCCAGCGCAATGCGTTGTAATGGTATGCGTTGTAAAAGTCGCGTTGTAATGGTAGTGCGGAGTAACGAATGCGTTGTAACAGGTGCATACCGTCTTGACTTCAACTGAAGACAGTTGTAGGTCCATTACATTAGCGATAATTACGATAGCAAAGTAAGCTAACTCCCCCATTTCGTGCCAAAGAGTTAAATTCAGCTCTGTTTCAGAAGAAGTAGCAAGCCCAGAAGTCTCCTGTAAGTCCATGTAAAAGCTCTCATCATCATGATTAAAGGTTAGATCATCCTTATCCCCACCGTCATCATCTCTGAGTGGTGGCAACTTCTGGTCAGGTTCAGAGTCATAAACACAGTGGAGCCTTTGAGGGGTCCTTTGCTGTAGCAGTAGCATAGGAAAAGATTGGAGCTATATGGAGAATGGATGCACTGTAGCAAATTCACATTCCAAACTCTGTCATAGTTGGGTAGCTGCTGGTTCTGGGTCAGACATTGGAGCTGGTACCAGATTCTCCTCCGGTGTCAGCGGCATCAGCACTGGCGTTGATGAAGGAGGGATTGACTTGGCACTTGGAGCAGGGATGGAAGTCTGTACTGGAGTCAGTGCTGAAACACGATGGGTCCAAAGACAATCAGGTGCCAAAAAGAAGAAATAAGTTGTAGTAATTTGACTGACAGCCTATTCCTTGGGGCCCGAAGTCACACTAGAGGAAGCTGGAAGAGTGTCAAAGATATGAGTACAGCCTCCTTAAAGGCTTCGCCTTGCTGTGCATTGCCGATGGACCAGGAAACTTGAGGCACATCTGTATCAACTGCAGAATCGGCTCCTTCATAGGAGATCAAGAGTGATATTGTTGGCACATTTACATCCTCACTACTATTTTTTCAAAAGTATTGCGGGATGGGGTGGAGTCTCACTTCGTCTTCTTCCACTTAGACTTCAACTTATCCGAGGACTTCGACAATGAACATGACTTCTCGCAAGAATGACCTCTAGAGCTGGCCCAAACCATCGACTTGGAGCGAGAATGTGATTTTGTCATTTCATCCTGGGCATTTACAGCTTTTCAGTCCTACATAACACATCATCGCACAACTTGTATCCAAGCTAAATTAACAAAACACACCTTGGTGGTTTGAAGCCTGTCATTTTAGGATGGTTCATCATTCCTTGGCACAATGTATTAAGTTTTTGTGGGTCGTCAACAATAGTAGAGCTCCATATCTGTGTTCGAAGGTGAGGAAAGAAAGCAACGGAGGCAGCATGCAGGGGTGGCACTAATGTGCTGCTTTGCTCCATTGCTTCGTAGGCAAAGCGAAGCCTTCGCATGCCACACAGGGCTACCTTTCGAAAGTTTTGCTCCATCGCTTTGTAGGCAAAGCGAAGCCTACGCATGCCACACAGGGCTACCTTTGGAAAGTTTATAATCTAGTCTGGTGCCTGCAGAATATTCTAGAGGTGAGGACTCTGCTTTTAGAAGTATCGATCACAAATGTTAGTCACAGAATTTGAATTTAAACCAGAGTGGTTTGAGACTGTGTCTCAGCACCTGTTCCTTCACTCAGCTCTAGATATGTGGGGATGAATAGGGCCTCTCCAGGGGCCAATTACCTTAAAAAGGTCAAGTCACAGTTATGTTTCTTTTGTTGCCCTGTAGTACTGGATCTTCACCGGCACTTATCTCCAAATAGGCCATTTTAGCTCGAAATATTTTGGTTCTTCTGGGCTATATGGCTTCCTGATGGCTGATAACCCGGAATAATGGACGATTTCCAAAGCTCCCTTAAACCTATAGTAACAGTCATGAATGCCTTTCAATGTTGAGTTCCTCTTGGCTATGTGAGACCACAGGTAGGTTCTAAAGCACATCATGCTGCACAATTCAAAATCCTGGTTTTCCCCACAACTGCATATAGGTGGGAAGGTGCAGAGTGCTAATTTGCAGTATCTGAGGATTGGACATTTAAAATTTAGCTGCTTTTAGATCTTCAGAATGTGAAAATGTTACAAAATATTTTCTTACACTGCTTTCATGTTGTCCTTCATCCCATAATGTCAGTGAGATTGCTTCTTCAATATTACACTGAAGAATAATTAATTTACTCACTTGTTGTGTTTTAACAGGACTTCGAATGTGCCTGGGGGAACAGCTGGCCAGGACTGAGCTCTTCATCTTCTTCACCAGTCTGCTAAAGGCCTTCACCTTCAGGATCCCAGAGGGGGTGAAGGATATCAACATGGACTACATGTTTGGGTCTACACTGCAGCCACACACATATAAGATCTGTGCCATACCCCGCTAAGAATTGGGGAATTCTGAAGAGTTCAGGAATTCCGATAATGCAGGAAAAGTTTATGAAACTAGCATGTCTAAACTAGGTCAAAGTCTTCTGCAAAAATGTATAGCTGAACATGTTACATGTCCTTGGCAACTTTTTTTCTGATGTTTACTCCTTTTTCTCATAGATTAGAAATATAAAGGGTCCTTGTTGAGAGAATTATACACAGGTGTCTAGATCTGGAAAATTTTAAATATATTCAGTCACGTACCAGCTCATGTAATACTTTAATTAATTCACAGAGCTGTAGCACAGTGAATGCGCATCCTTGGCAAGTCAATCATGTAACTATCCAGAAAGTGCCTCTTACAACTCTGAGTCTGGAGCAGGAACACTTTTCAGAGTGCAGTGCTGGTCTTTTAGCATCTGTTCAATAACATCACAAGGCTCCTGAAAATCTTGGAGCTCATACAAGATATTTAGCATATCTGAGAAACCCCTTCTGAAATGACTTTGCAAAGAAAAAAAAACAGAAGCATCACGTACTGGAAGGTTCACCTGGACTCTTGCATGGGAATACTTCCAAGGGTTTGTTTTAGAACAGGACTTAAGGACATTGTTCAGCTCCTTTACACTGGAGCACAAATAGACTGATCTTTTTAAATATTACTTACATATAGACCAGGTCTTTCACGACCCACCAAAAAGCGGCCTGCAACTCATAAATGGGCCCCCTCCCCCAATCTGGGAAATGCAGGACTAAACATTCAACTTATCGTTGACTAAACTTGCATGTGTTCAAGTTTCAATCTTTTACCTCATTTCAACAAGCTTTATAAAACTGCTTCGAGGTTCTTATCTTTTTTCATCTGGTCAGTCCCAAAGACTACTTTACTGTTGTCTTAAAATTCTAAAGTTCCAGATAGGTTGTCCAGTATGAGATGCAGACACCATACTTGCTAGTCTGAATGGCATGCACTTACAATCATACAAAACCTGAGGTTAGACAAGCCATTAACTGTTTGCGTGCGCATCCGGCTCCACCCTTTGATAAGTATTTGTTAGATCCAAAGTAGAGAAGACAGGTACCCCTGCCAAATATGAAAGCAACTCATGAATGTGAGTCACATGGTACCTGTTCACTCACACATTTTCATTGAAAACTCCTTCAAACTATGAACCATCTCAGTGCTTCTTTTATTTTATCATCCATATCTACCATTCCTACACAATATGAAGTAGGATTGGCCATAAGGTTTCTCTTTAACCAGTCTCTTCCCACACCTAAACAGTTGCACCATTCTTCACACCAAAACTAGTATTATTATTATAATTATTATTAATTTAATTTTATAAGGCGCTCAACTACCCAGGGGTTCCCGGCGCCATCGGACACACGCAGAAAGAGAAAAAAAACTATTAGTTGAATAACCACGTTTTAGGCCTTTGCAGAAGTTCTTATAGATGGGTTCATGCCAAAGTGGTGTGGGGTGTGAATTTCACAGTGAAGGGCCCAGATAAGAAAAAGACAGGCCACCCATACGTGACCGTCTGGTCCTAGGGACTGAAAATTTGGCCTGAGTAGAGGATCGGAGAAGGCGCATTGGGAGGTAGGGATGGACTAAGGCACTCATATACTGTGGTGCTGTGCCCGATTTAATTTTATGCATATAACACAGAGCCTTGAATTTGACGCAGTTCTCCATCCTAAGCCAGTGAAGGTCAAAGAGAGAGCCTGAAATGGAGGACCTTCTAGGCACCTTACAAAGTAGTCTGGCCGCCGAGTTCTGTAATACCTGCAGTTTTCGAACCAACTCCTTGTTGGCTCGTAAATACAGGACGTTGCCATAGTCCAGCCTGAAAGTAACAAGGGCCTGGACCACAGTTCTTTGCGTGGGACCAGGCAACATCCAAAGTATTTTTTGAGCCATTTTAGGATGGTGAAGCAGGTTGAGGTGACCTTGACTGCTTGCTGCCTCATTGATAGCTGGTCGACAATGATTACGCCTAGATTGCGAACTATTTGCACCGGTTGGGGAAGATCACCCATTTGAGGAGGGAGAAGATTAGCTGGGTATCATCAGCGTACGAAAAATAGATAACCCAGCCTCTTCAGCTATTGTGACCAGGAGTCTGACATAGATATGAAATAATAATGAACTGAGGATAGAGCCCTGCGGTACTCCATAAGGAGAAGCATGAGACTTAGAACTTGCTGACGAGGAAAAGACCTGAAAAGTATGGTTGGTCTAAAAATCTGTGAGCCATTTGAGTGCTGTCCCAACAACGCTCAAAGATTGTAAAGCTTTTAGTAGGGCGGTATGTGGCACAGTTTCGAAGGCAGCACTTAAGTCAAGCAGTATGAGTGCCACAGTTTCACCCATATCAAGACCTTGACGCAAAGTGTCTGTAACTCCCAAAAGAGTGGTTTCCGTAGAAAACCTAGCTCTAAAACCAGACTGAGATGTATGTAAAAAATGTTGGGAGTCAACAAACTGCTTCAGATGTTGGTTAATATGTTTTTCTAAAAGTTTTGAAAAAGCTGGAAGTAAAGAGATTGGGCGGAAATTAGATAATTCCGGCGGATCAGCATTAGCTTTTTTTCAAGAGTGGGAGGATCATGGCATGTTTCCATGCAGTTGGAACAGCTGGTTCCTGCAAAGAGGCATTTAGCAACTCCATACCTTCTTCATCGCCAAATGAATGTTGAATCAGCCCAGAAATACCCTTAAATCTAATTTGTCTCAGTATAGCGGGAGGGATTTACATCTACTGGCTACAATTTCCTTTCATCCTATACATTTCCTTTATGTCTTCTTAGTAGTAATGGACAAGGCTTTAAGTCTAATAACAATGCATGGATGACATACAGCAGATCTACCCGGGCATGCCAGGTTTTGCAGGGCCTTTGTAAAAAACCTACAGGAGGGACTACATTTCCATTTAAGCAAGGTGGCTCGAGCACTTTATTAAAAGTATGAAACAATGTTCTCCAGCATAAGACGAGCGAGCACTGGTGTGGAATTTTTTTTTAAGAAAGACTAATGGGCAAAATGCTATAGAAATCTACTTATACTACAAAGAACTCCATTTTCCCGAACCTGCTCAATAATAATATGTTGAACAAATAAACATACCTATAACTGTGGTTTCATATAACCCTGTCTAAGTATTTCATAAGTGCTTTTACAAAGAAGATTCCAATTGGGAGAACAGTGTTTTCAAGGAAGGCACTTATAGAAATCATAAATTACAAATGTACTTGGTGCACTTTGTATTGGGAGATCAGCATTACATAACTACATATGTACATTTTTGCTAGAACCAAGCTGGGATCTACAAAACCTCTGACATCCAGGTAGGAATGAAGTTGAATTGATTGTCTTAGAGCACATGTTCTTAACTTGTGGTCCAGTGACCCTTGGGAGTCCACAACGCCTTCTCCGCGGGACCACAACAGCTTAGAAAAATAAAAATAATGAAAAATTCATAAAGTGTATATAAATAAAAAAAACTTGTTAAATTGAAGTTTGTAAAACGTTCGGTAAATTTGCAGGACTTTGAAATTGGGGGCTAAAAATTAAGTTGGAATCCTCCTTGATTGGTGGGGCCAGTGCAAGTACATCAAACAGAATACAGTATGGACTGTGGGTGACCTCAATTGAACTTAGATAAACTTCAACCTTGCCATTGAATTTTAAACGTTGATTTGTTGTATATTTTGTTATAATCAATATTTCTTCATTTGTGTACTTGTTTAATGAATGCTTGTTTCTGTATTTTCGTGTATTATTTTGCAGACCAAATCATCAATATTAGGTCCCTGCTTCCAGCAATGACTTATTGGGGTCTCAAAAATGATTCAGTCAGTGTCTCTGAATTCCAGTAGAAGGCAAAAGGGTAAGAACCTCTGTTAAAGAGCTCCTGAAATAATGACTTTTCTAACTCGTCTGCGAATGTCTGGAGCCATAAAAGATGATTCAGCAAATTTCCATTCCAGTAAGTACGAGACATTATCTCTCAGGGTGATGAGGATTCCCACTTAAGAAAATCAGAACCTGTGAGTCGTGGCAAATAGCAGTAACATAGAAAAATAAGCATTGGTAATGCATTGGTTTCGCCTATGCAATAAATAATAGCCGTTTTCATCAATCATCATCCGACAGAAGAACAGCGCTCCCTCCCTGATCACACTAGAGGGGAGAGCATGTGGTGGAATGGGCAGAGCTGCTGACTCATGAGCTGGAGATCCCGGTTTGAGTCTTGGTGGCACCGCGCAACATCTTGTGATTCTTTGCAAATCGCTTAATTCCTTTGTTTGATAAATTGTTAAATAAATATACTTTACGAGAAAGAAGCAAAACTTTATGAAAATATAGTTACACTAAAGTGGATTTTAACAGTATTTCGACTGCGGGAATCAGATACGAGAAGCAGACAAGGAACAAGCATTGGTAAACACAGGAAAATTTGCAACAGCCAATGGAAATGGAGAATAAGTAAGTGGCACGCACAGGAACCAATGAGAAGCCAGAAAAGAGAGGAGGCGGGATGTAAGTCCCTTTTAGGTTTCTAATAAAAACAATAGATTTCTCAAGCACAACGCAAGCCCTGCACAGGCGAAACTTACAACGCAGCAAATCATACACTTACCTGGGCCCAGTGGGGAGCACCTTAAGGCCTAGTGTGTGAAAGCCCTTACCTGCATCCTCTAGAATCATTTTTGGAGTGTGCAGTCTAGTGGCATTGAGATCATGTGAAAATATGACAAAGCTCTAATACTTTCTTTGCTAGAGAAACCTATCCACAGCATTTCAAAGTAGTATTCTGAAACATCCTGAAATTAAAAGCATGTTTACTTTACACCACCATACAGTGTGGTGCACCCACTTTGTAGAGGCGCGGAAAGGACTGTCAGAGCCTCCCAGAAGAGGCAGGAGACCGAGAGTCCAGGAGGTCTTTAGTCGTGGCTAAGCCATGCCTCTGTAGCTAGATTGAATGGATAGGATATCCATGTAGCGGAGAGCACGTCTGAAATAGCTAAATACATGTTGGTAGGTGTTACTCAAGCCAAATAAATTAAATTGCTTCCATTCTGGCAGTTTCCTGGTGTGCCATGGTACAAGCTTTGGGAAGTGGAGTCCTAGAAAGAGTTGTGAAGCGAATGCTGTGGCTCTGACTGAAAGAACACCTTCGCAGCACATTTAAGGCAGAAAATGTCACCACAAAGAGAACTGTAGATGGCTGGCAGGGTAAATCTCCCAGCATAAAAAGTGCCAAGGGGGCTGTGCTTGTGGAATTACTTATGCCACCAGCATTAGGAAAAAATGTAAAACATTTTTTGCCTGAAGCCACCACCGGGCACATGTTTTGATACGGTGAAAGCTTCCAGTTATCTAATAGTACAATCCAAAAGCTGAATTAGTCACCAGTCAGATAATTATCTGTTTAATACCAACCTTTTAACTCATACCAGTTATAAGTTTGGCAGTGGCGCTGGTGCACTGGGCCAAACCCAGCAGTTTTCCTGAGATGAATCTTTTTAGTTGCCTGAAGTTAACATCAATCAAACATTTCAATTTACAGTGTAGTCCATTTTTGCCACACAGTGAGGATCAAGATTTGGTAAATAGTGTTAAGTAAAATGTTATTACAAATTTAGGACCAAAATAAAGTATATAAATTTCAATACATTTTGTAAAAATATAGATTGAAAAGTGGTGATCCAAATCTTCGAACAAAGTTAAGACTTAGTAAGTAGCTTAAAGGCAAACAAGAAATTCAGTCACAGCAATGCAGAAAATATGAAACAGAATCTGTTGATCTGTGCAAACGTTTTGATTCTCTTGTCTAGACATGAATAAATCTAAAGTAATCCTAAACTAGTCCTAAAATAAAGCTGGAAAAATTTGGGGAACCCCTAATTAATTCAAGAACAACAGAAAGGTGTCAGCATAATTGAAACCTGCGTAGATTTCTCCAAATCAGGAAATTGCATAACATGAAGCCACACAATGAGAATATAACAGAGAGGTCTGTACCCCTCAGATCCTAAAGGCAATCTCCATCACTTAACTCACAGTGTGAACCCCAATTAATCCACAGAACCGTCGAGAATTCCACATCACAGACTCCAGTAATTTTCCACCTACGAAAGTAGGAATTGGCATCATAGCTTGTTCCTCCTGTCCCATAATTTAAACATCAGGACAACCTTGAATTTCTCCTATCTCCAGATCTCACATTAATAGGTGTCCCTCTTTAAAGTGTGTTAGCATCACTCAAACTTGCCAAATGTTCTCCTCCCGAGCCTCACTATCTCCAACACACCATGGGCCTTTCACTAGCTATGAGATCATGACAATGCACCTGAAAAGAAAGAACATTGCAGAACTGCAAACATTTAACTTTCAAGGGCAAACAGTGAAAGGCAAATTTTTAGTTGCTTAGAGCCTTTGGTTAAGCTAACTTTATAAACCATTCTAATGTGCGCTTTAAATACAGATGTGCACATACTATTATTGAATACATCTGAGACGTTAATAAAGGAAGGCATGATTACATGGAAAGTGCACTTTAGGTAAATACAGTATAACTCAAAATACACAAATGTAGATTGGACTGAGAAGTTAACTACAACTCTTAACATTATAGTGAAAACATTTTAGTACACACTTGTGAATATCTAATTTCTACAGTGAATAAATTTCAGAGAAATGTCTAGTCCTTCACTTTACGTTTACAAGGTTAAGGCACACATTATGTATATCGTGCTAATACTCAAATACTACGCTTTGGTAACTTGTAGGGGCGGAGCTTAAATTGCGTGTCTCCAGTGGCTATAGGTATAAAAAAGCGTTTCCTTTTCGCTTGTGTTCTATGGGGGGACCTAGAAGACCTGTCAGTAGAGGGTGTGTTTAACTTTTTGCTATAAAAACAAGTTACTTACCTTCAGTAATACGTTATCTGGTAGGGACTCTATCTAGCTGCAGATTCCTTACCTTAGAATTATCCACAGGTGTGAGACTGGATCCGGAAAATGTTTGGGAGCAGTACCACTGTGTGCCTGTAGGTGGCATTTATCAGCTTCGCATGGCATCCACGCTGGAAGGAAAGTGTACGTTGCCTATATAGGCACGACCCCAGCATGCTGGGCTCAGTTACTTTTTGGAACTTTGCACGCCAGGAGAGCTGAGCCTTGAAGAAAACTGGCCACTGGTGTAAAAAACTAGGGCCGTGGAAGCAGAAAGCCCTTTCCCTAGAAATCTGTTCACAGAGCAGAGAAGATGGGAGGGTATTTAAGGAATCTGCAGCTAGATGACCTGTGATAGGTCAGTGAAGATGACTGGTGAGAGGTCTGAGAAGATGACCTGTGAGAGGTCTGAGAAGAGGAAGCCTGAGAGAGGTCAGAAAACATGACCTGCAAGAGGTCTAAGAAGATGACCAGTGAGACGTCATAGAAGATTGACCAGAAGTCAAAGGATGAAGGCCTAGGAGAGGTTGTGAAATGAAGAAGTACACAATGAAAGGTCTGGGCACTGAACAAAGAGAAAGCATTGTCCCAGGGGTAGGACATGGCCAGGGAGACTCGAATGAATTGCACGTCACATGGAGAGACCCGGTCAGAAAAGAAGAGAAGGACTAGAAGGGAATAGACAGCGTTGTGAAGTGAAAGAAGAGGAAAAGGCAGAAATGTGTCACAAGCCACTACAACTGCAAAATGAGTCCAAAGAAAGAGGAAGTGAGGAGTGTGATAGATATCTGGCACTCCGCAAGGTACAGAAGAAGACACAAAGTTTTGGACTGATAATGCTGTTTTTTCGTCTCTGAAAGTGCACTGAGGTCTGCTAACCAGACCTCTGTGTCAGTGCTCTAGTCCTCAAAAGTGTATGTTTGATTGGCTTATACCCAATTGGTATAGGCTAATTCACCTATAAGTCCCTAGTATATGATACCAGAGGTGCCCAGGGCCTGTACATTACAGTGTCCCTCCTGATCTGCAGTACTAATTGTGCTACCCTGAGTATTACAATGTAAAAAATGCCTCTCAGGCTGCCACTGCAGACAGGTAGAGCAGTTTTAAACTGCTTACTGAACTTTGATATTTATTTGCCACATGGTTCACTGTCAGCCATTCACGGCATTTTAGCCAGTAGGACTTTGGGTTGTGGGCCTAGCAGTTTTACTTTTCTATTGTAAATGTGGGTTTAAAAATATCAGCATGTAAGTTGTAAAAAGAAAACACTGCCTGAAGGGGTAAGGAATGACAGGGGAATCAGGCAGCTATGTTATGAGTAAAGAAACCTACGAATGTCTTATGGTTTTCCTTGCTTAAAGCAAACGCAATGAGGCTTTAAGATCATATTACATAGTGGGGAGCTTCCCAAAGGAATGTTTGGTAAAACATGTTATGTTTGCTGCATTTTAAGGCGTATTAGTCCTGTTACATTGTTGTAATAGTGATAGGATTTAAACCAAATTTCAAAGGAAAGTTTCTGGGTTCTTGGAGTAGCTAGTCTCTAAAGATAAGTGCCCAAGCATATTGAACCAATCACTGCAGGCAGGTAGAGAGGTTTTAAACTGCTTACTGATTTTTGATATTTAAATGTATTTTAAAGTCCTTAGCTCCCTTTTTAATACATGTAAGTCACCCCTAAGGGAGGTCTGTTGAGCACTGAGGCAGAGTTCTGTATATTAGAAAGAGGGAACATATTTTTTATAAGTCCTAACAGAAAAAGCCATATATTGTGTTTTTACTAGAAGCTAGTAGCCTAATTGGCAAGTATATGTTACACGCTGACCCCTCAGCTGTGCTAACTTCTGAATAGGACTAGTAAAGATGGTTATCCACGGTATCAAAAGAATTATGAAATTAAACTTAACTTGATGCCCAAGTCGAATATAATGTAACTTTTGATTAAAAGGCAATTTTAGAAAGATGCCACTCTGTTGTCCAAGATTTCCAGTGCACATTAGCAGATGTTGGCCACAAGACAGCCTTGTACGCTCCAGGCCAGAACTGTGAATGGCTTCCAGGAAAGGACATAAAGTAGTCCCAGTATTGGAAGCAGTGTTACCTCTCCCTGGCAGGAAGCCAAACAAGGTGTGAGCACAAAAAGCGAGCTTCGAAGGGGAGGCTGCCTTCGAAGGGCAAAGGGTGAAGACACATTAAGAGGGGCTGCTCTTTTGTACTGGTTAACAGGTTGCATCAGGAACCAAGCAGCAAATACAAAGCTTTCCACACCAAGAGAAGGGTGTTGCAATCTTGGGAGTGGGAAGAAAATAGCATATTTCAAAGAACACAAAATAAAGGTAGGGATTCCCTTGCCTGTTCTGTGGTCAGATCACTATCTCATACCGTTGACCTTAAACAACCTCCAGTCTGCACACACACAGGCAGTAAATCTTGCACGACTGGTAGAAAAGTATGAGGATCTAAAACCATATCTATATGGGAAAAATGTCTATGCACCTGAGGAAAATAGTTGTTGCCAGGTGCCCCCTGTTCAATGTTTATCACTTATCAAGAAATGCATATGCTGCCATTAAATTACATACTGCATTACTAACTTTCTGCATACGTGAGGAATCTTGAAGATGCATGGTCAATTTAATGGGCGATCGCACAATTAAACTCACCTATAATAAAAATCGCCCCAGACCAGACGGTTAGTTCCAAAAGCTAGATAATAAAATATCCGAAGATCTTCTAAATTTAAACCACAAATAGCACCAATTAAATACATTTTTGGACTAAACTCACTTTTTGTGAGTGCCCAGCTCCTTGCAGCAGACTTAATCACTCTCACCACTCTTGTTCTTTTGAATAATAATGACAGAGCTCAGATAGGTAACTAGGTGCGAGGTACAAATGACAACATCATAATCTAACTGTCTTAGCACTGCTCAATGTGCATAAGCAATTAGTATTTTGACAAGATATAAAGTAGTAGCTTTAAAACTCCTCACCTACTCTATCACAAGGCACCATTTTATAGAGCTTTAAAGGTCAAGCATGCTCCAGCACATTATACTCTATGCTGCCATTATTTCATTAGACTACTTCCCAACATATCAAATGGATCCTGCGGTCATTAGGATGGCGGGCTGACTTTGTCCGCCCACCATCCTATCGTAAAATGGGACCGCCCGCCATAAGGGCGGGGGTCCCTTGGAGGCTATTAGGATGCGCCCGCCACAGTGGCGGGCGCATCCTGCATTCCTGACATTGTGGCGTGCGGTGCACTCAGCACCGCCCACCACAATGCCTGGAAGGCATGTCGTGCACTTCCATGCACAACATGGCAGGCACCACGTGGTGGCTGCCATGTTGTGCATGGAACTGCAGTGGGGTACCATAGGCACCCCCCCTGTGCACTCCCCAGAGTCCCTGCAGGCCCGCACCAGGACCCCGCAAGCAATTCCCACATGCCTATCTGTGAAGGCAATGCCTCCACCGAAAGGCATGTTTCCACCCCCATAGTAATATGGCTGGCGGTCTCTAACAGACACCGCCACCATATTAAACTCTTTTCTGAGGGCGGAAAAGGGATGGACGGTCTTTCCATCCGCTGTGGTCCCCCCCGCCATAGTAATATGGTGGGGGAAATGGGTGGCGAGCGGGGTCGGATCTCAGGCGAATCTCCACCACCATGCGGGCGGTGGCGATCCGCCCGAGATCCATAATGGGCTCCCAAGTGTTGAATAAAGAAATGCTTTACAGCTCACTCAGTTCTTCTGTCCATTTTTGTGTTAAGTCCTGCCCAACCCGAAGAAAGCAACCTCCTTCCAAAAATGTTCATCTTTGCCCCACCACCCTATATGACCTCCTACAATGCATTGGAAAATCATCCCATTTTTTTTCTACTGTAGATGATGCAATAGTATTTTGCCCTCCACTTAACCACCATCCCCCAAATTAAATCATTGATATATAATCAGCCATATTATACCTTATCACACCATGTTATGTTAGAGACACTCTGGATTAACCAACATTACTGGTAATAATGCCATGCTTATGTTTGTCTATTCATTTTCCACTGCCTAGATGGCTGCATCCCATAATCTTTACTTTTTCAGGTTGCTGCAGGAATATCTGAGACCCAGATGACTGTAGTTGCTCTATCCTACAGTGCAGCTGCCACTGGCGATGAACAGTCAAGTGACAAAAATGAGATGAGCCAAAAAAAGATGTTGTGCCAACAGAAATAAGGGTGACAAATCATGCTTGAAGAAATATTGCTTGGCGTAAGAGAAAATAATCAGTATTGTTCAGAATGAGTTTAAGCCTAGGACTTGAATGCATACTAGATTGAATATTGATACTTAATTGGAACATATGATCTCGGTGAATCTGTGAATCAAAGTCCAAATCCGCTAAGTCAGGGAAAGCTTTTTGAAATAAACCAACAATAAATTGGAGTGAATCGCTCGTCTTCAATCCTTCTGAAATTCCCAGTACATGTAAGTTTTTTAGCTACTGGTAGTTTTATGAGTCTTCCAGCTTCCACTGAATGTCATACTTTTGTTGTTAGTGTTTGTTCATCTGCATAGTCATAACATTAGCTTCTTCCAGTTTAAGCATTGTGCTTTTCAAGTTGGACCAAGCGTTCAGACAGGCTGCAAATATTGCATCAATTTCCAGACAAATTGGGCCTGATTTAAATCTTGGCAGGTAGGATACTCCATTGCAAACATGACGAATATCTTGTATTATAAGTGCATTATATTATATGTTACTTGTAATACGGTGGAAAGGGTAATCCGTCACGTTTGTGACAGAGTATTCCATTCCCCAAGATCTATATACTGAGCCTGTGTCTCAGTTCTGTGTGTTTTTATCAAATGGACATTAACCCCCAAGTGAGGATTCAGTAGCCTCTCCATCTGCATTAGGCATCCCCGTGCTCAGCATCCACTGATTGATTATGTCTCTCTAAAATGGTCCTTTTCATCAGATCAGCCACCATTTCTAACTACAGGGCTTTTAGTTGAGATTTCCCAATTCCTCAAAAAATCTGCCATATACATTTCTGACAGTCTGGGGCTGGTTTTCTTCCCTGATGCCATTTGATTGCTACTGTCGATAGTCTCTACTGACCATATTCCACTGGTACTATATTTAAGGCAAGCTCAAAGTGTTTGTAAGAGTTCACAGTTATATGCCTTTAATCTAAAGCAGATTTGCCCTCTGAAGTCTTTGCAGGACATAGGTATACTTCCTCAGTGTCCATGCTCCCCTGATGGCCTCTGCATCAAAAGCTCAGCCTTGCTGCAAACAAACAATATGTTAGAAGATCTTGGTCAGGTTGCTTTACTCCCAGATAGATCTCTGCACAGCCTGCAGCAGAGTTATTAATTAACTCATCAACATCATCACCCTTTCTTTCTACATCAACAGTAGCCTCTCTTTGAGTACCAGATAAATCCAGCATATAATCATTGTGGTCTAATCCTCTCAAGCTAGAAATGAATGCTTTACATTGATTGCTCAGCCCATTTCTTGGCACCACAATAGCAAATCTAGTACTGTCATTTATGACGGACTTCCCAAAGACTGCTTGAATCACGGGTACAGTTTTGGTTTCAGTTGAACTTACTGTGGCTGCACAGTAGCTCATAGTCATTATCATGTTGCTTCTCCCACCACTGCTGCTGTCTCCAATCCCAGTCTTACTTCTGCTTCTGGCTGAATTTAGAGGCTTAGGGTGGAACATGAAACAGGGTCAGGAGCTTCCATAGTCCCCTTGGCTATTTATATTCTGAAAATTCCTGCTGTTTGCGAGTCAGCCTTAACAATGAGCATGGAATGACGGTAAGCATGAGCGGAAAATCCGTTCCGCTCGCGGATTTCGCGGATGTTCGGTAAATTCGCAATCCGCGAGATTCACGAATTTCCCGCAAAATCCGCAAATGAAAATCCGTGAACGGAAGGGATTGGGTCAAAAGTTCAAGCTGACTTTTGTAACTCTTTTAGAATGGCGCCGGCAAGCTGCCAGAGCCATTCTAAAAGAGTTACAAAAGTCAGCTTCAACAGGAAGCTCTAATAAATAAAGTAAAGCAGGTGCTGCTCAAATTCAGTTATACAATCATTAATCACCCCAAACTTGGGGTGATTCATGATTGTGTAACTTAATATGCCCTTCAACTGGAGCACCTGCTTTACTTTATCTATTTGTGCTTCCAGTTGAAGCTATTTCTAGCTATTTCAGAATGGCGCTGGAAGCTTGCCGGCGCCATTCTAAGTGGGGCTGAGGGCAGAAGGGCGCAAAAGTGGGACAGAGGGCAGAAGGGGACAAAAAATGAGTGGGGCAGACGGCAGAAGGGCACAGAAACAAGTGGTACAGAGGGCAGATGGGCATAAAAAACGAGAGGGTGGCAGTGATTAAGCGGGTAAAAAAAAAACGCGAAATTGCAAAGCGCCTCGCGAACACGCAAAAATAAAAAAATCCGCAAATTCGCGCGAATTTGCGAATTTTGCCGATTGCCAATTTGCAAATTCGCAAATTCGCGAATTGCCAATTCGCAAAATTCGCCCAGGCTTAAATGAAGGCAACTGTTGATTCCTTCAGTTTGAGTGACACATCAGAAGAATCTCCACCTGGACCCCAGAGGAGGTAATCCACTACAGAGCAACCAATTCTTGGCTGTACGCTCTTCCTGTTTGAACCAACAATATTTTGTCCGGCTACAGGAAACCTGTGCCTCTCACTATGTGGAGACCTTCGCCCTTGTACACTAGGCTAGAGTGGACTAGAAAGATAAAATTGTATCAGAAAATATCAATGTATTTACATTAGAATAGGGCTGCTGGATTATAAGGCTGTGTTATCTGAATGTATTAGGTAGCAGGGTGGAGAAGAGGGGAATGATGTGGTTAGAGACGCTTAGCTGACTGCCATCTTTTTCCCTAGTCCAGAAATCCTTTTGCTAGGAAACTGAAAAGACAATGTCTTGTCAATGCATTGCCCTTCTTTGTCAAAAGTATTTAAACATTGATGTTATCGCACAAGAAAGTGATGATGAAAAATACGGTTTCCATTTGTTGAATTTAAGATTGATAGTGTTTAATTATTACGGATGTCCCTGCCGCCACATATTCTTTCTTACCTGTTTTGGAATGCCACTGGGCTCAGATTGCTTAGTCGTCAATGAAGTTGCTGATCTTATTTTTGGTAGGACTTTTCAAATTGAAAAAATGCTCTGAACGAAATGAAAAGGTATTTGGGAAGGGTAATCCTACAGAGTTTTATCTGATCCTTATACATTCTGCATTGTAAATATTGAACAGTATTTATTGAATCACTTATGCAAGCTTCCTAGTCTAAAGTTGATTACATTTGGTCAAGAGATTTTCAACCCAGCTAAAGCATGCCTTTCACAGCAGGTTAAATAAATAAATGGTTAACACTAGGAAAACATACCTTCCGAAAGTATAGACGTATGTGGCTCCCAAAAGAACTGTTTAGTTATTTTAGGCCCGATTGCAAGTCAGGTGGAGGGGTAAGCCCAGGTGGGATGCTGGCACAGTGTTTATGCATCCACTTTTCTCAGGATCAGTAAAAACATTAATAATTTTACCAGCCAGAAAAACATCCTGTGACAGTGTATAGGTGTGAGCTAAACAACATCCAGGCCCCAGCCCATGGCTACAACCAGCCTCCTTATAAAGTAAAAGGGGGTCATCAATGCTCCCCACCATAAGATTTCTTCCCCTTCAATCCCCTACACCAAATCTAATCCATCACCCTTGATTCACACCAGCCCCACCATAGATGTTTACCTCCTCCTCAGAGCAGGAGGTAAATGTGTGCATTAAACCCATTGGAATTGTGAATACCATGTGTAATTTCACTCAGTAATTCCAAGTCCACATAGTTATTCTCACAAAAAGAGAAAAAACGTAGCTCAATGTAGTACACCACGGCCTGCTTGAAAGCTGGAAGCGATCCCACTAGTGACTATTAATTTCCGGACGAGGGAGAAAAAAGGGCTAAATAAAAGTAAAACTCAATTACAAACCAGAGTCTAAAAGTAAGCCCCCCAGCATGGTAAAGACTGCTCCCACCCACTTAATAGTGGGCCGCTACAGACCCCCTGGTGCAGACCAACACTAAGGGGTCCATTAGGACGTCAGGGGTGGCACCACCGCGGTGCTGGCGGGGCGGAAAAATGTATTTTACCGCCCACGAGCAGCGGTACTCACGTCTGCCATATTAGTATAGCAAAACATAGGTCATTTCCCGTCCGCCGCTGAGCGACGCGCACCGCCATCAAAGTGCACCCACCGCAGCGGTGGGAGCCAATGGAGACTCACCGCCGTGCGGAATGGCGTCCGCCTCGCTCCACAAATTAGGATGGCCCAAACAGGCAGACCCACCGCCCCGGAGACACCGTCCAAACAGATATGGCGGAAACTCGACAGCGGAGCTCCATAGCAGAGACCCGGTCCTCTCCACCCGGTCATGAACGCCATGGACCCAGCTCTACATATGCATCCGGTGATGTACCTACTACCGCACTACCCTCAAATTGGCTGCCGCGGACACCGCAGGTATGCAACTACACAAATACAACACACAGGCTGACACAGGGTCCAATTCCACCACAGACACCCTGCTGAGGGTCACAACACATCTGCAAGGGCACCCACACATAACCCACCTACCACCAAGTCACCCCTCTGCATCCGGACACACATCCCAGTCTTACTTCTGCTTCTGGCTGAATTTAGAGGCTTAGGGTGGAACATGAAACAGGGTCAGGAGCTTCCATAGTCCCCTTGGCTATTTATATTCTGAAAATTCCGCAGGTATGCAACTACACAAATACAACACACAGGCTGACACAGGGTCCAATTCCACCACAGACACCCTGCTGAGGGTCACAACACATCCGCAAGGGCACCCACACATAACCCACCTACCACCAAGTCACCCCTCTGCATCCGGACACACATCTACCCTGAACTAGCAGCAACATCCCGTTCCCGGTCACGTCACTGCCGCGGTCAACACATGCGCATAATGCAGAAGGCAGGGCCACTCCAAGACATGTGAAGGGCACAGAGACCACAGGGAGACACCACCCCCTACCACACATCAACATACCCCAACAAGTCACAGGCCAGGTGCCCATCCTGTGCACCCCCATGTACACCAACAAGCACAGCAACAAGCAAGTGCAATGCACACCCTGCACCACACAACAAACAACCAGGGAGACAGCCACTGCAGGAGTGGCTGACAAGGAACACACCACACCAGTGCCTCCCACACTGAAGGCTGCCAATACTTGCCAGCACATACACACACAAACAAACTCACACCCTGGGGGTATCCACAAACATAACACACACACAGGGAAGCCTGTGTAGAGGCCTGACCAAACACTACACACAAACACAACAGGAACACACACAGAACCCCAACAGAAACCAACATACCCTGTCAGACAAACTGTGGAAAGGCAAGGGGAGCACAGACACAACATGACTGCACAACATCATCACTCAAGAACAAAACACACACACAACATACCACAAATCACACAAGAAGTGCATCTGCACAGACCTACACTGCCACATAAAAACAACCACCGATGCACATGAAAGCACACATCAACAAACACCATAGGACATCAGGGAAAGCACATCATGCAATGCCAAGCCCACATACACACATCACTGTATGCACAACAAGCAGTGTGTGCACAACAAGCATAACAGCTATACACAGACATGACTGACAAAACCTCAACGCACACCACAAATCTGATCAGCACAAATACAACAGCACACCCAGGAAGTGAAGCAATACCACAGCCAACACACATACATTCAACACGACAACAACAGAATGCACCACTCTGGAATACAAGAGCAGAACCATCTATACCAGAACACTGAGCAGCACACAAAAATCAAGTGCACATGGGCAATCCTCACTGATAAATAGCTCAAGAGCATCACACATAAACCATTGGGACAATGTCCAGAGTGGAACATCCCTCTTGGCCCAAGAACTGCACCGCAAGGCATAGTCTCACAAATGAATGATGGGGATGTACATAGACATGTAAACAAAGGGGACAGTTGACCTCAATGTCAACCGACTTCCATGTCAGTAGTAGACAGGTAAGGGGTGTACCATACACAAATAGAGGGAGTGCAGACCCACAATGGCTAGACACAAGTGGCACACATAGGGGATGGCATTACACCACACACACCATGCCACACACACCATGCCATACAGCAGGAGAAAAGGCATCATGTGCCTGCAATGCATGAGGATCTCAAACACAATGCCAGTGAGGAGCAGAAGGGCCACGCAGTCTACACAAACACACTCAAGACACATTGATGATCATAAAAACACAACACTGATGTGCAAGTCACACACTATGCACACTCATAAGTGACCAAAACAACAAGGAGGAGTCACACAGAACTGCATGGACACAACAACACACTGCACAGTGCACAACAGACAACTCACACAAGTGCATACAATCATTTACACAGGGCAGGACAATCCAAACAACAGACACACAACTCCTGGGTGGCACATGTGTGGCTCTCACAATCCAGGTGCAAAACCAAAACTTGATGGACGGAATGTTGCACAATGGCAAAACATTCACCCCCAGTCACAGGTTTGGGTTTAATCCATCGTTATTTTACTCACCACACCACCCGAGTTCAGACATGGCCATATGCAAATCAGTCTTGACCCTGTGCCTCATGGGAACAGTCCAGCCTGAACTGCCAAACCATGTCTTCCCGGGACCAGAATCAAGCATACTAGGTCCGGTTTCTCGCTATCACGTCTGAGCATACCCGTCCCACTCGGTGTGACAAATGTAAAAACAACAATTGATGGACGGAATGTTTCACAATGGCAAAACATTCACCCCAGTCACAGATTTGGGTTTAATCGATCGTTATTTTGCTCACCACACCACCCCAGTTCAGACATGGCCATATGCAAATCAGTCTTGACCCTGTGCCTCATGGGAACAGTGCAGACCAGGTCCTCCCTGGACTGGAAACAAGCATCCTGGGACCGGTTTCAGGGTGGGTCACCCTTCTTCAGCCAGGATAGCTTGCATCCAGTGGCACAGTGAGCAAGGATCCCACGTCTGGGCATACCCATCCCACTTAGGGCAACAAGTGTTACAGCAAACAAATGATATAAGGAATGCTGACAATGCAAACATTCTCCCCCAGTCAAAAGATCTGGGTTAAATCCATTGTTCTTTTGCCCACTACGCCACCCCAGCCATATGCAAATCAGTCTTGTCCCTATGCCCCATGGGAGCAGTCCAGACCGAACTACCAGGCCAGGTCCTAACTGGACCGGAAACAAGCATCCTGGGACCGGTTTCTGGGTATGTCACCCTTCTTGAGAAGGCTAGCTTGAATCCAGTGGCACAGTGAGCAAGGGACCCAGGTCTGGGCGTGTCCATCCCACTTAGTGCAAAAAGTGTTACAGAAAACAAATGATGGACGGATTGTTGACAATGCAAACATTCTCCCCCAGTCAAAAGATCTGTGTTAAATCCATCGTTCTTTTGCCCACTATGCCACCCCTGTTTGGACCCAGCCTTATGCAAATCAGTCTTGACCCTGTGCCCCATGGGAACAGTTCTGACAGAACCGCCAGGCCAGGTCCTCCCTGGACTAGAAACAAGCATCCTGGGACCTGTTTCAGGGTATGTCACCCTTCTTCAGCCAGGCTAGTTTGAATCCAGTGGCACAGTGAGCAAGGGACCCATGACTGGGCATACCCATCCCAGTTAGGGCGAAGAGTGTTACATTAAACAAATGATGGACGGAATGATTTCCTCCCCATACTGATGGCCCATCTAGGCACACCTAGTTCTTATATTGTGTGACTGTCTGGGAGGAATTCACACAGTCTAGCTGTCAGCTACACCCAGTCATGTGATCAGAGACAGACTACAGGCACAAAAGGGTTAAGGGCAGGAAAATGCCCACTTTCTAAAAGTAAAAAGAACAATTGATGGACAGAATGCAGAACAATGTCATACATTCACACCAGTCATTCCGTGCAGTGGTTAGCAGTAGTAAAGGGTGCAGAGTCCTAGGGCCAACAAAAATAAGGTCAACAAAAATGGAGGAGGTGAGGCATGGGTTTTTACTGAAAGACCACCCTAAGGTGGGCCGGTCCTATTGGGTCCTAAATTCATGCCCTTTACAGGCAAAAACAATACCTGAATTCTGAACAGTGACTGTAGAAAGCCATGAGATAAGCCATAAAACTGATGCAGTCCGTATTAACATTTCATTTTAACTTTATCTTGCATCCCCTATGAGAATTAGTTTTTTCCATATGTTTTGTTTCTGAAATTGTTTACTACGTATGACTCTTTTAGGTGAACAGAGTCGCCTCTAGGCGATTGGATGAGTTCTGGATGTGATTTAGTGTTTATAACGGGATATCTGAGAGACGTCTCGAGAAGACTATGTGAAGAAGAAGTTATTGTGACTTCACACCTATGTAATCCTTGCCCCCCGAGGAGAGAGCATTCGAAGCATTTGACATGCACTTGCCAATTGTAACTGTGATTTGATGGTAAATTGTATGAAGAATATGCATAAGTATCAAAATATTGACAGTACCAAAGGACATGAATGTGCAGTACCTAAAGAGGATGGTTTGTGTTTGTAGGGGTATGGTGAAGTGAAAAGAAGAACTGAAGTACTTGTAGAGGACAACAGTGATGACATTGTGACATGGAAAATTATTATCTGTTGGATATGCAGATGATTTCAGAAAGATGTCAGGAAAAAAGTGTGTCTAAAAGAGTGAGAGATGCAATTGGTACACTCAGAAGACCGCTTCCCATCCACAGATTTTAGTAATATTTAATTCAGTCATACATTTTCAGAATTTAAACATAAACATTTTTTAGTCTAATTATTCATAATAAAATCATTGCTGTTACCCATTCATTTGACACTGCTAACAAGCACTAGCAAAGCCAATAGGTCTTGTTTCCAGGTGTAAGATTGTCATATATCTGGATGCAATAACACACAACTCAGAAAGAGGTATCATAACAATAGCTAGGTGGCATGCTTTGCAAAGAAAAGGATTTCAGTTTTCACTTTTTAAGCCACCTGCTTAATTATATATGCCATATCTCTTTGCCTATGTCCCTTTTAGAAACTCTCCACTTAAAGCTGCAGCCACTTGGGATAATGATCACAGTGACCTGATCAACCCTCAGACTTTTAGCTTCATTCATAACTCAGGCCTTGTGTACAGTGTTTATACACTTGGGGCGTAGTGCTCAAGTGAGTGAATTTGGCACTTAAATTATGGGGTCCCTGCTGCAACATTATTTTTCCTCTGTCTGAATCCGCTGGTATATGTAATAAGTATCAGACATAAGATCTGCATGACAGTGATTTTATCTGGCGATTTCGGCTCCTAACAATATTCAGTGTTGGTTCTTTTCACCAGGTTCAAGTCGAATCTTCGAAGCCCCCAGAAACACATCACATACATTCCCCAGACTCTGCCTGAACTGTCACTCACCTGTGTCAACAGAGTGACAATGCATACTATTCGCGATTGTGACTGAGCTATACCTCATACACTCAGTGTTACTCAGAGAGAGGCCTCAGTTTCACTACCGGGCACCTCATTTTCTCATTCTCTGATGACAATATAACCTCTGTGTTAAACACCATTCTACCAACGTTTCACCTCTAATTCAGGAACTTGCCAAATTTTAATATATTCACTGCCTATGCCCAGTGGTGGCTGGTGAGATTTGAAAGTGGTGAGGCGTAAATTTTGGGGAGGACTTTTGTACAGCGAGCGACACAAACAAGTTTAAAGGACAAACCTGGGGTTCAGACTAGTTCCCTCTGAAGAACAAAAAAATAAAAAAGTTGCATTTTAGAGCAAATGCATGTAGCAAAAAAGCAAGGCTTATAAAGCAATGGGAACGTATAGTCTTGAAATGTCAAACACATGAAAAACTGCCCCATATCTTAGTGCATTAATATGTTCAACAGTTACTGTAATCTGTAGGGTGACAACTTTATACTTCAAAAATGTATTACACAGAATGCAGCATTAACTTTGAAAAAAAAATGTTCTAACCAGGTTTCGGGAAAAAGCAGCTATATAGCTCTCTATAAAGGAACATGTCAAATAAATGTGTTTGTTTGCCATAGTGTGCCACCTGACAGGTATTTTAGTTTCTCTCTGAGATGTAATTGCATCCAGATAAATGACACAACAACTGACATACATCTTAAACCTGTCAGTATGATTAGCTTTGTCAATGGTTGTTAGCTGCTAAAGATAAATGAGTAACCACAATGATTTGTTATAAATAATTAACATTGAAAATGTATCACTTCTAAAATTGAGAGTCTGTGAATTAAATAGCATTGAAGCTGTTACAGGGATTCTGTGCAAACACAGAACTATGAGTAGGACTCTGGGACCTTAGTAGGTAGGGACTGAGTCATCCCACCACCCTAGCACCCACGAGCCCAGGACCGACTAGCTATAGTGCCTCACCTGCCCTCCTACTCACTCACTGAGGCACTAGTGATTAGACACCCCAGAACACAGCATTCCTGACTCCCTCATGAATTGTAGTTGCAAGAAACACCCTTTCGCTCACATTCTTGTACTTGTCCACAATGCGATCTGACAGAGACATGAACAAGTTTAAAATCTTTATTTTAACTAACGTGCACTAGTACGTAGTGTATGTGCCACAATAAGCAGAAAAATAAATAACACAAATATGGTCAGCAAAGCAAGTAGTTCATAAATCATAAAATAAGTGGTCATGACATACAACAGAGTAGCCTAACCTTCCTCCCCTTGTATAGAAGCAAGATGATTATATATTAGAAGATCTCTGGGCGTTTTTCGCAGACCTCATACCTTAGTCTATAGATGATAGATCTACATCATAGGTGTTGTCATGCTCTTCTCCCTGAAAAGGTCCCTCTCCAAGTGTGTGGTCCATGTATTCCAATAAGACCAAAGTACACATTCCCACAGACCAGCTGCATTTGTATGTTATGTCTAGGTGCTAGGGCCTGACCAGAACAGAATAACAAGGGGCATTGTTGTTCGACCTTGAACACAATATTCAGACTAAATCCCAGGAACCTGAAAAGCGTGAAAAATAACTAGGTTCCTGTGTGAAAGTTGCAAAAGAGACATTTGAAAAATAAACTTGTGTAGTAATGTGCGCAAAGAAGCAGACAGCCTGCAGTGTGCTCATTCTAATATAGGGAAGACATCAATGTCCCCCTGGGCCATGTGACACCCTCCTCTTGGTCAGGACGTTAGCCCTGTGAAGGAAGTTACGCATTTAGGGTCACTTATGACCATCTTTCAGCCTTCCATTCTGAATGAAGAGTCAGTCCGACAGTATAGAGAATACAAACCAATCGCTGTTTATTCATATACACTCAGAGCAGAGCCCCCATCTGCCCAGTTCCTAGGAGTGCTGCAGAGGAAACTGAAACCAACAAGATACATTATGTATGTTTCATAACCGGCGAAAACATGCCTGCAGTGGAAGTTTCCAAGCAGGTGCAGCTAAACAGTGAAATACAAGAAAATTGTTTCAGTCCTCATATCCTTACACAAAGTAGCGGAGTCCAAGGTCGTTCCATCCAGAGCCTGCCACCAGACAAGGGGGAGAGGACCTCTATCTGGTGAGAAAGGTATGCGCTAATAAGAACAGTGTATTCGTTACTAAAACAAAACCCACATGCAGAAATGAAACCCAGAGAAGAACATTTCTCGGAATTTAACTAGATCAGTTTCGAACAGCCTAAAATGGCGCCCTCTTAGAAAATGGGGCAGCGAATGCTAACTTAATCAGAAATGGCATATGGTTACCAATTTTTATTCTTGCACCTGGACTAATATAGAAGTCTCAGTATAGCAGAGCCAAAGCGCTACATTGAAATCGAAATCGCAATCCAATTCAAAAGCAGGGCAATAAAAATTCTTAGGGTAGAGATTGTAGAGAAAAAAGGTATTTTTGTAGATGCAAAAAGGTAGCCAATTACAGCGTATCTTCTGGTCCAAGGATTTCATATGACAAGTGGAATTCCATAAGTTCCAACAAGGTGTCAGAGCCTTCAATAGTGAAAAGGGATGCTATCCAAAAACACAGTCAAGAACCCACCTCACATAAAGAAGAACACTATTGACAGTACAATCCAGATGTATGTTCATGGTGGGACCAGGTAAGTTCTTTTCAACCACAAGATGAAAATACAAATCCGTTAAGGAGGAAACGCTATAGGCAAAGACAATGATGATGCATCTGAAGAGAAATTATCTTGGTCAATGTAGTAACCACTGGTACTGAGCTGAAACAAAGGGGTTGTTCCTCATTAGAAGCTGAATGTATTACAGTTTCCAAGATATCGACTGTATGTTCAACTGGCGGGGAATTATACTTGGTTTCTACAATTGTTGACGTGGAAGGCAAAATAGGCAGTTAAAGACTATTATCTCCCATTCACGTGCCGGGGAAAATCAGGAGAAACAGTATTTATTTGCCTCAAGTGAAACATTCTGACTTGGGATACTTGTAGGCATACTATTGAGTATCGGCCATATGGTGGAGCTTGACATGTTCAACTGAAATTAATCGATTGTCTTTGCATCCAGGTAGCGGAGGTAAAATCACAGTACTGGTGCCCTTTAGACCATGAACTGAGACTGGAGCACAGTATGAGGTGCCAAATTCTTTCTTGTTCACTACTTTTTACCGGACTAGATTTCCAATGTTAGGAAGGCAGCCAGCCAGAAACAGGGACTCAGCGGCTATATCCGTCGGCAAAAGCAAAAGAGATTTTGCAGGAGCATCTTGATTCCTCTGTAGATCCTGTCACATATCACAATGTTTACCTATGTCAAATGTAGTAGAAGCCGCCACAACGTCTAGCCTGTCAATATCTGGCACAAACATCTTAATGCCAAAGAGCATTTTGTACGGGGTCCGCCCACCCAGAGATCTTCTAGGCACAATATTTAGTGCATGTTGGACCCCATATAAATGAGTCAATCAGCCACGGCCTGTACCTAATACCCTTGCTATTAAAGGTTGCTTTTAATCATGGTTCATCCGCTCCACAACAGAATTGCCTTTAGGACAATATGGAGACGAGAAATGCACCTGCACCCCCATTGACTTAATCGAATCAGAGTAAGCCTTAGAGGCAAAAGCCAGACCTTGGTCTAACTTGAAGGTGCCATAGGCATATGTCCCTACAATGACATGCAAATCCTTTATAACAGTACCAGCGTCAGCACAGCGCTGTGGCCAACCCCAGAGGAACCTAGTGCAGGGATTCACTGCAACCAAAAGATATTTGAAAGCATTGTTTGATGTCAAAGGACCACAGTGAGTAAGATAAATACAACCAAACGGTTGATTAGAAATGAAGAGTTTAGTGTGTGGTGAGCGCGAAACAGTAGAAGGATTAATCATTTGACAGATGTCATAGGAAAGTACATATTTGTGCATTTGTTGGTGTAAGCCACACCACCAATAATGTTGCTGTAAAAGTGATATTGTGGCAGTCACACCTGCATGCACAGAGCCCATTCCTTCATGTGAAAGCCTGCGGTCCTTGTTGGGAATCAAGCGATCCCCAACTGAGGGGATAGTCATGAACGGAACTTGGTCATTGGTTGAGTGATAGGTATAACAAGCTGGCAAGCCTTGGGGAAACACTGTGCACTCCTTCATCGCAGCAATAGCTGCCAAAATATCATCATCAATTTTAGTCATGCTCCTTGTAACAGCTGGTACTGAGCATGTGGCTACTGCAGATTTGGCTGCCTCATCAGCCATTGGATAACCAACAGCATGTGCTACCACACGCTGATGGCCCAGTGTATGGATAACATGTGTGAGTGGCAAACATTCCTAAGAGCGGTACCCAGACCCAAAGCATTTTATGCTTTTTGGGCCACTCTTAGAGTCCTAAAAATCATGTTTCTTTTTTATCAAAATAATAAATTGTCATTAAAGGATTGTACACAGTAGAACAAAGTGCACAAAACAAGAGTAAGCACCCTGGGACCAGCAAACTCGAGAGTCAAAGCAACGTACGTAACATCGGCTAATTGTGCCGTGCAATCCGCAAGGGATTGTGTGTGAACCAAGGAGGATCTTAAATCTCCATCCACTATGGATCCTACCACAATAGCGCAGGCAGCAGAATAAGCTTGTTTAGAACCCACGACTGGCTGTGCAGAACCAGCAGTGTAAATTATACATTTGTACTGATCAAGAGGGAGTTGGGACAAAGGAAGAGGTTGAACCTGTTTCTATTGTAAAATCTCTTGAATTTGTACAGAAAGGTCATAAACTAAATTGACATCAGCCGACGTCAATGAATTAGCCCATTGTATCCAACGTGGATGTACAGCTTTAGATTTGGGCACATTCGCCTTTGGGACAACTTCCAAAGCGGGCACAGGCGAAACCATGAAAATGTGTTCACCTTGAGCCAGAGAGCATTCCTTCAGATTCGTCATCTGCACACCATTTAAAAACTTTTTGGTGGAGGAAAAACGCATTTTAGCAGGAATATAGAATTAACAATTTATAAAGAATGGGAACCGTGTCCTCTTCACTTAAAGTCAAGTAGGTGAATCCTAATATTCCTGGTACAATCCTTACGACTAGATTTGTAGTATTGTCTCCCAGAAACAAGAATTGAGTCGCAAGCAGATCAGACTGCAAAGACCGCAATACTGTGGTGTGTTCCAGAAGCCAACTGAAAGCAGAGAAAGATGGATGTATCATGCATACTTTGCTTTTCGCTGATGAAACACTTTTGGTATCTAAAACTCCTATGGTCTCCAGAAGCTCCTGGACAAATTTAAGGCTTTCTCTGATGCGAGGGGCTTGGTTATTAATACCCTCAAAACCAAGTTGATGATAATGAACCCTCATAAATCCTTTAAACAGAACCTGGTCCTAGATAATGTCCCTTTGGAGAGGGTTAGCTCCTTTGATTATTTAGGAATAGTGATCTCCGATAGCATGACCTGGAGTAATTAGTTCTACAAGGCGTCCCTAAAATTCTCTCAGTTATCAGGGGCATTGCGACGCAAGATTTGCTTATCATATACAAAGCCCGTAGCTCCAGCTCTTAAACTCTATAGCTCAAAGGCTGTGAGTAGTGTACCCTATGGGGCAGAACTATGGTCTTGTGGACGCAAGGAAATTAACAACAGTTGAAAACAGGTTTTTCAGTAGTCTTATAGCCCTGTCCATAGCACCGCCCTCCTTCCTTTGAAACTGGACCTGGGAGTTATGTCTATACATGACCAAGCGTGTCTGCCTTTCACGAAGTGCTTGAACTGGAATTCATGAGGAGATATTGTACATCTAAAAAGTAAAACCAATCATCGTGTGTTTGTCATATTCAAGTCCCATTCAATCCTTTATCTCCAATATGTTTTCTACAAAGATATCCTTCTTTGCTACTTTTTACAGCCGTCAAAGACAAACAGGCTACACTGAATGTGATAAACAGCATCCTTGCATGCAACACTTTTAAATGGCATTTGTGAATGCATATGTTTGCTTGTATTGGTACATTAAAGCTAGGCCTATTTGACTTGCAATGCTTGTTAGGACTCTTTTTCTTCTTCTGGCTTGAAGAAGGGCAGTTTTTATTTCTACCAATTGTTGATTGGTTCATTACAAAATGAATAAATGAGTGGCGTATCCATAGTTCTGGATTCTGTTGTTTGTTCCCCGGCCCTATACAGCTCATACTGCACATGAGTGCTAGCATCGCGCTCACCATGCGCACCTTTTTGTCTCAATGTTGAGATGCTTAAATGCTGTGTTTAGACCCCACTAATAATTTGAAAGTCCTGGTTCCCATGCATTTTGGTACCTGTAGTCCTAAGTTTAAAATGCAATAAGCATGATTTCAAGTACCAGAATGCAGAGAAAACAAGCATTGGCAGTACAAATATGTCTCGCCGTATATTGGAGTTTAGTATACAAAAAGTATTAAAGTGCAGTGGTAGCAAAACGGAAATCAAACCCTGACAACTTCAACAGAAAAGAAAAAAATGAATTATTTACCGTATTTTTAAATAACATGCAATGCCTAATATTAGTAAAATAAAATGCTCTGTGGTGTTTTAATATTATTTTTAAGTTTGAATGGTATAGGTGTAATAATTATACCAACACACACAGCTTTAATTGGGCCAGGTCCTGCCAGTGTTCACGATTGTTAGCTCTAAAAAGCTGGTGCTGAAACAACTGCATATGCACTGCGATTTACTTCCAGCCACACCTTACATGACTCTGGCACCTCTGCCCATGTCCGCTTGCAAAACGGAAAACAAACCCCGACCGACAACGTGAATAGAAAAGGAAAAAAAATTATCTACAGTAGTTTAATAATACGCAATGCTTTATATTACTAAAATTAAATGCTCCCAGGTTTTTTCATATCATTTTTAAGTTTGACTATTTGATACAGTTGTATTAATGAGCCCAAAAGAACCAGCTTTAATTGGCCCGGGTCGTGCCGGGACTCACCATCGTTAGCTCTAAAAAGCTGGTGCCGAAACAAGTGCATATACACTGCGATATACTTCCAGCCACACCTTGCATGACTCTGGCATTTCTGCCCATGTCCGATGGCAAAACGGAAAACAAACCACGACAGCGTCAACAGAAAAGGAAACTAAAAATGCTCTACCGTAATTTTTAAAAACATCAGCTTTAATTGGCCCGGGTCCTGCCGGTGCTCACTATCATTAGCTCTAAAAAGTGCATATGCACTGCGATTTACTTCCTGCCACACCTTACATGACTCCAGCATCTCTGCCCATGTCCGCTTGCAGAACGGAAAACAAACTCCAACAACTTCAACAGAAAGGAAACTAAAAACGCTCTACTATATTATTTAATTATTAACACGCAATATTTAATATTACTAACATAAAATGCTTGGCTTCACGGGTGCCGCTTGGCCGAGCTGGGAGAGTGAAATCGCGGGCAGAAGGACTTCCTTGCGACGGGACTCGAAGTCCCAGGAGGCCACTAATCCAACTCGCCTGTGCTGCAGAGACCCACCCACAGCTGCCGCCTCTTAGCTCCTCACCGCACCCGCTTCGCGGACCGCGCGCGGGCACGCGCCGGGTGAAGGGCGGGCCCGTTTAAGCCCGTTGCAGCCCGTAGGAGACCGGACCGGGCCAGCTCTCTAACTTCTAGTGTGCGCCACAACGAGGGCTTCTTCATCGTCCTGTGAGTATTCATTCATGCTACTTCTGAGCCTAGAACTTGATAATGGCTGGGCGCGAAGGCAGGGGTAAAAAAGTGACGTCGGGAGAGTACGTCGCCTGGACATTAGACCAATTCATTACGAGTGCTTCGTCCGTTCTGAATCATGAGATAGCTATTACAGAATGGCAGCTGTCCCAGGACACTGTTTTTACCAAAAAGGTCCTCGATAGGACCCCCTGGTAAATGCCCGTACACCAGAAAGGCCACAGCTAGGGGTGGCCACTGTTGGTTGTCAGAGCGGGCCTAATATTCAGGTATCTCTAGAACTGGACCATACCCCTCTGATTGGAGATCTTGAACAACCGATAGCAAGAAATTATATATTAATCATCCCTGATGAAAATATAGCACAATCCAGATCGATAATTCCTGATGTTTCTATAAAATCACATGGATCCCATGAGGGGGCAATTCCCAAAAGGAAGCGGGCGGGGTTGCTTTGAGAGGCAGAAAGCCCAAGGTACAAAAGCTTAATAAGGGTCCTGTTATTGAAGAGCAAGAACCTACTGAGGACCTTGTGGAGACCCCACCTCCACCATCTGTACCAACAGTATCTGATGTGGCAAATACGGCCAAAATACCACCAATGGCAGAAGACTTATTTTTGGCAAAGTTGGGCGTTCTATTAATTTCATCATTGAAGCCACTAGAGGAAAGACTGTCATTAATAGAGCAAAGGCTTACAAAAATCGAGGAAGTGTCCAGATTGAGCGAGGACTTTATTAAGGGAAATAGAGTAAACCAGGGGCACAGGTCACTACCCTAAAATATGGCCCAGTTGCTCCTCACAATCCATGGAGATTTTAATCCATCCAACCACCAGTGTACGCCGAGATGGTTGTGTGCCCCCGGCCAGTAACACAGAACCGCCCAAAGCCCTGCAACACACTGGAGAAGAGGACTGGAAAATCGCAGGCGGTAAAGGAAATTGAATCCTGAAGACCGCGGGTCTAATTTACCATATATTGATTTACCTCCTGAAAGTGCACCTTATGTAATTGTCTTAAAAGGGGGACCTAAACTAGGCGTAAATGTAACTGTCCTATATAGAACTAAAAAATAAGACAATCCACTGGCTGAATCTAAACAGACCACTCCCTAGCTATGTTAAATGCCGAATCTTATTTGCTAGAAGAGTTGGATGGGTGAGATGTAGACCTAAAGATGTGGAGGGGGATTGTATTGTTATTAATTTTAAGCACAGTAGAATGGTTGAACATGTATGTATGGTCCATCTGCAAAATTCACAAACATCAATCCAATTCTTTGACTTAAGCTATTTTTACCCTCCACCTAACTATAGTACGAATTTAGACCATTGCAGAACTAAGCGGGGGTGGCAAGTACAATATGCTGCCCCAAGTCACAGTGAGGTTGTGGGTAGAAATCAGCAATTTTTAGATTTTCCATAGAGTAATAGATTTAGTGTACTCGATCTGGTTGACTGACTACCTTCTACTACCACGTCTATAGTTAGATCACTGAAGAGAAATAGGGTAATAAATACAGGAGGGATTCCAACTGGGATTAATCGGGTCGCCTTGTTTGGGGAGGAAACGCGATCAGGTGATAGTAACCAAACATCTACAGATCCTATGGATCTAATAGATGGGAAACAGGCTATAACGATGGATTTACACATTTTATCTACCAAAGCTCTGCCATCGTCCGAAGCTGTACAGCCACCAGGTCGGCATACTAATTTCCCTGATGTATTAGATCTCCCAGAGACAGCAGGAAATGATGGGAGCAATGTTGGAGGTTCCATTGGCACCCTAAAAATATTGTCATGGAATATTGCGGGCCTCGCTGCAAAAACTGACCTGCCAAGTTGGGGAGAATTTATAGACCTACATGGGATTTGCCTCTTTCAAGAGACCTGGGCCGTAAGCCCTATTCATAGAGCTGGGTACGTGTCATACTGCGAACCGGCGTCTAAGGGCCCTAAAGGCAGACCTTTGGGGGGTCTATGTATATGGGTGGGAACCCACCTTGGGTGTGAGGTGAGAAGAGTGGATACCCACTCTCCCGATATAATTTGTATCTTCATAACACATAGAAAAGTACCAAAACTGGCACTTATAAACATCTATTCGCGACCAGACCAGTTCAGTATGGTGGGATATCCCTGACCCTAGTATCCCTGGTGAACGTTTGAAATTTTCTTCCAGGTGATGTGTCCTTCTTGATTGGTGGGGACTTTAAATGTCATTACGAACCCCTGAGTGGCCTCACAAAATATGTTACAAGTGATGAGGATGCAACTTGGTCCATTCCACCCTCTAATATATATCCAATAAAGCGGTGGACTTCATTAGTCCTGCAATTGTTAAGGGTGTTCCCATCGCAACTGGTCTTCCTACATAATCCTGTTATGCATTGGCTCTGATTAACATTATGATCAAGTAAATTGTTAATCTGCTGTAATTAGATTTTACTGGAGAGAATGTTAACTTGAGTAATTTCTGTCTTCAGTATAATTTATTTGTCTTCACCAATGTTTGTTGGATTGTTGCTCGGAAGCTAACCTGTAACAGCGTTAATAATAATGCGCGTGAGCATTTAGTGTGTGTTTCACGCGCTGGTTACTGGAATGTTGGTATTGTCATGAGGAAAGTCTATTTAAGGAACTCTCGTCAACGGATCTGTGCTTCGTCTCTAGTTGACGTAACGACGAGCGCTTCAGTCTGCTGCATCAACCTTGATTTTGACCCGTAAAAGGTTCCGATTCTTCATTTTTCGAATTTATTTACTTCCTTCGGAAGGCCTTCATCAAATCCCTGTCACCTAAAACTTGCCTGGAATTCTTGACTGATTTTCTTACCTGTTAATCGTCCTGTGGAGAGAAGACTCGAAGATTTTCCCGAAGGGTGAAGAGCGTAGATGACGACGTTCATTTCTCGATGAAAGGCAGACCAGAATCTCGTCTTCACCGTCGAGAAAGACTGAAAAGAGAAAAGGGACAGTAAGATTTGTTTAATTAAGGACAGATGTAAATAGTTATTTTTGACTGCGTAAGGGCTAATTTAGCTGAGTAGCTAACTGAGTTTTCAGAGACTATTTTTTCAATTGAGCTGAGACAGCTAAAAAAAACTAAACAAGTCTTGGCAAAAGCATTCAGATTCTTCACGGAAAGTATTTGTATATAATACTGGAAGAGTTTTCTTAGTCACATAAGGTCTAAGTTGTTTAGAATCATATGTAACAAAACTTTGGGGTTTTAAAAGTCTCACATTTATTAGCAGGTAACCTTTTTGAGTAGGTTGCTGTCTTGTTCTTCTTTCTTATCCTTAAGTTTCAGAACCCCCCGAACAGAAGTAAAACTGGACTTTTCAGGTATGAGCAAGAGCATGAGTTTTAAGTTAAATGTTAAATAGTTTAACAAATTAACATACTAATTAACATACTAATTTCAAATTAATTTCAAACGCAGAATTGATTTATTTTTCAACTTAATTTGAAGGAGACAGTGTTGAAGTTTAAAGATTGCGCTTGGCTCCAGAACCAGTTAAGTGTGAACAAGGGCTAAAAATTCTTATGGTAAGTATTTCAGAAGAGTTTGAATAATTAGAAAAAATTCAGTTAACTAAAGAAGCAAAGTTTTTGATTTGATGCACTGTACTTCAGGATTACGTAGGATCTGGGTTGCGTAATAGAAAACAACGGCCTGGAACACTTTCAAGAGAAACAGCAGCAGAGACCAGTGTTTGTTATTGTTGTTTGTTTCTTTCACCACTTCCCCTTTCCCTTAGGGAATAGTTAACATTGTCAGAATTTTAATCCTGATTGTGTTGGTTGATCCTTGAGGGAGTTGGGAGTTTGCGGCGTCAAGAGGAAACGGCTGGAGTGTCTCTTGTGACCATTCAACAGCAATTGACCTCCCTTACACTCACCTTTACCTTCAGGGCATGTAATGGGCGACTTCCGAGAGACAGCCCTGGGCACCCAACCTTTGAGAGGGTAGGCCAGGCCTCTGTCATTGATTATTTTTTAATAGGCCTCCAAGTCTGGCATAAAGTGGATGATTTTAGTGTTGAACAGCGCACCGAAAGTGACCATAATCCTTTGGTCAATCTACTGAAATTTGGCATGATGGAGACCGATCAAGGAATCGAAACCCCCCTAGTAGTAATCTTAGAATAGTGGAGGGAGGGAGGCACATCCGCTGGGTCACAATTATCGAAACTCCAGAGACAAATCAAAGAATATATAAGAGCATTATTCCTATTTTAGAAAGGTCAAGGATTTTTTCTGGAAATAATACTAGTATTGCCCATCGTGATGACCTAGGCCAAATTCACCAGGAATTGGTTGTTACCCTGGGTGAGTACTTTTTTTCTGAAAAGCTACTTCACCACAAACAGTGTGGGGGTAAAACCCCCTGGTTTAGCAAGGGTTGTAGGGTGGCAAAGCGAGCCCTCTTGTCAGTCTTTAAGGGGGAGATCGATTATGCATAAAGGAAGCTAGACTAAATTTTACGAAAATTGTTTTTAATAGTAAATCGGAATGGGAATCAGATAGATGGCAGTCAATTAAAACTGCCGTAGATGCAAAAGACCCAAGGTCCTTTTGGAATTTGGTCCATACAGGGAGCACTGACGGTAAGACTACTATTGAACCTAACATCGCTGAGGAAGCCTGTCGCCTCCATTTTAAGGACTTATATTCAACTATGACAATTGAAGTAAGTGAGACACCGGTTGGCCTCCTAACTATAGATCCTACATGGTATATACCTCCGTGTACCCAGGCTGAGTTTAAACTAGCTCTGGATTAGCTCCAGCCGAATAAAGCTCCAGGCCTAGATAGGATCCCGGGGGACCTTTATAAAAATGAACAGTGAGTGTGGGTACCTTACTTTCAACTACTTTTTAGTGCAATTCTTCAAGGCCTTAAGCCCCCTAGTATGTGGGCAGGCGCTAAGATAATCCCCATTTATAAATAGGGGTCCCCCATGGAGCCGGCCAATTATAGGCCTATTAGCCTAATCGATGTATCCCAAAAACTATATGCAAGGGTATTGTTAGAAAGACTTCAGGAGTGGATTAGCGACCACGATATCTTGACCCCATTGCAAGCAGGGTTTAGGGCAAAAACCTCTACTATAGATCAGCTATTTAGGCTCCAGCTTATTCATTGGAAGCATGTAGTATTGGATGGAGGGAGTTTATAACTTACCTTTGTGGATCTGACATCAGCATTTGATATGGTGGATCGCAACCAGCTATGGAATATCTTGCTGGCCATGGGAGCTCCACCATACCTATGCTTTCAGTTTAAACAACTCCATGAAGAGACTTTCTCAATAGTCAGATATGGCAAGAACAGTCAATTGACGGCTCCGTTCCCCGTGGGTAAGGGGGTGAAGCAGGGATGCGTGCTCGCGCCGACCCTCTTCTCCCTCTTCCTTAACAGCTTAATTCATGAATTAACTGCCACTAAGGACATAGACTCCCCGAAATTGGCCCATCGTAGATTTCCCGCATTGATATTCGCGGACGATACCCTGCTGCTTTCTAAGTAAGCAATGGGTATGCAGCATGTCCTAAACGTTTTTAGTGAGTTCTGCAAAAAGAGGAATCTTGTGCAATATTAGTAAAACCAAGTATATGGTTTTTAATGCTAATTCCACTAACTGCCCACAACCTGTAATGGAGTGTAGGCCCCTCGAAAGGGTACCTATTTTTTGATTATTTAGGGTTAACCCTACATGATAAAATGGGGTGGGGCCCACAAATGGATATGGCTGATCTATAACTGATTCAGGCTGCCGGGGGGGGATTTTAAAAGTTCAGAAGAACTGTGTTTTAAAGACTTTAAGCCCGGCGAAGGGCGCGCGACGCGGCGGACAAGATGGCCGCTCCCCCTTGAACTCCGTGATTTTGGCGGTGCTTTCTCAACGAAGGACCCGTTTCCAGCTAGCATTTCTGGGCAGAAACACCTGTTCTCAGCGTCGGAACTACCCCCCTGCTGCTGGGTATGTTTGTAGACCGCAACATGCATTTTTTGATGTAGAAAAAATGCGAAAATAATAATTCCTCGAAAACTGGCACCATTTTATTTTTTCCACTAGTTTTTTGTGAATTTTTTTTATATCACTTCTGCTCCCTGAATTTGGCCTTCAAACCACATTTTCTTCATTCAATATCGCCTTTATGAGGCATTTTTTTTTCTTATTCGTCCATGGCAGTTTCCTGAAATCGTTTTTTTACATCAGACTCTCTCTTCTAGTGTCAGTCACTGGCTTCAGGATTCATTTTGTGACTCACTTATTTGTGGTACCATTTTTACGCTACTTACCCACCTTTAAGGTGTTTTCTGCTTCATTGATGAGGTTCTTTGTGTGACTTCCTAGCCAGCGCATCAAGCAGTGTTGCCTTCTCACTTACTCTACGCTGGTCCTTTCAGCATTGCAATGATGGAACACGCACATAACTCAAAAGCCGTTACCGCAGCTTCTGCTACACGCAACAAAGCGGCTTCTACTGGTAAACGCCTCAAGAAAGACCCCCTTCTCCCTCCAAATCTCCACTTCCTGTTACTCTTGTGGATATTATGGAGGAACTTCACCTCATTCGCCCTTTTATGGCGGATACTAGTACCACCTTACAGAGATTGGACGATAAATGGTCCAACCTGGACAAGAGAGTATCGGATGTCGAACAAAAAATTAGCGATGCTCAAGATGTTGCCGCCATGGTAGTTAGCCTCACTAAGGATGTTGAAATGTTCAAGAAAACCTCTGAGGATTTGGAAAATCAAAATAGGCGCAATATTTTGCGTATTTATGGTGTTCCGGAGAATTCGGAGTGGTCAGACATTATCCAATTTTTGAAGTCACAAGTCCTACCTATCGTTGGTTTGCCTAAGCATGTGGATGTGAACATTCAAAGGGCTCATCAACTTGGTCTCAAGAATTCTTCTCCCTCCTCAAAGCCCAGAGGCATAATTGCTTATTTTCTTCTTTACTCCGACCTGATGACTATTCTACACTCTGCTACACAGCACAAACAATTATTATGGTCGGGTCACAAACTCTTTTTCTCTCAGGATGTTTTGAAGCAGACTGCTGCACGTCGCAAGGAATTTTTGGACTTACGACCTACTCTTCGATCCATGAACGCTAGATATGGCCTTATCCATCCTTGCTTTTTCAAGGTTACATATAAAGAAAGGACATTTAGCTTCAACGATCCGGCTGATCTTCGCAAATTTATCCACTCTCACAAAGAAGATTCCATGGAACACAGCTTCTCTTAATCTCTCAAAGTTTCTCTTCCCCGTAATTTGCCTATTATTTTTTAACTCCATGTCTTATTGTTCCTCCTTGTAATACTCCTTTGTTTTGCTACCTTGTTTTCTAGGTCTCCTCTTCAAGTGTTTTGGTTCCCTGATTTCCCCAATGTACTGTGCTGTTGTTCATTTTATTCGCCCCAGTTCGCTGCCCTCCCTTCACAAATGTTTGGTAAGTCTCCTTCATTTGTTTTATATCGTCGAGTTTGGTCTCTCACTTCATTTGTATATTTTTCTTCATTCCTTTATTTCATGTTTTTGAGACCATGCATTCGACATCATTTTTTTTGTGCGGTTTTCTTTTCCTGTTGCTCCCGCTCTCACTCTATTGATCTTCACGTTTGTTGTTCTGTATGGCTGAAGCCCTTCTGGTTTTTTGCCATCCTTCTCTCGTCTCTTTTTCTGAGGTGAGCTGTCATCTCTCATTTCTCTTTTCCTCTAATGTCCTTCTCTCCTTTTCTTTTTCTTTCTTCATGGCATTTTTCATGTACTTCTGCTTCTCTTTTCTCTCTCACTTTTTTCATCTCTTCTCTCTTCGTATACTGTGGTAATGGTTTATTATCTCCCTTTTGGCTTATCTCCCTCCTTTCAGATTTTTCCTTCCTTCTCCGCTCTAGACTATCTCTCTATTGCTCCTGTCTATCTTCTCTTGCCTCAATTTTTTCTATCTTCATTCTTATCTGTCTTTTTTATTTTTAAATGACTGGTCTTCGTGTCATTTCTTGGAATGTTAAAGGTCTTCGTAACCCGATTAAAAAACAACGGGTTTTATCCCATTTAGCCAGACTGAAATGCCAAGTTGCTCTGTTGCAAGAAACTCATATCTCCCAAAAAGATCTCTCCTCTTTGCGTAAACAATGGGTGGGTGATGTTTTTTGTTCACCGTCAGTTAATAATAAGAATGGTGTTCTTATTTTGTTTCATAAATCGTTGTCAATTCAGTTAAAAAATGAGATTTCTGTCTCTGATGGTAGATGGTTGTACTTAGATGTCAAAGTTAATGATACTGATTTATCCTTTTGTAATGTTTATGGTCCAAATGGTGTTGACCCTACTTTTTGGACTGAATTCTCCATGCTCCTCTCCTCTCATACTAGTGTTGATTTAATTGTTGGAGGAGATTGTAATCAGTTAATGGATCCTTTTCTGGATCGTAGATCTCAGACCAGGTACATTCCTAATAAAATGCAAAAGTCCTTTTACAGAGCAATTTCCTCTTGAGGTTTAATTGACTCCTGGAGACTTTCTCACCCTGATACTTTGGAATTTTCCTTTTTTCTCCTGTCCATGCTTCACACTCCCGCATAAATTATATCTTTATCACCCAACACACTTTTCAATTCAGGACAAATGTTGAAATTGGCTCTATTCTCATTTCAGATCATGCCCCGGTCAGCCTAGACATGTATTTACCCTCATCTACTCCCAGTTCTCGCCGTTGGCATTTTAATAATTTTCTTCTTTTGGACCCTCAGTTTGTTGATCAATTCACTCTTTTTATGGATGACTTCTTTCATGCTAATCTTAATTCCACTTCTCAATTACATTTCGTTTGGGATGCATTTAAAGCTTCAGCCAGATGCTTTATTATTGATTTCGTTTCGCGTAAAAAGAAATTTGGCCTTTCCAAATCCTCTCTTATTCTCAAACAAATTAAGGATTTAGAACACCTTTTTATACATCCAACTCTCCTGAAGCTCTTTTTTCTCTCATCAAAGCTAAACTTCAATTCAATAAATGTTCTTGTGATTCTGCCTGCAACCATCTTTTAAAATTTAATTCCAAGATGTATGGTGGGCGCAATAAAGCGGGCAGGTCCCTTACAAATTATCTTAAAATTAAGAAACAAAAATCTAAAATAGCTGTTATATCTGATGCTAATGGGATTCGTCACTGCACGGATGATAAGATTCTTGATTGTTTTGTTCAGTATTACTCCTCGTTATACACACCCGAATCAAACCTGTCTCCCTCTCAAAAAGATTCCTTTTTTCTCAATATACCCAAATCCTCTTCCGCCAATATCAATTTCTCTTCTCTGGATGCCCCCATTTCCGAGAAAGAGATATTACAAGCAATTACTCTTTTACCCAAAGACAAATCTCTCGGTCCAGATGGTTTTAATGTTCGTTTTTATTTTCAGTTCAAAAATTGTCTGATACCTCACCTATCTTCCTTGATATCTTCTTTTCTTTCTGCTGGCGAATCTAAAGGCTCTTTTACCCAAGCCATGTTATGCTTACTCCCCAAAAAAGATAAAGATCCTTCCCTTTGTAAGAATTATTGGCCCATTTCCTTAATCAATAGGGATTGTAAAATGTATGCCAAAATCTTAGCTTCCCATTTATCTACTTTTGTTCCAGATCAATATTTATCAGTCAGGCTTCTTTAAGGAAAGGTCTATCACGTATAATTCCAGAGCTCTCCTCAACATTATTCACCTAGCTTCCAAAATGACAACTTCTCTCACTGTTATCACCCTTGACGCTGAGAAAGCTTTCGATAGGGTTAATTGGGATTTCATGTCCAGGGCCCTTCGCTGGCATGGTTTTAGTCCTCATATCATCAAACTTATCCAATTATTATATTCGTCCCCCTCTACTTCCATTTGAGTTAATGGTGCTCAGTCATCTTATTTTCCTCTACATAGAGGCACTAGACAAGGTTGCCCTTTGTCTCCCCTTCTTTTTATTTTAGCATTAGAACCTTTCCTTGAAAAAATACGTCTTTCCACCTCCTATTCCGGTTTTGTTTACAAATCATTGAACATCAAATTCACGGCATATGCTGATGACATTTTACTTTATATCTCCAACCCTGCTACCCCCTTACCTGCACTTTTTTCTTTACTTACCGAATATTCTTCAGTCTCTGGTTATAAGTTAAATATTGATAAGTTTGAAGTCTTACCTCTTAACAAATACTGTCTTGCGCATATGTTTCATGGTTCCAGTTTTGCATGGAACCCTACCAGTATTAAATGTCTGGGTGTCTTATATTCTTCATCTATTAAAGATACCGTTAAATTCAATCATAAAGATATTCTCTCCAAGCTTTCTGCCCGAATAGAGCGTTGGTCCTCCGTATTCCTATGTTGGTGGGGTCGATTGGCAACTGTTAAAATGATGCTTCTCCCTATTATTATTTTTTACCTTTCTATGTTTCTCTTCCTGCCTATTTTTTCACTCAGATTAATCGTATTCTCACTCGATTCCTCTGGAATAACGGTAAATCCAGGATATCCATGTCTCACCTTCAACAACCACCAAAGCATTTAGGTGGCGTAAATTTTTCCAATCTTGTCCGTTTTCATTCTTCCTTTACTTTGAAGCAAGTCTGGCCATTCCTTGCAGATCCCCCCCCCCCCTTCCCACTGCATGGAATGCTTTAGAGCAAGCTCAGCTTTTGCCTTACCCTTTTCTCGCTGCTATCCATTTATCTCAACCCCAAAACGATTTCTTTCTCCCATTTTTAAGCTCTGCAGGGCACTTTCCCTTTCATTGCTTCGCTCCTCTTTCTCTCAAGCGCACTTACACTCCCTTTTCCCGTTATGGTATAATCACTCTCTGAAGATCAACAACAAGGCTCTCTTCTGGAAGGAATGGATTGACAAAGGCATTATGTATTTGGATGATCTCTTTGTTGATGGTTCCTTACTGGATTTCCCTACCATTTGCTCCTCATTTCAAATATCTAATACACATTCTCCTCAGTTTCCTGATCTCAAAATAGCCCTATCTACCCTCTCCTCATTCCACACTACCCTATCAGATACTGTCCCACCTGATTCCACTCCCTTAGCTTTTATATCCCTACACAAAGCGGCTACCATTTATAAGATCCTCTCCCGTTCTATTCCTGACCGCCCCAAATCCAAACCTGAACTTGCATGGGAAAAGAATCTAGCACAGGATTTTTCCTTTCCTATTTGGGAATCCATCTGGTCTAAGATTCACACTGTTTCTCGTTCAGCTAGCACCACTGAGACTCTTTATTTCTTTTATAATAGGCTTTTTCTTACCCCAAATGACGTTTTTAAGTTCAAAGTCTTAGATTCCAGCCATTGTTGGTCATGCTCTCATCCTGATGGCACTTTGTTTCATATGTTTTTTCAATGTCCCTTGGTTGCATCCCTTTGGCAGCATATATGGTGCAAGCTGAATGAGATTTTAAATTCCAATCATATATTTGATATTGTTCACATTTTTCTAGGTGGTTCCTCTCCTATTTGGAATGTTTCACGCAATGTTCGTAATTTTATAGATTTGTTTATAGCCATTTCTTTGCAGATTATTACATTAAACTGGAAAGATACCTCAAAGATCTCTTCTACTGCCTGGTGGAAATTATTATGTCATCATCACAGACTTGATCGTGCACATGCTACGACTACCTCTCTTTTAATTAAAAGAGATTTGTTATGGTTACCCTTAACTGATTTTCTTTCCAGACGCCTACCCTGATATGCCTCATCTTTCTCCTTTCTCTTTCTTTCCTTCTCTCTTTATTCCTACTTTCCGTTCCCCTTTCTTCTAGCCTTTCTATCACTCTTTTTTTTCCTTTTCTTCTTCCCATCTTCTCTTCTTTCCCAACTCCATAAAATTTAAAAAAGCATTTTCCCTCAGTATATTGTTTATATTTCCCCTTTTGGGGTTCTTGTTTTTATATTCCACATTCATATTGTATTATCCCATTTTTCCTTTTCTTTTCTCTCTTATTGATTGTGATTCTGTATTGATGTTTTACTTGGCTTATCTGATTTATTAAAGCTTTCTAAACTCAAAGACTATAAGCCCACCAGTTGAAGTCTACAAGGTCCAAGTTAGGTCATCTTCACTATATGGGGCGGAATTGTGGGGGCATAGGCCTACCAATCCGAGCACAAAAACTGAAAATAATTTTATCAGAGAAATACTGACCCTACCTAAAAACACACCACTTATCCCCTTGAGGATGGACTTGAATATCCTTCCTATTGCGGACCTCATAGAATCGCGTCCGCTGCAATACTGGCGGCGCTTGTGGAGTACTTTGGAGTTGGAATGTTATAGGGAAGAATTAAAAGCAGTAATGTTGGCATTAGGTGCTGATAGTATACCTTGGCTTTCATTTATTAGGGATTCCTTTAGGGCAATTGGTAAGGAGCATCATTGGTTGCACCCAGAAGTTGCTTGCCCAGCTACCACCCCTCTGATAAACTGCGACTGTTTTGCGACCGCAATTGGATAACCAACATATGGCTGATTCGCCTCCCACCACTCAAGAGAGTTTGCACTCTCTACTGCCTTCCCAGATAGATCCTGCCCCAGCCTGACTATTCGCCACATACAAGGAGGCCTGAATGAGCTGGATATGATTGAGGCTTCCCGAAGTACAATCTTCGGTGGAATCCGACACCATACCAACAGTTCCAGGACTATGTAACGGACTAGTCGAAGGGGTGCTACCAGCAGTTATGATCTGTGAGATCAACCACCAGTACTCTTTTACCAACTGCATTTGCTTGTTTGTCAAATATAATACTTAGCCCCTCACAGGAATGTCTGTGTGACTAAGGGCCACATGTAGAAGTGGTTCAAGCTGAGAATTTCTAATTGCAATTCCAATTGATTAGGAAATTGCAATTTCAACTGTATGAAAATCGAGTTTTATTTGTGGTTCCCAGTGGATCACAATTGAACCTAATGCATAAATACTCATAAATACTCATGAGGTAGGTCACATATTGCGACCCATTGGAAATCGCTAAACACACAGGGATGGTGGCCTGCTGGGGAACAGCACACCGCCAACGTCTGTGTTTGCTTTTAAATAAAGCAACTTTTTTTGAAAAATGCAGCCCGTTTTCCTTAAAGGAAAACAGGATGCATTTCAAAAGAAAATTAAGCTTTACAGTTTTAGGCAGCTGTCCATGGGACCAATTACTGCTCTTAAAAAATGATTACTCATACAATCACAAATCGGTCCTAGGATGCTTGTTTCTGGTCTTGGGAGCACCTGGCTTGGCAGTTCGGGCTGGACCATGATGCACAGGGTCAAGACTGATTTGCATATGGCCAGGTCTAAACTGGGACGGCACGGTGAGCAAAAGAATGATGGATTTAACCCAGATCACTTGACTGGGGGTGAATGTTTTGATTTATTCTGCATTCTGTCCATCAACTGTGTGTCATTTACTATCAGGCACTGCGCTTCCTATGCAGTATGTTCTGAGCCTAAAACAGCACCCAGGAGCCCAGAACATAACAAAGCTTCTGCCAGTCAATATATTAGCCACCCTACTTGTATGATAGATTGTGCCCTCTCCTCTTACCTTTTGCAATCTGTTGCCTCTGTTGTTGCTGCAGTACATGCCGGTCACTAACTTGATCTTTGTGTTGAGTACACCATGCCTGCTGAATACTCAGGGCCTCACTTATGAGGTTTTGCCATAGGGCAGAGCAGCAGGCATTTCTGCGGCCTTTCCCCGCGGCAAAAGAAAAGGGCAGGAATGCTTATAGATACGGCGCATTCCTGTCCTTTTCCCCTGCGCAGGCGCCCAATGGGCTGCCGTACGCCAACACAGGCACCTTTGCACCATGGTGCAAGGGTGCCTGCGTTGCGGGGATGAATATTTTTGTACAGGAAGGGAAACCTTTATGTACAAAAATATTCACAAGAACCTTTTTCCTCTTTCTAGGTGTGCTGTAGAATGCAGCACATTTCGAAAAAGGAAAAACTAGGAGAAATAAATATATTTCTCCTCGTTATGCCTCCCTTACGCCTCCCCTGGGGAGGCGTAAGCTTTTGGCGCTGCCTCAGATTTAAGATTTCTTATACATCTGTGGCGGTGTCAAAAAGGCCATGGATGTGACTGGGAACGCCCCCAGCAACACCCATTGCACACCCCTTTAACGCAGAACACTGCGTTCAAGGGAGTGATATTTATCAGGCAGCGTTAAGCCCAAAAAGTGGCTTAGTGCTGCCTAATAAATATGAGGCTTCTGCACCACGGAATGTCACAAAAAGTGACATTCCAGAGGCGCAAGGCCTTCATAAATAAGGCCCTGAATGTCTGTTTTTGAACTTCACTTGTGTAAAGGGAGGGCTGGGGAGCCACGGCAATGGCTGCTGTATAGCTCTGGCTCAGTCTGCGGTGGAGTTTTACTCCTGCACTAATCTGGAAACAATTAGTGAACATCGGAGTAATCATATTGGTTTTGGTGAAACCTACTCCTAGCTTTTTAGCCCTGTTTGACTAATGTATTATATTTCCAAATTCATACTTATTTTATTAGGCTTAGTATTCTTTTTTTTTAGAAAAACTGAACTAGTTAAGCTGTTTCAACAATGCCAGAAAATGAATGGTCAATTGACGTCTCTGTCTGTGATGTTACAGCTTACAGAGTCCTCCCTGCAGGGGCGTGACCAACGCCCCCGCAGCCCCCGCGGTGTGGGGGGGTCTAGTCTCTTCAGTAAATGAAGGGGGCCCCGCACCCCCCCCCCCCCCCCCCCCCCCCTCCCTCAGCTCTTCTGTGAGAGAGGCTTGTGCTAAAGCAAGCCTCTCTCCCTCCAAAGCAGGTGCAGGCTGTCTGCAGCCTGCTCTGAGCCCCTGGCCCCCTCCCTCTGACTGAAGAGAAACAAAGTATCAACATACATTGTTTCTCTTCAGTCAGAGGTGCCAGACCGAATAGAGGATGGGGTGGGGGTCCCAGAGAGAAGGAGGCAGCACAGAGCACTGCTCAGAGCCTTGACAAGGAGGGGGAGGGGACAGAGAGAGAGAGCAGGAGGCAGCACAGAGCACTGCTCAGGACCCTGACAAGGAGGTGGGGGGCAGAGAGAGAGCAGGAGGCAGCACAGAGCACTGCTCAGGACCCTGACAAGGAGGTGGGGGGGGCAGAGAGAGAGCAGGAGGCAGCACAGAGCACTGCTCAGGACCCTGACAAGGAGGTGGGGGGCAGAGAGAGAGCAGGAGGCAGCACAGAGCACTGCTCAGGACCCTGACAAGGAGGTGGGGGGGGCAGAGAGAGAGCAGGAGGCAGCACAGAGCACTGCTCAGGACCCTGACAAGGAGGTGGGGGGGCAGAGAGAGAGCAGGAGGCAGCACAGAGCACTGCTCAAGACCCTGACAAGGAGGGTGGGGGCCCAGAGAAAGAGCAGGAGGCAGCACAGAGCACTGCTGGGGACCCTGACAAGGACAGGGGCGGGGCCCCAGAGAGCAGGAGGCAGCACAGGGGCACTGCTCAGGACCCTGACAAGGAGGTGGGGGGCAGAGAGAGAGCAGGAGGCAGCACAGAGCACTGCTCAGGACCCTGCCAAGGAGGTGGGGGGGCAGAGAGAGAGCAGGAGGCAGCACAGAGCACTGCTCAGGACCCTGACAAGGAGGTGGGGGGGGCAGAGAGAGAGCAGGAGGCAGCACAGAGCACTGCTCAAGACCCTGACAAGGAGGGTGGGGGCCCAGAGAAAGAGCAGGAGGCAGCACAGAGCACTGCTGGGGACCCTGACAAGGACAGGGGCGGGGCCCCAGAGAGCAGGAGGCAGCACAGAGCACTGCTCAGGATCCTGACAAGGACGGGGGTGGGGGCCCCAGAGAGATAGCAGGAGGGAGCACAGAGTCTGCTCAGGACCCTGACAAGGAGGGGGGCCCAGAGAGAGAGCAGGAGGCAGCACAGAGCACTGCTCGGGACCCTGACAAGGGGGGGGGGGCGAGAGAGAGCAGGAGGCAGCACAGAACACTGCTCCGGACCGACAAGGACGGGGATGGGGGCCCCAGAGAGATAGCAGGAGGCAGCACAGAGCACTGCTCGGGACCCTGACAAGGACAGGGGGTGGGGGCCCCAGAGAGCAGGAGGCAGCACAGAGCACTGCTCAGCACCCTAACAAGGACGGGGTGGGGACCCCAGAGAGAGAGAGCAGAAGGCAGGACAGAGCACTGCTCGGGACCCTGACAAGGGTGGGAGTGGGGGCCCCCAGAGAGAGCATTCTCAAGGGCAAAGCTCATATGAGAAGGGATGAGGCAGCAAAATGGTGCCCTCAGGTAAGCACTCTTGTTAGAAGTACCATGTGAGCATCTGCAGGGGGGGGGCAAGGGGGGCCGAGAAGGGTGTAAGGCAGAGGGGAGAAGGGTGAACCGTAGGCAGGAGAAGGGTGCAAGGTAGAGAGGAGATGGGTGCAAGGTGGAGAGGAGATGGGTGCAAGGCGGAGGGGAGAACGGTGCAAGGCAGAGAGGAGAAGGGTGCAAGGCAGAGGGGAGAAGGGTGAAAGGCAGAGGGGAGAAGGGTGAAAGGCAGAGAGGAGAAGGGTGCAAGGCAGAGAGGAGAAGGGTGCTAGGTAGGCAGACGCCCATGGCAACGCACACTACTTCGTGAGAGAGAGTGGAGAGAGAGTGGAGTGAGAGAGTGAGTGGAGTGAGAGAGAGATGAGAGAGAAAGTGAAGTGAGAGAGAGTGGAGTGGAGTGAGAGAGAGAGTGGAGTGAGAGAGAGTGGAGTGAGAGTGAGTGGAGTGAGAGAGAGTGGAGCAAGACAGTGGAGCAAGAGAGAGAGTGGAGCAAGAGAGGGTGGAGCAAGAGAGAGTGGAGAGAGAATGGAGAGAGAGTGGAGAGAGAGAGAATGGAGACAGAGAGAGGAGAGAGAGAGTGGAGAGAGAAGAGAGAGAGAGTGGAGAGAGAGAATAGAGAGAGTGGAGAGTGAGAGAGTAGAGAGAGTGGAGAGAGAGAGGAGACAGTGGGGAGAGAGAAGGGAGAGGAGAGAGAGAGAAGGGAGAGGATAGAGAGAGAAGGGAGAGAGAGAGTGGAGATAGAGTGGAGGGAGAGTAGAGAGAGTGAGAGACAGTGGAGAGACAGTGGAGAGAGAGACAGTGGAGAATGAGAGAGTGGAGAGAGAGAGAGTGGAGAGACAGTAGAGAGAGAGACAGTGGAGAGAGACACAGTGGAGAGAGAGCCAGTGGAGAGAGTAGAGAGAGTGGAGAGAGTGGAGAGAGTGGAGAGAGAGAATGTAGAGAGAGTGGAGAGAGAGTGGAGAGAGAGAAGGGATAGGAGAGAGAGAGAAGGGAGCGAGAGAGTGGAGAGAGAGTGGAGGGAGAGTAGAGAGAGTGAGAGACAGTGGAGAGAGAGACAGTAGAGAGAGAGACAGTGGAAAGAGTAGAGAGAGGAGAGAGAGTGGAGAGAGTGGAGATAGAGTGGAGAGAGAGTGGCAAGAGAGAGAGAGTGGAGAGAGATTAGAGAGTGTGGAGAGAGAGTAGAGAGAGAGAAGAGAGAGAGAAGGGAGAGAGAGAGGAGAGAGAGTACTGAGAGTGAGAGGCAGTGGAGAGACAGTGAAAATAGAGACAGTGGCGAGAGAGAGACAGTGGAGAGAGAGAGACAGTGGAGAGAGAGTGGAAAGAGAGTAGAGAGAGAATGGAGAGAGAGTAGAGAGAGTGAGAGAGTGGAGAGACAGTGGAGAGAGAGAGACAGTGGAAGGAGAGACAGTAGGGGGAGAGACAGTGGAGAGAGAGACAGTGGAGATAGAGTGGACAGAGTTGAGAGAGAGAATGGAGAGAGAGAGATAGAATGGAGAGAGAGTAGAGACTGACTGACTCAGAGTCTGAATACTGACTGATGGAGATACTGACTGGCTGAGAAACTAACAGAGAGAGAGAGACTGACTGACTGACTGACTGACAGACTGACAGAAAGATAGAGAGACTGACAGAGAGAGACCGAATGACTGACAGACTGACAGAGAGAGAGAGAGACTGACTGACAAACAGACTGACTGACTGAGAGAGACTGAATGACAGAGAGAGACTGACTGAAAGAGAGAGAGAGAGAGCGAGACTGTGATGGAATTGGGGTCACAGTGAGTATGAAGCTATGCAATGCCTCTTAAGGTTGCTATTGTCTACTAATAAAAATGTATTATCAAAATGTGCTCCTTGTAGTTACATCTGCTTTTGAAATACTGCATTGTCGCTTTGTCTAATGTTTTAAAACGGAAACGAGAAGGAGCAGTGGATGCACTTTTGTCAAAACTGAATGATGAGTGGGCCCGATGTTGTATATCATGACAGGAGTCTGCATCAGGAAACCCACCTAAAATTGGGCAAACTTCCCTGGCGTACTGATGGCAGGGACCCGGTGATGAATGGACCACAACTTATGATAGCCTTCTGGCAGACTAAGCCCAACCTTTAACTCCACCATCCAGTGTTACTTATAACGGCTGTATTGGTGACAGTGGCGTAACAATCGCCCCGCATCCCCTGCAGTATGGCGGGTCACTGGCCTGAGAGCTCTAGACTGGCACGGAGGATGGGAGGGGGGCCCCCTCTTTTGTAGTTTGCAGGGGGCCCCCTCAAATTTCGTTACGCCACTGCCTCCCTGGCAAGTTCATATTCTGCCCGGGGCCACACAAATCCTACCACAGACCCTGGGACCAGCTGTGTGCATAGGATCAAAAATCTCCAGACATCATGTACAGAAAGAGAATACAATTGGTGTCATGTTATTTTTCACGTCCACGTGCGTGTGAGCGGCTTAATTCGCCGACTCAGAAAGTTCTCAAGAACTTTTGATTGACTTTTACTGAACTGAGAGTTTTCACAAAGGGAGGAAAATTTATACCAAAGCTGCTGGGCAAAAACTAGATTGTCAGCCAGACAAATGCATACGAACTCCCAAAATGAAGAGCTGCCAATGACACATGGTAATTACATCGGGGCTGCAATTATTAGTAAAAGTGCATGCCAGTGTGCCAAGGAAAAGTACACGAGACACATTGCTCAAGAAGAAAATATAGGGCACGATTTAATGTACACAGCTTTTCTGACTGATTTACTGCTTACAGCCGGCTCTCATAGGCTGCCCTGGAGGAATAGAGGAGGATGAACTGAAAGTGGGACAAAGAGGCACTAGAGTGGTTTGAGGAGAGGTTGGGGTGAGGTGGGGCGACCAATACTTTCAGGAGTCATCACAGAACAGGTGAGCCGGAAGTTCAGTGAAAAGAGAGACAGTGAGGGAAAGAAAAAGGACGAGGAAGAAATCAACGCTACCAAAAAGAAACAGCAGAGAGAGGTGGAATAGAAGGGAAAGATCAGTCTGTTTTGAACACCAGGTGAAAGAAGGAGGGCACCATGCTGTCCCTCAGCGCAGTGTTACTGGCTCTGGTGGTGGCTGTAATCACCGCACAGTATTTCAAGCTTCAGTGGTCGAGGAGAAGGTACCCTCCTGGGCCGACCCCGCTCCCCATCATCGGCAACCTGTGGACACTGGGATTTGAGCTTCGCCATGAGACCCTCACAAAGGTAAGACCAGCTGGGAATGGCAGGTGTGGGGTATTTAACTCCTTAGCTGCATCGAACGTTCAGCACCCAGTGCTGAACTTTCAAATAACAAGCGGTCTCCCGTCGGCCAACGGTCGTTCGCAGCACTGGGGAGGTAGCGTTGCTGTCGGCCATTGGCCAACGGCAGCGCTTAAGGGGTTAAGGGTGTTGCCAGGGTAGAGCTCTAGCCTCAGGGCGACCGCACCGCACTGGCTGCTGTTGTGGGAGGACACAGCCGAAGCACTGTGACTGAAGGCTGGTGGTTGGAGTTCAGTATAACAGGCTGGTGTGCTGCATATTTCTTGGCCGAACTGAGGGTCAGATTTACGTCCCACCAATTTGCAAGTCGCAAGATAGGATTAGTACATGGGGTACACATTTTATGCGGTCACAAACGGTTCTAAAACTAATTTCCACCCACAAAAAACGTTAGTACATCTGGCCCTGAGACTCTGATGGTGAAGCCAGAGTGCTTTTGTCAATTCCCTCCCAATAGCAGCTGCCATTTCTCCAGATCTTCACTCGTACTATATGACTGCGAATGCAGGCAGCAATGGGACTCTGTAAAAAAGGAAACAATAACAGCCCTCTAGCGAACATCTCACTTGTGGAGGAGTTGCATCAGGACCAGGCTGGGCAGGGGCAGCATCATTGGGTCTTGGGGAGGCAGCTTAGGTTCAATGAGCAGGTCTACAGAGCAGTTCCAGCACCTGCTGAGGCTTTGCAGTTCTTTGAGATGAGTTAGGACCATTTATCAGCAAACAGGGCACTGTTCCTGCTTATCCTCTGTTTGAATCTACAGCATACTGCCTTCCTCAGGAGAATGGCTCAACGGGACGTATTTAAAAACAAGACAATTAAAAACAGCAATGTAAATCACAATTGGGAAGGGGAAAAAAGGGAAGAGAGACCACAACATAATAATAAGGTGAGAAAAACTATAATGTTGAAAGTAGTTGAGAAGCACTACAATTCATAATTATATCATGACCATAACACACAGGGTAAGCACTGGGCACGTAAGTAAGAGAGCGTGTGGGCGGCGCAGTGATACAGTGGTGTGAAGGACAGCGTGAACGGTGGAAAATAAAGTTAAAGTGGCCAAAATTGCAAGTTATGTACAGTGTTTATATATACACGAGATATTCAGGTAAATAGATTTACCACAACAATGCCTGAGTTCTAGGCTGGATAGTCAACGGCGTTTCAACCTGAATGATTGCAGGTCATCATCAGGACAATGGTCATGCAGTTTGGGGTTGTGCTCTGAGGGGAAGAGAAAGGACGGATAGATACGTAATTGAGTGGTCCCAGGAAGAGGGGACACAGGATTGGAAAGGTACAATAACTGAGCTTAGCAGAAATTACCCATCAAAGAGTGAAAGGATCCAGGGTTATTCAGGGTCAGCGGGGCATCAAATGAGCCTGTGGATGCTGCAGAAGAAGGAAACAGGCGGTGTATCTAGTAAACCGCAGGTGTGGGGAAAGGGAACAAGAAACTGGCATCTGTATTATTGATATATAATTACCAGAAAGCATCCTGGTGGGTACAATGGAAGTAAGAGGGAAGCCATGTGATTCTAGGTAGACCACAACCGGTAATTGGGCAATTAGGATGAATCTGAAAGGAAAAGGCAGGAGGAAGAAGTCAAAACAGTGCCACGGTACGGCCTGTTGTGTACGCAAAGGAGGCAAGGACGGGTAACATCCAACCCGGTTAGGGCAGTTGGGGCAGTGAAGTTGCAGTACTTACTCGTCAGGTAGAAAATCCGGTGGTCGGATGGCATGAGGGCCGCGTGGGTATAGTAGATGCTGTAGCGGAGGAATGAAGCCTCTGCGATGCGAGAGGGGCTGGAGCGAATAAAGCGTCCGGGGGCGCGGATTCGAATGTGGCGAGGGAGGAAGAAATGGAGCTAGGTCACGTGACAAGCATCACGTGAGGTGAACCACTTGACAGGGGAATGGAAAGAGTAGGGAAAGGGCCCCCTGGGGTCCACGGGGTGTCACTTTACGGAGATTGTGTGTTATGCGATCAGGGTTCAAGGCTGCATCACAATTATAATTGCACAAGTGAAAATGTTTCAAAAAATAAATGATAATAATAACAATGTGATTGCACAACAGTTATAGTGTCTCGTACTTAGTGAAGGACAAGTGAACATGATAGTAACGGGATGCATAAACAATTCAACAATTTAAAATGGGTGCAGCTTTAAGGTATGTACATAATAGCATGGAGCTTATCAATGCAGTGAGGGTTAAATTGTATACACGTTAATACTTCAAATCATACAATTACAGATGAAAGAGTCAGCAGTCAGGTGACAAAACAAAGGGTTATAAGCAAGAATCAATATCACAATGGATTGAAAAACGCGGTGCAGAGCGGGCAAGGTCAAATTGGTAATGTTGTGTATACAGAATCATAATTAGGGTACACGTAGGATGGCCTAACGGGAGTACAGGGAAACCAGTGGATAGGAAGGTATCACAATGGGTTCCAGTCTGGATGGTGGTAATGGGACTGAGTACAGAAAGTCACAGACAGGGGTGAGATGTTCATGGCCCTGTGATAATTGTGTTCCATTCATCAAGGGTGTTGAGACCATTCTCAATGGAATTGCGACGAGCGCTCCATCTGCATTCACATTTGTTCAATAACAGCTGCAGGTTGCCACCCCTGAGTGGAAGTTTGGGGTGGTCAATCACTAACCAGGTCAAGTCATTTTCAGAGTGTTTTATTCTCTCTGTAGTGGCTGACCAACGGAGCTGTTTTAACAGTCCTCTAATGCAGCTTTGGTGTTGGAGAATACGTTGTTCAACCATCTGGGTGGTTTGGCCTATGCATAAGAGGTTACACAGGCATCGTATTGTGTCATTGACATTAGATGTGCGGCAGTTGGTACAATTGTTACGTTTGTACGTCTGTCCTGCAGTAATGAATTCCTTTGTGTTGTAGGTGAAGTTACACGTCGTACAAGATTGCCATTTATAGTGACCGACGGTCGGGGTAGCCCACACAATGAGGTCACTGTTTGAGTTCTTCTTTCTGGTGTGGGCCAGGTGATTGCATGGACCAGTTTATCTGCTAAGTTGTTGCATCTTTTGTTGGAAAACTGGGGAGGTTCTCTAAAGGGTTCATGTGTACGCTATATTGACCAGTTTCTTTTTATGACCTTGCTGACCAAGTTGCTGGAAGGGCTGTATGTAGAGACAAATGGGATGTGTGAGTTAGTCTGTTTGGGTGTGGGAGAGAGTAGGATTTCCCTGTGGCAGTACCATGCCCTTTTCGATGCACGGATACAATCCGTTTAGGGTAGCCTCTGGTGATCAATTTTTGTAAAAGGATAGCCGCTTCTTTAAAGTAATCCTTGCACCATCTACAGTTTCTGTGGATCCGGAGAAATTGACTGTAGGGCAAGCCATCCCTGAGGCCTTTGGGGTGATAACTTGAGTACATAAGGAGAGTGTTGCGCTCTGTTGATTTGCGGTAAAGTGCAGTCCCAATGATTCCATTCTCCGCATGCAGGGTGAGGTCGAGGAAGGAAAGATCATTAGTCCTGACATCAGATGTAAATTTGAGGTGGTTTTGGCAATTATTGAGCCAAATTTTGCTAATTTTTCATGTGTGCCAGAGTAAGAGGATATTGTCAATGTAGCATCGCCATAGGTTGATGTTGATGAGAAAAGGTTTGTGTATGGAGAGAAAGAGGGTGGTTTCAAGTTGATGGACATAGAGGATAGCAAAATTGGGGCCAAAACAAGCCCCCATGGCTACACCTTTTATTTGTAGAAAGAATATATCTTTGTACAGAAAGTAGTTTTTTGCAAGAGCAATGAAAAGTAGATCAATGATGAAATCCGTGGGGATGCAAACTGGTCTGGGGCGCGAGACAAGAATATGTGAGATTACTGAGAGGCCTTCATTGTGGGGTATGTTGGTGTATAATGCCTCGATATCTAAGCCTATCATGAGGTCATTGTTAATGTCAAAAGGAGTGTCTTCAATGATGTTGATGAGATGTGTACTGTCTCTCACAAAGGTGTCTGTAAGTTGGACAAATTCTTTGAGAAAATGATCGATGTATTTACCTAGGGGTTCCAGGATGGATCCACAACCAGATACTATCGGTCTTTCAGGTGGGTTGGTTTTGTTTTTGTGAACCTTGGGTAGAAAATACATAACAGGCGTGCAGGGGTATGAATTGTTAAGGTAAGTGTGTTCTTTCTTCGCGATGATGGAATAATCTAGGGTCTGTGTGGTGATAGATTGTATTTGCTGCCGGATTTCATAGATGGAGTTTTATGTTAAGGGACGATAGTGAGGTGTTTTCCAACTGCGTAGGATCTTGTTGTCATAATTCTCTATTTCCATGATCACTATACCGCCACCCTTGTCTGCGGGTTTGATAACTGAGTGTTGCTTCTCACGTAGATGATCTAAGGCCTGTTTCTCTTTATTGGATATGTTATATGGGACAAATTCTGAACGGGATTGTAATTCCTTCACTTAGTGTAAAACGTATCTCTCAAAAGCCAGTATTTCTGGCGGCATCATCGATGTGGGAGGAAGAAAGGTCGAAGCAGGGTGGAACTGTCTTTCATACGGGATATCAGAGTTAGGTTTGTCAGAAAAGAATTGTTTGAGGCCGATGCGTCAGAAAAAATGAAGTAGATCCTCTTGCAATTTAAAGACTTTGCTGTGTTTTGTAGGGACAAAGGAAAAGCCCTTGCTGAGATTTGAAATCTCCTCATATGAAAGAGTATGCCTAGAAAGATTGAAAATAAGAATGGGAGAGCCGTTGGTTATTTCGTGTTCGGTTAGCCTGTTCAAGATGTTTTCAGTGACGGGCCGTAGATCTGTGCCTGGCTGCTGATGTCCAATATCCACGGTAGGGTATTCGATGACCTCAGTATTGGCTGTGGTATGGACCACCATGGCTTATTGTATGGCAGTGGGAGGAGAAATCATTGCGGGCCCAATTGGTAGAATTTGCAACGTGTTTGTCGCTCGCCCACGTACTGGTATTGGTGGTTGGGTCTTCTCTGACCACAACCATGGTTCCCTCCTACAAAAAGGTTGGGTATTAAGGGTAGAGGTTGTGGTCTGTTCTGTGGTCGGTCAGTGCTTCGACCTTCTCCAGAGTCTGAGTCCTCTATTGATGCATTGGAAGAGTCAGAGAAGGTGATGGGTTTATTGTTCCTGTATCTGCCCAAACTCCTATTACCCATTTTGATACCTTCCTAGCCACTGGCTTCCATGTACTCCCATTAGGCCATCCTACACGTACCCTAATTATGATACTGTATACACAACATTACCAATTTGACCTAGCCCGCTCTGCACTGCGTTATGAATCCATTGTGATATTGTTGTGGTCAATCTATTTACCTGAATATATTGTGTATATATAAACACAGTACATAACTTGCAATTTTGATCACTGCGCCACCCACACTCTCTCTCACTTGCATGCCCAGTGCTTACCCTGTGTGTTATGGTCATGATATAATTATGTATTGTAGTGCTTCTCAGCTACTTTCAAAATTAAATTTTTTCTCACCCTACCATTACGTTGTGGTCTCTCTTCCCTTTTTTCCCCTCCCCAATTGTGATTTACATTGCTGTTTTCAATTGTCTTGTTTTTAAATTTGTCCGGTTGAGACATTGTTTTTTGCTATAAACTGCGCCTAGTCTCATCTGTGTTAATGGGCCTCACTCCTGTTATTGTGCCTTCCTCAGGAGGGCAACCCCAAATGCCATACCATATCTAAATCTTTCATCTTTGTGGGTCAAAAGAGGATCTCTAGCTAAAAGGGACAGCACATATAAAGAATTAGAGTAAATTTGTGACAGGCCTGTCAGGCTCCGCCTCTGTCTCTTCGGAGCTGTGCTGAAAGACCCACATCTTCCCCCGAAGAACTACCCCAATGTCTGGATGAGAACACAGACCACCACGGCAGTTTCACCGGGGAGGGAAAGGAAGGGGACAGCGGGGAGGGAGATCTGCAATGACAAAGAACAAGCTATTAGAATAAATCCCCCCGTACCCACCTTTCTCTAACACTCCTCTTAATTAAACACAAGGCATTTACTACGTACACTTCCTCATACCTGTAAAGGAAAATAACGAGGACTAGTGCGAGGAGAAGAGACTCGAGGTGGTACCAGGGATTCTGCTTAACTGTATAAGAAACAAAAGAACGTGCATGAAACCCTGCTTCAAATAATATCTACGCTATATGCTCATAACACTCCACACATACCATCTCATGGATGCACACACAGCAGTAACATAATCCCTCGAACTTGATACCCCTCACTCGTTTCTCCTGCTTGGAAGAGAGATAAACAGGGTTGTGGAAAAAACATATAAAGCAAACAGGGTTAATTCTTTCTTAACGTTGTCTGCATAATAGAAGCGGGTATGCCTCTATTTCTGTGTTAAATAGTCAATATGTCTAGTAAATCCGGCTATCGATATAGCCTCAGGGCAACGCAGCACAACTGCACCTTGCAATGAAAAAAGAAGCAATCCCCGGTTCGTCTGAAGAGCTCAAACAGTACCAACTCTCTCAGCCGAGAGAAACACTGGGAGTCCGTAACACACGTTAACTGCATGTTCGAGAGTCTGGAGCTCACGAAGAGCCGTCTGAATGATCCAGGGCACAAGGGAACAAAGATCCGAGGGCTTACCGCATCCACAGCTTACCGCCTACACCTCAGGAATATTCTGAATTATCGGCGCCGCCGATGATTCTAGCGCAATCTTTATTTCCGGGTTTACGACGGGTTCGGCGTCTCTTGCGTGACGCGATTCTCGGCATGCCAGGAATTGTAGTTGTAATCCTGAACCTCGGAGGTCTGCTATTGTTCGGCGGTGCTCAGCAAACGGAGAGGGTGTTGTGGCTCCCTGCCTCTTTGGGGCGAGGTTTGACAAGGCCAACACACCAACTTGTGTTTGTACTGCCCTTTAACGTTTGAAAGGAACCAACCAAATCCATATCCATTCTTCTTGGCATTCTTCTTGGCACATATTTGAGATCCATGGCACCCAGAATCCCACAACTCTACCACAGTCTCTAATTCATTATGATATTGCCATGTTGACTGAGATAGGGCTCGGCCAATGAGTAGCTGTTGATATGCTACATGTGGTGTTGGAAATATTGGAAAACTGGTTGTTGGGTCCAGGCTCATGCAAATGGTCATTCCTTGCTTTGTGTGCTGTTGCCTCAAGGCCTGAGCACGTCTGCGTGGATCTGCTTCCCTTTCATCAAAGGGTTTTCTGATTTGAAGAAAATACACAACAATTTAATCTACAGAGGTGTGTGGAGAGAGCAGGAGAGGATGGAGCAGCAGAGGGACCTGCAGAGGACAAAAGGAAATAGCTACCAATAGTATTCAACGCTGTAACCCACAAGTTAAAATTGTACAGACACATCATGGCTCCCTGCAGGAGCAGGGCCAGGCAGGCCCTAGTGGGCACCCGGCATTTCCCTTGTGGGCCGAAGGGGTGGGGGCTGGTTCTATGCCAGTGGGGGCCGGTTTTGCAGGAGTGATGCAATATATCCCTCCCCTGTAACAAAAGAGGATGATTTTGGGTGAACCTCATCTCCAGTCAAGTCAAGTAATCAGACGGGAGGCAAACTCAGCATTCATGCTGGGAACCTGCCAGGAAAGTCAAGAGATGTGTTCCCAGCTCAGAGAAACTAATTCTGTTGGAAAATAGAGCAACGTGGAGAAGGGCAGCACAGAGTACTGTAATCGAATGTTCAGTGCAAAAGCCTATGGTTTCTAAGAAACAAAGGGGCTTATTTAGAAGCCCCTGCGCCGCCGGAGCTTTACTTTCAATGAAGGAAAAAGTGACTTACTGGCGATGCAAGTGGATTGTAAATAAGCACCTACTGTGCTTATTCACATGGGGATTGCCCCACAGGGCTGTTGCTTTTAATGGTATTCCAGAGGCGCAATGCCCTGCTCCATATTTACAATATGGCGTTAACCACCTCTTTTTGTGGCTTAAGGCTGCTTTGTAAATATACTACTCTTTCATACAGTTTTATGCGTGAATGGGGTGTGGAGCAGGTGTAGCTGTGGTTGTTCCACCACAACACCCATTCCTTTTTTACACTTCCCCAGATTTACATGGAGGTGTAAATCTGAGGCAACAGCAAAAACGAACGCAATGCAAGAGCAGGCGTTAGAATGGAGCATGATTTCCAGCTAACTATAAGTTTAGGATTTTGTCTTAAGTTAGTTCTGTGAATCGGGCCCATGGTAAGTGACTTCACTGACAACATCACAAATGACATTTCAAATTAAACACTTGTGCTCCAAATATCAAGGTTGGTAGTTTTAAATCCACTTCCATGTCTCAGTAATCTTCTACCAGACACTCTATGTCCTTTTATTTAACTTTTGCATGTTGGCATATTCTACCTTTGTGACTTTTTCTGTCTTTCTCATCCTCTGTCTTTACAGTTTTTGTGTTTTTCCCTCTTGCTCTCAGGAAATGTGCAATGAGGAAAAATACTCTGTTACATATAGTGCTTTTGTTTTCCATCCCCAGCTTGCCAAGACCTATGGTAAAACTTTCACTTTGTGGTTGGGAGAGTCACCCGCGATAGTACTGAATGGATGTCATGCAATAAGAAATACATTAGTTACACACTCGGAGGAAATGGCTGGACGTCCTGCAACACCCATTTTTGAAAGACTATCAAGAGGAAGGGGTAAGTAGCTAGTCTGTGAGAATGAGTAGGTTTCTCATCAAATACAGGCGACTACAAGATAAGAAAGTGTTGAAAAAATGGCATAAAAAATATTGGATGAGATACAATGACTGGAAGCATGACATCAGTACTGAACTAGTAACTGTGAATGTAATATCTGCTAAAACCTATTTTAATAATGGTAAGGGAATATCACTGAGTATGTCAGCCTAGATATTGAACGCATAAATGCGAGTTTAATCACTTTGAAAGCCTTTATAAGAAAACAGATATATAAAGGAGATTGCATTTAAATATCTTTTTAGTTGAATACAGCCTGGTTTGTTGTATCCCTGAGTCCTTAGGTCACAAATAGCCTTACAATTATTTCTAAATCATTAGTGTATGTGCCATCTTTATACATGACATTGTTATTATCTATCTATCTATCTATCTATCTATCTATCTATCTATCTATCTATCTATCTATCTATCTATCTATCTATCTATCTATCTATCTATCTATCTATCTATCTATCTATCTATCTATCTATCTATCTATCTGTCTATCTGTCTATCTATCTGTCTATCTATCTGTCTATCTGTCTATCTATCTGTCTATCTATCTATCTATCTATCTATCTATCTATCTATCTATCTATCTATCTATCTATCTAGAAAGTGGGGCCCAAAACTCATTTTTCCCATGGAATTTACATTGGTAAAATTGAACAGTGATACAGAAAAAACAGCTCAGCTGAATTACCCAAAAAATTGTCAGAAAGCGAAATACTTATCCGGAAAGCATGTTTTTTGTGATTTAGTGTAAATACCTCCAGTAGTTTTTGAGAGTGAGGTTTAAAAACTAGATATCTGTTGTTGCAGGACTCTCTCGGGGTTCCCAGAGGATTACCGTGTCACAACCTGCGTTCTGGTTGACTTGTCATGAGAGACACCAGCGGGGCTGAGTGAGGTGGCTGGATGACTGCAATAAACAAAAACATTGTGCCTGCCATTAAAGGATTAGGGGTCTCAGTCCAGAGTCACAAAAATAAAATAACAAATTAGATAAGGAGTCTAGGTGGGGATACATTGACCCTCTAGCCCTTATGGTGACCTCCCAGAGAGACCCTCTCTCCAGGACCACAAAATGGAGAAAAAAAACCTTTGTGGGTTCATCTTGGTCTCAGTTATACATACATGACAAAAGGGAAAGCTTTACCACACAGTACTTACTATGCTTTAACATTAACACTCAATATTCCTCATGCAATGCCTTTATCACACATTGCCTTTACTATGCAACCCTTTACCATACATATGCCTTTATCACACACACCTTTACAACGAAAATGTGAGGATATAGCAGGTTTGTTAAACTGCCAACTTGTCCTCAAAGAAGACACACTCCACTTTCTTTCCGAGTTCTTTGTTTGCAAAGTATAAACTGGCATTTATTTTCAGCAAAAATTCTTGTTGAATGCATTTCAGGCCTCCTGGCCCTTGTTCACAGGCTTAGACAAAACAGAGCACCAGCATTTCCAGGCACTTTTCTCCACACACTGATTGCTTTTATTTCACCTCCAGTGGGGCCTTACATGTGAGTTAACTTTCCTGTGTGCATGATGGAACTTGTAGTGCCTCAGTGCAATTAATACCCTCCAGTGGGTTTGCTTAATTTTCATCTGTTTTTAATAATTATTCTTATCCCTCCAGGGGGCATCAAATCAAGTTGCTCAGTTTAAAATACTATCTGCTATTTCAGCTGCTAGGCATTGAGCAGTTCTGTGCCCCTGTGGCTCCAGTATATATTACTGTATCGGTGCAGCCTTCATGGCAGGTCTGTCGTCATATCTAGTGCCAAAACTTGTCCTCAAAGAAGACGCACTCCACAGCAGATAACTCTTTCCAACTTCTTTATTTACAAAGCATAAACTGGCAGTTTAGGGCCTCCTAGCCCTTTGTTCACAGGCTTAGACAACATGGAGCACCAGCATTCCCAGGCATATTTTTTACACATGCAGATTGCTTGTATTTCCCTCCAGTGGGGCCTCACAGCTGAGTTCACTTTCCAGCAAGCAAGATGGAACTTGTAGTGCCTCAGTACAATTAACAACCTCCAGTGGGTGTGCTTTGTTTTCATCTGTTTTTTCATAATTATTCTAAGCCCTTGACTTGACTATATCTTGTTGGTGATGTTTGACAAATCTTCACAAAATTTTCCAAAAGAAGTGTGCCAGTGATTCTTGTTCCACACAAGAAGATTTGGGGTGATCCGTCTAGCGATGGCCAAAAAATAGTAGAGGTCAAAAAAAGTGTTTTTCCTATTTGTTATTCCCGTAGGAGCTTCAAACGTGACAGCAACCCGAACTGCTGGACGGAATTCACCAAATTTGGCAGGAAGGTAGATTTTGTTTCACAGATCACGCTTTCAGTTATGCGGTGTAATCCCAGCTGATTTGCGACAATTTCGAGATTAATCATGAATGTGCGTGCCAAAAGAAATGCCATGATTGACTGGCCGCAACTTGAGCATTGACTTCAGGCCACCATTTATATCATTGGTTTTATACAGGAACAACAGTCCCTACCAGAGAAGGGATTGGTAGAGGAAATCTTTATATGGAGATGCAATGATATCTATATGTTGCTGTCCAAATAGACAAAATCCTTTCATGTAAAGAATAGAAAAAACACAACATACAATTGGGAACATGAACAACATAAAAAAAGAGAACTCCCGCCATTGGTGAGGCATGCCCCAAAGAATACATCTGTTAGGCCAGCATAAATTACATTAGGGTACTTAGGCACATCACAATAATTAATATGTGTTTGTGTCTGAGTACAAGAGGTCGACGATGTTTGATCCATTTAAAATAATTCTGAGATCATCTTCAGGACAAGGCAAATAGTGCCTGAGAAAAGATGCCTGTTAGGGTCTCAAAGAGGGGGAAAAAGAAAAAGGAAAATGAGAGATTGACAAGGAGATATAGTAATTAGAGAAAAAAAGGGGGTACATGGTAATAAAATGTCAAACTAGTTACGTGTTAAGTATTGGAAAGTGAGTTGATAAGGGCATGCAATATCGTTGAGAAGATCAAACAGTGGTGAAGAAGCATGTAGATAAACATACACAAGAAGGGAGCTAAACTGCAGCAAGTGCGGAGATAAATATGTTATTTACCAAGCAGTTGCGGCAAGACTCCTATGTAAAACAGGAGAGTTCCATTATAGGCGTTTTGGCACATGTGGACACAGTTGCAAATTCAATCAATGTAAGAATGTGCTTTGTTTGCAAAGAACCACATGAATTGGGTGCCTCTGAAGGAAAATGCGGGAGAAATGAGCACATGGTAAAGGGATAAGCATTCAAGGTTGCTTATGAACTGTACGGGTACATACCCATATTATGAAAACGTGCTGTAAGATTATTAAGGAACCTGGGAAAGGATCCGCAGTCCATGTACGGATGAAGGCAAACCTGCTGGTTACCTTGCGCCCAATGAATTTCTGTTCCTCAATATGAAATCACCCAGAGCGCCTATTAATCACACCCTTCCCAAACTTCAAGAGAACATTGAGACCCCTCCTGGACAGCCCATTATCTTTGTATGTGGCTCCCTTTTGGAACCACTTGAACGTTATGTGGACTTCTTTATAAAAGACTACGTACCTAAAACTCATTGTTACGTCAGGGATTGCATGGATCTCATGAATGAAGTTGAACACTATCTTTTTGACCCAGAAGCAGACATCCTGTGCACCCTGGATGTCGAAGCACTCTATACTAATATTTCAAAATGGAAGGCTTGGCGGTAATTGAGAATATACTTAACAATTGAGCACACACTGTCTCCACCTGTTTCATTCTACAGCTACTAACACTAAGCCTTATTCGCAACTTTTTTTGCTTCAATGCCAAAGCCTACCAGCAGGTCAAGGGAACATCAATGGGAGCTATTTTTGCCCCACATTTCGCAATACTGTTGAGAACCAGTTTCTCAACGGTATGAATCTCTTTTGGGAGACAGCCATATAGGGGAGAAAAAAGTAGACGGAGGACGTAATGGACTGTTGGCATTGCGAGGAGTCATTGGGCTGTCGTTGATAAAGAATTTTAAACACATTTTTTGAAAAAAAGCGTAATAACTCAGATCTAGAGACCAAGAAAATCCTGACCCCCATCAACCCATATTAAGACAACATATCCACCTGGAAATGCTATATTGATGATACTTACTTCATTTGGCATGGCGACCAGCTTTCTTTGATGTCGTTTATAGAATGGCTCAATATCAACGGCCATGGACTCATAAGGCAAAATAAATCAACCTCACTGTGTAGGAGATCCACTGAAAGAAACACCATGTTACTCATTGGTAGCAACCACCCACATGCCTTATGGGATTCACTCCCATTCTCACAGTTTCTCCATATTAAGTGAAACTGCTCATTTAAAAAGGATTATTTTCAAGACGCCCATGTCTTGGCTGACAAACATATGCCTATAGGATACCTACGCAAACTAGTACGCAAATCAATCAAAAGAACCTGATACTGCCAACAAGATATTCTCCTTTCACATAAAGCAAAGAAGCACAATCATAATCGTCTCTTGAACTTGATCAAGTAGTTTTTTGCAGTCGAGAATAGAACTTGTCTCTTTAATTTGTTTTCCAGGTCATAAATTCCTTCTGTTATTTTCTGGACCTGTTCCACAGCTGTATCAATCCCAAGCACCATCCAGTGCCTGGAGCTGGTAGTACCAATATAACCAAAGTTATTCAAATATTTGTCATTGTCAGTAGAGACACAGGGGATATTCCTTACCTGCAATCCAACTGGAATGATGTCTGCTTTGACGTATTCAGTGAACCTATGAATCATTAATTGCAGTCTAACCAGGTTTTTTTTTTGCCTCTCTCCAGTTGTTCGGCTAGTGATGTACTAGATGCCTTTGGAGCTTCTGTCTTGCCAGAAAACAGGAGCGGTCCCTCCAACATCTTTTCAATGTAGTTATCTGAATGTAGTGGCGCATGGTTGGTCATGATGTTGTGTCAAAGAGGCGGGGAGGAGAGAGTATCAGGAAGAGAGAGAAAAAAGTAGAAAAAGAAGAACCCACTGGAAGGAGTAATTAATAGGTTTTAGGCCCTTACAATGCAGCAATTGCACTAAACATGTTTTACAATAACAAGGGAAACCAATATATGGTGAGGGAACTTGAGTACAAAGTTTTATACTGGAACAATGGTCCCTATCAGTGAAGGGATTGGTAGAGGAAATCTTTATATAGAAATACAATGATATTTATATAATATCATTTGGGCTTGCTTTTCATGTAGTGGTAGATTGTAGGGACTACAAGTGGGTTTGTGTTCAAGTTTATGCACCAGTTTCTCAAAAGTATGAATCTCTGTTGAGAGACAGCCATATGGGGGAGAAAAAAATAGATGATAATGCACTGTTGGCATTGCTAGGAGTCATTGGGCTGTCGATGAAAAAGAATTGCTAACAGATTTTTTGAAAAAAGTGTAATAACTCAGTTTTCAATACTTGTCACGCGACTAGTTTAAACTGTCAACCAATATTCTTAATATCGGCATGCCTTGCGCACATTTGAATGCATGCTATTTATTTTTTTTCAATTCAGCATGGCAAAAATTAACTTGTTTCCGCCCCTGAAAACATTTTATATCCATGAAAATCCCCCCTATTTTTCCAATTACTATATCTCATTGTCAATCCCTATTCCCCCCTCCTCTTTGAGACCCTATCAGGCATCTTTTCTCGGCCACTATTTGCCTTGGCCTGAAGATGATTCCAGAATTGTTCTAAAGGGATTGAAACATTGTCGGCCTCTTGTACTCTGACACAAACACATATTAATTAATATGATGTGCCTAAGTACCCTAATATAATTTATGCTGGCCTAACTGATGTATTTTTTCTGCCACGCCTCACCATTTGCCTGAGTTCTCTTTTCTTTTAATGCTATAAATGTTCCCACTTGTATGTTGTGTTTTTTCTATTCTTTACATTAACTGATTTTGTGCAGTTGAACAGCAACATATAGACATCGTTGTAAAGATTCTCCTCTAGTAATCCTCTCACTGATAGGGACACCATTGTTCCTGTCTAAAACTTTGTACCCAAGGTCCCGCATCATATATTGGATTTCCTTGTTATTGTAAAACACATTTATCTCATAAGTGCAGTCCCTGGGTTTCAAACCAAATGATAAAATGTGTGCATGTGCCCTAACCCCATTAGAGGAATATCAGGGTGTTTGAGGAACCCCTTATGAATAAAATATGTTGAAAAAAAAGATTTATTTTTACACTTGCAATATTCATGAATCTGCCTCAACCATCAGTGTGGTCCCCCAACGTCACGACAAATTTGCAAATATACGTTGTGATGAATATACAAATGTCACTGAAAAAAATGAAAAAAATATGTTTATATACCCACCCTCTGTTCCATTTAGGCCCTCATACACCCACTTAGCTACCCACTTGGAGGCTAATGCGCCCACTGACAGACCACACATAGACTCATGCACCCACTCACAGAACCACTCAGAGATTCATATACCTACTCACAGACTCAGTCCGACAGTCATGCACCCACCCACAGACCCACTCAGATTCACACACCCACTCACAGACCCACTCAGAGCTAACACACATCTACTCACAGATGTACTCACTCATGCGCTAACTCAGAGAACCACTCATACTCACATGCACTCACTCAGAGACCCATACAGACACTGACACAGTCAGTCACAGACCCCTTGATATTCTAATGCAGTCATTCACAGACCCACTCAGACACTCATATATTCACTCAGACACCAATTGATATACTCATGTGTCCACTCATAGACCCGTTCAGAGACTGAAACACCCACTCACAGACCCTCTCAGGACTTATGCACTCACTCACATACCCCCACAGGCACTCACAAACCCACTCACAGAGCAATACAAGGATTCACACACCCACTCAAACACTCATACAGGCATTAACAGACCCACTCACCGACCCACACCGGTACTCACAGAGCCACTCACAAACAAACACAGGCACTCATTCACCCACCCACAAAGGTATTCACACACCCACTCACAGCCTACACAGTCACTTAAACACCCATTCTCTCTCCCACATCCACATACACAAGCACTCACAGACCAACTCATAAATCCACACAGATACTACCGCACCTACTCTCAAAGGTGACAGGTTACTGTTAGGATTAAAAATGCAAACAAATGTTGAAATTCATTGAAATATTCAAAGGTTGAAGGAATGTTATAGTTAGGAAATAGAAATGCAGAAGCTGTGAAATAGAATTTTTTAAAAAAGCTTGGAATATTTACTGAAAAACCAAAGGTTAAAGGGACGTTATAGTTAGGCTCATATTTTGCTTGTACAAAACCAGTGAAATTCAGCAGTTATAGTTACCTGAGCTAACTATAACTCACCCCCGCAATGCACTGCTATTGACCTCATATATTACATCACTCATGACATGGCTGTGACATCACTCATGACATCTCAAACTACATCACTGATGATATCATCCAGTGAGTATAGGGCAGGCGTCTCCACCTTTTCTGTAGTGAGATCTACTTCTGATCAGTGAAAATCGTAGTGAGCTACTAAAAGTTAAGCTACTGGCGCATTTTTAGGAGACACCTCCCACGCCCTGATAACGATACTGCACCTTGGTGTGCATCCGGCAAGACAAGGAAACACTTCCCACATAGGATCACAAACCAAAGAAAACACTTAAAATCAACCACCCTACACATGCCATAGCTTTCTAACCATGCAGGTAAGTGCTTCAGTTTCACGCATTAGTAAGCGCTACAAAAATGCTGCAACAGAAGGCCTCCCCTTTTTTTCATTTTCAAATAAAGTTAAACAAAGGGAGAAAAGTTATGTTACAAATGAATCACATGATTTCCTTTCATATCTGTGTCTTTGCAGACTATTGGAACAACAACAAATGGCCAATATTTGGAAAGGGGGCAACCTCACTTTCATTGTAAAGCACTTCACTCAGTTTATAATACATGCTTCAACTCTGCAAAGTCCATTTTCAGAAAATGCATAGTTCTCCACTGTTCAGCAACATACTGTCTGCTAAGCCTTGCACATGTGCCGTTTTGAGGGCAATTTGCAGGGAGTTCCGTATACGAGTAATCTACCTTATGGCAAATAAAGTCAAGACATTCCTTCAGCTTCACAGTGGACGTTTTCCTGGAGTAAATGTTTTGTTGGCTACCTGGCCTTCATGTCTTTGCCTTTTGTCCATTATCTCTGAATTTCAGGCTTCCTGCTGTATCCACAGGCAAGTTAGACAAGTAAATATTGATCTCTTTCTGTGCCTGAAATATGCAATATTTCATGTACCTTCAACAAGCCATACTTCTAGCACGAATGATACAATTTCACCCCTGCTCTCTTTTGTAGACTTTTCTCTCAGCTGTGGCCTACCAATGGCTCAACCTGCCTGTGAAAGGGCAGAGCTCCAGCTTTTGGGATTCTTTTGTTCGTAGACCCTGTCCATCCATGCATCCTTAAGACTTGGACTGTGAAGGCTTAAGGCCATCACTGAGACTTCTTTCTGGGCTGGTGTCAGGAAATGTCACTTTCTGTCTTTAATTTGGGCAAATGTTTGGTGTTGTAATTTTTTTAGAGTAAATTTGTCATGGGCTTATCACTGGCCACACTCTGTGTAGAGCATGCCTTGAGATAGCCATGCAGGGAGCGTCCACAAACCCCCCGGCAGGTGGGTATTCTACTTTTCACCTTGTTGTTCCCTGCATTTCATTACATTTCTCTTGCTGGTGGAATTGATTATAGGTCCACCCTCTTTATGAGATGGAGCTGGTAGGAAGGACATTTTTAGAGACTTCCAACATCATTTCAGCCTTGGGATGGTGGATATCATTTCACTGATATAAATACTGAGCTAAGGAAGGGAGATTGAAAGTAATGAAGATTACTTTTTTTAATTTTTTTTTATTTTTGTGTCCTCATATATGCCACCAGAAAATACTTACTCTGAATAGGCGCTCTTCAGGCCACTAACACAAACCTTCCTTTCCAACCCTCGTGTTTGTGGATAGCCCATGAAGATTGCCCAGAGGTAGGGTTGTTACCCGTCCAACTTCCTGTCGTGATGATGCTTGCTACACAGGAAGGACAGGACCACAAGACCTCTGGCATAATCATTGGACTATTAGTTTATTTTTCACTCCAAGCATTCAAGGCCGACCATATATTTACAGACCTTTCTCCCCCGCATAATGTATCAAGTTTACTCACCACCATGATGTTTTTAAGGCAGTCTGCAAATGTCGGAGGGAGTACCGACTTCCACACTTTACAGATCTCTCTTCTAGCGATCACTATTACATAGAAGATAAACTGTGATGAATTGCTATCAAAAACATAATTAGATGGGAGACCCAAAAAAACCAATCTGGGGGTACATAGAATTGGAAGTGCAAGTACATCCTCCAAAAACTTACACACCTGTCCCCAGAAATTACATATATTAGGACATTCAAAAAACATGTGAATATCATTTGCATCCTGAAACTTACATCTGGGACAAGAATATTTAACAACAGACATCTTAGAGAGTTTCGCAGGAGTCCAATAAACCCTATACATAGTGTATAAATGGTTTCGTCTTAAATTAGAAGGTTTGATTATTTTCTGAGACATAGAGAAAGAATCTGTCCACAGTTTCATTAAATTTTCTGAAATCTGGAGCGTTGATATAAATACTGAGCTAAGGAAGGGAGATTGAAAGTAATGAAGATTACTGGTAAATAATTCAAACACTCACACATCTCATATGGGAGACAGCTGTTTGTTGCCTTACACAGCATATTAATTTTCAATTCGATTTATCACACATCGTATTTACTACCGTCTCACTTTTGATTCCATAATGACTGACTATTATGCCACTAGAAGTGAGTGGCATCATATCTTTTAAAATACCTTAACTTGTGCTTTCAATGGCACAAGGTTTACATCACACTACAATGCATTAAAGTGTTATAATGTTTGTAGGTGGAAGCGCATCATATGAAAAAATGCACTTTAAAGAAACATTAACCTGAGTTATTCCTCTCAGGTATTGTTTTTACATCTGGCCAGACATGGAAGCAGCAAAGACGCTTTAGCCTGTTGACTTTGCGGAACCTGGGTCTCGGGAAGAAAAGTCTTGAAGAACGGATACAGGAAGATGCACAAACTCTGGTGGAGACTTTTGCTTCAAATAAAGGTAAGTAGTTTTGTTAAAGCTCTAAGTTGTCCATTTTTACATATTTTTTTCACAACATATTTTATTGAGTTTCGTACCATAAGAAAACCCAAGAGGTCATACATATATCCATAAAGCGTAATAAGACGCATCTTGGCATTATGCATTAAAAGCAGAACCATTCAAACTTTAAACCTGCTGCGATGTAGTATGTCTATGTCTCTCCGATAACATTCTAAGAAGCGTTCCAGATATCCTGGTATCACAGTACTTAGGAAAATGCCTCCCTCACATATATGACCATGCTTCTTTGTATATATTTTGGGCGGTCAGCTCTGGAGGCTTCAGTGTGATCCCTATAAAGTTTGCCTATCTTTTGCCAGATCTTCTTGTGTTTCAATTATTCTGTCTAGTCTGAGTTTTAGAAGTGAATTTGTGTTGAACCTACTTGCACAAATCATACCAATTCTGGATTGCTGGCAACAGCACTGTAGGATATTAAGAATGGTGAAAGTTTCCCTACAAGTCTTCTGTTCATTAACATTTTTGGGGCAGTAGGAATTATTTTGCATATCATTCATCTTCAAATACTTTTTTCTGACATCATTTAGCTGATGTGAACTATTCACAACTATCAGAAATAGCTGAACATTTTTAGAATCTCCATTTTGCATAATTTTCAGCTGTATAGTGAATGGATCTTTTGACATCTTCTTTTAAAGCAACAGCTTCTGGGGCTGGGCAGGGGCGGCTCCTCCGTCATGGAGGGGGAGTGTCACCCCACCGCTGAGTGCCAGCAGATTGAAAAATAAGAAAAACAAAATCATAATAAAACACATTTTATCATCATTTTATTTTTAATATGATCTGCTGGCTACCAGCGAGACGAATCCTTGGGCTAGGCTGGGCCAGCCTGTATAAGCATCTGCAGCAGGGAGGAGTGGTGGGCACAGTGAGACCGCATGTTGGTTTGACATGGCGGGTTGAATTGGTGTCTTAGGATGCCCAAATGGACAGGAGAACTTACATTTCTCTAACCCGATCTGTGCTGCACAGCCGAGTGGCAGTGGTGGCTGTCAATTACTGGGAGTGGTGGGGCAGTCAAATGGCAGGTGGGTGCCAGTGCACAACATTACATCAACAACATTAGCAATAAGCATTATATTATTGTAACTAAAATTTTAATGTAATGCATGTCAGTGATTTTTTGCACATACAGTATGCTACATTACATACATTTAAAATGTTTTAAAAAACAAAAGAAAAGAAAACTCATCTTGCGGCATGTGCGCTCCCGTCCGGTGTCCTTCACTCCTCCAGTGCAGGCTCCCCTAACCAATCCTGGCGCTGCTCTTAACCACCATGAGAGAAGCGCCAGGATTGCATGGAGAAGCTTCCTCAGTACTCAAAAGAGCACTGGAGGCCTCTGCTTGGTCTCAACTCAGGTGCCCAAGACAGCTGGGTTTTAGATGTTTAAAGTGCACATGGCTGGCTGGCCGTCGCAAGACAACTGGCCAAAGCAACATGCACACCTTAAACACAAGTGCCCTGCCCATTACTACTTTCTGCTGCTGCCAGTCATCAACTGCCTGCTCCCATCCTGATGCTTGGCTTGGAATGGGGTTATTGAAACATAAAACTGTATTACCATTTTATTATTCATCTCTGGGGCATGGGGGGCTTTTCAGTAGGAGAGGTGACTCTCCTCCTTAATGGAGAAGCTGCCCCTGCCGGGTGGAGGACACACAGGCTCCCAGGCCTTCTCTGAGTGGCAAACCAGGCTGCTCAGACCAATAATAGTGCTTCTCTTATGCTGGGTAATAGTATTCCCAGCATGCGAGCTGTGTCGGGATTGGCATCTAGGAGCCTGCGCAGTGTGCAGCAGCCTACGGGAACTGAGCATTAGAAGAGGAGCAAGATTGCGTCTGGAATGCTTGCTTTTTATTACTCAGTTTTGGAGGGCAAGTGCTTTAGCCTTAGAAAGTTTGTGGCATTTCCGATTCATGCCTCAGTACATTTCTTTGCACTTTATAGGCATTATCGTATTGATTTTTTCAACTTAATCTATTTGGTCATTATGATCAAATTCTGAACGTTGCAATAAACATAGCACATTAAAAATAAAGTTATTATACAAGAGATAGGCTATATTTTACTACTAAATAGGCAGCCACAAGTGCAGTTATCTTTCAGGCATTAGGATCATGATTTGAATAGTGTGGCAGGTGCAGTGGCTCCAGGTCAAAAAGTTGTCAGAACTACTCTAAACACTTAGGGGCACATTTACAAGCCCCCTGTGCCACCAGTGTGTCACTTTTTGTGACGTACTGGTAGCGCAGGGGGGCCTTCCATATTTACAAGTACAGGAAAAACCACCTTGCGTGACTTTTCCTCTCCTTGTGTAAATACAGCCCCTTCACACTCAGCACTTTGCGTTAAAGGGGCGTTCCATGGGTGTTGGTGTGGGTGTTCCCACGCAACACCCATGGAACAAGAGACCCTAGAGGTGGCGTAGCGAGGCACAACGAGGAGAAATGTTTTCCTTTCTCCTCGTTTTTTCCTCTTTCAATGCATGCTGCATTCTACAGCATACATTGAAAGAGGAAAATTCCTTTAGTGATTGTTTCTGTGCAGGAAGGTGCCTCTTCCTGCACAAAAACAATCTCCCCACGACGCAGGTATCCTTGCACCATAGTACAAGGGTGCCTGCGTCTGCGTATGGCACAAAGATGCAACATATTCTTGTAAACATGTCACATCCCTGTGCTTCAGAAGTGCCGCAGCGTGGTGCAGCCAAAGAGTTTGCCACACTCTGGCACTTCCTTGTAGATCGGCCCCCTACTATTTCTATATTTTACTACAATACAGGCAGTCAGTATTGCATTTACCTTGCAGTTAAAAGGGGCTTGGTTTAAATGGTGCAGCAGGTGCAGTGGCACCGGAGTCCAACGTTTTCATAGCTCACCTAAACACCAAATATTGCAATATTTTACCACTAAACAGGCAGTCACAAGAGCAGTTACTTTACAGGCAATAGGGTCATGATTTGAATGGTGCAGGAGGTGCAGTGGTACTTGGGCCAAATGTTGTCATAACTCATCTAAATACCAAATATTGCTATATTTGACTACTAAACAGGCAGTCACAAATGCAGTTTTCTTGCAGGCACTAGGTCCATGATTTGAATGGTGCATTTTAACCAGTTTCCTGTTGTTGGGAATGGCCCTTTTTGCAGGGTTATCCCCAAACTTTTTGCTTCTTCCTCCCTTATTTTTCCTGACCTGTGGTTGTTGGCATTAGGACTCTGGGCACTTTTCCACTGCTGATCAGTGCTTAAGTAAATATGCTCTCTGTGTAAATTGTTATTGTAATTGGTTATCCATGATTGCCATATTTGTCTCACCAAGAAGTCCCTAGTAAAGTGCACTGAGTGTGCCAGGGCTGGTGATACAAATGCTACTGGTGGGCCTGCAGCACTGATTGTGCCACCCACATGAGTAGCCCTAAAATGGTATCTCAGACCGGCCACCACGGTGCGTGTGTGCAGTCTGTGAACTGCCAAGTCCACCTGGTCAGTGTCCCCACTGACCAGGCCTAACTCTTCCCTTTCTGTGCACATTGGACACCCCTATGGAAGACCCAAGTACCCCCCTGGGCAGGGTGGAGTGTATGTGAAAGGTAGAGCATGTACTAGTGTGAGTGACATGCTCTGGTAGTGAATTACAGCCATTTTCGTTTTCACTATTGTAAGGCTATCTTGCCCATAGGCTATAATGGGGAATGCTGTGTACAGTGGTTTCCTGCATATCTTCCCATAGGAGCAAGAAAGGACATAAATGTCTGGTATCCCTGAACTCAGAATTTAATAACACATCTTTTAGGAAAGGTGGTTTTTAAATCCTGTGTTTGAGAACAACACTTTTAGAAAGTGGCTGTTCTCTTGTCTGACCTTTCTGTGTGTCTTGGCCTGTTTGTGAACTGACTGTCTGGTTTGAGAGTGGCGGGGGCTGGGGAGCCCCAAGGAGGCTGGCTGGGTCAGCCCTAAGCTGAATGACTGCATCTGCATCTTGAGTGGTGGGAGGGGATAGCACCTGGGCCTGAATAGGGCTGTGCCTGCCTACCACAATGCTGGCTCCACCTCCTGCTGGGCGGGAGACGACCCTGCCCCTCTCCCTGAAAGGAAAGGAGAAGCCAGGAAAACAAAGTGCTCAAGGCACACCCTGAACTGGTTCAGACGGGGTTCAGAGCCCTCCTGCACAAAGAGAACAAATACTTTTAGGGGTATAAGTACAGGACCCCTGACTACAGAAAATTAGATCATCCTGGAATCAAGAAGGAACCTCTGCCAAGGAGAAATCTGAAACTGAAGAAGGAAGACTGTCCTGCTGTTGCTCTGCTGGACTGACCTGCTGTTGCTTTGCTGCCAAGGAGAGGGGAAGGACTTTGCTTTGTGATGTGTCCCCTTGCTTGAAGGAATCTCCAAGGGCCTGAGAAGAGCTAGCTCCCTGTTAAGAAGTCCCAGGAACAAAAGGACTTCACCCCCAGCTTCCCTGAACTCTGCTGAGAGAGTTCTGTCCTTCCTAGAGTGCTAGGGCCAGTTGTGGTGCCTCTGGAAGTTGTACCTGTGTTGTGAAGCTGGAAACCAAGCTTTTAAGGAACTTTATGCAAGTTTTATCGAATCCTCCGGCAGAGCGAGAAAATTCCAGCCGCTACAAAGACCGAGATCGTCGCAGCGCCTGTCGCCGCTGCCTGAAGACGTTGCATCCTTCGTTTGCGGGAAGATTTCCGTCGCTGCGGACATCGTCGCAGAGCCTGTCGCTGCTGGGTGAGATCACCGCATCACGTCGCTGTGAGAATCGTCGCAGAGCCATCGCATCGAGAAACTGTGAGTGAAAGATCGCCGCTGAGCCGCGCATCGTCGACCCGGAGATCGTCACAGTCCCTTAAGATCGTTGCATCGTGCCTTTGCGAGCATTTTCCTACGGAACTTCCACACCGGAATCCATACAAGGTATCGCCTCCCTCCCCATACAGACCGGATTCATCGCAACACGCCCGCTAAGTCCAGCGGGTTTGTCACATCACCTCACCAAGGTCTCAGGAGTGACGCATCGCTGGTTTTCCACCGCACCAGCTTCTGTTTTGGAACTTTTGTCACATTGAAAGGTACTGTTGGCAAAACGTGACGCAAACTGTGGATTATTTTAACGCTAACCCTAAGAACTCTTTTGCAACCATATTCTTGAACTGTGTATGTTGGATTTTTGTTGTTTTGGTCTTGTGTAGTTTAGATTAAATACCTTTTTTTCTAAACTGTTGTGGAGTCAGTTTGTGGTGTTTTCACTGTGTTACTGTGAGTGTTGGTGCAAATACTTTGGTAATTATTTTCTTCTTTGCCACAGTTACATGGGTGAAACCACATGTTATCTAGATTCAGCCTATGCATTGCATTCTATCCCACCATTCTCCCATCTCATCCCGTCCTCTCATGCCCCCTCTCGCTCACCTGATTCCCTTCCTATCCCACTGCTTACCTCTCCAGCCCCTATTTCATAGGTACTCACAAGGGCCCTAAAGTATGGTCTGTGGTGTGACAGAGGGCTGCAATGATGCCAGCACGGTGGGCGCTGGTAGGCAGGGGGGTGGAAGGTGCTCATAATGAAATAGGGCATGCAGCAGGACCTGGGGCCAATATTTTTTAATTAAATCTAGAGGCCGCCACCATGAGGCACGTGGCAGGCCCGCTGGGGGGGGGGGGGCATTACTTTATGAAGAATAGCAAAAATAAAGTGCTGCAAAAATGCTGCAAATCTTCGAAACTTGTGCCACAGAATTTCCCTTATTTGTGCTGCAAAATTTGCTAATCTATGCCTTAACACCTTGACAGGCATCCAGTGCAAATGCCATAGCATATAATACTATGAGTTTGTGCCAGTAAGTGAGATTATCATCCTTAAACATCCACCAGAATCGTAGAATGTTCGCATGACAAATCTGATTATCTTTAGGCTGTGTTTGTGGGCATTACAAGGGTCCGGGAGAGAGGGTGGCCATCGGAGGAGCTTGGTGAATGCCCTTGCATATTAATGGGTATTTGCCACTTTTTTGTGCAGGAAGCAGGAGTTATTATAAAACCTTTTTCAGGATGGGAATCAGTGGAAACACCCACAATATTGGTGAGGCTGCAAGGAAGTGATTTAGGAAACAATTAAATATCTAGGGGGAAATCAAAATAATAAAGATAGCATATGAAAATGCCCTTTAGAATGACAGACGCCTGTTAATATTTTTAATGTGTTGTATGTTAATAGCTACACTGGTGAGCATGGTCATTGATTTATGAAAATGCCTGGGGTAGTGGAAGTGACATCACATATCCCTTGATCCTAATGGCATCACATTAAATGACCTCATATGATCATTGACCTTCTTTCAGGAAGGAATGTCACATGACACTAACAGTACAACAACTGAGATTGTTAATTTCCATATTAACTTCTTTATTACGATAACATGATGCAAATAAATGTCTATTTGGGCTTATCACCTATTTTAAGATGCTTACTTGATCTTTGAAAGTTCTGAGGCATAATACATGCCTTGAATTGTAGTGCGCAAATGAAACAAGTATGCAAAACCTCTTCTAGGGGGTTTCTCCCCCACAAGACAATTTTGAAAAGAATGTTGTGAAATACTGCATTTTAAAGCATAAGTTCCACATAAGTTTGCTAAAATGCCATATGCGCTAACAGAGCACTTACTAAATAATTAAGGGGCATATTATCAAGGTAATATAAACAAAACAGGGGAGGAGAGGGTCCTAGGGACAGTTTAATGACCCAACAATACTACTATCCCTACAAACAATTAAACCAACAAAGAGTAGCAAGAAGTCAAATCATGAGCAATCAAAGCTAATTACTATGGGTGAAGGAGAAGCTAAACTCATATTGTGTGCTGATAAAGTCACGCATAGGGTATCCCTTCCTAGTGAAAAGATTCCCATCAGTCACCACTCGAATCCACCCTTCATCATCTGGGATCCTTCACACCATGAAGGTAGAGTAAAATACCCACTGTGGACTGGCAGATGGATGAGAGAGGGCACAGGGATATAGGCGGTAGAGTACGTAGACACACATATATGGGTGAACATCATCACTATAGATTGTAACAATGTGCAACACATTTTTACAGACAGAAGTCGTATGTATACCCTCTGTCTGATTAACAATAAAATATAAACTAAATACACAAGGGGTAGGCCATCATTGTTGACAGCATACATAATATACCTAGATTTAAACAATTTTTACTAACCACGCCGGCCACCAAAGCTCCTGCACCAGCTAAGTGTGCTCTGCATTTTATGATACTAGTAACAAATATTAACATATTTTTCACTCTTGGTGCAATTAAAATCAAGCACAAACTAAGCAATGCAGAGCTTCCCTCGTATTATTGGCTCTGTGTTTGCCACCTTTGAGGCCAGGGTTTGCAAAGGTAGTTCCAGGGATCACAAGAATAAGCCAGGGTTCACAGCTGCTACTCCAGGTGACCTCTAAATGACTTCCATGCATGCACGCACTCCATGAAAATACTGTCAGTCAAATATTCCAAGCAGTACTTATGGAATTCTTCAAGAATTGATATATTTACTGATAACGTAGGCATTAGACCACATGAGTTAAATTCTGACCTATAGTCCAAAGGTTTTGTGAATCAGTTCCTACTTCATGTCTAGGCCTCTATCCCTAATACACATGTAATCACTAGTCACATTCTGTAAACCTTGACTTTCCATCCTGTGTTCTCAGGGATAGCCGTGGATCCTGCACCTATCCTCGTCCATTCAGCTGCCAATGTGATCTCTTCTGTTGTTTTTGGGCATCGCTTCTCTAGCGACGACAAAACCTTCCACCAGTTCATTGAAGGAACTAATTACACAGCAAGATTTCTAGGTTCCTTGTGGGCCAGGGTGAGTACCTTTTGCCTGTAATAAATGTTTTACACCTCAATGTAGTTGCTGTACTTATATCATCTGCTGCAAACCTTGACCCAAGGGATTGAACAAGCAGGTGAAATATATCACAAAAAGTGATATTTATTCTTTCTAAACTGCTTTATCTTTGTTCTGTGGTTGTGGCTTAGCAAGAGAGCCACGGGCCTTAATGCAAACAAGGTAAAGCACCACCAGTGGAGTGCATTGTCCAGGGCCCCAGTGCCACTGAATCTGTTTCACTAACAGCCGCAATGTTTCTCACCTCCTTCAGTAACTCTGTTTACTGTCTGGATGTCTGGAGCTCCTCTAGGAACTTCATCTCCAAAGGAGTGATCCAGCGGTTTACCAACAACAGATAGTCTACTACCATATACTCACCTGGGCCCATCAAACACACAATTGAGTAAAAACGCTGGGTGTCGAGTTTTATGAGTTTCACAATCATTTATGATTAGTCTACATACTTTATTTATCCTTAATTAACCCTTCACAGATCAAAAAGTTATTTCCTCTGGTCGATGAACCATTAGTTGAACTAGTTGATGGTGAAAAAGACATAAGACTAACATACTTATACTATAAAATTTGAAATCCCCACAGGCTCCTTTAGTGTTTTAAATCTTTATCTTAATCTTTTGAGCATGATAACCACTTCAAAGGTACAATACATTCGCCTTTCGCTCATTGGAGAGAAAATTCAATTAATTAAACATCATATATTTATCCAAATTCACGCAATGATCAATACATAGAAAGGGGGAGGACAGAGAGAGAAGATCATTCAAATAACGAGAAAGATATTTTACCAAGAATGGTGTGAAAACCAACCCCCTGGCCAAAAGGCAGGTGAGGGTCCCCTTAGATAGATTCAGGAAACAAAGTCTTAGAGACAGGAATCAGGACAGGATAGTTACTTCTCTAATCTGTCTCTTTAGGAGGGATTTTTCTTTTCAGGAAAGTAATTACTTGATGATATTTTTCATCAAGTCATCTGAGGGTGCTCCTGTTTTAGGATGTCTTGGGTACTCCTCACTTGGCCAATCAACTGTAATCTTACATTCTGTCCATGAATAAGCAGGCACCACATACATCAAACAAACCATCCAAATCCTTCAACAAAACCGTCAAAACTTTCAGAAATCTTTCCACCTGTTTGTACCATTCAACGGGCTTTTCTCTTAAAACAAGGGAAATCATTAGTAAATTCCAAAATATCCTGTCTGCTTAATGGAACATAAACAAATCCACCTTCTGGTACTTCTCTCATCTGACACAATCTTTCTGCCTTTCCTGATTCTTTTAATAAGTATTCGGATGATGTTTGACTTGCTTGTGCTTCCTCCTTTTTCCTTGTCCGACTAGTTCTCCACCTGTCTTGGTCTCGCCATTTTTATAAAAAGGTCAATATTTCCTTTATCTGTATTCATATTTTCGGAATCTTTGTCAGTAATTTCTGCTCTGTATGGTTTCTGCAGTAATTTTGATCTCCCTATTTCCACTCCAATCTCTGAAGCCATCTCTGTAATACTTCTACATATAAACAACAATTCTTCCTCATTGTAATGATTCAATCAGTCTATTCCCACATTTCCAGCCATCATTACTTCCAACCCCACTTTCAGTTAGTAAACATCTAAAATCTTTGGTACTGAACTTCGTCTTTCTATTCCCTGTGCTTATTCCCTGTGCTCACCTTTCCAAATCTTCTGGATTGACCGCAGTCGCACTTCTAGTTCTCATGGGTACCACTGACTCCTTTTCTCTCAAGATTTCTGGTGTAACTCTTCTTGGAGTTTCAATACAGGTTGCCTTATAGGATGGTCCATTAATGAAATGACAGAATCGCATTCACTAATTTGATCATCAGCCACTACTATCTCTTTTCTGGAATTACTTAAAGGAATAGTTTGCGGTTTTGTGCAACTCACTTTATCTCCATGTAATAGAATAACCGGACCTACGGCCACTGGTACTGTTAAAGCCTCAGAACCTAGATTCAATTGATTTATTTTCTGAACTAAATCATCTCTATTTTTATTCAGTGCCTCTCTTTCTTTCTCATGAAGTACCGTATTTACTGAGGTGTCATGCAAAATTTGAGGAACCAAGGGTGTTCCTAATACTGGTGCACTAGGGGTGAATCTATTGGGTCCCTTTTGGTACAAGGAGGATTATTAGTTAACATATTAACATGTCCTCTATCAACTCATCTTCTAATTCAACATATCCTGTCACATTCAGCTGATTTGTTTTCTCCTTACACTTACTTCCAGACGGTTCCTCATCCGTTAATACTGGATATAACCCCTCTGATACCATAGCTCTTCTCCATTGTTTCATCTGACCCTTCGTGTCTCCTGCGAATATCTATGGAAAAACCCTTTATATCTCCCACCTCTGCACTTCTCTCGTTCATATGACTCAGTCTCCCATGCTTCTAAAGCCTCATGCTGAGTCAATCTAGGTCTCGGTTCTAAGTCATTCATTTTCATCCTCAGATTCTGAAGGATTTTCTCATTAAACGTACCATGCTCAGGAAAAGCTAGCCCCCCATCATCTTTTGTGTATTCTATCCAATTTTCTAACCACACACAAGTATGATATCCTCTTTCCATCATCTTTAAGGAAGCAGGTGTTTTCGGTCGTGGAATAGGAATTCCCTGTCTAGTCAACACTGGCTTGTCTTTCTTAAAGAAATTCTTTATTCTTTTTATCAATGACATTATTCTCTTTTCTCAATACATTCTGGATGAACGATATATAAAATTGTATTCTGCAAACCCTGAAAATGTTCTATCTACTCGACTCACACAAGCAGTCAAATCAGAATTAAGCATACTAATTTTTCTTTCAACCAATCCTACTGCGGCTTCTACGTTTTCAACCAATCAGACTCAGGATCATGCTGTTTGTTTAACCATTACTAGTGCGGTATTTTGTGACGTCAGTATTACTCCTCGCTACTGACCCCTCCTTTACAAAGCTGCCTCTGTCTCACGCCCACTGTTCTGACCTATCCCAGCTCGGCTTTCTGTGACATTAGTATAACTCATTCCTACTGACCCCGCCTTTACAAGGGCTGCTTCTTTCACACACCCTTTGTTTCAACCAATCCCAGTACGGCTATCTGTGACGTCAGCACAACTCCGGCAACTGACCCTTCCTTCACGAGGTAATACAAAAAACGTACATCTTAATGCTTTTTATTGAATCCTTCATTATAATGACATAAAAACATTCGCTACTCTCTCAGTTCCACTAAACAAAGGATAGATTCCAACTTATTCTGGGGTCTCAGAATTGCTCTTCTTTTACTGCAAGTAAAAACCTCTATTTACCCTTCATTCAACCTCGGAAGAACCTATTACTTCTTCAGTGTTACCCTTACTAGGAGATATAAGACAAAAGTTTCACCAGCGAACTATCTGATATGAGTCGCACTCAACTTTTATACTAAAATAGTCCGTATTTTAACACTGCCAGCCATGCCTAGCTTCTCAGTGTTATTCCAACAGATAAGTAACCTCACTGCAGTGTGGTTTCTGTCCCACCCGCTGCGCTATTTAATTTCCCGGGAATTTCTGGACAATATGAAACAAGACACTAACTCTTTGTTAAACATAAATCATAAATCAATATTTATCACCAAACTAGTTAATAATAACCATAGCTCTTCTACCAGAAACTGATCCAGCGGTTTACCAACAACAGATACTCAACTACCATATACTCACCTGGGCCCATCAAACACACAATTGAGTACAACTGCTGGGTGTCGAGTTTTATGAGTTTCACAATCACTTATGATTAGTCTACATACTTTATTTATCCTTAATTAACCCTTCACAGATCAAAAAAGTTCTTTCCTCTGGTCGATGAACCATTAGTTGAACTAGTTGATGGTGAAAAAGACATAAGACTAACATACTTATACTATAAAATTTGAAATCCCCACAGGCTCCTTTAGTGTTTTAAATCTTTATCTTAATCTTTTGAGCATGATAACCACTTCAAAGGTGCAACACATTCGCCTTTCGCTCATTGGAGAGAAAATTCAATTAATTAAACATCATATATTTATCCAAATTCACGCAATGATCAATACATAGAAAGGGGGAGGACAGAGAGAGAAGATCATTCAAATAACGAGAAAGATATTTTACCAAGAATGGTGTGAAAACCAACCCCCTGGCCAAAAGGCAGGTGAGGGTCCCCTTAGATAGATTCAGGAAACAAAGTCTTAGAGACAGGAATCAGGACAGGATAGTTACTTCTCTAATCTGTCTCTTTAGGAGGGATTTTTCTTTTCAGGAAAGTAATTACTTGATGATATTTTTCATCACGTCATCTGAGGGTGCTCCTGTTTTAGGATGTCTTGGGTACTCCTCACTTGGCCAATCAACTGTAATCTTACATTCTGTCTATGAATAAGCAGGCACCACATACATCAAACAAACCATCCAAATCCTTCAACAAAACCGTCAAAACTTTCAGAAATCTTTCCACCTGTTTGTACCATTCAACGGGCTTTTCTCTTAACTCAGGGAAATCATTAGTAAATTCCAAAATATCCTGTCTGCTTAATGGAACATGAACAAATCCACCTTCTGGTACTTCTCTCATCTGACACAATCTTTCTGCCTTTCCTGATTCTTTTAATAAGTATTCGGATGATGTTTGACTTGCTTGTGCTTCCTCCTTTTTCCTTGTCCGACTAGTTCTCCACCTGTCTTGGTCTCGCCATTTTTATAAAAAGGTCAATATTTCCTTTATCTGTATTCATATTTTCGGAATCTTTGTCAGTAATTTCTGCTCTGTATGGTTTCTGCAGTAATTTTGATCTCCCTATATCCACTCCAATCTCTGAAGCCATCTCTGTAATACTTCTACATATAAACAACAATTCTTCCTCATTGTAATGATTCAATCAGACTATTCCCACATTTCCAGCCATCATTACTTCCAACCCCACTTTCAGTTAGTAAACATCTAAAATCTTTGGTACTGAACTTCGTCTTTCTATTCCCTGTGCTTATTCCCTGTGCTCACCTTTCCAAATCTTCTGGATTGACCGCAGTCGCACTTCTAGTTCTCATGGGTACCACTGACTCCTTTTCTCTCAAGATTTCTGGTGTAACTCTTCTTGGAGTTTCAATACAGGTTGCCTTATAGGATGGTCCATTAATGAAATGACAGAATCGCATTCACTAATTTGATCATCAGCCACTACTATCTCTTTTCTGGAATTACTTAAAGGAATAGTTTGCGGTTTTGTGCAACTCACTTTATCTCCATGTAATAGAATAACCGGACCTACGGCCACTGGTACTGTTAAAGCCTCAGAACCTAGATTCAATTGATTTATTTTCTGAACTAAATCATCTCTATTTTTATTCAGTGCCTCTCTTTCTTTCTCATGAAGTACCGTATTTACTGAGGTGTCATGCAAAATTTGAGGAACCAAGGGTGTTCCTAATACTGGTGCACTTGGGGTGAATCTATTGGGTCCCTTTTGGTACAAGGAGGATTTTTAGTTAACATATTAACATGTCCTCTATCAACTCATCTTCTAATTCAACATATCCTGTCACATTCAGCTGATTTGTTTTCTCCTTACACTTACTTCCAGACGGTTCCTCATCCGTTAATACTGGATATAACCCCTCTGATACCATAGCTCTTCTCCATTGTTTCATCTGACCCTTCGTGTCTCCTGCGAATATCTATGGAAAAACCCTTTATATCTCCCACCTCTGCACTTCTCTCGTTCATATGACTCAGTCTCCCATGCTTCTAAAGCCTCATGCTGAGTCAATCTAGGTCTCGGTTCTAAGTCATTCATTTTCATCCTCAGATTCTGAAGGATTTTCTCATTAAACGTACCATGCTCAGGAAAAACTAGCCCTCCATCATCTTTTCTGTATTCTATCCAATTTTCTAACCACACACAAGTATGATATCCTCTTTCCATCATCTTAAAGGAATCAGGGGTTTTCAGTCGTGGAATAGGAATTCCCTCTCTAGTCAACACTGGCTTGTCTTTCTTAAAGAAATTCTTTATTCTTTTTATCAATGACATTATTCTCTTTTCCCCATACATTCTGGATGAACGATAAATAAAATTGTATTCTGCAAACCCTGAAAATGTTCTATCTACTCGACTCACACAAGCAGTTAGATCAGAATTAAGCATACAAATTTTTCTTTCAACCAATCCTAGTGCGGCTTCTACCTTTTCAACCAATCAGACTCAGGATCATGCTGTTTGTTTAACTAATACTAGTGCGGTCTTTTGTGACGTCAGTATTACTCCTCACTACTGACCCCTCCTTTACAAAGCTGCCTCTGTCTCACGCCCACTGTTTCGACCTATCCCAGCTCGGCTCTCTGTGACATTAGTATAACTCATTCCTACTGACCCCTCCTTTACAAGGGCTGCTCCTTTCACACACCCTTTGTTTCAACCAATCCCAGCACGCCTATCTGTGATGTCAGCACAACTCCGGCAACTGACCCTCCCTTCACACGATGATACAAAAAACATATTGCTTAATACTTTTCATTGAATCCTTCATTAATAATGACATATAAACATTCGCTACTCTGTCTGTTCCACTAAACAAAGGATAGATTCCAACTTATTTTGGGGTCTCAGAATTGCTCTTCTTTTACTGCGAGTAAAAAACCTCTATTTACCCTTTAGGCCTCTGGGTCTGTGCCTAGGCATATGCTCATGTGCCCTCTGCACAATGAAAAAGGTGTTCGTAGCAGAGGATAAAAGAAGTACAAGCAAATTGTGTTTTGAATTGAAACGTTTTTATTGTTTCATATGTACATAATAATACAAACTTACATAGGTTTGCAAGGATCCAAACCTACCAGCACTCAACCCTCGAGCATCAATCATTCCCTGTTTTAAACCAATAATATCAAAAGAGACACTGTAAACGTCCAATCCAATTTTGCGACGGGAAATTTATGCCAACCATTTCCACATTAATACATCTATTGGTGTTCTATTTTGTTTTACTGTGTTCAAACTCGTAAGGTTAAATTTAGGCTTAACTTGGCTTTCCAAATAGAAATATTCTGACATTTTACATCACTACATTTTCCCACACAGTTACCACTGTGCAGACTCCCAATCTAACAAGTGAAAGAACAAACAAGGAGGACAATCATACAGCACACTGTCCTCAATGTGCAAAGGTGGGTATGTCCCAGTGATGTTTGTAGTAGTGAAGGAGGCAACAAAGTAAAAATCACTGGTTTAATGGTAGATTATAGAAATCAAGACCTCAGCAGTCCTGACCCAGATGATACCACAACTAGTTGACCAGATTCCCTCAAAGAATTCCAGATTTGAGCCAAAGCAGAATGTTTTATAAAAGAAAGGAGGGTACAGAAAATGAGAAAGAATACATAACAACGATGTTCAAACTGACTTAAGACATACCCTGCATGTAGACACTGGATAAGGATGCTACCTGTAAAATACATGGTTAGATTGTTTTTTGTAAGCCCATGCTTCTGAAAGTCAGATGCCTTCTTACACAGGTGTTGCTGTTGGTGGGTGATTTTCTGTGTGTCTGCAGGTATTGCAAGATAGGTGTTAGCATGGAGATCATGTCCACATTAGACTTCCACGCAATAGTCACTGCTCGTAGTACTGATGGAAACTGCAAAAGTTAGGTATTGTTACATGGGTTTTAAATAATCATGTCATACCCCAGTCTACTTGGGTTGTATGTTCCCCATTGTCATCACTATTTTCAAATTAGGCTGGTGCCATGTACTCTGCTATTTTACTTTATTTTGCATGCCCTCCTGAGTGTTTAATTTAAAAGGTATGCTCTGCACTTTAGCTTGGTGTATGCAAGGTAAACAAGTCTGTTTAATGAAGTACACATGCCTGGTATTTTTTGTTAACACAACATGCACTGCTTAGCAAAGTCCTCCATCTCCTGCTGTCCTTGTTTCCTGCCGGGGTGTCTGGTATATTATTTTTGTATGTATAACGACTGCTGACTAATTATACTCTGCTGAGCAATTAGAGGCCTCCTGTTCCTGCTCTGCTAATGTCATGCCAGAGGATCAGTTTTTTGTGTCAGTTGTCTCTTCTGATGCTAATAATTAACCTCAGGGAGAAGTGGTGAAAGATTTTCACTTCCGCATAAGTCCTGGGAATTCAGGTGAGTAGACTGAGGTATGGCAATTCCTAACCCACACTGGGAAAACTCTGCCTGGTCTGTGCCAGTGTGCAGTCAGTCTATTATATATGAAAGACAAAGATAATAAGCAATTAAGACCCCCCAGTAAAGTTGTGCATCCCTCCATGAGGCAGAGGGCGAAAGGGTATATATGGTGGACAAAGATACAATGCTACAAGTCGGCCTAGTATTCCTATTACACACATGCAACTCTGAGCTGACTTGGCCAGATAGACGACTACATGAGGACAAGCTGTTGAATCATTGTGGGTGACTGTGTTGTGCACAAGGAAGGAACCATGAACAAACAGAGAATGCTAATCAGGGACCTAAGGCAAATACAGTTAACCAGAGAGAGTGTATAGGAGAATCTACCATATAAAGACTGAAACAGTCAATCCATCATGAGTGCAATGCAATAGAACTATAAATGCAGCATCACTGCTCACAGAGAGTAAAATGATCGAGCTCTAGACACAATGTAATACTGGCATTTTTGCTGCCTCAGCCGGCCCACAAGGAAACATAGCAACAAGTAACAAACATAAATTAATAGCACATGCCTTAACTTAGGGAAGACGTACCTCAAGACAGCAAAATTCCCATCTGGCTTTAGGAGAGCAGGATGGGCTTTGGACAGAGACAACGGCCAACAAGAAGATAACAAGAGAGCTATTGTCAGCAAAGGAAAGAAAGTGAAACACATACTCAAGGAAATGAGTGGTAGCCTGAGGAAGTCAGATGACACAATAGACTCACTGAGTAGACTGTTTCTCCGAACGTCTAAATAAGAATAGACTTAGCTGAAAGAAGAATCTTGGATGAACAAGGTACTCAACTTCGGTAATGCCTATTGTGCTAAAAACTATATCTTAACCACAGATTCCTCACCCAGACCAGATGTGGAAACATTTTATAGCAATTTTCTTGCGCTACATCAGATGAATTTGTGCAGCTCTGCTTCGGTTCAATCCCACGCCAGATGTGACATGGGTCCTCTATATCTAGACCAACTTCATGGGCTGATGTTGGTTTCTTTCTGATCTCTGGATCTGTAGCCAACATAATACAGAATACCAGAGTCAAGATGGGTATTTTGGAAGGGAGGGCTGATCTAGCAAACTTAAGAAGGCAGAAAATGCAGAAAAGTAACCCTTAACTGTTGCCACAGCAAGGCCTTGTTGGGCCAATTAGAGATAAAACAACGAAACATAGACAACTTTGCATTCAAGGGCTGGTGTTACAGGAGGAACAACAAACCCGAAACCTTTCTCAGCATTGTGCAAAAGCCAATCCAATCCAAAAGTTCTTTATTTTCGGCCATCAAGGCCATAAAAGATGCAATAAAAACATTAAAATCATCCAATCATTACATTGTTACAAGGCAGTATTTTACAAGAAAATATTCACAACCCGTAAAAGCTGTAGATTACATTATATAAGTAAGATCTGTATTTACAGTGTAGTATGCACTGGTAAATCATCCTACAGTTAAAAATTAACTAAGCAATAATTTTCGCCTTGTCAACCACATAGCTAGCAAATACTTTGAGACAGCAAATACGGTACAGCTTGAAGTGCTGGTCTTTAGGATTCAAAAGCAGTTTTGGTAGAAGACATTTGGCTATCAAGATGACACCAACCACTTTGGGAGGAGATTAAAAGCCAGCATCTGTCACAGTTTAACTCCCCGACAGTCTCCACGCATGCAGGTGTAGATTCTGCAGGCTCAGGTGCAGGACCTGGCATTTCAGAATTGTTACTTAAAATCCAACTGTACCAATAAAGAGGGGTTTCAATAAAGAAAAATAGAAACCAAGCAGGAATCTCTTACTGCTCCCAATTTAAAGTTATGACTTACTGCATTTGATGAACTAACCCAATGTTATCCTATGGGAGAGAAAGGCCTTGCAGTAGTGAAAAACAAATTTAAGAGTGTTTCAATACCAGGACATAAAAATATTAAAAGTACATGTTTAATTTTTAAATAAACAGCATTTTGCCATAAGTGCTGTGTCGAGCTAAGCCTATGGGTGACATACATGTATTAAAAAGGAAGGATTAGTACTTGCAGAAGCTTTGTTTTGCCCGGTTGAAATGGTAGTTTACAACTTCACGGACAGGCAAGTGGGAGGTACAATACATGATGCAGGCCCACTAGAGTTACAGCGAACAAATGTTAGACGGAATGCTGATAATGCAAACATTCTCCTCCAGTCAAAAGATCTGGGTTAAATCCCTTGTTCTATTGCCCACTATGCCACCCCAGTTTGGACCCAGCCATATGCAAATCAGTCTTGAGCCTGTGCCTCATGGGAACAGTCCAGACCAAACAGCAAGGCCAGGTCCTCCCTGGACCGGAAACAAGCATCCTGGGACTGGTTTCAGGGTTTGTCACCCTTCTTCAGCCAGGCTAGCTTGAATCCAGTGGCACAGTGAGCAAGGGAACCATGTCTGGGCATACCTATCTCACTTAGGGCGAAAATGTTACAGCAAACAAATGATGAACGGAATGCTGACAATGCAAGCATTCTTCCCCAGTCAAAAGATCTGGGTTAAATTCATCATACTTTTGCCCTCTATGCCACCCCAGTTTGGACCCAGCCATATGCAAACAGTCTTGACCCTGTGCCCCATAGGAACATCCAGACTGAACTGCCAGACCAGGTACTCCCTGGACCGGAAACATGCATCCTGGGACTGGTTTCAGGGTATGTCACCCTTGTTCAGCCAGGCTAGCTTGGATTCAGTGTCACAGTGAGCAAGGGGCCCACGTCTGGGCATACCCATGCCTCTTAGGGCAAAAATGTTACAGCAAGCAAATGATGAACAGAATGCTGACAATGCAAACATTCTTCCCCAGTCAAAAGATCTGGGTTAAATTCATCATACTTTTGCCCTCTACGCCACCCCAGTTTGGACCCAGCCATATGCAAACAGTCTTGACCCTGTGCCCCATAGGAACATCCAGACTGAACTGCCAGACCAGGTACTCCCTGGACCGGAAACATGCATCCTGGGACTGGTTTCAGGGTATGTCACCCTTGTTCAGCCAGGCTAGCTTGGATTCAGTGTCACAGTGAGCAAGGGGCCCACGTCTGGGCATACCCATGCCTCTTAGGGCAAAAATGTTACAGCAAACAAATGATGAACGGAATGCTGACAATGCAAGCATTCTTCCCCAGTCAAAAGATCTGGGTTAAATTCATCATACTTTTGCCCTCTACGCCACCACAGTTTGGACCCAGCCATATGCAAATCAGTCTTGACCCTGTGCCTCATAGGAACAGTCCAGACCGAACTGCCAGGCCAGGTCTTCCCTGGACCGGAATCAAGCATCCTGGGACCCGTTTCATGTTATGTCACCCTTCTTAAGCCAGGCTAGCTTGATTCCAGAGGCACAGCGAGCAAGGGACACACGTCTGGGCATACCCATCCCACTTAGGGCAAAAAGTGTTGCAGCAAACAAATGATGGATGGAATGCTGACGATGCACACATTTCCACTAGTAGCATTTAATTTAACACCGTGGGTACATGCAGTATCACTTTACTAGGGACCTACAAATAAATTAAATGTGCATTTGGGTGTAAGCCAATTTCACCATGTTTAAAGGAGAGGGCGCAAGTATTTTAGCACTGGTTAGCAGTAGTGAAGTGTGCAGAGTCCTAAGGCCAACAAAAACAAATTCAGCAAAAACAGGAGGAGTAAGGCAAAAGGTTTGGGGGAAGACCTCCGTAAGGCTGACAGGTCTAACAGTTCTCAAACTATCGTGCCAAATAATGTGCAAGTTCACACACCCATACAACTGTCTCTGACTTGACATCTTAATTGAGAGATAGAACTGAGCATGTTTTTTCGTTATTTCTTTTTCCAGCTCTTTGATGCTTTCCCGTGGCTTATGGAGCACCTTCCAGGACCTCAACAGACTGTGTTTAGGCTTAACAATTTTCAAAGCCGATTTGTGGAGGAAGAGATTGAAAGTCACAGGAAGAATGGACTTTCTGAGGAGCCTCAAGACTTCATTGATTTCTACCTGACTCAGCTACTTGAAGTAAGTATTGGTGCCTTCACTGGAGTGGATCCTCTTCTGGTCCATACAGGAGGTTTTATCATGGAGATGGAAGAGTAACCTTGAACATTCCATGTGTGGCCCAACATACAAATAATACTCAGTGCACAACTATACAATGCATTCCCTTCCTAGATGCTTTTGGGTCTGCACAATTTATGTTGCATAACTTTGGACTAAAGCTTGCTGATAGTATTGTACCTCTGAAGCCAACTGAGACTCAGTCTCTCTCTGTAATGTTTTTGGGACTCATCTTCAGTTGTGTTTGCAAAGTCATGGCTGGTCTTCCGATTTAACTCCACAGCAGGAGATCCTGTTAGTGAACATGGAAGTCACCCCTCTCGTTCTTCATGGTCACCTATGCTTAAGTCTAGATCTAAGAGCTCCTGAGGGTTTTAATTAAGATTGCTGCTTTGCTGGTCTTTCACTTTGATCTTTTAAATGCAGATACATTCTTGGTAATTCTAATTTGTGGCAGTCACCTAATACATTTTATTCTCCATTGACCCCAGTGGCTGAGGTCCAAATGTGTACTTAACACTATCTTCTGATGTATGATCTAAACCAATGCTGGATCATAGGGGTTTATGCTCAAATGTCAGGCTTCTATGCTTTTGCTTGGCTTTCCCATTGCCAAATTTCTGTTTTCTCTTGGGTCTTGGGAGTGAAGGAACACTTCTCATATTCAGATACTTCAATAGTTACAATTGGGCCAAGGAACTTAGATCCCACTGCACAGCTTGCCTAAGTGTGAGTTGTTCTCAATTACTTTCACAGGAATCTATATATAGACAAATTCTCAATTTACTTGTAGCTATCAGCATGTGATGGACTGATGCTGAATGTGTAAAGTCACCAGGTACCCTGGAAGTGAACATGGAAGTCACCCCTCTCGTTCTTCATGGTCACCTATGCTTAAGTCTAGATCTAAGAGCTCCTGAGGGTTTTAATTAAGATTGCTGCTTTGCTGGTCTTTCACTTTGATCTTTTAAATGCAGATACATTCTTGGTAATTCTAATTTGTGGCAGTCACCTAATACATTTTATTCTCCATTGACCCCAGTGGCTGAGGTCCAAATGTGTACTTAACACTATCTTCTGATGTATGATCTAAACCAATGCTGGATCATAGGGGTTTATGCTCAAATGTCAGGCTTCTATGCTTTTGCTTGGCTTTCCCATTGCCAAATTTCTGTTTTCTCTTGGGTCTTGGGAGTGAAGGAACACTTCTCATATTCAGATACTTCAATAGTTACAATTGGGCCAAGGAACTTAGATCCCACTGCACAGCTTGCCTAAGTATGAGTTGTTCTCAATTACTTTCACAGGAATCTATATATAGACAAATTCTCAATTTACTTGTAGCTATCAGCATGTGATGGACTGATGCTGAATGTGTAAAGTCACCAGGTACCCTGGAAACACTTTCCCATTGGATGGTTGCCATAGGACATTTTGATTTTGTTGGGCATCTAGTTACTGGATTGCATCTTTTCTAATTTGGGGAGGACTTTCTCTATTGCTATTCACTTTGCAATGCCCATGGGACAATAATGTATGGTTATCTATGATGTTGAGGAAATTAGCATTGATTTTTTTAATGGACCGACCTCTGTGTTTTATAGTGGTTATTTATGTGGTTTGTCTGTTTGTGCTGCTGCCGTCTGGTTAATCATGTCTTCCAGAATGCAGTCTGCCTCCGGGTACCATTTCACATTGCTTATTTAAAACATTCCTTGGTGTAACATGTGTTGCAGTTGCTTAGATTTCCAATTCTCCAAAGTGCAAACGTAGTGCAAAAAGAGTATTTGCTTTCTTTTTGTAGCAGTGCAACTGTATGTAATTTGGATTTGTATCTTTTCACTTACACTGCAAATTGTATTTACTTTAGTATATTTTTAAACCATAGAGGGACAGATTTATATCTTGGTAGTATGGATACTTAATCTTAATGGCAACAGAGTATCAATACCGCCAAGGCTGTGATCCGCTCACCCCTTGTTAATGTGGAGGTGCCTGTGGTTTAATTACGGCAGAGAATACTCTGCCTTAGCCTTGATTAAATCCCTCTGATGGCCCATCGGATTAAGGGCCATTGGAGGTTGACCTCTAATTCTACTCACCTAATTTAGATGGAGGTAAAACAGATTTAATTGCCCGACAATGCCACAGAAACGTTGAAGGTAAGGGGCAATGAAAAAAACTACAAAATGCTCCCCTCACCAATATAGAGACTTCCATGGCAAGGGGAGCTTTGTCTTTTTATTTACAAAAAAGAAAATACTGTACTGTGTTGGAATTTTCTTTTGGAAAATAAAAAACAAAGCAGTTTGCCAGACAGCTCCGTCATGCTTGATGCAGATGTGCCTCAAACTGCATGAAGCATTAACAGCGACCACAGTGGGAGGCAGTGCTGTCAAGGCGTTGGAGTACATTTCTCCATCTCCTTCAGTGCCATACCTCTGTCTGCCAAAATATAAATTGGCCCGACGTTTGACGTCTAAGGTTCTCCTGATACACGAGGAATATATACCCTATGAGTTTGTGAAAAAAGAAAGGGCTAACATAGAAAATCAACCGTAAAAAGCCAGCTGTTTATAGTTTTTTACAAAAATGTTAATGCATGGCTCCCTGCCGGAGTGATCTGATAACACTGATAGACTGTGTCCTATTTTGTAAAATGTATAACTGGCCAGAGCTTCCACTCCATACTCCATTACGGCATGCCACGCATTGGCTTGTGCTTGTGCTGAGGAAAGTGAGGACGGACTCCTATTGAGAGCCAGAGAGGTCGGACACCGGACGCCGGAGGTGCCCGCTGCCGTTTGAGTGGAGCATAGCGAGAGCGGGTGGGAGAGCCTGCACTACTAAGGCTCTAACAAGGACCCCGAGCAGCATCCGCAGCCCCCATGGAGCCCTGCTCTTCTTCACTGAGATTGTGTCATCCCATGTCAGCGCCAGCCGCACCACAGTGGTCCCGGCGTTGTCTTTGCGCCGCGGCAGTATGAGGAGAGAGCAGAGAAGCGAGCAGAGAGTCGACCCAGGAGCAGGGGTGGGGGCGCAGAATATCAGAAAGGGACTCGGTCCTCCTGACCACACCCGGCTCCTGCAAATCCCGTAACTCCAGCAACCCCCGCAAACGTATAACACTTGCTGGGCTGACGACGACCAGGGCGAGTGCTGATGCCATTAGACGGCAGAAGAGGAGAGTGGTGAAGCCGGAGCAGGAAAAGAGAGTTACCTGCGGCAGTGTAATAGCTGTAGCAGGAGGCAACTACGGAGGACTCACAGCGACCCACAGCGAACCACAGTGGCATTAGAGGTAAACCGGTTTGGCTCTCTAGCCACCCTGCTTCTTTCCCCCTTTTCCCCAATCCTCCTCCTAATAACCTGACCTTCGTTCCTGCCCTACCGGCACATTCAGCGGCAAGGAGAGGTCTGGGTAGGGGGTAAAGATAATTTACGGTGTATTGTATACATTTCAAAGGAAGGGAGACGGCAACAAGAGACGCTGACCAGTAGCCTCTTTTGAATGGCTTTGTTTTTTTCCTGGAATTCCTATAAGAGAATTGACCAATCTTCTTTAAATCCCTACTAACTCTCCTTAGTCAAAACAGAATGGAATACTTCGGCTTACAACAGACATTAATCAGGTAATCCGTTGTCAAGTTAAAATTGAAGTAATAGTACAGTCCAACCAGTAGCTTCTACTACTTGTCATCTGTCTTTTTCCTCCTAATGGCTTATAATAAATTGCGTTCACGTACGATACATATGAAAAGACTGGACTCACAGCAAACATCATGAAAACGCCCAGGCAAGGCAGCCTATATTGAATTCCTGTCAGAGAATGCTAAAATCTGAACATTTTTCACAAAAACATTTAATATTAGCAAATGCTGTATCAAGTTTGCACCCCAATTCACAAGGAGGTCATTGGTGACCTATGGAGAACCCAGAGGGCTGCATGGTAGATACTAGTTCAAGAATGTAAAATACCTTGTGATCCTAAAGCCAAAGGTTACTATGATCAATAATCAGAATTTAATTACAATTTAGTATGCAAAGAAAAGTGATATATAAACATGAAAGAAAGAGCAAGTTTAGAGCAGGATTAGGTTAGGTTACTCTATAATGTGGTTAGGATTTAAGCAATGGAATGTGAAGTAGAAAGTTGTACACCATCTTTCACTATCATGAACTTGTCTCTTACCACCCGATCCAGGGCTCTGATGATGTCTCCACCATGTTTGACCAGGATAACCTGATACACATTGTAATAGAGCTGTTTGGGGCCAGTATTGAACCCACCACAGCCACCATAAACTGGCTGCTCCTGTACATGATGACTAAACCAGATATCCAAGGTGAGCGAATAAAAAGGTAAAATATGGTCTTAAACTCTTATGGTGTTTGATGTAAAACAAATCATAAATTCAAATACATCTGTACAATGCTTGGAACCCAGCTTTAGATCATGGAGTGAAGGCTTACAACAGCTCATTACAATATTTTCCCAAAGCCACTTCCTGTGTTCATTTAATCACTCAAATCTCGATATCCAAATCCACCACCTGGCGCTATTTAAAGAAACCAAAATCCAAGATGGCCGCCGTGGCACCCATATCCACAGTGACTGTTTTTGCTTGGGATTTGTCCAAATGTAACTAAATGCATCCAAATATGCAGGCGCAGCTGGCACAGGTAACAATGGTAGGTCAGGGCGGGGAGAAGTGGACATGTGACGGGATAGGGAAAGTAAAATAAAAATAAAAATAACACCACTTGCCTTAATTACGGATGACATTACAAACATGATTATGCAGATGAAGGCACAGTGACATTGCAGAAATCGGGATGCTTGCAAAAGCAGAGGATTACAGTCTGCAATTATGAAAAATATCAATTATGATATAACAATGTAATGATTGGAGTCAGGAGCAGTTACCAATATGAGCTGAGTGACGAGTCAAATGTGCAGAGGATTCTCATTTAATACAATTGAAGATAAAGTTTTGATTATACATTCTGGAACAAATAATTAGTCCCAAAAAATAGCTGTCTTGGGATTTGTAGAATACATGTAGGGTCTCATTACGATGTCAGTCGGAAAGCATTCCAACCAACTCATGGCAGAATCCTTTGCGACCGACTTGTGTTCAGGGGGTCCGACCGACTGATTACAATGGTTCCAAACACTGTTCGCTCTGACTCGATTTGACTTCTTTTAGAGCCTGTTTTCTGACCGACAACAAAGGCTCCCATTGAAAAAAGGGGTGGTTGCAGAAAACCTTTCCCTGTGGTGGGCACCTCATGGTGCGTGCAATACTGTTTATGGTTGGAAAGAGGGGTCCCATGGGTACCCCAAGAGCCCCAACCAGAGACCCCACGTTAAGGGGGGCCTGCTTCAGCCCACAAGTCAGTTTCTGACAGCCACTCCATGTCGGACAGATCGATAGGGAAAGGCTGTCCGAATCTGACATCATAATACATTGGTTGGAAACAGGGTCCGTAGACGTGTATGATTGGGCTCCGACCAACTCGGAGTCTTGGAATGCCAGTCGCAACCGAGTCGGACAGACCGACCGGTTATCAACTATCGTAATCGATTCGTTGGAAATGTTTCTGAGTCAGTTGGAAACATGGGTTCCGACTTGAAATGGGAAAATGCAACTGCTGTTCGGAGCCTTTCCGACCAACATTGTAATGAGGCCGTTAGTTGAGAACATGGGCCATAACTCAGTAATGCAAGGACTATGCCAGAGTCAGAGGGGCAGCATGAGCACAACCTAGTGGCACAGCTTTGTAGTCAAGACAGTTTTGAATTCACTTAGGCTCTGTCATTCATGACAAGAACTTTGATCTTCCACTATCACTCCCCATTAGTACAGTGCCTTATTTAACTATTCATTGGCAACAGGAAAACTATCCTCTCAGTTAATCAAAGCCTTCTGAGGCAGTTTATAGGAAAATGGATTGATGTCTTACATAAGAATGATGAAGCGCAGGTATTTTTACTGTGTCAGCTACTGCCATCCTTGATGGTCCTAGATGGGATGCAGATCCAAGTATCGTGTAACAATTATTTTGCTCGACATATCAGCGAATGTCAATCATGCCATAATCACAACATATTTATTTATCCTTCAATGTAAAAGTAGGTAATTAAAGAGCACAAACAATTCTCAAAGATAGAGAATGAGTAATTCAACAGAATAACACTGGGCCCCTTTGTATTGGTTACTTCAGCCCTGCTCAGCAGTTATCATATTTAGATATTTGCATGACAAATGAAAGATACATGAAGCTCAGTCCATCAAAATATAGTTGATGGGAAAAACACAGAGACAGAGAGAGAGAGAGAGAGAGAGAAGAGAGAGAGAGAGAGAGAGAGAGAGAGAGAGAGAGAGAGAGAGAGAGAGAATAATAAAATAAAATAAATATCCATCCTGTACTGGAGGCTGTCCTATTTTTTTATCCAACCTACCCACCTTAGGGAACCCACTCACAATATCCACTAAAATACTACAAGGGTACTAATCATTTTAACTAACCTTTAAAACCTTTCTCTTCACTCAAAATAATCCTGCTGATCTTTGCTGTGTTTTGAGTGTAAGCTATATGTTCTATCTTGACTACAAAAGGCCACACAGTGGTAGTAGATGCCTCTCACCACAAAAGATGTACTAACATGTTATAATACAGGTTGTCCCATGGAACTGTTTTTTGGATTATTATTCCATTTATGCCCTTCTTATTGGACATATAGCTCAATTAAGTCCAATCATAAGTTTCTAGTAAGTGTGAGCGGGAAATCCGTTACGCTCGCGGATTTTGCGGATTTTTGGGAAATCCGCGAATTTTGCGGATTTCCCGCAAAATCCGCAAAAAAAAAATCCGCGAACGTAACAGGTTCAAAAGTTGAACCCCCACTCATGCAACTATTTTACAATGGCGCCAGCAAGCTGCCAGCGCCGTTGTAAAATAGTTGCAAAGTTAGCTTGCACAGGAACCACTAGATAAAACGAAGCAGGTGCTGCTTTATTTTATCTAAGTGCTTCCTGTGCAAGCTAACTTTGTAACTATTTTACAACGGCGCTGGCAGCTTGCTGGCACCATTGTAAAATAGTTACAGCTCACACAGGACTCAAGGGACCCCTGCGCCCTTCGGGACGATTGCATAGTAACACACACATGGACGCTCAAACTAGTTGATGCTCAAATTCAGTGACTCATTCATTAGCCCAAAAACAATCGTGAGCGTCGTCGAGGCTGGACAGGTGTGCCTTCTTCCCAAATCTACCGTGGAAAATCAGCTGTGATGCTGGATAGGCTTTGCATCCTTGACTTTCACGAGCGCAATACCCGTGCTGTTCCTGTGACCAGGAGCTTCTTTCTCTTCATCTGCTGAACTGATCTTTCTCTGACCTTTTATTCACACAAGACGAGGCACATACCCTACTGGGCACATTGTGTTCGCACAGGTTTCTGCAAGTTCACACGCGTTTTGTACAATTTCGCAATTTGCAAAATTGTACAAAACCCTCGCGAACTTGCAGAAACCCGTGTGAACATAAAAAAAAAAATCCGCTAATTCGCGGGAATTCGCGGATTTTGCGGATTGCGAGTTCGCAAATCCACAAAATTCGCGAACGCGAGATTCGTAAAATTCGCCCATGCTTAGTTTCTAGTGAAGTCTGTGGATGTCATGAGACTACAGTTCAGTGTATACTGGGAGTAGTGTTTCTGTATTTACCAATCCTGGTGTCAATTTTCTCTCTGTCCTAGAATTCCTGATTCATATGTGTCAGTAAAGTCCTAGTTTTCAGGATCAGCAATTATTTACTAGTTCAAATATCTATCTTAAAGCATTCATTGACTGTTGCAATAACTTGTGTGCTCCTCGACAACTCACAGCTTACCCCTGTGCTAATCTGTGATCTATGGGCCTGATTACGACTTTGCCAAAGTCGTGCATGGTCCGCCCACCAAATTAGTAGTTCAACTCGTGTCTGGCAGGCAACTCTTTTGCCAGTCCCATGGTGTTGCCCTGAAAAATGGGCACCACAATGGGAACGCAAAAGAGTTCCAGCACGAAAAGGACTTTTAAGTTCATGCCGTGCTGGAACGTGAGGTGTATGCAAACAGGGGGGCACATGATGTGGCCCCCTGAATGATTCACTTTCGAAAGGAACACAGACTGAGCGGCTGCCCGTCTCTTACTGCGGCTACTGACAGACGCAGTCTGCTTAACAAAGTTTACCATGGCAACACCAACTACAAGGTGTCTGCCTTCACCTCAGGGATCTATTCCTCTGGTGTGACCGGTTCAAACTCTGCATGCCGGCACACCATTATAAACTAAGGACATTTACTATCAATTAACGTCCAAGTCAATTGGCCATAATTAATACGGGGTACACCCTCGCTCCGGCTTCCCACTGGTTGCCTAATTCTTCATGCTTACAAATTTATGTCCTGCTCAACGTCTCAAATCGGTGAGATCGGAACATTGTTGACTTTATACAACAATTCACTCCTTTTATTGTTTAAATTACACTCAGCAGTTTCTCTCCTTGTTGTCAATGCAATGTATATAGTTTAAAAGTCACCCTTACTCGCCACATCACGCTTGCTGTCACTTTTTTGTGACCACTTGCACTATTATCTAGGTAAATAAGTTGCAATATTGTTGACAAATGAATACTGCATGTTGAAAAAGCCCTTTTGTGTCCCTGCCTACATTTAAATAGCTGCCCACCATTGCTCCGCCCGGCATTAACTGCTTCTATACGCCTTTTATAGTACAGGCATATATATATTTTTTTTATGAACATTTTTATTATGAAAAAAAATGACACATTTTAGTTGTGGTGATAGTGTCCCTAGTATGTGCTTTGATAAATGCCGAGAGGTAGACATCATCTTCATAGGAAGTGGCTTTGAGAGAGATGAGCATCACGGTGAGATCTGCAGGTAGGGCCTCGAAGGATGACCATTGCTAAACTCTATAGGAAAGATTGGGCACAAGATAAAAAACAGGCTTGGTGTTGTTGGTGTACTGTTTGATCTTCTGTATCTTCTCACTCACTGGAGAAGAGATTGATGGCTTTCCACTTTTCTGTGGTGTGAGAAATAGGTGAGTATGGCTGGGGGTGTATGCAGTGGCTAAGGGTCTTGAAAAGCATTCTACTTGTGGTGGAGGCTACATTAATGGTATTGGTATAATACTTTGCTGTGGTGATGTGCTGAGTGACATCAGTATCATGAAGTCATCAGGAGTTTTGTCTTTCATCCAATTTTTCATGTTTGTGTTTGGATAGTTTATTGTGTTGGCAAGGTTCTTAGAGTACAAGAGCACATTATTCTGTTAATTGGGGCATGAAGGTTCACAAAGGTTTCCAAACAAATGTTAAAGTTGTTTAGTTGGGTGTTCGTGTCTTTTAGTCTTTGAAGAATCTGCAGGTTGGGTCTTCACCTTTGGGTTTACCTTGTTGTGTGTGTATGACACTAAGCAAGGCACTAGGGATGGTCTGTCCAGTACAAGCGTGCCAGTGATTTTCATATGTGGGTACGAGAGCCGATCAAAGATATGTGGATGACAAATCTTGCCCTGTCCAGGGGTATGGGTGCTTTATATTGGACTGTTGGTAAAGACAAGGTCGAGGATGTGCCCTCTGGCATGCGCTGGTTGATTGACATGCTGTACCAAGTTGAGAATATTGATGAGGTTGAGAAGGGTGTCACTTATTCTTTCGAGCATGTGTTTTCAGATGGCTTGAAGTCACCTTAGAGGGTGGTGTGGGCATGTAAGATGGAGATGGTGTGAGTAGATATGAGAATTCATCATAGAAGTCTATATTCTCCCTGGAAGACCATTAGATGAGATAAAAGGCAGCATACTTAGTTGCAGAGAGTGGGAAATTGCATATCAGCACCTGCATGGAGTTATGTGTAAGTTGCTTGCCTAGTGTGCAGGACCAGGAGCACTTATGGATGGCCTGTGAGAAGAAGGACCTCTATGAAGTGTGAGAATGTATGGCTGAACCGTTTTTCTGTGATTCAGATGACATCAAGTTTGTGATAGGTGATGAGGTCTGCGATGACTAGTGCATGTAATACTGCAGAATGAGCATTACCAAGCATGAGTTGGAATATGTGTTCCGTAGTGTGAGGGCTTGTGGCAGTTAGTGGTTTGTGTAGTGGATTGTGTATGTTTTGTGTGAATCAGCCAAGGCCCAAAGTTTCTCAAAAGCCCACAGTACTGTTGCGGAATGCTTGGATTGCCAAAAATATGTAGGCTGTGTAGTTTTCATTTCATCTCTTTCAACAAGCAACACATTTTTCTTGCCCGTTTACGTCACTCTTCCTGTTTCTTTAGCATCTCTTTGTCACTTTTTGTCTGTCTTTCTCATCCTCCAAATTTGCCCATTTGATTCCTTTCTCTGTCTTGTACTGGATCAATGTCTGTTGACACAAACTAGTGCCAATGAGTCCCTCCTGAAACCACCAGCTAAAATTAAACACTGGTGTGAATGTTGTTTGTGTGCTTGGACTGTCTTGGCCTGGGTGTGATTGTGGGCATTGGAAATATAAGGATTTGGCTGATGAAAATATGGTTTTGGGAGAAATGAGTGATGTCATTTCATGGGTAGATTATTGAAGGGGAATAAAATCATCTTACCTGGCTTCTACTTTTGAATATGGTTTTGGTGGGAAACCAGTGATGTCACTTCCTATGTATGTGGATGACAAGAAATGCAGTGGTAACACATCATGTGCAGATTGATGATGGGAAATGCAGTGATGTCACTTCCTGTGAAGATGGATAACGGGAAATTATGTTCTCTTGCCTGGCTCTATCTTTTATAGATGGTTTTGAGTGAAACCAGTGATGTAAATTCATGTACAGATGGATGATTGGACATTATGTCCTCTTGCCTGACTTCTTCTTTTAAATATGGTTTTGGCAGAAAATCAGGGATGTCACTTCCTGTGCAGATGAATGAAGTGCTCTTCTCCAAATACTTCTATTAAAGAGGGTGTTGGCAGGAAACCAGTTATGACACTTCCTGTTTATATAAATGATGTGAAATGCAGTCACTTCTTGTGGAAATGGATGATGGGAAATAAAGCTCTTTTGCTTGTTTTCTTCTTTTAAAGATGGTTTTGGTAGAAACCAGTGCTCTCATTTCCTGTGTAGATGGACGATGAAAATTAAGTTACCTCTCTGGCTTAGGGCTTGATTACGGGTTTGGAGGTCTTTCAGCCTGACTGCCATAGCGGCAGGCCCAGGTAGGCCGATATGTCGACGGTCTTCCGCCCACAGTATTACGATGCTACCATTGTGCTGGCGATCTTGCGGTGGCAGTCTTCCTACAGAAGGGGACCGCCTTGCTAGGATTCTCATTTATTTTTAGGTTTTATGCCTCTGTGCAAATACATATGTATGTATTTTCATGAAATAAGTCTATAAGTCTGTAAATACACACATTTGTATTACACCTATAGAAAACTACCCTTCTCCTACAGCACGAGTCCACAGCCATTGCAACAGTGGACAAATGGACAATTAACTTACGTGTGATTCAGGTGCCAATTTTGTAGGTTTACCTCGTGTCTGCAGCAAAGGGGGACCTGGATGGGAGGCATCATGACAGAAAGAAGAGTGGAAATAGGGGACAAGGTATGTTTTTTCTTAAAATGTTGCATTTCCACCAGGTCAAGTGTGGAGGACTTCCCGACACAGTTGGCATGGCGGTATGGCACATCGTAATTTCATGGGTGGGAACAGGGTCTGTACTCACTCCATCAGCCACTGTCGCCTGTGACCGCCTTCATGGCGGGAAGAGAAATCCTGGAGTAGACAGTAGTCTTTAGTCAACACTGTAATTCAGCTGTCGGGCTGCCTAGTCGGCAGGCGGTGAACCTGACGGCACCGTGACCGCGGTCCCAAGACCACCAAAGTCCTAATCAGGACCTAATTTTCAAAGTAAAGTAAATAAGAGGAGAGGTGAAGTTTTTGGGGGGGGAACCAGTGATGTCACTTTATGTGTAGATGGATGATGGGAAATGAAATCCCCTTGCCTAGCTTCCTCTGTTAAATCTTTTTTTAAAGATGTCACTTCCTGTGCAGATGGATGATGGGAAATGAAGTCCTCTTACCTGGCTTCTGTTCAGAAAATTGAAATGTTATTTCCTTTCTAGATGGACGATGGGAAGAAAGTGATCTCTGTGACTTAATTTTTAAAGCAAAGTAAATATGAAAGCTGAAGCATCGATAAACATTTACAATTATTTCTACATATCATGCCACACCTAAAGGACCTCCACGGGCTCCCCATTCAGAAACAAGCATATTTCAAACTCCTCATTCACACTGTCAAGGCACTACATAAGACTGGCCTAGTATATCACAACCATCCAATCTGCTTCACAAACCTACCAAACACCTCTGCTCTTCTGACCCATACTTGCAGAAATCACACACTGAAAACTAGACCTGGAGGTTGAGCCTTCTCCTGAATCATTCCTAAAGCATGGAACGATCTCCCACTGCACAGAAGAGCCTCCTCCTCACTTCTTGAATTCCAAAAGAAGCTGGATACCTGACTTTTTGATTTGTGCAACAAGTTCTAGTGTTGTGTAGTTCCTATAAAACCTATATAGGATCTGCTCATTTAGACAACATACGCTGCAGGCTTGATGTCTAGACTGATTCCACCCCCACCTGGAATGTTGGCCTTTATACCAGCTAGCTCACAGTGCCTCTAGAAACTCCTCATAACAAGGACAGAATGGTTCTTGGCAACTACCTAATACGACCACCCTGATCACTCAGGACCGTGGAAACAGTGTACTACTTTTCGCTCAGTCACTCGTGCTCACTACATCTCAGAAAATGACACAGAATAAAGGGTATGGACGTTTTCAATAATTGTTTATTGACCAGTCGCCATTCTTGTGTAAAATTGATGTGTTGTAATGATCATTAGACACTAGCAGATATAAATGACTTAAAGCACTAAGAAGGATGGTAGATTTCTACCATTCTGAGATGATCATGAATACAGGCAACTATATAGAATATATGACAATAAAATGCTTACTTCTACGATGCTAGAACTAGATGTACCTAAGTGTACCTAGCATGTATGCAGGTGTTAAGTCATGAATCCCTCGAGGATAAAGTCAACCCCCATTACCTGAAGTGAAAAACTGTGAGACCCTGTCCTGGTCTCAGTTTGGACACCCAGCAAGGGATGTCAGAGCACTGAGAGCTGGAGTATCTGCATGCAGGGTGCTTCAGAGTCTCACGTTAGTGCATCGGCATGAAAGTCCTGATCTCTGTTTGTTTCAGCGGGATATGATGTTTTTATACCCAAAGGTCTCCCCGGGGGTTTTACCTTGCTGTGCCAGTGTCGGACCTAGGATGACATCAGGAATGAACTTTATACATAGTTTTTTTGCACAGGATGAGCCCGGCTGAGTTTCCAAGAATCCTCATGCATAATGTATGATGCTGCTACTGTGGGAATCCCGTGTTCTGTTTGCAGTGTCATATCTAGGTAAAAGGTCAGTCTCCAAGAACCATTATGTGTGTAATGTAGAGGAGAATATTGGTTATGTTACGTGAGCCTATATTGGGGTACCTATATGGAATATTACACTACGTGTGCTTAGACTTACACCTGCTCATCGCCCCTATCCCCTTCCGGGTGATAATGTGCTCTATAATCCACATAACATGAAATACATTTGATTTCCACTGTATTCTTAATTAGCTATCCACTTTAATCTTCATTCAAAAGTCATACATAATGTTCGTGTACAACTATATTTCTTTTCTTGAAATTTGTTTGAAAAAAGTTCAGACTCCCATAGTACAACTAATTGCACCGGAAATTACTTGTACTATTAGAGTCTAAACTTTTTTACCTGTTGAATACAGTTTAAGGTCATAATCACATTCTCACTGGCCATTGGTATTAGGTTAGTTACCTGTTATAATTATAAGTGTGAAGGTGGTCTTGAAAGATCACCAGTATGCACTTGCATTGAATTGCTTCCAACTGCACTGAATTGGATTTTGATTTCAAACCCCCCAAATCTTGTCTAGACAAAGTAAGTCTATAATTGTTATTTACTATGCTGGCCAAATACAATTTTTCATTATACCTGAGGGTATTCATGAAATGTTATTTGTTTATTGTCACTTAGTCTGATTTGTCATTGAATCTCAAGAAGGGCAATGTTTCAGCTTTTATTGAAAACCAAGACAAATTGATTATTTTGTGAAAATATTTCTCCCCAGAAAAAGTGCAGAAGGAGTTGGACGATGTCCTCGGTGATTCTCAGGTCATCCAATATGAAGACCGGAAGAGGCTTCCGTATACCAATGCTGTGATTCATGAGATCCAGCGCTACTGCAACATTCAGGGGATCGGCCTTTTAAGACAGGTTGTAAAGGAGGTCTCACTGCTGGAATATACCATTGGAAAGGTAGGATGTTGGCGATTGAGGCTGTGAAGTAGGCATTGCAGGGTCTTCATCTAACTATGGACATTACCTCACCAAATGTCAGGGCAAGCGGATGTTACATCAAGCACCTTAACCTAAGATACCATTACAGCACTGCCCTTGGTCCCCCCATTAACATCCCGATATTTGCTGTTGAGCGGTTAGTTTAATAGCACGGAGTGGACACTGCAGCTGTTAGAAATCCATGTTTGCTTCTTTTCCTGGTGCTGGCTTCTTGTCTTTTGAGAGATGGAGTAGAAAGAGCAGTGCCTAGAAGTACCAAAGATTAAAATAGGTGCTATCCGATATGACACCTGGCTACCCCATGCATTTGACAAGGTATAGATACACTAGCTGCATGAGACACAATGGTATTGATTGTATGTGTTAGGTTGTCAAGACAAATAATCCATACAAGCAGAAGAAGATATTCACTTTAATGATACATAGCAGCACAAATCTTCCCATTGGTAACTGCTCCAATCTGCACCAGCCAACTGAAATTGAGCTTGGAAAACTCATCAAGAGATGCACTTAAAAAATTCCATTCTTAAAGGGACCCTAAGGAAATCTACCAAGACACAGCCAATAGCACACCTCCCATCCCTACAATTGCAGAAAAACCCTTAGAGTAAAGACTTTAAATGAAGGTACAAATAATAGTTAAATAAATAACTTGAACTGAGGAACCAAGGATGTACAAATGACAACAGGATACTCAAGACAGATCATAATCCCTCAAACACATGAGATATGCCCCTTATCACTTCCAATTGTGACAACAGGTAAGAGAAAGTATATTGAAAGACCGGTTGATTCCTCAGAATCTACTGCCCATTCCCTTTGCACTGCTCCATCCAAAGACCAGTCTGCCAAACCCTCTCTGGAGTTGGAAGATCAAGAGAAACCCAACCACTTGGTAGGGTTGGATTGACAAACACCCTCCTCCGCACTTTCAGCTTTTACCCTTGCAGCGCTGCTTTTACTCCAATATTTGTAATTTTCCACCAAAATGGCATGCCTAAAGATCTTAACAATCTGTGTGCTGCAGTAAACCTTTGAGGAACTTCTTCTGAGGCTTGGAGGTGAAAATATACCCCCTAAAGCTTTTCAGGTCATCATATCTGTGCTTTCCTCAGTCTTGAGTTTCCTTTACTCTTCGGTATAAACCACTCACACAAGAAATCCCATCACACACACTTGTCTTCACTAGAATCCAATTATTGGCAATATATTAGAAGAGTCCCTATTCCTGATTAACACAAACGGGAATACATCTGTGGTGGAATGATTGATGAGTGTTGTGGTGGCTCCATAACCTGTTACAAGATCATTTGTGAGACACTCAAACAAGGCGACAATGCCAATGGAATGATTTCTTTCAATAAACGATTCAACGTCTCCACCATTCCATTCCCTTGAGGGTTATACAAGCTACAGAATGATGCTTGAAGTCAAAAGAAGACAAAAAGGTCTTCATGGAGTGAGATTTAATTTGTATGTCACTGTCTGTCACCAAATATTCAGGAGACCTTCTCTCTGGAATACATCTTTCAAGAAGCTAATGGCAATACCAGTGTTGTGCTTGCTCATGAACTTACATTCTATCAACTTGGAATGATAATTAACTATTACTAGAGCATACATCTTCTTGCAATTTATAAATTTGAGGAGAGGAGTTGGCCTAAGAGATAGGGCGATCGACCTCGAATCTGGGGAACCGGGTTCCCGTCTCGGCAATGACGCTGAACATCTTATGATTCTGGGCAAATGCCTTAATCTACCCTTGCCTAACAATAATTAATATGTCCTCATGTAACACAACTGGTGCTATGTAAAGAGCTCTGATACCCATACCTTCGGGTCAAGTTTGCCTTTATAAAACTCCATTAAAAAAAAAAAAATAATTCCCAACTTCTCCCAAGGCAATTTTAAGGTAGTCAACCACTGGAGACAACGAGGTACTATAGGTGTGTAATTAATTATCAGACACAATCTGCACAGCCAGCTATAAACACCTTCATGTTCCTATCTATTCTAAGCCACCAATAGTCAGTACGAAGCCTTTTATTTGTTCCTGTCAAAACGAACATGCCCAATATGTGCAAACTGTATTAGTCATATACCTAACTCAGCTTGACGAATCAGTACATTAATTCTCAGGACCAGCCCTCCTTCATCTTTGGAACAGGGATTTAGATCACTCTCCACATATATCTCCCTGGGCCAAACCTGACCAATGAACTTCTTCAATAATGTTTGACAGTTGTCCTCATCAGGACAACTTTCCCTTTCTTCTTGAGAGATAATATCCTTGAATAGCAAAAGTCTATGAATTAACTCTACTATACTACACATTCCATATTTGCAATCACATTATCATCTGAAACTGTTTCTAATAGACACCTTGGCAAGAAATACACTCTAAAATTCTTTCCTAAGGGAATGTGTCTACCAGAGAAATAGATTTATACATTTTAGAAAGAATCCTGAATGGTCTCATATCTGCTTGGCAAACATTCTAAAGAGTGTGATCCATGTCTAAAGTGAGGTCTCCTCCACACAAACATGTTGAAAAATGATTTGGGACCTAAACACAAACCAGAGTCTTTCTTTCTTCTAATGGTTTTGTAGTTTCGTTCAGCCTTTTACAAATATCTGAAGGTGAATGCTATAGTATTTTTTTTTACTGTTTGCCATCTGACTCTGAATCTCCTCCACACCAATTGCACTGGCATCTATATCAAAGATATGTCAACCTAATAAGCATGTAATGCAGGACTATTCACAATTTATCATTGCAGGTTTTTAAAAGTATAATTTTCATCCTTCCCCAAGAATTTCTATCACTACTTCGCAGTAATTTCCTTGAAGGTGCTCTTTATAATGTTAAATACTCCGCAAAACCTGAATGATATTTGCAGAGGCCTAGTAAAGATCTTAGCTGGGCTTTGTTTTTAGTGTCTGAGCTATATATTATAGTCTCAACCAAATCTGTGTTTGGTCTGATACCTTCAGCTGAAATGCGATTCCCTGATTATTCCTCATCTTGTAACAAAATTTGACATTTTTCTTCTTAAAGTGTAATACCATGATCTTGTAAAGTATCTAATACTGTGCAACACTTACTAAAGGCTCTGCTTACTATCAGTATAAATGAGGATGTCATTGTTGTAGGCCAACACGTTGATTCCTCCTAAGGTTTAATATACATTTTTGGAGAAAACTGAGGCTGCTGAGGCCAGGCCAAACAACATACAAAGGAATCTACCTGATTCAAATGGGGTACTGAATGATGTCAGACAGAAAGATTACTCACTGAGAATAGCCTGGTGGTAGGCAACTCTCGGATCTTAGGGGCAAACACTTTTGCTTCACCTAGTTTAGCTAACATTTTCTGGATCTTAGAAAAGGGGAAACAGTCTACTAGGATGTTACTATTTAGAGACCTCAGATCCACACACAAAGCCTTATATCACAGTTTTCTTCTTTGCCACAACAATAGGAGAGATCCAATGAGAGGATTGAACTGGCTCAATCACCTTTTCACTGCACAGGTTATGCAGATGTTCTTTTATATGACTCTAAATAATAAGCAAAATGTTCAGCAAACTATGACTAACAGGAATAGCTCTTGGTTTGAGAAGAATTTTGTGTTCATAACCATTCACTTTTCCAGGTTTACCCTGAAATATTGATTTATAGGTGTCAAAAACAAGCTTCAAATATAAAGTTTGAGGGGCATTGTGTCAACATGTGAGATTGAGCAAGCCATACCAGGTCTCAAAACAATACAAATCACCCCTTGGTCCCTCCATAGTGGTATGTACTGACCTCTCTTTGCTACACACATCATGGTGTGTATAACTCTATCCTTATAACTAACACATTCTTTAAAAATAACCCACCAAATCAATTTCAAAACCTCCAAATGCTACAGTAAGAATGCCAGGGGCAACAAGTGTATTTGTTTCCATTCCTTCTCATTCAACTTGTCAGTCACTTATGACAGGATATCCTGAATCTACATGGACATCAATTTCCACATCACCAATTGTTATATTGCAAACTTGATCCATCTCCTTGTCCAACTGTCCTACAAAGTTGGCCATCCTGATAAACAACATTATCTTGCCACTCTGTAAATATGTAAATATATAATGAGACTTTTCTGTGGTGTCCCATTACTCTTTACCAAATACAATCCTCTGCATATTTTTACATGCTCGACAAAAATATCAATCGTCTTGTCTACTAAGTGACAATGATTTGTGACCACAACATGTAGCAAGTTACCTGCGCACTAGCACCAGTCATTACACATTTCTTGCTTTCATAATTTGAATTTCAAAATGCTTAGCTTTGAACACAAGGGCATTCACAGTTCTGCTTCTTGCACCTTTGAACTTCCTTGGATGCTATTATGGAACAGTTCCTCTTGCAATTTCCAATATCTGTTCCAAACTTAGATTCCTGGGGCACAATAGTCTATCTTGTGTTCTTCAATTAAAACAGCTAACTACAGTCTAATCCCTTAAGTAATTATCCAGTATTCTGTTTTAAAGAGGGGAAGCAAGAATTCTCAGCTTTGCTAAGAATCCTTCAATTGACTCATGTTGAACTGGTGTGTTTAAAATCTGTCTCTCCACTATTATACTAGGGTTATCCTTGATGTGTTATTTAAATCTGTTCACTGCTTCCTCAAACTCACCCCAAAACATTTGGGCTGGGGGAACTAGCACAGTTACATGATCAAACATTCTTTGACCCTCTGTTCTAAAACAGTTAGTTATAAAGCAGATATTTTTTCCCTGAAGGGTCAAATGTAGTGCCATCAATGGCAACCATATTCCTGTCAAAGGTCTTGTACCATTGTTTCTACATTAATGCCTGCATGTCTAGTTCTGCTAAAAAAGTGGATGAACGATTTTCATTATGCTTTATGGAATACTCAGAATGAGATGTAGTTTATTTAATAGTGATGACTCTGTACAATACTTTAAACAAGTTTAGATGGATGGTAATGCGTTATCACAAAATAAATGCTTTATACCAACTTGGAAAACATTAAGTCTGTGTGTAAGATCTGGTTACTGAAGGAATGCTGTTGAAAAAGAAATTAAGGAGAGGTCCATCTATCAGGCACCCACTAGCTTTTTCTACAACAAAGTTGCTTTAGGAGAATCAGTAAATACAACGCTCACTCTTAGCTTTGAACAGAGTCAGGAGATGGAGGCGATCCCTAAGAAGAACGCAACCAAACCAGCCAATAATGTGTCCAATTTGTTTCTTTCACCAGCCGCGGTTCGTGCAAGTAACAGCGGTGGGGCGGTGTAAGGGGAATTCCAAGGGACGATGCAGACGGAAAATTAAATAAATAATTAATTTTCCATCTGCATCATCCCTCAAAATTCCCCCTTACATGGCCCCACCGACCCCACTGCTGTTACCTGCTCAGACCACAGCTGTCTTTCACTTACTTTAGCAACAGCTAGTGGTAGAGCTGGCGAAGTAGGAGCTAGCACAGCCACACTTCCTGGCCCATGGGTCTGTCAGGGCTGGACACAGAATCCAAAGCAGCATGAGGAAAGACGCTGTTATGCTTCCATACATGCTGAATGCTTCATAGGGGAGGTGAATATTGTTCAAAACAGCAGCACAGGAAAAGGCACCATATACCACAACAAAACACTGCACTCTCTCTGGCATTCTCCTACTAAATCGACCAGCTGGCAAAACAAATTGACGATGGCCACACCCTTGTTTGACTCACAAAAACTGGGATATATGGGGAACTCAAAAGGATTTGATAAATAGGACTTAATAGGGATTTCCCACGTTAAAGAACTTTAGTGTGCTGGGGGTGAAGCCCTTTGATACTCCTCAAACTCAATACGCTCTGGCAAATTCCGAATATTATCGTTACCTTCAAATCAGACGCTCTCTGCAAACAGCTATTCCTGAGGACTCTGCCATGCCAGACACCTCCCCACTAGAGGACAGACTATTAGATGGCCACCTGCCTGACAAGGCCATCTCCTTAACGTATCAAAAACGTATTATTAAGATCGGCAACCCTCTACAAAAATTGCGAGACAAATGAACTCAGGACTGAATAGAATTAGATGATGAAACCAGGCAAGAGGCGGTCTCCTCTTCTAAGACGGTTGCAATCCCAGTGAGACTCAGGCTGGTGCAATTAAAGATCCTCCACAGAATTTATATAACTGGTCCTGAACTGGTACACATGGGTGGGTTGACAGACGGCTCTTGTAGTACGGGTTGCGCACATATGGGCACATTTATACACATACTATGGCACTGTGAGCAAATCAAAGAATACTGGTGCAAAATCCATACTGTTATGAGTGAAGTGTTGGGGGTAGAACATGGACCAGAAGCACCCCGGTGCCTCCTTAATATCTGGAAACCAACTGACCTCAACTCCCACACTACGAAATGGGTCACGCTTGGTTGCATGATTGCCAAGAGAAATATCGCACAGCTCTGGGCAGCCCTGCACCCGCCCACAGTCAAAGCCTGGAAACAAGATCTAGACTGGTGTATGCTGAGGGAGAAAACAGTCTATGTGGCTCGGGGTTGTCCCCGCAAATGGTCCAAGGTTTGGGCCCCCTGGAACGAATACAGGCGAGATATATGTGTGCCACCCTGCGATGCCAATGATGATGATCCCCCATCCCCGTGAATTCCAATGAACGTTTTTGCTGTATTGTGTATAACCTGATTTTACTGTAACCCCAACTGATTCTGTGTTTTGTACCTTCATGTCGAGACTGTTTAATTAAAAGATTTACCCAAAAAAAAATACCACTGCACTCTCAGTAGAGAATGTGATTTAAATCCATATCTGGCTGTCAAAAGCATGTGAGGGGAGTGCGCACTCCATATTTGAAGGCCCAGGCAATCCTTCAAGCTCAACATATACATGGATTTTGTTGGACCTCAGCATAATAACAGTAGGGAAAGGCTGATAAACAAAAGGCAGCTCACCTTTAACCACAAATGAAGGAATGTTAAACTGTTTTTGATACTGCGTAAGGTGTCCAGTGGGTGCTACTCTTCTGAATCATCCAATCCTTGTATCCAAAATTAGTTTAGGTTGGGAGAAAACAAAACCAGGTAGGCTGCTAAAGATAGTGTTATTGATAAATAAATAGAAGAACAGCACACAAAGTCCCTTTGGCTACTGCTCATGGCTCCACCAGGCAACTGAAATCGAGTTTGGAATCCTCACCAAGAGATGCACATAAAATATTCTACTCTGGAAAGGACTCTAATGAAATCTACAATGAGATAGCCCATATCAGTAGGGTTTAGGGTCTCATGTGCATGCACACTAGCATTGAGGGGCGGCGAGTTAACCCAACACTACATGGTTTATCTGTGTTGCATAGCACAGATGAGAAGAGATGCTTCCATACTTGATGTAGATCTAGAACCGTGATTCTACAGCTGTGGCATTTTGTGCTAAATTTTATATGACTACCTACGTACCACATAATCCACTATTTGCTGGATAATTTCCAGCTTTTCCCCAAAAAATGTTTTCTAGCTTATATGTTCAAAATTTACATAAAAAGAATGCCATGCATGGTGTCCAGTAGTGTCAGACCCTTTCAAGCATAATTTTGGATTACAATACTTGACTACTTATCCACCATCTACTTTGTTATTTGCAGGTTTTTGAAGAAAACCTTTCTAGCTTAATCCCGTCAAAGCATATGAAAAAGACAGCAGTTCATGGTGCTCAGTAGTGGAAGACCATTTTTAAAGGTTAACTGTTCCCCTTTAAGGTGACTGCTTCTATTTAGGTATAACAATTGGTACTAATGAGATGTAACATTTTCAGTGTTAGTGTGTGTCAAATTCAAAAATTGAAAAATAATACTTCCAAAAATGTGCATATTATGATGCATAATTTAGAATTTCATGCTTGACTCTACTGCATTATTATGCTCTTCCATTGCCTCATAATTCTAGTTTCCCTGTGACGTACCAATTTTGTTCCATCTAAGTTCTCTCAAAGTTTAATTATGACGAAAGCTTCAAGGTATCAATTAGAGAGGTAGTTACATGTACATCAGTGTTTCAGTTCCTAGAGTTACACAATCAATGCACTGACTTTTACTCTTTTTACAATTTCCCAGATGTACACTAATGACTACTGATGGGTCTGGGTTTCAGTAAGGGAAGTTATTACTCAACAGAGCTGCTCATATTGCCAAATATGTCTATGGAAGGCAGTGCACTTCTACTACCCTGCTTCCACCTTAGGTCATGTAGGTGGACCAGATAGTTAAAGGAACCTTATTGATAAGTTGTTGATCCAGTTGTGGCCTTTCAGGAAGTGACAGAGTAGTTATGAAAGAAAAGAGATCATGGTGGTTTCACATGGTTACATGAAGAACACATCTGTCTGCTAAGACATCTTGTATGAACAAAATTTTGGACAATATTTTAATGATCATCATTATGATACTTGGTCTGAATTTATTTCTTGCAGGGTACCATTATTATACCTAATCTACCTTCTGCTATGTGTGATCCTGAATTCTGGAAGACACCCAATCAGTTCAATCCAGCAAATTTCCTGGATGAAGAGGGACACTTTGTGACCACGAAAGCCTTCTTACCCTTTTCTGTAGGTATGTAATTCCAAAACAAAAACACCCAGTTCAAAATTCCTCCTATAGGCAGCCACTACTGATTCCTGTTATCTTCTGTTCCATAAATCAGTGATCTGTAATTATTTTTAGAGTAATCAATAGAGGTTGTGTAGATATTGTTAAGGTGAATTTTTCATAAAGGAATGCGTTTGTTGATTTGCTTACAACCTGTGGCACAAATTGACAGATTAGTGCAAAATTTGGAACTTGCTTGGTATGTCTAACTCAGTTTCTAACCTCATATTTTGAGCAGATTGGCCTACAGGGTGAAGTAAAAGTAGCTTTTTCTATCATAAATTACATAGAAATGTTTCCTCTACTTCACTGAATTACACAAAGCGTGACAGAATATTTTTGTGCTATGGTGTAACTCCATGTAGTCGGTCTTGAGATATTTTTGCTACTAAAAGGTGCCTGATGGGATTTCAAGTGTTACTCTTATGTATATCTTGACCGTTAATCTACAGATTATGCACAGATCTTATTCAAGGAGAAACAGAGGTTATAAAGGTAAACAAATGTGGCTGTCCTAAAACTTTTTCTGTTGACCTCTTCTATATGTGCTGATCCAGAGAGGATTCACACAGGGATTCAGATATTCTGGAGATCTGATTGCCTCCCATGTCTGAAAGTTCTATTGAGGCATTAGTACACAATGTAAGGGAACAAGGGGCATACACAAATCCTGCAGTGTAGGTAAAAAATCTGTAGGAGAAACTTGCCATTCTTATCATTACAAAATGCATTTGAAAATCAGAAGTGCTTAAAGTGAAATGTGAATGAACAAGGATGAGGAAATTTAGACATCACTAACGTACTGTGGTGAGTGAGGCATCAAAGTCACAGGTGTGAGAGAGAAAGAAAGGCAAAGTGAGAGAGAGCAAGATATATAAGACAGGGTAACATGGCCTTAAATCTGTAAAAGAAAAGACAGATCCTTCCATGAGTTTAAAGTTAATGTTGATATATTTTACTTTCCTGCACAAAAACAATCCCTAAAGGCATTTTTCATTTTTTTTATGAGTGCTGTCAGTAGAGTCAACAGATTATATTACATCCTTAAGGTACTTAGACAACTAAAAATGGATATGTGACAACTTTTTGTTGAAAAAAGGGCAAGCGCCTCGTAATGAGTCTAAGAAAGCAAGGGTGCCAGAGACGTTTTGCGAGGTCAGAGAGGTGTTTTACCACATTGAAGAGCATCTAAAGACAGTTTTGAGCTATATTCCCTGTAGACTGCGCGCGCAGCCTTTCTAATTTGAGTGCTCAGACACTCTCAGGAAGTGTGCTCATTGCTCCCAGACTTAATAGAGATAGAAGGGAGGTGTAAAAAATCCCCTTTTCTCTTTTCATGGCTGATGCCTCTGGAGGCTGTTGGGAGCAGTTTTTGAGGTTGGCCACAGGTTGTGTGAAATTAACCATATGATTTTGCTTCACACAGCAAAGAGAGGGTGAGAATGTAGAATTACTGCCAGAGCTGCTGACTTTGGAACTGGGAAAAACAGCTTCCAGTGTGATGGTCAGGTAAAATGGTCCAATACTTTTTGGTCCAGGTTGCTATATAAAATTTCAACAACAAAAAAAATCTTTCACAACGTTCTCCGTTCTGTTTAAAAACTCACTTTTAATAAATCCTTCAGCACACAGTCTGATGTGCTAAGGTCAGGGCAAGTAGAATTATGCTGCATGGGTGTGCAAAATTATGCGGTAAGGTAGACAAAATTGTGTGGCAACAATAGACAAATTACGCTGAATAATGTAGTAAATTTTTTGTTTGTATTACTTCATTGTTATGTTATTTTTACACAGGATAAAACTGTCTATTCACAGGTTTTGCCTAATTTCTACCTGTTTATCAACCAAATGCAGAAATATTCAACTGAAAAATGACCAGCTAACATTTGCTATTTTGTGATCGTATTACTATATCATTTTGGCATGTTCACACGTGCTATCACTGTCTGCGCAAATGTTGCACCTCATTAGTACCAATGTAACACCCACATACAACAATTAGCAACAGAAAGGTGACTGGTTAACCTTTGCGAAAGGTCTTCCACTTAGTACCTTTTGATACATTCAAGCTAGAAACAATTTTTGGGGTTTTAAATCTGAAGATTATGCAGTATCTGGTGGATTATGTGGCACATGTGGCAAATCCATAGTTATGCGGAAAGGGTCAGAAAGGTGCATAATTCCGGGTATGTAACTGTTACCACAGATTTTTTACCACGCATACCATTACCACGCATACTTTTACAACGCAGGTCATTTTACAACGATTACCTTTACAACGCATTACACTACAACGCACATACTATTACAACGCATACCATTACAACGTAAGTATAATTATAGGTAAGTTTAGCTTTTTTTAAAAACATTTTTTAGTGGTATTTGGTTATGGGGTACAGGGGTATTTTTAGGTTTTAGGGCTGGGTTTGGGTTTTGGGGTACAGGGGTATTTTTAGGTTTTAGGGCTGGGTTTGGGTTTTGGGGTACAGGTGTATTTTTAGGTTTTAGGGCTGGGTTTGGGTTTTGGGGTACAGGGGTATTTTTAGGTTTTAAGGCTGGGTTTGGGTTTTGGGGTACAGGGGTATTTTTAGGTTTTAGGGCTGGGTTTGGGTTTTGGGGTACAGGGGTATTTTTAGGTTTTAGGGCTGGGTTTGGGTTTTGGGGTACAGGGGTATTTTTAGGTTTTAGGGCTGGGTATGGGTTTTGGGGTACAGGGGTATTTTTAGGTTTTAGGGCTGGGTTTGGGTTTTGAGGTACAGGGGTATTTTTAGGTTTTAGGGCTGGGTTTGGGTTTTGGGGTACAGGGGTATATTTAGGTTTTAGGGCTGGGTTTGGGTTTTGGGGTACAGGGGTATTTTTAGGTTTAGGGCTGGGTTTGGGTTTTGGGGTACAGGGGTATTTTTAGGTTTTAGGGCTGGGTTTGGGTTTTGGGGTACAGGGGTATTTTTAGGTTTTAGGGCTGGGTTTGGGTTTTGGGGTACAGGGGTATTTTTAGGTTTTAGGGCCGGGTTTGGGTTTTGGGGTACAGGGGTATTTTTAGGTTTTAGGGCTGGGTTTGGGTTTTGAGTTACAGGGGTATTTTTAGGTTTTAGGGCTGGCTTTGGGGTACAGGGGTACAGGGGGATTTTTAACATATATTTACAAATATTAAAATTAATTTTAAAAATAAAATTATTTAATAATTAAATAATAAATAATTAAATTAAATAATACAAAAATAATTATTTACATTATATATTGATATTATATACTTACCTATACTTACGTTGTAATGGTATGCGTTGTAATAGTATCTGCGTTGTAGTGTATTGCGTTGTAAAGGTTTCCGTTGTAAAATGACCTGCGTTGTAAAAAATGCATGGTAATGTTATGCGTGCTAAAAGTACGCTTGGTAACATCATATATCCATAATTCCGTGGCCCTGACCACAAGGGTGTGACGGTTCTATCAAGCATAGGATTTGTACTGGAAGGGGACCCTTTGAGTGCCAAAAATATAATTTACAACTTGTCCCACTGTGTGTATGCAGCACAGTGTAACAAACATACAAAGTTTGAAAAACATGGCGACTTTTAAAATTTGCTCCACTGTTATGCCTGACTCAGAGAGCGGTATGTATTTGACTGTCTAACCACTGGCAATCACACGGGGTAGCATTCCAAACCATTGTTCTTTTGGCCAGCAGACCAAGTCAGTTTGGACCCAGCCATATGTAAATCAGTCTTGACTCTGCTTCAATAAGAACAGTCAGGCCCAAACTGCCATGACATTTTTTTCCTGAACCAGAACACAAGCAGCCAAAGACTGCCCTGATTTTGCTAAGAACTCTGTGAAGTGTCCCCAAGGGTTTAGCTCCATGTGGTCTTTTCCTATGAGAGGGTTGGGGAAGAGTCATTCAAACAGAGAATAAAACCGGTCCCAGGCATGCACTGGTAAAACTCAAAACAGAGGCTCAAAACAGAGGCGACAGCGGAGCAGAGGCCAAACATTCATTCAGTGGGTTGTGCGGGACCTTGTCATATGGTAGAAAAGAGGACACAGAGACTGGGTGAAAGCTGATGGGTGAGGTGAAAAGGCAGCAGAAATGAAGTAAAACAGAAGGGTGAGATTAAACAGAGGTGGATAGAATGAGGTTGGATGGCGGAGGTCAACTGTGGAGGCAAGATATTAAGGAGAGAAAGAATTGAGGGGTGAGGTTGCGATGTGAAGTAAAGAGAATAAAGGAAGAGGAGAGGTAACGTTGGAAAATGAACAAGCAGATAGTAAAGTCAGAATGGAAAGATGGGAGAGTAGAGAAAAGGAGGAAAGATAAGTATGGGGATTGGAAAGAAAGAAAAGATAATAGATAGGAAAGGAGAAAAAGAATAGAAAGAGGGAGAGGAAACAAGATATGGGAGTGCGAATGAAAGGGATGATGTGAGTGAAGAGAGAAAAGGAGGCACATATGGAGAGGATGAGCTATGGAAGTGAGACAGAGAAAGGAACCAATGAATAAGCAAGATATGGAGGGAAAAGAAGGAAAGGGGTGTTAAATGTAGAAAGGAAAGAAAAAGGAGGGAAAGGAATAAGGAAGAAAAGGACAATAAAACAACGAAAAAGAAGATAGGTAGACCAAGACGTGACAAACAAGGTCGAAGACAAGAAGAGAAATGAGTAAGCCTGGGTAGTGAACTTCGCTCCGCTTGCAGAATATGCTGAGTTTTCCTCACTCCGTGTTACGCGGAGCTCACAGATTTCTGAAAAACTCTGCTCCGCATATGCGGAGTGGAGCTTTTTTCCTAGCTTGTGTTCTTCAAAGTCAAGTTGGCAAGCGCAAGCGAGGAAAATCTAACTCCCGGCAAAATGTTTCCTTGTTCACAATCCTCAACATCAAGTTGGCGAGCCTGAGTGTTTAAAATGGTGAGATTTCTCAACACATGGGGGTCAGGGTTCTCATTGCGAGTGGTCGCGTATGCTTGTGACCGTGCCCGTTGAGAAAGCTGCCGACTGAGTAAAAATCTACTCGAGCTTAAGAAAGGACAACAGCCGTTTGCTGTGATTGTCAGTGCTGGATGCTTGTCCGTACTGTGCAATGAATTGCGAACTGCACCATGCAAAGCATATGATGCCGTTCGCAATGATTGCACAGTACGGACAAGCATCCAGCACTGAAAATCACAGCGAACTGCATTTTGCTATCGCACTCCACCACCAACTCCACCCAGGGTTAGACATCAGGTGGGTGAGAGAGAAGCATATTCAAGAAGTAGATTTATAGAGTAGGATTGGAATGAGAGCGAACAGGGAGATTAGAAGGATTCTGTGGGAGAGATAATTTTAGAAAGTAGATTGGAGAGAGGAGAAAGGATGAGGGAGAAGTGGAGCAGAGTAGAAATAAAAAAAAGAAAAGTGGGGATGGTAAGGAGGAGCAAGGAGAGAAGAAAAAAACTAAGACAAGGGAGGAAGGAGATAGGGACAAGCATGAGAGATTGAATGGCAGTGGATAGGGATAAGAAAAGGTGCAAGGAGGAGATAAGTGCGACATGGAGGAATCAAATAAAGAGGAACTGTATCAGGGTAAAAGATGCTATGGCATCCATCACCAGAGGTGTGAGGCGCCCACTGAGGCCTTGTAATGGGTGTCTCTTAATACCAACCCAGAGATTCTTCTAAAAAGAAATGAGATAACAAACAATCCAAAAATATTAATCAGAATGCATCAGCATCAATGGGGGGGTCTCCCCGTTTGGAGCTCTCTGGTAGAAAATACAACTTTAGGAACCATGATTACATAAAAAAGCCTGACAGGTATCAGGATACTGATACACATTCCTGTTGTCCCTTTCAGGGTTCATCCAAAAACTCGGAGCGGGAAGGATTGTCAGAACGCAGATCAGAAGAGCGAGTAAAGCCAAGTGAGACACATTGCACTTCAGACTACATTATCAAACAAGAAGATAAACCCAAATCTAAACCTCGGTTTAAAAAGAAGAAAGAAGCTGGTCTTAAAAAAAGAAATGACCAGGATACTGAGGACTCGATTATTGAACAGGGAATGGGCTTTGACTATGCTAGACAGCGCAGCAGAAGTAACAATAGCTAGCGAGAACCTGATTGAATTTCTGGTGACAGCAGGGTTGAATGAACATTTCAGAGTGGAAACACCTGATACAAGGGTAAGTGTCCCACATTGTTTACAGGAAATAATACTCCAAATGGAGGGGGACATACCCAGGAAAGTGAAAGGTGTATTTTGGGAGAACCTAACATATGGATGCAATATCCTGTTGGAGGGAAAATTGGCCACCTGAGTTTGTTAAGAAATGCCTCAAAGGAGAAGACGTAATATTACCAGCCTTTTCTGACCTCATTCCAGAGTCACAAAAATATACATATGTGCAGGAGTGGGCAGTAACACTAGCTCCCGCATTAAACCACAATGCTGTAGGGGATACTGTGTCACCTCACCATGAAATCCCAGTCAAAACTACTCCTAAACCACAGAGGAGTACACAATAAAACATGACACAAAGAAACAAGTCAGGGATATCGCAGATCAACTTGAATACCAAGGTGCGATTGAAAATTGCACCTCTCCCATGAATGATCCTTTGTTTCCCGTAATGAAACACAATATTTCATTCTCTTTAGTTTTACACTACAGTCATTTGAACACAAGCACAAAAACATTTGCCACACAGAAGGCACACAGTGCTGCATTAATGTATAACATTGCTCAGAAGAAATACAAAACAACACTAGATATCTCAAATGGATTCTTTTTCCAAAATATAGTGCCTGCAAGTAGAGATTTGACAGCATTTTCCACCCTAGGCTCTCAATGAAAATTTTGTAGACTGTCCCAAGGGTATAACAGTAGTACTGAGTTGATCTCAGCCAGGGTATCAGAGTTACTTCATAATTGTGATGAGGAGGCATTGTCCTATGTAGATGATGTATATCTGATGGACAATGAATTATTGGATCAGTTGCCCAGGGTGAACAACATAAGTCTGTGGTTCGTCGCTGAGTGCTACAAGTTTAACTTTAAAAAATCAAAATTTGCCCACCTCAATGTCCTATTTTTGGGATATGAGTTACCAAGTGACGGGGAAGTGCCCGGAAGACAATTTGATGTCTAACAATTCCTAAAAATAAGATCTACTGTTTATAAAGTGAACTTGGATTGCTTTCATTTTGTGTTTCTTTCTTAATCAGCTGAATTCAGTATTCTGAATGATTTACACTTGTTCCTTTGGTTAAGCCTGACTGCTCAAAGCCACAGCTTCCCAGGGTTGAGCTAAGGTTCTACAAGCAATTTAGAAAAGGGGGGTGGTGATGAACAGAGTGTCTGAATTGAGCAGACCACTCTTACCCAGTCCAAAGATCAGGGCTTGATCCATCACCGTTATTTATCTCACTGCCCCACCCCGGCTCAGAACCTGGCTATATGCAAATCAGTCTGTCCCTGGCCCAGTGCATCATGGGAACAGGGCAGACTAAACTACCAAGCCAATTCTTCACCAGAAAGGAGACAAGCTACCGGGGACCGGTTTCTGGCATTTCAGCCGTCTTCGGCCCGGCTTGCTTGAATCCTGATGGAGCAGTGAGAAAGGGACTCATGTCTGAGTATACCCTGCCACACCTATAGTGGCCAAAAACGATTTAGAAAAGGGGGGTGGTGATGAACAGAGTGTCTGAATTGAGCAGACCACTCTTACCCAGTCCAAAGATCAGGGCTTGATCCATCACCGTTATTTATCTCACTGCCCCACCCCGGCTCAGAACCTGGCTATATGCAAATCAGTCTGTCCCTGGCCCAGTGCATCATGGGAACAGGGCAGACTAAACTACCAAGCCAATTCTTCACCAGAAAGGAGACAAGCTACCGGGGACCGGTTTCTGGCATTTCAGCCGTCTTCGGCCCGGCTTGCTTGAATCCTGATGGAGCAGTGAGAAAGGGACTCATGTCTGAGTATACCCTGCCACACCTATAGTGGCCAAAAACGATTTAGAAAAGGGGGGTGGTGATGAACAGAGTGTCTGAATTGAGCAGACCACTCTTACCCAGTCCAAAGATCAGGGCTTGATCCATCACCGTTATTTATCTCACTGCCCCACCCCAGCTCAGAACCTGGCTATATGCAAATCAGTCTGTCCCTGGCCCAGTGCATCATGGGAACAGGGCAGACTAAACTACCAAGCCAATTCTTCACCAGAAGGGAGACAAGCTACCGGGGACCGGTTTCTGGCATTTCAGCCGTCTTCGGCCCGGCTTGCTTGAATCCTGATGGAGCAGTGAGAAAGGGACTCATGTCTGAGTATACCCTGCCACACCTATAGTGGCCAAAAACGATTTAGAAAAGGGGGGTGGTGATGAACAGAGTGTCTGAATTGAGCAGACCACTCTTACCCAGTCCAAAGATCAGGGCTTGATCCATCACCGTTATTTATCTCACTGCCCCACCCCGGCTCAGAACCTGGCTATATGCAAATCAGTCTGTCCCTGGCCCAGTGCATCATGGGAACAGGGCAGACTAAACTACCAAGCCAATTCTTCACCAGAAAGGAGACAAGCTACCGGGGACCGGTTTCTGGCATTTCAGCCGTCTTCGGCCCGGCTTGCTTGAATCCTGATGGAGCAGTGAGAAAGGGACTCATGTCTGAGTATACCCTGCCACACCTATAGTGGCCAAAAACGATTTAGAAAAGGGGGGTGGTGATGAACAGAGTGTCTGAATTGAGCAGACCACTCTTACCCAGTCCAAAGATCAGGGCTTGATCCATCACCGTTATTTATCTCACTGCCCCACCCCGGCTCAGAACCTGGCTATATGCAAATCAGTCTGTCCCTGGCCCAGTGCATCATGGGAACAGGGCAGACTAAACTACCAAGCCAATTCTTCACCAGAAAGGAGACAAGCTACCGGGGACCAGTTTCTGGCATTTCAGCCGTCTTCGGCCCGGCTTGCTTGAATCCTGATGGAGCAGTGAGAAAGGGACTCATGTCTGAGTATACCCTGCAAGTTACGGTGGGTTGTTGGGCCCACCAAATCGGGCACTGTGCACTTAGCGCTCCGCGCTTTAATTATACTTCGCACACTTTAAATGTTTAGTTGCTTGTTTTATTCTTGTTCTATTGCAAGCTTATTTGTATTACTCATGTATTATTATCATTTTTCATAATACAAGCGTATTTCAACATTTTATCATTTTTACATACATAACAAATACTTCAGTGCTTTGATATCAATTCAATTACCACACTATACAGTATATACATATTTTACACGTGAGCCCAATGCATTTCGGCGCCGCGATGGTGCCTTCATCAGGGGCGTGTCTGGAAATCAAACATATGAAATGATGTCAGAATCTTAATAGGTGTTCATGGGGTGCGTGTGTCTAAATTCTATCGTTAGGTCATACCTGATGGTTCAAACAATTTATATGCGTCTCAATCCTTTTGTTCAGTGTTCGTCACTGTGGGTGATAATAAATCAAAGTTGATTGTCAACTAATGGCCGCATAAGGGTTTAATAAACTATATCCTGAAGGAACTAATGGGAACATACCTGTATGTGTCGTTATGTGATCGCTGAAAAGAGAAATTCATATGTGTCAGGGTAAAACTAATCCTATTTAACAAGTAGATCTCTCTGATGCTCTAGGTCATGAGACCCTTACCTTGTCTTCACCAAAATCAGATCACTATCTGGTGAAAGAAAACTCAATTACTAATCTGCTTAGGAGCAGTGCGGCGGTATTTTCTAAATACTCGAGATAAACATGTTGCAGGCATACCTGGTTCGCCAAATGTTTCCGCCTTGTATGGGGTTTCGTGTGATGGGCGTTATGCTACGCGGAGTGCCGGTAGAACGCCATATGTAGCTCCGTTTGCTTCGCCGCGGAGCGGAGTTGAGGACATTAAGGAAGGACTGCACCAAAAAGGACGTGGGAGTCCTGTTGATCGATGTGGGCGCCATATTTGAACCTGTCTTTTGCCAGGAAACTCAATGTTCACTGCTATATCGGCAATCTAACACTCTAAATTCATGGTAATTTATTCGATCGCCACGGGTGGACAATCTGTAGAGCCTGTTATTAGAATGTGCACTAGCCTGTTGGAAGAAATTACGATACCAGCAGATTCCTGATGTGTGTTATAATGGGTCTCTGACAGAATGTGATCGATGAGCTGTCAACGAGCAATCGCTATATTAAGAAATTATATTCGTAACAGAGATATGCTAAAACAGACTGACCCAATTCGTATTGTTATATTTACTATGGAGTTATGGGTGAATAAAAGGGAGTGCTCCTTGCGCACACCATTTACTTGAGTATACCCTGCCACACCTATAGTGGCCAAAAACGATTTAGAAAAGGGGGGTGGTGATGAACAGAGTGTCTGAATTGAGCAGACCAGTCTTACCCAGTCCAAAGATCAGGGCTTGATCCATCACCGTTATTTATATCACTGCCCCACCCCGGCTCAGAACCTGGCTATATGCAAATCAGTCTGTCCCTGGCCCAGTGCATCATGGGAACAGGGCAGACTAAACTACCAAGCCAATTCTTCACCAGAAAGGAGACAAGCTACCGGGGACCGGTTTCTGGCATTTCAGCCGTCTTCGGCCCGGCTTACTTGAATCCTGATGGAGCAGTGAGAAAGGGACTCATGTCTGAGTATACCCTGCCACACCTATAGTGGCCAAAAACGATTTAGCAAACCGGGCCGAAGACGGCTGTAATGCCAGAAACCGGTCCCCGGGAGCTTGTTTCCTTCCCAGTGTAAGAATTGGCTTCTGTAGTTTGGTTTGTCCTGTTCCCATCATGCACTGGGACAGGAACAGACTAATTTGCATACAGCCAGGTTCTGAAACTGGGATGGTGCAGTGAGCTAAAAAACGGTGTTGGATCTAGCCCTGATCTTTTGACTGGGTGAGAGCTTTCTGCTTAATTCAGAGACTCTGTCCCTCACCACCCCTTTTTGTAAATATAAGGTTCTACAAGCAAGCCTGACTAGACCCAAGACAGGTTTGTGATCTTAATACAGGGCAAGGGCACACCACAACATATGTATAATAAACCCCTTTCCTTGCAGTCGAGAGGTACCACTGTGGAGATTGTCAGTAGCTTCCCTGCTAAATGTAATACATTCCCCGACATGAAAGAGAAAATAAGGAGGTATTTTGAACACAATAAAAATGCAGCCAGTATGAGGTGCATAGAATTTGATGGAATGCATGAAGTAATACACTTCATGAATAACTGGCAAGGATATCCATGAGGAAAAGATAAATAGAAATTTCCGCAGCAAAAAACAAATTGAATGTGAAAAATAAACACCAGCACAGGGATGTAGAAACAAAAGAACAGTACATGGCACGAAAAAAAAATCCTGAAAAAAATGAGAGACAGAGGCAACTGATACAAGGTATACAATTTCAACAGTTACTACACAGAGAGTGAGACAGAGTGGGTAAACTTTTATTCTGGCTGTTGAGAAAGGGACACCGCTACAACTATTACAGCAATAAGAAATAAGCATGGCACAATAGTGAACACACACAGCAGTATAAATGAGGCATTCTTTGCATTTTATAAACAACTATACAAACAAACACCCTTGTCAGGACACAGATGTAACATAACCAATATTGTACACATGAGGATTGCCATGATTGATGCAAGTGCAGAAAAGCCAACTGGACTACAGGAAATAAAAACTGACATAAAAGAACTAAACACTGCCAAGACTCAGGGGGGGAAATATCCTCCCAGAATACTGATATACTGGACACATGTGGGTATCTTGGTGCAAAGACTGTTAATGGTATACCAGGAAGTTATGGAAAGGGGAGAGCTGCCTAAGTCAATGTATTAGGCTGTATTAGTAGTACTTTGAAACTTGAGATGGATCCATAAAACTGTATGTCTTAAAGACCACTTCTATTCTTAGCATGGACAAGATACTGGGTAAGGTCCATGTGTTGTGGCTAAATGGAATGATCCAGTGCCTGGACCACATGGACCAGAATGGCTTCACACCAGGAGGAGAACTGCACTGAACAGCACATGCTTGGCTAGTGTTATATGAGAGCCAGAAAGCAGTGAGAAAGAAATATCAAAAGTGCTGTTGGACACTTTACTTTACTTTAGCTTTATTTCAATTTAAGATGATAAAACATGAAAGCATAAATTCCTCATACTGATAACTGGAAATGCCATCCAATAAAAGCGCTTTGGCAACCAGGAAAAATGCTGGCACTATAACATCCAATAATACAGCAAAACACATAACAATTAAGCAAACATAAATGTAAAGTGCATACTGGAAATTAAAAACACATTACCATTAATAGGATAAAAACAGAAGTGAAGGCCGGGGGCACACAGTACAAAACATAAATCAGTTACATTAAAGATTGCCTAAGCTGTAAACTGTGTTTAAGGAAGGTGAACCCACCAAGGCAAACCTTGGGGTTTGGGAGGGTCTATAAATAAAGAAGGGTCAGGATGTGTCAGGAAAGTTAGGTAGCTCTCAACAAGTTAGTAACAGAAACATCGTAGCAATTATTAGAACATTGGTTATTACCTAATTGACTCCTAAGCTGCCACAAACTAAACAACCTGCACCTAACAAATAACATAAACAAATTAATTACAACATTCACCAAATTAATCACCAATTTACTGATTAATAATAAACAAGTATTTCATAATTAATGAATTATAGCTTAATTAACATCCCACCCTATACCCCACTCACCAAGAATATCACTTAAAAAATAATTGCACAATTTATATAATTATCAATCAACTAATTAATACTAAACAATGAATTAATAAATAATGATAGTTAACTATTACCTAATTAAATTCCCACCCTATACGCCTACAAACAAAACAGCCCACACCTAAAATATCTCCTGAAAATATACCTGCAAAATTTTAATTAAATAATAAATATTGATTACAAAATAACTATTAATTAATAATACTTAATCAACTTCCAACCCTGTAGCCCTGCAAACCTCATAACCCACCGCAAAACTATAAATTACTATTATTAATAAATACATTTGAAAAAAATGAAAATTAAAAACTATAATTCAAAATTATTAACAACAATTATACAAATAATATATAACATATACAATTAAAATATGTGCTAAAACACATAGGGGCTGATTCTGATGCGGTTAGGAATGGCTCCAACTCTGTCAGAGCCACCCTAACAGCATTGGGCTTGCCCGTTCGGATTCTTTTCTGATGACGCCATTCCGATGGGCTAGGTTGGAAAGGAATCTGACTCAGTTTTCCGGATGGCGTCTGACGGGCTCTAAGAGCCCGTTCGCCATCCGGAATCCCTTCATTACTCCCCCCGCCGGCACTATCCAGCCGAGAGAGTACAATGGCAGTTTCCCACTGCCTTTCTGTGCAGGCCTTTTCGACACAGAAAGGCATTGCAAAACTGTCTTTGGGGGCCCCCAAAGGGGCCCCCATGGGTACAAGGCCGCCGACTGGATGTTGATTCCTGCTCCAGGTGGCAGGCACATTGAGACACCTGCCACGGCGTGTAGGTATGAACTGCACCTCTGCACTTAACTATGCAAGCATGCATACCATTCGGAATGATGCTCCCATTGTTAATTATACGATTGCGACCGAACAGGGTTTGATTGCATCCTACTTGCAGGTCTGGAACCGATGACAAGAGGTCGTTTGGCTCCTGTTCCTGGCCGATGTCGCAGTAACGCTTTCCTTCACAGGTAAACCTAACTACTGCCACTCAATGTGGGGGTACACAACGTCCTCCCTGGAAACCCAGGCCCCAGCCCTGACAGGAAATCCAAAGGAGGGATATAAGATATGGGCCGATTGGGTCAACCAAGTCGTAGAACAGTGCACTCAGAAAGCTAAGCCAATAATCCACCTTGCCAGGAAAAAGGCTGCATGGTTCAATCTCCACCTAATTTCACTGAAAAAAACATGTACAAAAATCGAACGTAAATGGAGGAAAGACTTTGACCCCACCACTAAAGGTCAATATAACTGGCCAATAGACACTACCACAATGAACTCATAAAAGCCCAAGCCAAATATTTTGAGGATAAAATTAACTCAGCCCATAATTCCTCCAGGGAGTTATTTAAGGTTGAGCGATCCCTAATGTCTACGGGTCAGAATAAGGCCCAGCAAACATCCTCTAAAGAGAGATGTGACAAGCTTGCAAGCTTTTTTGAAAACAAAGTAGAAACAATATATAACTCCCTGCAAGGGAACATGGATGTAAACACAACAGTCTATCAATCAGGAATCTGCGCTCTTTTGGTAATGACAGTAGGGCCACATTTAGACCATTTCCTGGCACTTAGTGTGGAAGCCTTGACATCGATCTTATGGAACATCAAGTCCGGATCCCTGCAAGACCCAGATCCTCAACATATCCTCCTGCAGGGAGACTAAACTACAATGACCAGTCCAGCAGAACTTCCATCGCTCTCCCTCACACACGGGATAATGCCCCAAAACTGGAAACATGCCAATAGTTTTACCACTGCTGAAGAAACCTCAACTTGACCCCGCAGAACCCTGGAATTATCGACCAATCTCACTCTTAACCCTGTTAGGTAAAATAGAAGAAAAGCATGTCAATCAGACCTTGTCCAAGTTCCTGGAAGACATTGAGGTGTTTCACCACACCCAGATGGGTTTCAGACCACGACATAGTACAGAGTCTGCCCTGCTGGTGATCACGGAGGAACTCAAGGGTATCCTAGATCAGGGGTGTACAGCGGCAGTCCTGCTTCTCTGTCTTAGCCCAGCCTTTGACACTGTTGATCACAACACCCTGATCCTCAGGTTAAAAGAGGCTGCCATTACAGACATTGCACTGAAATGGTTGCCTAATTCATAGAAGACAGATCCTTCCAGATAATGGAAGGTGAGCATCCGCCCAGAGTCCCACATTATTTAATCTATACATGCTACCTCTGGCTAAGATAGTGCAGAAATGTGGGTTATCTATTGTATCATATGCAGATGATACCCAGCTGGTACTATCAGTGATGGGGTCCCATTATCCCAGCACACCCAACTGTCCCCCTGCATAAAAGAAGTAGTGGAATGGATGAACAGGTGCAGCCTAAAACTGAACGGAGAAAAAAACAGAACTAATTTTCCTGGGAAATAAGTCAGTGCCCAGAAACATCATCTTTTGGCCTCCAGAACTAGGCAAACCACTGGTCCAAAAAAACTCCATTAAAAACTTGGAAATGGGGTTGGACCACAGTCTTTCTATGGAGACACCAGCCAAAAAACTGGCAGCCACCTGTTTTGGAATGCTACGCTCGATCTGGAAAATTTGACTTCTTATCCCAGAACTGGCATGGAGAACCGTGGTTCAGGCATTGGTGATATCACGGCTGGACTACGGCAACTCTCTCTTTCTGGGCTCCCCTAAATATGTATTGAAAAGACTTCAGGTGGTTCAGAATGCCACAGCCAGGAAACTCCTAGGCACCCCCAGACAAGATTCAGTGAAAGCCGCTTTAAAAACACTGCATTGGTTTCCAATTCAAGCCAGAATCAAATTTAAAATCATTATGTATTGCCCACAAAGCTATGAACAAGGGTTTTGCCCTACTAAGAAATGTTGTAGCTCCTTATATTCCGGGTCGATCTCAAAGGAATTGGCACAATAAGTGCTGCAATCCCAGTGGTAGCATCTATTGTACAGGCCCTAGGTATATGGTACACTACTTTACTAGGCACTTATAAGTAACTTAAACATGCCACACGGGTATAAGATAATTTTACAATGATTTAGGCAATGAACACAAGCACTTTAGCACTGGTTAGCAGGCCTAATGCCAGCAAAATCAAATTTAGAAAAATAGGATGGTGAAGGCAATATGTTTAGGGGAAAACCACCTTAAGGTTGACAGATCTAACAGCATGTAATCTAAGTGAGGCAATAGACAATTGGGCAATCCGAACAAATGAGTGCAAACATGCAGAATTGTTATATGGGGAGAATCTACTGGTCTCCTTGACAAACCCAGAAGAATACTTAGCAGTACTACTGAATGAATTAGATGCATCCAGGAAGCAGTCTGGACTGAGGGGCAAAAACTGAAATCAATACTATTTCAAACTGGAGCATGTTAGAAAATGTGGATTATTAGATGGTGTCGTTGTGCGACCACACTGTGTAATAATTCAGTTCAGTTCAGTATTTATTGAGGATTTGGATCTCCAATGAGGTCCACATAACATATATGGAGTGGTGTGGCTCAGTGGAGTGGTGTGGCTCACTGGTTAGAGGCGGCAGACCCAAGAGCAGAGAACGGGCCGGGACCAGGGTTCGATTCCCGACGCGGCAGGGTCTTGGACCAGGATCAGCGGACTCGATAATTCTCGCATCGGTGCCTACTCCAACCAGAGATCACACTCGGCAACTCTGGGCATTAGCTTGCCTCATCTCCACAACGGCCCCTCACAAACGCCGGGGATGCCTGGTTTCACCTTGGAGACTCCCAGGAGGGACTATCTCACAGGGAAAGCCAGGACCGGTTCCCCAGCGGTCTATAGCGCTACGAGGCCTGCGGTGCGGGTAGAAGTGCGCTTTACAAGACACACACAATATATACACAATTATTACATAATAAATATAGTAAAATATAAGCTCAGTTCCTTTCTTAGTCCATCGTAAATGTATCAAAACCCTTTATGACCAGTTCCAAGTTCTCCCTCATATGGCAAAATAAGAATGACCACAAGCAAAGGAATGTAATCAATTGCCCCAAATGCGCGAGATGTAAGTAAAGGTAATCATCATTAAGACATACCAGCAAATAACAATTCCACTAATAAGTCCTTTACCAGAACAAATAGCTCAAGTTTGAATCCATACTATACGATAGCAGTTTAAAAATAGATCCAATTTTAGATAAAGTGCATCACGTAGCAGCTACAAATTTACTAATTAAAACAGAAAAATATTTTTTTAAAAACACCTTACATATTTAAACAATCAATACATTTTCCTTAAACAACAAAACATGAAAGCAAAATATATCCTACTTTTTGTACAAAAACTTATTTAAATAGCAGTATTTACATGTGCAAGTATTTGAATATTATTTGATAATGTGCAATAGCATCTTCTTGATAGGATCAAGTTTATATAAAGTGCCTCATGTAGAAGCAGAAGTCATAACCAAAGAAATACTAGAGAAGAACTAGCACATTTATAACTAACAATGCTTTTGTCCTTAGTAGCAAAGGGTTAGAAGCACAATATATTCCAGTTTTGTACAGGGAACGGCTGAATAGCAGCCATAACATGTGCAAAGATACAATCCAAAAATAGTGCTAAAACTCCATTAACTTAAAAAAAATACAAAGGCCGAAAACTTAAAGGCATGATTATGGAGAGAGCCATGTATCTAAAAAGAAAGCTTGCCTAAGTAAGATGTAATGAGGGCTAACATATATTCATAAACTCCTTTAAAAAATGTGATAGTTTTACACATACTGTTTCATTCTTTGGATAAAAAAGAAATTCACTGGCTGATGTTACATTTTTTATACAGTTTTGTATCAACATTGGTCAAAGCCAACTATGACGTAACAAAACCAATGCTGGGCAAACAAACAAAATATGATCAAGATTCTGAGTGCCCAAATTACATAGGTTGCAATTCTTTCAATTTTTCATGGAGTAGGACCAATTTTAGGTCATATACAGGCAAGAGATTCATGCGGCATAAAGTAGGCCAACATCAACTACCATGTTCTAAGTTCCAAGATAAGTATTTCTGAGGAATTTGCAGAGTGTTTAACATGGCTGTTATCTTTAGCATTTCTTTTGAGCTACAAAATTTGTCATCTCTATGGTAGCTACACATACGACTTGTGATTTTTAAAAAAGATTTAAGTTCTAGAAGTAAGAGGGAAATCACTGACTCCTGTGCACAGAAAACATCCAGTGCCAAGGAAAAGTCACGGCAAAAGGAATATTTATCTATGGTTCCTCCAAAAATTTCTTGACACAGGAAACATCTTAGTGTGTATGAATCACTATTCTTTAACTGATATCCCCAACATAATATCCCGGCTAAACCTTGAGTAAAAGAACTTATCAAGCCAAATTCCAATCAGATAGCAGATATTGGGACAAGTGTATTAAAATTACATAATTTGCATAACGTCTGGGCTTCATTCTTATCTAGGAAACTCCAGTCCTTTACTGGGATAGATTCAATAGCATATAGCAAAGTAGGAGGGATTTCTGCTTTTAAAACAGTAAGCAGGTGTAAAAAGAGTCTCTTTGGTTGGCCAAGGATCAGCAGGTGTAGTTCAGTCTTTGGTGCCGCCGGTCTCTCTGCCAGGTCAAGGGCACAGCAGGGAAGCCTTTCTTCAGTCCTCTCCAGTACAGATGTGACCTGTGGTCTGGGTGCCAGGGCACCACTACACTTTTATGCCTACAACTTTCTATCAGGGATGCAGTGACTGCTGGAAAATGGACTACTAGTTAATGGGCTCCCACCTGATGATGACTTTCTGCAGAGTGTGGCATCTAGCTATTCCAGAGTGCAATATTCTGCCCACTCCCAAGATGGCAAACCCCTTCTCTTCGTGTGTGTGGAGCTTGTTAGCACACCATAGAGGCATGGCTACCTGAGGGCTACATGTCCATGGGAAAACTGACTTGGCAGGTGCTTCCCTCTCTTTGTCCCCGATGCCACCCTGCCTACCAAAACAAAATAGCAGGCCTTCTCATGTATGTCTACCATTTGCCTGTAAAAGGTGGCTTCCCCTTCGAAGCTCACATTTGGGCTCACATCCTGTATGAGTTTTCTCCTAGGGAGAGGTAACACCACTTCCAACGGCAGACTCCTATTGTGTCCTTCGTAGGAGTCCTTCGCAAATCTCCCCAGCGTGCCTTGTGAGCCACAACCGTAAATAACTATTGGAAAACTTGAGCAACAGAGTGGCCACTTTCTAAAGTTACCATTTACTCAAAAGTTACATTACATTCAACTTGGACATCAAGTTGGGTTTAATGTAATGATTTTTTGGATATCTTGAAGAGCCGAATATAGCAGTCCCATTCAGAAGTTAGCACAGCTGAGTTGTCAGCTTTTAACCCTGTACTGGTCAATAGGGCTACTCGTTAACAAAACAAACTTCCCTTTTCCTATGTTATAGATGAAAAAGATCAATGGCTTCAAAGCCCCAACGACTACACCGCTAGGGTTGGATACAACTACAAACTTTTTTTCAAGGTCTAATCTTACCAGGGTACCAAATTTACATAGCAATTTGTATACAGTGCCCCATGGTTCACAACAACACAAATTCAAAGGAATGTAATTTTAACCTATTTTATTGGTCAGCAAATTGTTACATCACAAATAGTTCACACAATATATTAAAAACAAATTATTCCTTTATTTAAAATACACATTATACATAATAAACCTAAGAAAAAACTGTTGACGCGGCGTTTCGGTTTTCACAAAATGATCGTCACCTTCTTCAGGACAATGTTTTTCAAGATATTAAAAAATAATTCTGGATTGGTACTGATATGGGCCTTTAACAATTGTCTTCAACTGTTCAATAAAACCTTCATTAGACTGGGTCTAAAAGTACAGTTCAATACTTTATATTTTTTGTGGAATAAAGATGTCTTAATTCAAGGCTGGCTCTACTGACTCTTATTTAATCCGTCCTCATTCCTCACTTTCATGAACTCAAACAAAAACCTTTTGTTCTGGTCCATCCTCCCACTTTCTTTCAATTGTGGTAATTATCCTCACTTTTTGGACCATGAGCTGAGGCAGAAGTGTGCAGTTGTCTGTCTTGATCGCCTTCCAAACTGGATCCAGTTTGGAAGACTATCAAGGCCGACCAGAGTAATGTAAATAAGTAAAACACATTTGATTTCCTCTGTCACTTTTGTTCTCATCTACTTTAATTGTGGTTTTCATTGTATGCATTTTTTCTTGATGTTGTGGTGCTGATAAATTATTGTAACTGTGTTTCATGTTGAATGTTATATCTTGTTAACTTTTCTATGTGCATATGAAGAGAATTGCCACTTTTCATATTTGATAATATGCTGCCAAAAGTATAATTCATAATGTTTTGGAATAAGTACTGCACTTTTTTACAGTTGCTACCCTTCATATGCGTTGTTTTTGTATTGTAAAATTTAGTTTGATGCATCTTTTTTTCTAAGTTGAGCTCATAGTGAAGTAGTTATTGCCGGCACAATCCCTTGTACATATGTTCCCCATGATCAGAGAAGAATTTAGGAATATCTAAAAAGCCTTCAGATGTTAGAAGTGTACTAGCCCCTTAAAAAGTTTCCAAACCATCATTGAGTCCCTGTTAAACCACGTTCAAAATAGGTTCCACACGCAGGCCGAAAAGCAATATAAATTCTGCTGTGAATGGCATGCACACTAAGATGCACGCATTCCCCAGGCCAGAGGGAGAACCTTCGAAGCCAACCTAATAGAACTCACAAGGACACTCCTTTAGACCCAGTGGGTAGGGCACAAGAAGATTAAAAGACAGGCACTATTAGAACATTCAGACCAAGTGGGTATGGCAGGAGAAGACTAAAAGACACCCACTATTAGAACTATGGGCCAGCTTCAAGGTGGCCCGACCTACAATTCGGGCCCAGAATCAGCAAGCCAGGCATTTGCTCCACCCTAAATATACACAGGTACAGAGGTGTCCTGATGCCTACCATCCCTGCTGTTCGTGCACTGGGTTACACCAATCTGGGTTGAGGGGTTCGAAGAGTCCAACACTGGGCAACAAACAACTAGATCTAGGGCTGGGAGTTTGACCAACCTGCTAACCCAAGAGACTCCAGCCTCACCCCAGTTCGGCCCTATGGTTTCTTAATGCTCGGCCCCCCATCTACCACATTCAAAACATCAAGCCTCAGCAACCCTAGGCAGCGCCACCCTTAGTGGGGGTAGGGAAAGGGATTACCGACTGACCCCAAAAGACTAGCGAGAGACATTGGGGGGGAATTTGCCCTCCGTAAGAGCAGATTGGACTAAGGAGGGAAAATTATGTGAATGGTCCTAGCCTAAGGAGGGTCCTTTGAGCCAGATGACATGGCTATGGCAGAGGATTGCATCAGATATGGAAAAGGAAATTCCGGCTGGCATTTCACCTACATGCAGCAATACCATGTAAAGTGGTCGAGAAAAGAAGGGAAACAAGAGTAGAAAGAGGTTGGAATTGGACCAGGACGCCTCGGCGGTCTACCTGAACAGGGAGTAGGTGATCCTGGTCAGAACAGCTGTAGCCACAATGGCCTGGAAGGCAGCAACACCAATGAAGGTGACACCGCAGAAGTTCAGGAAGGATCTATCAAGTAGCAACAGGGTTTGAGGAAGTTGTGCAGAGAACCTCTAGCCCAGGACCAAGTCACATCCTGCCCTACCATCACATACCCCTTCAAGCATCAGGGCCAACGCAGGTCAGCCCGAGCTTGTCGGGCGAAATCAACACCTCCCTTCTCACATGTCCTGTGCTATTGGTGGCGAGACGATCTGATGAGGAGACCACTGCTATGATATTTATAAATACACAGGGGGAAAAAGGTCCTCCACATAGGGGTCCCCCCCTGCAATACACCGATTTTTCCAGTCAAAAAGAGCAAGTGAGGAACCTAGTGCAGGACCTGCGATCCCTTAATGACATTGTGGTCCTAGAGTTCGCTGTAGTACGGGAACCTTCTCTCATACTAACTAACATACCCACATGTGCCCACTACTTTTCTGTGATAGATATAAAAAATTTGTTCTTTAGCATTCTGCTGACTCCAACAGTCTGTGGTGACTGCATTTACATTCCAAGGGGTTCAGCTGCTACATGGGAGACTACCTCAGGGGTAGTGTAGGTCTCCCAGTATCTTCAACAGGATACTGAGGAAGGACCTCGCCAACGTTCAGTCCAGAAGCATTCTTATACAGTATGCTGACAGCATCTTGGTATGCGGTCCCTCTATGGGCCTGTGCTGCCAAGAGAGGGAGCTGGAAGAGTGTCATAGATATGCAGTACAACTTCCTTAAAGGCTTCACCCTGCTGTGCCTTGCCGATGGACCAGGGAACTAGAGGCACATTGGGATCAACTGCAGAATCAGCTCCTTCATAGGAGATCAAAAGCGACATCAGTTGGCACATTTACATCCTCACTACTTCTTTTTCAGGAGTATTGCAGGAGTATCACTTCGTCTTCTTCCACTTGGACTTCAACTTATCCGAGGACTTCGACCATGAAGATGACTTCTTGCGGGAAATACCTCTAGAGCTGACCCAAACCATCAACTTGGAGCGAGAATGGGATTGTGTAATTTCAAACGGGATTTACAGCTTTGCAGTCCTACATAACAGTCAGGTTCATAAGAGTGCACTCTTCACACAACTTGTAACCTAACCAAATTAACAAAACACACCTTGGTGGTTTGAAGTCTGTCATTTTAGGATGGTGCATCATTCCTTGGCACACTGTATTTATTTTTTGGGGGTCATCAAAAGTAGTAGAGCTCCATATCTGTTCGAAGGCGAGGAAAGAAAGCAACTAACGCAGCATGCAGGGGTGGCACTAATGTGCTGCTTTGCTCCATTGCTTCAGAGGCAAATCGAAGCCTACGCAGGGCCACACAGGGCTACCTTTGGAAATTTTACAATTCATTCTGGTGCCTGCAGAATATTCTAAAGGTAAGGGCTCTGCTTTTAGAAGTATCTATCACAAATGTTAGTCACAGAATGAGAATTTTGTGGCAGGGTAACCCACAGTGGTTCGAGAGTGTGTCTCAGCGCCCGTCGCTTCACTTAGCTCTAGATAGGTGGTGTTAGAAATGGGATATCTGGTTGGCTAGGGCATGAGCCTAAGCCAGCCAGAAATCACCACTCTAGTCAGGGCAAGGGAGTTACACACTGAAGATAACCCCTGCTCACCTCCTTGGTAACTTGGCATGAGGAGCCAGGCTTATCTCAGAGGCAATGTGTAAAGCATGTACGCAACACACACACAAAGCAGCAACACACTTGGCACACTACAAAAGAAACTCCACACAAGGTTATATAAAAAATAGCCTTTGTATTATCATAAACAAATTAGAATCATAATCACACATATACCCTGTGCCAATTGGCACCAGGTAATAATTTACAGGGGATTATATACAAGACAGGCCAATTGGGCCACTGTCAGAACCATCACCACAGATAGTAAAGATAGCACAACCAGTAAAAAAATGTATAGCGTACGAATCACTCCTGAAGCAGTATCTCGGCGCTGGGGGCCATTGGGAAGATTAAGCGAGCTATTGCCCAGAGTCGCATGGTGCTGGGCAGACGACTGCCGCCAAAACAGGGGATCGAACTGTGATCCCCAGCATCCAGCATCAGTTGCTCTGGCCATGGTGCCACACCTCCCCCCAGTAACTGCTGGTAAGATAATGAACTCAACATTATATCACATTAGCACTAAGCAGTAAGCATTAACACATTATGCATAAATCAGCAGTGCACCGCTGTACACTGACAAGGTGCATACATCACCCTATGGCCTTGTGCCCCCTACCAGTACACCCATAAAGTGCACACAGCACCTTAGTGTAATCACTAAACTGACCCCAGGCCAACTTGCCTTTCACTGGAACTTAAATGACCTCAGTACAGAAAGTCAGGGCGTAATTTGGGCCATCCCGATTGCCCCCTGTTTGCCTTGGCAGTGAGAATACAGTGCGCAGATGCGCTAGGGCAGGGGGTGCAACTCACCCCTTCCTCAACAAAAGAAATGCCCCCCAAATGTTGCAGCTGCCTGCGCTCTTGCAGGGCAGCTGGGATCAGCATAAAGAAGAATTGGCACCACTGTGCCATGAAAGCCCCATGTCGGGACTCAGGGAACCAACCTTGCTCCCAAAAGGAAATCAGCACTGGCACCTTGGTGCCCCAGGAAGCCCCAACGCAGCTCCAGGCACCGAAAATGTGCCTCTGGGAGCCCCACTCACTGGGGCTCTTCTGTGCCTCTCTCTGCACCAATACGGCGTAAGTAAAGCCTCACTCACCGGGGCTGCTCTGCTGGACTCCTCCGGTCTCTTGGATGTGGATGACAGACACGGACACGGCCTAATGGGAGCCCCACTCACCAGTGTTCTCCCTCAATGCGCTCGGCCTCCTCCTGTCTCCTACAACGCATCGGGGGCAGGCACCATCAATGTGCCTCGGTCTCTCCCCTCTGCAGCGGCCATACTTCAGCCACACGCAGGGCTCTCTCTTGCTCACGGAAGCCCTGTTCTTCCACAGGCTACAGCTTCCACTTCAGTTTCTCGGCCCCACCCACAGCCAGGCTGCTTGCCTGGCTTCCGGGTCAGCCATCCTGCTTGCTCAGTGGCTCATCTTCTCTACGGGTTGCATTGGTGATTTCGGGCAAATGCGGGGTGGGCTCCCGCCTAAAAGGTACCAATGCGGCGTGGCTCCCACCAATAAGCACAACATGCGGGGTGGGCTCCCGCCGATAAGCACAAAATGCGCAGTAGACTCCCTCTGTCTCCCAGCAACCCGGGGGATTCCTATGCCGGGATTCCCTAAATGTTCACGCAGCACAGAGCTGCAGATCACAACCAAATGCTCCTTTCTTCCTGGTGATAGCTATAGCACTCACAAGGCTCTAAGAGTCCTTAAAGTTCAAGGGGCATAGCTGGGCCCAGGCAGGCCAGCACACAGGGCCCTCCAGCAAGAAGCCAGTCCCTTTTGGCGGTTTCCCCTGGGGCCCAGGAGCAGCAAGCCCGACATCAAAAGGAAGCACAAAAGCGCAGCATTTTCATGGGGTCACAGCCCCAATATTTATACACCATTTACTTTGTCTGCCCTGGCACAGGGCTTGGGGGAATCAACCTGAACTGGTTCCGGGGGCTTTTGGAGCATATTGTTGACACAGCTCCTCTTCCACTTTGTCAGGTGGGGGCTCGTCATCAGACACACCACAGGGAGCGGAGCCAGTATTCACCTAGGCAGGCACAGACCTATTCAGGGTCAGGGGACTACTCATCCCACTACTCCAAATGCAGATCCCCTATTCAGCCTAGCGCTGACTCACCCTGTCCTCCCTGAAGCCACATACACCTCACCAGCCCCTGTCACTCCAAAGCCAGACATGCAATCAACATCAGGCAGGCAGACACATAGCACACAGAAATGCCAACTTCTAGAAGTGGCAATTTTAAAATAATTATAATAAATCTGCTCACATTGCGCAGTATTTATTATTACTATTCCAACCATGCCAGACTTGACCTCGCTACTCCTCTCATATCAGGAATTACATCTGAAACACTTATCAGGGAATCCCCAATGCATTCCTATGTGAGGGCAGCCTCACAGTAGGGAGAAACCAAAATGGCTGTTTGTCACTACCAGGGCATGTCACACACTTAAGGTACATGCCCTACCGTTCACCTACAATGCACCCTGCCCATGGGGCTAGCTAGGGTCTACCCTAGGGGTGACTGACATTCAGGAAAAAGGGGGATCACAGACAGGGCACACACTTTAATTGCCACGTCACAGCAGCAGTAACACTGGATGCACAGGCCCTGCAATGGCAGAGGCCTGAGACAGGTTTGAAAGGCTAGTTTGGTGGGTGGTGCAATCAGGGCTGCAAGCCCACCAGTAGCATTGACATTTCCACTTTAAAAGGGACTGACAGGTAAATTAAATGTGCCAAACAGGTGTAGACCAATCTTACCATATTTACCACAGAGAGCACACTCACTTTACAATGGACAGCAGTGCTAAAGTACCCAGAGTCCTAGATCCACCAACACCATGTCAGAAAAAAGGCTAGGAGAAAGGCAAAGAGTTCAGGGATGACCCTGCAAAAAGGGTCAAGTCCAGCAGGTGGGGATGAATAGGGCCTCCCCAGGGGCCAATTACCTTAACAATGTCACGTCACGGTTATGTTTCTTTTGTTGCCCTGGAGTACTGGATCTTCATAGGCACTTGGCTCCAAATGGGCCATTTCAGCTCAAAATATTTTGGTTCTTCTGGGATATATAGCTTCCTGTGCGCTGATGGCTGATAACTGGGACTAACGGATGATTTCCAAAGATCTCTTGAACCAATGGAAACAGTCAGAAATGCCTTTCAATGTTGAGTTCCACTTGGCTATGTGAGACTACAGGTAGGTTCTAAAGCACAACTTGCTGCACAATTCAAAATCCAGGTTTCCCCCACAACTGCATATAGGTGGGAAGGTGTAGGGTGCTAATTTGCAGTATTTGGGCCCTGTATTGGACATTTAAAATTAAGCTGCTTTTAGATCTTTAGAATGTGAACATTTTACATAATAATTTCTTGCACTGCTTTCATGTTGTCCTTCATCCCATAATGTTAGGTAGATTGCTTATTCAATATTACACTGAAGAATAATTAATTTACTCACTTTTTGTGTTTTAATAGGAAATCGAATGTGCCTGGGGGAACAGCTGGCCAGGACTGAGCTCTTCATCTTCTTCACCAGTCTACTAAAGGCCTTCACCTTCAGGATCCCAGAGGGGGTGAAGGATATCAACATGGACTACATGTTAGGGTCTTTACTGCAGCCACGCACATATAAGATCTGTGCCATACCCCGCTAAGACGTGGGGTATCCTGAAGAGTGCAGGAATTCCCATAATGCAGGAAGAGTTTATGAAAACTAGTATGTCTCAAATATGTCAAAGTCTTCTGCAACAATTTTTAGCTGAACAGGTTACATGCACTTGGCCACTTTTTTTCTGATGTTTACTCCTTTTTCTCATAGATTAGATATATAAAGGTTCCTTGATGAGAGAAATATACACGTGTCTAGATCTGGAAAATGGTAAATACATTCAGTCACGCACCAGACTGTAGAGCAGTGAATGAGCATCCATCGCAAGTCAAGCATGTAACTATCCAAAAAGTGCCTCTTGCAACTCTGAGTCTGAAGCAGGAACACTTTTCAGAGTGCAGTGCTGGTCTTTTAGCATCAATCAATCACATCACAAGGCTTCTGAAAATCTTGGAGCTTATACAAGATATTTAGCATATCTGAGCAACCTCTTCTGCAGCATGGTCTAAGGCATCATATCCATTTTCGTGTGAAAGCAAGGCCTAGTGGTGCATTGTTTACTCTTTCTACACACCCACAATTATATAGTTATATTTCAGGTTTATATTAACAAGAACACAGCCCAAGGGCACTGGAGCACATTGCATGAACACCCAATTATATTGAACCAGCTCAGAGCCATGTTATTATAAATAGAGGAGATTACATGAATTGTCCAAAACCAAGGAATGTTGCACCTATACTGGGACTCAAGCCTGGTACCCCAGATCCAAAGTCAGAAACTCTGCATATGAGGCCACATTCATATTTCTCGCTTTATTCGTCAAAGTCGTACATTAGTGGTATGGCCATGTTTTATCGCATATAGTGAGCATGTTCTCTGCTGAAATGGCTTTGAGAAGTAAAAAAAACAGAAACATCATATACTGGAAGGTTGACCTGGAGTCTTGCATGGGAATACTTCCAAGGGTTCCTTTTAAAACTGGACTTAAGGAAATTGATCAACTACGTTGCACTGGAGCACCACTAGGCTAATCAATTTAACGCCTTCCACGCAGGGCTAATTCCCCCGCGGTGTGGGGGGGAAGGGCGCTGCGGTGCTTGTGACAAGCCCAGCTCGTCATGCTGCACAGTGGAGCTGTGCTCATGATGAGCTGGACTCGTCACAAGTCTGCCCACTCCAATAGAATGCCCGCACAGGTGGGGAATTAGTCGCGTGTGGGCCAGCCGCGGCAGTTGTGACAAGCTCAGCTTGTCATGGGCACAGCTCCACTGTGCCTCATGACGAGCTGAGCTTGTCATAAGCATTGAAGGGGTTAAATATTACTTACATATAGACCAGAACTTTCACGACCCACCAAAAAGCAACTTGTGGCTCATAAATGGGCCTCCTCCCAGAATCTAGGAAATGCAGAACTAAACATTCAACTTATCTTTAACTAAACTTGCATTTGTTCAAGTTTCAGTCTTATACCTCATTTATGAAAGATTCATGAAACTGCTTCGAGGTTCTCATCTTTTTCCATCTGGTCAGTCCCAAAGACTACATTACTGTTGTCTTAAAATTCTAAAGTACCAGATAGGTTGTCCAGTATGATATACAGACACCATACTTGCTAGTCTGAATGGCCTGCTCTTACAATTATACAAAACCTGAGGTTAGGAAAGTCATTAACTGTTTGCGTGTGCATCTGGCTCCACCCTTTGATAAGCATTTGTTAGATCCAAAGTAGAGAAGACAGGTACCCCTGCCAAATATGAAAGCAACTCATGATTGTTAGTCACATACCTATTCACCCACACATTCTCATTTAAACTCCTTCAACTTATGCATCATCTCTGTCAGTTCCCTTAAGGATTTAGGAGAAATCATGATGGGGCAGGCCAATTGAATGTTTTCGTATCTCAGTATATTGTTTCTGGCATTGGTCTTTGAATATTTCTTGCTACGCCATTATGTTTGAAACTGATATTGGTGCACCATTAGCTTTAAAAATTAAATGGAGCTTGAAACTCAGAAACCTAACCATATAATGACTGAACACCTTCCTAAATTTGCTACATACCGGTGCTTGTTTTATTTTATCATCCATATCTACCATTCCTACACAATATGAAGGAGGACTGGCCATAAGGTTTCTCTTTAGGCCAGTCTCGTCCCATGCCTAAACAGTTGCACCATTCTTCACACCAAAACTTGTATCCCTTCTTCATCTCCACATAAATGAATGTTGAATCAGCTCAGAAATACCCTTAAATCTAACTTGTCTCAGTATAGCGTGAGGGATTTACATCTACTGACCACAATTTCCTTCCATCCCATACATTTCTTTGCGTCTTCTCAGTAGTAATGGACAAGGCTCCGATACTGATAACAATGCATGGGAGACATACACCAGATCGACTCAGGCTTGCCAGGTTTTGCAGGTCCTTTGTGAAAAACCTATATGACGGACTACATTTCCATTTAAGCCAGGTGGCTCGAGCACTTTATTAAAAGTATGAAACAATGGGCCATATTACCAAGAACGGCAATAACATTATCGCTGTTTTAGCAGCAGGAAAATGCAGCTAAAGTGGCGATAAGGGGCTTGATAATATGCCCTTGTGAATTCTCTTAGAAGCCCAGGTTCACACCAGAACTCCAGCAAAAGACAAGAGCACTGGTTTGAAGTTTTTGTTTTTTAAGAAAGAATGATGGGCAAAATGCTATAGAAATCTACTTGTACTACAAAGAACTCCATTTTCCTGAACCTGCTCAATAATAATTTGTTGAACAAATAAGCGTACCCACAACTGTGGTTTCATATAACCCTGTCTAAGCATTTCATAAGTGGTTTTACAAAGAAGATTGCAATTGGGAGAACAGTGTATTCAAGGAATCATAAATTACAAATTTACTTGGTGCACTTTGCACTGGCAGATCAGCATTACATAACTATAGCATGTACATTTTTGCATAAGGTGAGAGCAAATAAAATAAAATGCATTCACTCAGCTCGAACCAAGCTGGGATCTACAAAACCTCTGACATCCAGGCAGGAATCAGAGATTGTTATCAATGTCTTATGTGAGCATATCTCAAGGTGAATTGACTGTCCTCGAGCTGCGGTTCTTAACTTGTGGTCCAGTGACCCTTGGGAGTCCACAACGCCTTCTCCGCGGGTCCACAACAGCTTAGAAAATTTAAAATATTGAAAAATTCATTAAGTGTATATAAATAAAAAAAACATGTTAAATTGAAATTTGTAAAACATTTGGTAAATTTGCAGGACTTTGAGATTGGAGGCTAAAAATTAAGTTGGTATGCTCCTTGATTGGTGGGGCCAGTGTAAGTACATCAAACAAAATACAGTATGGACGATGGGTGGCCTCAGTTGAGCTTAGAAAAACCTCAACCTTGCCATTGAATTTTACATTTTGATTTGTTGTATATTTGGTTATAATAAAATAAAAAATTTCTTCATTTGTGTATTTGTTTAATGAATGCTTGTTTTTGTATATTTGAGTATTAGTTTGCAGACCAAATCATCAATATTAGGTCCCTGCTTCCACTAATGCCGTATTGGGGTCTCAAAAATGATTCAGTCAGGGTGTCTGAATTCCAGTAGAAGGCAAAAGGAGGACTTTTCTAACTCTTCTGCAAAGGGCTGGAGCTATAAAGATGGTTCGGCAAATTTCAATCCCAGTAAGTACAAGGCATTATCTCTCAGGGTGATGAAGATTCTCACTTGAGAAAATCAGAACCTGTGAGTTGTGGCAGACAACAGTAACATAGAAAAACAAGCATTAGTAATGCATCGGTTTTGCCTATGTAATGAATAAAAAGCCATTTTCATCAATCATTGTCCGACAGAAGAAAAGGGCTCCATGACAGATGACACGGGAGGGGAGAGTATGTGGTGCAATAGGCAGAGCTGCTGACTCATGAGCTGGGGATCCCAGTTTGAGTCTTGGCGGCACCGCGCTACATCTTGTGATTCTATGCAAATCATTTATTCTCTACATTTGATAAATTGTTATATAAATATGCTTTACGAGAAAGAAGCAAAACGTTGTGAAAAAATAGTTCCACTAAAGTGGATTTTAACAGTATTTGGACGACGGGAAACAGATATGAGAAGCAGACAAGGAACAAGCATTGGTAAGCACAGGAAAATATGCAATATCCAAAGGACATGGAGGAAAAGTAAGTGGCACGCACAGGAACCAACGAGAAGCCAGAAAAGAGAGGAGGCGGGATGTAAGTCCCTTTTAAGTTTCTAATTAAAACAATAGATTTCTCAAGCACAACGCAAGCCCTTCACAGGCAAAACTTACAATGCAGCAAGTCATACACCTGGCGGGGCCCAATGGGGAGCACCTTAAGGCCTAGTGTGTGGAAGCCCTTACCTGCATCTCTAAAAGCATTATTGGAGTTTGCAGTCTAGTGCCATCGAGAGCATGTGAAAACATAACAAAGCTCTAATCCATTCACTGCTAGAGAAACCGATCCACAGCATTTCAAATAAGTATTCTGAAGCATCCTGAAATTAAAAGCATGTTTATTTTACACCACCATACAGTGTGGTGCACCCACTTTGTAGAGGCACATAAAGGACTGTCAGAGCCTCCCAGAGGAGACTGGAGACCGAGAGTCCAGGAGGTCTTTAATCGAGGCCAAGCCATGCCTCTGTAGCTAGATTGAATGTATTGGATATTGGTTTAGCGGAGAGCATGTCTGAAATAGCTAAATACATGTCTGTAGGTGTTACTCAAGCCAAAGAAATTAAATAGCTTCCATTCTGACAGTTTCCTGGTGTGTCATGGTACAAGCTTTGGGAAGTGGAGTCCTAGAAAGAGTTGTGGAGCTAATGCTGTGGCTCTGACTGAAAGAACACCTTTGCAGGACATTTAAGGCAGAAAATGTCACCACAAAGAGAACTGTAGATGGCTGGCATGGTAGATCTCCAGGGACATCTTAAGGATTTTGGGGCCCCTTTTCTGAACAGATTTGAATTTATTATCCTATTTCAGCTCTTTGATGCCCTCTTTGGCCAGTCATTGGCAGTTCACAGGAACACTACTTATGCCACCAGCATTAGGAACACATTGAAATTATGTTTTGCCTGAAGCCACCACCATGCACATGTTTTGTTTGGGCGAAAGCTTCGTGTTATCTAATAGTACATTCCAAAAACAGAATTAGTCAACAGTCAGATAATTATCTGTTTAATACCACCCCTTTCAATCATACCAATTATAAGTTTGCCTAGTGGCGTTGGAGCACTGGGCCAATCATAGCTTTTCTCCTGAGATGAATCTTTTTAGGTACCTGAAGTAAACATCAATCAAACAGTTCAATTTACAGTGTAGTCCATTTTTGCCACACAGTGAGGACCAAGAATCAGCAAATAGGGTTAAGTAAAATGTTATTACAAATTTAGGGTCATACTAATGTATATAAATCTCAATAATATATTGTAAAAATAAAGAATTACAAGTGGTGATCCAAATCGTAGAGCAAAGTTAAGTCTTAGTAGCTTACGGCATACAAGACATTCAGTCACAACAATGCAGAAAATATAAAACAGAATCTGATGATCTGTGCCAAAGTTTTGATTCTCCTGTCTATATATGAATAAATCTAAATTCACCTAAACTAGTCCTAAACTAAGCTGTAAATATTTGGGGAACCCCACATTAATTCAAGTACAACAGAAAGATGTCAGCATGGTGGAAACCTGCGTAGAATTCTCAAAATCAGGAAATTGCATAACATGAAGCCACACAATGAGAATATAACAGAGAGATCTGTACACCTCGGAGCCTAAAGGGAATCTCCATCTCTTGACTCACAGTGTGAATCCTAATTAATCCACATAACCTTTATAATCCACATCACTGACTCCAGGAACTTTCCACCTTCGAACAGTAGGAATTGGCATCATAGCTTGATCCTCCTTCCCATAATTTAAACATCAGGACAACCTTGAATGTCTCCCAGCTCTGTATCTGACATTGCTAAGTGTCCCTTCTTATAGTCTGTTAGTACCAAGCCTACTTATCAAATGTTCTCCTCCCGAGCCTCACTATCTCTAACACACAATGTGCCTTTCACTAGCTATGAGATCATGTGAATGCACCTGCAAAGAAAGAACATTGCAGCACAAGCAAACATTTAATGTTCAAGGGTAAACATTGAAAGGCAAACGTTTACTTGCTTAGGGCCTTTGGTTAAGCTAACTTTATAAACTATTCTAATGTAATGTAATGTATGTGTAATGTATGTGTTCTTGTAAAGCGCACTGCTGCCATGAGGCGTTGTGGCGCTGTAGACCGCTGGGGAACCCGTCCTGGCTATCCCTGTGAGATGGTCCCTACTGGGTATCTCCAAGGTGAAACCAGGGCATCCCTGGCGAATGTGGGGGGCCGTTGTAGAGATGAGGCAAGCTAATGCCCAGAGTTGCCGAGTGTGATCCCTGGTTAGAGTAGGCACCGAGGCGAGAATTATCGAGTCCGCTGACCCTGGTCCACGACCCTGCCGCGTCGGGAATTGAACCCTGGTCCCGGGCCGTTCTCTGCTTCCGGGTCTGCCGCCTCTAACCAGTGAGCCACACAACTCCACTACCAGTGAGCCACACCACTCCACGCTTCAAATACATGATCAGATGTGTACATACAATTATAGAATAAATGTCAGACGTTAATAAAGTAAGACATGATTACATGGGAAGTGCATTTTAGGTAAAGGCAGTATAACTCAAAATACACAAATGTAGATGGGACTGAGAAGTTAACTACAATTCTTAACGTTCTTTCAAAAAAGCGTGGAGGAGCCCCAGGGATGAAGTCTCAAAACAGCCAATGTATTCTTCTTCGTATAAGGAAATAGGACAACAGCCAATGCATTTCGTTCCTGTTATAGGAACTTCATCAGGGAGAGAAAAGTATTGAATGGACCAAATTCAATTCAGTGAGTCCAGATGATATTGAGTCAAATCTGATAAGAACAAGTACAAATGCAGTATCTAAAGTGCGTCTGTGCAGAATTCCATAAGGTGTAAAAAAGTTACTCCAGGTTTTTCAACTCAACATTCCTATATAAATATGAGCAGAGCTCATCCCACATCAAAAATCCAACAAAGTTCCACTTGTGCGTATAGTGTAACTAAATAAAGAACAAACTTCAAAAACAACGATGGACCACATTATTCAAAGACAGTCAGTTCAATAGTAGGGACAATGTATGTCCAAGATTCGAACAATGACAGGGTGGGTGTCCAGAGAGGAATTCACTCAATTTGCAGATATTCATATGAGTCTGAACTTGTAAAGAAGGCTGATAGAAGAATCCAATGATATTGGTTATCGGTATAAGAAGGCCAACTTCCAATGTAAATAAGGCTATTTTAAGCCACAAATCTTCAAGTCGAGTCAGCCTGCACTGGAGACAGCACCCGTACCCACAATAAGGAAAGAGCCTTCTTATACAGATAACCTTCAATTTTAATGTAGTACTTCTAAATGCTTTATACTAGCTCCTTTGTTAAAGCCGGACTGTTCAAAGCCACAGCTACACAAACAACAGGTTTCGGAGTTTGCTACATGGTGAAGTCGCACAACCACACCATATAATAAACCTAATTTCCTCACACATATGAATTGAAAGATAGTGGTATTCTAATAAGAAATTCTGTACTTAGTAAGTAAAGCAGGACAACAGTATAAAATCCACTTCAGTGCACAGATTTGAGGGTAAAGGAAGTAGTGTTGAATGTATAATGAGTGGAAGCAGGTGAAACGACATAACAATGTGCCCAGAATTTTTAGTGTACGGATGTTCACATCCACTAACTTTAACAGATCCTCTTCCTTTAACCGCATGCGCGCTAGCGGGTTTTCCCGCTGTGCGCTGATTTTTGAAAATCGCGGCTTTTGTGACAAAGCCAGCTCGTCATCCGTGGAGCGCAGGTAATGCCCATGACGAGCTGGCTTTGTCATCCGCGTCAAAGGGGTTAAAATAGTTCACCTCCACTGAAATCTATTGGATCAGCATTTCAGCATATCTTTATCACTCTCCAAGATGGCACTCCATTGATTGCAGGACCATCATCATTAGATCAAACATTCAACCTTCAAGAATGGTTCGTCTAGTGACTCCAATGGAATAACACTCTTGCCAATCACTCTCTCAAGAATAGTTCATATCCACTGACTTCAATGGAACACCTGTGACTCAAATCTGTGAACACTCTGGAAGGAGAGCCTGCACGGCAAGAGGCATAGATGATAGCGTTAAACTACATCTTCAGTGTCCTTGGACCAAAAATAAGGGGTTAAAGGAGCAATGAGCACACATTGAAAAGGGCGATCCCTGCACTGTGGTATATTTGGACATGTTTATAGTTAAAAAGTGGTGAGAAGCAAAATCGAAGGTCCTCGGCCCAGTACTGTTTTGCAAATATTCAAACAGAAAGTTCAATTTTAGACATAATTTAGTATCTTCTTGTTATGTTTATAATGTTACCTTTTACCTAGTTCCTAGCTGCTTAGCCAGTGTTAGTGTTCTGTGTGGAATGTTGGTGTGATGGACTTGAGTGGAATGCTTGTGTTCCTGGTGTGAGTGTGGACGATTGGAAGATGGGCTGAGCAGCAGGCAGGCTGCTCCTGGTGGGGCTGCTAAAACTGATGTTAAGCACTGAATAAACATCTTACAAAGACACTATTCCGCTACCTCTACTTCATCATACGCATGGAACTTTACTTGTTACATTTTGGCGACGATCTGGAGACTAACTCACATTCTACAAGTGGTTTCAAGAAAGTTAAAGATGACATGCCAAGGATGTCTTCAGGTTAAAAGGAAACTACAGAAACTACAAGCGCAGAGAGCACATGGGAACATGTAGTGGTTCACTAATGACCACCCAGACAGCACAAGTAGATTTCCATGAGGACGTGGCCCAAAAGAGTCAAGAGAGACAGCGCAAAGTTGTTTTTTAAAAAATAGTGACATGTCAAAATAGTTTTAGATCTGGAAAGAACCTACCACAGACACCGCAAGTACATTTCCAGGAGGAATTGTGGACACAGAAGGCAAAAGATCCACAAGAAACAAATGAAATGGAACATCTCAACAAGAGAACCTGGAGCAATATGCCTTACAGCCCCACCAGTGTCCCTCACACTGGACAGCCCCAGCCCAGGCGTGTTCTGCACACAAACATAACATCTATTGGACTTCAAAGAAACAAGAATTGTGTGCTACTTCAGGCTCAACAGAATACAGATAGCCTCACAATTTGCCTGATAGGAGTTCCAGTTTTAATGCTGTTCACATTGACATTTTCATGGACATTGGATTTTTGTGCAAATTAAGACCAGTCTTGTGTACTCTCGCAACAACATACTGGGAGACGTTTATCTCAGCTAGTCAGTCAATCTACGATGGGAAGTTGTTTCAAAGGAAGGTCTGGCAGATTTTGGCAGAGGTACAGACTGAAAAGGAAGTTTAATCCAGTCTAACTGGCTTCACCTCTGAACACATAGAAATAACAGGCTATGCGAGCACACAGCGTTAAGTAAACTGTGACTATACAATGATCAGTGGAGTCATATACATGGAGTAATCATTTTTGAGTACCGTAAGAGCGGTAACCCTGTTGGTCAAAATTACAAATGAACAGCATATCGGTGTGGGGGCTAACATTTCATTTTGGATGTTAGTCTAGCGTGAGTATTTTTTTTTTCCATTAACCTTGTCCTTTCATCTAAAAACTGACCGTTTCTTTGTGTGGGGTGTGTGCGAGGCTTAGATTTTGAATCCCTGTGTGCACACCTCCACGAGGATCATCGTACTCCATACGATGATGATTCTATGTTCTCATCTGTTCACGCAATGCGGCACTTTTTGGTGCATAGACTAACCCTGGGTGTAGTTCGCATAGTAGCGCTACGTGTAGCTACGCGAAGTGCACTTTGCACTACGTGAGCTATGCGTAGCTACGCGAACTGCATAGTGCACTCTGCAATATGCTGTTCACACTGATTGCACAGTCCTGGATGCTTGTCCGTACTGTGCAAACGGCATCTTGCACAGTGCAAGCGGTCATTTTCTACTGCTCGAGTAGTTTTCTACTCGAGCGGCACCTTTCTCAACGCGGACTGGTAATTTCTCATCGCGAGCGGTCGCGAGCATACACAACCACTCGCAATGAGAAACCTGACCACCCCACGTTGGGAATCTCGCCGGAATGTCATTTTGCTCGCTCGCGGTCGCCAACTTGACGTTGAGGACCGCAAGCAAGCAAAAAATGACAGCTACGCTATGCTACATGTGTGTACTATGTGCAATTCGCGTAGTGCGAAGTAGCGCAAACTTCGCAAACTACCCGAGCGTGGTGTACTACTTCGCCCAGGGTTACTTGTGTGGCTGGTATTAGTGATTGTTAATGTATAAAAAAATTCATAAACAGCTGTTGTTGTGCACATACCTTAATTAGGCAGATAGCGCCACAATGTGGCAGATGGTCATAAGTGCGAATGCTGACAAGTAAGTGCCAGTGATGAGCACTGGAAACCACCGGCTCAAATTATGCACAGGGGGATTACCCTGTTTGTTGAAATAAATAAATGGAATAAAGGTACCTGAAAAAATAAACAAAGCTCTGCTTGGTGTGTCACCAAGGGAGTAGAGGAGCGTAAGCAAGTTAGAGAAAAGAACATTTAAAATCAGCAAGTAAGACGGCACAGTGGTCGGAAATAAGCACACGTAACAGGCAGCAATAGAGAATACGACTGCTTATGAGGCTGAAACATCAGAGAGGAGACTTGTGTTGCAACATGGCGGCTCTCCTAGCTGTGCTACTTGTTCTGGCGGTGACTGTCCTTGCTGCTTAGTATTTCAAGCTTCAGTGGTCGAGAAGTCAATATTGCCCAGGACCGACTCTGTTCCCAATCATTGACAACCTATGGACCATCATATTTGAGCTTCGCCATGAGACAATTATGCAGGTACCGTAACTTCTTTTAAGGGATGCTGCTGCCCTTAATGAGTTAAATATGATCACAGCTGAGTGCACTACTGATGTTTCATCCAGGTAGACACTAGGCAATCTTTAATTCTAGAGAATGTTTCTATGACATGCAAGCAAAAGCCAAGTATTCCCGCTAAAACAGACATCTTCAAACTGGGGGGTGCCCCCCACTGGGAGTGTTGAGGGGGCTTAACTGATCTCAGGGGGCACTAGGCACAGGGGAGCATTATGCTGAAAACAGTGCTGTCATTTAGTTAAAAAGCAGAGTTACAGTGAAACACTCTGTAATGGGCCACCAGTAACATATTTTACTACTCTTTTCCTAGCTGAGAGTGGGTGTCATATGGGAAGGGGCTCAAAATAACCCTCAAAGACCCACCACCATTTCTGATAAATGATCATAATGTGGATATTGTTTCATTTTAGGGAGATCAGGCTGCCCATAGCATATTGGCAACTATGTATTTAAGTGCATTGTTAAAAAGGGATAACTGAACATAACTAAAAGTATGAATTGTTAAATTTGTTTAGAGCTGCCTATTTTATAGAATAATTGTGAACTGGGGGTCTGGTAAAATTTGTTTTGCATGACAGGGGGAGGCTAGCATTATAAAGTTTGAAGACCACTGCTCTCAAACCTCCCTTCTTCCTTCTGAACAGATTAAGTATATGATTGATGTTAGGAACATAACAAGCATGTTGCAAAACCAATTGGAAACAGACGGAGGTGTGGCATGCAATTAGGCTTTTCACCTACCTTTAAAAGGACTGACCACTGACTTGCATGAAGTGTGTTTTTACTATTCTAAATCAGTATTCTTTTGAATACTGAGAGAAGCTGGTCAGCTTAATTTGTAAAAAAGAATAAGTGCCAAGGCTCTAGTCAGGAGGCCCCTGCAGATTTCACCAACCATTGCCACTGCCAGCATTGCTCACGACAGTACCTACTCAAGTACTACCCAGCACAGTGCTACAAGTGTCGCAATTCAGACTGTTCCAGGGCCCAATCCTATAAAAATAGCTTGGGCTGCAAGTATTCTTGCTTTTAATGCATACTGAATTAATAAACAATTGCTGTTCTGCTCATCTCTAAATTATACAAACAGCGCCACCATGTGGCAGCTGTCATAAGTGATGGTGTCAACAATTATGTGTCGACAATTAAGTGCTGGTGCTAAGCACTGGAAACCACAGGCTCAAATTAGGCACTGACTTACGACCTAGGTGAATGTTTCTGTACTAAGACTTTTGAAAAAACCCTCTTTGCAATGCTTAAAAATAGAAGGGCCCCCAAGTGTACAGTGTCCTTATATTCTCACTTGCTCGCACACAGAAGAAAGTGTTGTGGTTTTTATGAACAGTAATGATTTTGCTACTGCTCCAGTTCCCTCAGTGTTGTTTGCTTGCCTTTTAAAATGCAAATAAGGATGAAAAAATATCTGCCTCAGTAAATTATAGCATAAAAGTTTGCACTTTGTGCGTAAGACAATGCAATAAAAAGGGATCTGTGAGAAGAGGTTCATCACATTCATGTACTTTAGTTCATCTTGGAAACTTAGCGACTGATTATGATGGTGATGAGCCCGCCACCAGCAGCCTGCTGGTGGCAGGTTCACCGTCATCATAAGGCCATTCTCCGCCCGCCAGATAAGGATGGCGGGCAGTGTGCTGGCAGACGTAAAGCCCTTCGGCAATGGGTTTGGCACAGGCAATCATTATGATTGCCTGTCGGACCCACCCCTTATCCACAAAATGGTGGCGGTGCCTGGCAGACACCGTCCCCCACATTTGGATGCTGCATCCCTTCCAGTCTGTGTATGGCAGTTCAACTGCCATTCAAAGGCTGGCAGGGATGTACTTTGGGGGCCCGTTACGGCCCCCCTGTGTAGACGCACTCTTGTTTTGCACTTGGGGGGGCACCTATGGGGCCACCCTAAATTTCCCTACACCATGTGGCAGGCACCGCATGGTGGCTGCCACCTAGTGCAGAGAAAAGCTAAACCTACATTTTACCATTGCTGTGGATGCTGCAGCCAGCAGTTCCTGCCGCAATAGTAAACATGCACAATGCGACCGCCGCAGTGGTGGTTGTATTGTAATAGTATATGCCGGACTGCCGCCATATAGGCGCCCAGTCCCAATCTCCGGGACGATGGCAGATGGACTGAAGTCCATCCACCATCGTAATCAGGCCCCTAATTACTGCATGTGGTTAAAAAGTCACCGTCAAATGCTGCTCACCTCCACAGTTATTATCCTTCCCCATTCGCTGGCACAAACTTTAGGAGTCTGAGGAAAGCAAAATGCAATTTTGACATGTGGGTGACCACTTTATATTTAACAATAATTCCTTTGTAGACAATTTGTTACAATCTGGCATGCTTGTGTGGGGCCACACGGGTTGTAGTAAAAAGAAGCGGACAGAGTGGCATTAATTCATAAGCAGCCCTGGGACTTGGGGCTAGTACTGAGCCCTGATTTGCTCTCTGCTCTTTCCCACAGACATGGTACTTTTTTTTATTAACAGTGTTGCACCGCACCCCAATTATGTCACCTCACAGGAACGTGAGTGCATATTTGCATAGGGGAACTGGATACCACTTGCAAAATCTTGGTAAAGAAGAGGGTGTCTCTCAGGGTTTTAGTGTTCTTAGCATTACCACTTCAGGACAATCTCAGATTCTATTAATATATTCCTCTACTCACTTAATCATAATTGCAGTCATTCATTTCATGACATACTTTTTCATTCCTGTACCTATTCATTCACTCCTGTGCATTCATGCAGTTTTTCCTGTACTCTCACTCACTCCATGATGCACACAGGCGCTCCTGTACATTGAAGCATTCGTTCCTGAATCTAGTGCTCCATTCATTAACTGTTGCACTCTTCTGTTCGTTCACTAATTGTTTCTTGCACACATTCACTCACTGCTGCACTCAGTCACTGTTGTTGAGTCATGGCAGCTCACTCCTTCCTGTTCTGCCTTATTCGGTGCAGTATTCATTCACTCATGTGCACCTATTGATGCATGTGCTTACTCAGTCTTCCACATACACACACATGTAGTCATGAACTCAGGGATCCTCTCCAATGACTGCGAGGATGAATGAAAATCATCAATAACTTTGCACACTCCCCATACAGGCACTCACTTACCCTTCCGATCATTGACTCATTTTCACATCCACTCAAACACCAACTAAAAATACCAGCCAATGCAGAAAAACGATTTAAATGAGAAGACAAACCACTGAGCACTCCTGTATTTCTTTAGTGGTCACATACACCTAGAATGAAACTAACCTATTGGTTAACACACTTTTTCTGGGCTGCCTGCCTCTCTTTAAAGATGTTCAGCATACTTGTATTTAAAAAATACAAATATAAAAATATATCAGGAATCATAAGTTTAGAACATAACGATGGCAATATTATATTAATTCACAGCATGTGTACCAATAATTCGGTATACTTACCTGGTGATTAGGATACAAATTATCTAAATCCAGAACATTTCTTTCATTCCAACAATAATTGCAGAACTGTTACTTCACAGCCTGCTGTAATCTCTTCCTTCAAACAAATAGGACAGAGTACAGATTTTTAGGTTCATTGAATTAATTGTTAGAAACGTTCTGCTTTTGGTCACAAGATGGCAGTGTTGATCCTTCATTATACACCATAGACTATCTTTGTGTCAGAAACAATTACGAGTTCCAGATAAGATAAGGATATCAGCTTCAGTAAAGCTGCAACTATCGTTAAAGTAATTATCAGAGAAGCAAACCCTGCTTTCTTTCAAAGGTGCAGTCAAGAGTCCCTGCCACACTATATCAGGAAGGGCAGCGATTAGAGCGTCCTACTTCAGCAGATCAAAGAGCAACAACAGTTGGTAAGCACAGATGTCTGTTTGTAGTCTGTTTTTTTTAAAAATAATTTTTATTGAAGATAAAGAACACATGAATAGCAATGTACATTAGTCAATTCTGATATAGAAATGAGTATAAAAGTATAGATAAATAGTAACCGTAAATTAGATGAAGTATAGATATTATAAAAGACAATGAAGTCTGCTCTGGAGGGCAGATTGGCATAAAAAATGGTAGATATGCCACAAAAAGGGGAACAAAGCAAAGGCAAAATATTAGGAACCCCAGCAGGAAGCAACCCTTACCCGAGGAGCAGCTAACCCCACATACAGAAACCTAATCTCTGGTGTCTAGTGGTTATCCACCCCGGGAGTTGATTGCCTTAAACAAGCTTTTGCAATGCAATCGGTCTTGCCTTTGGGACCTTATATTGTCCAAAGCTCTGTTTTTAATATAAAATCAGGGCCTTCGGTGGTCATCTCATTGAAAATACAAGATTTAAAAAACATATTGTTGTCTACGGGTGCTCGTGGAAGACAATTTCTTTGGATTGGAATCTAGAGAATGCTAAGAGATTCTGGTATTTTACTGACCTCTGCTGGTCGTTTTCTTTCAAGAAAGTTAAATAGCAGCAGTTGCCAGAAAAATTAAAAAAAGAAAGTCCCCAAGCAGAATGCAAATCTTGTATTTTACTGACCTCTACTGGTTGTTTTCTATCAAGACAGTTAAATAGAGGCAATTGAACAGAAGCGAAACTAGACAAGTCCTAGGGCTGATCCCCAGAGGCCACAAAGTACATACACTTATACGTATATAGAAAAGTTTATAAGTATATACTAAAGTATATGTTAGAATTGGGGGTCTCTCGTTGGCACAGGTAGGTACTTAACTGATGGAGCGGTAATTTCTTCTGGTAATTTCTCAATGCAAAACCTTCATGCTACCTCTAATTTACCGCTCAAAAGGTGTTGGGCCCTTCACACTATGTATTACCTTCAGGAGACTTTTAATAATCATGAACAGTCATAAATGCATTTATTATTTTAAGCCAATAAAGAGAGTTGTTCAGTATTTAAAGGGTTTTATTTTCTAGTCAAAAGTTAAGTTTTTCTCTGACCCTTTATTCATTAGTAAAATATCAATCAGGTTACAGAATTTGGAAAACAGGAAAAATAGCATTAATACAGAACATTTTACAGTCTGCATGTAAGCATTACATATAGGATAGAAAATGTGGCGCAAAATGTCATTCAAAATTCTTAAGGAGTTTCTAAGAAAAAATAGTCTTGCAAGGCTAATCAAAAATCAAATAGTTTGCAAAAATCTCCCATAAAGAGAAATAAATGCATAAAACAAATAAATCTTTTCAGACCTAATTAATTAGTCAAAGCATAACTTGAAGTTTAGCATCTAATTCTATTTAATCAGCTGTTCTTCTGCATCTGTCTGTGTCTAAAGAGCAAGCAGGGAGTGAGATAGCCCCTCCTTCACCAGACCTCAAAGGAATGTGGCCTAAAGTGCAAAAATATGACGTGGAAGCAAGAAACCTCCCCCTGACACTCCTCGGACGCACCTCCCCTTCAGCAATCTCCCGGGACGGTTCTCGTACCTAACCCATAGGATGTCTGGCCTAATCTGTTCCTTCTCTCAAGAGCTCACACACCCCCCAATGAGCCTAGAAGCCAGCTGAGCTGAGAAAGCCAGCCCCTCCTCCGGAGAGGTAGTATTTATACACAAAATTTTGGCAGACTACACAAAATGTTGCATTTCAGGAAAACCTGTACGTTGATTGGTCTGTCATGATGGCATGAGTTTGCACTTTCCTGACGCATTCAAAAAAACCTGACTATATCAGTTTTAACAAAAGAAGCATACATGAATAACTACATTTATAAACATTTGCAACATTTACTAGGGAAAATGTGTCTATAGTTCCCCTTCCTTCCTGCCAAAGCTCAGCAGGACGGATACTTTATCAAACTGGTACATTGGCACAATCACAAGAATGTACAGTTCAAGGTGTCTTTGACTTCTTCGTGGTTTGAGTCAAGCTGCCACAGTCTGCGCATGCTCTCTTCTCTTTCAAAGCAAGCCATAGCCTGGTTTCACAGGCAGCCATTTAATGGTAGGCCCCAAAATAAAACAAACAAAAAGATAATATTAATGTCATGTATAAATGTTTACCTAGCCAAGCTACTAGTGTAAAGCAGCTTTTCTATTATTTATGACAACATGCAAAAATGTGCAATGTGCAACAAAGAAAAAGAGGTGTTATTAACTGAAAATATTTATCAAAATATGCAACAAGTCAAAGTCTTTTAAGACAGGAATAGTGGATTTAGGGATGAGCTGGGAAGAGAGAAACATATTCTATTAATCTTCAAAGCTAAAAAGGCCACTTTTCTCTACATTGCAAAAACACATGTTAATTCAGCAAAAGCATTTCAGACTAAATAGGCCTCACTTTCATATTTTTCATGTGCCATGGTTTTAACTTGCACCAAAAGGTGCGTGGCAATTTAAATGCAGTCTGTCTGAAGCACAAAAAATAAAACAATGCCTGACTGCAGATGAAATCTGCTCCATCAATCCACCCTTCTGATGATTCAAATCATAATAAATTGATTTATAATTCATCACACATATTTCATTTTCAAAAGTGACATTTTTTTTATTTTTTTTTTTATTGCAAAAGCTGAGCATATAACAATTTTACTTCTATTTCTAAGGCAAACACAAGTCTGTCTTTAATCAGATCATATATAGCCAAGCTCAATTGTTTTAGTGCAGAGTTCTGTAAGTAGCTTCTTGGAACAGTTCGTCTTCTTTAAAATAAGTAACTAAAATAATAAAAAAGGAATTCAACAGGACAGTTTCAGCATTTCTTTTCTCTTTGTCATCAGCTTGCCTTCAGAATGGCTCATACAGTGTGGCATTCTCTACCTTTTCAATGCAAATTAGACTACTTAGGTGCTGAGAAATTCTGACAGAGCACCATCAATCCTTTGCACTTTTTCAACCAATGCCTTTCACTTTCATCAGATTCAGATGTTTCACCACAGCATCTCTCAGATCAAAGCCGTTGCACCATCCATTATGCAGATCTTGTGTAGCAGCTGCAATCTGGTGAGAAACTGCACACTGTACATCAACCAGACCTACACAGCAATGGCTAGTGTTCACATCATTGTTTTCCACAAGTGCATTTGCATATGCATTTTCAAGCCACGTTGGTGTTGGTGAGACACCGTCTTTTGCAAAAGGTAACTCAGTGCTGCCATTGTGTTGCTTTATTATGCTTGACACTTCAGGCTGATAGCTACAATCCATTCCATGTCCAATCTGTTGTTCTGCACTCATTATATTTAAGACCACCTTATGATCTGATTTCAGAGAAACTGGCAATCTATACCTGGGCATCAGTGTTTGCAATAACACATTTGCCACTATGCAGTTGTCACTTTTCCCAAAAACAGTTCTGATACAACCCTGTAGTGCTGCTTCAAAAACATTTTCTTGAGCCTCTTTTAATTCAACTGTGAAGATTCCATAGAATGTACATGCTAACAGAACACAAATTTGTGCAACTGAATAAGCATTTCTCTCTCCCATGACAACAGTGACTCTCATTTGAGCAGATATACTGCATGTTATGGTAAGGGCAATCAATTGCGAATTTTGGGCTGAGGTAACTACTGAAAGCCATGAAGCTTTGACACCATATTGCATAAGGAGCACAGCATGTGCTGCTTTTAATGTGTCACCTTTCAAACATGGGCCATCTACAAAATGGACATTGTTGGGCTGACTCGGACATTCATCATTAAAGTCTGATTTTGGCTTTATGCATATTTTCATGATATTTAGACACTCATATCCAGTTTCATCACAATCCAATTCATTTGCTGACATTTCTGTGAAGTTAGGGTCAAAGGTCATTGGGCAATACATCACAGAGCTTTGAACACAGTCATCTTTTTGAATAGGCAATGAGAGAGTGCAGCCCTCCCTCTCACTGCAAATTGGTGTATTTTATTTCAAATAAACTTTCATTCCTAGTGCTGGGGCGCAACATTCTTTCTCTTTCAACTCTAGGAATGCTTTTGTGCAATTGTTGTCCAATGGAAGCGGATCAGACACATCCTCATGTGTCAGCCTCAGTAAAGGCTTAGCCACTAGGGAAAGGTTTAGTAACCACTCTCTACAGCAGCTAACCATTCCCAAAAATGTCCTGACTTCTTTCTTTATTTGAGGTGGATTTATCTTGGAAATTATTTCCACCCTTTCTGGTGACACCTTTCTACCTCCCTTTCCAATTTTGTGTCCCAGGTATTCATCTTCTTTTTGACAGTACTCCTGACTATTCTCCTGCAATGGCCCTGTGACATGAGCTTGGCAAAAATCAACAAAAATAAGCCATTCTTCAGCACATAGAATGTGAAAAAATATATTGGCTGGATTCGGTACCACAGGACAACATGAAAAAAATATGCTTTTAATCTCCTGCACTATTCTGTTCTTTTCATTTATTTTCTGTGAACCTGTGATCAGAAAGTTACACAAACTTCCAATCAATTCCATCAAAAATCCTTTTATTGGTAAAATTTCTGCAACTGATGGTGTTCCTGAATACATGTCATTTGGTTCTAATTTTAATAAGACATGTTCTGCACATTTTATTAATTTGGCATCCTTCTCTGCGAACTCTCTTATTTCTGTGTTTATTATTTTTTCAAAATCAGAAGGTAATTTTTCAACTGTCTTTTCTGAAAATAATGCTACAGCTGTTTCTTGTTGGGCCATTTTAAAATGTACCTCCTCATCAGGAATCTGAAAATTAACATTATCTGATGTACAGTAATCTGTGCTGCTTAATTTGCAAAACAATTGTTTTTCTGCTAGGCCTGAATCACAGACAACAGTTTTGCAGTTTTCCTCAAATGGGCCTAATTTTGGTTCAAATTCTTCTAAAACTGGGTTTGTAATTTCTTTGTTTAAAACTCCTGCAACTAAATCTGGACTTTCCTCTGCCTTCCCAATGCACTTGGTAAATTCCGAATTGTGAGGGTTAAAACTCTCATTTTCAAACACAGCAACCTGTTGGACTGGGTTCTGATTTTGTCTCTGGAAATAATTCATATTTGCTCTGGACAACTTATTTAAATTAATGTTAGCATTTTCCATATTTTGTGGGACCATCTTTGCTTGGAAAATTCCTGCCATAGGTACCTGTTTCTGAACTGACATTTGCATTTGCTTAGCTGGTATATTTTGCATCTGCATTTCTCCATGTTTTTGTGCATCATGTTTAAATGTATATTTCTTCTTCCAATGCTCAAATCTGCTATAAAGATGGCAAAAGGACACATTTTCCAGCAGTACAACATCCATACCTGAATTTTCACAAACCAAAACACCTTTACTTCCATCCTGTGTTCTTTTAATCCGTACCCAATCAACATCCTTTGCTAGCACTCCACCCTTCAGGAAAATAATCACTGCTATGTTTTCCTCCATATCAACAGAAAATGATGGTGCATTCATGCAAACCCTTTTCATTGCCGCTTCACTTGGCCTTTGAATAACTTTAGATTCAAACCACAATTCATTCTGCATGGCAATGTAAAAGAACATTTCCAAATTAATGCACAGCTCTTTTAAAATCTCAACAAATCCATCAACTTATTGGTACCACAGCATCATTCTGTCTCTCAATTGTGGGATTGTGTTCAGAAATGCTGCAAGTTCACTTGTATTCTGTGGCATAGGAACATACACTTCTCCCACCTTTACTCTCAATGAGTAAGCAAAAGCTTCTCCCTCATTCTGCTTATTATTTTTCTCAAATAAATCTGGTGGCTTCTTTTCCTTTTCCAGTTTCCTTGCTAGGTCTGGTGGTTTCTTTTTCTTCTCATGTTTTCTTGCCCATTTGTCTCCTAATTTCTCAAACCCATTGCATTTAAAAATATATTTTATTTCTGCAAGGTGCAATTGCATTCCTGAAGAACACATTTTCTCATTTGCGTCATCATCCATATATACCCTAAAACTTTTCTGAGATGGAAAATTTCCTGAACCATCAGTTTCATATTTTTGAGCCAAATTTGTCAGGCCATTATGTGTAGTTAATGCACATGAAACTGTTTCCTTACTCAGGGAAATTAATTATTTTTCCTCACACTTGTTCACATTTTCATTATTTAAACAGCATGGACTGTTATTTTCTACATGTTCAAGTGCTGAATTTAAAACACTACGCTGTCTCTCTTTTTCAGGGCCTGTGTTAATATGTTCTCCCATATTTTCTATCTTTTTAATCACTGCTGCTTCCTCTAAGCAGGTTTGAAAAATCACATTTTCAATTACATGTATTTTATCCTGAGCTGTAGATGTTGTAAAGGCCATTTTTCCCTCACCTTTCAGTGCTTGGGGTAATTTCTGTTCAATAATCGGTGTATTCTGAGTTTCTGAAATAAACCCTGCCACAATCACTCCTTCTGCAGCTCTTTGAACCTTTTCAGTAGGGACCATATTAATTGGGACAGTCATAATTTTTCTATGCATTATCTGTGCATCTGCAGTTAGCAATTGTTGGACTGAATCAGGCACATTTGAAGCAGTAACACATGGAGGTATCACTGTCAGTGCTGAATCAACAGGTAATGGGTCAATATAAAATGTTTGCACAGTTTTCTCAATCTGTGTTTTTCTCTGTTCAACAGAAGCAGTAGCCACTGTAGTGCTTACTGGTACACTATTTTCAGTATTTTTAATGGGAACCACATAAAGTGGTGGACACTCAGTTAACAATGCATCCATTATTTTATCCCCTGAATCATTATTTATTTGAAGCTCTCTATCATCATTAATTCTCTTCTCATGTATCTGGTGCTTTACCTTTTTATCCTCACTTGCTTTCTCTCTTGCTACCTTTTCCCATATGCTTAAGGCCTCAAATTGTGCAGCTTTAGATGGTGTCTTTATTTCACATAACACTTCCCTTAATTTGTCAATAATTTGTAATTCAAAAGTACCATCTTTTGGAAACCTCAAAACACCCTCTTTTTCAGTAATCTTGCACCATTGGTGAACCCACATACATGTATTTTGTCCCAAATTTGTAGACATAAAATGCACAGGTGTTCCTTCAGGAGCATCACCAATAAAAAACGAGTTTTTCACTTTACCTCCTAACAGCTTCTTTAAACCTTCAAACATTTTCATTTTTTTTTTTTGCAATAGTTCAATGCAATTTCTTTTTTCCAAAGCTGTCAGTCTCAATTTTAGTCAGTTTTACTCCTACTACTGACCCTCCACAAAATCTTACTGCAAATATTTCTCAATCAATAACTCTGTTAGTAACAACATAAATACATTCGCTACTCTGTCTATTGTGCTAAATAAAGGATAGATTTATATTCACTGCGAGTAACACATTCCGCTTACCCTTCACAAAGTAAGACCTTCCGTTTACTCTTCAAACACTACAGGTAAATCCCTTCCGCTTACCTTTCACTCAAGCTCAGAAGAACCTGCTACTCCTTTAGTGTGACCCTTTCTAGGTGATATCAGACCAAAGTTTCACCAGTGAACTCTTTGCTACAATCACTCACACAGAAAATAGTCCCTAATTTAACACTGCCAGCCCTACCCAGCTTCTCAGTGTTATTCCAACCGACGAGTAACCTCAGTACAGTGTGGCTTCCATTTACCACCCGCTATTCCTTCCCGGGATTCCACAGGTGTGCATACCTGCGTGTTCAGACAACATAGAGCAAGACACTAACTTAACATAAAGAGTTAAAACATGTAATCAATAACCAAAAATTATGTCCTATGAAATTACCAATATAATCAATAACACCATCAATTCAAAATGAGCAAAATGTCACCAACATTAAAAATCCTTACTATTTTCAACACTTCAAAAATACATGCTAGCATATTAACAACATTTCACAACCCTATTCATACTCACACCACTTCTTGCATCACCTTCCAGTACTGCTTTGCCAGTCTTCAGGTTCTGAGCATTGGAGTCAGGAATCAGGACTTGGACATTTATCTAACTTGGGCAATTATTTTATTTCCCTTCTTAAGGTCAATGATCCATTAGTTGAGTAGTTGATGGTGAAATCAATAATCATTAATCACCAAACTAATCAATAATGACCATCCTCTGATTACCAAAAACTGATGGAGCGGTAATTTCTTCTGGTAATTTCTCAATGCAAAATCTTCATGCTACCTCTAATTTACCGCTCAAAAGGTGTTGGGCCCTTCACACTATGTATTACCTTCAGGAGACTTTTAATAATCATGAACAGTCATAAATGCATTTATTATTTTAAGCCAATAAAGAGAGTTGTTCAGTATTTAAAGGGTTTTATTTTCTAGTCAAAAGTTAAGTTTTTCTCTGACCCTTTATTCATTAGTAAAATATCAATCAGGTTACAGAATTTGGAAAACAGGAAAAATAGCATTAATACAGAACATTTTACAGTCTGCATGTAAGCATTACATATAGGATAGAAAATGTGGCACAAAATGTCATTCAAAATTCTTAAGGAGTTTCTAAGAAAAAATAGTCTTGCAAGGCTAATCAAAAATCAAATAGTTTGCAAAAATCTCCCATAAAGAGAAATAAATGCATAAAACAAATAAATCTTTTCAGACCTAATTAATTAGTCAAAGCATAACTTGAAGTTTAGCATCTAATTCTATTTAATCAGCTGTTCTTCTGCATCTGTCTGTGTCTAAAGAGCAAGCAGGGAGTGAGATAGCCCCTCCTTCACCAGACCTCAAAGGAATGTGGCCTGAAGTGCAAAAATATGACGTAGAAGCAAGAAACCTCCCCCTGACACTCCTCGGACGCACCTCCCCTTCAGCAATTTCCCGGGACGGTTCTCGTACCTAACCCATAGGATGTCTGGCCTAATCTGTTCCTTCTCTCAAGAGCTCACACACCCCCCTAATGAGCCTAGAAGCCAGCTGAGCTGAGAAAGCCAGCCCCTCCTCCGGAGAGGAAGTATTTATACACAAAATGTTGGCAGACTACACAAAATGTTGCATTTCAGGAAAACCTGTACGTTGATTGGTCTGTCATGATGGCATGAGTTTGCACTTTCCTGACGCATTCAAAAAAACCTGACTATATCAGTTTTAACAAAAGAAGCATACATGAATAACTACATTTATAAACATTTGCAACATTTACTAGGGAAAATGTGTCTATAGTTCCCCTTCCTTCCTGCCAAAGCTCAGCAGGACGGATACTTTATCAAACTGGTACATTGGCACAATCACAAGAATGTACAGTTCAAGGTGTCTTTGACTTCTTCGTGGTTTGAGTCAAGCTGCCACAGTCTGCGCATGCTCTCTTCTCTTTCAAAGCAAGCCATAGCCTGGTTTCACAGGCAGCCATTTAATGGTAGGCCCCAAAATAAAACAAACAAAAAGATAATATTAATGTCATGTATAAATGTTTACCTAGCCAAGCTACTAGTGTAAAGCAGCTTTTCTATTATTTATGACAACATGCAAAAATGTGCAATGTGCAACAAAGAAAAAGAGGTGTTATTAACTGAAAATATTTATCAAAATATGCAACAAGTCAAAGTCTTTTAAGACAGGAATAGTGGATTTAGGGATGAGCTGGGAAGAGAGAAACATATTCTATTAATCTTCAAAGCTAAAAAGGCCACTTTTCTCTACATTGCAAAAACACATGTTAATTCAGCAAAAGCATTTCAGACTAAATAGGCCTCACTTTCATATTTTTCATGTGCCATGGTTTTAACTTGCACCAAAAGGTGCGTGGCAATTTAAATGCAGTCTGTCTGAAGCACAAAAAATAAAACAATGCCTGACTGCAGATGAAATCTGCTCCATCACTTGTGACAAGCAGGGACCCTCTCCTCTAGTCAGGGCAAGGGAATTACCCCTTAAGAATAACCCCTGCTCACCCTCTAGGTTGCGTGGCGCGAGCAGTCAAGGCTAAACTCAGGAGTGTTTAAGTCAGTTAAGCATTTGTAATCCTTCACAATAAATATACTGATTCCCCCACAAACGGACACCAGGCTGTGAATTGTATCAAAAATACGTATTCTTTATGTGAAAATATATATATGTAGGCAATTGTGTTACAAGACCTTTTATAACGTTTCTAGATTGGGGCCAGGAGGTATAAAAACAATGGCAAGTGTTCTTCTTAGCTTCAAATTACTTTAGGTTGCTTCCATTTAGTCCTTATTATCTCAGAACAGTTCTTCCACACTTTGGCCACTATTTTCAAGCACTGGGGCGCGGGCCGTACAGGCTGTGTGCTTTGTAGCGCTTCTCTGCGCTTTGTACGGGCAGGGAAGCGAAGTCCTGCCGACTCCCACGCTTGGTCCGCCACGTACGGCGCTGTCGATTTCACAGGCGGGGTACCAGGCCTACTGTTCTAGTGCGCTTCGCACTCCGAGGCGAAGGGAGGCTTTGCAGGCGGGGTAAGCACCTCACGCTGTCGGCGGTCAAGGTGGGCAGATAGGAGCGTACTGGAGCAAGGTGAAGCGCACAGTTGTCATGGGGAAAGAAAACGTTGCGGGCCCCGAGCCCGTTGTGTGCAGTCTCGTACCTTGGAAGTGCGCGACGTCCGTTCTTTGTTCAGTCTTCTTGGCAGGCGGATGTCAGTGGGCTTCGAAGTACAGACGTACCTTGGGGTCTGTGGACGGCGGGTGGCTTCCAGACGGCGGGGCGCGGCACAGGGCCTCCGGTACAGGCTGTACAGGTGTCGAGTTCCTTGGTGGTGCGGCGAGGCCTCTTCCAGAGGTCGGAAGGCACAGCGGGGTGGCCGGGTGCGTTTGCAGCGCACGGGCGGCCGTCCAGGCTTTAGAGTGCGCTCGTTCGACCAGGATTCCGGCGGGAGGGGGGAGAAAGCACTCCAGGCACTCCAGTGACGAGCGAGGTGACAGAGGAGCAGGCGGCCTGACCCGAGGGGCAGAGGGCGGCTCTAGCAGAGCGAGGCTCTCAACTGGTAGAAGGCAGGCAAGCTCCCGGGGTGTCACGGCCCTAGGAGGGGGCGAGGGGGCGCAGTCTTGACTCCGGCGGGAGGAAACACACGGCTCTGTTTGCAGATGAGCCAAGGCACAAGGAACCCACTAGTCCTGGGGTTCAATTCGGGGGGCAAGCTCAGTCAAGCCCTTGGAGATAGTTTAGAGCACAATTTAGCAAAGTCCTTCTTGGTCTTCTCCTCTCCTTCCTCAGCAAGGCACCACTGCAGGCCAGTCCTTCAGCTTTTTTTTGGGTCCTTCTAGTTGGGCAGAGGTTTGTTGTGGTAAAACTGGATCTGATTTCTTGGGAGCAGGGCTCCTATACTTGTACTCAGTTTATTTTGTCTTTTCAGGCCTGGGGGGCCTCTGCATAATCCCTTTCAGTCTTGGAGCACTCTGTTGTGCTGTTCCTGGTTTCTCCTTTCAGTGTGAGGGGCAGGGCCATCAGACGCTCCGCAGGAGGTGGAGCCAGCATTGAGATGGCAAGTACAGTCAGGAGCACTCTAATGACAGCCCTCCCTCTTCCTGGGCCAGGTGTCGGGCAGAGTCATCAGTCGCTCCCTAGGAGGTGGAGCCAGCATTGTGGTGGCAGAGCACAGCCCTATTCAGAGTCAAGGGGCACTCCCACCACCCACTCTGGTGTAATCCCTCCATTTACCACCGGTCATCCTCAGCCCTGTCACTCACTCAGCCCAGTCAGCAGATACACATCCTGGCAGAGGCGTGCTGAAATGGTTAGGCAAGCAAAGGCTAACTTTCTAAAAGTAGCATTTGCAAACACAGGATATTAAAATAAACTTTACTAAAAGAAGTATTTTAGTTCAGGCATACTAAACTTGACTAATCCCTGGGATCTAGTGGGTTTCCATACCCACAGGGGGCAGATCCGCCTACAAGTCATCGATCTGCCGCAGGAGGTGCAGAAAACAAAAGAATACATTCTCTTTCAGGGCAGCGACATTTGCCTAAGGAGTTGCTCTCTCACATACATGTAATAAAAATCCCTGACGTTTAGTTGGTTATCACACCCACAAGGGCAGATCGGCCAACAAAATGGCTGGAAAACAAAAGAACAAATGCCCCCTTCACAGGAGCGACCCTTGTCTAACGAGCCTAAGTCCAGTGGTTTTTAGTGCCCCACATTGGGGACAGAGTGGCCTAAAAAGTGGCTAATCTGCACCCTGTGGTGACGGAAAACAAAGGACATACATTTCACATTTGTGGGAGAGACACTTGCTGAAGGGGGCACTCCGCCCAAACCACAAACAATCCCTGCTGGTCTAGTGGTTGTATTCCTGCTGCACAGTTGTGGGCCCACCAATGATCCCATGCAGAAATTCATGCAAGACATACATGGGAGGAAAGGAACATTATTTTCTTTTCACTGTTGTGTCACTTTGCACTTGATGTCACTACGCAAGCAAGAGGACCTACCCAAAATAGTCTTCCTTGCTTGATGCGCTGGAAGTCATTTGTGCCTTGTGTGTGCTCTGACATCATGATCTCACCAGGGGAGAAGTCAGAATGGCAGCGCTTCCCCTGTGGATGGGTGCTAGGACGCGCTAGACACATCGGGCCCGATTCACGGAACTAACTTAAGACAAAATCCTAAAATTACTACTTTTGGTATTCATAGAAGTTAGGATTTTGTCTTAAGTTTGTCTTAAAACAGACTTAAGACAGACTTAAGACAGACTTAAGTTAGGATTTTGTCTTAAGTCTGTCTTAAGTCTGTTTTACGATAAAATCCTAACTTCTGTGAATACCAAAAGTAGTAAGTTTAGGATTTTGTCTTAAGTTGGTTCTGTGAATCGGGCCCATCCCTAGCACCTGAGATGCAGTGCTAAGGATTTTCTTCCCTTTTTATTTTAGGGCAAAGCTTTTGATTTCCTTGGTGGTGAATCCTGCTTGTGGTTTCAGCCTTGATAGATCTGCACTTTGTGTAGTTATTTGCATGTGTTTGAAATGGGAGATTTTTTTTAATGCTTACTTTAAAAGAGTATCAATGGCCTGCTGAAATTATTTTGGTGTTGTAGTAATTGTATCATATTTAGCTTATGTTTTATTGTGTTTCAAATGTATGTTGGTATTTGTGAAAAGTCTACGATGTGTTGCCTTGTGTATATTTTATTTCTATTTTTCCTTGCTAGTGGGATACCTTAGGTTCTTACTGTTTGTGTGCACAGTAATTACAGTTGATCATTAGTCTAGATGTCTGTGGTAAGTGAGAGGTGTTTTGATATCTTTTTATAGGAGAAAGTTCTTTGCGTGGTTTGAAATGATAGTTTCTATCCAGATCTTCATATTTCAAAATTCATATTTACTGTTTGATCTAGCCATGGTTTGTTGGGTTCTAATTTGATACAGTGGGGTCTATTATTGACAGTTTTTTGTGACAGCTTTGTTAGTATGCATCATGTCTGCCCACATGCTGACTGCCCAGTTGGTTCTTGGTTTGCTTTTTGAATCAGTCTCCAAACATGGCTCCTGGGCTGACTCTGCATCTGAGGCACCGGAACAAGTGCAAGACATAGAAGAATGCGATTGACTGCGGGCCCTGTCGGTTGCGCCTCTTCAGGCTCTAGGGGATATAGTAGTGGGGCTCCCAGTGTTGAGATCGAACAATTTCCTATCCTGGAATATAGCAGGGTTGGCAATAAGCTTTAGGATCCTCGGTGGGTATGTTATGTCAAGCAGTTTATGGTAATTAGCCTCCAGGAAACGTGGTCGGTGGATTGCGACCTATTCCTGGATGGCTACAAGGCCTTTTTAAAATATTTTTTTTTTAAAAGAAAGAAGTACAAGATTCTGCCAATGAATTTTCTGTCCGACAATAATCATCTGATGACGCAGCCACTATTATGGCTGATTAAGTGCCTCATTTAGAGAGGGGCATTGAAATACCTACTGAGCAGCTGTATTGCAGCTAGAGGCCAAAAGGCTTCTGTTATAAATAAAGATCAACAGTACAGCAAAATTAGCCTCTTTTATTTGGCATCACCATTCCAGTCAACTATCGCCTCATAGTGATCACCTGCTCATGACAGATGACAGCTCTCACAAACATTCCAAGGTGAGTCCCAGGAAGGGGCGAGTCGGAATGTACCACCATGATGAAAAGATACGTTATTCAAGAAAGATGGATGTGAGAATATAACACATCATCCCCCTTCACGAAAGATGACAGAATATAAAGTTACAGAAGCACTAACAAAACTTTACATGATAGAAAAACGTGAGATGTTAAACAATATATACTACAAGGAAAAACTAGGGGGAGAATAGGGTAGGAAAAAGGAGAAAGAAAAGAGAGAGGTTGCAGACAACAGTTAAGGGATAAAAGAAAATAGGAATAAAATCACCAAAAGATGCAATACTTTTGCCATGCAGGAAAGGGTCTAATACGCCTCAAGTGTCTTCTAACATCGACACTATGTGGGTTTATAATATAGATGAAATGGAGAGACCATTTTTGAGTTATTGAGACATATTTTGATACTCTGTCCATTCTCCAAGTCTGCTCCTTGTCTAATGTGACCACATTGGGTCCTAGTTGAGTAATTTTATAAGGTCAGGAAAATTTACTATTCTGTCCTTTGTGGACCCCTAGCAATTTTATCTTACCCAATCTCCTACTGTCAATAAGGGTCTCTTGAAACAGTGGAGGTGGTTGAACACACTTTCTACATTTCTTTATGAGAACACATGAAGCCTGGACAAAGCACTACGCTACGCTCGCGTAGTTTGCGCTATTTCGTACTACGCAAATTGAAAATAGCACAGTGCAAACACGCATAGCGCAGCGCAGCGGTCATTTTTTGCTTTCATTCATCAACAATTATGTCTCCCAATTTTTCTCTACTTACTATCAGTCACACTTCGCTCACCAACACTCGTAACTCCCCATACACACAATTTATCGCCAACCCTCACCATCCTGTACAATCTCTGAATCAAAAGTCTCATCGCATGGCTTCACATACCTGCCACTGCTTTAAAAACAGTCCGTCCTCACCTCACCAACGTCACTCATCACATGATACTTCCACCCTTCTTTTAACTACCTAGGACTAGTAATCTCCAGAGTAACAAGTAATTGGTGAGCGAAAGTGTGACTGATAGTAAGTAGAGAAAAATTGGGAGACATAATTGTTGATGAATGAAAGTGTGATTGATAGTTCAGAAAGGGCGGGCAAAGTCGAATAAGTGCATGGTAAACTATGCAACGCTAACGGTCAAAGGTCAAATGGGAGTTAGTATTAGAGCCATTTTGCATAGAGGAATACTAATGGAGAAATATGAATAGCAGTTATATGAAAATGAACACTGTAAAATTAAGATTAACAATATAAGATGCAATGTAACAATGAATAATTGAAAGTAAATAGCACAATAATCTATACTACTATTATAAAGCGAGAACTGGGAACCTTTGAGGTGGGTAAACTCCAGAAGTACACCATCAATCACAACACCCAATACAGCGTTGTAAAGGGGAGGTCCAGGAGATGGACATAGGCTATACATTTCTACAACATATACATTACGAAGGGCAAACAACATTCGGGAGAAAGTAGTTCCTTGTGGGCGTTGTTCTCATAGGCGTGTGAAACTAATGTGGGCGGTAACATTGGTAGAGGGGCATGTCCCAAAATACATCACATTCACTCAGTTACAGCAAACACAGCCCCCTTCATGCACTCAAGCAAACACAAACAGCTTCAGCAAGCACACACAAGGAAACAAAGCACCTTCAAGCACTCAGGCACACACAAAACACAGCTTCTGCAAGCACACACAAAACACAGCGAATTCAGCAAGCAAGGTCTAAGTGGACACATAAACACCGATTAATACACGTCGACTTCAGGAGCATGACGGTTCACAGTGGTGAAATAAACAGCGTTTTTCCCATCTGTGCAAATAAAGAAGGCGCTAACTTCGGCCTGTGCAATGGGCAAAGTACTCACTGAATACGTGATACATTCATCACGGATCGGAGCCAACATAAACAAAGGGGCGAGTCAGGGGTGCGGCTTCGGGACGAAAAGGACACTCTTGGCCGTGCCTTCCACAAACAACCAATGGCGAGACACGCATTGACCAAACAACCAATCACACAACATTACATTCAACTAACACATTAAATCAAAAGAAACTTATGCAAAACCTTCTGCCATTCGTCAAACACGCACGTGATACAATAAAATAAACACTCCTACAATTATTGCTGTCAGAGCTACAAACGCGGTCAAAGAACTGAGCAGTACAGGGAGAAACACATTGTCAGAGGGCAGGGGAAAAAATTAACACGCTGAATTCCACAAGCCTCTTTAGAATTCCAGAATGAGGCATGATGTACGGATTTTGAGGCCGATTTCCACATTGACAAACACGCTTCAAAAGACACTTTTAACGTGGTTGCGAGGGGCTGCACAGGGGGCAGCCAGGGAAGAAAAAAACGGACAATTCAACAAGCCTCTTTTACATTACAGAAGGAGTCATAAGAGACGCTAATTGACGGCGCTTTTCACACGTCTAACGTTGTTGCAGGGCCCAGGAACAAGCTGTGCTCGGACCAAGCCTCATTTGCATTACAGAAGGAGGCATTACGTAAACGTTGTTGCAGGGCCCAGGAACAAGCTGTGCTCGGACCAAGCCTCATTTACATTAAAGAAGGAGGCATTACACACACGTTGTTGCAGGGCCCAGGAACAAGCTGTGCTCGGACCAAGCCTCATTTACATTACAGAAGGAGGCATTACACACACGTTGTTGAGGGCCCAGGAACAAGCTGTGCTCAGACCAAGCCTCATTTACATTACAGAAGGAGGCATTACACACACTAATTGACGGCCCTTTTCACACGTCCAATGTTGTTGCAGGGGTCAGGAAAAAGATGTGCTAGGACCACACGCTGTCATTGGAAAAAGTACAGCGACATAGCGCTTTACACGCGTGTAACGTTGTTGCAGAGGGAAAGAAAAAGACGTGCTCGGAGCCCTCGCTCTAATTAATAACATAACACTGACACATTTCAACTATCTCCAGAACATCACAGGTTCAACTAAGGGGACAGGCACTCAAAGGAAAACATCCACATTTCATTAACTCTCCTTAGACTTCAACGAAGAGACACACTACATTACACATTACCACAGGGCCTGGACAGGACAACAAAGACAGGAGGAATTCAATAACCCTCATTTACATTGAGAAAAGAGGCATGATGTATACTAATTGACACACATTTCACAAAACTTGATGGTTGGGGGCTGGAAGTAAAACAAAAAAAAGAAGATTTACATAACACTCCTTACACTTCAAAAAACAAAAACATTACATTACACGTTGCCACAGGGGGCGGACAGGAACACAAAAACAGGAGGATTTTAATAAGTCGCATTTACATTACAAAAAGAGGCATGATGTATAGTAATTGACTGCACTTTACGCTACTTGATGCTGCTTTGCTATGTGGAAAATATAACCACACTTACCCATGATCACAAAAGGAACTAAGGATATTTAAAAGGACATTATTTCTTTACAACGCTAACACCTCCTAACAACGTTGTTCGGGCACAAAAGTTTGAGCATTCTCTCTTTATAATAGTAGTATATATGTTGCTTTTCTAAAACACACACCTTTAACATACTCTAATCCACTCAGAACACCCACTGTAAGACATGTTTTTTTTCTTTTTTTTCAAGAGTTTTATATAGCGCGAACTAGACCCAAATCGGGTATCATAGCGCTTTACATAGCACCAGTTACGTTACATGAGGACACACATTCATTTTTATTAGGCACGGGGATATTAAGTGATTTGCCCAGAATCACAGGATGTTCCGCGTCATTCATTACACTTTCAGAACATATCCAAACCACACATAGCCTACAAGAAAAGGTGCACAACATAAACACTCTAGCACAAATACAATATTGCAAGACAATACAAATTAACATAAATATCATTATACTTTTTACAAATATTACAATCACTTTATTACAATGGTGAAGAGGAAGACACAACTTTCAAGGGCAACATATAAAACACGGGCACAAAGGAATAAGCGCATACGACAAACACAAGAACAGGATCACAACCACTTAACAAACATCGCTGATCCATATACTTCTCAGCTTTCACTGCCAATTCATCACAACAGTGATGAGCCATCAACATCCACTACTATACCTCATACTTCCACTTTACAAACTTCAACAAAAGAAGCTCGAACACAACTTACAGACCAACCTTTACTTATGCTTCACTAACAGTACATAGCCTCAAATCAGCATTCAACTACAACCCACTTATTGACTACATGAACAATGCAGATGTTATAATTGGAAACATGTACAGAAATGGAAAGCGGAACCTAAAGGCCTTTGTTGCTCATCAGGAAAGGTCAATATTAATAACATACAAGAACGACCTCCAATCATTAAACAACTACTTGATGGCAATCACCCACTTTCAAATCATTTCTTAACAAACACACGCCGTTACAATACTCTATTCCAAATGACATCCTTTGGTGCAAATGAAGTCAAAGAAGGCAATTTCATGCCTACTTTTAAAATATAAGGATAGTTATACCACTTAATTGGCAGCATGCTTCCACAAGAAGGAAAGTCTCCACAATTTCCACAAATATATTTCCTTTCCGCAATGCAACAAGTTGATGCACGATCACACATGATCCCAAACTTAAACAAACAGCTTATTGAAGAACTACAAACCACATTGCACATTCATAATACGTACATTAGGTCACTTAAATACAACTATGAGATGCATTCACATGATGTAGATTTCAAAATTATCATCCACGCTGATATACGCCCTCCAAATACACATCCAGGGAGATATAATGCACCAACAACTGATGAAGTTGCTGTTCTTTTAGTTAATGAAAACGAAGGCCCACGCGACATTGTCTTACATACCCGAGAAGGAATATTACGTAAAGTCTCCGAATTGCATAGATCATATGACCCCTTACAATACCCCATTCTTTTCCCGAGAGGTGAAGAGGGTTATTGTCTAAACATACCACTAGCAAACTGCGGTAAGAACAAAACTGTTACATGCATGCAATACTATGCCTATACTCTAATGGTTAGATCCACAACTTTCAATACCTTACATTGGTTTAGAAATCTTTTTAATCAATATATTGTGGATATGATGGCAAAAATTATCACAGAAAGGCTCGACATCATACGCCGCAATCAAACACAACTACGTGCAGAAAACTACATAAACTTAAAAGATGCACGCAATCAAGATCAGCACCTTCAAGCTTCGGATATTGGACAACACATCATTTTACCCGCTACCTTCACTGGCTCGCCCAGGTACATGCACGAAAAGACAGAAGATGCAATGACATATGTTAGGCACTATGGGAGACCTGATTTGTTCATCACCTTCACATGCAAACCAGAGTACCCAGAAATAAAAAAAGAATTATTTCCTAAACAAAGATCATGCGATAGACATGACATCATTGCAAGTGTATTCAATTTAAAAGTGATAGCACTCATGAAAATATTAACGCAAAAACATATCTTTGGATATGCCAAAGCTTACATATTTACCATTGAATGGCAAAAGAGGGGACTTCCACACGTGCACATCCTATTGTGTCTTGAACCTAACATACAACCAGACGAAGTGGATCTCATTATATCCGCTGAGCTGCCAGATCCTTTCAACGATGAACAACTATTTTTGATTGTTAAAAAGAACATGTTGCATGGCCCATGTGGTGAACACAACGTTCTATCACCATGTATGAGAAATGGTATTTGTACAAAAAAAGACCCACGCCCTCTCACTAATGAAACAGAAACTGGTGTTAATGGTTATCCCATTTACCGTAGAAGGAGCCCACAACATGGCGGACAGACAATCACAATGACTGTTAGAGGCCAAGAAATTACTGTTGATAATCAGTGGGTGGTTCCATATTCACCTGTCCAATGGGCATGTCAGTGCAGCAAAAATACTTTTTGGCGCTGCCCTACACCAATATTTTGTAAATGAGGCCTCAAGTTTTTCGCACACAATTTTCTGAAAAAATAACAGCTAGAAAATACACAGTCCCTTTGCATACTTACATTATATTTCTTGCTGGAAGAGTCATTGTAGTTTTTTATCATCTGAATTGTTCTGCAGCATCTAAAGTCAGCACCAACTACCAGGGTTGAGTTCCTCTGAAGAAGTTTAACCCGAACACAACATCAAAATGTTATGAAAGTGCCATAATGAAAATATAAAATATTTAAATGAAAACAAAATATCTAATTGAAAATGTGTCCGTATTTTACTGTTAAATGAAGACTGGAAATGAAATGAAAGACTAAAGGAGTACATCTGATATAATGGCAAGGGATATTTTCAAAGGCACCCTTGTTGAAGGAAAACACCCAGGAAAAGTTATTTGCTGCTTTGTGCGAGTGCTACCAAATCCGTGTTTGCATTTCTGAAGGTATAGCACTGCCGCTCTGCCAACTGTCCTTCATCAGTACCTATTCAGAGACTAAGCTTAAATGGTATGCTATTGGCATAGCAGTGGGTTTGCAAAAGCGGCTGGAGAGAAAAGGCAGTGATTGTTTCAAAGATTGCTTGGAGGCCTACTGAGCTCCTCAAGTCCTGGAAGAATTGGCCTAAATGTAATGGTTGTAATTTTAGTGCAAATACTGCAAACAAAGAAATAACAGTCACTGTGTACCATGGTTGCAATTGTGTTTTTATTCAACAAGATAATCAAAACCTCCTACTGTATGCCATAGAATATAAAAAAATTAGATGGTCATCCTTAGAATATACAGCAAACATAGGACAATAATAAAAAGAGACAATTCAAAAGTATCTAAATGATATAAATCTAAATATATATATAGTATACATGCAGTGTAAAATGCTATTTATTACCATTGTTGATTGTGGGGAGGGGCCATGATTCACAGGAGGTGAAGCCTCCAGTTGGTCATGATTCTCTCTCATCTGTATATATGGTTTTGCCATACCATGTTTTATGCGTCTTTGTTTTAACATACAAGGTTTCACCAGAATGCCAGGGGTCAAATGTGTGCAAAAAATGCATTCGCACTGAGAAACCCTGGTGACCATTAGAAGAGCTGTTGCCCTTTGTAAAGTTTCATTAAGTCTGAGAACTTGCTAATCCTCAGCCAACTTCAGGTGTGACCAGGGGGGGAAACAACCTTTACAACACACTACCATTACAACGCATTGATTACAACGCAACATCCCTTACAACGCATGCCATTACAACCCAACCATTACCACGCATGACACTACAGCGCATACAATTACAACTCTTGTCATTACAACGCATACCATTACAACGCATACCATTACAACTCATAGTACCCTTATACTATCCAACACTTACCCTACTGTTACACCCCGTGGAGTTAGAATAGTAATTTTTACCCCTATACTATCCAACACTTACCATACTGTTACACCCCCTGGAGTTGGAATAGTAATTTTTACCCCTACACTATCCAACACTTACCCTACTGTTACACCCCCTGGAGTTAGAATAGTAATTTTTACCCCTACACTATCCAACACTTACCCTACTGTTGCACCCCCCTGGAGTTAGAATAGTAATCTTTACCCCTACACTATCCAATACTTACCATACATGCAATGTAATGGTATGTGTTGTAATGGTATGCGTTGTAAAGGTAGTATGCGTTGTAATGAAATGCGTTGTAAAGGTAGTTTTTAAAAATTTGTTGTAATGGCATGCGTTGTAATGGAATGCGTTGTAATGGATGTTGCATTGTAAAACATGCATGGTAAAGGTATGCATTGTAAAAGTATGCGTTGTAATGTCATGCATCCGATCAGGGATACCTGGGCTTTGGATACAGCCTTCTTGGGTCAAAAGTCAATTATGCTGGAAGTACTCAGATTGCCTCTCTGTGAATATTCAAAGAGACTAAAATATGTATTTATCTGCTTATGGCACCGTTTGGAGCTAATGTTTATTTATTTTTATTTTATTTAATGCGATTTTATGTAGCGTAAACTTTACCCGAAGGTGTCAGAGTGCTTTACATAAGAACCAGTTGCAAAGCATAAGGACTAAGGATTACACGCGTTACATAAAAGTTACAAACAGAAAAAATTGCAAATGTACAAGATGTAAAGTCACACAAAGAAGAGACTAGTGATTAGAGTTATCACTATATACATAGGGAAGGGCTACAAATGGATATACTCTAAGAGTCACATAGGAATGGTAGAGAGTACAAAGGTCTACTGCATATACTAGTGATTAGAGTTATCTCTATATACATAGGGAAGGGATAAATTGATACTTGTAAATTGATACGACTGGATATACTCTAAGAGGCACATAGGAATAGTAGAGAGTGCAAAGGTCTACCTCATATACTAGTGATTAGAGTTATCTCTATATACATAGGGAAGGGATACAAATGGATATACTCTAAGAGTCACATAGGAATGGTAGAGAGTACACAGGTCTACTGCATATACTAGTGATTAGAGTTATCTCTATATACATAGGGAAGGGATGTATATAGAGATGCCCAGCAAGCGAAAATGATGGGACCCCCTCAAAAAGGTAAGTAAAGGCCAGGGAACAGAGGGGAAAAAGCAAATAATAAGAGAAAAAAAGTTCCCTCCTAGGCCTCAGTTATTTCAGATCTGTATTTATCAAATTCTTCATATAAAAGTGACAAAATTGCACCAACCACATTTTTTTCTCATTTTTTTCAAAAATATATATCATTTATTATCTTTATACTTTAGAGTATTAGCATTGCTTTCACAGATACAATACAAAATTCATTATTTGAAAACACCAGATGAAGCTAAATCACAAAATCCATATAGCAAAAGTAAATCATTAACACAATATATACAACAAGAAAAAAGGAATCACTATTTACAACAACATTATACAAAAGACAAGAAAAATTATTTTCATTAAAAAAGGGAGAAAGAACAATTATTCATGTGTCCCAAAAGGTTCTCACCCACACAAACAACTAACACACTCATGTATACACATTCACAAAAGCTCCAATTGTGAAAAGGTAGCTGGGTACTAGTAGACAAGGAGCCCCCTGTCACTAGAGCAGTCTCAACCAGATTTTTGAGACCCGCACTCTGGTAGTCGATGCGCGTTTCGGCGGCTCTAGGCCACCTTCCTCAGGACCTTTCCCCAGATGAAACAGCAACCCAGTGAGACCCAAGGGGACCTAAAAAATATAATAACAGTGGTTGTAGGTGCTGCCACCAAACACAATAGAAAAAACCCACAAACTTTTAGCAAGATAAAAACAGATTGTTGACACCAATCCCAGCTAAGTGACGCACCACTGTCAACCTCCGCACAGGAATACATTTAATGTCGATCTTACAATGGGATGATTCAGTAAGTCATGAGGGTCTCATTCTATCCTAATGCCCGTGTATCCGGACTTTATCCAAAATTCCACACTGGTCAAAGATAGCAAAGGAAAGACAATAAACACTCACACCATAAGATCTTGGTGTGTGTTCAATTCTTGATGTATATTCAAGTGAGTAGCTGTATCACAGGTATGAGGGCCTTCTTTCTATTCATTTCCTATAACAGTAAGAGATTAATTATTAAGAGTCATAGTCCAATGGTCACTATACATGTGACTCATGTGTGCTCCAGCCCAGAGCCATGCCTTACCTCTTTATCCAAACATGGGTGTCTCTCCAAAAAATGCCCAATTAATAAGTCCCCGATGTCGCACACTTATGTCGCTTGATCCGTGGGTTTATTGAGATAAACTGGACCATAAAGAGAAGGAAACAAGCACAAAATGGACCGTAAGTGGTCTCTACATGGTATCAAACAACAGAGAAGCTATAGATTACATGTATCTAGGCAAGAAGGTACCCACCTAAAGTTAATAAGCATACTTGCTTACATATTGTGCCAGGAAATTCCTTAATTTATAAGCCAAGAGCATATCTTTCCGTTTCCGATCTGAATGCCCACAGTGGAGGATTCTCTAAACAAAGAGAACGAAGATAGCGACCTTTAGTAAGTGTGCAGTCTCTTTCTAAGCACACCTATCAACTATATTACTATGAAATGCAATCTTTCCTCCCTAACGTGAATAATGAAGTTTCTGTTGCAAGACTCCGTTTTGCCAGCTAACTCAATGTCCATTATATGTTGTAAGAAGCCTATGGACAGAGTAGGAGTTTCAAGACTGTCATAAGAACAGAATATCATTTCTCAGGGCGTAAGTACCCGACACAAGTGAAACATACGGAAGGTGTAATCTCGGTTCTCAGGGTCCGGGCACCCGACATAGATAAAGCACCCCGTAGTACCGTAATACCACAATACATTGCCCCAGTACAGTACATAAACCTATTAGCTAGAAGCGTGCAAATATTAGGGGTCAAGGCTAACTTTCTAGCAAACGGGAGATTCGGGCACAAACGGGAGTTCTAAATCTGTTCCTATTCTACGATACGGGACCCAAGGAATCCTTACCGTAAATGAGCACTCAGTGCACCGTCAAACAGGAACGCCACGGTCAACGGCGACATCGGACAGAGCCCTGATGCAACCCGGACGTATTTGTAGAGGAAAGATGAGTTATCGCGATATCTCAGGGAGTGGGCAGATCATGAAAACAAATGCTGGACTCAATCTATACCCTCTCCGATGTGTCGACACGTGATGTAAACACAGTGTAGTAGTAAACCGCAAAGGCGAGCTCCTATGTATAAACAAACTTAGCGTTCCCCGCTAGAAAAAGGAAAAAGACCCTTTTTAAATAATTCATGGAGACGAAAGTTGAAATAAATTCAGTTCCTCGCCCTTATGTGAACACGTGATGTAAACAATGCACCAAGGTCAGATAAGGAAAGCGGACTCCTACACGCGATATACTAGGGACTATGCAATAGCACAAAAAGTCTGCGCCATATTGAAACGTTGTTATACTGCCCAAGAGATGCAATAAAATTGCAAAAATCGGTGAGATTGCAAATAATCATCTAGTGTCAGGGTCTAAATTCCTTAACTACAACACGACGTCAAAAATAGTAAAAAGTAGATAATTCATAAAACCGTCAAGGCTGGGTCAATTTCTTGACCAATGTACAGGCACATCTACCTACATAGACTGTAAATGGGGGTCCACAATAGCCCAAACCGTGCGCCAAATCGAGATGATGTCATACTGCCCAGGGGGTGAGACAAAGTTACGGGGGCCAGTACAGGCACATCTACCTACATAGACTGTAAATGGGGGTCCACAATAGCCCAAACCGTGCGCCAAATCGAGATGATGTCATACTGCCCAGGGGGTGAGACAAAGTTACGGGGGCCAGTAAGTTTACAGACAAAGTCCCCTGCTCTCATAATAAAGATTTCCTCGCTACACAGCCCAGAAGAACTGTACCTTGTGAGGTACCACCATGTTGTTCGTGATTACCCTTCTTGTCATTGAATGCAGAAGACACCAAACCCCAGACAAGTCACTATCGCTAATTAAGAGCCCATATAAACAAAATGTGGACTCCAGTGGTGTTGGGGAATCACAGAGGCTGACAAAATATAGAGGTTGATTTAACTGTAACTCAAGCTATGTATGTGGACACAGATATATTACCGGGTAATATACCAAGAAATGTCCTCATTGAGGCCGTGTCTCACGCAGTCAAATTGGTATATCCAAAAGGTTTCCCTTTTCTTGCGTGTAATGTCTATCACTTGGCCTAATTTAGGTTGCACTTTTTCCAAAATGCACCATTTGATCTCTTGTTCATCATGGTTCATTTTGAGGAAATGCTCCACCAAGGGAGCTGACGTTCTCTTTGTTCTGATCGCCGATTTGTGCTCACTGAAACAGAGTGCCCAGAGATGCCCAGCGCCTTGAGACCCTACGGGTAAGTAGTGCGCTCTATAAATGTCTTTGATTGATTGTCTTTGATTGATTGAGGGATACGACTGGATATGTAACCTAGCAGTTCGGGCTGTACCGGCCCTTCTTGAGTAGGGTTATGGCTGCTTTGCATATGGTTGGACCACTTTTGCAATAGCCCAGACAAGTTAAAAAGAATAGAATGAAGTGTGTCCAGACTAATTACCAGTGCTTCATATTAATTCAATTTCCTGTGTAAATTATCTGTTTTGCCTATAGTTGGCAATGTTGCTGAAGATGCCCTTGCAGGGGTAGGATAGCAGAAAGGTTTTCCCAAACAACTCACCTAAGGTTGGAGGGTGTTTGCTTTGAGCTGAATGACTGTGTGCATTTCCTAGTTCCTTAATGAGTGGCCATGAGTGTCTATACTGGAGTGACCATGTTTGAACCCTTTATATGTGCATGAATGGATAAGAAGGACCTTCTCCCGGCATGAATTAGCCTTGTTTCAGGGATTTCACACGGACTCATTCACAGGGACGTAGCTTCAATGGGGATGTTTGGGGTGTTACAACCCCCTAATAAATGTAATTTGTGGTAAATAGTTGGGTGCAGGTGCTTTCAGTCGGGTATGGTGAGGTGTCCTTCGGATTTCACCAGGAATCTTTACACACAGAGACAAAAACGCACACACACTCTCTCGCTCTCTGTTGGGAAAGACTTCAAAAATGTTGGTTATTCTTATCCTTCTGGAGAATTGAGAATTGGTTACACCGCATCTGGCACATGCTGGGAATGGAGAGGCTGTCGCTGACACTTAAGCAATAGGGGGATTCATTTTGTGAGACTTGGCAGCCATTCCTTCCACTGCTTTCCCAGGAATTCACTGAATTGACCGGTCCCCTATACTTAAAATTGCTACGCCTGACAAATCCAACGACGCAGCTCCACTGGGGTTTCCCTAGGAAGCTAGGCAAGCTAGTTCCGAGTCTGAGATGACAGATTGGCTAGGCACCCGGGGAGGGTGGGGGTTATGTCGGGGTTGGTAGTTGGGGTGACTTTGTTCAAAATGTGGCCGTGTAGCTAGCTGCGGCTGAATGCTGACGCCACACTGGCTGAATAAGCACCTTCTTTTATATGCTGACTGATGCAACAATATAACTAATTTAAATATAAAAATGTTGGTAATTTCACAAAATAATGTGCTTTCTCTCATTTAGTACCTCCTACCAATCCTCATTCCTCTCCCTTTCCGCTGCCCCTTAAGCCCCTCTCATGCACCCTGCTTGTTGTATAATGCAATTTAACATTATGTGCCAGCGTGTTTGTTGGGAAATATGAAACTCACTTCCCCTCAATTTTACTGACCAAGCTACGCCCCTCCATCAACGACGGAATCCTGGATGCAATGCCAAGATTGCTCATCTGACCTATAACTCTGGGCTGTACGCTATACTGGTACTCCAAAAGTGAGGCTCTGAATTTTTAATGTTTCTCCAGATTGGGAAGCATGGAGGATTTGCATTACACCCACAATGCTCACTATGGGAGAGGATCTCTCTCATGTTGACTGCACTTGTTGTGCGGCTCCTTGTTTTGGCTACTTGAAAAGTGGACTAAACCGTGCCCTGATGCTTTGCCACCATTGAGAGAGAGGAGATACCACATGCTACAAGGAGAAAAGCAAATCTGCTGGTTTCAAAATGGAAAAGACAACCAAGTATCCTCAACCCTCACATAGGCGAATGTGACAGTTCAGATGGACGTCAGGGCCTGTGTGCATTTGGAGAGAACAGACACTACTAACCCTATGCAACCCTAGACCTCTTCTGTAAGGCCACCCCATCACCTGCACAAAAGCACAGGTCTTTCAGGTTTACTTTTGCCTCCTGCATAAACAGCTTCTTGGAAAACTTGAGCCATCAAGCACAGACACCGCATATGAATTGGTTGAATGTAATTATTGCAAGTCACTTGCATGTGAACAGTTATGGTACGTGCGTCATTTTCAGAGAATACTCAATAATTCTGGGCTCAAAGTGGGATCCTCCCATATATTAACTTGCACTGGAGTGAGATTTATTCACTGAGGGTGGAAAATTAAGAATGTTGTTGAGCAACACCAAGTTTCTCAGCCCAGAAAATAGGTAGAGCCTCTCAAATGGGAATATTTGGCAATGGCACACACATTAGTAATTACTATTGTCAACGGGACTTGATCAATCTGTAATTAATACACAATATGCGCGCCAGATATGCCTTTGAAGATACATCTCAGGCACATGGATCAGTCAGCAAATACTGTACAGGATTTATTGAGTGACTGTCTACAGCAGAGGGCTTTGAGACAAAGACACAATGGGCCAAGGTTGGCGATTCGTCGTTGGCGAAGAGGCTAGGAGGGGCGAAGAGATTTAGACAGGGAAGAAACTAGGGGGAACCCGGGCAAGAAACTTGTGACGAAAAAAGAAAAGGAAAGTAGATGCAATGTCATCAATTTTGAAAAGGTAGATGAGATAGGTGAGAGACTGGGTCAAAGAATAGTGAAATGATGCTAGGGAGAAGATGAAATTAAATATACAAATAGGAAACAACTGAAAGAGAAGGTTAGATGAAAGTACAAGTTCAGCAATTTTTTATACACCATCTGTTGAAAGATTACCTTTAAATTGCAATAAATTACTTGTTATGGTAATATATCAATGACTTGGCTTTTCATAGGGAGTAAATGTTGATACCTTCAACACCTTATTTGAGACAAAAATAAATAAATAGTTTATTTCACTCAACATTGATGATCACTCTATCAATAAATATATTATGCAAATGTTACTTACCAGATCGAATCAGCTGTGTGCCACACTGGCACTGTGTAAAGTGTTGCTGGCCCTGGTGGTAAACAAATCACAGTGAAAAATTTCAACCTTCAGTTGTCGATGAGCCTGTATCCTGTGATCCAGTAGATTTGATCATGCGTTACTGGGCCCACACTGTGGTGGAGGATTTACCTCCACCACTGGTACTAATACTGCTGCTGGACCATAAACTCTTACTTACTTTTAACTGGGTCCACCACTGGTTCTTGTACCTGCACACTGAAGGGAAAGAGAGTTAATGGCGTACCTTCATTAATAATGCAACCATTTGGCTACACAATGTGGATGTGGTGTTTTTATAACCGTGGGCGTTCAACTCCGCTCCGGGGACAGATTTTGCGGATTTTTCGCAACTCCGCACTCTGAGTGGAGTGCGGAGTTCAGAAAAATCTCAGGCTCCGTGGCATAGCGGAGTTTGCCCTGCCACAGTGCCACCCACCCATAGGGCCGCCACAGGCTTACCTGGTCATGGTGCTTTTGTGCCCTGCCCCGGCTGTCCTCCTCCTCCTGGTGGTCTTCTCTCCACTCCAGGCTCGCTCCAAGGCAAAACAAAACCCCTACGTCACACTCAGGACGACTGCGCATGCGCGCGCGCACCTATGCAGCTCTCCGAAGACTTAGAACATAGAAGTTTTGTTTTGCCTTGGAGCAAGCCTGGAGTGGAAACAGAGACAGCTAGGAGGAGGAGTACCACCGGGGCAGGGCATGGAAGAGGGAATCGCGGCGCTGTGACGAGGTATGCCCGTGGCAGCCTTGGGTTGGTTCAGGTCAGGTGGCAGGGGGAGGAGCGAAGCGGAATTCCACTGAGTTTTTAGACAACTCCGTGGAATCTCAAGAAGTGGCACTCCCCCAACTCCGCCCACCCTTAGTGTTTAATACAATTTAGTTATCAGGTTAAGGTAAATAACTCTCAAGACCATACTGTATAAGTATAACATAGGAACAGGAAGGTCAAGCCTCCGTAAGAAGTTTGGACAAACAAAAAGTAAAAAAACTAACAGCTCTATTGCTGCTATAGAAATTAGTGACATTATTATATGGAGCTAGGAGTACATTTTCAACTGGACCTTTCTATACATTAGCAATCTATATGGCTCGGTCAGGAGTCTTCAATGGGTCAGAAATAAGTACTAGTCCAAAGCACTCTCTAAGGGAAGTAAAGGGACATAAGGGAATGTATTTAAGAGTCCATTCAAGGGGCAATAGAGTTTAGGAATTGTTCAGGTCTGAGTCCAAGGAAGGTTCTGCAAAGAGTCTACTGGCAAGGGTTCAAGAAATAAAGCTCAGCATGCAGTCAGCAGGAAAGTCCAAAGTCATCTCCCTCCTCAGGCAGGGTAGTGATAAGTTATAATTCCCCTTTGGTTGTATCCTCAATAAGAGTCCATTGCAAATGTTTCAATCTTTGTATGGATTTACATACATACAGCAGCAATAGAGGAAACTCCCACCCTAAACATGAGAACATCGTCTCACTCACACAATCAGACTAGAGCACACTTGTCGCCTGTTCATCCACTGGTTTCCTAGGTGCTCATTGTCCCACTCCATATAACATTGTTACAGTAAACATATCTATTCTAAGTTAACAGAGAAAGCAACCTGCAAGGAAAGCAAGTCAGCAAATACAGGAGCACAAAGATTGATGAAAAATAGGATGCAGTTTTCTGGACTAAAATGCTAACTTAAGACATTAAATCAATGATGCACATTTAATATACATGTGCACATATCATTTGTATATAAGGAATAATCAAATGGCACATTAATAGGTATGCTCTAGAACTATATTTAAAAGTACATACGTGTAACATTAATGCATACATAGGAATTTTATTGTCGTTTGTTATATAGAGCGAACTCGACAAGAAGGTATCAGGGCGCTTTACATGAGCACAAGTTACATTAGAGACAGACACATTCATTTTTTGGTAGGCAGGGAGAAATTAGGAGCATATTACCAAGCAATAGCGATAAGTATCGCTATTGCTTGGTTAGAGACAAAAATTTACCGCTGAGCTGCAGCGATTTTTATCGCAGATAAACCTTGGTATTACCAAGGTTTATCGCAAATGCGATAAAAATCGGCCGCAATGCATGAATATCGCTGAAAAGTCAGCGATATTCATGCATTACCGAGCTAATGCTCTTAGCCATGTTATCCACCTCCCATTGGATAACATGGCTAAGAACTGCTCAGGGCAGGTGTTAGCTTTTGGAGATATTCGCGCTTAGCGCGAATATCTCCAAAAGTTGGTAATAGGAGATAGCGATGTTAGCGACTGTTTCCAGCCGCTAACATCTTGGCACGCCCACTTTGCATGTCCTTAGTGATAAATATCACTGACATGCAAAGTGGGGCCCAAGATGGTCGCTATCTCCTACTAGCTGTCGCTAACTGGTGTTAGCGGCAGCTAGGTAATAGGGAGATAATTTTATCTCCGCTTTCTTGGCTTGACTGTGTGCATTTCCTAGTTCCTTAATGAGTGGCCATGAGTGTCTATACTGGAGTGACCATGTTTGAACCCTTTATATGTGCATGAATGGATAAGAAGGACCTTCTCCCGGCATGAATTAGCCTTGTTTCAGGGATTTCACACAGACTCATTCACAGGGACGTAGCTTCAATGGGGATGTTTGGGGTGTTACAACCCCCTAATAAATGTAATTTGTGGTAAATAGTTGGGTGCAGGTGCTTTCAGTCGGGTATGGTGAGGTGTCCTTCGGATTTCACCAGGAATCTTTACACACAGAGACAAAAACGCACACACACTCTCTCGCTCTCTGTTGGGAAAGACTTCAAAAATGTTGGTTATTCTTATCCTTCTGGAGAATTGAGAATTGGTTACACCGCATCTGGCACATGCTGGGAATGGAGAGGCTGTCGCTGACACTTAAGCAATAGGGGGATTCATTTTGTGAGACTTGGCAGCCATTCCTTCCACTGCTTTCCCAGGAATTCACTGAATTGACCGGTCCCCTATACTTAAAATTGCTACGCCTGACAAATCCAACGACGCAGCTCCACTGGGGTTTCCCTAGGAAGCTAGGCAAGCTAGTTCCGAGTCTGAGATGACAGATTGGCTAGGCACCCGGGGAGGGTGGGGGTTATGTCGGGGTTGGTAGTTGGGGTGACTTTGTTCAAAATGTGGCCGTGTAGCTAGCTGCGGCTGAATGCTGACGCCACACTGGCTGAATAAGCACCGTGTTTTATATGCTGACTGATGCAACAATATAACTAATTTAAATATAAAAATGTTGGTAATTTCACAAAATAATGTGCTTTCTCTCATTTAGTACCTCCTACCAATCCTCATTCCTCTCCCTTTCCGCTGCCCCTTAAGCCCCTCTCATGCACCCTGCTTGTTGTATAATGCAATTTAACATTATGTGCCAGCGTGTTTGTTGGGAAATATGAAACTCACTTCCCCTCAATTTTACTGACCAAGCTACGCCCCTCCATCAACGACGGAATCCTGGATGCAATGCCAAGATTGCTCATCTGACCTATAACTCTGGGCTGTACGCTATACTGGTACTCCAAAAGTGAGGCTCTGAATTTTTAATGTTTCTCCAGATTGGGAAGCATGGAGGATTTGCATTACACCCACAATGCTCACTATGGGAGAGGATCTCTCTCATGTTGACTGCACTTGTTGTGCGGCTCCTTGTTTTGGCTACTTGAAAAGTGGACTAAACCGTGCCCTGATGCTTTGCCACCATTGAGAGAGAGGAGATACCACATGCTACAAGGAGAAAAGCAAATCTGCTGGTTTCAAAATGGAAAAGACAACCAAGTATCCTCAACCCTCACATAGGCGAATGTGACAGTTCAGATGGACGTCAGGGTCTGTGTGCATTTGGAGAGAACAGACACTACTAACCCTATGCAACCCTAGACCTCTTCTGTAAGGCCACCCCATCACCTGCACAAAAGCACAGGTCTTTCAGGTTTACTTTTGCCTCCTGCATAAACAGCTTCTTGGAAAACTTGAGCCATCAAGCACAGACACCGCATATGAATTGGTTGAATGTAATTATTGCAAGTCACTTGCATGTGAACAGTTATGGTACGTGCGTCATTTTCAGAGAATACTCAATAATTCTGGGCTCAAAGTGGGATCCTCCCATATATTAACTTGCACTGGAGTGAGATTTATTCACTGAGGGTGGAAAATTAAGAATGTTGTTGAGCAACACCAAGTTTCTCAGCCCAGAAAATAGGTAGAGCCTCTCAAATGGGAATATTTGGCAATGGCACACACATTAGTAATTACTATTGTCAACGGGACTTGATCAATCTGTAATTAATACACAATATGCGCGCCAGATATGCCTTTGAAGATACATCTCAGGCACATGGATCAGTCAGCAAATACTGTACAGGATTTATTGAGTGACTGTCTACAGCAGAGGGCTTTGAGACAAAGACACAATGGGCCAAGGTTGGCGATTCGTCGTTGGCGAAGAGGCTAGGAGGGGCGAAGAGATTTAGACAGGGAAGAAACTAGGGGGAACCCGGGCAAGAAACTTGTGACGAAAAAAGAAAAGGAAAGTAGATGCAATGTCATCAATTTTGAAAAGGTAGATGAGATAGGTGAGAGACTGGGTCAAAGAATAGTGAAATGATGCTAGGGAGAAGATGAAATTAAATATACAAATAGGAAACAACTGAAAGAGAAGGTTAGATGAAAGTACAAGTTCAGCAATTTTTTATACACCATCTGTTGAAAGATTACCTTTAAATTGCAATAAATTACTTGTTATGGTAATATATCAATGACTTGGCTTTTCATAGGGAGTAAATGTTGATACCTTCAACACCTTATTTGAGACAAAAATAAATAAATAGTTTATTTCACTCAACATTGATGATCACTCTATCAATAAATATATTATGCAAATGTTACTTACCAGATCGAATCAGTTGTGTGCCACACTGGCACTGTGTAAAGTGTTGCTGGCCCTGGTGGTAAACAAATCACAGTGAAAAATTTCAACCTTCAGTTGTCGATGAGCCTGTATCCTGTGATCCAGTAGATTTGATCATGCGTTACTGGGCCCACACTGTGGTGGAGGATTTACCTCCACCACTGGTACTAATACTGCTGCTGGACCATAAACTCTTACTTACTTTTAACTGGGTCCACCACTGGTTCTTGTACCTGCACACTGAAGGGAAAGAGAGTTAATGGCGTACCTTCATTAATAATGCAACCATTTGGCTACACAATGTGGATGTGGTGTTTTTATAACCGTGGGTGTTCAACTCCGCTCCGGGGACAGATTTTGCGGATTTTTCGCAACTCCGCACTCTGAGTGGAGTGCGGAGTTCAGAAAAATCTCAGGCTCCGTGGCATAGCGGAGTTTGCCCTGCCACAGTGCCACCCACCCATAGGGCCGCCACAGGCTTACCTGGTCATGGTGCTTTTGTGCCCTGCCCCGGCTGTCCTCCTCCTCCTGGTGGTCTTCTCTCCACTCCAGGCTCGCTCCAAGGCAAAACAAAACCCCTACGTCACAATCAGGACGACTGCGCATGCGCGCGCGCACCTATGCAGCTCTCCGAAGACTTAGAACATAGAAGTTTTGTTTTGCCTTGGAGCGAGCCTGGAGTGGAAACAGAGACAGCTAGGAGGAGGAGTACCACCGGGGCAGGGCATGGAAGAGGGAATCGCAGCGCTGTGACGAGGTATGCCCGTGGCAGCCTTGGGTTGGTTCAGGTCAGGTGGCAGGGGGAGGAGCGAAGCGGAATTCCACTGAGTTTTTAGACAACTCCGTGGAATCTCAAGAAGTGGCACTCCCCCAACTCCGCCCACCCTTAGTGTTTAATACAATTTAGTTATCAGGTTAAGGTAAATAACTCTCAAGACCATACTGTATAAGTATAAAATAGGAACAGGAAGGTCAAGCCTCCGTAAGAAGTTTGGACAAACAAAAAGTAAAGAAACTAACAGCTCTATTGCTGCTATAGAAATTAGTGACATTATTATATGGAGCTAGGAGTACATTTTCAACTGGACCTTTCTATACATTAGCAATCTATATGGCTCGGTCAGGAGTCTTCAATGGGTCAGAAATAAGTACTAGTCCAAAGCACTCTCTAAGGGAAGTAAAGGGACATAAGGGAATGTATTTAAGAGTCCATTCAAGGGGCAATAGAGTTTAGGAATTGTTCAGGTCTGAGTCCAAGGAAGGTTCTGCAAAGAGTCTACTGGCAAGGGTTCAAGAAATAAAGCTCAGCATGCAGTCAGCAGGAAAGTCCAAAGTCATCTCCCTCCTCAGGCAGGGTAGTGATAAGTTATAATTCCCCTTTGGTTGTATCCTCAATAAGAGTCCATTGCAAATGTTTCAATCTTTGTATGGATTTACATACATACAGCAGCAATAGAGGAAACTCCCACCCTAAACATGAGAACATCGTCTCACTCACACAATCAGACTAGAGCACACTTGTCGCCTGTTCATCCACTGGTTTCCTAGGTGCTCATTGTCCCACTCCATATAACATTGTTACAGTAAACATATCTATTCTAAGTTAACAGAGAAAGCAACCTGCAAGGAAAGCAAGTCAGCAAATACAGGAGCACAAAGATTGATGAAAAATAGGATGCAGTTTTCTGGACTAAAATGCTAACTTAAGACATTAAATCAATGATGCACATTTAATATACATGTGCACATATCATTTGTATATAAGGAATAATCAAATGGCACATTAATAGGTATGCTCTAGAACTATATTTAAAAGTACATACGTGTAACATTAATGCATACATAGGAATTTTATTGTCGTTTGTTATATAGAGCGAACTCGACAAGAAGGTATCAGGGCGCTTTACATGAGCACAAGTTACATTAGAGACAGACACATTCATTTTTTGGTAGGCAGGGAGAAATTAGGAGCATATTACCAAGCAATAGCGATAAGTATCGCTATTGCTTGGTTAGAGACAAAAATTTACCGCTGAGCTGCAGCGATTTTTATCGCAGATAAACCTTGGTATTACCAAGGTTTATCGCAAATGCGATAAAAATCGGCCGCAATGCATGAATATCGCTGAAAAGTCAGCGATATTCATGCATTACCGAGCTAATGCTCTTAGCCATGTTATCCACCTCCCATTGGATAACATGGCTAAGAACTGCTCAGGGCAGGTGTTAGCTTTTGGAGATATTCGCGCTTAGCGCGAATATCTCCAAAAGTTGGTAATAGGAGATAGCGATGTTAGCGACTGTTTCCAGCCGCTAACATCTTGGCACGCCCACTTTGCATGTCCTTAGTGATAAATATCACTGACATGCAAAGTGGGGCCCAAGATGGTCGCTATCTCCTACTAGCTGTCGCTAACTGGTGTTAGCGGCAGCTAGGTAATAGGGAGATAATTTTATCTCCGCTTTCTTGGCTTTTAAAGCCAAAAAAGCAGAGATAAACCCCCTTGATAATATGCCCCTTATTTGCCCAGAATCACAGGATGTTGAGTATATTGGCTGAGACTCGAACCCGGCTCCCCAGCTTCAAGGCCGGCCACTCTATCAGTGTCACACCCTTATGAATGCACACTCAAGGATTGTTAGGAGCTAGTAGCAACAGCTCTACGAGTTGAACAGAAACATTAGCACACGTTTAGGATCATACATCATGCTTCAAAAACAATGTGAAGAGAAGGGTTGGAAATAAACTACATATTACTAATATTCATACTTACAACATAGCCTATGTTATATTCGAAATCTCATCTGTAACGAAGCTTATACAATTGTTATTACATGTTGATATCTCTATTAATCCATATCTATTTATTATCTCTAAACCATATATTGTACTACATTTCTTTAGTCTAGGGTGTTTTTTGTGAACTAAACATCAAGGGGCAGATTTACAAGCCCCTTGCGCCACTTTTGCGTCATTTCTAACATGGGAAAAGTGACGCAAAAGTGGCGCAAGTGGCTTGTAAATCTGCCCCCAAATTCTTTGTGAGAAACCATAAACTCTACTGTATAATCTCTCCTCAACAGTGTTGTCAGACAATGTGCGAACAAGTGACAGTGTTGCGTAAGAAACGTGTACAATGAGCACCTTTATTTAGGTGTCAGCTATCCCTTATGTCAGATTTTCTGTGATGTGCAAATATTAGGAAACTTTGCGCTGCACCACCTGCTTGATGTCCCCAACTCCTTTCTTTTGGAGACATGTAAACTCTCAGTAGGGAAGTAGCTTCTTTTTTTGGGAGTGTGATTCCGTAAATAAAGGTATTCTTGGCTTGGCAGTTGAGCTTGATGCCCTAAGTCGGGTATACTGTGCCTGTGTTCCTCCGGATCCGATGCAAAGAGACTTTTTTGGGCCCGATTCACAGAACTAACTTAAGACAAAATCCTAAACCTACTACTTTTGGTGTTCACAGAAGTTAGGATTTTGTCTTAAGGTTGTATTAAGACAAATTTAAGACAAAATCCTAACTTAAGTCTGTCTTAAGTCTGTCTTAAGACAAACTTAAGAGAAAATCCTAACTTCTGTGAATACCAAAAGAGGTAAGTTTAGGATTTTGTCTTAAGTTAGTACTGTTAATCGGGCCCTTCAGGTTTAAAAGTAAACTTTCGTCCTCATTTCAGAAACAAAATAGTTCTTATCTTGCTAATTTTTTAGATCGTGAACGTAAAGATGCATTGTGATTGATATAAAAAAAATATGTAACTCTGCACCCACAGAAGTACTTCTATGAACCGATGAAGATTTGCTGCTTTTTGGAATTTACAAACATTGGCTGTCGTAGGAGGAAATCTTGATTGAGATAAAAGAGATCGAAGAATTTGAACTGAATTTGAAAGAGAATACAGCACTGGATGAGCCCAGGATAAAAACTAGATGAACAGATCAAGAAATGGACAAATATAGGGAATGTTTAGTCAAAAAGAAAAAATTTAAATTGAAAAAAGACATTAGTAAGTTTCGTTTTGGGAAAATAAATGCCTATTTTAAAAAAAAGAGTACTATGAAGGACAGAGAGATGATTCACAATGGGACAGACAGATGAGGGGAAAACTTTCCACTATTGATCCACAAAGAATGTTACATTCTCAGAATCCTCCTGCTTTTGTAGTGATACAAAAAGGTTCACAAGGGAGGAAAAGAAAGAGCCTGGCAGTAGTAGAGAATATCCTGCTTTTTTAGAGCAACAACAGAAAAGGAATTACAGAAACAATCAACACAGGGGGAGAGGCCAACAGCAGAAGACCCAGCTCCGTATACATCAGAACCCGGAATCAGCAATGTTGGCGATTAATAAACCTCTCATTATTAATTCAGCGCCTAATAATATTAATACTAGCATTTGTAATGTGCACAGCTACCTCAGGCGGGGCGTCCCGGCGCTGGAGGCTTTAGGGAAGATTAAGTGAGCTATTGTCCAGAGTCACAAGGTGCTGGGCTAACCTTCCGGCAGCGATCGAACTGTGAGCCCCCGTGGTCCGGACTCAGCTGCCCTTGCTGCTGCACCACACCTCTTCCCATAGGGTAATTTCAGGGAGAGAGAAGAATTAGAGAAGAGCTTTAGTTTTGAGTCTGGTAGAAAGGGAGAAGATCTTTCTTGCTGACCCAGTCTGCTAGTTCAGTCAGAAGAGTGCTTGCATAAGCCTTGCCCTCAATGTCCAATAAGACGATCATACGGTAGTTCCTAGGGTCCATGCTTGGCCCTTTTTTGTAAATTGGATGTAGCAGTGATCCCCGCCAGGAATCTGGAACATCCTCCAAAAGCCTACACTCGGCATACAACTGTGCCAAATTCTCAGCCCAGAAGTCGATGTCCTCCCTGAAGAGGAAGCCAGGCAGACCATCAGGTCCAGGAGCTCCATTGTGGCATATTTTTTTCAAAATAATTCAAATTGCCTGTTTTTCTGAGGGGGTTTGAACGGCCAAAAGTGCCATAGGTTCAGTTGTCACTTTTCTTGATTGTTCCCCAAGAGTTGGTGTTCTTTCTGTTAATTTTGTCTTTGAGTCATCGGTGTAGAGGGTTTATACTTGGGCTGTCCAAGTGCTTGCATCAAGTGGATTCTCTCTGGTAGAAGTCCCCTGGATTACCTTGTTTAAATATTGCCAGAATTCCTGGGATTTGCTGGGTGCAAGCAACTCGAATATCTGCAGCCATTTTGCCTCTGTAAGTTCGTGTTTTACCTGCCAGACCAGTGTTGAGTGGCTCTTGGCCACTAGTTTTAGTTCCTTTTTTGCAGACTCAGATCTAGTCGCTCGATAGGCCCTGTGTTTGGAGTTCAGTTGTTTGGAGCATTTCTTAATTGCTGGTTGATGTCCCAGTTTATATGCGGGGTTAGCATAGGTTCTATGTGTGTTGCTTCCCCGAAGTTGAGATGCTAAATCGTAGGCGAGTGAACCTCATTCCCCTATTCGGCCCTTGTCATTAAGGCCTGTCTGCCAGCCTTTCCATGTTAGTTTCCATGAGGCAAATTTATGACTTGGGAGCGTCCCCCATTTGATTCTTCTAAGGAGTCTATATAGCTTTCCCCCCCTTGTAGCTCCAATACAGCGAAGAGTATAGCGAATTTTCGCAGTAACGGATAACTGTAAGGTTAGGGCGGCATGGTCACCTTTGTTCCGGGGTTGGACTGCATAATTTAACATGTGTTTTTGTAGACTCTCACTTAGTAAATGTAATCTATTGTAGTCTGATTGTTATAAGTGGGTGCTATCAATGCTGTTGAGTTGACTTTTGTAATTAAAGAGTGTGTTGTTACCAGGTTGTAAGCCCGCATTAGGGTGTTGAATCTTCCGGTGCTCCATACTGTAATAACAGAGTTTTGATCTCGTTTAATAACCGATTAAGTTTGTCTTTCAAACCCGGCCCATTCCTGTTAAAATAGACATTGATTAACAGCATTGATATTGGACCGTCTGTCTTGTTCAAGCCTTTCAGAATGCCAGCAAAAAACATGTCTGATGGGTTCTTTATTACTGAAAAGTGTACTTTCAGTGCCCCCTGACGGTCTCCCGAAAATGTTGGCTTTTAATGCGGGTTTGAAATATTCAGCATAGTCCCCTATTGGTGTTGAAGAAATAGCCCATGTTTTTTGGGCGCAGATTATGTAATTGTCTCCTGACTTTGCGAGACTTTATGTATCCCTGCAACATTCCAGGTCATTATGCTGATCGTTTGATTGTTCTCAATGGGGCTACTGTGCTGAACGTGGCAAATGTTTAGGGTGTAGGTGGTCTTTGGTGGTGTCGATTGATTGACAATAAGAGTCTAAGATTAGGAACTAGAGTTTAAGGCCAGTGGGAGCAAGGATCAATCTTTGGTACTATTCCCCTTAGTTGAGCAGGAGCGATTGCCTCCTTCTACAAGTTTAGTGATTTGAATTGAATTGTTGCTCCGCTGAATTGCTTGGGTGCCACCTATAGAGCCGTGTAAAATCGATCCAGTAGCTAGTAAAGTTGAATGTTTACTGTTCATCCATTTCTGGCTGTTCAGATCTTGTTCTCCTGTTGAGTGCATGGCACATTGTTTTTCAGAATCTCTAGATATTTAGTGACAGGTGGGGGCTTGACTTTTATGCCCCAGTTGTCCAGTTGCGGTTTGTCTTCTCTCAGAACGTGGGCCATGATCAGGTTGGAGAAGGTTATCTCAGTTGTTTCATTTAATTCGCTTGACCCTGGGCCGGAAAAAGAAACTGTCTCAATATCAGTTGTTTTGATGTTTTCCAAACCCGGAATATTTTTGCAGAGCTTCAGAAGGTTCCCTCTGTTGAGGATATCCCAATACCCCTGCGAAATGTATTCGGGATATAACAAAACTTTCGGATTATCTCAGTCTGTGGCATGGACCTGGGGGGGGGGGGGGGTAAATAAGTTGGAAAGAACCTTGGTAGTTTCCTAGGGCTCTGTAAAATTCCGAGTTGGATTTTCACGTAGAGCAGGTCCCTCCCAGTCCAATTTGTACTTGAGACGCATATTTACAAATCACTCCTGAGGGTAAAGATACTCTCGGCTCGAAGGTCCACAATCCTAGGTCTGGGGTCCCTAGAAGGTCAAGTGGGTCCAGATGTCCTCCCCTGACCCTCCATAAATTCGGCAATACAGATGATCCTGGCGGTTCTGGTGGTCGACTCGAGGCTGAAGCTGATATTGTAAGTAGTGTTGTGGCTAGTGTTAGCCCTAATGGCTTGGTCAGCTGAGTTTATCTAAATTTTATTCCGTTCTGTTCGGCTAGTGCCCAGTCCTTGGTCCTTCCACAAGAAATTTGGGGTTACAGATTGGAGGCTTTTTTTTGGGAGTTTGCGTTTTCTGATTTTTTCCTGTTGGTGTCACTTTCACCGCTCACAGTGGCACAGTTCCTCCCTGGTGGACATGGTGGATGTGAAAGGGCTGAGAAGTAGGAGGCAGGTGGCAGATGATAGAGGGTCAGGAGTCAGAAAGCGGAAAAGAGATTGCCCTGAGCGGGAGCGGGGGCAGAGCAGAACAGCCCAGTGCCCAACTCCAGCACCTCTCACCTCTCAGCACCTTCTAGCCCCTCTGGTCACCACTGACCCCCACTCCTCTCCATTTCACTCAGCTCCACTCCTTGCTGGAGTGTTTACCTTTAAGGTCTCCTTGCCTTGAGGGGCTGCCCTGTAGCCTCTGTTGCCTCTTTGGCCTCTGTTGCCTCTGTGCCTCTGTGCCTCTGTGGTTGCCTCAGTGGAGGAGCATGAGCGGTGCTGCCGGGGATGCTGGGGAGCTACCACTTAACTCGACCCCTACACTCAATCACCGATTCATTTCCACTTGTCGCCCAAATAACCGGCAGATTGCAAGGTGAAGGTGAGAGCCAGAGACCAGGAGGTCAAGAGCAGGGACAGTGGGGGAGGGGGAGCAGGGAAGCAAGGGAGTAGGGGAGCGAGGAGCAATGAGGAGCGACGAGCGGGACGAGCAGGCAAGGAATGAGGGCAGAAACAGCTGCGCTGCACTCAACCACACCAGCTTAACTCACACCCCTAGCTCCAGCCTCAACACGGCTCAAACCCGGCTCTGGTTCCAGGCTACGGCAAATCCGGCTCCGGGTCTGGGTGAGAGTTTGCGGCTCCAGTTGGCTCCGGTTGAAAACAGACTCTCCGCCGGACAGAGCAGAGCTGCAGCAAACTCAGGCAATGTGGGCTCCCCAACAATTATGGGGACCACACCAATCCACAATGTCTTTTCTGATGTGTGCCACCACTTAATATTCATAAAAAGATATTCAGATCTATACCGTCACTTAGTAAGCATTTGCAGAGGGTTAGATTTGCACCATCCCCCACTAATTAAGCGTTTGGGGGCTGCACAGTGGCACTTACCTGGGATGAAAAGTGAATGTTGAAATAAACTGGGGCTACACTGTGTGCGCCACCATCGCATTCATAGATATTTTATTTTCATCCGGTCCTTGGACTCTGTGAGATATACCTTCTTTTGGAGAGAAATGTTATAGAATTTGTTGCCAGCTGAGCAAAGGCTGGCAGGCAGAGGAAGGCCAGAGAAGAAAGTAAGGCCATGGGCTGGCAAATATGCATCACTCAAGCCCTGCTGCTCTTGGCTTGTTCCTGCCCAAAGCCTCCTGCAGTAAAGAAATGTAGAGTGCTGCAGTGGGGTGGGACAAACTGGGACCACCCAGTGGCAACTGTAATGGAATCACAGGGAACTCTGCATATTACATGAGCAGTCCAGGGAACACCTGAGAAGCCTACAGGTGCCTTAGAAAGGGGGAGAGACTGGTCCCTAAGAGAGACTGTCACAGGAGTGAGGCAGGCACTGAGCAGTTGTGCAGCAGCAGCAAGGGATGCTGGGACTTCTCAATGTTAAATACATTGCAGGACAATCTAAAGGGAGTACTGGCATAGAAATGAGGGGGACGGGAGGGTGGTGGTTGGCTCTAGGCAGCGTGAGTTTTAGGGACGGTTGCTTCCCCCGAACCCCGTTTTATTTTAATTTTTTTATTTACGAAGTCTTGTATAGCTCTAGCCTGACCGGAGGGTATTGGAGCGCTTCACAACAGTTAACGAGCAGAACAAACGAGAGCAGAAACATAATACAATAAAGCAAGCAAAAGAGCGCAGAACATGTTTCAAGAGAGAGAGAGCCAATCTGGAAGAGAGTCATAGCAACTAAGATGTTGCAGAGTTCCGTTACAAGGATTTGTTAGCCCACGAACGAGAGCAGAGCATATCGCAATAAAGCAAGCAAAAGAGAGCAGAACATATTGCAATAAAGTGAGACAATTCAGATTAGAGACATAGTAAAGAAGATGTTGAAGAGTTTCGTTACAAGGGTTTGTAGGTCCCCAGCCGAGAGAGGATCAGTGTCATTTTCAGCACTCCAACTGATCCTATCTAATCGATAATGATCGATCGAGGAACAGGATTTTGAGCTGACTTTTCAATTTAACAAAGGAGGGCATAGTTCTGATGTGGGGGGGTAGAGTTCCATGTTTTGGACGCATTTCCGGAGAAAGATCTGGCCGTGCGCAGTTTTTTGTTTTTGTGGTTTGAGCGGGATAAGAAGTAAGGTGTTAGAGCTTCTGAGGTACCTGTTCTGACCTGCTTTTTTGAGTTTGGACACCAGATATTCGGGTTTGCCTGTGTGGAGGGCTTTGTGGGTGAGGCAGGCCGTTCTGAAGTTCACCCGCATTTCTATTGATAGCCAATTGAGTTCTTTGAGTGCAGGAGAGATATGGTCACATTTCTTTATTCCAGTGACCATTCTGGCAGCCACATTGAGCATTGTTTTCAGCGGAGCAAGGTGTGTTTTTGCTATTCCCGAGAGGACTGCGTTTCCGTAGTCCAGTCTTGACAGCACCAATGCTTGAGTGGCTTGTTTAAGATCTTTGGTTGGAATGAAGGATTTTAGTTTATTTAGTAGCTTCAGGTTAAGGAAGGCGCTCTTAGCCGAAATCTTGATGAGTTTTGTCATGTCCATTTTTGAGTCTAGCGTAATGCCTAATGATTTCACAGAGTCAGCCAGGGTGAGGTTCCTGTTGAGTGCATCAATCTCTTTTAGCCACTCGGCCATTTGTGGTTTCTCTTCTTTGTTCGAGATGAGGAGTAGTTCGGTTTTGTCCAGGTTCAGTTTTAAGTGGTTAGTTGACAGCCAACGTTGCACTTCACTTAGTATTTCATTGAGTCTTTGGATGTCTTTAGCAGAGTAGATTTACAAGTAGATTTGGGTATCAACAGCATAAAGGTGAAAGGGGATGTTAGCTTTTCTGAGTAGGGTGGCGAGGGGTGCCATGTAAATGTTGAAAAGGAGAGGAGAGAGAATTGATCCTTGGGGAACTCCCCTCGTGACTGGCTGAAGGCCGAATTCGAAGCTTCTGATTTTGATTTTTTGGGAGTGGTTATGTAGGAATGAAGAGAACCATAGAAGGACCACATCAACTAGACCAGCCCTTTTTTCAAGAGCTTTAAGGAGAAGTTTGTGGTCAACTGTGTCACATGCTGCCGATAGGTCTAGGAGAAATAGGAGGCAGAATTGGTCCAGAGATTTTTTGTATATCATCAATTATGTTGAGGATTGCGGTTTCTGTGCTGCACCCTTTCCTGAATCCCGACTGATGGGAGTCGAGGAGGTTGGTGATGTCCAGGTGTTGAGTTAGTTTTTGGATTACACATCTTTCTAGGATTTTAGAGAGAAGAGGGAGGTTGGAGACGGGTCTGAAGTTGTTTAGGTCGTATATGTCCAGGCCTGTTTTTTTTAGTAGCGGGGTGACTTGTCCCACTTTCAAACAATCTGGAACGATTCTGGTTTTGAGGGAGCTGTTTAAAATCCTACACCAATTTTTTGGTGAGTACAGCAGGGAGAGGGTCTAGGGTGTGAGATGAAGGTTTAGAGGTGGAGATGAGTTTTGCTATCTCTTCTTCTGGAATTGGCTGGAAGAGTGACCAGGGTTTAGTGTTACGAGTGAGAGCACAAATAAGCACTCCAACTGGGCTGCTACGGGGAGGGGAGGAGCAGCTGGTGACCAGAGAGCACTTGATCTTGGAGATCTTGTCATTGAAGAAGGTGGGAAAGTTATCGCACCGTTCCTTGGAAGCTTGCCCCAAGGACGTATCTGGTTTGGAGGTTTGTTGTCTGATGAACCTGAAGAGCTCCTTGGGTCTGTTTTTTGTGCAGTCCAGTGGCTGTTGTATTTCTTCCTGAGGATTCTGTGTTGATCGCGGTGGAAGGTAGTGGGCATGCTCCTCCAGCGTCTTTCTGATGCTCTAAGTTGTCTCCTTACGTCATTGATGTTGGAGTCAAACCAAGATCGGGACGGAATGGCTCGTTTTTTTCAAAGTTTCAGGAGTGCTAGTTGATCCAGCACGGTTACCTTATTTGTGTTATAAAGCGAGGTGAGGTCATTTGTGGAGAGATCATTGCCGCTGGGTAGGAGCACCTTTAGCCTTTCTTCCATGATGTCCAGGGGGATCTGGGAGAGATTTCTGGACCCCATTCTTACCATCAGCCTGTCGCGGGGTGGCCACTGCTGGGAATCACTAGCCCCCACCCTTCTCTTTCATACGGCCGCTGTAGGGGCCGCCTCAGGCAGCCTCAGGTCTAGCTACGCCACTGAAAAGGAGGAAGAGACTGTTGTCCACTGGAAATGCTGACTCAAGTGCTAGGCAGGAGATAAGCCTCCAGGCATCAGAAGAAAGAGATGTTCGGTGCTCTTGGTGTTAAATGACTGCCCTGGAAAGGAGCAAAGGAGCTACCGGACACTGTAAATGGGATGGGCGGCTTAGGGGAAGCTGCTGCTGCAAATGTGGGAAGGTGCTCTGCATGCAACATAAGTGACCTGGCAATGAGCAGAGAAGGTGCAGGGCACTCTACATGAGGAAGGGGCAGGCCCAGGATCAAGGCACACACAGGGAATCATCAAATTAAAAATGAAAAGAAGAAAGAATGCTGCTTTGACGGTTACATTGATAATACGATCAGTAGACAAGACTGGATGAGAAGAGGAAAGTGATAGGGGACTGCCTTGTTCACTCAACGTGTGAACACGGGGCATCTTTATCAAGCTTTTGCATCACCGTTGCACAACGCAAAACCTAGATGAGATTTACCAAACCACAAAAAGCTAACTTGTGTGGCCCTGTGGTGCTTGGTAAATCTGAAATTACGCGAGGCAGCGCAAGTCACTGCTTTGTGTCACTCTGCCCAAGGGAGGCATTCCAGGGTGGGGGGATGACCTTGGAATCCGTCATAATGCTGCACCTTCCCAGGGGAAGCGTAATGAGGACAAATACGTTTATTATTCCTATTTTTTTCATCTTTTTATGTGTGCTATATTCTGCCGCACACATAGAAAGGGGAAAAAACCTTAAAGAATTGTTTGTGTGTATGAAGGTGTCCTTTCTTGCACAAAACAATCAGCCATGCAACGCAGGCATCCTTGCACCATGGTGCAAGAGTTCTTGTGTAAGGCAGTCAAAATGCGCCAGCGGAATGACAGAGCAAGAATGCCCCATATCTTGATAGATATGGCACATTACTGCCCTCTTCCTTTAACACGGGGCAGGAATGTGTCTTGCTGCGTTGCGGGGAAAAAATGCAAAATATGGCCCCTAATGTATTGGTATCAACGATAATTAGGGATGGTGTAACTGATGCCGAAGAATAAATAATCATCATAATGGGAACCCCAACACAGTGCACTCTTGTAAATCAATATTGTAATTTGCAATTGTTCTAGGATGAAGAAACAAAGGACATTGCTGACCGAAGCAATGAAAATGATTGGGCCCGAGGTATTTGGGAAAGGATATAAGGCTCCTGGAACAGGTAAATAGTTGGTAGGGGCGTAGAGGGAACCATGAGTAGACCTGGCAAAATGTTCAGATCCGCCCTACTCCCTTCCTCCTCGCTGTCATCTCTCTCTTCTTCCCTTGGTCTCCTCTCTCTCTCTTTCCTGAAGTGGCCTCCCATTTCCCTCAGAATGGGACATGGGTGCCAGTAGCGGCCCTCAGCTATAAAAGCCTTCGCTTTGAGTGAATGGCAAGGTCAGACTGACATACAAAATAGGATCGAGAATTAGATAGCTAAATAAACGAAGCCCTCATCGTGCCAATTGGGACAGGTTTGAACTTGTAAAGACACGCTTTGTAGGTATTTTGCAAGGTATGCAGGACTGGAAGCGTCCGTGGTTGCTGCAGGCAATGTTTGGTGATAGGAGGGAACTAAAACAGCCAAAACCGGCCCACAGACTGACCTGTTAGACCAGCTTTTGTCCCTGCCAAGTTGCCCTGCAGCAACTTAGCAGGGTCAAAGACTGGTCTAACGGGCTCTGGTGACTGGGTTCAGCAACTGACATTTAATTGAAGAAGTTAGATTTTAGCAAAGCCTGGAAAATAATTGGGGGCTGATTTACAAGGCACTTGGAACGCATTTGCGCCGCCGCTGAGTCACTTCTGTGATGCAGTGGCAGTGCAAAGCAAGCGCCATGCTGCGACGGATTTGCAACGTGACGCATCTAGAGATGAGTCACGCTGTAAACCCCTACGCCGCATGATACCTGTGTCAGGTATAATGTGGGCGTACCGTCGCAGTGTGGGCATTACGTTCAGGAAAGCATCGGAAAAGTGAAATCTACATGATTTTACTCAGTCACTTTTCCAACACCGCTGCTTCAAAACTTTGCGCCTGCTCGAAGGCAGGCGTAAGGCGTGACGCACAATGTCAAAGATAGGCTGGTTTGGAACAGTGCTGGAGTCGCGTTTCGCTTGTGACGTGACTCCAGCAATGCGCCAACCTATCGCCGTCAGTTACGATATTCATCTGCCTATCCTTGCGTCACGGCGCGATAACATTGTAAATGTGGCACATCCGCGGTGGCGCACGGGTAGTTTTGCGTGTCACAAGGTTTCTGGCATATCCCTGCTGATTTGTAGAGATGTGCCAGACCTTGTAGAACTTCCCCCATGTATTTAGATGTAAATTATGGAAGTGGGATGCACATCTATATGTTCAACGCTGTCCAAACTTGTCCAACTGTTCCTAGACTGGTGCAGACTGGTTTGGTGTCATGCCCAAACGACACCCAGATAAACAACAACATTGCGAAGTGGGGTGTCATCTCGTCCCAACCAATCACACTGCTAACTTGCTCCATTTTGGCTGTAATTTTATCTCCACGATAATCCATGTAATCAATTTAATCAAACTCTTTTACTCCTCTCTTTACTTAAATATCGAATGTTATGATTCACACATAGTTTTCTGTGCCGTTTCTCCAAATTTCTTCTGCTCGAACTGTGCCCCTCCGAACCTCTCGTGAAAACATGATTGATGCAGAGTTCATTAAAAAGGCAGAGTTTATTCAATACACCCAATGCATTTCGGCCTGGGACACCCTTCGTCAAGGGTCATTACAAATCACAATGAAACAATAGCCAATTATTACTTCTGATCGTAATATAACTTCTCACTTAAAGAAACATCCCTAATTCATATACAATTCATTACAATGCCATTTTGTGTTTCAACCCGTTTATCTGTCCACAATCAGCCCCTACGTCAACAGTGTTGTTTCAACAACCCCAGAACATTGCTTAGCGCTCCTATTGTCACAATCCAAACAATGCCCGACTATATCCGTCTATTACTTTGGTTTGCATCTAACAATCCCCTCTTTTTACTTGCTGCCAATATCAATGTGCCACATGCTCTCATCAGCCCCCATTCTCTCCCTTTTTCACACCCATCTCTCCTTACACGTAACCTTCTGCTGTTTACAAAAACATATTCTAACACTCGGGTTCCCTCTTTCTCATTGCCCCTTCCATTCTGTTCTTTCATATGCATTCATGTTGAAACAACACTGTTGACGTAGGGGCTGATTGTGGACACAGATAAACGGGTCCTAATAACATTAGATAACATTTCCCCCTATGTTTTCGTTTAAATTTAGAAGACTATATACAGGAAGGTTTGAGACAACTTAGTCATCAAGATTGTTATGAGCAAGTCCCCAAATCCAGAATAGATTAGTTATATTTTACCTACTATGGAATGTTAAAAAATTGGCATACCAGTGGCATCCTTGAATGGGATAAGTATGCATTTTTGTTGAATCGGAATCCCAAAGTTGCCATCCTTTACTTGTTGACCAAATTACATAAGGACCCGGCTAAACAACCAGGGAAACCCATTGTGTCTTTGATGGGTTTACTCTCGGAAAAAACATTGAAGTATGTTGACTACTTTTTACGTCCTTATGTAGAGTCTTTACCCTCGTACTTGCAAGATAGCAGGGACTTTCTTAAAAAGATCAAGGATGTCACATGGCAGGAAGGTTTTTTCCTGATCACCCTGGATGTGTGCAGCCTGTACACCTCGATCAGGCATGACGGTGGTGTGCAGGCCTGCGAGCATTATTTGAAGTCACGTTCTATCTCGTTTTATAAACATAATGAGGTTTTCTTCAAATGATCAAATATTGTCTTGAGAATAACTTTTTCATCTTTAATGGCTTGTTCTACAGACAGAAACAGGGTACGGCTATGGGCACCTGTTTTGCTCCCAGTTTTGCCAACCTATTCATGGGATGGTGGGAACGGCAGGTGCCCATGGTTTATGACCAATACCGCAGCCATGTAATTACATGGCTGCGGTATATTGATGATTTGTTCATCATTTGGTGTGGAAGTCAGGAACAGGCCATGGAATTCATTACCATCTTGAATACAAATGATGTCAACTTGAAGTTTGAAGAAAAAGTAAGTGCTACGAATGTTGACTTTCTAGACTTGCAGATCAACGTGGTGGACTATAAATTGATCTCCAGCCTGTATCGAAAGGAGACCTCGGGCAATACTATATTGCACGCAGAAAGTAGTCATCCAACCACCCTGATTCGTAGCATCCCTTACGGAGAATTTCTTCGGGCCCGAAGAAATTGTAATGCTGGAGGGGATTTAAAAAAAGAATGTGAATGCATGACTAAAAGATTTTTAGAGAGGGGCTATAACTCAGATTCCAATAATCTTCTCGCTCTAGAGCAGCTAAATTCAAACAAGATGAGTTATTGGTGCCCTTTGACCCCAAACAAGAACCCAACACTACTAGATACATTACCACCTTTAATTCCAGTAAGCTATCTGTAGGTAAATGTCTCACAAAACACTGGAAGACCTTGAGGACTGAATCCGCTGTAGAAGATGCAGTTTGCAGTTATCCTAACATTACCTATAGGAAAGGCAATTCTCTAAAGGAATAAACTGTGCAGCAATGATGTGACAAAAGTAAAACATTCCGGTTCTTTTTTTTTACTTGTATGTCCTGTAAGGCCTGTAAATACAGCTGCAATGTGAAAAAGGTCTATTACCCGATAATTGACATGGAGAAGCCGATTGAGAAACATTTGACGTGCCTTTCGGATCACTGTGTCTATGTCCTCATGTGCTCATGTGCTAAGAAGTACGTTGGAAGCACTATGTTTGCAGCAAAAAAACGTGCTCTTGAGCACATGAGAGCTATTCAAAATAGGGACAAATTGTCTCCAATAGCGAGGCACTTCGAAGAATTTCATAAAAGTAATCGAGATGTATTATGTTTCTTTGTGATTGAGTACTTCCATGTGCAAGAGGGGGTAACAGGATTCGTAGACTTCGGCAGCTGGAATCCCAGTATATTTTAGAACTTGATTCGAAAATTCCTGGGTCCTTAAATTCGGAGGAAGAAATGTCCTGGTATCTAGGAGAATACCCATAGTGTGTTTAGTTACTGTGTGCTTTTCATTTCCTGATTGCTGCTTTGACTTTATACATATTCTGCAAACATGTTGATAATAGTCTTATTCTATCACCTTCTGCATTAGACAGCCGTGCTAACAATGTTTTTATGTCACTGTCACCAATCTTTTAAACTTTGTTATGTTTTTTTAAGTATCGCTGTTGGACCTTGATTCAAAGGTTTTTTTGCCCATTATATTTCTTGTTTCTTGTGTACAGGTGATGCGAGAATGGGGATATAGAACACTGTAACACTCATCGGCAGCAGGCAAGATTATGTCTGGACACCTAATAATCCCACTTGGGAAGATATATTGTAGTGTATTTGTTACAAACTTTTTATCTTCATTTCTGTGGTACACATATTTAAATAACCCACTTGGGATGTCCTAGAATTTACAAATTCGAAATGTAAGGAGGTTATCACAGATCTTGGGAGGATTTATCTTAGTGTACTTTTTATGAACTGTTGACTTTTATTTTTGTTGTTCACACATTTAAATGACCCACGAGGAATGTTTATAATTTCAGAAACACAATTTTTGCAAGGACGCTTTTATAAAACCTTATTCATTACACACTTGGGAATGTTGAATAACTGATTAAAATGTTATTAGCTGGTAATCCAGCCAAATTGGTTTCTGAGTAAGTGATGGTATTCAAATATGAACAACTTTATTGATATGTCAATTACACCGCGATATGAGTCAGCATTTGATTTACGGATATTCTAATATATTGGCTCCTACATTTTAGTAATGCAGCGCTTGCTGAGTGAAATAGCGCTTTATAATATTTTGCTATTTATGTTCCGCGCTTTCGTCTAATATTACTGGAATTTCCATGTTGAAATATTTTGTACACAATGAACTGAGTAATGAGAGAGGAATCTCGATAGTTATTAATGTATTGGGCACTCACCTTTATTTGTGATTGAAATATAATGCATTGCAAGATGGCCGACAACGTTTTTGTTTATGCACTAGTCCACTTTTAATGTTAGTGTCATTGTTTGGTCACAATTACATGATATGTTTAAATGTCCGCTTGAGCCTGTAATGAGTTGACCTGTGAGCAAGGCGTCTTCGCCGAAACGCGTAGGGTGCTCTTTTTTTTGGCTCAAATGCAATAAATAGTTTTCTTTGAAGCAGATCGCTGGACTGTTGGTGTATTTAATTGACAGGAGTGTACACGTGCTTTGCCGCACAGTGAGCAATATATATATATATATATATATATATATATATATATATATATATATATATATATATATATATATATATTTTTTTTTTTAATCCAATGTGCCTTTAGCATTTGGGAGGTCACACAATAGAAACTCGCCATCCGGCTTTTACACACTGCCCGCTTCGATCCTCATTTTCATATTTTCAAGCCGACGCGTTTCAGGGTTTAAGGACCCCTTCCTCATGGGCTGCCGTATACAAACACCTCAGCCTTGCATTGTAATTTTCCGCGTTCTTTATTGACATCAACGCCCTTCAGTTGGGCGTGTACTTAATGGAACATTGATGCATGCTGGGGCACATAGTTCCTAATGCGAGTTACATTTGTTTTCTTAAGGTAAGTTCAAGTGTTCTTATGCTTTTTGGGCTAGTTATATCCTTAGTAGGTTCAGAGTCCCTTGGCAGGCATACATTAACTTTTGAGTCTCTGTGCTGACACGTCTTGGCTTGTACAAAAAACGAAAGCCTCACTTGCTGGAAACTCCTTGTTTGCTCCAGGTTGTGATGGTGTTCCTCCCCACGGCTAAGTACACCGTTGTTTTGCTGTGGTAGCCTTAGTGTATTTTGTTCTGACACCGTTCTGTTGCTTGTTGTGACCCTTGTTTCTTGTGCACTGCTGTTTTACTGTTGTGGCCTTGGTGGGTTTATTTCTTAATCTGTTCTTCTATTTGTCTCTGCCCACTCATTTTTTCCTGCAGTTGCTGACACTTTTTTCGCTACCTTTTGCTAACGTTGCCCAGTGCCCTCCCCCCGCCAAGGACCTACTTACTGCTGTGCTCAAAACCCTCGCATCTGCCGAAGCAACACAGTAAGAGACTCCTTCTACTAACTCACTGTGAAGTCCTGGAAAAGCCTACCCCTCCCCCCCTACCTCCGTACCTCACCCTCTCTTCAGGAATTCAGAAAGGGATTCAAGACCTTGTAGTGCAACTGATTCCACCTGAGAAGCATGACTCTCAGCACCTGTATACCCTCGCGGGTTGGGTGGCAGGTATTCGTTGTTTTTAATGCGTATGAATTAATAAACAACTGTAGTTCTGCTTATTTCTAAATTACACATCAGAGTTGACAATTAAGTGCAGGTGCTGAGCACCCGAAAACACTGGCTCAAATTAAGCCTGACAAGTAGGAGTTCGATGTTAAGATGTTCTTGTCGAAGATCACTACTTCTCTCTTGTCCGTGTTGAGCTTTAGACAGTTGTCTTTCATCCAGTTAGCTACTTTGGTCATGCAGACAGTTAACTTGCTTCTAGTGTTGGGCGTCTTGTCCGAGAAGGAGATTATGAGTTGCATGTCTTTGGCATAGGAGAGTGTGTTGATGTTGTGTGAGCCAATGACGATGGCCAGAGGGATCATGTATGTGCTGACAAGGGCGGGCCTGAAAAATAAACTTTGAGGCACTCCGTAGATGAGTTTTTGGTCTTACGAGTAATAAGGTTCCCAGTTGACAGCTTGTGTTATATCCATTAAGAAGGAGCAGATCCAGCGGCGAGTGGGTCCTTGGATATTAATCTCATGCATGCACTTGATGTATATTGGGTGTGAGACCGTGTCAAATACTGGAGATAGGGCTGCCGTATATCCTTTGTCAAGGATCATGCGGATGTCTTCTGGCACAGCAATGAGTGTTGTATCTCCACTTTGGTCGGACTTGAAACCGTACTGCGTGGTGTTGAGGAACTGATGGTTGTGGTCAGTGAGGCATCAGTTGATTCGTTTCTCTAAGACCTTTGATGGGTATGGTAGGAAAGATATGGGTCTGTAGTTGGAAAGCATGATTGGCTCAATGAATGGTTTCTTGAGCTGGGGTGTGATGGTCACATGTTTCCAGGTGTCTGGGAATGTGGTTGAGTTGATGGAGGCTTTAGGATGGGTGGTATTGCTTCGATGAATGGTAGGAGTGTGTTGGTGAAGGCTTGGTGGGGCCTAGTGTCCGATGTGGACTCAGAGAGGATGATCTTCAAGATAGCAGCAGTTTGGATGATGGTGATGGCAGGCCACAAGGTCAGGGTTTGTTCTGCAGCTGTGATCAGAAGTTAAGTTGCAAAGGTAAAGGGGTTTGGTTGAGAGTCAAAGTTGATGAATATGGGGGTTACAGAACAATTCCTAATGCTTGTTGCAAAGGTCTTGCAAGGGGTTGATGTTGCTGGAGATGACTGGAGGCAATCATTTTCTGGCAGCTTTTGGTGCCATTGTTGACATGATCTTAAGAGCTGTGCACTTGGTGTTCCATATCTGCTTGTGGTAGCGTCCTAGGGAAGATTTGCGGATGTCTCCTCCTGCTGTGTCTTCACTTGTTCCTCCGTGTACCAGCTGGCCTGTGGTTAGGCTCCTGCAATTGGGTTGTGCTTGAGGGGAGCCATGGTGTTGGGGAATGCAGTGATCCAGATGTTGAGGTTCTTGATGGTTTTCATCAAGTTGCTGGTGTGCTTGGGCTGGTGCACAGAGAGGGCGAAAACCCAATCCTCTTCTGGGATGTTGTTAGAGCTACGTTGTACAGGTTCTGTGATGGTAGGTCTGTGGTAGTGCAGGATGGGTTTGCCAAAACTGATGAGGGTGTGGTCTGTCCAGGTCATAGTTGCTGGCTTGTTGATTGAAATGTGATATTGTTTTTCTAGGAGGGCCATATAGTTTGGGTTGGTGAAGTCTTCTAATTGAACGTTAAGGTTTCAGAGGAAGCTGAAGGTGCTGGCCTTGATGAGGGGAGAACCAAAGCCCATGATGTCACTAGTGCAATTGGTGTGGGGTCCTGGTGGTCTATATACGAGGGTTCTGCCCAGGAAGAAGTTACTGTGATACATATCTTGAGCATGAGGTATTCTATGTAGCTGATGAGGTTGTCCGTGTATTTGCTGCACCTGATGGTATCTTCAAATATGATGGTGACTATTACTTCAGGCTGGTGCTGACAGTCTTGCCCAGGGATCTTGCAGCCTGCAGGGTTGGTTGAGAGGGTGTCTGGTGCAGAAGATGGGTTTAGCCTGAATCCTGATTGGTGGGGGTGAAGAAGGTTGATGTTGTCCATGTGTTGAGTCAGTTGTGAAAGGACACATTTCTCGAGGATTTTGAATAGGAGGGGGAGATTGGAGACAAGTCTGAAATTGCTCAGGTCCATGTAGTCAAGGCCTGTTTTTTTTAGTAGTGGCATTACTTGTCTGACTTTAACGCATTCAGGTATGATGCCGGATCTCAGGGAGCTGTTGATGATTCTGCACCAGAGCGGGGCTATGGAGAGTTTGAGTTTTTTGGTCAGTTGAGTGAGTATAGGGTCCAGGATGTGAGAGGCGGATTTGGAGGTAGAGATTACCTTGATAATCTCGGCTTCCGTGATGGGATTGAAGGACTTCCATGTATTTGTGTGGTGTAGGCATGTGCTTTCTATTGGAGCAGGCAGGGTTGGTGTTGGTGTCTAGCGAGTGTTCAATCTTGGAGATTTTTTCTTCGAAGAAGATAGCGAAGTTTTCGCACAGTTCCTTGGAGGCCTGGTTGGGGGGTACTGGGGGCTTAGTGGTTTGGCTGCTTGATGATTTTAAATAGTTCATTTGGCCTGTTTTTTGCATTGTCCAGGGCAGAGCAAAAGAAGTTGGTTTTTTCGTTACGGATGTGTTTTTTGTATTTTCTCCGAGCTGCTTTGAGTTCTTCTAGGAGGCTTGCGGAGGGGTTGTTTCTTCAGAGTCTTTCTATCGCTCAAAGCTGTCTCCTTTCGATGTTGATGACTGTATTGAACCAGGATCTGGATGGGATGTTCCTGGTTTTTTTTGTTTCAGGGGGCTATCTAGTCTAGAATGGATGTTAGGGATGTGTTGTAGTAGTTGTGAGTTCTGTCGTGGATAGATCATCCAAGAAGGCAGTGAGGAGGGAGTTTACTTATTCTTCCGGGTCAGTCATGTTGATCTGAGTAAGATTTCTGGTCCATTTGGTCTGTTCTTGGGTGGGGGGTTGTATAGTGGCTGGCTGTGTGAAGTGGAAGAGGATTAAGTGGTGGTAGGACCAATCAACGGGAAGGGTGTGGTTTATTGTCACCGCGTCACGGTTGGCTATGATAGCATCTAGGGTTGCACCTTTTTTGTGAGTTGTTTCTGTGAAGGGTTGCGAGAGGTTATTATTAAATAGTAGCTCACTCATGTTTTGGATTAACGGGTTGTTATCTTTGTTCCAGTGTAGGTTGAGGTCGCCCAGAATAAGGTTATTCACGTCTCGTAGTGAGGAGTGGGCTATCAGGTCAGACAGGTGTTCGGTGAAAGTGGTGGAGTTGCCTGGGGGGTGGTTAATGAAGTGGCAGGTAAGTGGTTTTTTTGTAGCAAGTGTTGATGTTGACAGTTAGGCACTCAAAGGTGCTGTAGTTGGAGGAGTCGGTTTCAGTCACAGAAATATTGTCTTTGTGGATGATTGCTATACTTCTTCCTCGTTGGTCTTTTCTGCCTTTGTTGGTGATTGTAAAGCCTTCGGGGGATGAGAGTGTCCAGGAGTGGAAGGGAGGAAGCATTAAGCCAGGTTTTGGTGATGAATGCTATGTCTATGTCGTGCGTGAGGATGGATTCTGCTAGTTCAGTGGAATGTTTGGTGGCTGGTCTGCAGTTTATGAGCATGCAGTTAGTGGGGGTCATCACTGTTTTGGGTTTCTTCATTAGGGGGACCATGGGGTTGTTAGTGTGGGTGTTGGTGGCCTAGGTGAGTTTAGGGGGGCTTGGTCTCTTCCTAGTCCGGTGATCACTTGAATTTTGGATTGGAGGGTGACAACAGTAGGATTGTCATACGAGGAGGCGAGATCCGCCGCGTCACTCTCAGACATGGCGTCCCTGGTTCTTTTCGGTCTCTGTGTCAGATTGGGGAGGGGGTTAGCTTAGCTATCCATCTCTGGGGAGGGACAGTGGACGGTCTAGGTTGTGTCTGGGTGGTACAGGGGTGGGTGTGATGTGGTTGCTGGGGCGCTGCGAGGTTGTCTAGGATTTCTCTGAGGCCCCAAATTATAGTTGTTATCTGGGTTTCGAGCATGGAGAGTCATTGCCCAGTCTCTAATTCGTTGAGGTAACGGGACTGAACCTGTGTGGGTGTGTTGGGCCTAGGGGGGGAGAGTCTCAGGGTGTTGGGCAGCTTAGTGATGGCTGTATTGTCCGTTTCGGGTCTGGGGAGAGAGTATCTTAGGGAGATGGTAGCCTAGAATTGGTTATGTTATCCGTGAGGGGTGTGGCGGGGGTCTTGTTGGGGTGTGGGGACTATATTGTCTGTGGGTTCGGGGGATGGGTGTTTAGGATGTTCTGAGTGAGTTGGAGCAAGTGGAGGGCACGTGGAGGGTGGGGGTGAGAGCCGCCAGGGGACCGCTGGGGATGAGAGCCAGCGGAGGGCATAAGGGGGGTTGTGTTCTCTATGGGGGTGGTGGGGGGGATGTCATATGGTGATGGGTCTTGTTGGGGTGTCATTGCTTTGTTGCCTGTGGGTGTGGGGAGAGGGGTGCTCAAGTTTTTCAAGTTGGGGTGGGCGGGTGTTGGGCAGGTGGTGGATGGGGGGCGGGTGGCGGTGAGAGCCAGCAAGTGGCGGGTGGGAGTGAGATCCGAGGGTGGGAAATAGGGGAGTCCTGTTATTACCAGTATGCCTTGTTCGGTATGGGAGTGATATTGTTAGTTTGCAGCTGTCTGAGGTGTTAGTGGTTTTTGTAATGCTGAGCTGCGATCTGAAGATGGATTTCCATGCTTCGTTTCTCTCAGTGTGAAAGATAAGGTCTGTTTTTACCTTTCCTTTTGAGTGGCAGTGGTAGGTGTCTGCGAAAAGTGACTTGGGGTGCTGTCTAATCAGTTTCTGTTTAAAGTTCTTCTTCGCTTTGGGTGAGAGGTCAGGTGGGAAGCTGATCGCGAAGGAGTTCGGGTCATGCGGAATTACGTGGTTCGTAGAGGAGGGGCGGTGTGGGCTGTTGTGTCGGGAGGCATTGTGTGTGGATGGGGTGGGGGGGCGGGCTCCATACTGGAGGGCGGGTGGTAGTGTCCGGTGGGTCTTCAGAAAGTAGTAGGAGAGAGAAGGAGAGATTCAAGTTTGGAGAGATGTACATGTTGTATATACTTTCATATGCATTGCTCAATTTGTCTCTCCCATTCAAGACCAAGCATAAGATATTCATGACATGTTGTGCTATGTTAATTATTCTTGTATAGAGCATGTTCACCAATGATTTCTTGGCGCTTTTACTAGGATATAAAAAGTGAGACAGAGTTTTAGTTGGGTATCAAAGGCTAAATTTGATAGGCCTACTTAAAAAGCAATGTCTTTTAATTTTTCTGAAATTAATTAAAATCAATTTCAGAGTAGATTTTGTCCGACAGTGGTCCAAATTGCTGGGGCTAGTACTGCAAAACTACATCCGCCTGATCTATTCTTACAAAACTTTAAGACAATATGTTGGTTAGCATGTGCAGATTCCAGATTGCCAGTTGGAATATACTTTTCCACTTTTCTGCTCCCAAACAGTGGTGGTAGCCCTTTCAGGCTTTTAAATCTGATGCAGCAGGTTTTCAACTGTATGCGTTGCTTCACATGCAACCAATGGAGCTTCTTAAGCCATTGGATGGCAAGTGTATTTTTGAGAAGTTGAAATATAAATCTTTCAGCCTTATTTTGATTTTCTTGGATCTTATATGGGGTAGTACTGGGCAGAAACAGAATTAGCATAATACAGTCTGGAAATGATGACCTCCATCAGTATCATTTTCTGTGCCGGCCCAGCACTTTCAGTTGGAATGTGCATTTAGGTCCTACTTGTGGTTTCATCATTAATTTGCTGCCAATCAGAACACCTAGGCTTTTTGCTGACGCTGATGTTTTGATTGGCTATCATCCAGTCAGCAATAAATCTCATTCTGTTTTGAAATTCACTTTGCTATGCCAATGTTCCATCAAGGCGGAGTAGCAGCTGTGACTCATGGCATAATTCTAAAGTCTGCAACCTCTGGAAACAAATTGTTTGGTTAAAGGTTTAGCTGACAGATTAACTAGATGAGGTGACAGTGATAGTGTTACTGCTTAGCTGAGAAGTTCCCTAGATTCACTGCCTCTATGCACTCCGCTAGAAAGGGCTTTATCCAGCTCAGGGCAGTTTCTTAATGGCCCGCTTCTTCCACATGGTTGACCAGTATCTTATGGTCGACAATGTTAAAAGCAGCTGAAAGGTCTATTAGTACCAGAGCCAATATTAGTCCTTGATCATCATCCCATATTCGATCACCTACAGCAGACATCATTACAGTTTCTGTACTGTGCATGGGTTGAAATCCTACTTGATAAGGGTGGATAAAATCTGTGAGTGGTTTCAGATTTCTTGGTCTACATGAGTCTCAAAGGCTTTTGCAGAAAAAGGGAATATGGATATAGATCAATTATATTTCAATGATGCCGGATCCTCTTCTTGGTTTTTCATCAGGAAATCACTTATGGGTTGCTTGAAAGCTTATAAGCAGTTATTTCAACCACCCAACTGTGTTTGATATGTACCATTATGGAGATTGTACCCCCTCTCTTTTCTTCTCTACCATACACTTGCAGTCTTTCTCTTAAAAAGATCCTCTGCCGATGCAATCCTTCCTGAACATTTGAAAAATTGAAGGGTTGGTGCTCACATGAGGGAGCCTTAAAGAACTATTTATGGTGTGAACTACACAATTGTAATTTTTTTAACCTGCTTTCTTAAACACATGATCCTTTCAGCATTCCCTCATGCTGCTTATCTTTCAGTAGGGGCTGTTACCGACCAGGGGTGGTGAGGCGAGGGATGGAGGAAGGGGGGGATAATTACAATTCAAAAAATGCATTGACCTTTTCTCCACTTGGCAGGAAGCACCCAGCCGGTCATAATACCCTGACCAATCACAGCGCTGCCTTAGCAGCTTTGTGATTGGTCTGAGCGCTGTGGTTCAGCACTCAGACAGGGACTGGCAGGCTCTGCATGGTCTCCACCCAGGCTGTAATGTAGCCTGGAGAACAAAGTGTGCATGACGCTTTGGCCGGCCCGAGAGGCTTGTGAAATAGATTTCACAAGCACAGTATAAGTGCTGTGCAGGTGAAACCTAAAAATGCATTAAAGTGTATTAAAAATGGTACAAGACTGTTTCTCCAAAACCTAATGGGGTATTCATTCAACAACGTAGCCAAACGGCATGTTGCTGTCCCTTTGGCTGCACTGAGCTAAAGCGCGTTTTCGGTATTATTGCTCCGTTAATCAAATTTGGAGGTTTGCATGGGTCAGGGGTCGTTTGCTTGCCACTGCATGTAGTCCTGAAAAATTTGTTTAATTCATAGCATACCCAATAAGGGTTCTAATCTTAACACTGGGGCAATAATGCTTGCGGCGAAAGCAAAAAACATACGTTTGGAAAAAAGAACAAACAAAAATCCTGCAACCCCTAAAACTGGGACAAGCCTTAATTAGAAGAAGAGCCATGGCCACAAAACAGAAATATGCACGATATAAGTCAATCCAACAATCTTTTGACATTTTCCACACTAATAGGCAAAATTAAATTTACCTCTTTAGCTCCCTTTGTTTCAAGTTAACTGGACACCGGATGTAGGATGTGCTTTGAAATACATAGTTGTCATGGTGGATTTATATTTTAACCACGTTTTAACAAGATAACAACAAGCGTGGAATTCAATAACTTAACAAATACCTTGTTAAATAGGCACCTGCAGTGGTAAACCAGCTTCACAGAGACTTAAACGTAGGGAATTAAAACAACTTTCAGGATGATAGTATGATTTTTATGTGATTTCTATTTTTTCATATTGTATGAGCATGGTCAGTTTTAGGACTTTGGGTCTACCGGCAGAAATGGGACGTTTTGAGGTCCTTCTAATTTGCATACGCCCTAGCATCACAGCAATGACAACACAGAAGTTACATAATTATATATTTTTTTCTTTATGAGCTTAATAATGTAACTTTACAAGAGTTAACTTTACTGGGCATGAATTAAATGGACGCAACAAATAGATGAACAAAGCCTAATTAAAATAAATATCTATATTCTTTAGCGCTGCTCAGTGCATGTGAATTGCATGAATCTCACTACATATGAAAGCCACCCAAACCCTTTTTCTGACTGGCCAATAGAATAACGTCAATTGTATGCAATGCCATTTCCTGAAAAGGGAGGTAGGTAATAAAGGGTATTAAAACGTTTTTTTTTATACATAAAGCTACATTGCTCACTTTCTAAATATAGTAGACTAGCAGCCCGTCCCAACCTTGTCCGGGAGCATTCAGGCTTCCCCTAACCCCGCCTGCCCCGACATTGCCCTGCAGCCTGTGCCCCCGCCTGCCCTGTCCCCCGCTCGCGCCGTCCCCCGCCTGCCTCGTCTCCCGCCCACCTCTCTGCTCCTCAACGGGGCCCGACACCCGCCTGCCCCGACATTGTCCCCTGAGGCGTACCTGATCCGCCGCTCCTCAGTTTACCGCTCCTCGCCTCTCAGCTCCTCACCGCCTATCCGCCGCCGCTCCTCCCCCGCGCCATGTCCACCTCTCCGCTGCTCCCACCGCCGCTGGCCTCACGTAACCGCTCCTCCCCCGCACCATGTCCGCCGCTCCTCGGACGCCTCTCCTCCCCGTGCTGACGTGAGCACGCATGTCGCGGCCGGCGCTACTTTGGGGGGGACTACTTTTAAAAGATATATAAATATTGTAAATAACAGTTAATTTTGACATTTATATAGCCTATAACCATCTACACACCCTGCCGATTTCAACGGTGTATCGGGTGTGTAGATTGGCGCAGTGGTTCCCGAGTTTACCCGCCTCAAAGCCTGAAAGTTTCTACTTTATTATAGTAGTATAGATAGTAATAGTATAGATTTCCATAAAAGAAATGTGCACAATATTTTGTTACATTTCTCAAATGTTACATTTCATAAATCCCGGAAATCTTGCCAAGGAAATGTTGCACTAAATGTCTGGAATCAAGCAATACCACAAATGTGTGGGTTTTCATAAGGAATTTAGTCTGCAGAAACAATTATGTAATATCAGCACATTTCAGTAAGGTTTCTATTGCTGAGAACCAGACATTCCTTGTTCTGCTTGGCGGGCTGCCAGAGTCGACTGAACATGATATTTTTTAGATTTTTAGCATTTTTTCCAACACATGGTGGTGCATCCTACTATTCCTCATGTAGGAACATGCCCATGCAAATGCTTGTCCCTATCTGTGTTTCACCGGGGCTCTTGCGTCTGTTGGTACCACACAAGTATATGTTTTCTTTGGAGTTGGGGTCCCATATGCAATAAATTGAGCACAGTACTGTTACGTTGGCACTTTTCTTAATCTGCATATATCTCCGTGTCCCCGTCCCTGCCGCGCGACCTTCATTTGCATGCGAGTGACGTAGGTACCCTTCCCTCTTATTATTGTCCCCTGCTTGTTCCCGTCCCTGCCGCGTGACCCTATTAGCATACATTACGTCACATGGCTGGTTGCTTATCGGGACAGTTTGTCTAGTTGTTGCGACAGTTGAACTGTCAATGAGATTGAGCTGGTGACCGGGGCGCTGCCCGGTGTGTCGTGTAACTGAGAATAAAAAGATACCACTTCAAGATTACTAAGGGTCATTCTTTACAAACTTGGCGACGAGGACGGCACACCGTAGAACCCACAACCTGAGGAAAAAAATAAAAGGTGAAGAGGATAGCAGCGTAACGGCATCGTGAAAGGTGTATTGATATACACGAAGTTAAATTTGAGTGAGTAAACAGCGCAGTCACCGCTAACTCGGCAAGCACAGATTGAACCTTGGGTTATTTGAGAAGCTAAAAGATATAAACAAAACCTGAAGTTTTAATCCTATAACATCTGAGTGAAGTGACAGATTGAGCAATTTATGACAAGCGGAAGAAGTGTGACAGGTGAATACACACTGAACTTTGGGATATCTTGAGGAAATTAAATTTTAAAGATAAGGAAGACCCGAAGTAAAGGAACACTGAATCTGCGCAAGATTTATGAGGTGAGCCTTGGATGCTGGGAGGAGGAGAAGTGAGCGGACCTAAGAGCAATGGTTAATTCTCTGAAACCGCATTTTGAAATTGATTTAAGCTGCGCATTAAGCGTGTGGAGTGTGATTCTCCTCATACCTACAGCGTAATCCAAGAGCATACATGATAACGTACTGTCGCCTAGTGGCCATTTTGAGTGAGGTAGTAACCGCGTTGTGAGGCCAATGTGACGCGTGTGTTGATAATTTAAGGAAGTAAATACCTAAAGCACCAGAAGTATCTTAAAGAACAAAAAGGAAGAATAAACTAGTAACTAGCGAACAGTAGTTACAAGGAGAATAAAACGTGAGGAATATCTGTAAACAAGTAATGAATGTCAAACTTCTTTGTAAAAGGGAAAAAAAACGGAAACCAAGCAACTTTAAACTTGGTACAGTGATGAGAGTAAGGAACAACAGAACCAACACGCATCACCTATTGCGTGCAACGCCTATGAACATCTTTCAACAGTGAAACCGACAGGAAGAGTATGTAAACAGTATCCTTTACAGTATATAACGAGGCAAGTGTATTTTAAAGAACAATTACCTGCAATTAATATGGCTTACTGCAATAGGTATAATTTACAGCCACCTGAGCCATTTCAGAAAGAGGATGGTGAACCAAAAATAAAATGGGAACAGTGGAAGAAGTTTTTTAGCAGTTACATATCCATATTTGAGAAGAATGAACTATTTAAACCAATGGAAATTGTAAAAATGTTGTTAAACAGTTTGGGGGCTGGTATTCGGAAAGCGTTCAATAACATTGAAATGAAAGTCAATGATGAAGCAGACAGGAATGTAATTGAGGATGTGATGGTAGATGTAGAGGCTCATTATAAGCCAGAGGTGTGTGTCAATGTACACAGGTACAAATTCGACAGGAGCAAGGGAGATACCAAAGAGAATGTGGTGGAAGATAAAAAAAAAAATCCTGAGTGTGTCATCACCATAGGAGGTGTTGGCATAGAGATAATTCTTGATTCAGGGTCACATGGTACAATGGTCAACAAAAGTATATGGAAGAGTAAATTAGTAAAAACACTAGGAAACGATTTAAAGGAAGCCGAGAGATCTCTGGAAACATACACTGGTGAAAACATTAAAATAGTTGGATGCAAAGAGATGGAAATGGATTCCGAGGAGAGTAGTACCAGGAGTATGGTATACATTTTAGGAAATGGACACACTGTACTGGGGTTGGAAGAGCAGAGGAAATTAAGAATAACGCTAAATACAAAAAAAGTGTATGGTTTGACAGTAAACGGAACTATACAAAAGAGACATTTACAGTTGTTAAGTGGGAGAACACCACGACTAAAGGACAACGCAGGAGGGGAAAGAGCAGTTAGGGCAACTGATTGGACAAGTGATGCTGAAAAGGATAAATTCAAAAACAAACAAGGTCCATACATGGAAAAAAATAAAGGAAAACATATTAGAGAAGAATTCAAGACAAAAATAAGTGAAGGTGAAAGAGAGGATAAAAGTAAAGAGTATAAAAATATAGGAAAATGTAGTATTTTACAACCCATAGGGGTAGAGGAGGACTTTTGTAACCCTGCCCGCATCAAATATGAGAAAGTGTGGCACAGTAAAGAAAAAGTTGAAGCAAAGCCAAAAGTTAAGGAGAAAAATCATGGTGACATTGACAGGAAAGGGGAAGATGGTCTGAGTCTAGATAAACTAATGGGCAACAAGAAAGAAGATCACTATGACTGGCTACATAGTAAGGAGCAAGAAAATGAGAGTGAGGAGACACAAAAACACCTACAATGTCCACACCCCAAAGTTGATCTGGGAGGAAACAGGATGCTTATGGAGTCATGGAGAGAATACGAGTTCAGTAGAGCAGTAGACTCAGCCGTATCCTCCTGCGGAAACCACTCGTCAAAATTGGAAGAAGGACAGATCTTAGACGAAGCTCATAAGAATGGAATGGACCATGTCAGGAAGAAAATTACCAGTGGTCTGGTCCAGGAAATATCCCAAGGAAAGGGGTCTTCAGGCAGGTGCCACTGACCCGTATGGAGAAATGGAACAAGTAATTGTGGACTAGAGCACTATAGTGAAACGGATTGCAGTAGCTGGTGGCACACTGTGGAATTAGAGCAAGAGGAAAAGATATCAAGAACCATACAATGCCCACGTCAGAAAGGATACGTGGGGAGTGACTCTTTGCATTTTGGAACTGCGTTTGAGCACAAGTTCTGGTTATTAGTTGACTCGACCGCATCCTTATGTGTAGTTCATTCATCCACCTGGGGAATGGATTAAACTTGGTTTTGGCCCACACGGAACAAACTATCCACGTTAACAGCAACAACTGCGTGTGAATTGGTAAATGGATTAAAACTATTGTTGTGTTTGGACTAAACGCAGATTATGACTACGTGGAATAATCATTTATCCGTGATGACTTGGCTGCACTATTTACTGACTCCTGTAGTATAAGAACCTCTGGTTATTACTGTTATATGTGTTTCTATTCTCTTCATTCCTTTCCTACGGAAGGAGATGTGTTACGTTGGCACTTTTCTTAATCTGCATATATCTCCGTTTCCCCGTCCCTGCCGCGCGACCTTCATTTGCATGCGAGTGACGTAGGTACCCTTCCCTCTTATTATTGTCCCCTGCTTGTTCCCGTCCCTGCCGCGTGACCCTATTAGCATACATTACGTCACATGGCTGGTTGCTTATCGGGACAGTTTGTCTAGTTGTTGCGACAGTTGAACTGTCAATGAGATTGAGCTGGTGACCGGGGCGCTGCCCGGTGTGTCGTGTAACTGAGAATAAAAAGATACCACTTCAAGATTACTAAGGGTCATTCTTTACAAGTACTTGTGGGAAAACCGACAATAACTGACACTAAAATGCTAATTTAGAGTACACGTCTTTTGTTCACAGTTATCACCCCTCAGCTCTATGTGAGCATAGCACAACAATATATTTTCAACAACTGCACATCCTAAGGTTTTTACTGCTGGGTGCCAAATCTCCCTCATCGTGACTGGCTGTTTTACAAACAGTATTTTCGAATATGGATGAGATCATTTAATTAGAGAGGTGCCGAAGAGAGAGTGTAGAGAACATAAAATACTGCATTGCCAGCATTTGTATAATATAATCATTTGATATAAAGAAAATAAAATCCTTTGATTGTGTAGATACGAGTGTCAATGGGAGTGTTGCTGTTCTTTCTTAATCTAATGGAGGAAAGAAAAACAGCTGCCTTTGTTTCTTGCTCATTGTCCACGTCTGAAAGGAATTAAAAATTTGGTAATTGAGAGAAGGAGATTTGGAGGTGTCTGAGTAACTGCATATTCCAAGACATACACCTAGATTGTGTTGGGATTAGGTGGAAAGCACACATTAGCATATCATCAAAAGTGTGAGCTGTGATCTGAACACGCCGACGGCCTTGGAGTGCCCTCCCTTCCCCTCTGAAAGGGCAGCCCGAGGCGCACAGTACCTGCGGTATTCCTCATTCCCTGGGGTACAGTTTAGCTCAGCCTGAATTACGGTCCGGAGCTCCGCGGCCTCCGTGTCTCCATGAAGGCTATATCAGAAATAAACGCCGGTTGCAGTTTGTTTCCGCGAAAAACCGCTCTAGTGAAAAGTCCAGAAAGAGACCGGTACTTTCAGTTTCGATTTGAATGTTGCTTTATCATCCAGAAAGGTGATTACCAACAGCAAGAAAGTATTTCCTGTGCCATAGAGCGCGACTGCTTCATGTCACTTCATTAAATGCCAATATTATTAACTCTAACCAATTAACTAATTTCCATGTTACCTTCTGCCTTCCTTTTTTTGTAACTTTTCCTTGTCCGGGAGCATTGCCCAGCAGCCCGTGCCCCCGCCCGCTCCGTTCCCCGCCTGCCCGACCCCCGCCTGACCCGTCATTGCCTTTCCTCTAGCGATCTTTTTTCCCGCCTGGCCCGACCCCCGCCTGGCCTGAGTCATGGGACAGTACTACCTGCAAAATGTTCCCGCCTTCCCCGACATTGCCTTTCCTTGTTGTAACTCCCCGTCCCCCGCCTGGCCCGACACCCGCCTGCCCCGACATTGTCCCCGGAGCCTTACCTCAGCCGCCGCTCCGCTCCTCCACCGCGCCATGTCCGCCGCTCCTCGGACGCCTCTCCTCCCCGTGCTGACGTGAGCACGCACGTCGCGGCCTGCGCTACTTTGGTGGGGACTACTTTTAAAAAATATATAAATATTGTAAATAACGGTTAATTTTGACAATTATATAGCCTATAACCATCTACACACCCTGCAGATTTCAACGGTGTATCGGGTGTGTAGATTGGCACAGTGGTTCCCGAGTTTACCCGCCTCAAAGCCTGAAAGTTTCTACTTTATTATAGTAGTATAGATTATATATAGCTATTACCAAATTTATGATACTCAGTTTACCAACCTTGGAAGGAAGGAATTTTTTTTCCGTGTGTTTTTAAAATTTTTATTTATGGTATTTGTACATATACATACAGTGAACAGGGTTTACTTCGTTTGGGAAACACCCTCCTGTGCGGTTACAAGGTAAGTGGTACATAGTCAGTATTTCGGATGGGCCCGAGCCTGGAATGCAGGATTCAAATTCAAACTCCAGGACTTCTCTTACAATACAGAAACGTATTTCTCCTTCCTCTCCTTATGTCTTACCCCTAGACATTCTCTTCTCTCTCAGGTTCTCGTTTTCATTTCCCTTCATTGTCTTTTGCTGCTCCTTATTTCTCTCAACTCATTTCCCCACCACTTCATTCTCCCTCTACTTTCTTCAGAGAACTCTTATTTGCCTTTGTCCTTGCCTCTCCCCTCTTCTTCACCCTTATCTTATGACCCTTGTTTCTTCTAGTTTCTCCTATCTCTATTGCCTCTGTTCTCTCAATTTAACCTCTTTTCTTATTGCCTTTCTCTCGTCTTCTCCCGTTCCTCCCCTCACCTGTTTCCCATCCATAGGTATTCTTTCTCTATTTTGTGTTTAATTTTCCCCCTCTTTCCATCCTTGGCTTTCTCCACATCAATCTCTTTCCAGCCTTTATCCTTCATTTCAGAACTGCAAATGTTGCTCTACCCCTTTGTTCCTTCTAGCTCTCTTTCCTGTCCTTCCTCTTCTCACTTTAGGGCCCTCTACTGGTATCCTATCATCACTTTCCTTCACTGCCAGAGGCTGACTACCAATACCCTCTCAAAGGGGAAGAAGCATCAGGCCTAATTATAAAGCGCCAAAGAGGATGGTAATAGGCGAGTTACATGTTAGCTAATGCCTTACTCAAGACTTAACAGGTGAATGATTTTATCTCTGCACGACAGAACTTTTAGCGACAGGACTGACAGGGCATGTGGTGGGCAAGGAGGGGAGGAGATGTGTACCATGCGAATCTGTCTTGGCATAGATCTGCACACTTCCCTGAAGGCCCAGGGAGGTTTGTGTCATGACAAGTGTAAATAAAAAGATTATTTGGGACAGGCCTCAGGTGCCCCACAGGCTTTAGGGCTCCTCTGAAGAGCACATTCCCTGGCAGAACCAGAAAGATGTTGTGGTCTCCCCTGGTGGTCCACTGATGTGGGGCCCTGTGGCATCGCCCACTGTGCACATGACTAGGCTCTGCCCGTAGTATGCACATTTAACGAGTACCTCACTTAAATGTAGATTTTGATACCTAGAGGCTAGACATTAATAATGCAGCAATATTCTTCGCAGTTAATGAAATATGGATTTCCTTGCAGTACTAGAACACATTGCTTCAATGCTTGACAGACCATATAAAGCATGCCAACTGAATGAATTAATACCTGAAGACCATCAGTGGCTAAACACTGTAATGAGGATGCCTCCTCCTAAAAAAACAATATGTGCCTATCTTCACCTGAAAAGAGGCAACTCCTTTCAAGGTATTAATGACTAATTATGATCTGAGTGATGGATTTTCAAAGGTACAAAGAGTAGATTTTGGTTAAGTACTTCTACATTTGCCTATTTAAAAGTTGTTATTTAATTGTAGCTGTTAATTTAAGTTGGCGCTGTCTGAATCATCTACTACCCAAATGAGGCATGTTTCCGACTGCCTCCATGGTGGTTGGATTGTAATTTGTCTGGCAGGACAGCTGACTCTGTCGGCCGGTCCCATTCCCGACAGGATGGCGTTTGGGCGCTTGCCCGACTGCCATTATAATCATCCCCTTAGTATCTATAACCTAAGTATCTAAATTTCAAATTGTGCAATTGAATGTTTATAAATACAGCGATGAATGTCTCTGTGATCGAAGTCAATTGACTTCGATCACAGAGACGTTCATCGCTGTATTTATAAACATTCAATTGTACGAATTGAAATTTAGATACTTAGGTTATAGATACTGAGGGGATGATTATTATGGCAGTCGGGCAAGCGCCCAAACGCCATCCTGTCGAGAATGGGAGCGGCCGACAGAGTCAGCGGTCCTGCCAGACAAATTACGATCCAACCGCCATGGAGGCAGTCGGAAACATACCTCTTAGCATTGAGGCTTGTGCTGGGGCCCGAGAAAGGTCTGCAGCACAAGCCTCATTGTTAAGAGGCATGTTTATAAACATGTCTGTAAACATCCCTGCACCTTGTGACACGCACACAGTGCAGGAATATTTAGGGAGGCACCACCACTGCCCCCAAGGCCCCATAGCAGAAGGCCAGGTGGGAAGGGGGGGCCCACTAGGGGCCTCCAAAGTCACTTTCCGCCTGGCATTTCATGCTGGGTGTACCGCCATGAAATGGCAGGTGGAAAAGGACATTGTAATCCCTACGGCGATGCCAGAGCAGGCACAATCCCTAGTAGGAATTACTGTCCCTCCGAAGGACCGACGGGCTCATTGAGCCTGCCAGGTGCAAGGGGGATGGTCCCTCCCCCTGATGCCTCCGTCTGCTGCATCCTTTTTTTTATTTTTTATTTCTTTATTAAGGTAGAGATCACAAGTACAAAATACAACATATGAGTTGTCCTCACACTGATATGGGGTTACAGGAGCAGTGTACTAGATATTCTTTTCAAAAAAGAAAGCACACAAAATACAGTAAAAATTAGAAAAAGACAGAAAAGAGAGAAGGCTTGTACAGAAACCAAGTCTGGCCATTAATCAGTAACAGAGCAGCCTCTCAATAAATCAAGTGTTTTGTACATTATAAAATGAAAGAACGATTGTGCATATTCAACGAGGTACAAAGAATGCCAGGATCAATCAATCTTCTGTCTGCATATATGCTCTGACCGGACCCCATATTTGCTGCCCTAAAGCCTTTTTCCGCCTTCCCTTAATAGCATACAAATTATATTCGATGTTATAAGTAAATAAAAACCGAGTTCGTCAGGCTTCAAATGGGGGGGGGGGTCGGTTTGTAGCCAGCTAGAGGCAATACAGAGTCTTAAAACCGCTGTTGCCAAAAATATCAAATAGCCTGTATTATTCAAGGGCTCAGCTTGGACCCCCCAATGTCAATACCCAGCAGAATCTGCTTTAATGATAGCTGGAGAGGAGTACTCAGAATCTCAGATAGGAACTTATTTACATGTCCGAACAGTTCCCCTAATTTTACACACTTGCCAAATATATGCATTGCATCCGCCTGGGCACCGCATCTGAAACATTTTCCTTCTGGGTCTCCCCCCCACTTTGAAATTTTATCTGGAGTACGATACAGATAAAACACAGTTTTATAATGTTGCGTTACTAGGTTAGCAGACATAAGTATTCTTCCGGCTAGTTCAATTGACCTCTCAAGCGGAATTACTTGACTTCCTAACCTACTCTCCCATTTGCTCACTTGTACATCCAGGTCGTTAGGCATAGCCTTTATCATTAAATTATAGAGTACTCCGATCCGAGCACATTTCTTATTAGCCTCAATAGGTGGGTTAGATACCGTGCTTATATTAATTTTCATTAGGTGCTCGCGGATTTGCAAATAATTTAAAAAATGTGTAGTTAGGAGTTGATATTTCTCCTTTAACTGACTGAATTACTTTAAGCCATCCCCTGTATACAAGTCCCCAACTGTAATTAAGCCTCTTGTTCGCCAACTCACCACTATCCTATCCCAGCATATACTGGGGTGGAAAATCGGGCAGTCAATGGGGTATATAAGGAGGTCTTTTCAATTTTATAATAATTTGTAATGCCTTCCAGACTTCAAAGGCAGCAGCCACCACCTTAAATCTGGTGCGTTTGTAATAATTCCATTCCGTATTAAGAAAAAGATGGTTCCTGGCTTCCGAACCCATTAACAGGCCATATATTGATGGCTGCAATGCTCGCTCCATAGGCTCTACCCCTGTAAGCAAAATATTCATACGGGAGAGCATGCAGGCATAATAATATAAAAGAAAGTCAGGTACCGACCAACCTCCAACAGCCCTTGGCAATACCATATATTTTTTTGCGCGCCACTCCTTTCCCCGAGCCCATAAAAATTTCATGCAGATCGCCTGGAGTTGTGCAATATATGCCAGGGGGATCTCTAGTGGCATACATCAATAGAAATATAAAATCTTAGGTAATACCATCATTTTTAAAGTATTACACCTGCCTACAAGCATTAAGTGAAGACATTTGAATTGCTCCAGTTGTTTACGGATCCCGCTAAGTAGTTTCTGCCAGTTGGATTCTACCGTAGCCGCAGGCGAGGCATTGATCTGCACCCCTAGATATGTAACCTCTGTTAGAGCCCGGGTATCTGAAAAAGATTTAATGTTTACGCATAATATCTGGGTCTTAGCAGTATTTAATTTATACCCGGATACCAAGCCATATGCCACTGCCAAATGTTCGATCTCAGGCATTGCCAAAGCTGGTCTTGGAGAGAGCACGGCTACATCATCGGCATAAGCTAGTGCCCGATACTGTTGTTGTTGTATCCTAACTGGAGGTATCCGAGGGCTCCTCTCCATCATTTTTAAGAACGGATCTATGTAAAGGCCGAGTAGCAGCGGGGAACAAGGGCATCCTTGCCTTGTCCCCCTTTGTATTGACACAATAGCTGATTGCAGTCCCATTAAAGAGATCCGCGCGCTAGGTTGTTGGTACAGCGTCTGTATTGATTTTATATATTTTGGTCCGAACCCATGAGCCTTCATCAGGTCCCATAAGAAGGCCCACGACACTTGGTCGAAAGCCTTCTCGGCATCCAACAATATAAGACTCAGCGGGACACCCAAGCCGTTTGCATGATCTATTAAGGCAATTACCCGATTAACATGGTCAGTTGTACCGCGTTTGGGGATAAACCCATACTGATATACAGAGACCAAGGAAGATATCACATCTGAAAGCCTTGTCGCCAATATTTTCGAATACATTTTCCCGTCGGTGTTTAACAGTGAAATAGGCCGGTATGAGGCTGGTTCATCTGCGGGTTTCCTCTTCTTTCTAAAAACCACTATGCTGGCCTCATCCTACGTTTTAGGGTACTTTCCAACCTGTGCAAGTCTAAATGTGGCTAGCATATCATGCTTCAAGACTTGAATGAATGTTTTGTAAATCTCTAATGGAAGCTTGTCAGGTCCCGCTGCCTTACCTAGTGAGAGTCCGTCTGCTGCATCCTAATGCTGTGGGCAGACCTTCAGTGGCTGATGGCAGTAGGACCGCCACCACGGCCTGGCGGTGGCGGACCCACTGCCATCGTAAACAGACCATAAGTAACTTAGAATACAAGAAATTAAGGGAATAAATGCTGGAAAGTACTTCATTTTTAGGCTTCGCCTGCATAGGCTTGCACTGGGCTTGTGAAATCTATTGAATTCAATAAAATGTTAACAAAAGGGGTTGCTGGCAGCGATAAAACCCTCTCTCCTTTCCTAAACAAGGCTGAGTGTAGGCATTTACTGTTCGTTTGCCAAGATAACTTGCTTGTTACACACCATAATTAAAAAAAAATCTTACAGCAGTGCTTGGGGCTAATTTATTGCTGACGTTAACACCCTTCTTCAGACGTCATACACTTAATCAATGCTGCCAAGGAACCACCTCTGTGTCACATAAGTCTAATTTATCTAATGCATCTAAATTGGGCAATGCTTATGCTCTGTGCCTATTTTGTCATTATTTCTGACATGAATGAGGTGTACATTGGTGTTTTCTTTACCAAAACATTTTATAGGGAGGTAAAAGGGGTACATGTGTACGTAAGCAAGCAAAATGCTTTCTCAAAAAAGCAAGTCATAACACTTTCATGGAGTTTCTTTAACTTAAATTGCATTCCTTCTTTCTTTCTTTCTTTCTTTGTTTCCTTGTTTCTTTTTTACTTTCTTTCTTTTTTGCATTCTTTTCCCCCCTTTTTCTTATTTCTGGCCTTTGTTTCTTCATTTGTTCCTTTTTTCTTTTTTGCCTTTCTGTTTTCTTTCCTTCTTTCTCTTTTTCACCTTCTTCCTTTTTTCTTTCAACCTTTCCTTTCCTCCATGGTATCTTTTGTGCCTTCTGTCCTGCTTTCATGCTTTCTCTCTTTCTATTAGATTTGCCAATGCTTGTTCGATATAGTTTCATCCCTGGTTGGTGTCAAAAAGGTATAGCACAAGACAGTTATGAGAGCCTTATGACTCATAATTATGCATGAAATGCATACAGAAGCATGGTAGGGAATAGTTAGGCCCTGAAGAAGACCATGGATCCGAGGTGGCTTATAAATCAGACAAAACATCTAGGTAAAAAGACTGCATTGATAAATCATCACATTCCATTCGCAAAAAACACCCAAAGCTTTATTTTAATCATACCAAGGGTACCCGGGAATAAAAGGGAATTCCTAGGATTTACTCTTCTTTATTTGTATTGCTAAATCCCTGCTTAAGTCTAAAATAAGTATTATATGAGAACATCCTACAAGGTTAAAACCACCAGAGTGGTATTCATCTACTGTGGTGAGGCGGGGATGCCTATGATGAAGCATTCCATGATAAGTTCGGGATGAGGCGTCACCGCCAACCTCTTTTGGAAATCTCAGGTCAGAAGTGAGCATTGCAACGTGTACCTAAGAAGGTCGCCATCATTTTGCTCTGTGCATCAAAGCAACTATTGTGATATTATCTACTGAATAGGAGGATGTCCTTGAGTGTAAAGTCACTTCTTCTCCCATTTGCAAGTCAAACAGACTTCTGGAATGTCAGCGGAGAAAGTAGTCCATATTGACTTTGAGGTGATAAAGGTGGGAGGGTTCATAGAAAGTAGATGGGATACAACACAGTATTATGCTATAGTTATTTTTATGGAGCACATTGGAGCCTTGAGAACCCGCTGAAGTGCCCGGCATACTGGTTGCACGCTACACCACAGGAATTCCATGGATGGAAGAGTGTGCTTTTCATGGCATGTATGGTCTATGAAGGAGGTTTAGGTGTTGTGAGTCATGACCAAAGTTGTTCTCTTGAGGTGGAACTTGAGTACTGTAGCAGAGGGAGCACAGGACCTACATCTTGACAGACATACCCGTTGCTCTGAGGCCTTACAAAGTATCAGCTACTGGAAATCCAACAACACCTCAGTAAATGAGCAATGGGGTTCAGAAGCGTCGACGGCCCTGCACATGTGTTTGTGCAGGCTCTTCTCTATGGTTTAAAGAACTCGACACAGTGGAAAAGGAGTCTGTTGGCATAGTCACATGATATTCCCAGAAGGAGGCCAAGAAACCTGCTCCAGGTGCACCTTTCCAGGCACACTCTTAGGAATGTGGAGAAGTGTGGCTCAGGGGTTAGAGGCGGCAGACCCGAAAGCTGAGATCGGTCCTGGACCAGGGTTCAATTCCCCGCCTCGGCGGGTCTTGGGCTAAATGTTCCACGGACTCGATAATTCTCGCTCTGGTGCCTTCTCGACTCACGGGTTCACACTCTGCGACTCTGGGCAATAGCTTGCTTAATCTCCACAACGGCCCCTCGCGGCGGGATGCCTGACTTTCACCTTGTGGATACCTGCTGGGGCTATCAAACAGGGGAATATCAGGACGGGTTCCCTAAGCAAGCGCCAGGATGCCCTTTGGGTGACAGGTTGCGCTATATAAGTGCACCTACATTTACATTTACAATGTTGGAGAGTAGAACAACTACTATCATGTCTATCTATGTATCTATCTATCTATCTGTCTATCTATCTATCTATCTGTCTGTCTTTCTGTCTGATTTGTCTGTCTGTCTATCTATATATCACACAACTTTATAGTATAGGTAGGCGGATATTGAACCTTCTACCAATACATTTTGGTTATTATGGGTGAATAATATGCCACTATTTTTCTACAAGAAAAAGATAATGCAGATTCAAAGGAATGGAGCAGTGCTATCCCACACCACCACGATACGCGCATCATCAGATGTTTGACAAATTATTGTCGAGTCATAACAGGATGCATGTATTGCTTTGGGAAGACTGTTACGACTGCCCCCGTTTCCCCATCTATTATAAAATACAATAGATTCCAGATAGGATACAGTAGGCGCATGCCCTGACATCTTTTTGGCCTGGATGCTTTAATATCCATTTGTTCTCCCTTGTCTTCCACTATCAGGACAGGACAACCTACCTCACCTGATGATTGTCAGTACCACTAGCATGAGCATTCGTGCTCTCCATACCAGGAGCTTTCTCCCTTTAAACCTTTTACTTCCTCCTGGAATGCTGGTTGATCCATACCCTAGACACGTTTCTGGAGTTGACCCTCAAACTGTACACATTGCCATTATTGGCCATTTGCATCGGTTTTTGTAGCATGAAGTAAGTTGATGCAATTGTCCTACATCTATGTGTAATACATGGGAAACCTAAAAACCCTATACAAAAACCTGTCTCTTACTTGCTTATTAATGCACGTGTACAAAAAATATATCATAGCTGCTCATCTGTAATAACGTATTACAGTTGAGTTGTGATATCACAATGTCTGGTGCCAAAGCCAACAGATACTGTGAAGTGAAAGCCATGGGGCAGAATTATAACTGCAGCTTAAACAACGAAAATGAGCTTTTTAGCTCCTAGGACCTGTTTTGCTGAAACAAACAGTTATTAGCAATATTGAGACATTTATAGCAGAATGTTTATTTTCTAAAGGCTATATTTAATTACATCAAAGGTGTAATCACTCTGCTGCTTTTGAAAGGAGTTACGTTCAAATGTATCTGATATGTTTTTGCAACAAATTGGTGAGTTTAATTTCACGCTCCAGATTCCACATGTATTCCACATTTTTGCAAGCAATGTATACCCCATATGAAGCATGTTCGTACTATAAAGAGAATGAAGGTTTAAGGATTTTGGGGAAAGGTGCAACCATGTGTTCTGAAATATAAAATATTCTCTGCCATACGTTAAAAGAGTTTTGGAAGCCGCATCGGAGTGCAGTGACCTTACAAACGAGTTCGACCTTCAACCTTGTTCATAACCTTTCGGTATCTTGCAATCTGCTTGCAATGTATAGAGTGCCTGAGATTGTCCAGGTATGTGTTGCAGAAGCAAGCGGACGAGTAGAAACCTGGGAAAATATTGCTGAACATGTGCCCTTCAGGCTGTAGGACACCAGGGCGGGGAAGAGACAGTACTTGTTTTACATTTACATAAACATTTGGAATAAAGGCAGCCCAGCGAATAAATAAAGCTCAGCTTGGTCTGCCCCAGATGGAATAGAGGAGAGAAAGCAGGGTAGAGTGAAGAACTTTGAAAAACAGAAGAGAAGAAGGTCTGGGGAGAAGCAAAATGCACATCTAAAAGGCAGAAATAGAAAACGAGATAGATAAAAAAACCTAAAGAGAAGGCTGAGAAGAAGCAAGTCCAGAACGCCAGAGAAAGGGGGGATTGGAACAGGAAAAAGTGAATAGAGAAGAGGACGTTCTGTCAGGGTTGTGCACAGGAGAACATCAGAGAGGAGAGACGTGTGTGCACCATGCTGTCCCTAAGTGCTGCCCTACTGGCTCTGGTGGTGACTGTCCTCACGGCACAGTATTTCAAGGTTCAGTGGTCCAGGAGAAGATACCCTCCTGGACCGACCCCGCTGCCCATCATCGGGAACCTGTGGGCCATCAGATTTAACCTTCAGCAGGAGACCCTCATGCAGGTATGGCGGCTTCTTTAATGACTCGGTGCTAGTGTGTGTGTGTGTGTGTGTGTGGGTGTGTGTGTGTGTGTGTGAGTTATTTACCCTAGGCTGACTAAAGGCACCTCCCTAGCACAGTTACTTTCCATGTCCTTTCATGGGTAAGAACATTTTGGACCCTGAGACAATACATTTGATTTGGTTGCATGCTTTACTTCTAGCAACAGTTCCTTTTTTAGGGGGTTTGTTGCCACCTGGCACCCTTGCATGGCCGTTGGTGGTGCCATAGTTTCTTTAATGTAGCTCTGGCTCAGGTACTAGAAGCTCATATTGACCCAGAGTTGCTCTGACATCCTACAATGGTATGAGATATGCTATAAGACAAATGAAATACATGTGACAGAGGGGCTATTACTTCAATATAAAATACTAAGGGCCAGATGTACAATCTGTTTTTATATGCTCAAACGGGTTCGCGAACCCTATTAGGCCATGTACATAGCCTATTTCCCGAGTCGCAATTTGTTTGCGACTCTCTAAATAGGTTTTGCAACTTGCTATTTGGAAGGGGCATACCCTTCCAAACAGCGAGTCTCAAAACCATGTACAAATGTTTTGCGGTCGCAAAACAGTCACAATTACCACCTACTTCAAGTAGATGGTAATGCATTCGCTTAATTTAAAAGCAGTCCGAGACATGGTGGCCTGCAGAGCCCAGCAGGCCACCATCGCTGGGAGGGCTGGCATTCCCAATGGGCTCGCAAATTGCGAGAGGCTCATTAATATTAATGAACCTTGCAATTTGCAACCCCATTGGGAATCCCAAACAGTGTTAAACACACTGTTGCACATTTCATTTAGCAACTCGCAATTTGCCACTCGCAATGTGTCGCCAATTACGAGGCGCTAAAAGAAATGGTCGTACATCTGGCCCCAAAATCCTTAGTACTTTGAGTATTTGTTTTGTGTGCACACGTGTGTATTGTTTTCGAATGACTGTTTTAACGTTTGAAATGTAACTCATACAAATTGCTTGGGGGTCCCCGGCTTCCAGTGGTGACTCAATTGGGGTCCTCAGGAGTCAAAAGTTTGGGAACCACTGGTTTGTAGGATCTCTTCATTCTTTCCCACAGAGAGTGTACTTTTTGCTTGTAACATTGCACTATGGTGCCCCATAGAAGTCACCTCTCAGGAACTTGTTTGACCACTTGCATACGGGATCTAGATAGTATCTTAAAAGCCTTAGTAAGGTAGGGTGTCTTGCGGGGTTTGGGTGTACCTATTGCTACCATCCATACACGATGCTTGGACTCATTCTGAGATTCCAATGACTTGTCAACAAATCACTTGTGTCCTGAATGTGTTTCTGACTTTGGAAGCATATAACAGGCTTTTACACTTGCCAAGGACTTGAAACAAAGGTCATTGAAACCATCTCTTCTTGGACTGTCTGAGGAAAGGACGACCTCTTTCTGGAGCTCCAATGTCTCTTCACAGACTGAAAATTGTGGAGATCAGGGGACTGGTAGTCCCAGAACTACTTAAATATTACTGATCAACACAATTGGTGGTGGTTAACAATTGGGTGTTTGTTGAGTGTGGTTAACCCTGCCTACTGGGTGGATAGAGAAGCTATGGGACATGGGGGCACGCAGTAGTTCTGTATCGGCGGACACTGAAGCAGGAATTACCAATGCATACCCAAATGGTGGCAAGAATGTGGAGAGAAGCCACTAACTTCTTAGGATGGCTCACAAATCAAATCCCATTATGGGACAGTGACCTCTTTCTGCAGGTGGGCAGCTTGAAGGGCTTTTCAAAGTGGGCCCTGATTGGTATAGAGCACCTGAACAATCTGTAGGGGAGCAAGCACTGGTCACATTTAGGGTCTTGCACTATTAGTATGACATGGCAGAGACTGTGTAATATAGAAACCTACAACTTGGAGCCGCCCTCAGGAGACATATAGTGGAGGCTGAGCAACTGCCAGAGGTGGTTATATGGTGGCATACCATATACACAGCGCCTGCAAGTTGAATTCTACTAGATGTGATTGTGCCACCGAGTAGAATAGCCTTTCTTTTCTTTCTTGTAATTAGCATCTTTGCAAAATATCACCACAAGAACAGTAATGATATTAGCATTTAACTGATAATAATTCATAGTACAGAAATAAATACATTATGAGCAGAAATATACATAAGTAATAAGTACTGTTTATTAAAAATACAATATTAATAAATATTAATAAATATCTGAATGAATATTAAATAAATAGAATAATCAGAAGAAGAGAATATTCGAGATAATAAGTATTGTGAAAATGCAGAAGAAGGATATTAGAATTCAAATAGCATAATATGATGTAAAATAAAGAAAATAAAACAGGATAAGATAGAATAAGATAGGATAAGATAGGAAAAGTTGAGATAGAATAAGGGAAGATAGAATAAAATACGATAGAATAGGATAAAATAGAATAACTAGGGGAGGGAAAGATTAAAGGGCAAGGGGAAAGAAAAGTGTTGAACTAAGTTAAAGAAACGACATCATTGTGGGTACTTTTTTTTTAAATTTTAACCTTTATTCACAGTCAAAAAGTCTATAATAGAGTTAGTCGCCTGCAGCCCCAGGGGGCAACAGCCATTGTTTAGAAAAACGTATTGTGTACACAGCAAATATCTGACAGAGCCTGAGAGCCGACTTCCCGGAGGCTCGGCGGCATACGATGAAAGCATAGCGCATTACAGATCTAGAAGTATTCAAAATAGTGTCATCATGCATACTTTTCAGAACTTGTGTCAACACACCGCTGACTGCATATGAGACGGTGACATTACTAACCCAAGGGTAAGCAGGCAAGACTCAACCCTGTATCATAAAAAGAAAAGGAAAAGGGCTAACTAACTTCTGCCCCAACTACCCCCCCACCCTCACATCGCCATCAGTGCTCTTACCCAGAGTGCAACACAGCTAATACTTGGTGGAACATAATGCTACTCGAATAAAAAAGGAGAAACTTGAGTGCCGCCTAACGTCCTATGCAGCCTACACCCCTGTGCCCCTCTACTCGCCATGTCCCTACCGCACCCCACTGGGGGCCCCAGGTATGCACTAACCTCAAACCCCTAAAAAAGGCCCCTGCCTGGGTTCCTCAGGTATGTTCTGCTCGTCAACATTCCCACCCTGCTCTGATTCTTCTCCTCCCCAGCACCGCTGATGTATGACTGATACAAGGTCCAGAAGTTCTTGGGCCGGCTTATGGGAGGGAGTAATTAGCTATATACCTCAGACTGTGTGCAGCAGTACAACATGTCCTTTGCCCATCTTTTCTTTGTTGGTAATGGGCCTCTCATCCAGCAAGCGGCTACAACTCTTCTAGCTATTAACAAGGCCATATCCACCAACCGTCTCAAGGCCACAGGCAAGGGCCTCGAGTATCCCAGCAGTGCCAGCGCCGGATCAGCTACGATCTCCACCTCTAGAATCAAGCTCAGTTCCGAGAACACTTCCCCCCAGAATTTACTGACGCCCGGACAGACCCAGGCCATGTGGAGGAAGTCAGCAGACATCGCATGGCAGCGTTCACACTCCGGGGATTGCTGCAAACCGTATCTATGCAGCCTCTCCGGGGTATAATAGACACGCTGTAGAAATTTGAAATGAACCAGTCTATGCCTCCCATTCAATGACAGCCTCTTTGTACTGAGGCAACAGTACCTCCACATGTCATCCTATATCTGTATTTGAAGATCGCGCTGCCACTCTGTTCTAGCTTTGGAGGGCTGGGGTTGCCTGTGACGGGGTCCCAGTTTGTTTAGGTTAGTCACCAGCTTACGAGCAGAGACAGTTTTAATCACGTAAGTGAGTTCCGGCACCTCAGCTGGTTCCTGCAGATCCGGTCCCAGGAGTTCCCGCAATGCCCCCCGGACCCTGTGATACTGAAAGCGTGATAGGAGCGAGACGTCTGCCTGCGGGGGATACAATTGGTCCCACATCTTCACCACTCCATCCGCGAACAGGTCCTCAAGTTTGGTCACTCCCAACTTCTGCAATGTTCTCGTGACTCCCCTCTCCCTAGGCAGGGGGATCCATACTGCGGATTCAATTCTCAGGAGCGGGGAGTACAGAAGGTCGCAGCTCTGCGCTCGTACCAACTCATGCCATGCATGGTTCGTGGTTTTTATGGAGTCCAGTCTACCTATGCGCCGGTCTACTGGCAGGCATACTGTGGCAGGCAGCGGCAGCGGTTCCGCAAAGAGGCGCTCAAGAATGATATGTGGGATCTGCGGGGATCCGCGTATCCAGGGATGAAGGTGTGCCGCCTGCGCCACTCTGTAATATCTCTTCATGTCAGGGGCGCCTAGGCCTCCCATCTCATAAGGTAATGTAAGGTCTGCCACTGTATCCTGGGGTGTTTCCCCCCCACGCTAGCCGAGTGAGTGCCTGTGTCAATTGTTTGAAAAAAGCCTTGGAAAGGACGACTGGGATGTTGGTGAATAGGAACAGAAACCTAGGCAGCACCACCATTTTCATAATAGAGATCCTGCCCATCAGGGACAGGGGGAGTCTGCACCATTTCTCTATTTCATCCACAAGTCTGGAAAATGCGGTTCCATAGTTTTCCCGGATCAAGATTTCAGGGTCCATATGCAACCGTATCCCCAAGTACAGGACCGGGTCAGAGGACCACTGGAGGGGGTATTCCATCTCAAAAGGTGTGGTGACTGGGGTTAACAGAAACGCTACAGATTTGTTCCAAATGACTTTGAGACCGGATAGCGCCCCAAACCGCACAACTTCTCTGAGCACTGATTTGAGATTTGTGTCCGGGTCGCGGACGTAAAGCAGAGTGTCGTCTGCGTATGTAGATATGCCAATCTTATACGTCGGGAAATTGACGCCCTCTGCAGCATGGTATTCCCTAATCGCGCAGGCTAGGGGTTCTGCCACTAGAGCATATAGTAAGGGAGAGAGAGGCCATCCCTGTCTTGTTCCCCTGCTAATTTCGAAGGGTCAGTGACAGTGTTCCCTATTCGCAATCTGGCCGTAGGTTTATAGTACAGTGCTCCCAGCATTTGCAAGAAGGGTTCACCCAGCCCAAGTTTTCGCAGCACTCTTAACATGAAAGGCCATTCTACTGAATCGAATGCTTTTTCCATATCAAGAAATATAGCTATGGCCTTATTCTCTTGCTGAACATGTTGCATTGTGCCCAACACTGTCCTGATGTTATATGTCAGATTCCGTTCTGGGACAAAACCTGCCTGCCCCGGCGCCACGAGGTCAGGGACAAGGAGCGCTAAACGAGTGGCCAGCACTTTTGCATACAGTTTGGTATCCACATTCAATAGTGACAGTGGCCGATATGAGCCGCAAACTTTAGGGGGCTTACCAGGCTTCAATATCGTGATCAGCAGGGCCTCGCTCATGGTGGGAGACATCGACCCGTCTGCACAGATTTCATCGAAGAGGGTGATCAGGTGGGGCATAAGTTTGTCCAGAAAAGCCTTGTAGAATCCCACAGTAAGACCATCTGCTCCGGGGGCGCTACCCGCTCTCATCCCCCCCAGAGCTTCCCTTATCTCATCCTCTTGTACCGGCGCCGCCAGGAACTCCCTCATCGAGTCCGGCAGGAATGGCATCCTAATGTAGCTAAGATAATCCTCTATCTCCTCTTCCATGTGAGAGGATTTGGACTGATAAAGATCAGAATAATAATTTTTAAGGGTTGCAATAATCTCCGTTTCGTCCGTAAGGGAATGCCCAGTGGGTGAAATCAATTAGTCTATTATCAAAGGCTTTCTCTCCTGCCGCATAATTCGGGCTAGAACTGAGCTGGGCCTATCCCCTTCCCCGTACACCCTTGCCGTGGCGTACTTGCCCATATGCTGAACCTCTCTGTCAGCCTCCTCATGATATTCAGCTAGCAGTGATTTAAGACGTTCCGTAGTTTCCGAAGCGGGGCAGCCGCCTTGTTTCTCCTCCAGATCTCTGTTGGGTTTCGAGAGTCCGCAACCGTTGCCTAATGGCTTTGAGTACACTGGAGTGTTTGGCCATGGCCATCCCTCTGATGTATGCCTTAAACGCATCCCACAGAGTCAGGAAGCTATCCACAGAGCCTAGGTTCGTTTCAAAGAAAGCGTCAATGTCTTCCGCAAGGCCACCCCTGAACCCCTCATCTAGAAGTGAGTAGGTGGGGAATCTCCAAGTGAACGGGGGAATTCTTTTCGCCGGGACCACCAGCTTCAGCAGCAAGGAGGAATGATCCGAGAGTGTACGGGGAAGCACCTCGCAGCTACAGACACCTGCAATGATCGATTGTGAGGCAAGGAAGTGATCAATGCGCGTATGTACATCATGGTAGGCCGAGTAGTGTGTGAACCCTCCCCGTGCGGTGTGCCTAGTGCGCCAGACATCAACCAGGTCTAGTTTCATAATTTCCGCCTGCATAAGGAGGGCCGCGGCCACCGGGCGACGCGTCGGCCCCCTGGATCTGTCCTTATCAGGGTCGTAGACAAAGTTAAAGTCCCCCCCATAACATCCTGGAGGTCTCATAGGGCCGACAACGCGTTGATAACCCCGCGTAAAACTCGGGGTGGTCGTAGTTGGGCCCATAAACATTAACCACTACCAGGTCCAAACCTTTACCTAAGCATCGTGCAATCAAGAAGCGCCCCTCAGGGTCGACCTCGATTAGGGATAGCCGTAGTTGCGAGCGCGGATTGACCCATATGAGTACTCCCCTAGAGTGTGTGGTGAATCCCGCTGCGAGACAGCTACCCCTAACGCCTTTGGTATCAAGCATCTTGCTCTGGGGAGGGAGGTGTGTCTCCTGTATGAGTGCAAGATCAACATGGTGTCTATGTAGGTAGTTTAACACCTTCCTAAGCTTGCAGTGATCATTCAGACCCCTCACCTTCCATGTTAATGCATTCAGTGAATCAGGCCCACCATCAGTGGTCATTCTACCTACGTCCGCCATTTCTGGAGAGAGAACAGTGTAGCAGCTAACAACATTTCCCCTTTGCTGTTAAATATTTTCCATAAACATACAATAAGAGCAACAGTTCCTGCAAGATAGCATTCAGTTAGCAGTCTGCATGGCGTACCCACTAGAACCCCCCATTTGCAACCATAACCTCCCGCAACTTGTGTCACCCCCCACCCACTGCAGACCTCCCCCAACCTGGCCTGACAGGGTCCAATCCCACCCACAGAACTCAAAAACGTAGAACCATCCTGGGGTTCCCCAGATATAATCCACCTGGGGTCAGCTTGAGCTATGCACGCTGGGGCAGAGGTCGCTAGAGGAAACACATAAGAGGACCACATTTGTGTAACGTACTGTCGCTGCCCCAGGCGCCACCACCAAATGACATGTCCATCACGGGAAGAAAGAACAGAGCACAACAGGAAAACACTCAGTGCCGTCTCAAGGAAGACCCCAACATAGTCTCATGCCGCAGCTCTGCATTCAAAGTTCAGGAAAAGGGGAGAGAGATTAACAACAAAGAAAAAAGAGCGATCTCACCCAACCGCCAGACTTCAGGAATGGTATGAATGCCTTCGCTTCTGTGTGCCCGGGAGTCCAAACCGCATGGAGTCTCAGCCGTGCAGCGCCTCAGCGCCACTGCACCACGCTGCATCAGGCAGTTACCAAAGGGAACCTCTCAGTAGCTGGCTGGGGCGTCATTCCTGTTCATCCAACCTGCTGCTGTCCGCTAGGTCATCGGATTCTCTGTTAGGGCTGGCTCTCTGCTCCTTGATCCACTCCTTAAGCGGCTTCTGAAGAGCCTTAGGATCGGTGAGAAAGTGTTTTATGCTCTCTCCTGTTTGTTCGCAATTTCGCAGGGTACAGCATTGCGTAATCGAGTCCCAGTTCACGCAATTGTCTTTTGTAGGGGCAAAGCGCCTCCGTTCCTCTTGGACTTTCGCCGTGAAGTCAGGGTACAAGGAAATATCCATGCCTTCATACTGCAGCTTCCCTTTCTCTCTGGCTACCCTCAGTGCGACATCTCGGTCTCTGTAATTCAGCAGTTTCGCTATAATCAGCCTAGGGGCGGCCCCCGTAGGAGGTCGCTGAGCCAAGGTTTGGTGCGCCCTTTCAACTACAAACATCGGGGAGAAGACATCGTCTCCCAGCAGAGTAACTAGCAACTTCTCCACAAACAGTTCCATCCTCCCGGTTTGAGTCGTCTCCGAAATTCCTGTAATGCGAATGTTTGAGCGCCTCCAGCCTGCCTCCAAATCCTCCGACTTCTCCTGAATCACTTGTAGGAGTCTGGAGAACTGCTTACGATCCTTGTCCCATTCAGTGTGTCCCTCCTCCACCTCTGTGATGTGCCTCTCCGACATATCGAGCCTTTCCGCATGTTTGTCAATCCTCTCCGCCATGCGATCCATGCGGTAGGTGAGCGCGTCTATCTTCGTACCTATGGACACCATACTTTCCTGTAGCCCCCTTTCCATGGATACCAGCATGTCCTTAATGTCGGCATAGAGCGTGTTTTCGGGGCCCGCACTCTTTGCTGGGGTATCCGGCTGTTGCTCTTCAGGGGCTTTCGACTTGCGTTGATCAAAGGCCAATTTGGATTGTGTTCTGTCGTTTTTGCCCATGGTTGATTGTCTGAGGCGGTAGGTGCCGCACTTCTCGGTATTGGTATTTATCCTTTGCGTGCAGCCGAGAAAAGGTAACAGGTACACTGCGCTTTGCTGTCTGGCTGCACCTTATCCTGTCCGCTGCCCCAACTGTGTCTGCGCCTCGTCGACTTATCCGCTTATTCCGCGCCGTAGGCCGTGGTGCATGGGCTCACGATGCAGCGACCACAAGGGCAGCCCGACTTCTTTCCACAGCCGGCTCCCGTACCTAACTCCAGCGTAGGCCGCGCTAGTGGGCCCCCATCTCCATGCCTGACAGCTGCCTCCGCGTGGGCACCACTAATGTCCAAGGGCGCCTACACACGGCGCTCAGTGTCCGACTGTTTAGCTTCGCTCCCCTCACCAAGTCCTGAAGCAGTAGTGGCAGTTTGCGCAGTACACTCCACGTAGCTCAGCACTCTGCGGTCCCTTCCAGAAATGAGGGGGGGGACAGAAGGGGCCCAAGTCCTGTTGATCGTGGATAGGGGGGGATCTGTGTTGTTACTGGGACAGGTTGAGACAGTGGATCCGCACGTCAGGACCCACCTCCGCCGCACCGTCGCCGATGCACTCCCGTGGCGACACCCCTCTGGGCCCCCGGTGTCCGTGCGTGCTATTGCTGAGGGCTCCGCAGCGCTGCCCAACCACTTGTGGCGCTGTGCGATGGGGTGGGGGAGCGCCGCCGAACGCCCAGACTTGAGGCACCCCAACAATCACCGCACCGGGCCGCAGCTCAGGGCCCGGCCCGCCGCCCACGTGTTCTTCGGCTGGCCTTTACTGCCGACCCACGCAGACCTGCACCGGCCTCCGCCAGGCCTCTCACCTCTCTCCCCGTTGTCAGTTCCTGCCTCCATAGTCGTGTGCCGGGCCGTCGAGCTATCAGGGCCGCCCGCTGGTTCCGAAGCCCGGGGCAGAGGTCGCTCGCCGTCCCGCGGACCCTCGTCGCTCCACTGGCCGCACGTCGGGTTACGCACGCCGGCCAAGCACTTGGGCAAGACCGCTGCTTTTGGGCCTAGGTCCGCCGGGTTTCTGTCACCTTGTCCCGCCGTAAATTGCGGCAATTTTGCCGCGAGAAGGCAGCCGAGTGTGTCTCGCGGTCTTCCCTATCAGCAGGGCTCACTGGTAAGGGCAAAGTCCCGTCGATGGAGGATAATATTGAGGATTTTTGAGGTGATGGCGAGGAGCTCAGCGCTCACGCGTCCGGCATCGACGCTTGCAAGCTCCGCCCCCCCATTGTGGGTACTTACATCAATATTAATACCAGTATTCATATTTAAGAAAGTTGACCAAACCTGAAGGAATATGTCAGTTTGATTCTAGAGGTTGTAAATCACTTTTTCGTGTGATGCTGCGTGTATCATTGTGGTCAACCATTCTTCTTATGAAGGAGGAGGCAGGGACTTCCAATGTCGTAGGATACCGATTTTTGCGGTGGCCAATGCTGCCTGAAAAAGGCGACGTTGGGGTTTGGAGAGTTTTTGGGAGAGAGGTAGATCATGAAGAATAATATTAGCAGATGTAAGCGGAAGCGATAAAGGCTTTGTAGATCGTAAGATACTACCCACATAAGTCCATAAAGGTTGTATTATTGGGCAATCACATATAATGTGTGTGGAGTCAATTGGTATCAGGGCATCTCCAGCAGTTAGCATGCAAGAGTAAACCCGCTTTCTGTAGTTTTGTAGGAGACCAATGCCATTCATTAAGAATTTTAAAAAGGCAATATTTTAGTCTAGCTTCACGGGTGCCTTTGTCTAAATTCTCCAGTATGTCCTCCCATTCCCCATCAATGTAAGATACTGAAAGGCGATTTTGCTATTTAATTTGTAGAGTCTGTGACAAGGGTTGAGAATGAAGGTGCAGGGTAAAGATTTTGGAAAGACCTGATATTACCCCTGTATGTTTGCCACAAATATTTAAATATGTAACTATGTGTGAAGTTTGAAGTATGGCAGAAGGTAGAGGGAAGTGTTTCTTCAAACATTGTTGAAGTTGCGAATATGTCAAAGACTGGTGCATTGGAAGACCGAATTCTTCTCTAAGTTGTGAGAAGGTTAAAATCACCATTGTAGGAAAGCTGATCTAGTGTTTGAATACCTGCTAAATGCCATAATGGCCAGGAAAGCACTTTCCGATTTTTAGGAATACTGATATTATTCCAAATATGTGCTTTTTCATGAGTATTTGGGTTTAAATCTAATAATCAGTGTGCTCTTTGCCAGGACTTGAGCATTGCTGATAAAATAGGGTTTTTAAATTTTGAACACGTAATTTTAATTCCATATAATGTAGAGATGCCTGGATCAGTGGCTAAGAGATTTCGTTCTACATGATACCATTGAGGTACATCAGAGATTCCCAGTAACTTGTATGAAAGTTGAGAAAGTTGGAATGCCAGATTATAATGTTCAATTGAAGGGAGACTCATTCCTCCATAAGAGTGATTTGCTTTTAATTTAGTTATAACTAAATGAGGTTTTATTGTACCCTATATAAATAATTTTATTTTGGAATCGATAAGTCTCAGTGTCAATAAGGGAATGTGAAGAGGAAGCATGACCAGGGTATATAAAAAACATAGTAAAGTAACCATTTTAACAGCTTGCACTCTTCCCCACATGGAAAGATTCAGAATTTTCCATTTATCACAAAGCTGCATTTGAGTAATCAATGGATTAAGATTGTCAGAAACCATACATTCCATACCTTTATTTACTAATATACCTAGATATTTAAAGTGTGAAGATTGCTAATGGAAAGGGAAACCATGAATAGCCGCCTTTATAGTAGTATGCGAAATAGGTCGAGCTTCGCTATTGTCCCAATTTATTTTATACCCTGAAAAGGATGAAAAGGTATGTATGATTTGGAACAAAGATGATAGGGACAGAGGAAGATCCATGAGAGTGAGCAAAATGTAATCTACATATAAATACATTTTTGATTTACCTGCGGGGAGATCTATGCCCATGATTTCATCTGATTGACGGATAGTGGCTACCAGAGGTTCTAATGCCAAAAGAAAAAGAAGTGGTGATGAAGGACTACCCTGACGTGTCCCTCTTAAGATTGGAAATTGGTCTGATAGAAAACCCCCACAATTTACTTGTGCAGAAGGATTGTCATGTAGAAGATGTATTTTTTGGATAACTGAGTAGATCAGTGACTAAATATAGAGGGACAGAATATTGACTTTCCAGAATATCAATGCCTAAATATCGGGGGACAGAATAACGAGTCCCTATCTACAAACAGGTAAGTACTAAAATAACGAGTACAAAATATCGATGTTTAAAATATAGTTAACTAAAATATCACATTTTTTAAATGTATTAAAAATAATATAACATTTATGAAATAAACACAATTAAATAAAACATAGTTATAATAATGTAAAAAAGTCTAAAATGTAAAAATAATAAATGTAATTTAAAAAACATATTTTTAACTTATATATTTAAATAATAATAATATTAAATAATTATTAATCTTAATTATAAAATATTTAAAACATTATTAAAAAGATATTTACGTATATATATATAAATGAACCTATTATATAAATATAAAATAAATAATATCTCATAATTTAATTAGTTAAATAATACTTTTTATGTTAATTAATAATTTACACTACATTAAATATAACAAAATTAAAACCTTTAGTATTCACACTCCAACAAGTGCAAAAGTAGAGAATTTGTTGGATAGAGGGTGGGTACAAATTACTTTTCCCACTCCAGTGAGTGGAACAGTAGGGAAAGTGTTGGATAGCGGGAGGGTAAAAATTACTATTCCCACTCCAGTGAGTGCAACAGTAGGGAAAGCGTTAGATAGCATAGGGGTGAAAATTACTATTCCCACTCCAGAGACTGCAACAGTAGGGAAAGTGTTGGATAGAGTAGGGGTAAAAAGTACTATTCCCACTCCAGTGAGTGCAATAGAAGGGAAGGTTTTGGATAGCATAGGCGTAAATATGACTATTTCCACTCCAGTGAGTGCAACAGTAGGGAAAGCGTTAGATAGCATAGGAGTGAAAATTACTATTCCCACTCCAGAGACTGCAACAGTAGGGAAAGTGTTGGATGGCGTAGGGGTAAAAATGACTATTCCCACTCCAGTGAGTGCAATAGTAGGAAAAGTGTTGGATAGCATAGGCGTAAATATGACTATTCCCACTCCAGTGAGTGCAACAGTAGGGAAAGTGTTGAATAGTGTAGGAGTAAACATTATTATTCCCACTCCAGAGAGTGTAACAGTAGGGAAAGCGTAGTATAGCGTAGGGGTAAATATTACTATTCCCACTCCTGAGAGTGCAACAGTAGGGAAAGTGTTGGATAGCGTAGGGAAATAATTAAGTAGACCCAGTCCTACAATTTAATTCAAATTATTTCAAAAAATAATAAATTATTTAAATTTAATTCACCTCCCTCTATTTTCCACTATAAACGTCACCTCCAATAGTCTAAAATATTAATAAATTAACACAATTAATTAGCATTTATTTAATTAGCTAATCACAATTAACAACAAAATAAAAACAATGATATCAAAATTAATTACTATAATTAACAGTATAAAATAACTTTGATTAAATATTATATAAATATTAATAAAAATGTATTTTCAAATAATTTAATACACACCATACTCCCCTATAAACACTCAACACACTCCTCAAAAAATGAACACAATTAACATATTAATACATACATTAATAATCATCATTTTTTAATTAAGGCTTAATTAATAAAAATGTGCACAATTTACATATTTATCAATTAATTAAAACCTTTTATTAATAATGTTTTACATATTTAATAATACATTAATTAACTTATTACCAATATTAATTATTAATCATAAAATTATTAATTAGTACATTTTTATGTTTTTTAAATTTAAATTAAATTACTTCCCACCCTATTCCCCTATAAACCCACAACCCGCTACGGAACTAATATATGCAAACATTAATTACAAATATTACTTATTAACCATAAAATTAATAAGTAATATATATATATATATTTTTTATTTAAATTAAATTACTTCCCACCCTATTCACCTATAAACCCACAGCCCGCTACGGGAATAATATACGCAAAAATTAATTATCAATATTAATTATTAAACAATAAATTATTAATTAATACATTTTTTTTTTATTTAAATTAAATTACTTCCCACCCTATTCCCCATGTACTCGCTTCAGAACTAATATACTCAAAAATTAATTAACATAAAATTCATTATCTAAAAAAAATTGTAACATACATTAAAAAAATATGATATACTTTTAACACATACTAATATAATACAATTTAAAAAAATTCTATATAATAACATTCTATATAATGACATTCGATATTACTTACCTATATGTCGATATTATTTCCAACTATATTATGTCTATTCTATATTGTGTCCTCTCAATATTTTTGATTCGATATTGTGTCCTCTCGATATTTTTAATTCTATTTTTTGTGTGTTTATCAAACTGAGGGGTCCATTAGGATTGCGGGCGGATTGCCCCCGCCAGGCCGGCGGTAGTCACCGCCAGCCTGGCGGGGGCGATCCACCCGCCATCCTTGCAGGAATGACCCACGCCATATTATTAAGGCTGGGGGGTCTGCGGCGGACGGAAAGACCGTCCGCCGCATTTCTGCCTCTTTCGCCTTGCGACCGGGGTGGAAAAGGCTGCAATATGGTGGCGGTGTCTGTTTGACACCGCCAGCCATATTACAATGTGTGCTGGGGAATGCCTTTCGGTGGCGGCATTGCCGCCACGGAAAGGCATGCGGAGTCTACCTGCGGGGGCCCGTTGCGGGTCCCAAGGGACTCCGGGGGGGTGGGTGGTACACAAGAGGGGTACCATAGGTACCTCCCTGCATTTCAAAGAACAACATGGCAGGCACCGCGATGTGCCTGTCACGTTGTGCTTTGAAATGCATAACATATATTTTTAGCATTGCGGCGGGCAGTGATTTCAGCACCGCCCACCGCAATGTTAAAAATACAGGATGCGCCTGCCACTGTGGTGGGCGCATCCTAATTTCCCCACCGGACCCCCGCCCTTATGGCGAGCGGTCCCTTTCTACGATGGGATGGCGGGCGGACAAAGTCTGCCCGTCATCCTAATGGGCCCCCATGTCTCTAAGCCCAACTGTTCCAGTACTTTGAAAAGATATTCCCATTCTAAGGGATCAAAGGCTTTTTTGATGTCTAATGATAAAGCCAGTGCATCTTGTGGGAGATTTTTGTCATGCCATAAAGTATGTGCCAATGTTCGTATGTGGTTCCTAGAAGAACGCCCTGGGACAAAACCCACTTGAGTTGGGTTGATTAAAGAAGGTAATACCGTCTTGAGACGAGAGGCTAGAATGCTTGGCAAGAATGTTTACATCACAATTCAAAAGTGAAATAGGTTGATAGCTAGGACAGAGTAAAGAGTCCTTTCCAGGTGTAGGAAGTACTGCAATTTTTGCTTTGGTAGAGATGGGACCTAGGGAATGTTCTCTATCAGCCTCCTGGAATGCAGCATGTAATGTATCAATCACATTATACCCAGACCAGCTATAGAATTCAGATGGAAATCCGTCCTCCCCAGGAGCTTTATGATATGATAGATTGAATATGGTTTGTGCAAATTCATCCTTGCTAATCTCTCTCTCGAGAAGGGCTCTACCTTCATCAGAAAGGCGGTGAAGATCTACCTTTGAAAGAAAGTAAGCCAATTGTTCCATGTCAATTTGTTTCTTAGGTGTGTAAAGAGATGTATAAAAAGTAGCAAATTAATTTACTATGTCTTGTGACCTAGTAAGAATGGTACCTTGGGATGACTTGATAGCTGAGATTGTCATAGCTGCTTCTCTTTGTCTTAGTTGTGCCGCTAACAATCTACCTGCCTTGTCCCTTTGTCTGTAGTGTCTCGTTTTCATTCTTTGAAGGGCGAATTCTGCCCCAGATTTTATAGAGACCATTTATGCCATTCGGGCTCGTTCTAAAGATTTGCGATTGTGTAAGGTTGGCTTCTTGGTATATAAGCGGGTGTATAGTAATATTTTGCTCTAATTATTTTTGTTGTGCAGCATTCCTCTTAATAGCCAGTGCTGCTTTACGCATTAGTTGACCTCTAATAGTAGTTTAGCCGCAGCACACATCATTCTGCTTGACGTTGCAGAACCCTGATTTGTGGACAAATAATCTTGAAAGTAAATTTGTAACTGAGTTTTACCCCCAAGCCTCAGATGACAGCTTGAGGTACCGACGGATAGTGCGGTGCCTCCTATACCTGAGCAGTGTCCAGGCGAGGTGAGGTAGCTTCACCCATCAGTCGGGGATTCACTAGAGTACGAGTGAGTCGGAGGGTGACAACATATGGTTATTACAGGTTGTACCGTATTGAACCAATTCTTTTCAGTTTTTCCATTTTTTCTTATGGTGGAGGTGAACTTTTTTCACTTGTAAGAGTGCAACGAGTATAAGAACAGAGGCCCTGATGAATGCCGTGGGATTAGATACCCAATAGGCAGAAACATGTTGGCCCCTTTACAGACAGATATGTGTTACTGTCATCTTGCACTGTTCTGTTTTTAATTAGGAGGCATGTCTTGTCCATAAAATAAAGTTGCATAAGGGAGGACATTCCATCCTATTTTAAGTCACATTTTCTGTTTTGTTGCACCTTTTTTTCAAAACCATCAAGAGATCAGTCATTGCGGATGTTTCATCAGTACTGGTGGACCAAATCCTAAGATATCAACACTGTGTGGTTCAGTCCCAATGATCAGGGGACTAGCCGTTCACACTCCAGGGTTTGGCCAGGTGATATGACTGATCACAAAAGTCTCTTTTGATGGAAACCCTATATCACTCTTTTGGACTGGTTAGCCACTGATGAATAGTCTATAATGTATCGATCTCTTTTTCACCTTTGTATCCACTTGTTTCTAATTATGTCTTCATTCTTTTTCACACACGTTGAGATCTAGGCGACTCCGTAGTGATAGCAGTGTACATTCATGCCCCAAGGTTTGCGTCCTGGTCTAGGTAAATCAACTTCCAGAGCCAAGAAAACCGGGGAGTTATCAGATAATGCTGCTTTAAAGATACATGAGACTTGAACCGATTGGATCATTCCCTGGGATACTAAAAAATAAACCAAACGAGACAAGGTACCGTGCATTGGGGATAAAACATGTATATTCAGTATATGATGGATGGGAGAGATGCCAGTGGTCAATTAAGCCATGGTCTGTTAGTATGTCATCCATTAATGTTCTGTCTGCTGCATTACTTTTGTCTAACGGACCTGTTTTGTCTAAAACTGGATCTCTCACGATATTCTAATCTCCACCTATGAGATAGTGCAATGCACCAATCTCTGTTAATAAGCGATTCAAATGGAGAAAAAATGATTTTTTTGTTTCGGTAGGGGCATAGACTGAACCTACACAAATACATGTGTCTCTGATACGTAGTTTGGCAAATGTATAATGGCCTTCAGAATCTGTCCATGTCTATAATATCTGTACCTGGATGGATTTGCGGATAAGGATCGCAACTCCACATTTGCGAGTGGGTCCTTTATGTGTCCTGTAATTTTTCTGTAGCTACTATAAATCACTTTATCAACCAAGTCTCTACACAACTTCTCAGATTCCAAAGCATCTAGTTGTGTCTCTTATAATAATGCTACATCCGTCTTTTTAGATTGGAGATATGACAGCACTTTTTCTGTTTGATGTAATGAGTGAGATCATTAACATTCCATGTTATGATAGAAAGAGGGTGTGTTGCTGTCGAGGTGGACATGACCAAAGAGTAGAGAATGGATAAGAGGAATGAAAGAAGGGGGGTGAAAAATAGGAAAGGGGAACCCCTGATTGTTATTGGGAATATTTAGAGTCAATAAAACAAAGAATGTTTGAAGTGTTAGATTAAAAAAAAAACTTTTTGTAGGTGTAATACGATTTGAAAAAGGAGAGCAATTAAGATATGTAAATGATAGAGAGTGAATCAAGCACTAACACTTTTAAACTGTTAAATGTGGGTCTGGTTCTCCTAAGGCACCACCGTGGATAGAAGCTCTGACAAAAGGTTAGTAAGTGTGGGTGAGCATAGATAATATACACATCATATGATAATGTAGAATATACCAATGCATAATAGCTATGTAAATATAGAATATAAACACAAATATATTATATTATAATAAGATCATTAAGCTATGAGGATATATGATGAAATGCATGCCTAGTATTTATAAGAAATATGCTTTGTATTGGGTAAATTAACATGAATTATATTGCTTGAGGGTGTGTAAATTAAAAAGGTGATTGGATAAAAATAGTAGAAGAAGTACGATAAATAGAAGTGATATAAAAATATTAAATGGATAAGACAGTGCTGCATGGAATTTCATAATATAACATCTGATCTTGTCAAAATAATAATATATTGTAATAAATAATGGAATAATAACATAATACATTAGAAAGAAGTTTCCATTGTCCAGTATATAATTGTAACTGAGTATAAACCTAAGACTATAACATAGATTATAGGACTATTTTAAGGCTGTGTGAGGATAAAATATGAGGACATATATAGTGTAACAGGATACTAACTTTGGATAGTAATGAGATTAGTACTTTGTAATCATAAGAAATGCTTAACATATTAGAAATGGAAATATTTATTATAGTGTAAAATGTCTATAAGTTAGAAAGTGATTGAATACGTGTAAGAGGAGAAAAAATGCTATATAGAATATATATAAGAGATATATATTGAATGAAACAATATTATGCATTATTTCATAAAATAACATCTGAATAAAACAATATGATCTAAAACATAGCAAGATAATACATTAAAGATGAAATTTAATTATGTAAAGTTATATTAAGTTTAACCATAGTTCCAACTTTCAGTAGATAACCTGTAACTAGATAAGATATGCACATTACTATAATGCAGACCATAGTAATACATTACATTTATATAAATAGAAAGTAAAAATATCAATACAGTATAAGATAATAAAATCAGTAAACTATGATGAAATTAATATAATAAATACTTTAGATATTAAATATGAGTACATTCAGAATAATGCATGAATACATATAAATTAGAGATTAAGAAAGAACCTAGAATAGAGAAAATATGTTAAAAAGAGGGTGTGCATGAATACAAATTGAGAAATAATATTTCATAATATTTTATAATAGAACATTATAATAAAAACAGTGTAGTTGAATATATAAAAAGACAAAATGCTAAAGATAATATTCAATAATATTAAATTATAGGAGATTGAAATATATCTTCAAGTTACAGAATAGAACCTGTTATTGAATAATCAACCCTACTCAATGATAAAAATGCAAATATCCATCTTGGGTTGAGATAAATAAAATTCAATACTGTCAACAAGTTGAAATCATGAAAATGATTGTTATCAGTCTTCATCAGAGGCTGGTTTCAGAGGAGAACGAGATGTATCTCTTTGTTGGTCTTGTGTAAAGTAGAGACAGTATGCAGCACTGAAAACCTGTCATCTGAGACCCGGACAGATCGATCTAGATCTCTTCCTCTATGCCTTGGATTACTAAAATTACGTCTTCAATGATCAAATAGCTGTTGTGAAGGACCTAAATGCGTATGAGCATTATCAGTTGAAGCGTCCAGTGTTTCCATATCTTGTATTTTCATCTGATCTAAAAATTGTTGCAAATCTCCTGGATCAAAGAATTCTCTAGAATCTCCGTTCTTTGTTATTCGAAAGCGAGCTGGTTCAAACAAACCGTATTTAATGTCCATCTGTCTTAATTGGGGCCTGATGGTGAGGAATGCTTTGCGTCGTTCATTGGCCTAGAAAAGTCTGTGGCCATATGAATGACATGTCCATTATGTGAGAAGGAACCTCGTGATTTTGTTGCAGTTAGGAATAGCCTAACTTGTTCGTGTCTTAAGAAACAAGCAATGAGGGGTCTCGGTCTAGCTGTTTGGTCCTTCCGCAAAGGTCCAATGTAGTGAGCTCTTTAAATTTCTAATGGAGGATCAAATGAGAGACCAGTTAAGTTAGGAAGGATATTGCAGAGAAATAACCAAGCATTTTGACCCTCAATTGTTTCCGGATATCCAAAGAAGCGAATATTGGCTCGTTTAGCACCGTCTTCCAAATCAACTACCTTACAGCAAAGAAATAAAAGTTCTTGGTCCTTGTTTTGTACTTCTTTAAGACGACTTTCTACTGTTGTAGGTCTCAGATCTAAGGGGCCGATTATAATGGCGGTAAATCTGCGACCGGCGGGCCGGCGATGAGGACCGCCGGCCTGGAGGTCGCGGATTTACCGCCACCATCGTTAAAATTCCCACCGCCAAATTAGGATGGCGGTGGAAAGGGAAAAGGTACCTCGGCAGACAGAAACACCATACGCTGTGGCGGAAAGGGCTCGCCTTGCAGGACCAGGTTCAATGGGGCAATGGAGACGGTGCTGTGCATGCACCGCCGTGGGTATTAGGATGCCTGTCTTTTGCGGCGGATTTCCCACCGCAAAAAGACAGGTGGAAAATGCCTTGGGGGACCCGTTGCGGGTCCCCAGGGGAGTGGGGGGTTGGGGTGCTGCACGTGGGAGGTACCTATGGTACCCCCCTACATTTGCATGTACAAGGTGGCAGGCACCTGCATGCAAATATAAAACATGTATTTTTACATTGTGGCGGGTGCTGCCATCCGCCACAATGCAAACATACAGAATGCGCCTGCCAGTGTGGCGGGTGCATCCTAATTCGTTTTGCGGGACCGCCGCACCTATGGAGGGTGTTCCCTTTTGCACCAACAATAGAGGGCGGACTTTGTCCACCCGCCATCGTAATCGGCCCCTTAGTAATCAGTTTTTGTATGAAATCCCGCAAAATCAACACTGATAGTTTTAGTTTCAGTTGCAAGGGATAATATATTAGCGTCCATATCCTCTAGTAGTCGACTGACAGTAGAGATTTCCTGTAGTATACGATTCATTGTGTCATCTTGTGGGGAACTACTGACATTCTGATATGATTCATTTGTAGAGGTAGTACCTCCTTTTGTAGGCATTTTGCTTGTTTTTTAAGGACTTCAGCAAATAGAAGGGGGTAGAGGAAGTAGACCCGTGCTTGCTGGTTGACATTAAGGGGCCTATTAGGATGACAGGTCGACTTTGTCTGCCTGTCATCCTAGCGGAGATTGGGACCGCCCGCCACAAGGGCGGGGGTCCCGTGGGGGGTATTAGGATGTGCCCGCCACTGTGGCGGGCACATCCTGCATTTTTAGCATTGTGGTGGGCGGCGCCCGCGCGGTGCCTGCCACTTTGTTTATGCAAATGAAGGGGGGGTACCACAGGTACCCCCAGTGTGCCCCCCTCACCCCTCCTTCACTCTGGGGGCCTGCAGGGGGCCTCCAGAGTGAAGACCGCATGCCTTGCCGTGGCGGTATCGCCGCCACAGAAAGGCCTCCGATATGGCCCGTCCTAATATGGCTGGCAGTGTCTATTAGACACCGCCACCATATTAATCCTTTTCCGCCCCTTTTCCCCCCGCCATTCTAATATGGCAGGGGGGAATTCAGGAGAGGATGTCAGGCGGATTGGCCCCACCAGGCCGGCGGTGGCTACCACCAGCCTGGCGGGGGCAATCCGCCCGACATCCTAATGGGCCCCTAAGATTGGAATCGACAATAGTATGTAGGTACACAATGTAGACCACTGCAGTGGTACTTCAAGGTAATGCCCTCACTAGATGATTCAAAATGGGGAACAGCCATTACAACGCGGGCATAACAACGCACTACCATTACAATGAAATTTTCACAACGCAAAACCATTAAAACGCATGCTATTACAACGCATGCCATTACAACGCAGGTGCTTTTTGGTGCTATTACAACGCATGCCATTGCCATTACAACGTAAGTATGGGTAAGTATTTAATTTAACTAATATTATTTTATAAAGTATTTGATTTTATTTATTATAGTAATAAAATAATTTTATAAAAATAATTTAATTACATTTTATGTAGTATTTATTTTAATTAATATTAATTTTTCAAAATAATAATTTTATTTTAATTTAATTTAATTTGAAAAAAAATATTCATTTATAAATGATATTTTGGGAATTTAATTATAATTTATTATAATATATTTAAAATTAATTAAATTAAAATAAATAAATTAATTAATTTTAATATTTTTAAATTAAACCCCTACACTATCCAACACGTACCCTACTATTACACCCCCCTGGAGTTAGAATAGTAATTTTAACCCCTACACTATCCAACTCTTATCCTACTATTACACACCCCTGGAGTTAGAATAGTAATTTTAACCCCTACACTATCCAACACTTACCCTACTATTACACCCCCCTAGAGTTAGAATAGTAATTTTAACCCCTACACTATCCAACACTTACCCTACTATTACACCCCCCTGGAGTTAGAATAGCAATTTTAACCCCTACACAATCAAAAACTTACCCTACTAGAACACCCCCTATTAAATATAATTTAATTAATAATAATTTATTTTAATTTTAATTTAATTATAATTTTTATATTAATTATATTTAATTTTAATTTAAATTAATGTAAATACATTTAAATATACTTTATTAAATTAAAACCATACACTAATTTCAATAAAAAAATACTTACCAATACTTACGTTGTAATGGTATGCGTTGTAATAGCACCTGCGTTGTAATGGCAGGTGTTGTAATAGCATGCGTTGTAATGCATTTGGCATTGTAAAACTTTTGTTGTAATGGTATGCGTTTTGAATGTATGCATTGTAACGTCATACATTCATTAAAAATCATTGAGGGTATTGATCATGTAAGAATTATTAATGAGAACACAACTGTAGAGAGCGTTGGTAGCGTAGACCAAGACTGACAATTGTTTCAAGCCTTCGTTATGGAAGTTACCCGGTCTAATTAATTTGAAATGTCATAGATGCCAGGTAATGTGTAAGGCTTGATATACTGTTTGAGGAAAAATCATATATGGAGTATAGGAGCTTTTCCTGAAAATTGTGTTCAAAAGTGAGAACAGACAGGTAAAGAACTGTCAGCAAAATAAGGATGAACACACAGGTCTCAGTAGTGAGTTATGTGGAAATTTTGGGAGTCAGAATCGCTGGATAAGCTTCACAGAATATAAAACTTCTTCCAGTATTTATATATGATGCAGCAAACTTGAGGTTGTACAACAAAGTATGTCTAATATTATTAGTAAATTATGGAGTTAAATGCGGCTTATCGTGACTGAATGTGAGATTCCCTATTGCGCATTATTTTGAGGTTTTCGCGTATGACCAAAGTCACAGTCTTATAGAATCCATAAGGATATGTTTCCTGCGCTGTAAATGTTGCTTAAAAAAAATAATTATATATATATATGTAGAGAGCTTCCTCAAACTGTTGATAATTATAAGCAGACTTGCAGCCCGTCCCGACGTTGTCCGGGAGCAAAAGGCTGCTTCAGGGCCCCCGCCAGCCCCGCAGAAGAGTTGTCTGTGCAAGTCCTGGCCCTGTTCAACTGATTTGGCCCACTTGTGTTATTTTTTTTATTCGTATGTATTGTTTTCCGCATTTTATGTTGTCCGCAAGATGTGAGGAAAGTGTTGTGTCACCTGTTTAATGTTTTTTTTTCTTTCAAAAGCTCTTTCCGTGTGTTCGTTTTTGTATCCCTTTAAAGAAGTTTCCCTTTTGTTTTGTCAATTGTGTGGTGAAGTCCTGGCAGCGCTCGAGTGATTATGGGCAGTTGTGTTATTTTCGTTATTCGTATGTCTTATTGTAAGCGTTTTATCTTGTTCGCAAGATGTGAGGAAAGTCTTGTGAATGCGCAGTTGATTGCGTTTCTCCGTTAAGAAGTGTCGGCTTTTTTTGTTCGTGTTTACCCCCCTGTGACGTTGTTGGTCAATGGCCAATGGTTAAAGACTTTTTTTTTGGTAAGATGAAGTCGTTTGTGTGTTTTCTTTAGTGTGTTGTGATTGGTGTAGTATGCGATTAATCCTGCACCCTGTGTGGCGTCATTTGAAACTCCTCGTCGATGGAAGGCCCACCCGGTTTTTAATGCGAAGGCGTCAATGTTGTCTGGGTAACTGCAACGAATGTGTGTATATTTCTTATAGCGCGCACCTCTGCTGTTTTTGTACATTGGTGTTACCGCGCTGTATGTGTGAATTTAAATTCATTGAAAGAGCATTTCCGCTATATGTGTTGGGATTTGCAAATGTTTGTTAGAAATTCATTGAAAGCGCATTTCCGCTCTATGTCTGCATATTGTGCGTTCTAAATTCAGTGAAAGCGCATTTCCGCTCTATGTGTGCATATGTAAGTGTGTTGTGAAGTTTGTTGGCCTATGTTTGTTGTTTGCACTTGGCACGGCCCTGTAAACGCCCACATTTGTTGTTTGAGACGCCCACGGCCACGCCCACGCCCCCCAAGGGACTACTTTACCACTTTTGGTGTTTTTGCTTTTTTAATGTATATGGTGTACATATCTATAGCCTATGTCCTTCTGCCACATCTCCCCTTTCAAATGGTGTATTGGGTGCAGTGATTGGTGCATTACTTTTGTAGTTTACCTGGCTCAAAGGTTTGTGTTCTCTCTTTATAATAGTAGTATAGATATAGATTATTTTCACCTCCACATAAGCTTTATATTGGTGTAGCTTCGCATATTTGCAGTATGTCTTTATTTGCATTTGAAGTGTTTCAAGCGACGTGGCTGCCATTTTGAGAAGTAAAATTTTACTTTGACTTTGTCCCGGTCCTGACCGAACCTAAAGTAACCTTTTTTAGCTCTACTTGCTTCTACGCGCTTTATTGCATTTATGCTTTTAAAATTCAATATCTCAACTTCTATACATTGAATTTTTGTCATTTTGATCTTGTGTTGCTTATAATATAATGTTCTATTTTTATAAACCTGTGTGGAATCTTTTTATGGTGTATTCTTTGTGTTACTCTGTGTGTGTGTGTATGTATGTGTGTGTGTGTTCCACAAATACTTCACACTTCACCTCTTTATATAAGCCTGACTGCTCTGTGCCAAGCTATCAGAGGGTGAGCACAGGTTATCTTTTTGTGTGCACTTAGCTTGCCCTGACTAGAGTGGTGGCTCCTGCCTTACCTAGGTGCTTACCTCAGTCAACCAGGAATCCCATTTCAGACATCCCCTTCAAGAATAGTTGTTTGTTAAGTAATATTAGCATTAAGTTGAACAGAGTGAGACATGGCTACTGAATGTGTTTATACTTGCAAGGTTTTGAAGAAGCGCTGTAAGGAAAGTCCATTAGTTGAATTTTTAACTATGTGTTCTTAACTTAAATATCTGCCATGCTGTGTTTTTTAATTTATAAACATGTGGCACTGATCAGTCACATCTAGGGCATAGAAAGACAGACAGTGTATTAAATCAATGAACCTTGATCATGGGACCAGCTAGGGTTGAAAAAACTGGTCCCTGATCGTTATTTCACTAAAAGGCCAGGGCTAGTGGAAGTGACATCACACGCCTTTGACCTCTACGTTGGCTCACACACACATGCTTACATACACATACACAATCACAAATACACAACTCTCACTCACATAAACACACTCTCATCGACAAGCATGCACCCAACATACATTTAAAAGTATTTGTTACTTACCCCGGCTGTCAGTGAGGGCCATATTCCAGCTAGTTGTACTCCATTTTGTTTACACTAGTGGTGAATATGAGTATTCACCATCACTGTAATAAAAAAATTGATAGAAAACCAGGAGAATGTAGTCTTGACCAATGTCCATTCTCTGAGGCCAGGGGTCACAATTGCAGTGCCAGGGGTTACGTGAAGCAAGCCATGGGTCACAGCTGTCCATATCCGGTCCCCGCTGAACTTGCATCTAAGTAACCATGTAGCTCACAGATATTGGTCAGCTTAAATTAAGGCCATGTTGCATCTAATTCCCCATCATCTAGCTGGTAACATAAACAATAGAGAGTTGTCTAACTATTGTATTATCAGTCGATACCCTCAAATTCCTTCCTTAACGTGGCAACCAAGATAGAAAAAGGTAATAGTGGATAATTTTTCTTACTGTGTGCCAAAATGTGGTAGTGGTTGGAGCTCTTCTGACCGCGCGATAAGCTCTATTAACTTACAAACTAACTTTCTGACCACAGCTTGCAGAGACCTATGGGAACATGTTCACTCTGTGGATGGGACAGACACCAGTGATCGTGCTGAATGGATGCCACGCTGTAAGAGATGCTCTAATCTCCCACTCAGAGGAGCTCTATGAACGTCCCAGAGCTCCGCTTTTAGAGGCCTTCCTGAAAGGCAAGGGTAAGTAACACTGTGTGGAATGAAGTGACCTCATTTTGGGCTGCAGATGGGCAATCAGAAGTAGAGGAAACGCTGGTAATCGCTGTGTCTGATATGAATTATGGGTGTACGACACTGGAAGCACTCTCTCTGGCAAACTAGGAATCGCCACCAGGCAATAGGGCACTGCTGGTCCAAAGTCTACTGTGGGCTGATTTGTGTTACATTATAAGCTGGGAGGACCTGGTCTGGCAGTTTGGGCTGGACTGTTCCCATGTGGAGTAGGATCAAGACTGATTTCCATATGGCTGGGTCCAAAATGGAATGAAATGGCGGGCAAAAAAATGATGCATTTAACCCAGATCTATGACTGGGGTGAATGTTTGATGTGTTCCGCATTCTGTACTTCATCTGTCCATTTTGCATAATGTATGGAAGGGCAGGCTCAAGAGGAGAAACCAATTTTATTGTGTTCGTTAAGACCATTAAGTCCTCTTACTTTATAAGGGGAAAAGCTGCAAATGTTTTCATCAAAGTCTTGCAATGACAAGAAGAATCAGCTGTCCCTGGCTGCTATATCTTCTCAAGTAAGGTGGCAGAAATATCAAAGATTTAAAAATGTTCGCCGGATCATTACAATGGGAAACGGACAGAATAGACACATAGCCCAAGTCTGGTGGATTAGTAGGAGTTTTAACTATTGCAAACAGCTCCTTAGTGGAATTCGCTCAAATATATACTTTTGATGCAGAACAAACATAACATGTGCTTCTCGTAGCATAATGATATTTTTAACAGCTCTCTTATAATCAAAATTGCTGACAGAGTCTTACGTTTTCCTCCATATCCTTTGTAAATGTTTGCATTCCTTCTTTAATCCAGCCAGCCAGCCTTACAGGGTTTACGAGTATATGCTTCCTTACCAGAATGTTCAGATCTAAAGATACCTTGATCCATTCATTGAATTTTAGATCATCCCCTGAGGTGTTGTCTCTTATATCGGGTGTTGTTTTAAGGAGCGTTTGTTCCAATTCGATAGGATCCAACTTTGGCTAACAGGGATCTATTCTCGGTGTGATAAGGAAAGATGTGTAGAAATTATGACATGAAAGGAGAATCAGAATCATAATATGGTCAGCGCGGGTAACTAGGAGAGGCCTCCTAACAAACGTATAAGGGCAGTTAGCAGACTGGATGGATCAACAAGATGACCTTTCTTATGCGTTGGTGACATAACTTACGGCACCAATTGACTAAGTCCTGTATTAAATAAGCTGCATTGGAGCACATAGTATCATCCAAATGAAGATTAATATTTTCTAGGAGGGTCACGTTAGCTTTTTTTAACAGCAGGACATCCAATAATTTTGGTAAGGCTTCTAAAAACTCAGTAGCCGGACCAGGAGGATAATACACAAGAGCACAGGAAATGGTGAAAGTTGGTCTAAATTTGATCAAAAATAACATACTTACACAATCATGTATGGAGACAAAACATAGCATGGGGCCACCTTATATATTGCAATTATGCTGCAAGCTTTACCCAGATGTCCACATCTAGTGATACTATGGCCGGTACTATATCAGACATAGAGCTGCTATGAAGTCAAGTTTCCATAAAAAATACCACATCAGGCTGTTCATATATAAATAAACAAAAATCTAATTTATGCTTATCTAACAATCTGCAATGGATCGGAAAAACAGCCGCCACATATCGTGTTCACTAGATTCACCTCATTAGTGCAATGCTGCTCTCTTGAGCTAAAGATTCAGGTATTACAGAGCAATATTGCTAAACCGGGAAAGAACAAATGCAAGCAGGTTGGCTTTGTACTTACAGTTAAAGCATATAGTTTATCAGGAAAGTAAGACATATCGTTTGGCAGGGACCGACCAGGGTTCCTGATCGCTGGCTTCATTCAGACTCAGACGGACGCAGACAAGCGTACTTTGCCGCCAAATGTGCTGACAAGAGCTTATTACTTGTCTTTCTCTTACAGGTGAAAGCGCAACTTTATCCTATATATTAGTTTGAATTGTTATTTTAGGTAATTATTTGTTCCCAACCCATTCCGCGACGATTGTCCTTTCTCATTCTGTTTCCTGAATTGTATTGGGGGCAGCATATTCCCCCATTTGTAGCAGGGAATAAAATGTGTTCCAAATAAATCCGACAAAAATTCAATATTAATCTTCAGGAGCTTTTTCCCTTTTGTCTTTGTAGATGATGGTGTGTGGTTTAAGGTGGAAACTAGAATTAATCACTGGCAGAGACTAAGACATTGAAGAAGCACATTGAGGGTGTAATGCTGCAAGTAGATCAGTTACAGGGAGAGGGTACTCCTTGGGATCAGGATTTACAAAGGGTTGCAGCAGGGGTTGTTCAATCATCTTCTGTTCAGATAGTACAAGGGGCACAGGCACACACTGCAGCAAATCAGTTAGCAATACCCCCTGCAGGCATGAGAGTTTCCATGAGGATCCGCTAACCTTTAATGTATTTGTCCTATAATGCTGTTTGCACTTCTTGAGCAATCAAGCAGTGGTTCCCACTCCTGAATACTGAGCGTCCTTTGTTCTATTTTATGCAGTTTAATAGCCTAGGTATAGAGGTTGATAGGCTAGAGGCCAAGAGAGTCTCTTTATTTTAAAGGGATTGAAGAACAAACAGAGACCTGCATCCTTTGGTTGGTGGACAGGCCCCTAGTTTAAGATGCTTTGATTGACCTAACATTAAAGCTGAAACATAGTCTTTCAGAACAAAAATGTGACTAAAGACATTCGTACCCTCAAGCCGCACCCAAGTTAGGGCATGATTTATGCCCACCTATGGATACTTTAGGGGAACCCCTGTAAATAGGTAAAATTTGCCCACCGTTGTCAAAACACAAAAGGATAAAAGGAGACAGTCAAATCCAAATATATGGTGGCGCTAATGGATGATTTTTCAAATACTGTGATATTGTCATTGAATTCCATGAAGTGTTTAAAGAAGCCACCACAGCCATCGCAGCAGTAGCATATTCTAGTGTCAATATTGATGTATCCTTTACTCCTAACAACATTTACACACTGCATGTGTTAGTAATGATTGTTTCGGGTGCCATAGACATGTTCTATGTTAATAATTTTGCTGTTAGTCCTCAGATTCATGCTGTAAAGAAATATAAACCAGAACAAGGCAGAGCTGTACATGGTTCTCTACTTTCCTCAGGGCAATTACTCACTGTGCAGTGATGGCAAAGATAATGCGTTCTGTAGGGCATCCCAAAGAGAAATGTTTTGATCTAATTGATGCCCTAAATTTTAGAGTTGTTTTTGGTCTACCTTGGCTATCAAAACACAATCCTTTCATTGACAGAAAACATCTGTAACCTTTTTTATATCTTTTTATGCACATAATTGTTCAGTATGTTCTAAACAAAGCCTGGACATTTCCTGTGCGGCAGCTGACTTGCCAAGCCTTTTATCCGAGATCCAAAGCTTCATAAATAGTTTTAGCAAAAACAAAGCAGAAATCTTAGCATCAAACATTTGACTGTCAGATTGATCTAGAACCAGGTATCAACATACAGTGTACTCAGGTTCATGCCATCATGGAACAATATGCGTTCTTTTAGGGAAATAGCTAGCCAAACATTTGTTTAATGGTTTTAAAAACCCTCTAAATCCTGTGACCCATCAGCCATTTTCTTTTACCCCCAAAAAGTTGGGGAGTTCTGTGCTTGCAAAGACTACAGAGTATTAAATGAGATCACCATTAAGAAATTCTGTCCTCCTCTTTTGATGTCTGTGCTCTTAAGATTTATTCAGTTGGTCTTTTTTTACGAAGATAGTCCTATGAGGAGCCTTTCATTTGGTCATGGTCAGGGAACAAGATAAGTGTTAAACTACTTTCAGACTTTACAGGTTACTGAGGGAGATGCAGCCTTTGGTTACTGATCACCGTCTTTCGCAATATTTGGATCTTTTTATAATGATTTGTGCAGTTTGAAACAATATTGGAATGTTTACTGGGATTTCTGTATCCATGATGAAGGACATTCTCTGGGCCTGAAGTTACTGTTTTATTAATTTAATGTTAACCGAAGAAAAATATTTTTCACTGAGTTTGTCAAGATTGTTATTTTCTTTGGAGAACATGATCAAAAGGATTTAGGCACTTCCTTGCCTTATGCAGCAGTGCACAGAGGGACCACCCCTTAGTTTTAAATCTCTGGAAATAATCAACAATTTGCCCATTGTTACAGTGTTCCAACAAGTCCATATTGTGTTTCTGCAATGCAATGCAATCCCGCTTTGCCTACTTCCAACAATGTCTTAGAAAATATTGCCATTTCATCAACACCACAATATAAAGATGCTGCCAGTTTCCCTGAATTTATTAGTATGTATAAATTTCATGCTACCCTCCCAGGCAGCAGGGATCCACAGGTCATCAGTCATAAATGGTGAGAACTGGTACTGTTTACATCAATAGGCGATGTAAAGCAATAGTGTGGATCTAAGGCTGCCACTTTGCATTTAAAATTATAGTTTTGCAATGTGTCACACTTACCCTTGTATATTGCTAAAAAATAACGGACCAAGTTTCCTCTGGCTATAAAAATGAAGTGCTCAAGTTAAGTGGATACCTGGATTTTTAATGAACACTAACCAATAATTATTTACCTCAGGCATTTTCACTACTCCTGAACACACCTGGAAGCCACTGAAACGCCTTGGTCTGACCATCCTGCGGAGCCTGGGACTTGGAAAGAGAGGTCTTCAAGAGAGGGTCCAGGAAGAGGTGCAATGGCTGATAGAGGCTCTTGCAGTGAGTAAAGGTATGTGATAATAATAATAATAATCCACATTTGAAAAGCGCACAATCACCCGTAAGGGTCTCTAGGGGCTGGGGGCCGTCGGGAAGATTAAGCAAGCTATTGCCCAGAGTCACATGGTGCTGGGCTAACCTGCCGCCGGGGATCGAACTATGATCCCCAGATTCCAGCGTCAGTCGGAAAGCGTGGGCGCCATTTTTAAACCTTTAAACGCGTTGGGAGCCATTGCAAGGTATTTGAAGTCTCATGGAGCTTCATATTGTATGATCGGCCAACACGCTACTACATTATTTGAATCAATGGCAATCACAAACAAGCATTGGCATAGCCAATAGGTCTCGCTTTTGGCACCTTATAAGTATTTAGTTATCCAGCACAATATCCTTGGTGCAACAACATCAACTGTTGCATGGCTAAACACGTATAAGGCCCCAAAGGCGAGACCTATTGGCTATGCCATATTTGGGGCCTCGTTTCGAAGGCTGAGCAGTTCCCGGTGCTAATTGTCTTCGCAGTTACACAACAGGCATTGGAGCCGCTCTCTCATACACGTGCCCTCATTACAAAGGCTAAGCAATTATTGTTGAAAACTGCGCATCTGGTAAACACCAAAACAATACGGTATTATATTTAAGAGGCACACAATTTATACATTATTCAGACCGTAAAGAAGATAATGCCTGTGTTTTCCCCCTGTTATGAGGTGCGCGTACTTGGATTTTGTGCAATTTTCACACACTATTTATTGTTTTTGCGTGGTGAGCATTGTGCACAGCTGTGTCCCAAGTCAGAATCCATACTTGGGTGCAAATTACTGGGAAAACCTGCATAGGGGAGGGGGGGGAGAGAAAGTGAAGAAAGAGGCATGCCACGGAATCAACTCTAGGCGGGCAAGTATTCGACGACCCCAGCATTTCGCAGCTCTGCCGGTAGCATCCTAAGAAAACCTAGAGCCTCGGCAACATTACTGTACCTGTTGGTCTATTTTTTCATTCATTTATTTATACAAGGTATGCACACTTTTCCTGTGTTAGTCTCCAGCGTGGAGTTCCATGCATTCCTGAGATTCAATGCGGTCTCTCGTTTTCTCACCTAAGAACCTTCTCTTAACAGTGCATTTTCTTAAGAAAATTAACTAACGGTGGGACTGATTTATTTTATCGTTTATGGATAATGTATTTTTTTACGTGCGGCGCGCCCACAGTGCATAATACACCAACGTTATCTCCCACAGCCCCACCCCTGCCCGAATATGTTTCCAGTTATTAACGCAAAAGCTTTGCTTCGACCTTTTAAACGTCCTCTGATGCAAGCCTGTCTCTCGGCTTCAAGTAGAAACCGCCCGTCTCGACAACATGCAGGCAACAGCTCTCCAAACGGATTCGTTTCCCTTCGCTTGCCCAATCCCTCTGCAGTACGAGTGCAATTAAGAGTTAATTTAGAGTTCACAAAACATAACAACTATGGGACTGCTTTCCTAGGCATGTGTCATATTTATTTGCTGAAGTTAAATATTTTAGGCGGATGTGATTGTTGTTTTGAGAGCGCAAAGGGCTTTCAAGCACCTTCAGGCCCCTGCAGCTAAGGTCTGCAGGGCGAATTTTAATAGCAAGTGAAGATCAAAGGTTCAGGGAGGGAACCTATGCCAAAGCTCGCATTATTATCACATACAGACAAGGTGAAGGTTCAAAGAAATATGATAGTTTAATACTTTGAACTTGTCTTTATATTTGTGTGTGTGTGCCTATTGGGTGAGTGGGGTTTTACTCTAAGCACTATCTTTTGGTTTATTCTTTAAAAATTCATAACTTTGGTTCATCTTATTGGATGTTTGTCATTTTGGTCTTGCTTTACTCATAACTTTATTCTCTAATTATCTAAACCAGTGTGGAGTATGTTTTTATTGTGTTATTGTGTGTTTGTTTTGCACAAATACTTTACACATTACCTCTCTAGATAAGCTTGGCTGCTCTGTGTAAAGCTACTAGAGGGTGAGCATAGGTTCTCTTTTAGTATGTATCTACTTTATCTTGATGGTGTATGATTATTGGTACCCAGATACTCATGGAGATAGTATGTGTTTACAATGATGCTCAAGTCTCCATTGAGATAGTGAGCAAATATAGTGACATCAAGTCCCCACAGTCATAGTGTGCTATTATAGTCAAGTTCAAATCTCCACTGCAATTTATATAATGATAGATATGTTAAAGAACTCAAACAGAACGCATTATTGGGAGGCTTAGTAGACTTAAGTGTATCCTCTTGAGGGATCTGTGTTTGACCTCCTACTCACATGTTTGAATCCTGGTGTTTCCATTTAGCCTTTCATCCTTTCAAGTTGATAACATGAGCAGTATTGAGTTACAATGCAATGAACATCTATTTGCCAGCAACAAGAAACCTCCAGGTGTGAACGCGCACTTTATATCTACACATGAGATGATGTGATGTGGGAATCATGTTATTCAATCCCGCACAGGAGATATACTGGAATTATCCCATACATTTAATAATCTCACTTTAAATCCAGTAATAATTTACTTACATTATATTCATCCAAGAAGGTCTACACTTACATATGAATCTGGGCTCAATTCAGAAAGGTAAAGTTAGACCAAAAGTCTAAGTTTAAGCCAAAAGTCTAACTTCACTACTTTTTGGTATTCACAAAGGGTTGTTGCCGGGATTCTGTGGAGTCACATAACTATGCTAAGGACCACAGAACCTTAGTAGGCATCTACTGAGTCATTCTACCACCTTAGTACCCATGAGCCCAGGACCAACTAGCTATAGTGTCTCACTTGCCCTCCTACTCACTCACAGAGACCCATATGACTAGACACCCCAGAATACAACACTCCACACACTCACAGGAATCGGGGTGACAGGACACACCCTTTTGCTCTCACACTCATACTAGTCCACAATAAGATCTGACAAAGACACAAGAAAAGTTTAAAATATTTATTTTAAATATTGTGCTCTAGTATGCAGTATACGTGCCACAATAAGTAAGAAGATGACTAACACAAATACGGTCAGCATAGTAAGTAATCCACAAATCATAAAAGGAGCTGTCATGATATTAAACAGGGTAGACTAACCCCCTCCCCTTCTACAGAAGCAAAGTTACTATAGCCTTATAGCCTGCCATAGCGGGCTATTCCAGCTATTAAATGCCCGCTCCCTCATTAAAGGCCTGAGTCGAGGCGAGGGACTTTAACAAGGGAGCGGGACTTCAATAGCTGGCATAGCCCTGCTTTGAAGGGTTATAAGGCTATTAGAACATTCTGCCACTAGAGGGCAGAATGTTCTAACAAATAAAACAGAGGCCTCTCTAAGCTCGAGGAGAATTAAATCCCCTCGAGCTCCTAGAGGCCTTTGTAAAACCTGGAATGTTGCTCTGCGAGCCGTTACAGGCCAGTAGAAGCAGGGAGCATTCCATTGTCTTCAATGGAGCTCCCAACATTCCAATGTTCTAATAAACATTAGAAGATATCTGGGTATTCAAAGTGGACCTCGTACCTCAGAATACACAGATGAACATTCTATATTTCAGGTATAGTCAGGATCTCCTCTCTGGAAATCACTCTCCAAGTGTGTGTTTTACATATTTGTGCCTACCTATATGACAAGAGTATGTGTTCTCCATACAACAGCTGCATTTGTGTGTTTTGTCTAATTGCTAGAGCCTGACCAGAAAAGAATAAAGAGGGCCATTGTCGTTTGACCTTGTCTACGATGTTTAAACTAAATCCCAGGAAAAAACAGAATGCAAAAACGACAGCAGGTCCTGTGTTAAAGTACAGCGTGGCAGAAAGCAAAATACACTTGTATAGTAACATGCGCAAATCAGAGTGCATCCTGCAACGTGCTCAGGCTAACACAGGGAAAACGACATGGGGCCTTCACAGGACATATGACAGAGTCTTCTGAGTAGTATCTTTATGACTGTGGAGGTGCCACACTCGGGGAGAGTTCTCGCACTTAGGGCGGAGATTAACAGATATTTAGCCTATTGCTAGGTGCTCACAAACTCTAAGGGAAAAGGAAACAAACATAGACAAATTAATGTAAAGGCCAAAGATCCTGCAATGTTGTCAGATTGGAAAGCCAGGTTGAGATTACCCAGTTACTTTTCATCAACTTCACCACTAGGCATCATCTTCGTACAGCTGTGCAATAATAGTCCCCAAAGATATGGCATGTAATTATAATAAAGTTCTAGAGTTGAAATAGATTGTATGTGGTGATAGTGATTTTAAAGCCCTGTCGAAATTGTGCATGATCATGTGGATGCCCAAGTCCCCACGTATATAGGGGCCCTTTAGGATCGCGGACGGACTTGGGGCTGTCCGCGACCCCTGAGGAGGAGGGAATGTCCGCATGGTCTGCGGACTTCCCTCCTGTGCAATTAGGATGTGACCGCCACCCTGGCGGTCACATCCTCTATTTTTAACATTGCGGCGGGTGCAGCTACAAGCTCCACCCGCCGCAAGGTTAAAAATGCATGTATTGCAATTGCATGCACAAAGCGGCAGGCACCGCGCGGTGCCTGCTGCTTTGTGCACGCAAATGCAGGGGGGTACCATAGGTACCCCCCATGTGGCCCCCCCACTTCCCTTCACCCAGGGGGCCCGCTACGGGCCCGAGGTGATGATCCGCATGCTTTTCCTCGACGGAGAAGCCGCAGCGGAAAAGCATGTTTTATCAGCCATCCTAATATATCTGCCGGTGTCTGAGAGTCACCGCCACCATATTAGGCCTTTTCCGCCGCGGTTGTAAGCTAACCGCGGCGGAAATGCGGCGGACTGAAACCAGGACCCACCAGTTATCCTAATGTGGCGGTGGGTCTTTGGTGGGTCCGCAGAGGAGTTTCTGCATCCTCGCGGCCGGCGGTGGCTTCCGCCGGCCCGGAGGATACGGAAAATCCTCCATCGTAATCAGCCCCTTAGTGTTTAATTATTAGTCACTCTCAAGTCCCATAAGCATAGTGTGTGATTATATTTATGTTCAAGTCACTGCAGTGATAGTATGTAATGATAGTTAAGTTTAAATCCCTGCAGAGATAGTGTGTGAATATAGCAATACAAAAGTTCCCACAGAGATAGCGTGCGATTATAGCAATACTCAAGTCCCTACATAGATAGTGTATCATTTTAGCAATGCTCAGGTCCCCACAAAGCTAGCGTGTGATGATAGTTATGTTGCAGTCACCTTAGATAAAGTGTCATTACAATGATGCTCAGATCGCTGAACAGATAGTGTGTGATTACAGTCCTGTTCAAATACTCCAAAAGAAAGTGTCTCCAGATCATATAAGAAAATATAACCTTTTATTTTTCATAACTAAACATTTAAAACAATATATACTTGAAGACCCCTGTGGTCTACTTTCAGGTCTATCACAAATAACCCATCTAGTTTAAATTCCACACTATCTTTCTTTTAATTCCTTAGAAATGGATAATATTTTTTTATTGTGCTGATTTGGGAAATCAGTTGACATGATAATTTTCTCCCATGAACGGAGGTCACTGGTATCAGTGGGTAACTAAATTAGCTGAGGAGACCATGTACAATGGTGTTGCCTTGCCTTTGTGAATTTGAAGTATTTGTCAAGGGCTGATGTTTCAGTGTTTTGTTTTGTCTCAGTTGAAGTAGATTAACCAGCAGATGATAAATCAATATCCTTATGTGCAAATGAAGAAAATCCTCCAATATAAGGAAGACATGATGCATATGTATTAGTAAAATACTTTATTGTATTAATCAATTGATTACCATAAAAATGCAAACATTTAAAAGAAGAATTATCAATCGTTTAAATTTCCAATAACTAAAACTTGTTATCATAGTCAATACAGCACTTCATAATACAAGGATTCTGTAACTTCCCACAATGGTTCCCCTTCATTATTCATCCATCTACCACTGTATCACAATATTCTTTACATCAGTATATTTCTTTTTCCAAGTTAAAGTGGTAAGTGGTAATATGCTGAATATATGCATCTGATTTACCATTAGCGATTCTACATTTGACTCCATGGTATAAATACAGTTAATATTCTTTTTCCTCCATTAAGTAATAATATAATATTTAACCTTTTGCAATTATTTTTCGGGTTAATCTATGATTTCAAAGATTTATACTAAAGTGCTAATGTTCCAAATGTGCAAAATTTATTCACCCGTCTACCTCTGTATTGAGTTCTTTTAACTCACTTTGTTACTTTTGCCAATATATTAAAGTGCCTGAAGTATGAGATACATAATTTTCTTGAAATTCTACAATTTAAATTTAAATTTCTGATGATAAAATCTGTGTTGCTTCCTATTATATGGGACCTTTATGCTGTTAATGCTTTATATGCATGATCTAAAAACGTTATCATCATTGCTGTTGCACTGTCTTCTTTGAGCCTAAAACGGTATATAATAGCCTCAGCAGATGTTTGTATTTTAGTATTTTTTAAAAAGGAGCGTAAGAATATCCTCCTTATGGGCAACAGCTTAGGGCAGGTTCATATTAGATGTACAACAGATTAAACGGTAGCTCCACAGAGCTGGCAAACTGGTTTGACTTTGAGTGCCTGGTTTAATTTCCCTTCAAATTCCCAAATCGGTATATAAAATAGTCGAAATCTTAAAAATGTCCTTTTTATATAGACAGGTAGGTTCCATCCTAAATATTCTTGACTCTGTACAATATAAGTATTGATTACTAAACCCATATGATTATATTTTCCAGCTTGTAGAAGGTCTAAATTCTGCTGCTTATTAGTGAGCGTAATTTGTATTAAGTTTTTTCCCACAGATCTGGTCATTTGTCCCATCTCCCGTATGTCAGGAAAATCGTAAGATCCTAATCCCATCAATGTACTGTAAAATTCTGTATTTCCATATTTCAATCATTCTAACTCTTCAAGTATTATATGTTTCAATGAAGAGGAGTCAGTCTTAGCCCATTCAATAATGTAATTCACACAGTTTATGTTGTGCAATAGTGCGGGGGATTTTAGATCGAGTTTCAATCTCATGATACAGTGTGGGGTTGCCTTCTTACTCATTACTGTGAATGCATATAATAATTATGGAACTAATTTCATATGTAATGTAAATGTACATGTATTTATATAGCGCAAATCAACGACCCGGTATCTAAGCGCTTGCTTAGGGAACCTGTCCTGGTATTCCCCAGTGAGATAACCCCGACAGGGTATCCACAAGGTGAAAGCCAGGCATCCCACCGCGAGGGGCCGTTGTGGAGATTAAGCAAGCTAATGCCCAGAGTCGCAGAGTGTGAACCTGTGAATCGAGTAGGCACCGGAGCGAGAATTGTCGAGTCCGTGGACATTTTAGGACTCAAGACCCGCCCAGCCGGGAATTGAACCCTGGTCCCGGGCTGACCTCTGCTTCCAGGTCTGCCTCCTCTAACCAGTGAGCCACACTTCTTGCTTTAAGTAATGGGGTAATCGCTTTCCCTACAAACATTTTCATGAATCTTGAAATTGATTTAGTAATGACAGTTAATTAAGAACTTTTACTGGCCGAATGACTTGACCAGGATAACTTATTATCTAAAATCACTCCAAGGTAACCGTATTGCTCTACTTCTTCAATTGATGTCTCTCCTAGTGTGCACCTTTTAGATTTTATCCGCTGTACAAAGGACACCATTTTTTGGGGGACATATTGGCTATCAGTCCATTCGCTGAATTGTAAGTGTGTAATTGTTTCAGTTGAAGCTGGAGTCCCTTCGAGTTAGAGGCAGGACCACTAGGTCATCAGCATACACTAGGTATGGTATTTTTTTACTTCCTAATTTTGGTGCGATACCCATATCAGACTTTAGTGCCATATCTATGTCAGAAATGTAGAAAGAAATTAACAATGGTGCACAAACTTGCCCATGGCCATTTTCAATACCAATTTTTGGTGATAACGTATTTTCAAGTGTTAATTGTACCATGTTTCAGAATGTATTCCGATAATAAAGTTCAGAAGATTCATATCAATTCCCCATGTTATTAGCTTACTCCATAGCCTTTGTTGATTTACCTTATCGAACAATGTGGGGTAATCAAAAAAACAGGCATATAGTATTGTTTTCTACAAGCATGATTTTTTTCCCTAATACAGCCAGTGAAATGATATTAGCAATTGTTGAATACCCTGAACGAAATGCGGTTTGTGTTGTTGGTATTAATGATTTTTCCTGTGCCCAGAGCCTCAATTTGTTTTGCAGGTGTTTTGCAATGAAGCATTTGTATAAAATGCACACTGTTTCTTATCTGGATCTATATTGTATTGCTAACAGACTGCACTATACACTGGTTTGCACTATCAGATGATCCCCTAATATTAATGGCTCTTGAGATTATGTATTCTTTGAAGTCCAGCTCTCCTCTAGATCTGTGCCCTGCAAAACTATGACGAGCATTGCAGAGATTATTAATCCTGCAGTCAACTTGGTACTTACCTCCTCACTACAGCAGGGGTTGGTCCCAAGCCATTTTAAAAGGGCTAAAATGATCCCCTTGCTGAAAAAGCCTTCAAAAGACCCTAATGTTGTCACAACTATAGGCCCATCTCACTACTGCCATTCCTCTCCAAAACTCTTGAGAAGTACGTCATCCTCCCACTGACGGAGTATGTAGAGGCCAATCATATTCTCCATGATAGTCAGTCTGGTTTCAGGACCCATCTTATCACTGACAATAAATCAATCAATCAGAACAATTTGTAAAGTGCGCTACTCACCCGGAAGGGTCTCAAGGCGCTGGGGGGGGGGCTTGAAAATCAAGGTCTTGAGTTGCTTCCTGAAGGAGAGATGGTCCTGGGTCAGCCGTAGGTGGATGGGGAGGGAGTTCCATGTCTTGGCCGCCAGGTAGGAGTAGGATCTTCCTCCCATGGTGGCTCTGCGGATGCGTGGTACGGTGGCGAGGGCGAGGCTGGTCGATCGCAGCTGGCGGGTGGCCGTGTAGAAAGTGAGGCGGTTGTTGAGGTATTTAGGGCCCAGGTCGTGGAGAGCTTTGTGTGCGTGGGTGAGGAGTCTGAACATGATCCTCTTGCTGACGGGGAGCCAGTGCAGGTCTCTCAGGTGGGCAGAGATGTGGTTGTGGCGGGGGATGTCCAGGACGAGTCGTGCAGAGGCGTTCTGTATGCGTTGAAGTCTTTTCTGTAGTTTGGCAGTGGTTCCCACCTAGAGGGTGTTCCCGTAGTCCATTCAGCTGGTGACAAGTGCCTGGGTGACCGTCTTCCTGGTTTTGGTGGGGATCCATCGGAAGATCTTACGGAGCATGCGCAGGGTGTTGAAGCAGGATGACAATACGGCGTTGACTTGTCTGGTCATTTCGAGGGCGGAGTCCAGGATGAAGCCCAGGTTTCGTGCGTGGTCCGTTGGCTTGGGGGTGGTGCCCAGGACAGGGGGCCACCAGGAGTCGTCCCAGGTGGAGAGGGATGATCCCAGGATGAGGACTTCCTTCTTGTCTGATGTTCAGCTTCAGGCGGCAGTTCTTCATCCATTCGGCGACGTCCTTCATTCCCTCCTGTAGGCTGGCGTTGGCCGGGTCGTTGGTGAGGGAGAGGATCAGCTGGGTGTCGTCGGCATATGAGATGAAGTTAAGGTTGTGTTGGCGTACAATGGCTGTGAGGGGGCTCATGTAGACGTTGAAGAGGGTGGGGCTGAGCGAGGATCCTTGAGGTACGCCGCAGATGACTTTGGTGGCCGCGGATCAGAACGGGGGGAGGTGGACTTTCTGGGTTCTTCCGGCGAGGAACGAGGTGATCCACTCCAGTGCTTTCCCTTGGATTCGATGTTGCTGAGGCGCTGTATTAGGGTGCGGTGGCAGACTGTGTCGAATGCTGCAGAGAGGTCCAGGAGGATGAGGGCAGCTGTTTCCCCGTTGTCGAGCAGGGATCTGATTTCGTCGGTGGCTGCGATGAGGGCGGTCTCGGTGCTGTGGTTGGCTCGGAAACCGGACTGTGAGGGGTCGAGGGATCCGTTCGTCTCGAGGAAGGCGGTGAGCTGTATGTTGACGGTCTTCTCGATGACTTTGGCAGGAAAAGGAGGAGCGAGATGGGGCGGAAGTTCTTGAGGTCGGTGGGGTCCGCTGTCGATTTCTTCAGGAGGGCGCTGAGCTCGGCATGCTTCCAGCTCTCCGGGAAGTTGGCTGTGTTGAAGGAGATGTTGATGATGTTCCGGAGTTGGGGTGCGATGATGGAGCCGGCCTTTTTGAAGACGTGGTGGGGGCAGGGGTCGGTAGGGGATCCGGAGTGGATGGTGTTCATCGTGCGGGTGGTGTCTTTGGTTCTGACCGGGGTCCAGTTGCAGAGAGTGGTGGTGGGGGCATTGTTTCGGTGGTTGAGTGCAAGGATGGTGCGTCGAAGCTGTTGTGTATGTCGGCGATCTTGCGGTGGAAGAAGGAGGCGAGTGTGTCTCAGAGGTCTTGCGAGGGTGTGATGTCATTGTTTCCGGCGCAGGGGTTGCAGAGCTCTTTGACGATGCTGAAGAGTTCCTTGCTGTTGTGGGTGTTGTTGTCCAGGCGTTCTTTGAATGATGTCCTTTTGGTGGTGCGGATCAGCTGGTTGTGTGTGCGGGTGGCAGTCTTGAGGGCGGTCATGTTTTCTGTGGTCTGGTCGTGGCGCCAGGCTTTTTCGAGGGTGCGGCAGTTTTTCTTGGATGTTTTGAGTTCGTTGGTGAAACACAAGGCTTTTTTGCTGCCGTGTCTGCTGGGAGGGTTCTTCAGTGGTGCAAGGTCATCGGCGCAGTTGATGAGCCACTGTGTGACGATGCAGGCTGCTTCGTTGGTGTCTGTCGTGTTGGTGGGAGGGTTTTGGTTGAGGGAGGTAGTGAGCTGGTCGGCGGTGATCTTGCTCCAGCTCCTGCAGGGAACCTGTTGCGGGTGGTGGTGGGTCATGGTTCTCTTGAAGCTGAAGTGGACGCAGCTGTGATCGGTCCAGTGAAGTCCGGTGGAGTAGCTGAAGATGATGTGCTTGCTGGAGGAGAAGACGGGGTCAGGCGTGTGGCCGGCATAGTGGGTGGGGGTGTTCGCCAGTTGCTTGAGTCCGAGGTTGGTGAGGTTGTCCAGCAGGGTACTGGTGTTGCTGTAGTTGTTGTTCTCCAGGTGGAAGTTGAGGTCCCCTAGGAGGATGTAGTCAGAGGAGGCGAGGGCGTAAGGGCTGATGAAGTCTGCGATGGCTTCGCTGAATTGTGTGCGTGGTCCTGGGGGTCTGTAGATGAGAGTGCCTCTGAGGGTGGTCTTGGGGTCGGTGTGTATCTGGAAGTGGAGGTGCTCGGCGGTGGTGAGGGTGTCGTCGGAGTTGGTGGTGATGCGGATGGTGCTTCTGTGGACGATGGCGATGCCTCCTCCGGTCTGGTTGACGCGGTCCTTCCGGGTGATCTTGTATCGGTCCAGGATGGCAATGGCGATGTCAGGTGCTGAGGAGGCAATCATCCAACTTTCCGTGAGGAAGGCGACGTCTGGAGATGTTGAGTCGAGCAGGTTCCAGAGTTCGACGGCGTGTCTGTGGACGGAGCGGGTATTGAGCAGGATGCACTTGAGGTGGTTGTTGCTGGTGCCTGGCCTTTCGGGTGCGGTGATGGTCCGGAGGCAGGTGAACTTGCAGGCTTGGCAGGTGAAGGGTCCGTGGGTGCGTTTCAGTGTGGCTCTGTAGCAGTCGGGGTTCCGGACGGGTTTGAGTGCGTTGAGGGTGGCGGCGGCGTACGTCCATCATTCTGGCTGGCATCTTCGGGGGACAGGGGTCCTGGTGCTGGGCGCGGTTCAGGCGCGGACGGGCGCAGACGGGCTTGCCTTTGGCGTGCCTTCGGTGCGCCAGCGGAGCGCCCGCTGCACGCGTCCGCTTCGTGGTTGCTGCACGGTCTCCATAAGTGGGAGGGGGTGGAGGGGTCATCTGGGAGGCGGGAGGGCAGGCTGACAATGGGCACGGGGGCAGGGGCGCAGGGAGGGTCAGTGGTGGAAAAAAAACGGCGGGGTCCAGCGGCAGGAAAATCGGTGGCGCAGGGGCAGGGGCTGCTGGCACACGGGGGTGCAGGAGAAGGCTGGCAGGCTGAGGAGGCAGCTGGCTGGCAGGCTGCGGAGGTGCTGTAGCGGCGGGGAAGCAACCTACCCGAGGGTCCTTTCAGGAAGTCGCTGACTCCATTAAAGAGCAATTGGACAGAGGAGGAAGCGCATTGTTGATACTTTTAGATCTTTATGCGGCTTTTGATACCATGCACCATAACCAGCTTTTGCAAAGATTGACGGATTGTGGCATCAGGGGCACGGTACTGAAGTGGTTTGCTTCCTTCCTCAACGACCACCATCAAGAAATATGGTCGCCCCCCCCTGTTTTCGGCCCCCATTTCCAGTTTGGAGGTGGGGGTCCTGCAGAGGTCCATTCTGAGTGCATCCCTTTTTAACATCTATATGGCTCCTCTTGCTCTTCTGCATGGCGCTAAGATTCTATCTTACGCCGACAATACACAACTGCTATTCAAGCGTTATAAAGGTTGTGACTTTGGCTGCAGTTCAACCAATTGAAATGTAACTCAGAGATCGTTTTTTCGGCTGTCTACCCTGCGACTCTTGGCTCGAATGGGGGCCTTGCGACATGTCTCTCCCGGCGGCTCCAGTAACTGTTGTGAAAAATCTAGGAGTGAAGTTAGATGCTTTGCTAACTATGAAGGCCCAAATTCAGATTGTGGTTGGTACATGTTTTGGCTTGTTAAGGATGTACGTAACTTTCTCCCTATGCTGCCTGTAGAGCACCGGAAGACTGTAGTTCAGGCCTTGATCATCTCAAGGCTTGACTATGTCAATGTGTTATATTTGGGTCTTCCTGAGTATCTACTTAAACGCCTGCAGGTGGCTCAAAATGCTGCAGCCAGGGCCATTTTTATGGTGGGGCCCAGAGGACATATGTCTTCCCATCTAAAAACTTTGCACTGGCTCCCAATCCGTGAGAGGACTCAATTTAAAGCACTGGTAGATACAATTTCTAGACATAACAATCTTATCTTTTGAATTTTATTCAATTTTCTGAAATCATTTTTTAACTAGCCAGTTCACTTTGTGATCAAATTTATGTTATAGTCTAGTAACTGTTCTTTTTTTCCTCTTAGGAAAGGCTATGGACCCCTGTATTGCCATCACCAATTCTGTCACCAATGTCATTGCTCTTGTAATTTTTGGGCATCGCTATTCTAGTGATGATAAAGAATTCCTTCAGCTGACGAAAATCAACACTTTCCTTGTGGCGTTTTTGTTTTCAATGAGGGCCCAGGTGAGTCTCAAGAGTATTTCAAACAGCACATTATCAAGAACTCATATGAAATAAATTGAGTTGTCTTGAGAAGAAATAGGCCACAAAAACAGATGACATATGAACAAGTACAGCAAATGATGAAGTATTGTGAGGGGCTTCTGCTTGTTGGTTGAAAGAAACTGTGCTGTCAAGCTGTTTGCCACTTATATTCGACTAAGCAGCAGATCTTAGGCTGGACTGCATAACTGGAATATTTGCCCTAGAACTCAGTTTCTTTATTTCCAATTGCAGAGAGGATCTGGGCTTTTTCCTTTTGGGGGGGGGGGGACTATGTGCTGCATGCAACACATGTCCAAACTCAGGCTGGGACACTGGAAAAGCTAGGCTGTGTCCATGTGTCCTGACCCTCAACGAACCACTGAGTTAGAGCTGGAACACTCCTTTGTAGGTTGAGATTACTAGACAGTGCACACACCGCCTGTTGGGAAGCATATTGTGGCGTACCATGAACATAAAAGGGCGTGGAGCCCGCCTATTGCTTAGCCCTGGTTGGCTTTCATTGTCACTCTCATTTAACTGTTTCCTATTCATGTCCCAGCACATCGATCTTTTGTTTATCTATCCCATCGAGCAATTTCACTCGGCCCACTCCCGAGGCCAAATTCGGCCCCGGGGGCCTCATCCCCCGGGGCATGGCAACATTTCTTTTTTAATTCTTTTTGAAGGAGGGGCTGCGTAGCCCCCCTCCTTATGCCTCAAGTGACCCCGGGGACGCCAGCCCCCGGGGATGTGCATCATTTTTTAATTTATTTTTTATTCAATGATGGAGGGGGCCTAGTGGAGCCCCTCCTAAGCCACTCATGGCCCCGGAGACCCCATCCTCCGGGGCCTGGCCTCTTCGTTGGGGACCATGGGGGAAGCCACAATTCCCCCACAGTCCTGCCGGCTCCCCTCCTCCTGCGGGAGCCGGCATTGCTTTTCCACAAGGGGAGCTGCTAACATGCAGCTCTCCTTGTGGAAAAGCAATGCGGTTTGGATTTTGTAAGCGAGAGCAGGAAACCTGCTCTTGCTTAAAAAATCCAAACCAGAGTTTGCTATGACAGGGCGGGGGTGACACGGCTCCCACCCTCCATAGCAAACAGAAGTGTCCCGGGGGTGGGCATCCCGGGACACTGCAGGAGCCGGCCTGAGGGGGTGGTGGACCTCAGGTCCATCGAGGGCTCCAGGAGGGGGGGGCGCGCTGCCCCCCTCCCTACAATTGCAAGGCCCCGGTGAGGTGGTGGTCCCCGGGGCTCGGGGGTCCATAACGGACCCACAAATTTACATGCTTAGTGCCCTGGGGAGGTGGCAGTCCCCGGGGCATGTGGGGGGGCTTGAGCCCCCCATACAGGTTTATTTATATACATTTTAAAGCCCCGGGGTGGCAGTCCCTGGGGACAGCAGGGGGCCATGTGTAAATAATTAATAAAAGCCCCGGGAGTGGCGGTCCCCGGGGTTTGAGGGGGCCTTGGAGGCCCACCTCACATTTAAAAATTAGCCCCAGGGGTGGCAGTCTCCCAGGCTGCAGCGGGGCTGCATTCCCCCCGCAACTCATAAATCAAGCCCCAGGGAGGTGGCGGTCCCCGGGGCAGTGTGGGGGGGAATGGGTCCCGCACATTTTTTCAGTGCCCCCCGGACCCGGTCTACCCGGGGGCTTCAATACAATGAAGTGCAGGAGCCTGCGCTTTGTTTTTTTTAAATGTTCTCGCCCGGATTCGCGACCCCAGCGCGAATTCAGAGTGTTTCTATCCTGCCCCCTTTTCTTGTTTTTCGTGTTTGTTTCACTGTTTTCTTGTGACTCGGTTCTGCCGAGCCATAAGATGGCTGCCAACACTTTCTTGTTTGGAGTGTTGACAGCTAATTAGAATAAAGCTCATGGTCAGGAGGGTCTGCAGATCCACCGCGCTTCTAGATATCGATATATTTATTTTTTTAAAACTACTGAGCATATTTACACCATTTTCAATAAGATCGCTTTCTGAGCCAAGCAGTACCTTTTTGCCAAATTTGGTGTCATTCCGTTCAGCAGTTCGGGCTGTAGCCTTGGCTAAAGTTTCCTATGGGAAATTGATTTTTTGACTCTTATTTTTTAATTTCTCAGCAATTACTGAACAGATTTGACCACTTAAAAAAAAGGTTGCTTTCTGAACCAAGCGCTACCTTTCGCAACATTTGGTGTAATTCTGTTCAGCACTTCGGGCTGTAGCCATGGCGAAAGTTTCCTATGGAAATTAACATGAAGAAAACACTTTTTGGACCCCCTTTTATTCTCAGCTCCCGCTTGATGAATCACCCCCAAACTTTCAGTATAGGAGATGACCTGGATGGACTTTTTTTAATGGAGAATTTTGCAAAGATTCGACAAATGACGCCAAAGTTATTAGCAAATCAAAAAATGCTTTTCCTATGGAAACTAAGTTCTAACTATAACTACCTACTAGTGACCGCCAGTAGGTTATATATATATATATATATATATATATATATATATATATATATAATACATATAACCAATTCAATACCTAAATATATTTGAGTCTAGGAATATTCAAAACACTATTTTAACATTTCAACTCTAGTCAGTGCAACTATAGGGAAAGTGTTGGACTCTGAAGGTGTTGAATTTACTATCCCTACTACAGTCAGTGCAACAGTAAAGAATGGATTGGACTCTGGAGGGCATACATTTAGAATTCCCACTCCAGGCTAAGCAACAATAGGGAAAGCTTTGGAGTTCCAAGTGGTTACATGTCTATTCATACTCCAGTTAGTGAAACAGTAGGGAAAGTATTGGAATTTGGCGGGATTAGATTTACTTGTCCCACTCTAGTCTAAGCAATAGTAGGGAAAGTGGTGGACTTCCGGGAGGTGTTAAATAAACTATTCCCACATCAGCCTAAACACAGCAATGAAAGTTTTCGACATAAAAAGTATAACATACATTAATATAAATCATATTAAATTATTTAAAAAGTTTAACACTTACAATGAAAAATTATTTAATTCAAGTACATAAAAAAAATATTTATTAAAATGGTTAACAGTTTAAAAAATAAAATAAAAAATTAAATATGGTAACATAATCTTCACTAACTACAAATAAACTCTATAAGTCATCACTATTTAATTTAACTTAATTAATAATAAAAATGATTTTAAATAACCAATATCTTCACAGAAACGAATTCTCACAAACACTTACCATTAAATAAATTGTAATTTTAAGAACAATAATGCACATAAATACATTGTACATAACTAAATTTCAATTAATACATTGTAGAAATATGTAAATTATTTTAAAACATTATGAGGCTGGTTATGATGTCATTGGGACCAACACCACTGACACGTCGGTGTCAGTCCAACCGACATCTGCCCCTGCTGTCCGCCTGCTGCATTACGATGTGGCGGGCAGATGGACCGTCTCCGTTTCTTCTGACGGGCTCAAAGAGTCTGTGGGTGCTTTGGAATGCACCATAATCCCCTAATGAGTACAGAGCCATACTTGGCTCCACTGTCTGGTTTATTATGGGGCTTCCAAAATCCTTTTTATGTCACCGACCTAAGGTTGGGCATTCAAGACAATGACTATCAATATCGTAATTCGGCCCTATGTTCTTAGCAACCTACTCACCTTAAAAAAGCAAGAGTATTAAAAAATGAATATTTTATAAACATGTACAAACTCATTTTAAAATAAATAAAATAGTAAAACAATGACACAATAATTGTGAAAATATTTATTATATATTATTATTATTCAAATAAAAATGAATTCTTACAAACAATAGATTTAAATCAAAAACATTTAAATTATTTCCTCTACTCAACACATTCCTATACAAAATTACCAACCCACAACTAACCTATGACTTAAATAAATCAGCATTAAGCTATTTTAACAAAATAACAATCATTCAGATAGCTAATTAACAATTAAAAACTATTTGTTAATAATGTCTAGTTTTAATTAACAGAAAAAAATGACCAATACATTTTTAATTTTTATAACTTAATTACTTCCTACCCTATACCCCTGCAAACTTGTTAACCCGCTACTAAAATATAACTGACTACAACTAATAATAATAATAATAATAATAAATTAACAATTAAGATTTGATTTAAAAAATAAAATATAACAGTAACAATGTGATTGATTATTAATCCATCTAAAACATATTTCGCACCCTGCTCCCCTTCAACCCAACAACCTGCTATGACAATATATATCACTACTAACATAAAAAAATACTTAACATCGCAAGCTACACTTTAAAAAAATTATTAGCAATTAATCCAACAATGCTAACAACTAAAATTAATATAACTGAAACTCATTAAAATAATCAAAAAACAATGTTTTTACCACTATATCACTAAACACGATATTAAAAACAATTTCTTAAAAACAATATTACTTAGCAAAAAAATCGATATTTTTGACAATGATATTCTATACCATGATATTTTTGCATGACAATATGTTTTTTCTGATATTTTGGAGTTCCAATATTTTAAACTCAATATTCTGCCCAAACACCACTGAAGGTCAAGGAAAATTCACACAGGTATGTATAGTCGTATACCAATGGTAACTCAATCTGATTTTCCTTTTAGCGTTCTTCAGGACCACGCCTAATGATGAAATGATCAATTCTGGAAAGTCGATCTTGCAAAAGGTGCCACCATCAACCCCTACTAATCTTCCTTCATGAGTTTGCTGTGCTTTACTTATTAATCCATTAAGCAATTTGAGATTCTCTGCTCAAAAAAACTCCTGATGGCTGTCTTAAAGAATCCTAATTTCAGTTGTAAACCACTCTTTCAGTGAGTGCACAACTTTTCTGCCAAGGTACTTTCTTTCAGCCATGGTTCCATTGCCACTTCGGAGGTAGAATACTGGTCAAACACCATCCCTTGTCCCCTCTGTCCTGGAAACTAGGTCCACAACTTGATTGCCAAAGCAGTGGACCAGTGGGTGTTTTTATACATTCCAAATGTTCATTATTTGAATTGCTTAGAGACTGGTAGCTTGCTCATTTGGTAAACTTCAAGCATGCAACCACTGATCTGCTTTTGGATTTACCTTCCCCTCCTTAATGGAAGGTGAGACAGCCTCGAGAGAACGCATATAGGAGCAATGATCCATTTGCCACACCCACTGCCAGGATGCCATCCTTAGTTGTAGCCATAGCCCTTTGTCGAATTCACTGCTGGGTTTTGATAGGTTCAACCTTATCCTGGTTGTATTCTACTCATCTTATCTGAGGCAGACTTGACTCTCAAACAGGAAGGATTACCCTGTCGATACTTAGGGACTAATTTAGAGTTTAGCGGATGGGTTACTCCATCACAAACTTGATGGATAGCCTGCCTACTGTATTACAAGGGCATTATATATGGCACTGATAATATGGCAGACAGGATATCTGTCATGTTTGTGACAGAGTAAGCCATCTGCTGAACCCTAAATCAGGCCCTTAGTATACAATAATTCAGTCTATTATTATTGGACATACAACTTAATTTGTCTGTGGACTGAATCCTTCAATTCAAAACACAGTCTTCTTGATCTCTATAATAAATGCATTAATATTTGTATCAAAGCTATCACTGAATCCTCACTCTTCAAAACAAATTCCTTTACTTTCAAATATTTAGCATTTATTTTGCGTTCTGCACAAGCTACATATTGTTCGCCAGTCTGTGTTACAGTAATTACTCGATAGTAACCTTTAACCACTTCCAAATGTACAATTTTGTGGTGGACTGCACAGTACACATGGTTGACATGTTTCTGCCAATTGGTTTCTGGCCATCTCAGGACTCAATAAGGTAGTGTGTAAGCACTTGGCTGTAAATAAAAAAAAATGAATATGCCTTATTACATATGCAGCTATGGTGTCACATAGTTCAACACTCCCAATGTGCTGTGTGGGACATAATCAACAACAGTATTTCTCTCTGTACATTGAAGCGGGGCTTTGGGCAATGTCAGGCACTCTTTACCTTAAGATAATGACCCAAATACACAGATTGGGGATCAGCTAAATGGATCTCCTCCCTCCCGCTAAGTGTGCCGCATGACGCCATGCCCGTACCGTCCCCTCGCCAGTTCAGTGCAAGTACAGTGCCCGACACTGGACATTTTTAAAGTTATAATCTGAAGAAATCATGTTTTAGCTCTTTTGTCTTCTCATTCTTCACTGCCACACAGCCAAATGGCTGTACCTACACTGACCTCCTGTTGACCTGCCTTTGCCACAGGTCTGTTACCCATCCTGTCACTATTCTTTGTCTAGCTCCTTGAAACTCCTGTCTGTCTTCTACACCTGAAAGGTGAAGGAATGCTTGAGTGTCCCTTCCCCATGCTCCACCTAACAACTCTAAGACCAACCTTATTGAGATGAGGGATGCTAGTCTGTACACCTCTGTCCTCTCTTCCTCTTCACGAGCAGCCACAGATTGCTCCCCATCATTTCCTGTCACCTTGCAACCAGACACTGTGGCAAAACTGCTCCTCATCAATTTGAATTGGAACAGTGAGCACTCTAGTGAGCTTCCCAATCCCCTCAGATTTTTGACACTTTTGTTGGGTTGACTCTATTGATAATAGAAAGACATACATGAAGAAAGAAATTGGGATTATAACTCTAATTAAGTCAGTAGTTTAGGGAATGCAGGCAAAGCTGAGATTTCCACATAAATATTTCCAAAAAGGAAAAAATATATCTCTACTATTTTAAACAACAATCAAAAATTCTTGCCACTCCTAAATGCTACTGCTTTCGTGAGAAACTCATGTATGTGTAACATTTAGTTAACAATGTAAATTCAGTACATGGAATGTATTTCTTCTGAATAAATATCTGTAACCCAAAGTATTGATGTTTGATAGTCTGCAATATTTGACAACCTTGCCAATGTTTCCCTCTGTAGCTCTACAATGCTTTTCCTTCGGTGATGCATCATCTACCAGGACCTCATCAGGAGTTTCTTAATTATTATTCCTTCCTGAACAATTTTGTGAACAAGGAGATACAAATTCACAAAGAGAATTTAGGGCAAGAAGAGCCTCAAGATTTTATTGATTATTACCTGAATCATATGTCCACGGTAAGAATCTACTGCTTTCATGCAAGCAGCTTGCTTTTGATAATTGGGAAAGCTTTACCACTTCAGGATAATATTGTAATATTAGAGAAAAAAATCAAATGAACAGAGCCATTTTAAACACTAAGACCCTCATTAAAAGTCCTGGGCTAAAGTTGCAAACACTTGTTTTCACAGGGATTGGAATTATGAGTTGTGTGATAATTATTAGAAAATCAAAGTTTTCTTCAATAGATTCCAGCTGGCAAACCTGCTGAAATGTATTGAGGAAAAGAACCTGTAGAAAAAGCAATACATGCAGAATCTGGTGTAAAAAAATACTGAATGATCTATGTGTTATGTCTCAGTTGAAAACATGGAATAGGAGATATTTATCAAGCATGGTAAATATATAACCGTTGGGTAACAGTACTAACCAAATATAGTGAATACCTTACTCTCCTCCGCCTGACTTCATGCAAGGGCCTTTGTTTCATGTGCTATTACTGTAGGCATGTATCCTTGCTAACCTACAAGGCCACTTGCTCTGAATAAAATTAAAGATGTTCAGTTACATCTAAGCTTTCTGCAAGATCATACACTGCTCCGAATTTTGCTAGGGTCATACTAAGAATAGACTATGGGATTTAATGAATAGATACAAATGATTTATTGACTACTTCTAACTCCACTAATGTAAACCTTGATTAATTACTCTTTTCTACCCATTCAGTTCTTTCCCTCCTGCCATCTTCCAAACCACCATTCATTCTTTCATTTCTTTTAAAAGAAGCTTCACTTCATCTACCCCAGCCCTAATATTTTTGCTATGGTCTCACCCAACTTCCTTTATTTGGGAGCTGTTGACCCTTCCATTCAACATAAGTTTATAACTGAATTTTACAAAATCACCTTTCCAGAAATTCGCAAAGAGATCCCTGACAGGGCTAAGCTCATTTATCTGATCAGAGATATTCACCATGAGGGTTGGATTCTCCATACCTGTAAGTCCCACACAAGGGCTGGGGATACGGGCATTCCAAAGTTTTCCAAGTTGTTGTTAGCATTGACATATTGTAAAACCTACAAACAACTCTGTAAGTAGGCATTCCCAAATCCCTACATTCCCCTTTTGAGCCTTGAAAAGGTCTGATTTTTCTCCAATTCTGTTGTGGCATCGATCCATTTCCAGTGGGGTGTTTATCCCCAGGGACAATATTTTACCCACAGGAATAAGTGTGCTTCACATCATGATCCCATTCCTGCTATGAAGAACTCCACCCACAGGGTATGGGATATTGATGGGAATTTCACTTGACCATCTCTGGAAACCACATGAAATTCTGCACCTCTTACCAACCCTCCAGGTGGATTGCTTGGAATTTTTGTGAATCCCAGAAAGTAGTGAACCTACCATCAAACATGTGTGAACATTTGCGGGTGTAGGTTTACTGCTGTCTTTGTGCCCTGGCTCCACTATTTGTATTTCACAGAATTTATTTCCTATTTTGATATCAACCCATTTAGAAGACAGATCAAACTTTTTTCGTGCTTTTACTGTTTTTTTTTGTTAGAGCTCAGAGAAACTGCTAACTCTGGCTGAGACCTGAGATAACAAACAACAACAATCTCTGTAGTAAGAAGAAGAAAATGTACAATGACATACATTTGGAATGTATTTAAGGCCTGATTGGCAGTCTGTGAACCGGCAAACTCATGGTGGCATGGTGGTAGCGGTCTGGCCACCGCCGCACTGGTGGTCCGACCGCCGTATTACATCTTTGGTGGTCAGACCACCATTGGACAGCTACAACCACTAGGGAATACATTCCTTGGAGGTGGCGTGACGGTCATTGACTCACAATATGCTGGCAGTGCTGCTGCAGCACGGTCATGCATATTATGAGTTTCCTGACCACCAGCGATCTCATGGAGGTTTTTACTTGAGCTGTCTGGCAATACAGAAATTATGGGGGTATTGGGTAGGGTACTCATAAAAAGGGCTTCATTTCTACAGCACTCAGACACTTGGTTGTGCCATGGTATCATCATGTGCTCGACACATTAAGACTCATAATTAAACCCAGCAAAAAAGTATGTCAACACGCAGCAATATATAATTTGAAACAAAGACCATCATAATGTGCCCCTAGGACCCGGGTCCATGTATTTCTGAAGCACTGGTCCAGTGGGACTCTTTTATGGGAGACAGTAATGGGTGTACCAACGGTGTCCAGAAACAATTGAACCATTCAGTGAACGTAATTAATACTGTACATAACTGGCCTTTTTTTAATGGAAAATTAATTGCCTGTATTCACGTTTTCCTTATGTACTGTCACGTAGGTTGTAAGTGCATAACAAAAAAAGTATCTAAGTGACAATAGTACTGTCGGCCCCTGAACAGAACATTAAAAGTACATTTTAAAGAGGACTTTAGGTTGAATTATTGATTGTATTAAACCGATTTAGAATTCAAGGTAATAATCAGCGTTTCAGGTAAGTTTGCCATGACTATTAATGAGCAGTTGCATAATGTTTGTTAAAACCACACATTCAGCAGAGTACTGACAAAAGGCAACCTTACATGGAAAATTGGGAACCTATGGTTCAGCCAAAGAGTCCATAGAAAAGTTGCTAGGCACACGGGGGTACCTGCCGCCAGTAAGAGCAGAGTGACATTTCAGGAAGAGTGTTCTCAGCATAGGCATAGAGTATAGTCACAGTTAAGAAAAGAAAGGAGGCAAAATCTAGTGAACCAGGAGTGTCAGAAAGCCCACGGACATGAGCCAAAATCAGCCGGATGGAATCTCCCCTTCAAGAAGATCAGTCCGAACAACGGAAAGGGGATGGATGCAGCCGCGACAAAGGAAAAGAAGCCCACTACAACCCCTTCAGGGTGGCCTTTAATAATATCGGTTGACATGTCCAGAGATGACATCAATTGTCACCCCACTGAAGACTGAGGTACATGTGACCATAATCCACTCACAAAATGCAAAAGTAGACACATTGAAATATTTTTCCAGTGTATGCTTGAGAATTGAGCGTCCATTCTGGGCACACAGATTAGTTCACAAAGAGTAATTCAACACTGTTGATTTCCATGTGCTAAGATCAAGAGTCTCAAGTTAAAGCCCATATGGATGTATAAAAAAAAGTACAATTTAATCATCAGGAATGTCTTGTGAAATTACAAGAAAGTGACATGAGTGGGAAGTGAGACAAAATTCATTCTCATCAGTCCATGAAGTGAAAATGCAAACCTAAGGGAAAAGTTGCTTAATGCATATAAAGGCAATAGACTCAGGCATATGGAAATACAGTTAAGCATTTTTTTTATTGAGCAGAGCATCAGGGACATTACAATAATACAATTTTCAGGAAGTTTAAAAAACGCCTTTGATGAAGACATACAAATCCAAGATAAAACCGTACTTTGAAGATGGAAATAAGTGCAGAAAAGCAACTAACGCCCAACCTATGACAAAATTACAATGTTTCAACAAATTAAATTTAAAAAACAACAATTGATCAGCATATACTAGTCATACGATTGAACCAGTGCAAACAAGTGGAGAATATGTGCATCAAGAATAAATTGCTACAATAGTCTGGCAAAAAGCAAGTTTCCCACATACACTTGAAATAATATCCCCACATCTTATATATAAAACAAATTCTAGGTTTCTAAAGTGCTGAAGTCCTAAAGTGCTACAGTCGACCAGGCTTCTAAACCCTCATAATTTTAAAGATTGACTAAGTATTTCCAAGTCGCAGTGAACTTTTTTATAGCCCGACCCGCTTTGCATATGCTTCTTCAAAAGTCCTGGTTTGCTTCATCTTATTTAGCCATCTCGCATATGAAGGTGCTTCCGCCGCCCTCCAATTTTGAAGAATTAAGGAGTGAGCAACAAGGGAGGAAATAGCTAGAAAGGTCTCCTCCGCTTTGTCAAATTTGTCTCAGATCTCGTAACACTAAAGAGGGCAACTAGCGCCACTGGATCTATCCACTTCTGGATTGCCCAGTTTATGGCCAAAAAAATCCTGCCCCAGAATACCCCTAGCCTTGGACAAGTGAAAAATATATGTCACCATGCCCCTTCCCCTTCTGCCTGGCAATGAAAACATCTATTCTCCACTTCTGGATATTTCTGTTTGAGGGCTTTGGAGTGAAGAATGCCATTCACTGGGACAAAAAGGCCATTCTTTTAAAATTGGCAGCTCTTAAAGCCTTACTCCCTAGCAGAGATAAGGCCTGCCACTCCTGGCTAGAAACAATACATTGAGTTTCCCTGGTTACTCTCTCTAGGAATTTCTCGACCAGTGGAGTCTCATTTTGGGTACGCAAAAGATGGTACCAGTCCCCCACCCCTCTAACTTTTACTCCAAATAGAGCGGTCGCCAATTTAGTCAAGGCACAACTGGACAAAAGATTGTATCTATTTAAAAAATATACAATTTGTAGGTATTTGATTAAGCATTTCTGTCATATAGTCATGTATTGTAAGTTGTCAAAGATTGTTGCATAGAAATGCTTAGTCCTATATATGGCCTACTGCCTCGAATTTCAAAGTACCTACATGTAAAACATTCTTGCAAAGCAATTAAGAATTATCGTTTTAGGCAATAATCAGTAGAAAGCTTTCACACAGCAAGTTTCATTCATGTAGATCAAAGCATATAGCAATCGCATCACCTTTTCAATATCTATGGTGGCTTTACAATAGGAGCAATAAAAAATGGCTTACATTCTCCATAAATGTCTGCACAATTGAGATTGAGACTCATGTATGCATGTATATATAACTTATCATTTTAGTTATATTAATTTGCATAACAGCACATATTAATTTTAATTAATTTTCATTTCAACATCATTTGAGCCATTGGAAAAATAGATTATTAGGCATGTTAGACACACAAAATATGATTTTTTCTACTACTACAACTCTAACCACTCTTTTGCAGTGCTTATACTATGTTTCTCATCAAATCATTGTCACTTGAATCCTTTGCTCTTACCTTGGTGGACTGCATTTTGCTGAAACGCTAAGCGCTGCTTTGTTATTTCGAATTCAGCGCCTTTGCCCGCCTGCCTCCCGCTCCTCGGCAGCTCCAGGAAACATCGAGCGGAGCGCGGTGCTGGGCTAAGGAGACTCCAACTCCCAGCAGCCCTAGCGGCACCGGCCGCGTCAGTTTCGCGCCAGGAGGCGCTGATAAACGGAGTCACCCCGGTCGAGGGGGGAATCCTTTGCTCTTACCTTGGTGGACTGCATTTTGCTGAAACGCTAAGCGCTGCTTTGTTATTTCGAATTCAGCGCCTTTGCCCGCCCGCCTCCCGGTCCTCGGCAGCTCCAGGAAACATCGAGCGGAGCGCGGTGCTGGGCTAAGGAGACTCCAACTCCCAGCAGCCCTAGCGGCACCGGCCGCGTCAGTTTCGCGCCAGGAGGCGCTGATAAACGGAGTCACCCCCGTCTCGCGGGACGCCGGGCTAAGCCCGGGCAAAGGGCGGGCCCTCTGTGGCCCTCAGTGGCCGAGGTAGGCTGGGCTGGGCCCGGTTATTTTCATTCATTATTCGCTTATTGAACTTGTTATTAATCCTGCTTGTTTGAGGACGATCCATGTATTGACATTAATACACCTTACACCATAATACTTTTGCCGGACATTGATTGCCGCCTCTCCAGGATCACATATCTTTTACTTTTTTACGCAATCTTAAATACTTACTGTATATACTCCTCTGGAGGTTGACCACTTTGATAAAGTTTATTTCGTGGAAAACTGTACTGAAGATGTCAAAAATTTTACGCTCCGGAAGGGTAGTGGGAGAAAAATCTGGCATAAAAGTAGTTACTACCCGCACAAGAAATAAATCCGTGAACAATCCCCCGTTGAAGGGTCAATGCCAACTCCTTGAATTCTGGGACCTATCTGCTGTAAAGAAAGCTAAAATTGCCGTTCCAGAAATCTCTGATATTAAAGCCCAGGACGTCCACATACCAGCTACCACAGACCCTCGACTGCCTCCGGCGTAGCCCGCGGTCTTACAACCAATGGCTGTGGGGTCTGCCTCGCGGGATTTATTAGAAGGGAAGGTGATGGCCGTAGGTGAACCTGTGCATATACCCCCGATGCCTCAATCCCCTCTGAATGATAGGCCGGGGGGCGACTTGTCTGCACTATCGATCGACCTGGAACTCTGTGGACGCTACGTAAGCCCAGCTAAAGTGGAGACTCTGGACCAGTTTAAGTCCTCAGGGGGTGCTACCCCTTCTGGGTTACTGTTGTATAGTAGCACCCCTTCGTTAAATGGCCATGAAATGTCTGACCTGTTAAATGTTTCAAGGAGCCCTGACCTTAATCTTTCGGGTACCCGTTGCCCAGTGGAAGCATGTGAAAAACCGATCTCAGAGTCTATGATCGCTCTGGAACAACTCCTAGCCTCGATCTTATTTCTTCTGGGGAAATTTGTTGGCAGCTCGGACTGTATCTTGGAATCAGTCACCCAAATTCTAAAGACTCTGCTGCAAAAATCGCCCGATATGAGGAGTGCTTCCCCCTCTAGGTCTGAACACAGCCTGCCTAAGGGGAAAACCAGAGATTCCAGAGGGGAACCTGATATGAAGGTTGTAACACCGACTTTGGAATCACATATTGATATGCCTTTAACTGCAGCCCCCAACTGTATTAAGAACTTAGCTCTGGAGATTGAGGAAGATGACAAACCTTCGCCTGGCCCCAAAGTGGCCCAGGAGTTATTTCCTATTTTCATGCCTGAGAACGGAAAAGACCTCCTAGACGATAAACCGGAGGTAAAGGAAGGCAGGGAAAAAAATGGTAAACATAAAAACGATAAAGGGAACAAAAGGAAACCGATTCGAAAATACAGAAAGAAAAAGCAGCGTCGGATAGTCTTCCAAAATATTTCAGCGGCATGGGAGAATGATGAAATTGATGTGGAGCCCTCTTCCACTTCCCTAAAGGTGGACATTGATTTGAACTTATCTACTTTGACCTCTTTAAAGGGGGAAAATGAGCGATGTCCACCTATGTCTCAGGAAGTTACACCTCAAACGGGGGGTTCTCTCCCATGCTCTCCCCCACGGACCGCATCAGGAGCACCAATTTCATATCCATCTGGGGCCCTTAATCCTTTGGCCCCCCCTTTCACTGCAGCTCTAGAGTCTGAAAATCGCTGCCCTCCTGTCCGGCCTCAAAACAACCCTAAGGCCCCGGTGGATGTGCTTGTGTTAGACTTTTTACCTTTATTTGATACTGACCTACTGTTAAACAGAGCTTGGCTTCTCAAACGTTTTAGCGAGATTGAAAGTCTCTACCATATTCAATCTAGGGACATAGAATTGGTATCTCTGTTGGGTGGAGTTAAGGTATTGAGTATACGGGTGAAATTTTATTCGCCTATTATAGTAAATTTGATACTAGAACAAGCCGAGAACTTTCAGCGCATAGGTATTGACATTCTCCCTATTTCTAACCCGGGCAAGACAAATCTCTTGTTTGAAAAGGTGTTTGGGGGTGGTGAGCAAAACGGGGTAGCCTCTCCCCTTAGAGACCTAAAAATTTGGGTCTCTAGGAGAAAACGCTCAGTTTCGCACGTGAAGCCACTTCCGCTAACTCAGAACTCCTCTCTTATAGATGACAATAACCGGTGGAATTGGCTCCACAGTGCCCTATCTACAAAAACAAAGGATAACCCCAAATTGTTCCATCATCTTTAACACCTCATTAAAAATAATTTCCTGGAATGCGGCTGGGATCCACAGTAGCCCAGAGAAATTTGCCTTCTTATCTTCTCTGGGTGCTGACGTATTGTGTATACAGGAAACATGGTGCATTGATATGTTAGCGCCACCAAAAGATTTTTATGTCCTGGAAGTACCCGCTGCTCCCTCCAAGAAAGGTCATGCCAGGGGGGGGATTGCTTGCTTATTGTCAAATAAACTGCAATGGAGATTCTCCCACTATATTGATCCAAGTAGACTTTTCCACACAATAACCATTGAAAACTTGTTCCATAATGGTATAAAATCTCCTATTGTAATTTTTAATGTGTATATACCCCCAGAGGAGTGTTTTAATGCTAGTCTGCAGCAGGTTTTCCGATATATTGAACAGATTAAAAACACCCCATCTCCTCCGGAAATCTTGCTTGTAGGTGACTTGAATTGTAAAATCTCGAATGCCAGTCTGAAACTCTTCAGGAATAAAGTTAAGGAAGAGGTGCATTTTGTCCCTCAAACGCTTTTTCCTGATAAGTTAGTGACAAACAAAAGAGGGAAGATCTTGTTAAAAGAATTAGCGACCGGTGATGGTCTTATTTTAAACGGAAGATTTCCGTCTGACGTACCCGCTAATTATACTCATAAATCCCCCTTTGGGTCATCTATTTTGGACTATGCAATCGCAGACTATGGTCTGTTTCCATACATTCAGGACCTTAAGATTATACCTACATCCCTCAGCGACCATAGTATATTGTTCTTAACAATGTCTTTAAATCCTTTGAATACTGCGTCTTGGTCACTTAATGGCAGTGATGCTACCTTCCATGTTTCTTCTGGAAGGTGCTTTTGGAATTCTGCCGCTGTTAATGGGGTACAGGACTTTTTGTCCGATACCCTAATGGTAATAAATGAGTGGAATGGTAACGAATTAGTTTACTTTGAAGAATTTATGCGAAATATTATACTTTACGCAAAAAAAACTGTACCCCCTAGGAAAGGGGAAGTGGTCCCTAATATATTGCGCACTTTGAATAGGGAAATAAATAAACTAGTCCGTGAACAGTACTTAGATAGAGTCTTGGAACGTGGGAAAGAAATTGCAAGGTTAAGAAGAAAGAGAAGCAGACTCAAGCTAAAAATTAAAAAGGAAAGGGAGGACAATGTTTGGATTAATCTGAGGGAATCTGTTGTACATGGTAAAATCAAAGACTTTTGGGCAATAATTGGGAAGGGGTGTGGTACGCGACGAAGTCCCTCCCCCATTCCTATAGCGGAAGAGGTATGGACCTCCTATATCCGGGAGCTCTATGCAGGGAACGGGATTTCAGGTGATGATAATTCCATATATGCTGCACCTGAAGACCCTGTATTCTACCCCTCAGAAAAAGAAATCGAGATGGCCATAAAAAATATGCGTCCTTCTGGGGCAATGGGCCCGGATGAACTCCCCATGACGGTCCTCAAACAAGATCCTTTAAGATGGAGTAAAATCCTGTATCCCCTGTTTAGAGCCTGTCATCTCTCCAAAACTGTACCTGCATCTTGGAGGGGAAGCATTCTGGTCCCCATTTTTAAGAAGGGTACAAAGGATAGCCCCAGCAATTATCGCCTGATTGCGCTCCTCGACTCCATCGGAAAGGTCTTTGCGAAATGTCTACTTAGTTCCCTTTCCGATTGGGTCGAGGAGGGCAATATCTTGCCGTTTGAACAGACCGGCTTCCGTAGGGACCACGGTACGCTAGACAATCTCACCGCCCTTCATGTGGTCACAGATAAATATGTCCAGGTGAGAGGAGGGGTGGTGTATGCCGCCTTTATCGATTTCTCCACAGCGTTCGACAAAGTAGATCGCGGAACGCTGTGGAGAAAATTGGCGACGTTTGGTGTCCCTACCCTCCTGTTGGAGTTGGTTCGGTCTCTACATACTGAGACCTGGTGCAGGGTCTTAATGGGGGGCGAAAGGGGGCTTTCTGCACAAATTCCATCCTTAAATGGCCTTAAACAAGGCTGCTTATTGGCTCCCCTTTTGTTCTCCTTATATACGGCTGACCTTCCCGCTGCCTTGTCTGCCTGTGAGGGGATTGCCCCGATGGTGGGGGGGACTCCAATATCCTGCCTGATGTATGCCGATGATGTCCTTATCCTCGACTTGACTCCAAAGGGTCTTGCGAATCGGCTACAGGCTCTTCATGCTTTCGCTGTAGATCATCGCATGAAGATTAACATTACCAAAAGTAAAGTGATGTGCATAGCTGGTAAGAAGAAGTGCCGTTCTACAAATTACGGTTGGGCTATCGGGGGACATAGATTGGAGGTCGTAAACTCCTATACATTTTTGGGAAAAATATTTACGGCTAGTTTGAGTGAGAAGCTCCATATAGAGCATTGCTCTCGCAAGGCTCTTGCCCATGGCAATGGTTTAAAGTCTCTATACCAGGCAACGGGGAAAAGGCATTTTTCCAGTCTTCTGGAAATTTTTAGAGCAAAAATTCCCGCAACTATTTTGTATGGTATTGAACTAATAGAGGTGAAAAACTGGGACTTTTGCCACAAGATTGAGGGGAAACTCTTAAGATCTCTCTCTGCCCTAAATACTGCTTGCTCACTAGCCGCTTGCAGGCTTGACTTTGGACTCAGGAGTAGCTGGGTACAGGGTCTATGTGCCTTAATAAGATGGGTGGCCAGTTTGGCTAGAGCGGGAGTAGGGACTATGCGAGCCCTCCTCAGAAGTGAACTATTGGGTAATTTTAAAGAGTTCTCTAAACTTGTAAGTAACTTTAGAAGGGCGGTAACGCTTCTTAAACTAGATGAAAGTGTTCTGTTCTCCTATTCTCCCTTGCAGTTAAAACTTGTCCTAAAGGAGGCATCGTGGGAGTTTTGTTTTCTCTCTGATAAAAAGTCAGTTGGTGATAAAAGGAACGTGGAACCTCTCCTTACTTCCTATGTGTTGAAGCGGCCACAACCCTATGCTATATGGAACCTACCGCATGGTATTCGTAGATTTTGGTTTTTGCTACGTTATGATTTAATTCCACTAAATCTACTGTTATCCAAATGGTATGGCTCCTCTGCTTTGTGCAATTTATGTAAATTAAGCACCCAGGACTGTATGCATGTTCTATTGATTTGCCCCATGCTCCGTAACTTGCGCAATCGATGGTTAAAAGTAATTTGTCTCCGCCTTGGCATTGTCACTTTAAAAGGCTTTCTTCATGCACTTTATTGCCCTCCGAACGTAATGTTCTGTTTCCATATTTTTAACTTTTTTAAAGGATTTTTAGCTATTTATTAATATGTACCTGGAGATGTTTTGTCTGTCCGACCTTTGGTAGATTACTTTTTTGTGTGTATCTATTGTGGATTGAATTTTGTTCCTCAAATATGTTGATTTCTTGTGTATTTGTTTTGTTGTTGTTCATTGTATATTTTATGTGGCCCTCTTTGAGAGCCAAAACATAATAAATAAATTGAATTGAAAATCATTGTCACTCTCTTAACCTGTGCAAGATGCACCTTTATTTTCATGTGTGCTTTTGTTGTCATATTCAGTTGTACATGCTTTGTAAAGATTTACCAAGTTTTTAAGCTGCATCATAACATAAGTACCTCCCAAAAAATTTCAAGAGATCTTGTTAGGTTATGGGTCTGTTATTGTTTTCTCTTGTGGGTGATATAATAGTCGGATGACTTGTCCTGATGTGACCATATAAAAAAAACTTTTAGGGTTGGAATGTTGACATAGGATCTCTTGTTCCACAGTTCAGATTACATAGAGGTACTAACTGTGAATTGTAACAGGATTCAAAAGAGTTCTGTTTTGACCAGGGATTGTATAAAAAGAGTTGTTCTTTTATCTGTATATAGTCACTTTTTACACCTTGTTAACATAGTGCTTTGTGTGCACTTTTGCCACTAAAATACATTTTGTTGTTATGTACCTATGTGGTGGTATATAATGAGAATGTAAATACAATCAACTTTCTATACAGAAGGTCCATCTCCAGTAATAATTACGTTCAGGAAATGGTTCGATTGATTCATGTTACTGTTGATACACACATAATAGTCGCCACATAAAAGAGTTCCAGGGGACATGTTTTTCAGAAATCGTGCAGCAGCAAGAGCCCTAGCTAGCTGACCAATGTGATGGCATGCTGTGCGGAGTTATACACGCTACATGAGCTCAGTAGTACTCCCGGGTTTGGTTAGATGTACCTTAGGAATATATAGCCCTATTCCCCGCTATTGCCATTCTCAGATGTAATAACATGTACAGATACTGCCAGCACCTCCAGGACCAAACTGGCAGCTTCTCCTCTCATTCTAAAGTCGCTGCAAATGCTAAGCAGCACCCCCAGACCCTCCCAGCTGAACCCACAATACTTTGCCAACAGCAGAGATACGCCAGGCAACCTCAAAATAGTAGGTCCACCCAGAGTAAGAAGGGTGCTTCCAACTCTGGAGTAATAGTACAGCCTAGATTAACACAACGCCTTCAAAGTGCACAAGTCTCCCAATTTATCAAAAAAGCGGTCCGCTGATTTTCTGGTAGTTTTGCCATTTGCAAATGCCACACACATTCACACACAATTTAGCATCTGTTGTAAGCCTTTCCAACCACCTCAAAGACTACCCAAAAATAAACAATATCAGCATCTACTTTGGTTGAAGTAGGAGATTTTAAGATGATCTAAAGTGGAACCAATGAAATAGGGGCAAAAGCATATTGAGGTAAATGTTTTTATTCAAAATTCTTTCTGGTGAAAAAGTCAGGTGTAATGTTTAATTCTGCACCTGGGGATTTAAATTAGTATTTAAGAAACAAAGGGACTGATTTAAAGTTTGCCAGACATGTTACTCCATCACATATGTGTCGGATATTCCGTCCACCATATTACAAGTTCATTATATGCCATGGCACTTGTAATACATCAGATGAGGAGTAGCCTGTCCACCAAGCCAAACTCTAAATTAGGATCAATGTTTGAAAATGGTCACAATCCAATATATACTTTATTTATTTGGGGAGGGGTTCATGTCATTAGAGACATGCCAAGAAATATATTGTCCTAATCTTGGTCACAAGAAGTATCTGTATTTTATGGTGGATAATTAACACTACCAATTTAGAAAGCTCCCCCTTGACCTCAAGATAGAACCACTCATTTTGACTAAGTTCATGCCTTTGATAGAGACTCACATTCACTAATAGGGAATATTCATATTTACCCTTACCTTGGAGACTGGCTCATCAAAACCAGTTCATGTTGTTATTGCACAGCCTACCATTACCTCACTGGTGCTTTTATATGTGGGTCTCATTCTGAATAAAGCCAATGAACCCCTAAAGATTCATCAGACTCAGTGTGTCACCCAAAACCCTATGATCTCAGAAAACCTGTACAGTAGGAAGACAACAATTATGGCTCGGGCGGAAGTCATCTTCCTTCTCTCTAGTTTCAGACTGTCATTACCTGAAAGTGGCCCATGAGGAGTAAGATGCTTGTTGCCAGGAGTCAGAGTGTCACTTGGGTGAAAAGGGTGGGCAGTGGGTGTTGCTGTGGGCATTCCACCGCAATACATATTGATTTTGATGCTGCCCCCTGCTTGGAAGGGCAGGCTAAATAAGAGGCAGCCCAAAAAAAGGACCAGGGAAAACCTAGTCATAACTTGGCGAAACGAGGAGAAATGATTTTTTCTCCTCGTTTTTGCTTTTTCCATGTGTGCTGACTTGTGCAGCACACATGCAAAAATAAAAATGCCTTGCATTGTTTATGTTTAGGAAGGAGTCCCTTCCTGCTCATAAACAATCCTTAAAAAAAAGATATTTTGTAACTGCCATGTGTGCTGCATTAGGCAGCACACAAATAAGTGACAAAATGGCATTTCAGGATTGTTTATGTGCGGGAAGGGACAACTTCCTACACATGAATAATCCTCCCCTGCATGCAGATACCCTTGCACTATGGTGCAAGGGTGCCTGTGTTGGCTCTACAGTGTTAGCGAGAGGAGTTGACCTAGCGGCTAGGGCGGTCGAACTCGAATCTGTGGAACCAGGTTCGAGTATCGGAAATGACTCTGAACATCCTGTGATTCTGGGTAAATCACTTAATCTCCCCGAACCTAACAAAAATGAATGTGTCCTCATGTAACACAAGTCAAGTTTGCGCTATATAAAAAAACTCCAATAAATAAAAAAACTGCAAGGTGCAGCACCAGCGCCGGGTGAAATGCAAGGTTGCACCATATCCTTGTAAATATGGTGCAGCCTTGCATTTCTGAAGTGGCATAGTGAGGCGGTAAGCCATGATGGCTAACACCTCACTCCTCCACTTCCACGTACATATGCCCTTTTGTGTCTATGAACACTGCTGTTTACATATTGACCACAGAGGGTTTCTTGCCTGGCAAAAGGAAGTGGATGTAGGAAAGATATCAATGCTGGACTTCTCTATTTACAGGTATGTAGCATTTTATTGGCCACACCTCCTCTACATGCGAGATGCAATGTGTTCCTTCAATTCTGAAGGCTTTGGTTTCCAACTGTATCCATTAATAAAACAGCACAGGCCCAATGCTGATTACCCACAGCCAGACTGCATCCGTGACTTCATCCATGAGCAATCAAATGTGGGAGATCTCACAAAACATTAGCTTCCATTTAAGTGAAATTCTAGATAAAGTGTGTTCATCCCATGCCAATTTATCCCATCCAGGTCTCTGATGATGCCAACTCTACGTATGATGAGGCCAACATGAACCATGCTGTGATTGAAATTTTCATAGGTGCTACAGTGCCAGTTTCCTCCACATTGCGCACAGCACTCTTGCACATGGCGGTTCAGCCAGCTCTTCAAGGTGAGTCTCAAAGCTATTGATTATAAGACCACATAAACACTTTCAAGATACAAAGGGTGGACGAGTCAGGCAGTGGGCTTGTACTTGGCACTAATTACATCTACTGAAAGTGAGAACTGGATATGTTTTTCCTGTCCTGCAAAGTCAGAAATATAAGTCTATATTCAGCACAGGCCTCTATTGGGTTTGGTACTAAAATATCGTTGACAGAATAGCTTCTGACATAAATAATGTGTCCTAAATATCCTCTATGAAAACATCATCCCACTGCAGATACTAACAAAACATCTACACCCAATTGGATCGTATTTTTGGAAATGATATTTAAGGCACAATATATATGTTAACGGATACCTACTTTCATATTCCCATACATCCAGCATATCGCAAATGCCTCAGATTTGCGATCGCAGGCACACCTTACCAATTCAAAGTCCTCCCATTCGAGGTGACCACTGCATGAGAGTATTCGCCAAATGCCTAGAAGTGGTAGCAGCACATTTATGCACACAAAATATCCATGTCTTCGCAATCTCGACGACTGGCTTATCAAAGCTAGCACTCAACATCTGTGCCAGCAACACACTCGAACTATAATAGACCTGCTCCATCAACCAGGCTTAACCATCAATGTCAAGAAATCTCACCTTCTACTGTTACAGGTTCAAATGTGTCTGGGGGCTATCCTAAACACAGAACTGGCATTAGCATCTTCCAATACAGCAAGAATAAAAAATTTCAAAATGCTACTACCACTTTTCCAAGCCAGTCAACAGTCCACAGTCAGAACTGTCATGCGCCTACTGGGTATGATGGCCTCATACATCGCCATAGTCCCACATGCACAACTACACATGCATATGCCACAGCAATGTCTAAAAACAACAGTGGTTTCAGTCACAGGGTCATTTAGAGGATCTAGTGTTGATTGACAACCGCACTCAACACTCCCTGTAGTGGTGGACCACAAACAACCTGTAAAAGGTGCAACCTTTCCTAGACCCTGATCCCCACATCATCCTGACAACAGACGCATAACTGACAGACTGGGGTATTCACTTATAAAATATCACAGTCCAGAGTCTTTGGGACACCAAACCACCAGGGTCTCCACATCAACTATCTAGAGCTTCAAGCTTTTCACCTAGCGTTGAAAGTGTTCACACTTTACCTGATTGGCAAGGTTGTCTTAGTCCAGACAGACAATATGACAACCATGTGCTATTTACAAAAATAGGGTATGGGGACACATTCTCTATAGGTGCCATGCCTATCTCAGACCATATGGCATTGGGCTCTGCATCATAGCATTTATCTGTTAGCGGAACACTTCCCAGGAACAGACCACCTCAGCAGGATGGGGCAACAAGCCCATAAGTAGGAACTTCACTCCTAGGACCTCCTCCCTTGCTTCCACAATTGTAGATTTCCACAAATAGGTCTGTTCAAAACTGCAAACAACACAAAGTGCCCGGACTTCACCTCCAGGTTCCCACACCGCTATCCAATGGCAATCCTGTATAGATAACCTGCTCAGGGATATATGCCTATGCTTTTAAGCATCTCTCTCTTCTTCCGTTTCTGGTTTGGAAGCTCAGGCAAACATCTCTCACACCACACTAGCAGAACCCACATGGGCCCACAGCCCTGGTTCACAACACTACGAGAACTATCAGTAGTTACCCACAAGAAGCTTCCTCTCAACCTGGACCTTCTCACTCAGAACCATGGAGAAATCAGGCCCCCAAATCCCAAGGAACTCAACCTAGCAATTTGGGTCCTGAGGTCATAGAATTTGGTCATCTCCATCTCCCACCTGAATGCAGGATCATTCTCTTTTTTTATTTTTTTTATTAGCCAGAAAGGTACAACAGAAATATACAGTTACAGTTTCAGTAATTTCATCATCAATAAGTTACACAGTTCATCCTTCATGCAAATACAATCCCTTAACACCTTGGCTGCTAGGTGTTTTCCCCTCCTGTGCTGACTTTTTCATAATGCCATCATTTCATGACGAGCTCAGCTCGTCATCAGCACAGCTCAACTGTGCATCATGACGAGCTGAGCTCGTCATGAGCATCGAAAGGGTTAAATACTTAGCTATCTTACCAAATTTATCAATAGCATAGTTTACACTACATTTAAAACTGAAAACCTTCAGCATTGGAGGAGCTGTTTTAATACATTAAAGCAAGTTTGCAGTCCCCCAATCCTATCCCAAGTTAATCCCAGAAACTGTTCCCAGAGATGGTGATTGACTGTTTCTTCCTCTATTCTGCAGCAGACTACGCTTATAGCTAGCTTCTTTATCCTGCCTTGCTACTGAGCCACTTTGTCATAAGTGCCGAGATCTTTTAGCCCTTCTTCCTGGCCCAGAGCCCTTGCTCCTATATAATGCAGTTTCTTCAGCATAAAAACTTAACAGATGATGGAACCATGCCAGATAAGGGGGGGGTCTCAGTATCTGTCCATGCCATAGCAATTGTAATAAATACAAAATCCTTTTGTGATATTGATAAGCTAACCCGACCATCATAACCCAATAGCATCAGAACTGGACTAATGGAGATTGCCCTATTAGTTGTTTGTAGCCAGAAGTTCTCTATACCAGTCTTTAAAGGTATCAATTTACTGCATGCATAAAACATGTGCATGCTGTCTGCCGGACCAGTTTGGCGTCTAGGGAAGTTGTCATTCTCCCTTTTCCCCCATGCAGAAAGGTTTGTGGTGTATAGAACAGGTTGAAAATGGTTTTGTAGTGCTGGGCCTTCAGGTTTTCTGACAGAAAAATCTTCTTCCTGATTTCAATCAACATATCTATATCAATCTCCCCATCCCCCAGTCTTGCTGCCCATTTCACCTTAGTTTTCTCCATGTCATCGGGAGGATTTCTAATGAAATTGTATAGTAATCCCTAATCCTGCCGTCCCCCTGGTGTATTTTTTGCAATATTGGATTTTCCCCAGGTTAAGAGACCCTGTAGGCAAACTTTTAATACATCCCCTGATCTGTATTTATTTGAATTGCATTCTATTATTTATCCATAGGTTTTGATCTAAATCTGCAAATGGAATAATCTCTGAGTTGTTAAATAGAGCCGCTATCCTTTCTATTCCGGCCCGCTCCCAGCTTCTACCATTACCTCATACATCTCTGCCAGGAGAAAGGAGAAGGGCCATAAGGGTGATTACCCATTATATTTTGGAATTTTTAATAGTCTAACAACTTTGCCCCAGATCTACTGGGCAGCCTTTATGCACTTTAACCGTGTTTTTTAAAAATAAAAACTGGGTTCTAGCTGCCTATAAAAGAGCCCTTCTGCATCTTCCGGATAGCTAAGTGATAGATAGTGGGCAGATCTGTGTCATCAGTTCTCAACCTATCTGTCACAAGCAAAGCACCCACCAGTTGTAGAGCAGCTGCCCAATAATGAAACAGCAGATTTGGGACAGACCACCTCCCACTGTCTTAAGGGAGTGTCAGTGTTTTCAATGCCCATCTGGTTATTTGGTAGTGCTTTATAACATTTGTGAACATTGTATTCATTTTTCTGTATAATAGTATCTGTTAGTTCAAGGTGTTTGTAACGGAACATATACAGCACTTTAGGGAACTTTTTCATTTTTAAAACGTTGACCCTGCCAAAGATTGTTAGATGTAACTTATCAAGGCGCCTCAATCTTTAACCTATATCATCCAACACCAGACCAAGGTTGCTAGGCCATATCCCATCAGTGTTAGAGTTTATCCTGACCCCCAGATATATGGCAGGTTCAATTTAGTGTTGGTGTTGCATGATGCATTGCCATGAGCAGATTATTTGTGTCTTCCCTTTATTCAAAAGATACCCAGATCTACTCCCAAATTCCTCTGTCATGCTTTCAACTTCCTTAATTGCCTTCTCTGCCTCTGTTTTAATGACAGCAATATCATCTGCATAGGCCAAAACCTTGTTCTCGTATCCATTGATTGTTACAGGTTTAGAAGTATCTGATAATAAAAGGGTCCAGATACATGGCGAAAAGAATTGGGGAGCACGGTATCCCTGCCTTGTCCCCTGGCCAATTCGATGTTTCCCGATGTATTCCTTATCACCTGCAACCGGTGAGAAGGCTTATAATACATCACTCGGATGGCTGTAATCAGTTGTGGGCGGAACTCTCTCTCTGACAAAATTTCCTAAAGATACTGTCATGCCACTAGGTCAAATGCTTTCTCAGCATCTAGGAGGATCACAGCCACATTGTCTCCCGTTGCCTCAGCTATATCCAATAGTGAAATAACCCATCTAACATGGTTTGTGTTCCCCTGCCTGGTACAAATTCATGGTGAGACTAATTTGGCTATGAGCCTCTGTAGCCGATTAGGTAAGACCTTTGAAATACTTTAGCATCAGAGTATATCAGAGAGATGGGGCAATACGAGGCAGGTAGTTCCTGTGATTTTCCCTTTTTAGCAAAAATCACTATAACCATTCCCTGCCAAGAGGTGGGTTGGATTTCCCGATGTTGAACACCTAAAAAAAGATTATGAATTATCGGGGCAAGCTCATATTGAAGCATCTTATAGAGCGCCAAAGGGATTTTATCCGGGCCTTAAGCTTTCCCAGAAGATAAAGAGCCTAAAGCACTACTACCTGTTTGACCGCAAACTCTGCTTCCATCTCCAGATGTGTAGCATCATCGATTTTGTTAAGTACCAAGTACCTAGCTTCTGATCCCATTTAACCAGATACAGGAGGGTCTGCTTGATTTGATTCTTTATAAAACTGCTCAAAAACCCCCATAAACTCCGCCGGATTCGTTTCATACTGCCCCTCACTGTACTTTATTTTGATTATATTGTTTCTAACAGTCTTCTGCCTTGTGCATAGGGCCAGCAGCCTTTCTGGTGATTCCCTGTATTCGTAGATCTCTCTTTGATATGCTTGATAGGTTTGGGCCACTCTCACCTGAAAATGGCTATTAATTTCTGACTTTGCTGTTGCTAGTTTCGACATGACCTCCCTTAATTCCTCCTCTAGTCCCCCTTCGTTGATCAATTTCAGATGTTTCACCTCCAATTGTGCCAACTGTACTATTAATGAATTAACCTCTTCTTTCTGCATCTTACGATGCTGGCCGACATAGCTAATGACTTCTCCCCTGATCCTAGCTTTAAAGGAATCCCCAATACAATACGTGAGGCACTATATTGATTCATGTCAAAGAACTCTCTTACCCACTGTTTAATATAGGCAAACAATTCTTAGTTGTTCTTATCGAATGTCCAGCTACGCTACCTAGCCTCTATTCCTTGCCCTGTTACTTCCAACAATAATGGGTTACGATCCGAGAAAAGTTGGGGCAGTTTAGTTATCCCTCCCTCATCGCCGATTTTAGTGGAAGTCAAAAATTAATCTAACCAAATGCATTTTTGATGGGGGGGGGTGAGAATTAGGAATATCCGGGATCAGTAGCATTCTTATATGCCCAGACATCAGTAAAACCATCGTTAAGACAGAGTATGCACAATAGGGTCAAGGGAAGCACAATCCTAAGCAGGTGTAAAACAAGTAATATGTAATTACAAAAGTTGAGACAAAACAATTAGGTAGAATCCAATTGAAATAGTCAATGAAACTTCTTTTCCAAATAAGGTACAAAACCAACTATAGTCCATGTATGTTAATTTTTCCATTTTATTCACAAGGCTTCATAAAAAATAATCAACAAGATCTACAAGGTCTACATAGCACTCCGCCTCAACAAAAGGTGTTAGAGTATATTAATAGCCCATTTGACTCTTTCCAAACAAATTGATAAGTGATAGTGCGGTTCCTTTCCTATTTGGAAAACACCACTACCAAAACATGCTTTTCATCAGTAAAACCATGACTGTTCTTAAAGGTAGTTAATGCTCTATACATCTGAGGCTTCCTCCCAATATATCTTAGCCCACCATCCTGAGAGGGCCCCAAACTATATTCAAGTCACCACATATTATCAAGATGGGTTGGCCAGAAGGCAAGCTCCACTTGCAGATCCTCCCGGATTTTAGGGTCAACTTGATTTGAGCCATATGTAGTCCCTATCGTCAGCCCAGTAGTTAGTGTGAGTATTGCCCATCACCCCCTTTATCTGCTAATGTACGCTTAACTATCCCAGCTCAATGCCTAATATATATGGCAACCCCTCTAATCATAGAAGTCTGTATGGAGCATACGGCCAACTCACACCACCTTATCTGACGGGCATCCTTATTACACCATGGGGTATGTGTCTCTTGGATACAAATTATCTCTGGGTTAATACATTTTAGTATTTCCTATACCTTGGCTCTTTTCTTTTTATAATTCAGCCCCCCCAGGTTTTCTGAACAAATCCTCAACTTAGCCATAGTTAGATACAGCATTCGTCCATCTGCACCATACAGCTCTAAAGTTCTTTCCTAGATCTTCTACTTTTGCTTTTCCTTTCTGGTGTATTTTCCCTGTATTCCACTCCTACCCCCCCCCTTGACCTCCCTCTTCCTCCCCTCCCACCCCCCTCTTTTCCACCCACCCAACCTTCCCCTACCCTACCCCTCTCCCTTCCCCTGGAAGCTTCCAGACCGCTGGTATGTTAGGCAATGAAGAAGCCCTACACCAAGACCCAAGAGCCCCCCTCCTATTGAATCTATTGGATTCCACCAAAATCAAAAGACAAACAGAAGCTTCCCCCAAAAATAGCAAAAATAAAATAAGAGGAAGAAAGAGAGAAACACAATAGCTAATACACACTTCAGCAAACCCCTAGTTTATCTCTATTCCATTCCAGATCCTACATCCTGACAATCCAGACAGTTCGTCAATATTTAAGTCCTACTTTCCCTGCACCCACCCACAGAGTTCCCCCAAGAATCCCTTCTAATCTCGTATGTGAAAAAATAAGTCCTGTCTCCAACTACCACTTATAAATTTGCTGGGTTCATCAGGTAGGCCTGTGCACCTTTTGCATGAAATGGACTAATCATCTGCCGTAATCTCCAAAGTCTCTTTACAGTTACATGGCAAAAGTCAGGTCAGGTGAAGAACTCAATGTCATCTACCTTGCTCTTACTTTCTGGTCTGTCCTTCTCATAAAAATCTCCCTGAGGAGATAATTCCTGAAATACACTAGTACAGCTCTGGGTTTTGCATCAACTCCAAATGGCTGTTTCAAGGTTAAGGGGACCCGGTGGGTGCGTTGGATTTCTTGAGCCCAATTCCACCCTTGGATATTGGGAAATGCCCTTCTAAGGGCCGGATTCCGATGTCGGATGGACCTGAGTCCGTCCGACATCGGTCAGGAGCCATAACCGACTGACCTGCTGTTGTCTGTTATGGCCCTGCTAAAACGATGCGACTGAACAGGGTTCGGTCACCCTCGTATACTTCACAATGCAAGAATGCATTCCGAGCAGAAAGCAGGCTTGCAATGTGAAAAGCAGGGGTGCAGTTCACCCTGTGTCCGGCACTCCAAGGTGCCTACCACAAGGTGCAGGGATCCACAGAGGGGCACCATAGGTGACCCCAGGCTTCCATTCGGGGACTCGCACCCATGGGGGCCCCACTGGGGGCCCCAAAGACAGTTTCAACTGCCTTTTTGTGCCAGAAAAACCGGCACAAAAAGGCTGTGAAAAACTGCCATTGTACTCACTCGGTCCCAAAGAGGCGGCCGGGGGAGTACTGAGGGATTTCCGGACGGCAGACAGGCTCTCCGAGCCTGTCATCTGCAATCCAGAAATCCGAGTTGGATTCCTTTGCGACCGAGCCCATCAGAATGGCTAGGTTGGAAAGGAATCCGTGCGACACGTTCCGGTTCAGTCGGAAGGGCTCCAACCATCGTTAGGAGCCCTTCCGACCAAATTCGGAATCAGGCCCTTAATAGATCCACCACATAGAGATGCATGTCCATGCCTTCCTTGTTCTCGCGAATACCCAGGAACCGCAGGTTGTGCCGGCGCTGTTGTTTTTCTTGATCCTTCAATTTCCATCGAATATCAACTAACCTGGCCTCACGTAATTCCGTCCGGCTCTCAGCTGCTGCAATATCTGTCACCAGCTCTGTCAGTTAGTTAGAGATACTGCAGCATATTTTGACAACTTTCCGTACTGACCCCTAGCACCTTGCAGATAGCTGTCTGGGAGTGTCTGCTATACTGTCTTGTTTCTTCCCGATGTGCCGTAATAGACTGCAAGATAGCATCCAATGTTGTGGCAGCACTGCGTTCAGAATCTGGTGCTTTGCCCCCAGCAGCTCCCATTATTTGGTTAGTTGGAGAATAAGCCCAATATCGATTTTTTCCTTTTTCTTTGTGCTGTCCCAACAACCATAACTTCTTGTTAGCTATGCATGGTTGCAGCAGTGTCCATTCCACTAGTATCGGGTAGGCTTTCATTCTCGCTCGTACTAGACAAGGAGACAGAATCACCCACAGACCAGGTATCATCCAATTTGTTGTCCCTACATCAGTATCCGTCACACCCCCGCCTTCCCTATTGTGATTTAGCCTCTGACGTCGTGCTTGCCCCAAAGTCTTGTCAAGAGTTTTCCAATTCCTATTCTGGTGAGAGTTCTCAGAGGGGTCTTTCTGTAGTTACCCTTCTTCTCTACTTGTGATATATTTTATTATATTTTCAGTGTGAATATTATTTCTAGAATAAGTATAAGTATCTCTATTTTGGTCATATTTGTCCCTTCCCCTCCCCCCATCTGAAAAGCCCGCATTAGATGTCTTGGCGCCCCCATCGCTATTGTCACATATCTGTGCGCATCCAGGCACTATCAGATTGAGTGTTGCCTGAATGTAATTTACCTGCAATATGGCCATAAGTGTTGCCTTTCAGGCACCTTTGACTGGGCCCTCCACTTCAACATGCTCCTTGGTGCCCGTTCCAGATCTGGGTCCTGGTCACGGCCTAGAGCCTCAGAGTAATTCCACAATTGTAGGACTGGGCAGTTGCTGTTGGGGAACAGCCCCCCCTTCCCCATCCTCTGTGGACTGTTGTCCTTCCGGGTCATAGTTTATCCTCGGCGACCAGAATGCTGGGCACAGAATGGACAGATACTGTGGCTGTATTCATTTTTGGGCTGCCTGCCTTCCCCAAGCTGCTGATTGTCCCTTCGGCTTCATCCTGAACGGTGAGTGCAGCTCCGAACAACAGCAGTCAGGGCGGGTCAACGTGTTATGAAGCTTCTCGCAGATCAATAACAGCTCCTGCTATCCGCCCGCAATTTTGCATGTGGGGGTACAGCTGCTTGCCGCCTCTCTCGATAGCCTCACCAAAGTACTCAGCATATCTGACAGCATCTTCTAATCAGACCCAGGTGGGGGGGAATCAGAGGGCCTCAATAGATCGATGTGCTGTGAAATGCGAATGGTTGCCTCAGCTGACCGACATCTTGCTTCACTTCTGAATGTATGACCATTCTCAAAGAAGCTTGCAGGCCTACTACTAGAAAATGCTTTGCAACAAAATGAAAAAGATTTGTCTGTCGCTGTCATAATACGAGTATCCATTCATTTAATGCTACAATACAAAAAATTGTTTGTTACTTGTATCTACTGCTTTCAGGCCTTGCATTCACATCTATACACCTACATCTGGGTGCAGTGGCTGCCTATTTGCAAAATAGACAACACCTGTCTTTGTTCAAAGACACAATCATCAAAACCTTTATGGAAGGGAGTGATTCCACTTCGGGTTCCACCTGCACCTACCTGGAATCTTAACATTGTGCTCACAAGACTTATGGGCCCACCATTTGAAACACTACATAACTGCTCCCTTCAATTTGTATTTTTGAATGTGTTTTCTTAATTGTCATTACTTCAGTCAGATGTCCAGGCACTAACTTTGGAAGATCTTTTCATCTAGCTCTACCGAGATAGGGTGGTCCCTCGCACCAACCCAAAATTCCTTCCAAAGGTGGTCTATCATTTCCACCTTAATCAATCAAGTTACTTGTGTTCTTACCTCAACTAGACTCAGTTATGGAGAGGGCTCTCCATGCATTAGATTTTAAGAGAGCCCCTATGTACTACATTGACAGAACAAAAGACTTTCACAAAACCAAAAGCTTTTTTTCGTTTACGCCCCCTCATAAAAGAAAGTCCATATACAAATCAAACATTGCTATGTGGATAGTTAAATGCATTCAGTATTATAAGATAATGCAAAAAGGACTTTACCTACACCCCCTAAAGCATACTCTACTCGCAGAAAAGGGGCTTCTATGGCTTTCGTGGGCAGTATCTCACTAGCTGATAAGTGCAAGGCAGCTACATGGTCTACACAACACACTTTCCCTAAACATTATGTGGATGTTCTAGCACGCCAGCAAGCTAATGTAGGTCAGACAGTGCTAGGTACACTCATTCAAATAACTGCAACATCCACAGGTTAGCCACCGCGTTGGAGGGCACTGCTATACAGTCTATGCAAAGCATGTATATCAAAAGCCACACAATCCTCAAATGGAATATATTACTTACCCTGAAAGCATCTGTTCTTGGCATGTAGTGCTGTAGATTCACATGCATCCACCCTACTCCCTGAACACCTGTGGCAGTCCCTTTACTTTTTTCATTTGTATGAACATCTCTTTACTTACACTAACATTACACTCCATTCTCATCCTCTGCGGGAAAACAATCTAGCAATGGAGTAGATGCCCATGTGCATTATCACGAAGAGGAGAAGTCACTCAACCTTGTGACTTGAAAATCTTCTTCGTAGATAAACAACTTGCACACATCCGGACCGGACACTAGATGGCAGCAAAATTCAAAGCATGTGAATCTACAGCACAACATGACAAGAACAGATGCTTACATGGTAAATAACATAGGGGTTTATGTACAAGCCACTTGCGCCACCGGTACGTCACTTTTTCCCATGTTAACATTGACACACCAGCGACGCAAGGGGCTTGTAAATCAGCCTCATAATGCTTAGGTCCTGGAGTGATCAGTGAATATAAATGAAAAAAAGTCTTAATAACAAACATGCTTGTCTGCAATACACAGGGATATTCCAGGCAGAGCGAGAATATCAAAAAAGTAAAATACAATCCCATAATGCATTTGTAATGTATCCTTATGATGACACATAGATTTCTATGGCTGGTCCAATGTTATGTTGAATGTTTAAAAATGTGCAGAGAGCACATATACTAAACAGTTTTTTTTTCTCTGAAATGGAAGAATTCTAATCATATAATAGGTTAGGGGGTATGCAATTATTGAAGAACCATATTTTAAGAGAACGTCTGAAAGAAAGTAGATGAGTCTCCCCACTAAAAGTAGCCGGGAGACAGGGAGGACTAGGTAGTGGAGGGATTCCAGAGCACGGGATTGCAGACCAAAAACTCTGCATTTACAAAATCAGGATTTTGGAAATGTAGGTACACTCAAAACATTCGCAAATGATGAACAAAAAGTATAAACTGGGGTATGCTAGGCTACTCAATTAAAGATGAACGTGGGGCACGAACCATGTAGTGCGTTGAAGGTAACAAAGAGGCATTTCAAATGGATTTGATGTTCAAATATAAAGAAGCAGCTCAATTTTGTACTACCTGTAATATATTTAATGATGTGCTTGGATGTCCAAGATAAAGAGAGCTTTCATTTTCTATCTAGCAACCAATTGATGCTTTAAACGCTGCTCTTCGTGGTTAAAAATTGTAAAATATTCCTAATCATTTCAAAATTGAAAAAACATGTTAGGACAGCTGAAGGAATTTGGTTAGTTAATGTGAGTTTAGACACTGTGTATACATATTGTCAGCTGTATGTTGCTCAGAGAGTCATTTGAAGAGGCAGGAGGGAAATGTCCCATTTCAATGTCCACTTTAATTTGTGTAATCTTGTCTGGAAAATAGCATTCAATTGATCAGTACACAGTTGGCAGGGTTCAATCTTCAGCAATATTCTCGTCATGCCAGACTACACCAAAGACCTCCTTTTGTACATTGCCTATGTTTATAATCTTCTTAGAATAAGCTCTTGCTGCCCACCAAAAAGTCAAAGAATTTATAAGATGTCCAACCTTTTTTTTACTATGATTTATCAAGATTATTGCATTTTCCTTCGTCAGTTGCGCTCTAACTGATGTAGTTTAGTTTTAGTGCTTTTGAGTTCCTGGAATAACCAGGGAGCTACCCTATTTCATTTGATGATCTGTGTCACTGTTAGGCTGGCGTGGTTGTCTTTTACCTCTCTAAGCCATCTAGTGAGAACTTCATTTTGGGATTCCAATATGTTCTGAGTAGAACTGGCTTTCATAAGGGTATTGCTAAGCACAACTGAGCTAGTTTTAATCCAATGATGAAGCAAAACCATTTGTTTATGAGAAGGTCCCTTTCCTGCCGATAAGGGAATAAAGAATTGAGTAGTGTGGTAGTCTGATCAAATTCAAGAAACATTTCAAATTAAATTGCAATTTATAAAGCGCTCTACTACCCGTGGGTGTCTAGATATTAGATATAGAAAAAAGACTAACCAGACAGACAATAGGCAGAGAAGTGATGAAGCAATGTGAACATAGCTATTTGTAAAACAGCCACGTATTGAGGGCCTTTCTGAAAGTTGATAAATTAGTTTTTCTTTTTAAGTTCAGGGGCATAGAGTTAAATACTTTGGCCTTTGGCACCATAAAGCTTTTGCCACCCCAGGTGGCTTCCTCAACCTTAAGAGCACCCACATTAGCCAAATATGAAGATCTTAATGGTCTTGAAGAAATGTACCATTGGAAAAACTGCCCTATGGATTATGGACACTCAAGGTGCAGGGCCTTGAAAGCTATACAAAGAAATTTAAACTCCACCGCTTCTGCACTGAAAGCCAGTGGTGTAAACGGAGAGTGTGGGAGACCGATTGATATTTTGGTATCCCTAAGGTAGTCTTGCTGCCACATTTTGAAACATTTGGAGCTTGCGCAGGGATTTATTTTCTGCCTTGTACAGGTCAATTGGGATAAATGGGGGGAAAAGTTCTGAGTATTTTGAACATTAAAAAGCAAGATGAAGTGATGGCATTAACATGTCCTTCAAAGGAGAGCTAAGTTCTCATCAAAGTGAGCTCCTACGTTGTTTGCTTAAACAGGTGTAGGGAGAACTCCTAATTCCCGGGGCCACCAGTTAGGAGACAATAAGGATGTATAATTGCCAGAGTGCAGAACCTCTGTTTTATACTAGTTCAGCTTCAGACAGTTGTTTGACATCCAACTCCCAATCTGTTGCATGCAATCATGGAAACAAGCAGCGGTCCTCTCTTGAACTTCCGTAATAGACACCACAACATGGGTGTCGTCAGCATATGAGACTACCTTGAAACTGTAGCTTTTAATCAGTAGTGCTAGAGGTGTTACATACAGGTTGAAGAGAGGTGAACTCAATGATGACCCTTGCGGTACCCCGCAGGGTAATTTAAAAGGGTATCTAATGCTGTTTAGTTAACAAATTCTCTGTCTGAAGGAAATGATTGAAGAAGTGTAAGGGCCTTGCCCCTTGTGACGAAAGATAACAGGCAGTTGATTAGAAGGCCATGGTTCACTGTGTCGAACGCTGATGAGAGCTACGCCTTCAACTTGATGATGTACTTACCCAGGTTCTTATCCTCACCACCACTGACTGGTGCCCTGTGTGCATGGTGTAAACATTTATAGGACACAGTGTACTAAACTTCCAAATGAAAAAATATAGTAACTTTGTAAAACATATCCCATCGCCAAGCAGTAATTGAAGCATGGACATGCACTAGAAGTGGTCTTTCAGGAGTTAGTAAGGGCACATGGGTAATGGCAGAACTGCTGTTGCCTTTTCTGTACCCTCTCTGTTAAAAAAATATACAGGTGATTCACAAAAGCATTTATGAGAACGTAAAGCTGTATGTAATCTTACAAATCTTTGTGAATCAGCCCCAAAACATCCAACTTCTTATTACTGAAAGTTGAAAAACTGCACAGACCTTGCTATTTATACTAATTGTATGTGAATGTTACCTGAATAATCCCATTTTACTCATAGGTTAGATGTATCTGGGCTAACTCACAAAACCATGCATGACCATTTAAAGGAGTACTCCAGAAGTAGTACTTGTGTACTTCAAAATAACTTTCCGAAAAGATTACTTTATGTAGCTTTCACAAATTGGAAGGTCTGGCAATCGATCATATCTCACAAGCACTACAGCAGACGAAAGAAAAATGGAAGTGGGGAAAAGCACACATGACACTCTAGCTCAGTGCTAGCTCAGATGAATAAAGCTAGCTCAGTGCTAGCTCAGATGATTATATTTATGACTAGGGTAAACACTTATCTTTTAATTTTATGTGCCGGATACTGCAGTTGTAAAGATACTACTAGTAAAATGCTTCTGAGAATAGCAAACAATCGCAATCCTAAGCTTACACAAAAGTGTACGTTTACCTTTGTGAATGGGGCCCTAAGATGGAATCGTACTTGCTGCAGAGCTAGAAAGTCTTTATTTCCATGATCCAAAAAGACAGCAAACAATAAAGCAACACAATTCCAGCTAGTCAGAAACTCAAAAACAAAATGTTGTTTTCGTTCAATCAACCTGTACATTTCTTTCCTCAGAAAAAGTTCAGAAGGAACTGGATACAGTCCTGGGAGAGTCGCATGTGATCCATTACGAGGACCGGGAGAGACTTCCATACACCAATGCCGTGGTGCATGAGGTCCTACGATATGGCAACGGAGGGATCCTTTTTCGACAGGCTATGAAGCAGACCTCGCTGAAGGGATTCACCTTTGAAAAGGTACAGAAACACCAATATCGTGGTTCAGGCTAGCACCAACTGCAGACATCCTATTACAAGCCAGGTCCCGGCACACCAGTAGTGGGGGGTAGTAGATAACACTATCTCTGCAGTACTGGCATAACACAAAATGAGGTCCCCACTGCAGAAAGTGATGAGAGGCTCTCATATCTCACACATATTCATTGGCTTGAGCTGAATGGGCACCTGAAGGGTTAGGGCCCTACAGTGCCGCTGCACCCCTTTCCCGCAGTGATTGAGCATGGCTAGGGATAGAAACACCGTGGTTGTAAGATGTGGTGCGACATAGACAACTTCCACCATCAGGTGAGGTAGCACCTGCATGAGACCTCATTTTATGGGAACAATATTGAGTGTGGCCCCCCTTATCTGTTGGTTGAAAGTTTGGATTAATTCTGATTTACACCTAAATCATTTGATAATGAAAGATTGTCTCAAACTAGATAAAGCTAAGGATATCCAGTGGTTATCCTACGTGAGCCATGAGCTGAGACAACTAGGCCGACCTGAACTTTTTGAAAACCCGGCATCTATTGTCAAAGGGGACATTGGCTGGGTGAGGGAAAATTTTATGGCCCGTAAAGCCATGGAGAGGGAGGAACATGAGCTTAAAAAACCCCTTGTCAGAGCCCATAATTTACTGACCAAGACACCAGCGATAGAGCCGTATCTACAGATAGTTACAAGGCCTTTCCACCGAATTTTATTGACAAAATTTAGGTTTAATTTAATTCATTTTGCCTTGGGAGTGTTTGATGGGCGGAGTAAGCCTGAGGATACGGCACTTTGCAAATGTGATAATATGTCCATACAGGATACAATGCACTTTACCTTCTTTTGCGAATTTTATAACGAGAGCAGGTCAAAATTCCTGAAACTCCTGTTAAGAAGTCTGGGGATTGCCCAGGTGAGGCCTGCTTTATTATACCTACAGATGCTTGATACTCCCTGGGTAATTTTTAATATGGCTAGTTTTCTGGTTGCTGCTATACGTGCAAAGAACTTAAGATGTATAAATAATGGTGTTGGTATGGATATTCAGTGCTCATGATCACTTCTACTGTTTCTTCTATCTACCTCACGTTTTTAAATTATGCTTTTTGATAAAATTGTAAATAGATTGTTAATGATGATTTAAAAAAGAAATTGTATGTTTATGTGTACTTTGTATGATTTTAATTAATCGAATAAAGTGGTATTGACTTAAGAAATGTAGTAGGTTGACAGCCACTCACCTCAGTAGCCCAAGCTGCCAAGTTTTCAGATTGGATTATGTGTGGCTTCTCTATGGTTTCAGTATGCGAATGAGTGACATTCTACTGCCAAATGTGTGGCACTTTGAATCAAAGAGTGACCAGCTTTTGGATGCCTCTCTGTGAGTCTTTTTATATTGCACCCAGAGGTGTCATAAATATTGAACACAACAATGAACATACATGCTTCAATTCCTAAAATATTGGACAGTGAGGTCAATAGACGAAATATTCATCTTCAAAATGTCTCAGTCACTCCTCTGCTTACCACTTTGCCACAAATTCACAATAGTTAATGACTTACGGCTTTTTTCTCCATACATCTTTTTGAATTCTTCCATCAACATGTCTCATACGTCATCTCCTTCCTTTTCATCACTGCTTTTCCCTCTGTGTTGCATCTACTTTCTATTGCCCACTTAGCACACACCCATCTATTCTTTCTCTGTCCTCACCTGTAAACACAATACATTCTTTTTGCTTGGTACTCAGTATTTGAACAGCTGTGTACCTCCTTTACACACTTTCATATAAAATGGGGAATACAATTGGCACATACGTGATTATCACTCTGTGCCATCTACAAAGATGCACAGGGTTGGGTGAACAAAAATCCTGAACACCTTACTGGCGCTGTGAGAAAATCTCATTGCCTTCAGCCATCACCTCCAGAGCTTTGATTGGGCCCCTTCTTGCACGTCCACCCATAACCTGAGCCTACTCAAACACCTAGAGGTGACTCAGATCACAGCATACTATAAAAGAGTAATGTGCAACATGGGAAAGATACAGAAACATGACATCTGGATAAAGCATACACTATCAGGGAATGCAAGATGAAGTAAAATGTGAAATGTAAACGAGTACTGCATCATTGAAATGGATTACCTGAAGGGTTAACCATCCCTCTATGCACTCTGCACAGGTGCCCTAGAAACAGATTGTACATATTCAGGTCACCTTACTGATCCACTGATTGGCCCTGTGAAAAATGGTCACTGTTTTCAGCCTCCACTACAGAGTACTTAATCCTTCGGAGTCATGCCCTCCCAACCATTGTCTGAAGTTATCCAGAGAAAAATATAGGCCGCCAATGACTGGACATGTGGTAACATTTTTTAAATTTGTAATTATATTCTGAAATATATGGCTCTTGGCAGGGCTGAGTAGCAGACAGTGTAGACAGCACATTAGCAGAAGAACCCAAAATAAACTCTCTTTACAAATCACAGTTGGTGATCTGAGCTCTGTAGAACTGATTTGATGAAATTGAATATGCCTGTATTCATGTTACTGCAGGGTAAATATATCAAACCATACTATAGGATAGCGAAAATACTGAGAGGAATTGCTAGGTTACTCTCTTTTGTTCCCTCTCATTCTCTCTCTCTCCCTTTCTCCTTCTTTCCCTGGCTTCCATGCCTTTTCTCTCTCGCTTACACTCTTGCTCCCTTTGCTTCTGCACCTCTCTTTATTTGTACTCCTTTCTTTTTAACTCTGTGTGATATTTTCCCTAGATGAAGGGACAGTGTGTGGGTTCTGGGAACAATCCATGGTGAGCACTTTGATTATTTTAGACACTCAGTACTTGGGTTATGTGTGTGAATTCACAGTTTAAACGGAGAAGATGAGGGACTTTGAGTTTTACCAGCAACCAAATGGTTCTTAATAGAGATATTGTTTAAAAGAAGATTTCTAGACCTGTTTGTGGATCACTGGGTTATCTGTTTCCTAAATGCAAATACTCCACAACAAGGGGAGAAGAAGAGGTAGCACTATTTTGTGCTGAATTACTTTGTCCAATATTTGTCAACCTCAAACTACTCCCACGGGAATTCAGGGGGTAGTGAAAAAAATTGAATTTTTTAGGGGGAGGAGGTGGCGTGGGTGTGAGAGTAAAATTGTCCCTGAGGATAAAAAAACCTGTATCTCTGCCTTAATACTGAGCTGCCACCAATCACTAGTCACCCTGTAGACTGTTTGGGAGGTATTACCCTGTATCCACTAAGCCTGATACATTTAGGTGCACCCCCTTTTCAGCAGAGCCTTGTGTTCTCCTGGGAAGCAAAAGGAAACAAGGGCAGAACATTAATTGAGCTATAGATGTGCAGTCTACTGTGTACAAACACAGAGTTAGTCTTTAGAAGTCAAATGGGAACAGAAATGATCTGTCTATCGCTCTCTCTCTCTCGCTCTTTCACTCTCTCTCTACCCTCATTCCCTCCTTCCTTGAAAAAAGGCATATTAGGCTACTAAATCTCAAATACTCTAATATTTTCCAGCTAAGGTATAGAAATTCGTTTTTCCAAAAAAGTATACTTACATATAAGAATCACTAGCTTTTTGTAAACAGAAGTGGTGGAGGCTACAGTACCGAAAGCACATTTGTGACTCAAGGGGTTATTCAGGTCTTCGGGTTCTTTACTTTGTTGGTCAGGGTGACAGATGACATTACACCCTCCACTCAAATTCCTAAAGCGTGAGTCTAATCTCAGCAACAGTAAAGAAAGTGTTGGACTTCGGAGAGGTTATATTTACTATTCCAAATCCACTGTAAGCAAAATTAGGGAAAGTGTTGGTCTTCAGGAGGGTTACATATACTATTCCAACTTCTTATAATTAAAAAAAACATGTGAAATAATACAATCAATAAAAAAATTGAACATTAAGTATATGTATTATATAAATAAAAAAAAACATAAATAAATAATTGAACAAAAAAAAATGTAAAGGTCTGTTGGCTCCGTACTAACAAAAAACACCCAAATATGAAATTAAAATATAAATAAAACAATAATTAACATATTACTTAAATAAGACAAGACAAATACTAAATATAACATAAAATTAACTTTTTTTATGTATGAAATACACTTATCAATTAATAAATAATTCAAAAAATTTTACGTATCAAATACAAGATTTATAGACCAAGTATCATGTAATTCATATAAAACGTTCATTAAAATATACATTTCAAATAACTTCCCAGGATTTCCCCCTACCTACCCAAACCCAGCTACAAAATTATAAATTACTAACTAACTAAAAAGAAATATTACACATTTAAAATTGCAAGCTATAGTAAAGAAAAGGTGTGCTAATAATTCCAAATGTCTAATTAATCACAACTGTACTCATGTAAACTTTTTTAGCTACATCAATATTGTTGAAAACGCTATATATATATATATATATATATATATATATATATATATATATATATATATATATATATATATATATATATATATATATATATATATATATATATATATATCAAAATGATATCATTTTGTCCAATAGTCTGTTATTCAATATTTTTGTAACTATACTATTTTTGACACAAAATTAATTTTGCTTGACTTTTTTTTTAAATTCTGTGGAGGCTAAAAAAAAATTGTGATACCAGGCATTTTATTTCACTAGGCACTTTGTTTACTGTTGAAGGGCATCCTAACTTGCCACTTAGAGGGAGCAACACCACTGTCTAGCGAGCCATGCTCTAGTCTTCCAAGGAGGATAGTTTTTAAACATCTATGGGAGTGCGGCCACGCAGCTGGCACGCCAAAGGCAAGCCTATCTGCGCCTGTCAGTGAGCGTAATACACCATGTGCTGGGACTTCTGGTCTTTTTCTTTCTTTCTCAAAGGAGCAGTTGCTCAATCTTAACACCTCAGGTAATCTTACTAGGTGTTACTATTGAGATACTGAGATTAACCTACATTTTTGTGCCTGCAATTTTTGCAATTTTACCACCTGTCTCAAAGGCATTAATCAAACATTAGGATCACAACAGTGCTCAGTGCATGCAGCAAACTTGTTATGCTGTTTTCAGATCAATGTTAGATGATTAGGTAAAAACAAATATGATCTCTTTGAATTTGGCGAGTCTTATCAATCAATCAATCAATCAAGAGTATTTGTAAAGCGCGCTACTCACCAGCTAGGGTCTCAAGACGCTGGGAGGGGGCTGCTACTGCTCGAAAAGCCAGGTCTTGAGTTGCTTCCTGAAGGAGAGATGGTCCTGGGTGAGTCGTAGGTGGGTGGGGAGGGTGTTCCAGGTCTTGGCCGCCAGGTAGGTGAAGGATCTTCCTCCGGTGGTGGTTCTGCGGATACGTCGGACGGTGGCAAGGGCGAGGCTGGCAGAGTGGAGCTGGCGGGTTGGCGTGTAGAACGCGAGGCGGTTGTTGAGGTATTCGGGGCCCAAGACGTGGAGAGCCTTATTTGCGTGGGTGAGGAGTCTGTTCGTGATCCTTTTGCTGACGGGGAGCCAGTGCAGGTCCCTCAGGTGATCAGAGATGTGGCTGTGTCGGGGGATGTCCAAGACGAATCGTGCTGAGGCGTTCTGGATGCGCTGGAGTCTTTTCTGTAGTTTGGCGGTGGTCCCAGCGTAGAGGGTGTTCCCGTAGTCCAGACAGCTGGTGACAAGGGCCTGGGTGACCATTTTCCTGGTTCCAGTGGGGATCAACAAAGCGGCTACACGATATCATGATTCGCTAAGTAAGGTAGTCCACAAACATGTCCGGATAAAAAAAAATAGATTGTTTAGACAAAAGCCATCCGCCCCCCAGTTCTCTTCTGCCCTTAGATCTATGACACAAATATGCCATAGAATAGAGAAATCCTGGAGACTGAATTACAATGAGATAGGCAAAAGAAGATATAGAGATGCAATCTGTGAATATAAAAAACTTATGTTGACTAATTTTTGTCAGAGAAAATTACATTTGCCTCAAATTCCTCAGAATAATTTATAAAAGTAGTTCAGTCTCTTTTAAAATATAGTCTTCCTTCCATCTTTCCCCCTCCCAGGCGTTCTGTGATAAACTAGGTGACTTTTTTAAAAACAAAGTGGAGTCAGTATACAAGGAGTTCGGTTATCTGTACACCTGTTATGTTATGTTATGTTAATAACATTTATTAGGCGCAACAGCTGCCCCAGCGAAGGGGCGTCCTGGCGCCTGATCACATGTACAACACAACAGATCAAAGCTGAGAAGTGGGGACATTAGATAGCAGAGATGAACAGGTGGGTCATCTGATTTGAGTGCAGAAACCTTGTTCACTGACTAGAAAAGATCAGAACTATGTAATTTCTCCCTTTTAACTGCTGATCAAGTGATAATTTTAATCAAGCACATTAAGTCAGGAGCCCCCCGGGATGCTTGCCCACCTAAGCTAGTACAAAATCTGGCTGTGAGTCATGCCCCAGCTCTCATGATTTTGAAGAATATCGGCACTACAGCAGGCATCTTTCTATCAGAATGGAAGAAGGCATCCATATTGCCTCTACTAAAAAACCTTCATTGGATCCTACAGAGAAGAATCATTTTTGCCCAATATCACGGCTTCCGTATGCAGCTAAGTTACGTGAAAAACATCTTAATACATGTTTGGCAGACTATTTAGAAGAGAATTCCCTGCTACACAATGCACAGTACAGTTTTAGAGCAGGCCATAGTAAAGCAATAGCAATGATAGCTATCTCAGAAGAGATTAGATCTAATAAAGATGCAGGAAGGAGAGCTGCAGTGCTCCTTCTGGACTTTTCATGTTACTAGATCGTATGTCCAACATTGGTCTTCTCTCTTCTTTTTCAATGGACGGGGAGCAGATGGTGTTGCTGGGTGAATTTAATTCTAGATCTTTCTCCCTTCCCTGTGGCGTCCCTCAGGGGTCCACACTCACCCCAATGCTTTTTAACATATCGGTAAGTCCTTTGGCAGAGTTGATTTACTTCTTTGGGTTTGCCACAGTTACGTATGCTGATGATACACAGATTGTGATCTACGTTGCCAACAACCTAGAAGAAGTTGCTGACAGATTTAACAAGTGTATGAGATAAATTGTCCACTGAATGTCGTCTAATTGTCTCAACTTAAATTGAGACAAACTGAGGTTCTTATTTTCGGGAAGGAGACTACTTTTTGGAATGGATCATGGTGGCTCTGGACTCTTAGTCCCCTCGGTGAACCTATCACTAAGGTATGGAACCTCGGAGTAGTCTTTGTCTCAGATCTGTCTTTCAGGGAACAGGTGAACAAACTGACCTCTTCAGGTTTTTTGATTCTAAGATCCCGAAAGTGCTGCATTTTCATTGCTTTTCAGCTGCAAGAAACAGATGTCATTGCCTTGGTTTTGTCATGGATAGACTACTGTATCGCCCACTATGTAGGTGCCTTGCAGGGTGCATTAAGAAAATCTCCTGACACTACAGAATGCAGATGCCCACCTTCTTAACAAACTTCCCAAACACAAGTCAGTAACAAACGCCTTGGTGGAGCTTCACTAGCTTCCTGTAAGGAAGAGAGTTGCCTTCAAGGCACTTTGTCTGACACATGAAGCTCTCAATGAAGTAGCTCCTGACTACCTTAGTAAAACATTTAAGTGGAACCATCCTCAGAGAAGTCCAAGATCTGCCTTCTTATATCTAGTGTCTGTTCCAAGGATAAAGTAGGCTTCCTGTGGTGGCCGCAGCTTTGTCTTTTCACCTGTCAGCTATGGAACACCTTTCCATTGCATATTAAAAGCCAGTCCAATTTGCTTAGTTTCCGTAAATAGCTGAAGTCTTGGCTGTTTTCTCTTCCATTATAACCCTTATATGCCTCTGGTCAGTGCTGAAGGTCCTTAGCGCCAAGTCACCTTTGGGTAGTCAGGCTCAAGAAATATCAAATATCAATATCAAATATCAATGTGATACTATCTATCAGAACATTGGAATGTCGGGCGCTCCATTGAAAACAATTGAGTGCTTCGGACTTCTAATGGCCGGTAGAAGCCCGGTGCTCCAACATTCTAAAGTTTGTTCACAGCTGTTGTTGTGAACAAAAGTCCTCACTGACCCCTCGGGCTCTGAGAGGCATGTGTTTTATAAATTAGAACATTCTTCCCTCTAGGGCCAGAATGTTCTAATAGCCTTTGAGTCCTCCGAAGTGGGCTCTACTGCCTTAGTAATGCCCGCTCCTTTGTTAAACGCTGGAGCAGGCTTCTAATGGCCAGTAGAGCCCACTATGGCAGGCTCTAAGGTTATATAATAACCTCAATATTTGAATGAAACTTTGACAGACCCTTACACATTCATGTTTATTATAACTATCTTACTCACGCCCTGCTCAGAGACTTCCTTCTTTAATGTAAGACCTACAATGTAATAGCCATTTACACAGCATTTGTCAAATCTCCTTACCATGATTGAGACATTTTATTTACATATTCAAATTCCAACCTCAGCCTAGTCCTTTGTATTGCTCAACTCACCCTTGAGTACAGTGTGTTTTGCAACCATTTATGGAGAGTGTGTTTGGACACAATGGGGCCCATTCAAAAAGTCCATTATGCATGCAAGTCCTCCTTACATGAGCAAATAGCTTGATTTACTAGTGCCTAATATTCAGGAAAGTTGACATTTAGGAATGTAATCATGCAGAATATTACCACATGAGTAAATACACAAGGATGATGGACAGAGCACTGACATTTTTCAGACACGCACCCCTTGTCACAGATCTGGGTTGAGTCCATCATCATTCTTTAGCTTACTTCACCATCCCCAGTCAGACCCACCCATAGGCAAATCAGTCTTAGCCCTGCTCCTCTTGGGAACAGTCCAGCCCAAAAATTGCCAGGGAGGACCTGGCCTGGCAGTTCGGGATGAACTGTTCCGATAGGGAGCAGGGTCAAGACTGACGTAAGGCTGGGTTCAAACTGGAATGGCATGGGGAGGAACAAAAGCCAATGGATTTAGGCCCAGATGAATGAGGTGAATGTATGACATTGATCTGTATTCTGTCAATCATTTATTCTTTTTTTTTTTTTTTTAAGACCAACGGTCCCAAACTTTATTTAGTTTCACAGATAAGCCAATAGTTATTCATACAGTATCAGAACAACGAATTATTGCTACAAACAGTAACCCAGCAGATAGTACATGTCGACATATCAGTTACACATGAGTGAAAACAAACAGTTGCTGGTGGAAGTGCATCAGTTCATAAATGACGGAGCCAGGAAATGACTCATGGTGCGGTGCCCGCAGTTCGTAGCACTGCAACAAGGAACTAGCGTGTTCAAAAAGAAAAGTCGACAGCCATTGTTTGAAATGGAGTTCCCTGGTCAATGTAGCAGGGGATAGAGGCAGTGTCATACCCTCCGATGTTGTATGGGTCGCTGGGTGCCCGCTCCCTAGTCCTGGGCGCATCTAAGCAGCTTTATGTGAGATGCAGACGAGGAAGGGTGGTCGGGCGTTATCAAGAGCATAGTATGAACGGCCTCTGTGTCAACCAAAAGAGTCAACTGGGTAGCCGAAAACAGGGGGGAGGGAAGAACATTTCAATAACTGTTGGACTAGTATTCATGTGTGTGGTAGTGCATCTAGGATCCTAGCTGTGTGTGGTGCACCCTATGTGGGTCGTGTGGGGGCGAAAACCATGGAGGAGGCGGCGTCGCCGCGGCCGTTAGGCAAGAGGGAGGGGGGGGCGAGCGGCGGGGGGGTGAGAGCGGTAGGGGACACCTCCGTCGTGCAAGGCCCCAGTCATCGGGTGTCAATCATTTATTCTTTTTACAATAAATTTACAAGTGCCATCATACAGAATTAGAAATAAGAGCTGATGTAGTTATCCTTCATAACAAGTGCACACGTTTAAAGGGGCTCATAAATAATCCTAAAGATATGAATGCTTTTCTAATCACCACTTGATCAATGAATGCAACATTATGAATATATGGGAGATTCAAATTTCCCAAAACATTTACAGCATATTATGTTCAAAATCACCCCACTATTTAGGAGGAGAACAAGAATCCTCTCAGAGTTCACTGACATTGCTCCTCAAATACAAACAGCATTGCTTAATCTCCTGATCTCTATTTACTACCTCAACTGAAGTAGCCCAGTACAGCTTGTATTTTATCACAATTCCTTCCAAGTCTTTTTTTACTAACATCTGACACAGTTTTGTTTGTTTCCTTGTTCAATGATCATCAATAAGAAAGGACCCAGACTCAAACTCTTAAACAAAGTTTATAAGGCCTGTAATCAAAAATTTGATATTTTCTACTTTTTTTTATGTGTTTTGCCATAAATTAGATTGTAGGTTGGTGCTGTTTTTGTGACTGTAACAAAGTATTAATTGTTTTCCTTTCAGGGCACATACATATCATGTAATCTGTACTCTTTACTAAATGACCATGACTATTGGGAGACACCGGATCAGTTCAATCCAGGACATTTCCTTGACACAGATGGGAAATTTGTGAGAAATGAGGCCTTCATGCCATTCGCTGCAGGTAAGCCTTGATTCTTTCTACAGCATGCTCTTCTGCACCATATGTAGCATTACCACCCATTACCACCCGTAAAGGTTTTCAAGTAGCCACATAGTATTGACTTTATCACCCATTTGTCTCTGATTGGTGGTCTTAATCAGTTTCCATAAGTAGGAGTGCAGCATGTCATATGTGGGTTCTGCGCTCATTGGTCCAAGGGACACACGCTGCACCTCATTGATGAGACTCAGTAAGGTCAAAATGCAAGCCGGTTTTGCACGAAGGCCAAAATGAAGTTGATTTTGCACATTATTTGGGGAGAATGGCATTGCCTATACATTTTATTGAGCAGGGTTGCTTTTTATCAGTATGGTTGATTCCTTGAGTATTAGCAGAAAAGGAATAACATATGATGGATTGCTATATTTCCTAGAGGATTTGCCAGTGATTAGAAGTAATTGATCAATCATTTCTATCAAATATTTTTTTTTGATTGTCCTTTTAATAGAAGAGTTGGCTTCAAAGTCCAACCTCAGAACATGTAATATAATTATAGATAATTTTTGCTACGTGGAAAAACACATTTTCTATAGAAAATATACACAATAAAGATTTGAGAGTGGTGTCTTTCAGTAATAATTAATCTTTCTATTGCATGCTCACCGCTTTTTAAATTAAAATACCTAAAAACCTTTATAGCTTTTAAAGAAGGTGGGTTGTTTATTTAACTGCTATAATCATTATTTAATATTTTAAGTGCTAACATTTCAAGTGTGATCTTATTTCACACAAACACATTTATAGCTACTTAAAACTATGCCACATGTAGTCCCAAATGTTTATATATCAGTCTTCCGAGTATTTAAAAAAACCTGAAAACATTTGCAAAAGGAAATTATATATTTTTGTTTAATTTAAAATTTAAGACAAATATGCTTTGAACAACAATTAGAACATCAACAAAAGATGCAAGTTCATTCACATAACATAAAAGTTATCTAAGACCTTTACTATTTTTTTAATTGTTTAAGCCAAAAGTTACAAATACCCTATTTAACTTAAAATTGTTTCCATCGTTCTATCAATAATGTACAGTAGGCTGATTACTTACTTATTGTCTTCATTACTTTGATTCCAGTTCTTCCCTGTACTAGCTCCTACATTTTGAGATTCACCACCTTAAGACAGGCATCTTTACAAGTTAAATGATTGCTTTGAAGAAAGACTTTCTGACTCATGTAATGGACCTTACTCTTTTTTCTTTGATATTCACATAAATCTCTGCTCCAACCTTATCACTTCCTGTAATACCCAATTATGACACACAAAAAGGTAACAATGCATGGAGGGTAGGATTTAGGAGTTAGATGAGGAAAACCAGGACTCAGAGTAATGAAGATTGCTTGAAAGTATTTAAGCTATTACCTCCCTATCCTTCTTCCTTATCCCAGTTATTAATTTTGCAGAAGAAACAAACTCAATATAAATACACTGCAGAAACCACTGCTAACAGATATATAATATATATTACCTACTGGCAGTCACCAGAAGGTAGTTATAGTTACAACCTAGTTTCCAAAGGAGGAGGTCATTTTCAGGTAACTACATCTTTTGAACAACTCAATGACATTTTCCCCAAAAAATAGCCCAGTACTTTAGTCTGGAAAGTTTCAGGGTGATCTGTTAAGTGGCGGCTGGGAAAGAAGGGGGGTCCTAAAACACATTTTCCCCATGTTAAGTCTCATAGGCCCTTTGAAGAAGCTTACAGCCCGAACAGCTGTATGGAATTACACCAAATTTGGTGTAAATCCGTACAGTGGTTTGGGAGATAATAAGGTGGAAATACATTTGTATATATGGGGATGTGGAGAATTTGCGGCTCTACCCATGAATCATCTGCAAATCTGGAGGTGAAAGGAAAGTCCTGATTGTCTGGCCGCAGTTTGAAAAAAAAGTTGTGGCTACCATTTTGTTTCCTTGCATTGGCTTGGTGCAGTGAAAATACACTGTAAAACAGATAGAAGGCGGCAGGATACCGGTATCCTGACCCCAGAGAGCGCATAGAGGGGTCTCTGAGGGGCCCTTTTAACCCCAAAATTGCACTTTTTTTTATCCCCGCAATTTACTATCTGCAGATCCTCTGCAAACTTTGGCCCCATCAAAAAAAATACATTGAAATTCACTGATAAACCCAAAGGTTACAGAGTCATTATAGTAACGCTGACTTTTTACCAGCTGCGATCTGTGCAGGTAACAGCAGTGGAGCCCGGCAAGGGGGGATTTTAAGGGACAATGCCGAGGAAATTTTTATTTTTTTAATTTCCCTCTGCATCGTTGCTCGAAATCCCCCGTTACTGGGCCCCACCGCTGTTACCTGCACGGAGCACGGCTGCCTTTTACCCATACAAAACCATAGTAATTCAGAAGTTAGAGTTATACTTATAGTTATATTTATCTGAAAAAATTATAACTCGTGCCATTAAGTAACCTAATGCAAAAACCACAGTTGATGGACAGAATGCAGAACAATGTCATACATTCACCCAAGTACAGAGATCTGGGCCTAAATCCATCGTTTTTTTGCACTCCACACCACCTCAGTTCAGACATGGCCATATACAAATCAGTCTGACCCTGTGCCTCATGGGAACAGTCCAGCCGGAACTGCCAAGCCATGCCTTCCCTGGACCGGAAACAAGCTTCCAAGGACCGGTTTCTGGCATTCCAGCCGTCTTCAGCCCGTCTTGCTTGAATCCAGTGGTGTGGAGAGCATGGAACTCACGTCTGAGCATTCCCATCCCACTCGGGGTGACAAATGCAAAGACCACAGTTGATGGACAGAATGCAGAACAATGTCATACATTCACCCCAGTACAGAGATCTGGGCCTAAATCCATCGTTTTTGGCACTCCACACCACCCCAGTTCAGACATGGCCATATGCAAATCAGTCTGACCCTGTGTCTCATGGGAACAGTCCAGCCGGAACTGCCAAGCCATGCCTTCCCTGGACCGGAAACAAGCTTCTGAGGAGCAGTTTCGGGCATTCCAGACGTCTTCGGCCCGTCTTGCTTGAATCCAGTGGTGTGGAGAGCATGGGACTCACGTCTGAGCATACCCATCCCACTCGGGTGTCAAATGCAAAAACCACAGTTGATGGACAGAATGCAGAACAATGTCATACATTCACCCCAGAACAGAGATCTGGGCCTAAATCCATCGTTTTTTGGCACTCCACACCACCCCAGTTCAGACATGGCCATATGCAAATCAGTCTGACCCTGTGCCTCATGGGAACAGTCCAGCCCGAACTGCCAAGCCATGCCTTCCCTGGACCGGAAACAAGCTTCCGAGGGGCGGTTTCTGGCATTCCAGCCGTCTTTAGCCCGGCTTGCTTGAATCCAGTGGTGTGGAGAGCATGGGACTCACGTCTGAGCATACCCATCCCACTCGGGGTGACAAATGCAAAAACCACAGTTGATGGACAGAATGCAGAACAATGTCATAGATTCACCCCAGTACAGAGATCTGGGCCTAAATCCATCGTTTTAAGTAACCTAAGGCATTGAGTCATAGTTTATTAACATAAGTATAACTATAATAAAGTGATATTTGAAAAGGATAAAGATGTGGGTTATAGTGTATTATTACCTTCTTTGTGATGGCTTTTACAGGGATTCTGTTGGCATATTGAATGATCCTCAACTGCTTCCTGGCTTTGAAGGAATGACTGAAATTAGTGCAAATCTGGGGAGAGGGGAACAGTATGTTGTTGACTACTGCTTCTTTTTTGAGGAAATCCTTCACAATGAGATTGATACAATATGCTAAATATAGGAATTCGAAGCATCTTCCGTGAGCCATGGCTTTGCCAATATAACTACAATTTTTAGAAGCAACAAATCCAGTGCTGAGAGCTCTGGGTTGAAGACTTTGGGGTTACATTCTTCCAAGAAATTGTCAGTTGTATTACACTTCTCTATGGAGAACTATGCAACTGACGCAAGGCACTAAAAAAGCATCCTTAATCAAAAGACCTTTTTTACTTAAAGGAGTCCCATTGTGAAGTGATGAAAATGCAGTTGGTGGTTTGACCACTAGTCCACATGTCTTTAGTGGGTTGAATAGACTGAATAGTATTTTACTTCCTTGCTTTGCCAACCAATTCCAGCATTTGATGTTACAGCATTCGTACAGCCAAATTGGAAATATAGATCTCATTTGGAACCTTCTATTTTGCATAGAGGGTCTACAGAAATGCCAGAGATCCCTCTAGTTCTGTCAAAGAAAAAGTCAGGAAGTCAATTGCTGACATTTTGGCCAGCTTCCCATTGGATAAATAGAGATTATTTTGGTGCTGGGTATGGGTCTGGGGTTGGTGGTACAATGACTCCTTGATGAACATAAATTGTATGGTGGTTGTTATTAATGTTTTCTTTGTGATGCTGCCTCCACAAGTGACTTATGGGTAGCAGGTAAGCTGCTTGGTCACTTTAGGGTGACTGAATCCCTCTTTTCTTTGTGTCATGCTGAGGTGTCTGTGGGTGATGAATGTGCAACATGAACAATAGTCATAGAGCTGCTTCGAATGAGACCATATTTTTCCGCACCACTGCCTCCTTTTATCAGTTCAACTTCTCTTCTGCCACTATGACCTTTCTTTTCAAGCTACTTTTCCTACATGTTTGCATTTTGATTTCTTGGTGCTGCTTAAGTACAAAGAGGTCCCAAACTGTGGGATGGATTTCATGTGGAGCCAATGCCTGAAGAACTTGCTAAGGTAGAACTAGGCAGTTCTGTTCACTTTTCTGTTAGGTGGGGAGTAACTGCAGTGGCAGTGGTGGTTGTTGCTTTAGGGGTTCGGCCCTGGGCTCTTGAAAAGATGGAAGAAGAGTTTTGGTGGTACTACATGACTCAAAATATTAATGGAGGTGATCTGTACTTGCTCTGTACCACTATCGATGACAAACGATCAATCACTGTTTCATCAAATTACTCACTTCCATGGCTTTCCCGAACCTCTGTTTTCCCTTGTCTCTTGTGACGGGTCTCGGTGGCGTTACAATCCATATCAAGATCATCAGAAGAGAGCTCGGGCAATATGGGCAATTGCTCCTTAATTTCCTTGCAGGGGATCATGAAGCTGATGTGCCTAATGAAAGAGCAGTCATAATAACATCTTACTCAGCAGCAAGCTTAACTTCCTGCTCTGCTCCTATCTCTGGAAGATCAGGTGTAGCAGACCATGGTTGCTACTGAGTTTCCTGTGATGAAGGTTTGGTTTGCTGCTGGGACAACTCGATTTTTGATTCACTACTCTCAGCCATGAGAGCAGTCACTGCAGCGCTGAGAGACATCTGCTTTGGTTTTGTTAGGGAGAGTGAATTTTATTCTGCGATGATCCTCCTCCCAGCCTCTTCCTGCCTAGGAGAGGGTCCTGCATATGTTCGGCATTGCATTTGAAAAATTGAATAGGTAATACATACTTGGTGTTCCTCCAAGGCCCATGGGCTCCTATGGGGTGGCGGTTGGCCATGGCCACAAGGCAAGAAAAGGAGGAGGCATGGGGAAGAAAGACAACATGGATGTCACTGACACACACACGCACTAGCTCCACAAAATAGCCATCACCCCATGACCAGAAAAGAAGGAGGCACGCAGAGCAAAGAGTAAATTGGCAGCCTATGAGATACACACACACACACACACATGGTCCATAAAATGCTATCACCAGCAAAGAAGAAGTCATGGAAAGCAAAGAAAAAAAGGCTGCACTACCCTGCCTGGAGCCCCTTCCTCCCATTTATAGATAATAAAATTAATCTTAGAGCAATCAAATCTACTTTTGCTCTGTGCCATTTGCAACTAAATAGAAACTGTTTGGGAAATATACTTCCATTTGCTTTCTAACCTTCAAATTATAGTCTACATCTGTCAAAGAATGGTCTAGGTGCCTAGCTGTCTGCTTCAGCAGTTTTGAGCCCAGTCCACTAGAGTCTGTCACCTTGAACCTATCAGAGTTGAGCACCAACTGTGGCTACCACTTAGATCTCGCTGGAGATGGACTCTGTAAAGCTCAAACCAAGCCTGTCTGGCCCTTCTACCTGGGAAAGCCCACAAAATTGACTCACAGATGGGGGTGGCAGCTCAAATTATTTGGGTACATGTTCGTTTGTCTTAAATTTACCTACTAAACCCTTGAAGCTGAATTACAGTTTGAGCTGGTTTAGTTCACTCCTGACTACTGAATGACATGACAAACTTATTTTCCATCTGTGTATTGCAGATGGTGGTGTGGCACCCATTCTCTTTTCCACTAAGTTTCCCTTGTGATGACGATGATTTAACTGTAAACATAAAAATAGATGTGTTCCTATTTTGCAGCACAGGTGTTACTTAAGCATACTACTTCAGATAAAAACTCTTTATGTCGGAAGAAGAATCCTCTATGGTCTTGAAATATATTGCAGTACATAATAATATACTCATTCTGCCGGATAATGTGAATCGGTGTCTACAACAAAGATATTGCAATAAAATAATGGGGTAAAAACATTGTTTCAAATACATGACACCCACCCTCTTGTTTTCCTTTTGCAGGACCTCGTGGATGTATCGGGGAGCAGTTGGCCATGACTGAAATCTTCATCTTCTTCACCAGCCTTCTACGTACCTACAACCTCAGGCTACCCGAGGGGGCTAAGAATGTCTACATTGAGAGGGGTACACTGTTGCCTCGACCATATGAGATATGTGTTGTGCCCCGCTAGATTTCAAGTGTCCCTTACAATAGTAGTCGCACATCAAAACTATTTTCCTGCCACAATTCCAGTCTTCACGGTTTATAAAATGCTTACCTTGTAATCAGAAAATGTTCTCGCATTCACTAAAAAAGTAATTACAAAATAATAATTTTTAAGCCCTAATGGTATATATGTTAAAGTTGATCTATACCATTTTGTCAAATGTTTCCCAAATATTAGATATTAAGTCTGACTGTTTTAATGTCTCTAATCATCTGACATATAGTAAGAGAAGTCTTTAACCTGCAGACCACACATTAGAAATTGTGTTCACGCCCATTGGAGACAAGTGTCGCTGCATTGTGGAAGAGAGAGAAGAAGGGCAGACCGCAGGCCGTCATGCCACACCTCTCATTCCTGCTCCCATGTCAATCCCTCATTTGGCTTTTACGACCGCCAGGTCACCTTGCTGCCTCATCCCCAGAGGAACCCCTACACCGTGCACATTCCTGCTTGGCTGCCATGCTCCCCTGTTCAGCCTTTGGGCTGACCTGTTGCCATGGAGAACCAGAGGCTGGACAATTGCTCCACACAGTACAGCAGCCAACAGGAGTCATGGTCCCAATGAGATGGTGAACAACTGGTCATTATGCGTTGTGATGCTGGGTAGAGCCAAGGTGCACAGAGGTGGCCGGCCCAGCTTTTGGTGTGGCTTGTTCACTGTATCGCCCCCCAACCTCTCCCCGTGAAACCGTTTGGCATTCCACCAAACATTGAGGAGTTTCATATTGGTTCTTTTCCTTATTGAGGTATACAATACAACTTTGTTCACCCCCACTGTAGGATTTGTGAAATATTCCCAATGTTTGTCCTAGACACCTTCTATTTGATTGTTTAGGGTGTTGTAGGACCTGTGTATGTTTTGTGTATATGTTTTTTACATATCACTCAATATTGATATCTAAAGAAATTGTTGTTTTTGTTTGTTTTGTCATTACCTGATTCGAATAATTTTTTTATATGTCGCATTGTCGTTGTAATGTGTACATTGTTTGGACATGATTGGAATGACATTATTGCCCTGTCGTATATAAATGTGTTATGGCTGCATCACTGTGCAGGCTGCATGCAAAGCTATAGTAAATGGCATGCACACTCAAGTCAGGATCTGGCACGGGACTGTCTTCATGCCGCCCGTCTGTTTATTTATGAAACACTAGTTCGGGCGAAACCAAGCACGTTGTATCAGGTCGGGCGTGAACTGTAACAACCCTTCCAGGTCTTCCACATTACAAGATTTCAGAGGCTGTCCCACACCTGCACATGGAGTGCCTAAACACAGCAATTTCTCTCAAACTCTTTTTAACAGATGCAAAAAGGTGAACTAACTTGAAGATATACAGAAGAGATGGCTAAAAAAGGACAACAATGTGAGGCCAAGTAAAAATGACTGCCAAAAGCTATAATGGGAGCCAGTGACTAAAGAGAAAAATAATATAGTACAGCAACAAAAGAAGAGGGAATTACTATAGTTCACTCTGTGCAGTTTTCATGACATATTTTTGTCTTTTTCCTATTACATTGAAATGCTTTGGGATTTTTGAGAAAAAGGCAGCAAAGAGATGTCAGGAGATTCTAAGAAGTTTTGTAAATCTGCTGAAGGGTTTTTGGAGCAGAGGAACAAACTGATTTCATTGTGTTTACTTTTTTACATAGGTAGAAATTCTAAAGGTAGAATCAGGACAGGAGCTACGATTTCTCCCTCCCTGGTCAGGACATGGACAGGAAAGTGTCTCACTGGGAGTGAGATTGAATAGAAAGGTCAAGAGGAGTAATAGATACACAGAGAGCAGGTTGAAATTCCGCAGGCACATCGAAGATGTTTCAAGACCACAAGCCTTTGTGAAGAAGGACACATGCTTCGCAGAAATAAGACATTCTTTTCAAATGTTTTAAATGCAAAATGAAGAGATAGGGAATTGCAAACTTCAGCACAAGGTTCAACTGTCTTAGCAGCAAACACTGGTTCAAAGACAACTTTTGGAGCCTCTTACTTTTTTTGCTGATTCTGCCCACTTACATCCAGCTCTTCACTCCATGCTGTACTTCTAACCTCATCTCTTGCCTAGTCTGTTTCCTAGTCTTTCTGGTTCAGGCACTCCTATGTTCCGTTCATGTCTGCATTATCCGCTCTTCATCTCTCATTTCTCCCCAAGCATCTTGCCTTCATTCTCTGATTCTGACACTCTTTTACCCATCTTTCCTCAATTGTCTTTACCTCTCATATTTCCACCCAGCCTCTCACCCTCTATTGCTGGTCCTATCCGTTGTGCATCCATGCCTCCCTTCCCTGTTCTACCCTTCCAGGCTCAAATATCCTCCCATCCTTTTAACTTTTCTGCTGGTTCTACTATTCTCACTCCACCTATCACTTTTCATTCTTTCCTTTTTTCTTCTTTCACTGATTCTGCATGTTAAATAATACTCTCCCCTTCCTCCTTCCCATTCTTGCCTTACCTTACCTGCTGATTCTGCTCCAGTTACATCGACCTCTACATCCCCAAGCTACTTTCTATTTCTCACCCAGCCTTTCACTCTCTCTTGCTGTTTCTGCCCATCTAAGATCCAACTCACCGCTCCTTTCTCATTCTTACTGTCTTCCTCTTATTCTACCTTGATTGTTCTGCCCTCTTCCATCCACATCTAACACTGTCTCTCTCCCCAATCTGCTTATATTCCCTTGACATGTCAGCCTCTCTTATAATAATGTCTCTTATCCATGCACTACCTTAACCTCTCACCTTCTCCTACACTTTATTTGGGTGGAATTCCTCTTGAGCCTTTTTAGGAGCAAACAAGATTACAATAAGGAAACTTTGCACAGAAAGAATGATTCCTTTAAGGGCATGTAAAAGGAGAACAATGTATTCCAATTTGGAATAAGCCCACACACCTGAAAGCATTGAAAGACTGGAACGCTCTTTTCTCTTTCTTCCAAAAGGTAGAATGCGCGTCCAGTGATAATATCTAAAAGTTGATCAAACAGGAGGACCTACCCGTCTGCTTGGATGTAAGGAACCCTTCAAACCATGTTTCTTCATCTCATTTGCCCTCACATTCAGGGCACTCAGTAACTGTCAACAAATTGCAATGTTAGATGCCATGAGTAAGGTCTGTACTAAGTGCCTACTGGACCAACTTCAGTCCTGGGTTAATTAGGAATCATAATACCACACAGGTAAAATACTGGCACCATGGATAATATTCTAGCCCTGCAGCTTAATGACTGTTGGAGGGTCCCCTGTCGTTGCCACTTTCATACAGCGTTTGATGAAGTTGATCGCCCTACCCTGTAGAAAAGGTTGTATGAACTGGGCATGCCTGGGATCTTATTACACCTAATTATTGCCTTGCACTTCTCTATCTGGTGTCAGGTCCCGCTAGGAGGTACAGGTACCTCTCTGTGGTGATGTCACAAATTATTATTAACCAGTATTAGTCTTCACTCAGTGTTCTGCCTGTTATAAGTGGATGATATCATTCTTGATCTAACACCTAAGGGATTAAATAGCTGTCTCGGTGCTCATTTGAAGGAATCCGGGTCCCACTTTTTGAAAATCCACATTTTCAAAAGTGAAGCTTTATGTTTCCAGAGCAAAAGTCCATGTAACCACTCAAATTACTCCTGGTATCTTGGTATAAATAAATTGGAGATTGTGAAATCTGATATATTTTTGGGCAAAATGTTATGCAGCACTTTATTTCGGAAGAGATTTTCAACAGCATTTGTAAGTCTAAATTTCAGGCTAAGGGGTTCAAGTCAAGTCAAGTCGGTAATTTATATAGCGCGCTATATACCCAGAGGGTCTCAAGGCGCTTGAGGAAGGGTGGGGAATTACTTGTTGAATATCCAGGTTTTAAGTAGCTTTCTGAACGCTAGATGGTTCTGAGTGAGGCGGAGGTGAATGGGAAGTGAGTTCCAGGTTTTAGCTGCCAGGTATGAGAAGGATCTTCCTCCCATGGTGGATTTGTTAATGCGAGGGACAGCAGCAAGGGCTTGGTTGGAAGAGCGTAGCTGGCGGGAGGGGGTGTAGAATGATGCGCGGTGAGGTTCAATGCGCTTTATAAAGTGTCAGGGCTGAAATATTTTTTCCGTCTTCTCTGTCTATTCCAATCCAGAATTCGGGCCACTTTATTGTATGCAGTGGAATTAATCGATGTAGCAAAATGGGTTTTCTTAGACAAAACCAAAGGACAAATCTTAGGGAATCTTTGTGGCTTTAATACCCAGACAGCTGATCTTGTCTTAAGACTTGAATTTGGGTTAAAGAGCTCATTCGTTGAGTGGTGCGATGAGGTCAACATATAAGCGATTCAAGCTCACTAAGGAACCATATGTGTAAAGAGATTTGACTAATGAAAAAAGAAAAATCTATGTTTTCCAGTAATTTCAAATACACCTTTAGCTTGTGTGACTTAGATCATGGTCATGTATCATCCATGTCTGTAATCCAGTTAAAATCTCATCTCATACTGACCTCTTCTAACTTAACACTTCAGCTGGACATCGATGTTTGGGGTAAAAAGGAAAGATTTGAGATAGTAAGGAATTTATCTTGAAACAAAATGCAACAATATTTGACCTGGAACATGAACCATGGGGTCAGGCATTTCTGGACGTTGATATAAATATTTCAAGTTTCAACCTCTAAAAGGCATAGATCGTCAAACATATGCCATTTGTGTAACAATGGTGTCCAGGATTTGAAACATATGATATCCTTTTTATTTGCACCGCTCTGCTGTTATATCGTCACACTTACGAGACCCCATCTTCTTAAATCATCAAGTTTGAACGATAGCAAAAGCCGTACAGTTATTCATTTCCCCTCAAGTTTTTAACTTTTTTAAATGATTTTTTAACCTGTATTGACGTTCTGACATAATTCAGCTTCTTCAGATTATGAAATTGATTGTACTGTGATGTATCACTGATTGTATGATATTACTATCTATGTCATTATTATTTAATTTTATATTTATTATGTGCATTTGGTAATTCTAAATCATGAATAAATAATTATTTGGAGAAGTTAATAACTTTGTTAAATAAAAATTCATTATAAAGCTTGCACTTAATTCCGCTTCTTTCATTTGGAGGCAAATCTCAAACATTACTTTGAGGCCCGTTCTCTGCCGGCCTGAGGAATTTGGGGATAACTTGTGAATCCTTTTGAAAATGGTTGACTCTTGTCCCTGGAACCTATGGAACCAAATGCTACTGCTATCCCACTTGAATAACACGGAGCTCCTTTTTAGGATTTGACTCCTAGAGGGTATCGAGGTATATCGGACTTACACTGAAGCAGATGTAGGTTTAATAAAAGGATCCAAGTATCACACAAAAGGTGCACAATAACTTGAAACCCCGAGCAGTGGTATAACTTCATAGAAGTATAAGGGGCAGATTTACAATAACTGGCCCATCCCCAGGGATGTGCCAGTTATTGTGCGCCACAGCCACGCCACCCATGGTGCGCCGCATTTACAATGTGGCGCACCATGGGGCAAAAACGGCACAGATGCGTGACGCTTATGTGCTGTAAAGGCAGCGCATTGCTGGAGTTGCGTCACAAGCGTGACGCAGCTCCAGCAATGCTCTGGGGGGCCCTATCTGTCTAATGCTGTGACAAGCCTTACGCCTGCTTCAAGCAGGTGCAGGGTTTTGATGTAGCATTGGCCTAAAAGTGCCTGCGTGAAATCTTGTAGATTTCACACAAGCACTTTTACGAGGCGCACCTGCCACGGAACGCCCACCCTGAGCCAGAATGCCCACATGTGGCGCAGGGCTTTACAACGTGACGCATCTGCCTAGATGCGTCACATTGTATTGGGTCGCAGGGATGCGCCACGTTTACACCGCGGTTGCGTGACTTAACGGCGGCTTAAACGTGGCGCAAGTCCGACATAAATCTGCACCTCGGTCTCTTATTCACATTAAGGTTCAAAAGCATAGTTAAAGGGCATATAACTCTATGGGGACTGGATAAGGCTCATGATCTTTGTAGACCTGAACATACGTTTGTCAGAGATTTTGTAATGCTGCCCTTATCCATCCCCCTCACTTCTCTAATGCTTGACATGGGCAGGCGGTCCATTGGTGATATAGGTGATATAGCGAGGCTGCGTCCCCTTCCCTTCTGGGTCCACATTAGGCAAACACCAGAGCTTCTTCCATACGCCAAGGCTCCTACTGAGGTGATACGATTAGATACCAGCCATAAAATTGGCTAGATCTCCTACATCAGGAAAGCGATCTTAGCCCTAGATTTTAAAGCACATTGGGATGGGCAAGAGCTACCTACGAAAGATGAGCTAAAACACCGCTACTGGGCATGGGTGACCACCAAGAATCATGCAATTCGAACCTAGGCAGACTAATTAGTGAATGTTATCTCCACAAATAAACTAGGGGCCTCATTTATGAGAAATGACCCATCGCTGCGTGAAAGCAGCGATGTGTCACTTCTCAGTGCGCACTCCTTGCAACATTCCTGATGCATCATATTTAATGTATGATACATCATGTCGCAGGGAGTTATAGGTACGTCAGTATTTCTGGCGTATCGGTAAGCGCAAAAGTGACGCATTGCTGGAGTGTGTCACAAAAGTGACACAACTCCAGCAATGCGTCCTTTCACATGGGGCAAGCTCCATGTGAAAGGGTCTGCGTCAGTCTTATGCCTGCTGTGAGGCAGGCGCAAGATTTTGACACAACGGCGTCCTAAAAGTGACGCAGTGAAATCTCATAGATTTCACAGCGTCACTTCTACGACCCTTCCTTGCGTCAATACGCCCCCCCTTGCATACATTATACCTGGCGCAGGTATAATGGGGCGCAGGGGTTTACAAAGTGACGCATCTACCTAGATGCGTCACTTTGTAAATATGGCGCAACAAGGTGCATTTTTTACGCCACTGGTGTGTCACAAAAAGTGACACACCGGCGGCGTAAAAGTGACACACAGCCTCATAAATGAGGCCCTAGATGCCTTGAGCCTTTTTCAGATGTTATTCAGGCTCCACGGGACAGGATGCTCGGCACACTTCCTGTTTGTGAGTTCACAACGAAAAGGCACTTGCTTAACCAAACCCCAAAGAATTGCCCTTGCTGCGAGGCGACAGTTGAAAGTGTTGTCCATGTCCTGTTTGCCTGCCCGACTTGCCTGAAGGCTAAATGGCTAAAAGCACTGTGCCAGCAACTGGGAACACGGGATATTCAGGTAGCCTTACGTATTCTTAGGACCGTGGTTCATTTAATTTCCCTTTTTATTGTATTATTGTATGTTTTCATTGTTAACAACTTATATATATATGGCCATGTGATCAAGCTTTGTAAAGGTGAAATGCGTAATGGCGGCGGCAGGCTTGCTGGCAATAAATCACCTTGATTAAGCACCAAGAATTGGGTCTGTTCTTTCGTAATTTCTGGAGTGTTGGGCTGAAGCGGCTGCTTTAGTCATTGGCGAATTTTCGTGCATATATATATATATATATATATTACCTACTGGCGATAGCCAGTAGGTATATATAGTTAGGATTTTTTTCCTATGGGACTTTTGAAAATTCTATGTCTAATAACTTTGGCGTTTGTGGACGGAATCGGCTGAAATTTTCAGGAAAATGGCACATTTCGTTTCTGAGCAGCCCTTGAAAATTTGGGGGGGTTTCGTCAAGGGGGGCCGAGAAAAAAGGGGGGTCCCAAAACGCGTTTTTCCATGTCAATTTCCATAGGGCGTTTGGCCTCACTTTTAGCTCGAACGGCTGAATGGATTTGCACGAAACTTGGCAAAATTGTAGGGACTGTTAGCCCGATGTGCCTTTGCTGGGTCTCAATATATGTGCTCCAGTGGATTTTGAGAAATTAACGTTTTAAAAAATGTATATATCTGTGACAGCGTCCTGGATAGCGCACCAGTTCGCGTACTTTTCGCGTAACGGAGCTTTGCGAAGCAAAGCTGATTGGCTCTCCGGTGTCTGTCAACATTCTAAACAGTCCGTAGCGGCCACCATTTTGTCTCTCGGTAGGATCGAGAGACAAGAGGAGGCCAAAACGAAGGGGGAAATAAAGGAAAGGGGGCAAGGTAGACCCCTTCTGACCCCCTAGGATTGATGAGGGGGATATTAAAGTGTCCCGCGGGGTCAAAAAAAAAAAAATTTGCGATTTTTCGTCGTAGAGGCATTGTAAACAGTCCGGAGCAGCCGCCGTCTTGTCTCTCGTTAGGATCGAGAGACAAGGGGTTGAGAAAAACGAAGGGGGAAATGAAGGAAAGGGGGCAAGGTAGACCCCTCCTGACCCCCTAGGATTGATGAGGGGGATATTAAAGTGCCCCGCGGGGCAAAAAAAAAAAAAAAATTGCGATTTTTCCCCGTAGAGGCACGTCCCAGTACGCGAACCGGGCAGCTAACTGGGCAGCTAACCAGCAGCGTAACGGGAGTCTGAGGAGAAGCTGATTGGCTGTCAACTTTGTAAACAGTCCGGAGCGGCCGCCATCTTGTGGTGAAAAACGAAGGGGGAAATGAAGGAAAGGGGGCAAGGTAGACCCCTCCTGACCCCCTAGGAATGATGAGGGGGATATTAAAGTGCCCCGCAGGGCAAAAGGAAAAAAGAAAAAAAAATTGAGATTGATGTCATCAGTGATGTCACTGACCATGTCATGAATGATGTAATATGTGACATCATCAGCAGTGGATTGCGGGTGCGCGATATATAGTTAGCGCAACTAACTATATATGCGAATTTCAATGGTTTTATGCGAGTAAAATAAGGTTTTGTAAATGCTAATCCCTAACTATATATGGTCTATAACCAATGGTTTTTTCAGTGAATTTTCAAGGTTTTGTAAATGCAAATTCCTAACTATATATGGTCTATAACCTATGGTTTTTTTCAGTGAATATATATATATATATGTGTGTGTGTGTATTTTTTTTTTTTAAAGAATGGTGGAACAGGTAAACGCAGCCTAAACGAGGACGCAAGAGGGCGCCTGGACAGGCCATACATTATACCATTTCTCTAGCGCATTGCTTTTAAAATCTCTGGAACAAGCTGATACTTAAATAGTATAGGATCCTACGGCTTGCTCTATTAGCCCTACAAGTATATGCTGTGCACATGCACTTTTCTCCTCCCCTTTTTTTAACTTCATATGTTTTTATTCGTGGAGGGTTGGATCTTTTTACAAGGCCCAGGGGGTTGGCATCCCGTTGCCGGACTCCTCCTAAAATAACATGGAACAATGATTCTCTTTTATTCCTCGTATTGCATTGTTTGTATGTTTTTACTGCTATGATCATTTTAACTCTTCAAATGGCGGAACTAGGGGCCAGATGTAGGTGGGAGATTTTGGCCATTTACCGGCCTGTAACAGCCAAATTCGGCCGTTACCAACTGGTAAATGGCCATGGAGATGTAGGGGGATAAAAAACATACATTTTCGGTAATTTTACCGAATCAGTAATTTTACCGATTCGGTAAAATTACAGAATCTGTAAAATTACCGATTCTGTATAAATTACCGATTATGTAAATATACCGGTCGGTAAAATTACCGAAAATGCATGTTTGGTATGTAGGTGCCAATTTTAACATTGACACAGGGCTTTGAAAATCGGTGTTTTACCATGCAATACAATTGCATGGTAAAATACCGATTCAGGTGTACATGCACATCTGTGCATGTACACCTGTGCCATGTTGGCACACATACATGCCCTTAGGGCATGTATGTGTGCCACATGGCACACAAGCCTAAAACAGGGGTGCCAGAGGGTGTCAAAGTGACACCCCCTGCACCCTTGCAAAATTCGGTATTTACCGAATCGGTATTTGATATTGAATCCTATGGGCTTCAAGGCCCATAGGATTCAATAGCAAATACCGATTCGGTATTTACCGAATCGGTAAATACCGATTTTTACCGATTCTGTAAAATTTACCGAATTGGTACCTACATTAGAAATACCTACTCTTAATTACCGAATCGGTAAAATTCGGTAATTAAGAGTCTGTATTTCTGATTTTGCTACATCTGGCCCTAGGTAACTGTAATCTATTCCGATGGGGCAGCCGAATATTTGGAGGGTCTAGTATCATATCACTGTTTAGTGCATTTTCGAAACGATAAAACAACTGTGTATTTGTTTTTAAAAGTGTTTTTTTATTGCTTTAATGACACTTGATGTCAAAATAAAACTAGATGATGATGTTAATATAACTCTATAATTTATTTATCTGAAATGTATTTCATAGTGAGCTACTACCCCAAATTGTGCTCTATCCCTGGGATTAGAGTAGGAAGAACACACAAACTCTAAAATTCATATTTTGAAAGCCTAACAGAATGAACGTGGATGGGCTGGCAGCCAGGAAAGATCAGACATTGACAAAGCCAATTGAGCTTTCCATCTATACTACTATTATAAAGAGAGAACCCAAAACTTTGAGCCAGGTAAACTTCAAAAGTAATGCACCAATCACTACACCCAATACACCATTTGAAAGGGGAGATATAGCAGAAGGACATAGGCTATAGATGTGTACACCATATATATTCTAAAACAAAAAAACCCAAAAGTGTAAAAAGTAGTTCCTTGGGGGCGTGGTCGCGTGTAAGAATGTGGCTGTGGGCGTCAAAAAACAAAATATGTGGTCACAGGCAAAGAGGGCAAGTTTAAATTGCACACATAGAGCGCTCCATATATTGCACACATTGAGCGCCTCTTACATTGCACACTTAGAGCGCAAATGCGCTTTCACATAATTTAAAACCAAACACTAGATCGAGATCGGACATGTACATCCACCAGATTTGACACGACATTTAAAAAACGAGTGCTATCACAAAAACGCAATTAAGGATTGCATTATGCATTTAAAAATAGCGCAGACATTACCAAAAGACGTCTTCATATAGCGCTGACCCATATTTATAATTGCCGGCTTCATGTACTGCAACACCATATTTAAATTGCAATGCATTACACTCGAAGGCTAAAGCGGGAGTACCTTCCAGAATGACGTCACACAGGGGGCTGGGTTAATAACATTATTCACCAATCACAACACTGATAATGAAACACACACACAACTTAGAATAAAACAAATACAAACTCTGTAACCATTGAGCAAACACTTTATAAAGGGGGCAGGCAGTAAACAAGGCTCCGTTTGTTCAACGCGAGGAGGATTGATTTATGCGTCTTTACACAGCGTGGACATTCCAAATGACTTCTTGAGATAGCGCACACCCGTATTCAAAGAGCACTTCATTTCACATACCGCATTTTACCAGCATATGCGTGTTTCACAGAGCGCCCCAAAAGCAAAGTGAACTTCGTTTCAGATACCGCATTTAAACACCATATGCATGTTTCACAGACCGTGCCAAAAGCAAAGTTTATGACACGGACTTCAGCAGTTTAGAATGAAAGACAAATGCGTCTTTATATAGCGCACTAGACAGCCATGCCTGAAACTACTTCTGTGGTGCTTGGCGAGGAAGCAGCCTCATAGTGCCTCAAAACACGCGCCTGGTGGGATTTATTAACCTCCGCCCTGCTCATCCTCTCGCATTGCATAAATATTGCAACCAGCTGACTAACAGACCCTCGGTGCATTGAAGTGCCCAAATTAAAGAGGCAGGCGGCTGCAATTCACTTTCAACCAGATAAAAACACAACTATGTGACATTTATGCACGCTGTGTTTTCGAGGCAGGGTTTGGCATGACAGAGAGTTGGCTTTAAAGCTTTTAGTTCGACAAAAACGTATGGTGCAGGAGTTTCAAAACAGACAGAAGCACAGACGTGATGCTGTGACAGCATCACAAAAGGCACACTCAGGCACAACAAAAACGATATTCAGGCAAGGGTGGCACTTGTGCAAGTATAAACAAAAAATAAATGTGAGAGGTAGCATACTGTATATTAAAAGAGAAAAGTGGTGTGTCCAACTTAATAACAGGTTCTTAACACAAGTACAGGGATAATTCAAAAGGCACACTCAGGCACAATAATAAACAATACTCAGACAATGGTGGCACTTGTGCAAGTATCAACAATAAACAAAATGTGAGAGGTACCATACTGTGTGTGACAAGGGGAAAGTGATGTGTGCAATTTACAAACAGGTACTAAACACAAGTACAAGGAAAATTCTAACATAAGAGGCACATTACATGTGAACACATTACAAAAGCACGCCTTACGATACATGAGGGAAAAGTGACAATTGTGACCACAAAACATACATTAGGAAAACTGCCAGGAGTAAACCGTGACAAGTGTGCAGGTTACAAGAAATATAAGTACCACATTACACGTGAACAGATTACTAAAGCAGACGTTAAGATACATGAGGGAAAACTGACAATTGTGACCCAAAAAAATACACGAGGTACCAAAAAGTGCCATGACTTAACCGTGACAAGTGTGCAGGTTACAACAAACATAAGGAGCACATTACACGTGAACAGATTACTAAAACACACCTTACGATACATGAGGGAAAAGTGACAATTGTGACCAGAAAAAATACATTAGGTAGCAAAAACTGCCAGGAGTAAACTGTGAAAAGTGTGCAAGTTACAATAAACATAAGGAGCACATTACACGTGAACAGATTACAAAAGCAGACGTTAACATACATGAGGGAAAAGTGACAATTGTGACCACAAAAAATACATGAGGTAGCAAAAAGTGCCAGGAGTAAACCGTGACAAGTGTGCAAGTTACAATAAACATAAGGAGCACATTACACGTGAACAGATTACAAAAGCACACCTTACGTTACATGAGGAAAAAGTGACAATTGTGACCAGAAAAAATACATTAGGTAGCAAAAATTGCCAGGAGTAAACCATAGCAAGTGTGCAGGTTACAATAAACATAAGGAGCACATTACACGTGAACAGATTACAAAAGCACACGTTAAGATACATGAGGGAAAAGTGACAATTGTGATCAAAAAATATACATGAGGTAGCAAAAGCTGCCAGGAGTAAACCGTGACAAGTGTGCAGGTTACAATAAACATAAGGAGCATATTACACGTGAACAGATTACAAAAGCAGACGTTAACATACATGAGGGAAAAGTGACAATTGTGACCACAAAAAATACATGAGGTAGCAAAAAGTGCCAGGAGTAAACCGTGACAAGTGTGCAAGTTAGAATAAACATAAGGACCACATTACACGTGAACAGATTACAAAAGCAGACGTTAACATACATGAGGCAAAACTAACAATTGTGAACCAAAAAAATACATGAGGTAGCAAAAAGTGCCAGGAGTAAACCGTGACAAGTGTGCAGGTTACAATAAACATAAGGAGCACATTACACGTGAACAGATTACAAAAGCAGACGTTAAGATACATGAGGGAAAAGTGACAATTGTGATCAAAAAATATACATAAGGTAGCAAAAGCTGCCAGGAGTAAAACGTAACAAGTGTGCAGGTTACAATAAACATAAGGAGCAGATTACACGTGAACAGATTACAAAAGCACACCTTACGTTACATGAGGGAAAAGTGACAAATGTGACCAGAAAAAATACATTAGGTAGCAAAAACTGCCAGGAGTAAACCGTAACAAGTGTGCAGGTTACAATAAACATAAGGAGCACATTACAAGTGAACAGATTACAAAAGCACACCTTACGTTACATGAGGGAAAAGTGACAAATGTGACCAGAAAAAATACATTAGGTAGCAAAAACTGCCAGGAGTAAACCGTAACAAGTGTGCAGGTTACAATAAACATAAGGAGCAGATTACACGTGAACAGATTACAAAAGCACACCTTACGTTACATGAGGGAAAAGTGACAAATGTGACCAGAAAAAATACATTAGGTAGCAAAAACTGCCAGGAGTAAACCGTAACAAGTGTGCAGGTTACAATAAACATAAGGAGCACATTACAAGTGAACAGATTACAAAAGCAGACGTTAACATACATGAGGGAAAAGTGACAATTGTGACCACAAAAAATACATGAGGTAGCAAAAAGTGCCAGGAGTAAACCGTGACAAGTGTGCAAGTTACAATAAACATAAGGAGCACATTACACGTGAACAGATTACAAAAGCACACCTTACGTTACATGAGGGAAAAGTGACAATTGTGACCAGAAAAAATACATTAGGTAGCAAAAATTGCCAGGAGTAAACCGTGACAAGTGTGCAGGTTACAAGAAACATAAGGACCACATTACACGTGAACAGATTACAAAAGCAGACGTTAAGATACATGAGGGAAAAGTGACAATTGTGATCAAAAAATATACATGAGGTAGCAAAAGCTGCCAGGAGAAAACTGTGACAAGTGTGCAGGTTACAATAAACATAAGGAGCAGATTACACATGAACAGATTACAAAAGCAGACGTTAACATACATGAGGGAAAAGTGACAATTGTGACCTCAAAAAATACATGAGGTAGCAAAAAGTGCCAGGAGTAAACCGTGACAAGTGTGCAAGTTACAATAAACATAAGGAGCAGATTACACGTGAACAGATTACAAAAGCACACCTTACGTTACATGAGGGAAAAGTGACAATTGGGATCAAAAAATATACATGAGGTAGCAAAAGCTGCCAGGAGTAAACCGTAACAAGTGTGCAGGTTACAATAAACATAAGGAGCAGATTACACGTGAACAGATTACAAAAGCACACCTTACGTTACATGAGGGAAAAGTGACAATTGTGATCAAAAAATATACATGAGGTAGCAAAAGCTGCCAGAGAGTAAACCGTGATAAGCGTGCAGGTTACAATAAACATAAGGAGCACATTACACGTGAACAGATTACAAAAGCAGACGTTAACATACATGAGGGACAAGTGACAATTGGGACCACAAAAAATACATTAGGTAGCAAAAACTACCAGGAGTAAACCGTGACAAGTGTGCAGGTTACAATAAACATAAGGACCACATTACACGTGAACAGATTACAAAAGCAGACGTTAACATACATGAGGCAAAACTAACAATTGTGAACCAAAAAAATACATGAGGTAGCAAAAAGTGCCAGGAGTAAACCGTGACAAGTGTGCAGGTTACAATAAACATAAGGAGCACATTACACGTGAACAGATTACAAAAGCACACCTTACGATATATGAGAAAAAAGTGACAATTGTGACCAGAAAAAATACATTAGGTAGCAAAAACTGACAGGAGTAAACTGTGAAAAGTGTGCAAGTTACAATAAACATAAGGAGCACATTAAACGTGAACAGATTACAAAACCACACCTTACGATACATGAGGGAAAAGTGACAATTGTGACCAGAAAAAAAACATTAGGTAGCAAAAACTGCCAGGAGTAAACTGTGACAAGTGTGCAAGTTACAATAAACATAAGGAGCACATTACACGTCAACAGATTACAAAAGCAGACGTTAAGATACATCAGGGGAAAGTGACAATTGTGACATTACTACGCGAAAACATTTAGGGAAAGCAACAGTGAACATCAACGTATTTACATTACTCTCTCTTTTGTAAATATTTAAAACACATACATTTCAATATGGTGAAGAGGAAAACACATCTTTCACGGACTACATACAAAAAACGTGCAAACACAAACAAGCGTATAAGACTTACACAAACAAATAATGAGGAGACATTACAAAACATCGATGCACCATCAACCTCATATCTTTCACAAACAACAAATACAACACATTCACAACAGCATCATAACAGTACTCCACAGCCAACGACCTCTAAGACCACACACACTAACAACACTAACAAAGACAACACTGACACATTCATTCCCAATCAAACACTGCAGACACACAACATACAAAAACAACAAAGTTTCACAACTCAAACTATGCAATCACAGCAAGAAGAACATACAGTACAACACCCACACACTCTCAGATCTGCATTCAACTACAACCCACTTCATGACTACAGCAACAATCCACATGTACAAATTGGACTCATGAACAATATCTGTACTCACTGCAATGCACTTAAATGGAAGGCAGAGCCTAAAGGCCTTTGCTGCTCATCAGGAAAAGTAATTCTAAACAACATTGAAGATCCACCGCCACTCATTAGACAACTACTGGATGGCACTCATACACTTTCTAATCATTTCTTAACAAACACACGCCGTTATAATACTCTATTCCAAATGACATCCTTTGGTGCAAATGAAGTTCGGGAAGGAAATTTCATGCCGACATTTAAAATACAGGGACAGGTATACCACTTGATTGGAAGTATGCTGCCAATGGAAGGGAAAGCACCACAGTTCCTACAAATATATTTCCTATCTCAACAGCAACAAATAGACACACGCTCACACATGGTGCCAAATTTGAACACAGACCTCATACAAGTACTACAAGACACATTGCACCATCATAACACATACATTCGTTCACTAAAGTACAACTATGAAATGAATTCACAAGAGGAAGATTTGCTCATTATTATACATGCTGATAAACGGCCACCAAATACACATGCCGGAAGATATAATGCACCAACTACCGATGAAGTTGCAGTTCTTTTAGTCAACGAGGACAAGGGACCACGCGACATTGTATTACATACCCGAGAGGGAGTATTGCGCAAAGTATCTGAATTGCACAGATCCTATGATCCTTTACAATACCCCATCCTATTCCCTAAAGGTGAAGATGGTTATTGTCTCAATATACCACAAAGAAACTCTGCAACAAACAAAACTGTTACATGCATGCAGTACTATGCCTATACTCTTATGGTTAGAAATACAACTTTCAATACCTTGCATTGGTTCCGCAATCTCTTCAATCAATACATTGTAGATATGATGGCCAAAATGATCACAGAAAGACTACACTTTATCAGGCACAATCAAAAACAACTACGTGTAGACAACTACATCAATTTAAAAGATGCTGTGAATCAAGATCACAATGTACAAGCTCAAGACATTGGACAGCACGTTATTTTACCAGCTACCTTCACTGGATCACCAAGGTACATGCACGAAAAAACACAAGATGCTATGACATACGTCAGGCACTACGGCAGACCAGACTTATTCATTACTTTCACATGCAATCCAGACTGGCAAGAAATTAAAGATCAACTCTTCCCAAAACAAAAACCATGCGATAGACATGACATAGTTGCACGGGTCTTCAATTTAAAAGTTAAAACACTAATGAAACTGTTAACACAACAGAGTATCTTTGGATCTGCTAAAGCTTACGTATTTACTATTGAATGGCAAAAGAGAGGACTACCTCATGTACACATACTATTGTGGCTTGAACCAAAAATTAATGCAGATGACGTTGATCTCATTATCTCGGCAGAGCTGCCTGATCCTATTAACGATCCAAAACTATTTCTTATTGTCAAAAAAAACATGATACACGGTCCTTGTGGAGAACACAACATTCTTTCACCATGTATGAAAAACGGGATTTGCACCAAAAAATACCCACGCCCTCTCATTAATGAGACCGAAACTGGGGTTAACGGCTACCCCATTTATCGTAGAAGGACACCGAACATGGTGGACATACTATCACAATGACAGTCAGAGGACAGGAAGTCACTGTCAATAATCAGTGGGTTGTTCCATATTCCCCAATACTCTGTCGCACTTTCAATGCTCACATTAATATTGAATACTGCCAATCTGTTAAAGCTATCAAATATATTTGCAAATATATTAACAAAGGCTCGGATCAAGCAACTGCTGCTATTGAAAACAAACACAATGAAATAGACACATATCTAAATGGACGGTATATTAGCACTTCCGAAGCAGTGTGGCGTATTCTAGAGTTTCACATTCATGAACGCCATCCCACTGTCACACATCTAGCTGTGCATCTTGAAAATGGTCAAAGAGTCTATTTCAATGACAAGAACATTCTACATGTAGCACACAACCCAACGCACACAACGCTTACTGCCTTCTTCCAATTGTGTGCCACAGACAATTTTGCAAAAACATTGCTATACCAAGAAGTACCACAATACTATACATGGTCAAATTCAAGTTTTAAACGGCGAAAACGTGGACAGCAAGTATTAGGACACCCTGGTGTAAAAAAAGACTCAGCTCTTGGTAGAATGTACACTATTCACCCAAACCAATCGGAGTGTTTCCACTTACGCATTCTTTTACAACATGTTCGCGGACCTACAGGCTTTGAAACTCTTTTAACTGTTAACGGACAACTAATGCCTACCTATCAAGCAGCGTGTAAAGAACTTGGACTCATTGAAGACGACCAACATTGGAAACATACCTTAGGTGATGCTGCACTTTCACATTCCCCATCTAAGTTACGTGAATTATTTGTTACTATTCTACTGTTTTGTAACCCATCTGATCCTCTTACTTTATGGGACCAATACAAAGAAGATTTGTGTGAAGATATACTACACAATAGGCGTCAAGAAACAAATGATGAATCAATACCAATGAGTAATGACATATTTAACCAGGGTCTCATATTAATTGAAGACTCGCTGTATGTACTAAGTGAAAAAACTTTAAAAGATTTCAAACTGCCACAAACAAATAGAACGATACATACAGCGTACAACCATACTGATTTTGACAACTCTACAGAGAACCTACTGCAATATGTTGCACAAAATTTGCCAAACTTAGTGCCTGATCAAACAATAGCATACAACACCATTGTTGAAAGTGTGGAAACAAAAGATGGAAAAATATTCTTCTTAGACGCACCAGGAGGGACTGGGAAAACGTACTTAATCAACCTAATACTTGCAAAAATACGCTCATTAGGACTATTGGCTCTGGCAGTTGCATCTTCTGGAATAGCTGCCACTTTGCTAACTGGAGGTAAAACAGCACACTCCACGTTTAAACTACCTTTAACTGTTTCCATTGAAAATGAATCCACTTGCTCAGTACGCAAAAACGGACCCTTAGGCACCCTGCTTCAAAAAGTGTCTCTTATCATGTGGGACGAATGTACTATGACACACCGCGCACATATAGACGCCGTACACAGAACTCTACAAGACATTAGAAATTGTCCTACAATCATGGGTGGGGTCACTTTTGTCTTTGCAGGTGACTTCCGTCAGACTCTTCCTGTTGTCCCAAGAGGAACACGTGCTGATATACTAAAAGCATGCTTAAAAGCATCACACCTATGGGACTTTGTACAAACTCTTACCTTACGCACTAACATGAGAACACATTTAGGAGGTGGAGATAATCTCTTTGCTGATCTTCTACTACAAGTTGGTAATGGAGATTTACACAACACAAATAATACAATTAATATTGAAAATTTAGGGACGGCTGTCTCGAACTTACAGGAACTCATACAACATGTATACCCAGACGTTCACAGTATAATAAACAAAGACTACCAATGGATTTGTCAAAGAGCTATAGTTGCACCCAGAAACACAAGTGTCAACCACATCAATGAACACATACTACTTCAAATCCCAGGGGAAACAAAAGTATATAAATTCATTGACACAGTATTACATACTGAAGACGCAGTACATTATCCTCAAGAATTCCTAAACTCACTTAACCCTTCAGGACTTCCACCTCATGTACTCCAAATAAAAGTTGGCATTCCAATCATCTTATTGCGAAACCTACATCCGCCAAATCTATGCAATGGAACCCGACTACAAGTTAAAAGTCTTTTACCTTATGTCATTAAAGCAACTATTCTATCTGGCCCTGCTGCAGGCCAGTTAGCTCACATTCCACGCATACCCATGATACCTACAGATCTACCATTTCAATTTAAACGTTTGCAATTCCCCATTAACATTGCCTTTGCTTCTACCATTAACAAATCGCAAGGTCAAACATATAAAGTTATAGGCATCGACTTACGAGAAGAGTGCTTCACTCATGGCCAGTTATATGTTGCCCTCTCTCGCACCGGGAATGTGCAAAATCAATTTATTCTACATCCTCATTCAAATGAAACAAAAAATGTAGTTTACCGCGAAATCTTACAATAATGAAATACTTCATCTGTAACATCATTACACACTTTACTTTTCATCCCCGGACAACGTCGGGACGGGCTGCTAGTTTATATATAAAAAAAATGTTTAGAGCTACAAGCTTTAACAATGCCTAGTTACATTCTATGAAATAACTTAAAAAACACAATTAAATTCCAAGAAAGCCATCCATGCACAATCATATGCACAGTGATGCACTGCTTTTTATTTGATAAGTTTTTCTATTAATGTATTGTTTCAAGATGGCCTACAACCATGCTAGTTTTGTCACAGTTTTTTTAAACCTTCATTTTTGAGAGCTATTGGACCCTTACCAACATATAAAAAGACATTGGCTAAATAATGGCTGCATGACAATATCCAGGTTTCTACATCGGGTCTCGTACTGGTAAAGACTGGATAACTTTACTGGTGAAGGCAGAGGGCACTACCCAGCCCAGGTAGGCTGAATGCAATGTAATGTTCCTAGACTAGCAGCATGGCTGAAGGCAGTGCTGTATGTGGCCCAGGTGTACTGCTGAAGGAGGTGTGTTCTACTTGACCCAGTGTGCTGTATCTGGAGGACGTATATGGTCAAGGCAATGCTTTGCACCTGGCCCCGGTGGACAGATGAGAGCAGATGGCTGTACCACATCCATGTATATGCCGCAACGCAATGTGTAGTATCTTACTTTTTATACAGTTCAAGGCATATTGCTGTACCTTGCTTACACATATGGCCGAAGGGAGTGTTTATACCTGGGCCAGTTCATGGCTTTAGGCGGATTGGTGTATCTGGTCCACCTGTAATGGTTAAGTCAAAGTGCTGTATATGGCTGAAAGCAAAGTGTAGTACCTGGCTCAGGTATACTGCTATAATGAACAAGTTGTTCCTGTACCATGCATACGGCTAACTGTATCTTGCCCATGCAATTGGCTGAAGGCAGTACATTCTACCTGACCCAGGTATATGCCTTATGGTACTGTGTTGCATATGTCTGAAGGCAGAGTGCTGTACCTGATCCATATATACGGCTTAATTTAGTGTGTTGTACCTAACCCACATGTGGTGATTGGAAAAGTATGACCCACTCACCACCTGGCCCGACATTCTGGGACAACCGCCTAAGGAAATAAGAAGCCTCAAAATTACCTTGGAATCCAAGCTATCAATGAATGCCCAAGTGGACTAATTAGCAAGATCTAGCTTCATTACTTTAAGAACTCTACGACACATCTTTACCCACCCGGGATTTTACAACGAGGTCCAGGTTACAATCTCTCTTGCGCTGTCTAATCTCCATTATGCCAATAGCCTCTACCACGGATCATCTTTAACAACTATGAAAAGACTACAACAGATTCGGAACTCTGCTGCCAGACTACTCCTACATGTAAAGCCACAAGGCCACTTCTCCCCGGCCTTGAAAACCTTGCATTGGTTACCGGTTGCCAGAATATCCACATTCAAGCTGCCTTGTATCGCCCACAAAGCAATACATGGAACCAGGATGCTCTTCTTCAGGAATTAAATAACCACATACATTGAACAAAGGAACCTCTGCCCTAGATTGGTATTGGTATAAAATTCCCATAATACAAGAAAAAAAATCATAGGTGGCACGCCCTTCTCTGTTCAAGCAGCCAAACTATGGAATTCTTTACCCCAAACATAAGATCCACAGATAACTATCTTATCTTAACTCCTTCGCTGCGGGGCTAATTCCCCAGCGGCGCTGGGGGGAAGGGGGGCGCGGGCAGCGCCATGGTCTTTGTGATGAGCTTGGCTTGTCACGCTGCACGGTGTCACTGTGCTCCTGATGAGCTGAGCTCATCATGACCACGCCCGTTTTCGTGGAACGCTCAGCACAGCAGGGGAATTTTCACCGCGTGTGAGCACCGCGCGGGTCATGACGAGCTCAGCTCGTCATGAGTACAGCGCCAAGTGCCTCATGACGAGCTCAGCTCGTCATGAGCACAGCGCCACCGTGCCTCATGATGAGCTCAGCTCGTCATGAGCACGGAAGGTGTTAAGAAGACTACTTAAGAGCTGGCTCATCCCCACATAACCACCATACTCAAACATTAATATACAGCATATTTCTGTGTATAAAAGCAGTTATTTGGATTATGTGTGTACCTAGATATGTGTATCCCTTTGCATAAATCTGTAAAATTATCTTGTAACATATAGATTTTCATTAGTTTTGCTTAACAATTGTACATATTACTTTTTGTTATATTTTCTATGCATGTATATAGGCCACTGCATAAAGAAGTACATTTCCATCATAACTATTTATCTACAATTGTTTTACTATTGAATTGTTAAAAGGGAATACAATACATTTTAAAAACAAATAAATTCACTTAAAGTACAGTAACACTTGAAAGTCTGAGCTTAATAAAACCAACTTAAATCTAGATATATTACCTTTCTTATACATATATACCTTCCATATACTTAGACTCTTCCCTCATCTACCCCTTCTTGCAACATCTCATACCTAATTTACTATTCGGATCTCCCAAAAAAGCCTTTCTAAACCCTTCCCTTATGTATTCCTCTTAGACTCATACAATACCTCATCATGCTCCCTAATCCACTTCTAGAGAGGCTACCCATTCCATCTCTCCTTAACTCATCCCAAACCTCTTCTTACGGCTACGTTCTCCAAGTAAACACTTTTTAGACCCTTCCCTCTTCTATCCCGCCACTATTATTTTCAATCGAAATACAGACTCACATATCCACCACTCAAATAAATTTCATATTTCCTGTAGTAATTCACTACTAATTCTTTTTGGGTTCCGGAGTAACGCTACTCACCGAAAAGTGCTTCAGAGGACAGTAGGAGTGGCTTGCTGGATGCTCCAAAATGCACAAATCACTTTGGGCGGCTTTCTTGTGCCTGTCAAAGTGTCATTCTCACTTTGAGGAGCTCCACCTGATAGTCTTGTACAGCTGGGTGGAGACTAAGCACATGCCTCCAGTGCCTGAATGAGTGTCCAGCCAGCCTGCTCCATCCTGTCCTGGCATTGCTCTCACAGTATGAGAGCAGTGCCAGGATTGGTTAAAGGAGTAGGCTGGGCCCATGCTGCAGGAACCAACAAGATCGGGACCGGAGCGTGGAGTGCAGTCAGGTAAGTGATTTATTGAACTTTTTTCTTTTTCTTCTGCCCTCTGTTTCCATCCCTCCTGCCCCCCCCCAGTCTTCATAATTGGCAGCCGCCACTGAATATAGTATGAAGAAATGTGTGTGTACATTACGGTTTCATTTTGTTTTGAGAAAAAATAAGCTGAAGATTTATAAAGCATGGATGGTGGTCCCCATCTAAGATGTGAAGATGTGATTCAACCTGTACTTTTTTGGTATAAGCCTGAGTCTGAATTCATATTAACACTATACCCCCACTAGGAGTCCATAAGCATGCACTAAGCACTGAAGCTGCAGTCCTTATGTTTTATAACCCTCCCCTTGCAAACTAAAGGTAAGGTGGTAGTGCTGTGGGGGATGGGGTGCTGCCTGTGATTGACCGGATAGCACTCCACTGGTGGCCAGTTGATGGTTCTGGACTTAAAAGAGGTTGAAAGATCTGCACGTTTGGTGGTACGCAGAACGGTAAACAGTCATAATATTGATTCCAAAATATAGCATGGACATAATATCGAAGTAAAAATATAGAATGGACAAAATATCGAATGGACACAATATAGTGGTTAAAAATATCGAATTTAAGGTAAGTAATATCGATTTTCAAAATATAGAAGTCAAAATATCGAAGTATACAACATAGGTATTAAATATATCGATTTTTTAATAATATCAATTTTTTTAAAGTGTTTTGTATGTTAGTATATGTGTGAAAAGTGTATATTAATTTTTGTAATGTATGTTTAATGTATTTTAAGTAATGAATTTTATGTTATTTAATTTTTGCGTAATTTAATTCTGTAGCGTGTTGTGGGTTTATAGGGGAATAGGGTGGGAAGTAATTTAATTGTTATTAATAAAATATTTTTATTTATTTATTGGTATTCATTTTGAATGCATTGTTATTTTTTAATTGGTAATTAATTTTTATTAATTGCCAATTAATTTGTATTAATTGATTAATTGTTAATTATGTTAATTTTCTAAATTTATTTTCTGTAGCGGGTTGTGGGTTTATAGGGGAATAGGGTGGGAAGTAATTTAATTGTAATTAAGTAAATAATTTTTTTCATTTATTGGTATTGAGTTTAAATGTATTGTTAATTAATTTTTAATTGGTAGTTAATTTCTATTAATTGGCAATTCATTCTTATTAATTGGTAATTATTTTGTATTAATTAAATATTTGTTAATTATGATAATTGTATTAATGTATTTTCTGTAGTGGGATGTGGGTTTATAGGGGAATAGGGTGGGAAGTAATGTAATTGTAATTAATTACATATTAAAAATACTTTTTGTGTATTGATAATTAATTTACTGTTAATTTTTAATTGGTATTATTTTTATTATTAATTAGTTTTTGTTATTGAAAATTAATTAGTTGTTAAATAATTATGAATAGGTTATTAATTTTTAATAACTAATATGTAGTTGTAGTTCTAATTAATTATTACATAATATTAAATTGGTTATTAATTTCAATTAATGTTTTATTGGTATTGATATTTAATTTATTTTTAATAATATATTAAATCATTACTTTCCCTACTGTTAAACTCACTGGTGTGGGAATAGTAATTTTCACCCTCCCGCTATCCAACGCTTTCTCTACTGTTGCACTCTCTGGAGTGGGAATAGTATTTTTTACCCCTACGCTATCCAACGCTTTCCCTACTGTTGCACTCTCTGGAGTGGGAATAGTAATTTTTACCCCTACACTATCCAACGCTTTCCCTACTGTTGCACTCTGGAGTGGGAATAGTATTTTTTACCCCTACGCTATCCAACGCTTTCCCTACTGTTGCACTCACTGGAGTGGGAATAGTATTTTTTACCCTCCCGCTATCCAACGCTTTCCCTACTGTTGCACTCTCTGGAGTGGGAATAGTAATTTTTACCCTTACGCTATCCAACGCTTTCCCTACTGTTGCACTCACTTGAGTGGGAATAGTATTTGTTACCCCTACGCTATCCAACGCTTTCCCTACTGTTGCACTCTCTGGAGTGTGAATAGTAATTTTTACCCCTATGCTATCCAACGCTTTCCCTACTGTTGCACTCTGGAGTGGGAATAGTATTTTGTACCCCTACGCTATCCAACGCTTTCCCTACTGTTGCACTCACTGGAGTGGGAATAGTGTTTTTTACCCCTACGCTATCCAACGCTTTCCCTACTGTTGCACTCACTGGAGTGGTAATATTAAATGTTACCCTCCTGCTATCCTACTGTAAAATATTGTATATTTTTTATTAATAACTTAAATTAATTCTATCTTAATTTTAAGGTTATTTGAGTATTTTTAAGTATGTTTTAGTTAATTATATTTATTATTTCATTAATTTTAAATTACTTTTAAGACATTTAAAAAAATTCGATATTTTGACTGTCTATATTTTTTACAGACTATATTTTGGATTCGATATTTTTGTACTTACCTGTTTGTAGATAGGAATTCGATATTTTGGCATTCTATATTTTGGTGACTATATTTTGGTAAGTCTATATTTTGTCATTCTATATTATGTCAGTGATCCACGCAGAATCGCTGCTTTACAGCTTCACTACTATTCCATCAAGCTCTAAATTGCCCTCAATCAATAAATAAAATTTTTAAATGAATACCATGTTCCACCACCTTCATAAATAACACAATTATATTAGTAGAATAGATTTAAATACTATGCTAGAAATAAAAAAAAAACTCTGACACAATCTTTGAAGAAATATCTTGTTTTTCAGTAAAGCTGAATTAAACATGTTAACCATAGATATGATACACTTACACCCAATGCTTCAGATATCCCCAAAAAGAAGTCTTTATAAATGAAACTTCTTACACATTACAATGAGCCAGATGTCATGCATATCCAATGGCTACAACTGTTGGACAAAGAATACATTTGCAATGTCTCCATCTAAGATTCTGCAGAGAGTTATCAAAAAGAAGGAGCATTAATGTATGCAAGGTCACTGGCTGAACATCCCAATGATTTAGGCACTCACACATGCAAAATAAATATAGATAAGTGCCTAAAACTGGATCTTGTTGCATTGACAGGCCACAGTTTAGCATATAAAGTAGTATCACCAAATAATATGACATTAATTAATATCGTTCAACACATGAATAACACCACTGCTATTTCTTTTTTATTGGTGTATACTTCCAATTCAAGGGAAGCACATTTTTAATATTTTAAAAAAATAGAGAAACTAAGACCCTGTATCTTTATGAATGACTCTGTCATGCACATTTCCATATTGACTTTGAACACTAATGACTTATGTAATAAAGAGTATCAATATGATTTAATTCCATTTGTCATATAATCCTGAAAAAGTAGTACTATATATTTATATATGAACTAGTAGAATTTAGTCGACTAATCCAGCACGTCCAGTTAGCATACACGTTGAAGCAGTAAAAGAGAGACATTGGGGTCCATTAGGATGACGGGCGGACTTTGCCCGCCCGTCATTCCATCGTAAATCGGGACCGCCCGCCATAAGGGCGGGGGTCTTGGGGGTGCCATTAGGATGTGCCCACCACAGTGGCGGGCACATCCTGTATTTTCAGCATTGAAGCGGGCGGTGCTCTCTGCACCGCCCACCACAATGCTGAAAATGCACTTTAACATTGTCATTTGCAAAGCGGCAGGCACCGCGCTGTGCCTGCCGCTTTGCAAATGACAATGAAGGGGGGTACCACAGGTACCCCCCACGTTCACCCCCACCTGTACATCACTCTGGGGGCCCGCAGGGGCCCCCCAGAGGGAAGACCGCATGCCTTTCCGTGGCGGCATCGCCGCCGCGGAAAGTCACTGCACACCACTTATCATAATATGTCTGGCGGTGTCTATTAGACACCGCCACCATATTATTCCTTTTTCGCCCCGGCCGCAAGGTGACCGGGGCGGAAAAGTGGCGGGCGGTGTTTCCCTCCGTTGCGGTCCCCCCGCTATTGTAATGTGGCGGGGGGGGAAAGGGGGGCGGGCGGGCGGGCGGGCATTTCTGTCGGGCGGATCGCCACCGCCACAATGGCGGTGGAGATCTGCCCGACATCGTAATGGAGCCCATAGGGTCTGATTTCCACTAATGATATAAATTCAGGCAGACTTTAGGTGTAACCACGGCGGTGACTACTCTATCTCCACCATGGTTACACCCCTCTGATAGCCTGACAGAGAAGGGCTGTCAGAGGTTGATCTGTATGTTTGCCCACCTAACTTAGATGGTCAGACACACGTCAGTTTTTACTGCCCATCACTGCTAGGAAAACTCTATGGCAAGGGAGGCATTGTTTTTTTCAAAAACAAAATACCACAATAACTTTCCATTTACGAAAAATGTAATCCCGCTCTCGCTCTCCATCACTGCTATGGAAAACGTGGTTATAAGGGACAGTAAATATCATTTGAATGATCCCCACACCATGGGAGACAACTACCATTATGTGGGGGTCATTAGTTTTTGTTTTTTCAAATACAAAATCCCGGTTGGGGTTTTGTTTTTGAAAATTAAAAATATTTCGACTTTGCTATAAGGCACCATCATCCTTGACAGAGCTGTATGGTAACATTACAAAACATTGGCAGGAGGTTCCTGTCAATGTTTGAAATGCTCGCCAGTCTCATGGACATTTTAAAATTTGGCATTCAGGACCTCCACCAGGGCGACGGAGTAATTAACTCCATCACCCTTGTGGAAGACAGCCTGGCTGCCAAATATTGAATCGGTCCCAGGGTATTATATTTTTGTCTTGACTTGCATATCTTTTCAAATATAGGCTCCATGGATTAGTTACAAACAGAAAGGTTATTCTCACTTCATATTCTTTCAAATAAGCACACTTTGTGTACCTTATTTATTTCTAGTTTTGTTTCTCAATGAAAATATCTGATCTGGCTGGCTTTCCTTTTTTAGGTTTTGCAGATGCAGCGCATGCGCTGTCTCGACGAGAGATGCTGTATCCAGTATAGCGAGGCAAGCTCCGCCCACTTTCCGAACATTACTTTGATTGGCTACAATCAAAACTTCTGCATTTTGATTGGTTTTCGGCATTTTTGTCCCGCCTCCTGACTGCCCTGACGTCATTTTTGCACATCCGAGGCTATCAGCCCCTTTACTTTCAAAAACATTTACTTTCTCTCTCCCCGTTCCCTCCCGCAGTCTGTAAATTCGTGTGTCACAACCACCTCCCCACCCCCTCCCGTTCGTGCCTTCATTCGTGCCCGCTCTTCCATTTAAAATGCAATGGGGCTCGAGTAAATCTGAGTCCTATTGCATTTTCAATACTTGTTTGTGTCGTGATTCGTGGATTGATTCGCACATCTTTGTCTTGCCTTCTCGATGCCTTGCATCGTACGCTTGCACAACAAAGCAGTGGCTTTCCTAATTGATAACGGGAGGCAGAGACAGCCCAAGCTGCACCCGCCTGACTATAAAATGCTTGTTCTATAAGTACAACCTACTAAAATATCAATTGACTATCTAAAAACAATTGAACATGCCACAGAGTAGCAGTAATAAAAGCTGATGGCTCATTTTTTTTTACAAACTAGCCCTCTAAAAATATCTCCCAATTACACACTTATTAGAATGTTTTCCATGAAAAATATGTTGAATTATTCATAGGAATCTTATCAGTGCCTGGGTGGAATAGTCTATTAGCGATGATGAGCACTGACCAGTTTTCAAAAGTCAACATTGAGAGTTAATGTATCATAGGTCACTTGGCATTTTCTTCGTCTTGCGTGGAATGGCACAGATCTTATACGGATGAGGCTGCAAAGTGGCCAATAAAATAAAGTCAAGTCTCACTTCCTTCACCCCTTCAGGAAGCCGGAGTGTGAATGCCCGGAGGAGGTTGGTGAAGAAGATGAAGAGCTCAATTCTGGCCAACTGCTCCCCCAAACACATGCGGTGTCCTGTCAGAGAGAGAAAGGGAACAGAGGGATGGCTGTTATAAAACTTTACAGAGACAGTGAAGATAAGATTGATTAAGTATGCGGGATAAGCAACATATTGCAGGTGTGGTTGACAGGTAGAGAAAGACTATAAATGCATATTAGTGAATTTGACCAAACCAATCATGAACAATTCTTCATTCTTGGAAGGATCCTAGAGGGAACTTCCATGACAGAGGCTCACTGCTATGTTTTTGCCTAAGACAATTTGAAATATCCATAACCCTTCCACTCCTCTTCCAATTTCCATTTTTCATCTTCTTTTTTTACAAACAATGCCAGAGTCACTGCTCTCATGTCATCGTTTACCAGGTCACCTACAGCCTTAGCTCATAGGCCTTTGTTTAGCAAATCCAATTTCTATAAATTTTGTCTTTAATAGAAATAGGTCTGGTGGTTCACTGCCACACACCGAAGGGTAACAACACACCTGTACTGGTGAATATGAGCTATTAACGCATGATGTTTACAATACATGCGTCTACCATTAATTTTTACGACACGCTGTCATTGACAACGTGATGCTTTACAAGATGGTATTTTACTATTTTGAAAGGCATTACTCATTGTAATGACTGATATCCTATAAGTGTGTGTGTAAACATACATATTTGTATGTTTCTGTACTGTATTTTCAATATTGTATGTGTGTGTGTGAGTCTGTGTGTGTGTGAGACCTACATATTAATATGCATTTGTATATACTTCATTTTACTTGGAATATATATTTATATTTAGATATGTGTGTGTGTTTTATTTTTGGAGAAAACACCCTTTTTTTTAAATTGACGGAAATCTATAAAATCCCCAGTGCTTAAATTGTCTATAAAAATAGGATATTGTGTTTTAGGGTCGAGGGGTGGCTAACAGCCATTAAAGCAACCACAAGGAGCACTGAAACTTTTCAGACACTCACCCCCCTCAGACACAGATCTGGGTTAGCCAAAGGTAAGCCCGTCTACGCCCGTCCGCGCCTGGACCGCGCCCAGCGCCAGACCCCCTGCCCCCCGTCCCTCCCAGCCCCCCGCATTACCTACAACGCCGCCACCCTCCTAGCCCTTAACCCCGGTCGCGCCCCCAACTGCGTCCAAGCTGCTCCTGGCCACACCCATGGACCTTTCTCATGCTACTCCTGCAAATTCATCGGCACCGACAACATCTCCGCTACGACCACACCACAGATTCCTGACCCCAACCACCTACAGTGCATCCTTCTCAACACTCGCTCGGTCCACAGACACGCCATTGACCTCTGGAACCTACTAGACACCATCTCTCCAGACGTCGCCTTCCTAACAGACCCAGACATCACCATTGCCATCCCTGAAGACTATAAGATCACACGCAAGGACCGCACCGACCACACAGGAGGAGGAATCGCTATCGTCCATAAGAAATCAATCCGCATCTCAACCAGCTCTGACGCCAACCTCGTTAACTCCGAACACCTTCACTTCCAGATCCACATCGACCCCAAGACCACACTCAGAGGCACCCTCCTCTACAGACCACCAGGACCCCACGCAAAATTCAGTGAAGACATCACGGACTTCATCACTCCTCACGCGCTCCCCTCCAAAGACTACATCATTCTGGGAGACCTCAACTTTCACCTTGAAAAGATCAACGACCGCAACACCACCACCCTCTTGGACAATCTCGCCAACCTCGGACTTAAACAACTGGTCACTTCCCCCACCCACATCGCAGGTCACACACTCGACCCCATCTTCACCTCCAGCAATCATGTCTCCTTCAGCCACACTACGGATCTCCTCTGGACTGACCACAGCTGCGTTCACTTCACCTACAACAAACCAAAACCCACCAACCACCTCCAACCAACTCTGCAAAGAAACTGGAACAAAATCACCACGGACCAGATCTCCGCATCGCTCCTTCTAAACACCCCAGCCCACTCTTCTAACGCAAACGAAGCCGCCGCCAACCTCACCCTATGGTTATCCAACACCGCCGACACCTTAGCACCACTGAAGAAACGTCAAAGCAAACCTGGCAGCAAAAAGGCCTCATGGTTCAACGAAGATCTTAAGAAGTCCAAGAAACTCTGCCGCTCCCTTGAAAAGGCCTGGAAAAAAGACCCAACCACTAGCACCAAGGACGCCTTCAAAAACGCCACCCGCACTCACCACCAACTAATCCGAAAGGCCAAGAAAACAGCATTCAAGGATCGACTTGACAACAACGCCCACAACAGCAAGGAACTTTTCAACATCGTCAAGGAATTTTCCAACCCCTCGGCCAACTCCAACGACATCACCCCCTCTCAAGCCCTCTGCGACTCCCTAGCCTCATTCTTCCACAACAAAATTGCGGACATCCACAACAGCTTCGACAACCAACCCGGAAACCAACCCACCCTACCATTTGCTGAACATTCTCCCCCCGTGAACACCCTTATCGACTGGAACCCAATCTCCACTGAGGACACAATCCGCCTGATGAATTCCATCCACTCAGGATCCCCCACAGACCCATGTCCTCACCACATCTTCAACAAAGCAGACTCCGTCATAGCACCGCACCTCCGAGACGTCATCAACTGCTCCTTCAACTCCGCCACCTTCCCGGAAAGCTGGAAACACGCTGAACTCACCGCCCTTCTGAAAAAACCCACAGCGGACCCTACCGAACTCAAAAATTACCGCCCCATCTCGCTCCTTCCATTCCCGGCCAAAGTCATCGAGAAAGCTGTCAACAACCAGCTCGCCGCCTTCCTCGAAGCCAACAAATCCCTCGACTCCTCACAATCTGGCTTCCGAGCAAAACACAGCACTGAGACCGCCCTCATCGCAGCAACAGATGACATTCGAACTCTACTGGACAATGGAGACACAGTCGCCCTCATCCTCCTCGACCTCTCTGCAGCATTCGACACAGTCTGCCACAGCACCCTTCTACAACGCCTCAATAACATCGGAATCCAAGGAAATGCACTTGAATGGATCACCTCGTTCCTCACCGGAAGAACCCAGAGAGTCCGCCTCCCACCATTCAAGTCCGAGGCCACTGGAGTCATCTGTGGCGTACCACAAGGATCCTCACTCAGCCCCACCCTCTTCAACGTATACATGAGCCCCCTCGCGGCCATCGCCCGCCAACACAACCTCAAAATCATCTTTTACGCGGATGACACTCAACTAATCCTTTCTCTCACCAATGACCCCAGCACCGCCAAAACTAACCTACACGAAGGAATGAAAGAAGTTGCCGAATGGATGAAACAAAGCCGTCTGAAACTGAACTCAGACAAAACAGAAGTCCTCATCTTAGGTACATCCCCCTCTGCATGGGACGACTCCTGGTGAGAGGAAGCCATCGGAAAAGCACCCATCCCGACAGACCACGCACGGAACCTAGGCGTCATCCTGGATTCCTCACTCTCAATGAACAGACAAGTCAGCGCCATATCCTCTTCCTGCTTCAACATTCTTCGCATGCTCAGAAAAACATTTCGCTGGATCCCCACCGAAACAAGGAAAACAGTCACCCATGCTCTGGTCACGAGCCGACTGGACTACGGAAACACCCTCTACGCAGGCACTACCGCTAAACTCCAGAAGAAACTCCAACGAATCCAAAACGCCTCAGCCAGGATCATATTAGACATCCCACGCAATGAACACATCTCTGGTCACCTTAAAGACCTCCACTGGCTACCCGTCAATAAGAGAATCACTTTCCGACTGCTAACCCACGCACACAAATCACTCTACGACATCGGACCAGAATGCCTCAACTCACGACTGTCCTTCTACACCCCCCCACCAACTACGTTCTTCCAGCCAAGCCCTCGCCACTGTACCTCGCATCAACAAGACCACCATGGGAGGCAGATCCTTCTCATACCTGGCTGCTAAAACATGGAACTCACTCCCCGCTTACCTTCGCCTTACCCAGAACCACCTAGCATTCAGAAAGCAACTTAAAACGTGGATATTTGACAAGTAATCCTCCTCCCCTTTCTAAGCGCCTTGAGACCCTCTGGGTATGTAGTGCGCTATATAAATTCTCTCTCTCTCTGACTTGACTTGGATTCATTATTGTTCTTTAGCTCACTTTTTCACCCCAGTTCAGCCTCCTGGGACCGGTTTCAGGGTAACACCCCTCATCGGCAGGGCTTGCTTGAATCCAGTAGCTAATTAACCAAGAGGACCACATCTGGGCATCCCCTGCCAACGTAGGGGGACAAGCAAAGCAAACACAAGGAGATGATGGAGGGAGCGCTGAAACTTTTCAGACACTGACCCCCGGTCTCAGATCTAGGTTGAGTCCATCATTGTTTGTTGGCTCATTTTGCCACCCCAATTCAGGCCCAGTCATAGGGAAATCAGTCTTGACCCTGTTCCTCATGAAAACAGTCCAGCCTGAACTGTCAAGCCAGATTTTCCCTGGACTGGAAACAGGCATCCGGAGACCAGTTTCAGTGTAACATGCCTTATCAGCCAGGCTAGCTTGAATCAAGTGGCAAAGAGAGCAAGGGACCCATGTCTGGGCATACCCTGCCAACTTAAGCGAACAAAGCATTCACAAGAAGTTGATGGATGAAGCACCAAATCTTTTCAGACATTCACCACCGGTCATAGATCTGGGTGGAATCCATCATCATTTTTTAGCTCATTTCATAACCAAACTTCAGACAGAGCCATATGCAAATCAGTCTTGACCCTGTTCTTCATGGAAATAGTCCAGCCCGAACTACTAAGCCAGGTCCTCCTTCAACCAGAAACAATCTTCCTAGGACCGGTTGCGCGATAACACCCTTCATCAGCCAGACTAGCTTGAATCCAGTGGCAAAGTGAGCAAGGGACCCACGTCTGTGCCGACTCTGCAGAGCAGTAAGTGCAAGGTAAGTGGTTTTATTTATTTATTTAGTTATTTTATATTCCCTATCCTGTTGTTTGTCACTTTAACCCCCCCACCCCCGCCCCAACGCACTTACCTGCATGGGCTGCTACTGCTTACATCCCTTTTCCTCTAGCCACCCCTCAACCATAAAACACCCTTACCATGATCACTTCTACCTGTTCCTGAACCCTATGAAAGCCTTACCTCCTTTTATTTCTAAAATCGTAACCCCCTTTTTCTTTACCTACCTCTGAACCCTAAATACCCTTTCCCTCCCTTTACCTGCATCTCTTACCTCTCTTTACCAACACCTGCACTTATGACAGTCTGAGCATGATGGGGCTGATTATCTCATTTGGAGATAAGCACACCAACAGTTGTTTATTTATTCAATATACATTAAAATTTACTAATACATGCAACCCAGGCCATTCCCATAGATTTAGGGGACTGAAATTGTTTGAAGTGTCACATGTGTAGGAGCATGGTGTTAGCAGATGTTGTTTCTGTCCATTGGCAGGGCTGGCTGGGTTGAAGAGTGATGCACGCTGCAGTGGTCCCCTGACGAGGGCCCAGATATTTATATTTTTTTTTACAAATTTAGCACTTGGTGTCACATAGTAGAGCACATTTGTCACACTAACATATGCAGGCACAAAACCGGTCATGTCTAGACCTGATATGCGCAAATTATTGGAAACAAAAAATTGAAAAACCATATTGGACAAATCCAAATCATGGAAAACCAGTTTTAAGTGAATACAATGAAAAGTAAAGGAAACATTTTAAAGGAAAGATCATTTGAAGGTAAAATCGAAAATTACATTAATCTTGGGTAGAGTTTAGTAGCAGTGAAGATGGTTTTGCGTTCAGCGATGGGTAGTGTTGGGATTTGAGGTCAGGTATGGGTGGAGTTTAGAGGTGGTAATAGGTTTCAGGGGTCAGGGATGTGTGGAGCTTATGGGCAGAAAATGTTTTTGGGTTGAGAAACAGTGGAGTTGAGGGGTTTTGAGGGTTCAGAAATGGGTAGAGTTTACGAGGGGCGTGACGTTTCTAGGGATCAGCTTTGTTTCGGGGTTAGAAGTGGTTAGAGGTTTCAAGGGTTCAGGGTTGGGTGGGGTTAGGTGTAGAGTGCATCACCCCATGAGCACTAGTTACCAGACACTATGTAACCCCCACTTGAATGTATACTGGCACCCCTAAGAAAAATGTAACCACCTAGAAATGTTGGCACGTCTTCCCTTGGATGGTGGATCTATTCGGATTCTTTGAGCATCCTTTTTGGTTTAGTAACTGGGCATTGGGTGAGTTTCTCAATATTCATGCAGATAAAAGCTTAAAGGGATAGATTGGTCAACATAGCCTGACTCCAAGGTAAATAACATTATTAGTCACAATTAATGCCAAGTAGCCTGAGGGTCCTGGTGTCCTAAGAAAAGGCCTCACAGGTACAACATTTAATGGGGTATACCGTCTCCACTAATTGGGGAAGTGCATTGGTATTACCTCTTCCAACCGAAGGACCTAGCATCTCCAACCTATGTGCTCTTCCGTCATGATTCTACAGTAATGGAAATCCACTGGTGTCGACCCTGTCATCATTCTTGCTAGAATATATGAACATTGTTGATAAACATTTTAAAGACTAACCTAACGTGTGCACAAGACTTGTTGTGAAATTTACAGGGTGGCCCCTTCCCACTCATTTCAGGGGTTGTTTGGGTTTCCCCTGACCTAGTAGCACCGTATTTATTCTGTATATGTTTCCTACTTCACCGCTATCAGTTGAGAGCGCCATTCTTCCTCTATACCCAAAACCCCACGTAGAACCCTCATTGTAATGGAAATCAACACTAAGGCTTCCAAACTACTTGTTCAAAATGGCCATTGGAAAACACACAGTATTCAAATAATTGAATAATATGGTGTAGTGACCGTATTTTTGGCTCTATCTCTGAGTGATGGTGACTTTAAGCTTGCTACCATCCTAAATCTCCATTCTTGCCTTGTGTTAGTCTTTTTCAGGCCTTTTTCCAGACCTAGAAGCATAAACTAGAGGATAGCTGCTTAATATGATTATAGATCCCTTATTCTTGACTCTAATCCATCTATTGCCTATTGGCTTTGACATAATTATGAGTCCTTTCATCATCCTACCTATAGTAGAAGGTGAATCCTGTAGTCCTGACTTTATATTACATATTGGTATGGTTTGTGTATGTACTCTGATAGAGCTAAGTGTGATTTCATCATTTTCAGGCCTTCAAGGCCCAGAACTAGAGAGACTCCATTTTGCTTTCTGTCCCTGCAGACTGAGATGCTTGCAGGGTAAAGGTGATGTTTTAGTTATGAGGTGTTGTTCGCCCTTTGCAAACTGGAGAGAACCAGCCAGAGCTGAATCTAATCAGGAAGTGTCTCTGGGCTCAAGTCTCTAGACGAAACAAGCAGCTGGTCACTGTGGGAGCGTCTAGAGCACGGGGCCTGGTACATGGAATCAGTGGGAGGAGGCTGCTGGCTGGAACTTTCCATGAGGAGAGAGCATTCCATATTAGCGAAGTGCAGAAGAGGAGGAGTGTCAGTTTGTGAGTGAGTCAGTTGGAGCCAGGGAGAGAAGAAGAGAGAGTCGATGCTTGGAATAGAGAGAAGACAGTCAGTGATTTGGAACCAGAGAGAGGTCAGAAGCAGTTGTGAGCAGATGGTGTTTTGAACAGAGAGAAGTGAGATGATGTTTGGAACTGAAGGAAGCAGTCAGAAGCAGTTACTTATCAGAAGGAGTTGTGATCAGCTGGAGTCTGAAGTGATGCCTTTTGGAGGAGACTGAAGTTATATCGTGGATTAGTCTGTGGGAGCAGCTGGAGTGAATTGGACATTGGAGCTGAGATAATCAGACAGAGTGAAGAAGCTAGTGGAGCGAACGGTTATCAGAGCGGCAGAAACTATTAGACTGAAGCTGGAAGGTGGAGAGAGTTCGTGGGGGAGAAGAATCCAGTGCAGAGTGATCAGCGCAGATGCGTGTCCAAGAGTGCAGGGGAGGATCTGAGACGAGCTAAGGCACAGACGAGAGAGGAACCCAGATGACAGCTAGAGCAAGACTTCATACTAATCAGGTGATACCTTTCCTGTAATATAGTTTGCTTTACATTTAAACATTAACCTTGTCCTTACTGTATTGCTAATACTTTTTCTTTCAGCGGTGTGCAGTATAATCCATTCCCTCTTTATCTATTTACAGTCCCTGTCAATTACATGTGGATGTGTTATAGTAATAATGCTTTACAGAGACCCCGCAGATCTGTGTATGTGTCTATTCCCATTTTCCTTTGCAGGCTATATGTTATAGTTTAGTGTTATATTGTTATTGTTATTGTGATAAATAAAGTACCCCAGTTCTTAGTGAACCGGCATGTGCCTCTTGCTCTTGTATAATAAAGGTAACCTGTTCTTCTAGTCAGGTACTGTTTCATGAACAGATGCTACCCCTGATCAGGTAAATGGTAACTGAATAATGAGGGAGAGAGGAGCCCTTGAAATAGAGAATAAGTTGTACACCGTGTAATTTGGCCATTCTTGTATCATAAAATATATGAGACATTCCCAGTAGGTATTAGAGAGAAACTTCCCAACAGAGAGAGAGAGAGCTGAAGGTATTCATGGGAAAGTGATCGGGTGTGTATCACTTACAACGCAACTTTTACGTCGCATTCCGTTACAACGCAGATTTTACAACGCTGGATCCATTACATCGGATGCCATTACAACGCATGGCATTACATAGCAGATGCTATTACAACGCATACCATTACATCGTAAGTATTGGTAAGTATATAATTTTTTTTAATTTTATTTAATATTATATAATTGATTTAATTATTATTAATTATAAAAAAAATATTTATTTATGTTTTTAAATATTATAAATTAATTAAATATATTAATTTAAGTAATTTTTTTAATAAGTATGAGAATAGGAGTATATGTTTTGGGGTACTGAGGTATATGTTTTGGGGTGTTTGGGTATTTTTAGGTTTTAGGGCAGAGTTTGGGTTTTGGGGTACAGGGGTGTTTTTAGGTTTTAGGGCAGGGTTTGGGTTTTGGGGTACAGGGGTGTTTTTAGGTTTTAGGGCAGGGTTTGGGTTTTGGGGTACAGGGGTGTTTTTAGGTTTTAGGGCAGAGTTTGGGTTTTGGGGTACAGGGGTGTTTTTAGGTTTTAGGGCAGGGTTTGGGTTTTGGGGTACAGGGGTGTTTTTAGGTTTTAGGGCAGGGTTTGGGTTTTGGGGTACAGGGGTGTTTTTAGGTTTTAGGGCAGGGTTTGGGTTTTGGGGAACAGGGGTGTTTTTAGGTTTTAGGGCAGGGTTTGGGTTTTTGGGGTACAGGGGTGTTTTTAGGTTTTAGGGCAGGGTTTGGGTTTTGGGGTACAGGGGTGTTTTTAGGTTTTAGGGCAGGGTTTGGGTTTTGGGGTACAGGGGTGTTTTTAGGTTTTAGGGCAGGGTTTGGGTTTTGGGGTACAGGGGTGTTTTAGGTTTTAGGGCAGGGTTTGGGTTTTGGGGTACAGGGGTGTTTTTAGGTTTTAGGGCAGGGTTTGGGTTTTGGGGTACAGGGGTGTTTTAGGGTTCAGGGGTAGGTTTGTGTTTAGGGATAATTAAATTATATTGACCATTTTTAAATTAATTAAAATATATTTAATACATTAAATTAATTAAAATATATTTAATGAATTAAATTCATTATTTTACATTAATTACATTTTTAAATTAAATTAAATTAATTAAATTAAATAAATTATTAATATTAATTTAATTTAATTACAATTTTAAAAATATGTACATTAAACTAATTTCATTATTTTAATTTATTTAAATTAATTACAATTTTTATTAAAATTACATTTATTAAATAGATATTATTTTATTAAATTAAATTAATGACTATTTTAAAATGTATTTTAATTAAATTGTTTAAATAAAATTAATTAAATTAACTTAATAACATTTTAAAAAAAAGGTATACTTACCTATACTTACGATGTAATGCCATGCGTTGTAATACCATCTGCTTTGTAATGCCATGCGTTGTAATGGCATCCGATGTAATGGATCCTGCGTTGTAAAATCTGCGTTGTAACGGAATGCGACGTAAAATAACGCGTTGTACTGACACCAATCCAGTGATCGTCGTGGTAAGGCAGCGTTAATGAGAGCACCAGGGGGGAAACTGGTGTGTAATGAGATCGCCTCTAGGGAAAGTGGCGTTAGTGAGAGCACTGATTGTGGTCAGTGTGTATACCCACAGGATTGTGGCTTGTGTATGTATGAAATAGTGAGAGCACAGGGAGGACACAGTGTGTATACCCACAAGATTGTGGCTTGAGAGAGCACTGAGTGTGTCAGTGTGTAATGGTAAGTTATTGGAAATGCCCCCTTCACTTTTGAGTAGGAGGGTAGCATAGTCTGGGTCTGAGTTGCCGCGAGACTATAAGGTATGAGTGTGGTGTAGGGCATGGACGTCCTTAGTAATCAGTGAATATTCCTAGTAATCCCTATAGATTTAGTGGTGTTTCTGATGATATGAGCTTGTATATTGCTAATTCCCCATCCTCAGGTAGGTACCCAGGTGCCTGGATAGATGGGTCCTGAGGAGGGAGGTGGTTGCGTTTCGGCTGGGTTGGTGGTGTCTTGGTGAGCTGATCCTATCTGGTCCGAAAATCCGGTCATTACATATGGATGCCATTGACAATAACTATACCCCTAGTTAGATCACTGAACCTCTTAAATGTTGTAGTCTGGTACCATTCACAAGTCAAGGCTAACCATAGTTCATCCCATTCAGAACTATTGGTTACCACCTTTAAGATTTTCTAATGCACTTTTCAACACCAAACATTTTTTAGGAAATGGTTAATTTGTAAAACAAAATAAGTGCTGGGGCTCTTGTCGGAAGGTAGCTTGCACCAGCCCATTTTTACTGTTAGCAGCGCTTAAAACAGAACAAACTACTAACTATGAAAAAGGGGACAGGATGTAGCGTAGTGGCCAGAGCTGCTGACTTCTGAGCTGGGGAACCTGGTTCGAGTCTCGGTGTCGGCTCAACACCCTGTGATTCTGGGCAAATCACTTAATCTCCCAGTAAATGAATGTGCCTTTAACTGGTGCTCATGAAAAGCACTGGTTTTGATGATTAAATTAAGTGCTGGTGTTGAGCCCTGGAAACCACTTGCTCAAATTAGGCACTGCTTTTAGGCAATGCCCTAAAATATGCTATGCTGGTAGAAGATAAGGGCTTACATTTCTTCACAATATAGTACGAAAAATCTAATTTTATCAATTATTGAACCGGATGCAGTATCTACTCACTCTAGTGTAAAATATATGAATGGAAAAATAATGCCTGGTAGGTGGGAAAAATAACAACGGAGCAGTGCCTAAGATGATTTGTGGGCTACCCAAAAAGATGTGTCTTTAATTGTATATGCTGTTGTTGCTGCAACGTTATAATTCCACAGTAATTAAAGAAAATACATTACCTGCAGAGAAGGGTAAGAACGCATCCCTGTTGATGAACTTTCCTTCTTGGTCCAGGAAGTGGCGCGGGTTAAACTGGTTTGGTGTCTCCCAGCTATCAGGGTCATACAGGACTGAGGAAAGGTTTGGTAAAACGGTGGTACCCTGCAATTAATTATAGGGGTAAGTCAGTAGGAACAGGAGCGAGAGTCCAGAATTTTGATCTTCATCACATTTGTCCCCACTGAGATGGAGTGAACATGTCCCACCTAGCTTGGGGAACAACCCACAATGCTCCTCTGTGGTCCCAAGCAGCAAGAACCTCTTCAGACAAAAGTGAGACAAAAATAAAGCAGACTATGAGAATTATAATAAGTATATATTGTTAAAAGAACTCCCTTGGTTTTAGGCTAACACAACATCTAGTCTACTGGATGTGATATCATAAAGGTCTTGACAATACTGATCAAATAGAAAGATTTCAGTCAATTGTGTTTATAAACCAGCCACCCCTAGAGCTGCTCTGATCTGCATCATATCGGGAACAGCCATTACAACGCGGGTTTTACCACGCGTTGCTTTTACATTGAATGCTTTACAACGCATGCAATGTTACAACCACGCATACCATTACATCGCATGCGCTTTTACAACGCATGCGATGTAAGGTGTAATGGCGGCGGCGGCGGGGGTGGCTATTCACGTCGTTGTGAGGAAACTTAGGCTGTTTCCTCACAACGACGTGAAGCAAGCAGGAAGGAGGAAGCAGGATCCGATGGCGGCGCTGGATAGGAGAGGTGTAAGGGGGTTTGTGCATGGGGTAGGGGTTACTTTTGTAGGGTTTAGGGTAGTTTAAAAGTAGTGTGGTCATGTTTGTGTTGTGTGTGTGTTTTTTAAAAACGTTTTAGTGTGTGTTGTGGTGTTGTCGTGTTTGTTTAGTGTAGTGTATTGGGGAGGGTAGTGGAGTGTTTATGTAGTGTAGTGATTTAGGTTTTAGGGTAGTGTGGTGTTGTAGTGTTTGTTTATTGGGTTACCAATCTTGCATCAGGTTTTCATGCTGAATTTTTGACATCCAGCTACCACAGAGGATGATGTTCGAGATTTTGAGACCATGAGGCGTGACTATTTGTGTTGTTTGATGGCCTTTTTACAAGGTAATTTGCTCTACCAACAATTCTATTCAGTTTTTCTGCAGCCATTTTTCCCTCAGAGATACCGTGTTGCTGTTATTGCCTCCTGATAGCCATATGACAAAGTTATTCATTGTCCTGAGGAGGTATTTCCAAGAAGCATGCTCCTGGTATTTCACTGAGTATTTTCTCACAGTGCTGCTCCTGGTAATGGCTAATTGATACTTTTGACTGATTTTTTAAGCCACACTTCTTCAGCCTTCCTTCACTTACCATAATATCATGGCTGGTTTGATACTAAATCCCAGAATGTATACGTTTTATTACACCTCTTGCTGCTATTATGTCATTAATCATTCAAGCCTTCATATTCTGATCATACTCTCTATTTATAGGTTTCAATACCTATGGTGATGTAACTCTCTATAACCATAATTTTGTTTCCTCTTTAATATTATTAATTTCTGTGTGGGGATCCTGGGGAAGTTGAAGCTCTCTCATAAGCCATCTGTTGCTCATCATTTAGTTGTACTACACCGCAAATTATTACACCAACGGCACAATTTGCGTATTTGAAAAATATGCTTAAGGCCACGCCTAAAAATAGTTCTGCAGTCAAGCCTCAGAAGGCTAACCCTACTAAATGCCTTAAACAAGATCTTCCCTCTCCTGATTAAGTGTAGTCCTCCATAAATGCTTTGAAATTCTCCAAGAGGAAATACGGGCCTTGCATCCACTTGTGGATGAAACTAATATCAGTATACAGAAATTAGATAAAAAAGGACTTCCATGGAATTTCAAATTACGGAAGCCGAACAATGGATCAGTGATTTTCAAGACAAACGTTCAATATTTCGGTCCCACAAAGAGAGATTACCTCACTTAAACAACATGCCGAAGATCTTGAAAACAAAAAAAAAGTTGCAATAAACTTTACATTTATGGGCTTCTTGAAGATGTTGAGGGCAAAGATCTGGTCTTCTTCTTCACCTTTTACCTGCCACAGATTAATAATCTTCCTAACTCAACCAACCTCAATATTGAAAGTACTCATTGGCTTGGTTGCAAACTCTCTACTTAATCTAAATCAAGAGATATTATTACAGCCTCTGGAAACTCTCTTCTGAGGATGCTTCTTCAGTGTTACTGAAGAGTTGGCTCGATATTATGGGCAAAATAATTTGAGTAAGCTTCTATTCAGGTATCTCAAAATACAAAAAGATTATGCAAAAGTGGACTCTTTACATTCCTTCACCAGCACACAGATCTTTAAAGATTGTGATATTCTTCATGAATTTACAACATTTTATAAAACACTTTATACTCCAGAACACCATTCTACAGACTCTGATATTGATTTTTTTCTTCAGACTCTTGACAAATCAGCTAATTCTATGCCTGGTTTATCCAGTTTGGAACAAGATATTTCCCTTTCTGAATTAACACCTGCTCTTTATCTCTTAAAGAAAGGTAAAACACCTGGACCTGATGGTTTTATTAAAGAATTTTAATCAATCAATCAATCAGTGACACTTGTAGAGCGCGCTACATACCCGTAGGGTCTCAAGGCGCTTGGGGGGGGGGGTGCCGCTACTGCTCGAACAGCCAGGTCTTCAGCTTCTTCCTGAAGGAGAGGTGGTCTTGGGTCAGGCGTAGGTCGGACGGGAGGGAGTTCCAGGTCTTGGCGGCCAGGTAGGAGAAGGACCTTCCTCCTGTAGTCGCTCTTCGGATGCGGGGGACGGCGGCGAGGGCGTGGTTGGCTGATCGGAGGTGGCGTTTGGGAGCGTAGAAGTTGACTCGGCTGTTGAGGTAGCTCGGGCCTTGGTCGTGTAGGGCTTTGTGTGCGTGGGTGAGGAGGCGGAAGGTGATTCTCTTGTTGATGGGGAGCCAGTGAAGGTCTCTCAGATGTCCGGATATGTGGCTGGATCGTGGGATGTCGAGGATGAGTCTGGCTGAGGCGTTTTGGATCCGCTGGAGTCTCTTCTGGAGCTTGGCGGTGGTCCCGGCGTAGAGGGCGTTGCCGTAGTCCAGTCGGCTGGTGACGAGGGCCTGGGTGACGGTCTTCCTGGTCTCTGTGGGGATCCACCAGAAGATCTTTCGTAGCATGCGTAGGATGTTGAAGCACGCCGAGGAGACGCTGTTGACTTGCCTGGTCATGGAGAGGGAGGAGTCCAGGATGAAGCCCAGGTTTCGTGCATGGTCTGTCGGTTTGGGTGCGGTGCCCAGGGCGGGAGGCCACCAGGAGTCGTCCCAGGCGGAGGGTGAGGAGCCCAGGATGAGGACCTCCGTCTTGTCCGAGTTCAGTTTCAGGCGGCTGGTCGTCATCCACTCGGCTACCTCTCTCATCCCTTCGTGCAGGTTGGCTCTGGCGGCGGCGGGGTCGTTGGTCAGGGAGAGGATCAGCTGGGTGTCGTCGGCGTAGGAGATGATGCTGAGGTGGTGTTTGCGTACGATGGCCACGAGGGGGCTCATGTAGACGTTGAAGAGGGTTGGGCTCAGGGATGATCCTTGGGGGACGCCGCAGATGACTTCGGAGGCCTCTGACTTGTACGGTGGTAGGCGGACTCGCTGAGTTCTTCCGTCGAGGAAGGAGATGATCCATTCCAGCGCCTTGTCCTGGATTCCGATGTTGCTGAGGCGCTGTATTAGGGTGCGGTGGCAGACCGTGTCGAATGCCGCGGAGAGGTCTAGGAGGATGAGGGCCGCTGTTTCTCCCTTGTCCATCAGGGCTCGGATGTCATCGGTGGCGGCGATGAGGGCGGTCTCGGTGCTGTGTTTGGCTCGGAAGCCGGACTGTGAGGGGTCGAGGGATCCGTTCGTCTCGAGGAAGGCGGCCATCTGCTTGTTGACGGTCTTCTCGATGACTTTGGCTGGAAACGGGAGAAGCGAGATGGGGCGGTAATTCTTGAGGTCGGTGGGGTCCGCTGTTGGTTTCTTGAGTAGAGCGCTGAGTTCGGCGTGTTTCCAGCTTTCGGGGAAGATGGCGGTGTCGAAGGATGTGTTGATGATTTCTCGCAGGTGGGGTGCGATGACAGTGTCGGCCTTGTTGAAGACGTGGTGAGGGCAGGGGTCGGTCGGTGATCCGGAGTGGATGGAGTTCATCGTGCGGATGGTGTCTTCGGTGCTGATCGGGGTCCAGGCGTGGAGGGTGGTGGTGGGGGGGGGTGGCTGGTCGGTCGTGGTGTGCGTTGGTTGGTTGTTGAAACTGCTGTGTATGTCCGTGATCTTGTTGTGGAAGTATGAGGCGAGGGAGTTGCAGAGGTCTTGCGATGGGGTGATGTCGTTGTTTCCTGCGCTGGGGTTGGAGAGCTCTTTCACGATGTTGAAGAGTTCCTTGCTGTTGTGTGTGTTGTTGTCCAACCGGTCCTTGTATGCTGTTCTCTTGGCGGCGCGGATCAGCTGGTGGTGTTTCCGGGTGGCAAGTTTGTAGGAGGTCCTGTTGTCCGGTGTCGGTTCCCTTTTCCAGACTTTCTCGAGGGCACTACTACCACCCTAATTGTTACACTTATTTTCACTTATTTTCTTCCATTTCATCTAATTCACCCAAAGGTATCTTTCTGGAAGCAGTTATCTGTCTTTTTCCGAACGAGGGGAAAGATCCCACTTCTTGTAAAAATGATCGCCCTATTTCTCTGATCAATGTGGACTATACAATTTTTGCTAAAATGTTTGATCCACGGCTGGAATCCTTTTTGCCCAAGTTACTTAGTCCCGAACATGCTGGATTTATTTGAGGTCAAATGGTTTCTGATAATACTCAACTGTTTTTTACAGTCTTATATAAAGCCTCTAATTTCAATTATCCCCTTGCTGCCATTAACATCGAAGAAGAAACCTTCAACATATTTAATTGGTTGTTTATATTTAACGTTTTACAATGTTATGGATTTGGATATACAATTCTTTCACTCTTATCCACATTATGCGATTCTCCCAAACCCTCTGTTATGGTTAATGGCTTAAAATTTTCAAACTTCACACTCCAAAGAGGCAGCCGACAAGTTGTTCCCTATATCCTCTATTATATATTGGCATTAGAACCATTTTTTTCAAAAGTTTGACAAACCCCAGTATAAGTCTCATCATTTATAATTAACTGCATCAGCTGACAATATTATTTGTTTTATTTCGAACCCTGAAACCTCTCTACCACTTCTTTCTCAAGGAATTCTCTTTTTTTCAAATGTCTCCAGTTACAAAATCAAACTTGATAAAACTGAAGTTCTACCATTAAATAAGTACTATGTCAAACCATTATTTGCCTCTTTGGATTTCACCAAGGCTCCAAATGAAATTCTGCTCTCTTTCCCCAATTCCAATCAAACTTTAAGTGCCCTAAATCCTTTCAATTTAAACATTCCATTTTATTGAACATACTATTAGAAGTTCTGGTAACTTTGCCGATAATTCTCCTGAAACTCCTTTTATTAATTTTCTCATTCATATCATTTCCAGTTAACCTAAAGTCTTTCTCATCTGCAAATTGTTAAATGCTTTTCCACGTCTGAGACATACTTGGTCATTGGAACGCTTGTGGGAAACTGACTTAGGCCATACTTGACCAACTTTTCCATGTGACAAGGTGTGGCTTAAAAGTCACAAAACGTTTACAATGGCTACACTTACTCATACTTTATTTTTTGTTTAGGAGAGAATTTATTATACCGCAATCCATGTCTAATTTTTTTATTTCAGATGATTCCAAATGTTGGTCCATTCCATTTCCAGACTGCAATCTCAAACACATATTATTTTTTGTCCTAACACCTTACTGTTTTGGCATTAGGTTTGGAAACAAATTAATTGAAATATCCGAACTTCCATTCCCTTTACTTTTACTTCTCTTTTCCATGGTAACCTTGACAAGGATTGGCACTCAACTTTTTCCCAAGATAAATTATTTGGACTTTCAATTGACATTGCTATTCAACAGATTACCATTATTTGGAAGCGTACATCTAACATATCTAATAAAGCCTGGTGGTATGCAGTCTGTCACCACAATTGGCTGGATAGAATTTAAGAATCCATCCTATCACATAAAAACGATTTGCAATGGTTAAGTCTTACTTTCTTTTTAAATATCATTAGTGCCCGTTATAATACAATGCAATATTCATAATTTCATATTTTCAACCCTCACTTATTATTATTAGATTCTCTTCATGTTTCCATTTTTGGATACACATTCTTGTTTGTTGTTTATTCAATGAAGGTTATTTATGAAAAATTTAATTTCCTAGAAAAATCTATAAAATCCTTAAAAATGAGCTTTTATTATATCTTCAATTAACTAAGCTTTCTCAATGGTAGCCTCTTCAATATTATGTTAATATAATGTTCATCATACCTTTTTATGGTTAAGTTTTGTACCTAGACGGATACATGTTTGAATCCCAAGTGGTCCTATTCTATCTTTCAAACTTTGTCTGTTCCATCTGTTATATATATTATGTGATATTAGGCAGCCTGCATCTGGCTTTTCTTTGGAGAGTTGTATCATCCCGGGAGCAGGGACATGTGACTAAAATAGGCCTAAGAATTGGGCCATCCCGACTTGGACATGCTCTATGCTGTCCAGATCTGTGTGCTCAGGCTAATTAAAAGAACAAACACTGCTATCAGAACATTGCAGGGGATGAGACTGTCCTCTGGCCAGGCAGGGGACATTCCTTTGAGTGCCTGAACCAAAGCCAGGCCCTAATACCGTGTATTATCCATGTGCCACCAAGCCTTGAGATCGCATTGAATTGTTCCCAGCACACATGAGTAAATCATGCCCCATTGCTCTGTGAAGGGGAGAATCAATACCAGTCCTTTTCATGCTAGATCTGAAGTGTCTTTGGCCTCATTACTGTCCACTCCCAACCCAATGAGCAATAGCAATGCTCTGAGTGTACCTCGCAAATCTTTACCCCGTGGTTAAAGGGTGTGGAAAGAGATGGCATTCCCTGCAGTCCTCTGCACTCCCTCAACTTGTAATACTCTGGAGATGGTGGTAGTGTAAGATGCCTGCATCTGATGCCCATGTAAGTATGGGCGGAAAATCCGTTCCGCTCGCGGATTTTGCGGATTTTCGGTAAATTCGCAATCCGCGAGATTCACGAATTTCCCGCAAAATCCGCAAATCCGCGAGCAGCGGATTTTATGGCTTGCTCGCACTGTTCGCGTGAGTTCGCGGCTTACCAGTTCAACTTCGCGCCCCGGGAATAAGCGCTAAATTGCAGAAATACGATCTTAGCAAAACTGAAACTACTTACCAGGTTCAAAAGTTCAAGCTCATCATTAGTAGCCATTTCCTGTAGTGCTTCCTGAGGGGCCCCTCCAGAGTTCAGTTACCTACTTGCAACTATTATGTGACCCTGCTCTGACCCTCAGAATAGTTACACATATGCCACAAAGGTCCTGAATTACAGCTAAGGGAGACAAGCAGGAGCCAGGCTGGAAGTTCAAATCCAGTGACACATTAATCAGCCCCTAATTCATTATTTTCAGTTGGGGCAGGGCAGGTGTTGTAACTAATTTTGCAACAATGAAAGCACTTAGCAAGTGCAAAAGATCACTAATCAGGAAGCACTAAGGAAGCAGGTGCCAGCTAAAAAAATATTCTGTGACACATTAATCAGCCCCAAATTAATTCAGGTCACTTGAGGCAGGGAAGGTGTGCTTTGCTTTGCCACAATAATGTACACTGGACAACCAGAGGGTGCTGTGATGAAACAGAGGGTGGCATGGGTGGGCCAGAGTGTGGCATGAGTAGTCAGAGAGTGGCAGTGGTGACAGAGAGTGGCAGTGATGAAGAAGAGTGTCCCAAACAGGCTGGACACGTAGAAACAACAAGTTCGCAAAACTTGCGACCCGACAGGTAAGTTCGCGTTTGCGAAATTGTACAAAACCCTCGCGAACTGGCAGAAACCCGCGCGAACACAAAAAAAAATCCGCAAATTCGCGAGAATTCGTGGATTTTGCGGATTGCGAGTTCACATATCCGCAAAATTCGCGAACGCGAGATTCGCAAAATTCGCCCATGCTTATGCCCATGCTGGAAGTGGACAATATGCCAATCTGATCTAATAATTACCTCTATTATATCCCTTCATGCCATGTTCTTTCAGCATTGATAACAATGTAACCAACACATGATGCTAGATAATCTCTCAAAGTTCCTCAGTTTATTGGTCTTGAAAGGATAAATAACTGAGTTAACTCACCTGAGATTTGATCTTGTAATCTGCAGGTTTGTGCCAGAGCACTGCATTTTCATAAATTTTCTAAGTTCTTGTTTTAACACATTTAGCGCAAGGGATAGGGAATATTAAACATGTCTCTGTCCAATCAGGCCTGGTGCTTCCTGTTGAAGTGTAATTTGCCAGTTTACAGCACCGAAAGGCCTCTTGGAACATTATCTTACTCGCAGCGGGAGATCCCTTGGACCATGATATTACTCACACATCAGAGTCCTGTTGGAACATGAAGATGTTCAGCAAACAACATCGTCTGCTAAGACTCCTCTTAATGTATGTGAAGTCTGTGCTGAACATGGTCTTGTGCCAATAGTAAGACCCTGTCAAGAAAGGCCTTAGGGTTGTTAAGAGTGTAAACCTCTGCTTCCCACCCTATTGGGGTTCAAGACTTCACCAGGATGGTTTCCCATGCTTTTAGAGTACAAGACATTTGCCTCTGTGTCTCCTATTCTGTTAGAAGGCAAATCCTCTGTCCACCACTCCGCCTGACAGAGACAACCCCCAGCTCTTTTAGAAAGAAAGACCTCAGTCAGATGTTGGTCTCAGGTATTTTAACTCTGAAAGAGACAGCTGAGATTGCAGCTACAGACATCTTGGTAATAGCACAGTAGTCCTGGGTACGGTCTTACATCCACCTGAAAGTGACAGAATGCCAGTGGCTGGGAATCCCGCCAAGTGTCCCACTGCGTCAGCATACAGGCAGCCAGGAAAAGTTTGCATATACCATAAAATGTATGCAAATAGTCTTGACTGTAATTAAGTACACATTCCAGGCCGACTTTGGTATTTCAAACAATTATGTGTGAGGAAATGCTCTCGAGTGAAAATATTTCAGCAAAAACATAATTTACTCTTGCCTGTGTGTGCTGCTTTGTCCCTCCCTTTCAGGCCTGAGGTCACTGGTGGAGCCTTTGCACAGACCGCACTGTCAATCAAAGCTCAGGCTGCAGAAGGAATTCAATGTCTTGATCTCAGGGCCAGCTTTAGGGCAGTGCGACCGGGGCAGCCGCACTGGGCGTTGACCTGTGAATGGGACTCTGACCTCAGGGGTGGGACGCTGTTTTTAGCAACAATTTATGATTGGGGAGATGAAGGGCATTTTTGCCTGGTGGTAGTGAGAGAATCCAAGGAGGCGGTCATGGATGCCAAAAATGATTGAAGCTGGCCCTGCTTAATCTGCCTGTTTACATGCCAATGAAGACGACACCTCTTATTCCATCTTTCTGTGCGCTGCGTGGATTAATCCCCAAATCTGTTCAGTAATGTGTGCCGGCACCCTCTTTACCTGATTTGTAATAATGTGCACTGACAACTCCCTCCCTTTATCTTACTGCACGTGCACCTCTTAGAGCTCCTGTAAGGTGTTGTTTTGGGCAGTGAAAAGGCATTGGCAGGTTATTCTGGTTTGGATCAATGCCTCTTATTAGCCTGACAAAGAAGTGACAACAGTCTGGAGCACAAGCAGCAGAGGCACTCAGCTGCTCTAGGGCTCTTTGTGAGCCTCATCCCATACCCAGCTTATCACAGGGTGAAGCATGGCCAGCAAGGTTTGTTGATCCCACCCCACTCACTAGCAAGTTGTGAAAAGTACATCCTCACTGACTGATTCACAGCCTTGGAATGAAGCCTAAAGTGCTTTGACTGTGGTCAATCAGTAAGCGTGCTGTGTGTTAAAGGTGGGTGTGTCCCAACAGGGCTGTAGGCCACAAAGGGTTTGGGCTGACATCAGAGAAGCCTTGCAAACACAGCAACAGGGGGAGGGGGCATGAGCACTAGGGAATGTACCTGTGAGAAATGCCTAGACTCTTCCTGACCCTTTGCACAGACTGAAGGCATAATTGTGGCTAACACTGCCTCCAAACAAACCTCAAGTCTTGAGGCCTCCCTGACATTCTACATTACATGACTGTTAATATTATCTCTATTTAATTAGTTTTCCAATTTTTATTTACTTGATATGTGAGTCTCTTTCTTATTTTAATGTTATAGTTGCTTGCTTTATATGACATCTACTGTAATTTTTATTTTTCTTCTTAATACAATTATCTTTTAAAACTTAAAAAAGAATTCAGTGGGAGAAAATTGGGGAGAAGCTGAGCCCCAACAGCCTACCAATCAGCTACCATTGCAGTTTAGTGGTGTGCTTCATGCTTGCAATGCAAGCACCGCTGACTTGCTTTAAGACTGTACTTGGAACAATACCTGAATTTTTGGGGTTTGCTGTTTTCAAACAGTAGTGTTTCAACAACCTTTATTATTGTAGGTACAATTCTATTCATAATCCTTCTAAGGCAATGAGGTAGAATATTCTGTAACCATCTGAGCAACACTGTTGACATGGTATATCTTTCTCTTTGGGAGTAGACTTGTTGTCCTGCCTGAGTGACCACTGGACCCTGAGCTTTCACAGGCTTTTACCACCTGTAGTAAGATTGCTCTTCTAGTACCCAATTGTTATCACACTATTGTCAGAAAGATCCATTCGGACCAATACATTTTGTTTTCTGTGGATCATTGAGAGCTGATTCAACCAATGGTGCTGCATTGTTCATATTGTGGTGCTCTGCAGTTGCTGATCATCAACTCTGCTTCACATAGATCACTGTTGATGCTGTCACATGTGCAACAACCATAAGCTAGAGCTACATTATCTCTGTTCTTAAATGTATTTTGCTCTGTGGCTCATGCACTTCCTGTTGATGCTTCCACACCACCAGTACATTACTGATTATAATGCCTTATTTGCAAGTACGATCTTAGACTTCACATTTGTGTTTGCATCTTCTGCATATTTGCTGACAACTCTGATGCAACCAGCCCCTTCTATACCTCTGCCTTCTTTGAATTTTGGCCCAGGTTGTCTTTTTTATTATCCCCTCCTATCTTTGAATCTGAGTCCATGCTTCAGTATTCGAAGTCTTACATTTGCATGCGACACCAAGTTTAGACAAAAGGAACTCAGTTCAACAAGAGATGGGAGATCAGTGGCCGCTGCTGATCATCCTCTTTTAGCCAGATTTGAAAAACTTTCAAAGCTTCAAAGCAGCTTGTAAACAAGTTTTATATACATGTTTTGTAGCCCTGAAGAAGTCTCAAGTGTACGAAGCGCGTTGGCTAGAGCTACAAACAATGCACTTTAATGAGAAGATATCTAATATAAAGTTGAACAGAAATTGAACTCGGAAAATTGGGTGACTATATTGAATTAAGGACAATTCTTTATAATGACTACTAACTAATCATATCAATGACCTAATTTGGAGTGGTGAGTGACAGTGCAATAACGTTGCAACAAAGTTTTTCTTTGGAAGAGCATTGTTGGTGGTGGATCTCTTACACTTGTCTACCCATTTGTTTTACTTATTATTTGCAAACTAATGTCATATACTGTATTGATAGGTGTGGTAGGAAATGTAACACACACATACACGTATATATATATATATATATATATATACATATATATATATATATATATATATATATATATATATATATATACATATATATGTGTATATATATATATATATATATATATATATATATATATATATATATATATATATATATATATATATATATATATATATATATATATATATATATATATATATATATATATATATATATATATATATATATATATATATATATATATATATATATATATATATATATATATATATATATATATATATATATATATATATCCCCAAAGCAAAACTCCTTCTGGGGCTTTCAATCTTTGCAAAAATCCAAATATCAGGCGTGCTCTCAGGAAAGACAGTCAAATGATCGTGAAGGTGTCCCTTGTTTAATTCACAACGCGTTTCACCTCATGCGAGATATATGTATAATCAGTAACTGCTGAATGCAAGTTCATGTATGTGAATCTATGCTTTTTCATGTATGTAGATTTACGGTATCACAGTGTTTTAATATTTCTTTGATAGCTATTTTGTGCTCATTAAGTATGACATTGGGAGAAAAGCACTGGTATTTTGAATTACTAAAGCCTTTCAAATTAATAGTGTGGGTTTCTTGTATGTGTGCGTCTTCTGAGGAAAGAGTAATAGCAACCAACGGGAAATATAAATGTGTTCCTGACTGTCTCTGGCAGGACCTGATTGTTGCCTAATACAAAAAGGCCCAGATTTAATAATGTTTAGAGTCGCCCTTGCCCCATGCAAGGGGGTTAAGGGCAATGCAAAACATAAGTGAGATTTATCAAGCCAAGCAAGTTGACCTTTGCATGGCCCTGCATGGCTTGATAAATGCAGACGAACACAAGGCAGCACAAATCGTTGCCTTGCATTTCCCTATGGCAGGGAGGCATTCCGTGGGTGAAGTGTGGGTGTTCCTCCGTATCCACCCATGGAAGTTGGCTCATTCCCTGATTTACCATTAGTGGTAGACCTGGTAATGCATCAAAATGGTACGCCTCCCCAGGTGAGGTGTAACAAGGAGAAATATTTTTGTCTACAACACAGACACCTTGTAACCATGATGCAAGGGTGCCTGAATTGGCGCTAGGCAGCCAAAAGCGCTCCTGAGCTAGAAAAGGACAGGAACGCTCTGGATAATGGTAAATACAGTGCGTTTCTGCCCTTTCCCTTTCATTCAACAGAGCCCAGCAAGGTGGCTTGCTGCGTTACGCTGCCTGAAAGTTTGATAAATCGCTCAATATCTCTAGGTAAGCTGGGGTTATATTTGAAATGGGTTTAGAAAACCTCCTCCTGATTAGGCACACACTCAGCAAGAAAAAGAATATGGATTAAGAGAAACAGACAGAAAAAGGGTATACGGGATTGCATTAAAAAATAAAGAAACATTTTGAGAAATTAATCAAGTTGAATTTGTCAATTTATTGAACACCGTCCATCTTGAAACTGTGAAGAAAGCAGTTTGTTTGATAGGGATTATAAGAAACTGTTTCAGCAAGATGCTTATCACCAAGAAGACATAGACCCATAGTTTGTGAACGAATAGCATCAACAGTAGAACTTGGTGTCTTGAAGATATCTCAGTAATCCTCTTTCTCTATGAGTTCATTTTTTGTATATCACCAGGCAGGAGATAGGTTCCTGATTTTCTCCAGGACTAGTGACTCAACGACTTAGCGCTGAAGCTAGTAAAGGAGACTTCCTAAGTCAAAAAATATCCAGATGACATAGGAGGCAGAGACGTTGAAATAGAGTACTGTAGCTGTTCAACTCTAAGTTGAGGGAATTAAGGACTTATATGTGAAATTCATGACTGAGGTTCATTGACAACAACAATGAAAGTTTACACCTCAAGGGTGGGTCAGAGGAGGAGAAATCTGACATTTCCACCCCTTTGGATGGCTGTACGGCAAACCCTCTATATATGTATCAGAATCAAGAAAAATGAGCAAAATAACTCAACTGAAAAACCAGGAAAATTATTCTTCTTGGAACTGGTTGTGATCAGTTATCAGTGATTAGAAAAAAAGAGTGCCTGACTGAGCGCCCCGTCCCCTTCCCCCATGCATAATGCTTTAATGCAGTTTCTACAAGTCCTAAGGTGGAAGGAACCCCTCTCCACAGCTGTGCATAGTCACTGCTGAGGCATCATTTGCTGCTTTTTTTCTATGAAAAAATACACGAATTAAGTGGCATTTTCAGTCAAATGCCCTCTTGTGTATCAAATGTGGATCAATCAACTATTTTGTAAAAAAAGATGGCGCCTGTTGCCTCCTAAGGACATATTGTTTGTTAAAATGGTTTCAATTTCAGAATATGTTAGAAATGAGTTCATAGGCCACTGAAATACCTTCACCCTCTGATTACTACCAAACTGAATTCCATAATGGAGACTTATAATTGTGCCGTCAGTATTCAAGCAAAACAAAAGGGGATGATGGACGGAGCGTTTGAGCAAATCAAACACTCACCCCCAGTCAACTGATCTGGGTTTAATCCATCACCATTCTTTAGCTCACTCAGCCACCCCAGTTCAGACATGGACATATGCAAATCAGTCTGACCCTGTGCCTCATGGGAACAGTCCAGCCCAACTTAGGGCAAACAAAGCAAAACAAAAGGGGATGATGGATGAAGCGTTTGAGCAAATCAAACACTCACCCCCAGTCAACTGATCTGGGTTTAATCCATCACCATTCTTTAGCTCACTCAGCCACCCCAATTCAGACATGGCCATATGCAAATCAGTCTGACCCTGTGCCTCATGGGAACAGTCCAGCCCGAACTGCCAAGCCATGTCTTCCCTGGACCGGAAACAAGCATCCTGGGACCGGTTTCGGATTCATAATCCTCATCAGCCAGGCTATCTTGAATCCAGTGGTCAAGTGAGCAAGGGACTCACGTCTGAGCATACCCTGCCAACTTAGGGCGAACAAAGCAAAACAAAAGGGAATGATGGACAGAGCGTTTGAGCAAATCAAACGCTCACCCCCAGTCAACTGATCTGTGTTTAATCCATCACCATTCTTTAGCTCACTCAGCCACCCCAGTTCAGACATGGCCATATGCAAATCAGTCTGACCCTGTGCCTCATAGGAACAGTCCAGCCCGAACTACCAAGCCATGTCTTCCCTGGACCGGAAACAAGCATCCTGGGACCGGTTTCGGATTTATAGTCCTGTTCAGCCAGGCTATCTTTGAATCCAGTGGCCAAGGGAGCAAGGGACTCACGTCTGAGCATACCCTGCCAACTTAGGGCGAACAAAGCAAAACAAAAGGGGATGATGGACGGAGCGTTTGAGCAGACATGGCCATATGCAAATCAGTCTGATCCTGCGCCTCATGGGAACAGTGATTAAACCAAGATCTTTTGACTGGGTGTGAGTGTTTGATTGATTCAGATGCTCCGTCCATCACCACCCCCTTTTGTACAGCTTTTGGCCACCATAAGTGTGGCAGGGTATGCTCAGACGTGAGTCCCTTGCTCACTTTGCCACTGGATTCAAGCAAGCCGGGCTGAAGAGGGCTGGAATGCCAGAAACCGGTCCTCGGAAGCTTGTTGCCGGTCCAGGGAAGACATGGCTTGGTAGTTCGGGCTTGGACTGTTCCCATGAGGCACAGGGTCAGACTGATTTGCATATAGCCATGTCTGAACTGGGGTGGCAGAGTGGGCTAAAGAACGGTGATGGATTAAACCCAGATCTTTTGACTGGGTGTGAGTGTTTGATTGATTCAGATGCTCCGTCCATCACAACCCCTTTTGTACCATCAGTATTCAAGCAACATTTACATTTCAGACACAAGGCTGCTGCAGGTGGGTTCTGAGTGCATGTGAGATAGAGTGAAGCTGGAATTGAGAACAAGACATACATTGAAGGTACTTAGCTTTTACCTTTTCAATATGAAAACCCTGGATCTCTGTGTTTTTCAAGGCTTGGCGAGGAATCCCCACAGAGACAATATTCCCATAGCGAAGGATCTCGTGAATCACGGCGCTGGTGTAAGGCAGCTTCTTCCGGTCTTCATACTCAATGACCTGAGAGGGTCCAAGAACAGCATCCAGTTCCTTCTGAACCTCACCTGGGAGAAAACAGAGCAAGAGAAGCATCTGTGATTGGAAACCATATTGGATTATAGCTCACTACTGTGCCTAGGATTCCATGTGCCATGCTCTTCCAACATGTAGGTGGCTTCTTTCTTCCAATCCTCGTGGAATAGGGACATCCTACTGCTATGCAGGGGTTATTTTACAAAGATTATCTTGATTCCTTGTTCATATCCCTTACATAACTCGTTTTGTACTCCATCAGTCTATTTCGGTATTGTTCATATTTTACTTTCATCTCCCAATGTTCCTCTCTCTTCATCATATTGAATCATGGTATCATTTTCTTTTTCTCTTATACAGTTCTCAAATCTGTTTGTATTATCCTTTCTCTCTGGACAGTCTCGGATGCCAATATTTATTTTCTGTTCCCTGTTTTCTCTGTTTTTTTTCCCTACCCAACTTGCTGCCTCCAACTCTATTTTCTATTTAATTTTTCACAGTCTTCTTCTGTCTTTTTAAAAGTGCCTTGCCTCAATTGTAATTCCTCTGTATTTCTCTCTTTCTTCTTCATTTCTCCACTAAGGGGCCAATTCCGATGTCCGACGGAACGGAGTCCGTCCGACATCGGTTGGGAACCGGAACCGAACGACCTCCTTTTGTCGGTTCCAGGCCAGCAAGTAGGATGCGACCGAACCCTGTTCTGTTGCAATCCTATTCTTTACAACGGGGGCATGCTGTCATTGCAAAGAGCAGAGGTGCAGGACATCCCTGCACCCTGTGCCAGGCACATCAAGATGCCTGCCACGGGGTGAAGGGATCTTGGTGCCCCCTAGGCCGCCATTTGGAGGTCTTACTGGGGGCCCGCGAAGCAGGATTCTGACAGCTGTTCTGTGTCGGAAAGGCTGGTACAGAAAAGCTGTGGGAATCTTCCATTAGAATCCCTCGGCCATAAAGAGCCGCTTGAGGGATTGATGGAGGATTTCCAAATGACAGCCGGTCTCCCCGAGCCTGTTGCAAGGCATTCTGAAATACGGTTTGGATTTCTTTGTGACAAACCCCATCAAAATGGGTTTGTTGGAAGGGAATCCAAACAGCCGATTCCGATGCGGTCAGACAGCTCCGAATAATGGTCGGGCCGTTTCCGGCCGCATCGGAATCGGCCCCTAAGTCTCTCATCATGAGCTTGGTGTGAAAATCGATGCAGCAACACCAGACTAGAGTCAGGGGCAACTTAAGGGGCTCTGGGAAAGGTATATTTTGTGGGCCCTGATTGGACTTACTTTAAATTTGTTGCCTATTTTCAGTCAATTCAAGGACTCATTATTCCAAACAATATTGATTAGTATCTTAACGTTCAGAAACAGGGGCACACAGTATATTTAAGTGATAAACCATGTGATTATTTTAAATGTCTCTGCAAGCACACTTTTCCCCAGGTGCTATTTGGTGTCAAAGCCCTTACTTAACAGTTTATAATGCGCTCTCTGTGTTAGGCATCTCTTTCTCTACATCATCTGCAGCCAATAAATGCCCAGGTCACTATGCACTGAGGTGCCTCCATCCAGCATGGCACCCTGGTCTCCTTGAAGTGACACAATGCAAGGGGGTGGTTTAGCCTCTGGGAGGGGCCATGAGAGGAAGAAAGAAAGAAAAGACAGACAGAGGGAGGAAAGAGTGAATTAGAGGGAGGTGAAGATAGGGGTAAAGAGGAGTAATCAGGTAGGGTGAGAGAGAGGGAGACGTGAGAGCTACAGATAGGTGGTTAGGTAGGGACAGGTAGTGAAAGGGTCAGATGCTGAAGAAGAAGTCAGAGCGAAAAAGAGAGGTTCTTCTTACTGTCCCAGTAACTTTCCCAGGGAGCCCCTTGAAAGCTGGGGGCCTGTGCAATTTCCCGCTTTGCCCATACCTTAAAATGTCTCTGCCCAGAGTAACTCATACCACAGGTAGGTAATTATTAGATGTGGTATTTTCATAACATTAGGAGTCTTTGGTCTTAAGTGACGAATAACTGTGGGTAAATGTGTGTTCCTCTTATTCCAAAGTCTTTTCTTAGACATTTTGGGGCAGATTTACAAGCCCCTTGCGCCACTTTTGCGTCACTTTTAACATGGGAAAAGTGACGCAAAAGTGGCGCAAGGGGCTTGTAAATCTGTCCCATTATGTCTAGCAAATATTCTGAATGTGAAGGTTTCGATTGAGTTGTGCAAACCTTTCTTAGTTTCTTTTTGCATAGTTTTGGGAAACTTCTGAAAAATACATAACCTTACAAATTCAGCATTTAGCACTCTGTTTTAGTGTAAAATGCGTTCTTGTGTTCCATTTTGGAAGCAAGAAGGTCACATTTAATGCTAACAAAATAGGTCAAAAATACAACTGTTGTGAAGAGAATGCAAGCAGCTGTTGTTCACAGAAGTTGTGTTTCTGGACTATTTCCAGTGAGCCGATTTTTATCTTAATGCTCGTCAAATTATACGGCGTGGCATATTATGTAATATCGCAACAAAAACATTACCGAAATGCCCGAAATTACTCAGGATTACGCCAGTGTCCATTTTTTGGGGCTAAGCCTCGTTTTAATGCAACACTCCTTACTACAATTACTACAATTTGGGCAGAATTTCTTCCTTATTCACAATTAACTTTAAATATGTAATGCATTTTTGTATCCCTCTCTTCTCTGGTTTGATCATTCTTCTCCCCAATATGTAACATTTAGTTTTCTACCCCTTTCTCTAATCAGTTCTTTCCTTCTTAATCAATCGTTTTTATGCATGTCTTTTAATCCTTTTCTATGCAGCTCTTTATTTGTCCACCTCCACTTCCTATTTGTCACAGCTTCCATCTTCTCTGTTTACATTCCTGTTTCAATTGTGCCACAGGGTTTGTGGAACTTGGGGCTGAATTTATGACCCCCCCCCAGCCCCACCCCTCAAGACCCTCAAACCTGAACTGAACATAAGCTTCATGGACAGTCCTCATCAATAAAGTACACATGTTACAGGAACCACTAAACCCTGGCAAGCTTCATGTACCTATGCTGGTCTATTTGCGAGTTCTGTAATTCTAAAACCAGATCCAAGGTTTTAGACCTGTCAGCCTTGGCGTGCTCTTCCTCTCAACTTTTTGTCTTCTTCCTCCATTTTGTTGAACCTTTTTTTTGCTGACCTTAGAACTCTGAGCACTTTACCACTGCTAGCCAGGGCTAAAGTGCATTTGCTCTCGCCTCTAAACATGGTAATATTGGCTCATGCTCAATTGGCATATTAATTTACTTATATGCACCTAGTACAATGGTACTATAAGTACCTAGGGCCTGTAAATGAAATATTGCTACTAGTGGGCTTGCAGCACGGATTGTGCCGCCCACTTCAGTAGCACTTTAAACAAGTCTCAGGCCTGTCATTGCAGAGCCTGTGTGTAAGGTTTAAACAGCCACTTCAACATAGCAAAATAACCATTTTGCCAGGCCCAAACGTTCCTTAGTTATACATATAAGTCACCCCTAAGGTAGGTCCTGGACAGACCAGTGGGCAGGGTGCAATATATTTAAAAAGCAGGATATGTAGTTTCATTTTTTGCTACTGCAAGGCCTATATCTTCCATAGGATGACGTTGGGATTACCCTATTACATTTCATAAGTGTAATTTATGAATGGGAAAATATAACTGATTTAAGTTTAGTGTCTCTTAAATCCTAATTAAAAAATCCCTAATCATGGTGAAGTCAGATTTTAATTTATAATTCTTGGAAAATAGGCCCAGATCTTCTTACTGGGGTGAATGTATGACATTGTTCTGCATTCTGTCCATCAAGTGTTGTTTTTGCATTTGTCACCCCGAGTGGGACAGGTATGCTCAGACATGACCCCCGTGCTCTCCATGCCACTAGAATCAAGCTATCCTGGCTGATGAGGGCTGAAAGCCTGAAGCCGGTCCTAGGATGCTTGTTTCCAGTCCAGGAGGACCTGGCTTGGCAGTTCGGGCTGGACTGTTTCCATGGGGCACAGGGTCAAGACCGATTTGCATATGGCTGGCTTCAAACTGGAATGGCATGGTGAGCAAAAAAAATATGGATTTAGGCCCAGATCTCTGTACTGGGGTGAATGTATGACATTGTTCTGCATTCTGTCCATCAACTGTTGTTTTTGCATTTGTCACCCCGAGTGGGACAGGTTTGCCCAGACGTGGTCCCAAGCTCTCCATGTCACTGGGGTCAAGCTAGACTGACTGATGAGGAGTGATGTCACGAATCTTGTCCCAGGATTCTTGTTTCCAGTACGGGGAGGACCTGGCCTGGCAGTTTGGGCTAGACTTTTTCCATGGGTAAAAGGGTCAAGACTGATTTGCATATGGCTGGTTCTGAACTGGAATGGCATGGGGAGCAGAACAACGATGGATTTAGGCCCAGATCTCTGTACCGGGGTGAATGTTTGACATTGTGCGGCATTCTGTCCATCAATTGTTCTCTTTGCATTTATATATCTTTATATCACTCGCTCTCATTCTTTTTCTTGAACTCTGATTCATTTAATAATTTGTGTCATTCTTTTCCCCTCCCTCACATCTCTCTGAATTTCTCTATCTTCCTTACACATCTTTTGCTCGGTCTTGTTACCAGCTTGCACATTCTTACCTTGAATGTCTGGATAAGCCACCATGTAGAGCAATGCCCAACGCAGGGTAGTAGTGGTGGTTTCTGTCCCAGTAAGAAAAAGGTCAGCCACCATCTGCACCATGTTTTCGTCAGTATACGTAGAACTGGGGTCATCGTGGGTCTATGGGTGGTTCACACAAAGACATTGCTAGTAGACTGGGTTTTAGTATTCAATAGGAGCACATTGAACTGTAGTAATAGGAAACAAAAACAACAGCATCAATGCAGTCAAGCCTTATTTATACCTTTGATATCTGATCCAGATAGAAGCCAATATAATCTTGGGGATTTTCTTCTGGGTTTTCCCTGTGATTCTTGACCTCCCTCTCGATGAAGTTAAGAAACATGTGGTAGTGCTGGAAGACATTGTGATGGGGTCCTGGAAGAAGTCTCATCAGTTGTGGGAAAAGGTCATAAATCTGCAGGAAAAACACAGATGTTATCAGAAGATGAGGGAAACTCAGAAAAAATAAAATTACTCAATACTTCATTGAGGAATGATCTGAATTGCTGGGGCCGCATTACAGATAGTGTCCCCTGAGCGCTACACACACTCATGTCCCATTTTCTGCGACCCTGAGCACTTTTTACAGACGTGGCTTCATATGCTCATATGTCCCTCTGTGTGATCCGGTGCTGCCTTAAGAGTGCATTCCCCAATTTGCATGGAAGAAAGGAAAAAATAAACAGGAAGTGCATTTAATGTGTACCGCAAAGTGGTGATGCACAGTCAGTGCACATCCTGATGGAAACCTTCCAAAGAGAGTAAAGGGGTCCAATTAACAGTAGCTCACTGCACCCACCTGCAGGAGGATCTCTGTCTGAAGTCCAGCTATCACCAATAACAAGTCATGGGCAACGCATGTGAGATTTTGCATGTAATGGTCCCTGTGCCACTATTCAAGGAAAATATATAGACAGAGAAAGATGCTTTGGGTCAGTCTCATTCATCCATTGGTTTCTTTAGCTCTGGAACCTCTGGCCATTGACTGTGGACATTGTCAAACACATCTTGAATCAGCCGACAATATTATTTTGGTTGCACCATTTTCCTATTGGCTGTTTTGGTGTATCCTTTCGCCCTCACTGGCAAGCTTCAGGAGGTGCAAAGTAATCTGAATCACCACATTTTCCTCACATTTCTCTGATACTCATTTCCTAATGGCACACATGCATTTACTAAGCAAAGTAATTCTTTTTGTACATTTCTTTGAACAAAGGCAGCTAGTTTTTATTGTTTTCTTCAATTTGTCTGTAATTGTTAGTCTCAAGTGACTTTTTAGAACCAACAAGAGTTGAGCCTAGAGACAAGAATGAGTTAAAAAATGCACTATATGCACGTTATAACCTAGATAGGACAAAAAAGGAATTTAAGAAATCGTCAGTCTCGGCATACATAGATAAGGAGTTGCATAGGTATCCTTTACCACTCTACCTCACTCTGCCAATGACCAATTGGGAAAGAAAACTCCTGTTTTGTTTAAGGGCAGGAACTGTAAGATTCTTACTAAGTTTTCCCTTGGGCTATTGCTTGAAATCAGATTATAAACCATGCCCTTATGATGGAGTGAGTACACAAAATGATTTGCATTTTTTCTTCTCTTGTAAATATTTTTTAAAATATGTTAAATGGTTTTGAGCCCTGTTTTTTAGAAAACATAGACCCCTCTCCTTGAGGGACTCCTATCTGATGTTGCTCTCCCTGGACACTGAAGAATTAGTTTTTCGCACCAGCACTTTCTTGAGACTTATTACTCGTGTTCGTAAAATGATGGAAAATCCTTGAACCTCTGTTTTATATTAATTATTATAATCATCTGCTGCCTAATTTGAAAATGTTAATCTGTAAAGTTTTAAAAGGGATTTTTTATGACTCTTTGTAAGTGAGATTATTTTTATGAATTTCTGAAATTGGAAAAAAGATTTGATTAAAAAAAAAAGTGAAAGAGGTGTTCCCCTCTGAAAGCACATTTGCCTATTTCCATGCAAGAAAGTAAATTACTCTTGCAAAATGTTACAAAGTGTTTTTTTCCATTATATAAATAACAAAAATCATTTTTAATCATACTCCTGAAAGTGTTTGCCATAATAGTTTATTTTACGGCGCATGAATACATAATTATTATTAACAGTCTCATATAGAGGTCCTACTCCTTATGGATTCCATAAAAATCTACTGTACCAAGACAGTAGTATGTTGCGAGGGCTTTCTTTGTAGACAAAAACGAAAAAAAGCACTTATGCAAGCACATAAAAAAACAAGCATTGGCAATCCAATAGGACTGTATTTACGGCCAGATATATCAACGGTTTTTGCATTTGCAAACGGACCAGGTCACAAAACATAACATATAGCAGCCTCCCTAGACCCTCATACCTTCCAAGGGGCACATTTGAAGATGAAGTGTAGTGGATGCTACACATGCATTTTTGAGGCACGGGAGGGCGCAGTTCGTGTTTTAAAGGTGGCTCGCTTCATCTCCTTAGAAGCGGCTGCCATCTTGATTAAGAGACAGGTTACTGGCATCAATGTCATTCTCCTCATTCTTCAGCAGTTTTCAGATACATCTTTTTTTTGTTAAGTGGTGATGACCTCTTGGTTAACTTTCCTTCTTAGTGTTTTATTCCTCACCACTTTTTATGTCAAAGTGTGAGGGAATAATTACAGGCATTCCTGTTAAAGACCAGTCTTCTATGTTTGGATGTTTTTGGCTGCTTTTTGAGCGTATGTGCTGGCTCTCAGTGGCAACTGCTATAAACCAAAGGATTTATAGCTCCGCTTGTGGCAATTTTAGTGCATGGGTAGATCAAGAGTTATTAAGCCACCTATGAAGTCCTTTCCTGCCAAATTGCTAAAGCGTTCTCCTGTGTCATTAATATTTACGGCAAACGAGGGCTCCACTTTAACTTAGTGGTCTACTTCACCCTCTTCTTCTGTTTTCCACAGCCGCAACTTCACAATTTAACATTGGCAAGGCATCAATTAAAAGGGTAAAAAAAGACTCAGGTTCTCCTACAAAATCTATACCTGCAGTTTATTTGGATCTTTTTTTGAAAGAGATCAAGGCATTGCACCAGTTTATGGAAGATACTAATGCCAAATTACAAACTCACAGTGATGGATGGTCAGTCATGGAATGATTAGCGCAACTCCAAGCAGGGGAGAGCGTCCACAATTGCACTCTTAGAACTTTTTAATAAACTTTAAACCATTTGTATATCTTTATCAAGTATCAATTTTTATTATTATTCTTTTCATATCAATTAGTTTCATCAGTGAACTTGACGTAATGGTTTTCATGATTATTTGATTTTGTGCCCATTGCATTTCGGGCCTAGCCCTTCATCAGGGGCTTGATAATACGATGGGTTAATCAACGTGGGTTTTACGTTCAATATTCCAACGAGTGTGAAGTGTGTCGGGTAGGTTTCATACCATGGCCCATTGCCCTTCTTGTGCCATGTCTCCCCTAAAAGGTCAGATGTGCTGTCTTTTCCATGTGGTCTCCTTCCCACTCTCATCAAAGTATTGTTAGGTATGTTCCCCTTTTTGTTACTTGGTTGGCTTCCTTCCTCTTCTCTAAGACCTACTCTTTATTCTATTCTTTGTTTTCTCTCTACTGTCTCCCTCCCCGCTCTTTTTGCTAATATTGCCCTGGATATCATACTTTTTTCACCTTTCTCATAGAAATATTCTTCTCACCATTGTTATGGCTTTGTTGGTTCCTTTCTCCATTGTCGTCTTTTTACAATTTGTTTTATCTCAATGGTTTTTACAGTGTTTTTTAGAATGTATGGGGTTTGAACTCTCCAAATAAAAGACAGCAAGTACAAACTCATTTGTTAAAGCTTAATGCCCATATAGGTGCAAGAATCCCGCCTTTCTCATATTGAATCTATGAATTTACGGAAGAGGTGGTTGGAGAAGTTTTCTTTTCACCTGAAATTGGGAAAAAGCCTAGTCTTGCAATATTGTGTCACAAGGCTTAAAAAGGAGGAAAGATGGTTATTTCTTAAATTGTACAGTGAGGAAGTTTTGATTGTTCTTTTAAATTTATATGGTCCTACTGCTCTTGATTCTAAATTTCGGTCCTTGATCTTCCAGAAGCTCTTACAGTATCCAAACGACAATGTAGTTCTCACAGGGGAGTCAACTTGCCTGCTGGCCCTTTTCTTGACAGACTCTCCTTATCTTATTAAAGACCACAGAAATCACAAACTGCTTTTTTTCATGCTTTCCAGCAGCAACATTTAACAGAAGCCTGGAGATTATGTAATTCCCCTCTACTGGAATATACATTATTCTCTCCAATTCACCACACACAGTCCCTAATTTATAATTTTTTCATATTACTTCATCACACTCGATTCTTACAATCATCCAAGATCGGCTCTATTTTAAACTCTAATCATACGCTGGTATATGTCCATTCTGACATTTTATCCAAACCTAACACTCCTAAAAGATGCTTTAATAAGTCATTATCATTGAACACCACTTTCACCTCTTCTTTAACTACTTTTGTCCAATATTTTTTTCTATTTAACCAGACAGCGGAACTCTCCTTTAACATGGTCTGGGATGCTTTCAAAGCTTCAGACCGAGATTTTATGAATAATTTAATTTCTAGAAAAAAGACGTCTTTCTCAATCTAAACAAATTCTTGAGAAAATGTTGTGCCTGAAGCATATCTATTACGCTTCTCACTCAGCATTCTCGAAATCAACTCTTTATCGCCAAGCTTCATTTTAATAAGATCTCTACAGAATATGCAGCTTCTTATCTTCTCAAATCTACTGCTAAGTATTACAGAGGCCAAAATAAATCTGCAAACTGTTAGTAAATTATCTTAAAATTAAACTAAACAAACCATGATCGAGTCAGTTTAGATCAAGATCTTTATGAAGACAAAACAACCATAAAAGCACATCTGTAAAAACAATATACCAATATAAAATATAGACAATACAAGCCGGTCACATCATAAAATCCATATCATCTTAGTACTGCTAAAAACTAAGCATGGGCGGAAAATCAGTTCCGCTCGTGGATTTTGCGGATTTTCGGTAAATTCGCAATTCGCGAACTCTTGAGAATTTACCGAAAATCCACAAATTCGCACGCAGCGGATTTTTTTTCTTGGTGATACTATATTGCGGCCTGCGGCGTTCACTTACCGTCATTCAGCGTTTGCCGAGTTGTTTTTCTCGATATTTTGCAAGTGCTGCGCCATTTTGGATCTTGCTGCGGGATCCTGCGGGAGTTTGGCGACGCATCGCGAGAGTTCGCAATTGCAAACATGTAGGTGCGGCGGGCAGCAACAATCTCGCACTCACGAAATTACAAAATTTGCAATTCTGCACAAGAAATCCACTAGCAAGCAGCATAGACCTTCTGAAAATTATGATTTTTATCAGAATAACTCCTCAGGTTGACATTTGCCTGCACTTTTTTGGATTTGAGGCCTTTTGACTTTCTTTGGATCACTTTTGGATTAGAAATCAACTTTCACAAGTAAGTTTGTTTGGGGCATTACAGTTGCGGTTCTGCAGAAAAACGAGTTTTGCAACACTGAAAGCACTCAGCAGGTGCAAAAGTTCACTCATCATTAGTAACCATTCCCTGTAGTACTTCCTGAGGGGCCCCTCCAGAGTTCAGTTGCCTATGTTAGTTTGGGGCATTACAGTTGCTGTTCTGCAGAAAAACGAATTTTGCAAAACTGAAAGCACTCAGCAGGTGCAAAAGTTCAAACTCATCATTAGTAATAGTAACCATTCCCTGTAGTGCTTCCTGACTGGGGCCCCTCCAGAGTTCAGTTGCTAGTTGCAACAATTCTATGACCCTGCTCTGACCCTGACAGCAGGCTCATAAAATAGCTACAAGTAGGCCACAAAGGTCCTGGAAAAGAAAATTGCACTGCAACAGAAAGCAAATTACAGATAAGGAAGCAGGTGCCAGACTGGAATTTTAAAACAATGACACATTAATAAATCAACCCCAAATTAATTCATGTCAGTTGAAGCAGGGCAGGTGTGCTTGCTTTCCCCCCCCATAATCTACAGTGATGATGAACCAGAGGGTGGCATTGATGTACCAGAGGGTGGCATGGGTGAAACAGAGGGTGGCAGTGGTGAAACAGAGGGTGCTGGGAACCTGTGATGATGAACCAGACGTAGAAACAACATAGTCGCGACCGTTGCGAGCCTACAAGTAAGTTCGCAATTGCGAACTGGTACAAAACCCTCGCGAACTGGCAGAAACCCTTGCGAAGACACACAAAAAAAATCCGCAAATTCACGAGAATTCGCGGATTTTGCGGATTGCGAGTTTGCAAATACACAAATTCGCGAACGCCAGATTCGCAGAATACGCCCATGCTTACTAAAAACACATTAAAAGATAGTCAGTCATCATCTGAAGTAGTATAGTCAAAAGGGATAACCGGTTCATGATCCGCTATAGTAAGCTGTCCTTATTATCATTGTATTTAATATAAAAAGTGCAAAATCTATACACAGGAAGGGATCTCCTAATGCCGTAAATGCTTCATCGCCACTTTAAAAGCTCTAATATTCTGGGAAAACAACAAAGGTTTTAGATACAATGCCCTGGGGTTCCGGTACAACTTACAAAATAATAAAAAGTGCAGGGTGCTCTGTTTACTTAGTCCATCGCAGAGACAGGGATATGTGTTGGAGAGAAAGGAAATCATGGAGGGAAAAGCAACAAGGTGATGCGCTATTACACATTTCAGCCTTGTTAAAAGAAAATCTATGCTCCTTGATGGTTACATCGAGTCAATTATTGATGAGAATGGATTAATTTATCTCAAAGACCCAGATATTCTTGCTCAATTCCAGAAGTTCTACACTATTCTTTACACACCGGAATACCTCCCATTGGATCATGAAATTTTATGGTAATTGTACTCAGTTAAAAAAATAGACTCCTCTCAAATAGATTTTTCAGATGTAGAGTAGAGACTGACATTACTCAAATAGAACTTCCCCTTGGATTGCTCTTCCTCCAAAAATGACAAAGCTCCAAAATCTGATGGCTTTACAGCTGAATTTTACATACAGTTTCCCAAATTACTTCTCCCCAAACTTGATACGTTGATTCAACCATTACTAACTCAGCCATCTCATCTGGCCCCTTTTTGGATGCCATCATATGTCTCTTTTTGAAAGAAGCAAAAGACACACAATTTTGCAAGATCTATAGACCTATTTCTCAATTTAGATTATTAGATCTTCTCTAAAGCACTAGCTTTCAAGTTAAAGTTGTTTCTCCCTGACCTTTCAGGAAAGGAGCAATCTGGTTTTGTCAAAGGAAGATATCTCTCAGATAATATTCGCTTGTTCTTTGACATTATTTCTAAATCAACTGGCATGTCTGAATCTTTGGCAGCCCTTGCCTTAGCTGCTGTGAAGGCTTTTGATCACATTATTTGGTCTTTCCTATTTCATACTCTAGACAGGTTTGGTTATGGCTCAAAAATCACTACTTTAATTTCCCTTCTTTATAGCTCCCCTCAGCCTGCAATTTGTGTTAACAATTTGACATCCTCTTATTTCACTCTTCACAGATGAGTCCATAAAGGTTCTCCCCTCTCCCCTTTCCTTTTAACTTAGCACTAGAACCATTCCTGTCAAGGATCCCTCAAAATGATGACATACATGGTTTCACCCATAACTCCCTACAAGTTAAATTAGCTACAGACACGGATGATATTTTGTTTTTTATTTCTCAACCTTATTCCTCACTACCCTTCTTCAATTCAGAAGTTTCCTCTTTTGCCTCTGTCTTTGATTACAAATTGAACACCAGCAAATACAAAATTCTACCCCTAAACAAATTCACCTTTAAGGAGGATTTCTTCTCCCCTCATTTTAAACGACAATCTAAACAACATAAATATCTTGGTCTCCAATTCACCAAATCCCTCACTTCTTCAGCCTCAAATAATATTGACACCTGCATTCAGAAAATCACTTTCCTGACCAGTAGATGGCAATCTCTACATCTGTCTTGGTGGGGTTGATGTGACACTAACAACATGATGCTGGTTCCCATCATCCTCTTTACTCTCTCTAACATTCCTCTCACTATCCCTCTTAAGTCGTACAAGAACATTTTCCCTGATTTTTCTAAATACCACAAATCTTGACCATTACGGCAATCCACACAAAGGATTAAACCATCCTTATTATATACTCCATTGTGGGTTGATTTAGAATGTACATTTTCATCCCCTTTTTCATTTAACTAATTCTTAACATTCATGCGTAAACCTCAAAAGCATAACCCTCCCATTTTCAAAAACACTTTTGTTTGAACAAGACTCCTCTATCTCTGCAGAACTAGCTCAGACACTTTTTGGTCTCCCAATTACCTTTTGCAGTAAGTTTAACACTCTACAAAATACAATTTCTCAAGCATGCAATAAGTTCACATCAATTTCTACACCCATCGTCTCTACACCTTTACCTTTGGCTAATCTTTTACATGTACACCTTAAGGCCTCCAATATCTATTCACACCTACTAGATATCTCCATTAATATACTTAAATCTAATACAGAAGTGGCATAGGATAAGAGCCTTTCTACCATTTTTCCCATATCTATTTGGAAACAGATTTGGATTAAGATTAGAAAATCTTCCCAGGTGGCCAAAATAATGCAAACACTTGTATTCAGTTATAATATTCTTTTCCTGAGACCTGAGTTCCTACATAAGATTAACCAGGACATCCCAGAGCCCTGCTGGACTTATTTGACGCAACCAGTTGATTTGAAAAACCTACTTTTTTACTTGTCCCTCTGGTTCTCCTTTTTGGTCACAGGTTTCGTGCCAGATTAATTCTATATTTCATTTGAATAAATCTTATTCTTTTTCTAATGTATTTTTAGGAAGTATTTCCAACATTTGGGTACATGTTTCATCTAACATGAAGATATTGGACCTATTGTTAGGAATTGCCTTTCAGCAAATCCTCGAAATTGGAAAGACTCTACGCAATTATTATCTAAAGTGTGATGGTATGTAGCCTTTCATAATCATCGATTTGACGCTGCATCTTCAGTTCTTTGATCATTCTGCCATTGTGTCTTTTGCCCCTCCACCCAACACCCAGGAGGTTCTACAGCCTCTCTGACTTCCCACTTCTGATCATCTTATTTTTCTACAATGCATTTTTCATTTATTTCAACCTATATATTATACTTATAATCAGTCAACATTTTCTTTGAATCATTTGCCTATTTCCCTCATAATTATCCCCCAACGAAACAGTTGCATTTTGTTATTCTAATGTATTGTTACTTTTCTCTTAATAAACTCAATTTTAAACTTGAGAGTCTTACCCATCTGAGGAAGGAGTTCTGAGCACTGATGGTTAGATTGACAGCCTCCAAGAGCTGGTGGAAGATGGGATCCTCTATAGAGAATCGATGTCCAAAAACTACACCAGAAATCACATTGCACACAGTATGGACGAGGCTCTGTGAGGGGTCTATGGGATTCCCTAAAAAAAAAAAAAACAATTAGTAAAAGGAGAAAAGAAATGGGCAAACCCAACCTGAACTGTGGCCCAAAACAAGGGAAAAATATGAAGTGAAGAAGCAACTTGAATCCGATGGTAGTGAAAGTACTCACTGATTACACAGAGAATAAATGGATATGCAGTGGTCAGCACCTTGGCTTACCTACACATTTGCGCTATTTGCATGAACAAGAGGATTTGCAAGGGTATGTCTATCGCATGAACACATACACAAGGGATTTTTCATCAAAAAATATATGGGGAAGGTATACATATTCAACCCTAAATATAGGGGCCGATTCAAATAACTAGTGTGAGACAAAGTCCTAAACGTACTACTTTTAGTATTCACAAAAGGCATTTAGTTGTAGTAAAGTTAGGATTTTGTCTTAAATTTGACTTAAGTTTGACTTAAAACAGACCTAAGACAGACTTAAGACAAAATCCTAACTTTACTACTACTAAATGCCTTCTGTGAATACCAAAAGTAGTAAGTTTCGTATTTTGTCTAAGATTGCTTCTGTGAATCGGGCCCGTTGAGTTTGGTCTGTGGGCAGTTAATGGTAGAATCCTGTTGGACAAGCACGCCGCACACACGTATAACAGTCAGCTGCCCATTCCGCAGTGACTACATTCTTCTTGATGTGAGGCTTTGGAGAGATTTGGTAGACATGAAAGTGGGTGCAATAACAGAGAACAACCATAATCCTCTTTGTTTAAGTATGAACCCTCTGTGGAAATCATCTTACTATTTTGTGTGCAGCCCACCCCTGTTCTAAACCAGAGAGGTCCTTCCCTCAAACAACAAGAGATCCTTAAAATGGCAAAAGGTCGCTTTACAAGAAAACAAGGTTAAAGGTATTCAGCATGACCTATTAGTAGGCACTTCGGAGCTCCAGTCTTTGGCTGCTAGCAAATGTGGAATGGCTGATGTAGCCATGGCTCACTCAGGAACTTTCATCTAACTTAGCTCATACTTTTTAGCCCCTAGGCCAGAACAGATGTCCAGCATCTCATCAGGAGGAACATATTCATGGTACACAAAGGATTGTAGATGTGACCGATGCCTTCTAGCTATACCAATCAAAGCTAACAACGGCCCTCGGATTAAAGCATCTAGGAAGCACTACAAGGCTACCTCGCACACAGTAAAAATGGCTTGTGATGAATCCAGCTGACAGCAGCTTAAAGAAGCCAGCACAGCGAAGGACTCTAAGTCATTCGGGTCCTTAGTCACCTTGGGTAGTATTTCAGGAGCCCAATCACCCCCAACTCTATCACCGGTAAGGAATGGTATGAGCACTTTTGGAAGCTCTATACAACCTCTGGAGACATGCCCACAGAGGAGACAGCTAACTTCTATCGCATCCCTGCGGAGGATGCTTTTTTCATCTAGGGAGAAATAGAGGCTGCAGTAGGTAGAATAGTGCAGTCCAAAGCTGCAGGCCCTGATGGAATCCCGGGGATCGATATTTAGCTGACATTCCAAACTGGGACCGTTATATTTTAATCTTGTCCAATGCAATAGCTAGCAGTGCCCCATTCCCAGCGTCTTGGAAGGGCCCAGAGGTGGTCCCATTCTATAAGAAAGGAGCTAGAGATGAACCCTCAAACGATAGGCCCATTAGCCTGATTAAGGCTCTAAGGAGGGTCTTCTGCAGAGTTGTGCTGAAGAGGATCCTACTGTGGGTGGACGATACTGCAATCTTATCCCAGTATCAGGCTGGTTTTAGGGTAAAGACGGGGACCATTGATCAGGCATTTTGGCTTTTGCTCATCTTTTGGAAAGTGGTAACAATTGGCAAGGGCAGTCTTTACTTAGCTTTCATCGAATTAAGGGCTGCCTTTTATTTAGTTCCCAGGGGCAAACTATGGTTGGCGCTAAAGATACGGGCATGCCGCCACCCATCCTTAATTTGTAGTTCGGCTACACAAAGGGAACTACACACAAAATCAGATGGGTGAGTGCAGGGGCAACTGAACAATCACATCCCAGTAAGTAGGGGACTTCTCTCTCTATATCAATGGAGTGGTGAGCTTTCTGCAAGCAGAACCAGCAGAGGCTCCATCCATGGGGGGCAACAAGGTACCAACCGTCTTGTCTGCAGACAACGCCCTGCTGGTGTCAAAGACTCCATCGGGGTTGCAGCAGTTACATAGCAGATTCCTCTCCTTCTGTGACACCAGGGGGTTGGTTATTAACACGTCTACAACCAAATGTATGGCCTTCAACCCCACAGGTCCTACAAAGGCAGTCCTCTGCTAGGTGGGACTCCCCTGGAAAGAGTTGAGAACTTTGACTATATTGTTATTCGACTCTCAGACAAAATGTTGTGGAAGCCCCACCTAAGATGCTGTTGGGCTATAAGCGAGTAACAGGCTCACTGGGAATGGAGCATTGCACTTCACTTAGCAGGCCGGTAGACCCCACCCTTCAGGTCTATGACACAATGGCTGTTAGCACAGCTCTGTATGGTGCAAAGCTGTGGGGATTTGACAAGATCCATGATCTTTGTAGATCAGAGCATGAATTTCGAAGGCATTTAGTGATGCTGCCCCGAAACATCCAGCTCACTTCCCTAATGCTCAATATGGGTAGGCGTTGCATTGGTGATATAGCGAGGCTTCGCACGCTGCTTTTTTTGGCTCACATTAGGCGGACCCCAGAACTCCTACCATAAGCGGAAGCTCTATCTGAGGTTATTCGGCTAGATACAAGTAATATGGTAGGCTGGATCACCAATGCCAGAAAGTTGATGTTTGCATTAGGGCTTTAAGCCCAGTGGGCCAAGCAGGATACACCGAGGAAAGACACACTCGAACAACATTACTGGGAATGGGTGGATCAGCAAGAACTCAGCAAACCTAACATGGGGAGATTAATTATAGTTCCATCTCCACAAACAGAATGGACACCTTGAATCCTATCTAGACATAATCCAGGTCCCTCGGACAGGATGTTTGTACATCCATTTTAGGTTTAGAACACTTCCTGTCTGCAAGGCAACAGCTAATTGCCACCCACACAATTCAACATCCAAGGACTGTCCATGCTGCAACAACCCAGTGGAAAGTGTTGCCCATGTTATGTTTGCCTGTCTGGCATACACCAAACTGAAGCTAAAATGGCTAACACTGATTTGCCACCAACTGGGCACACGGAACCATTGGGTCACCTTGCGCATTTTAAGATCGGACTGTAGACCACTTTTTGCTTGTGGAGTAGCCAAGTTCTTAAGCCATGCACGGCTTATAAGACAGAAGGCTCAGTTAGGAATATCATAGTATCCTCCAGGATTGGGACAACACTTAGCCACACAAGGGCTGACTGGGTGGCATTTTATGCTTTTACACATACGTCAAGCACATGCACTTTAGTGATTTTAGCCTCTTTGCAATGTTGCCCTGAGGAGGGTTGGAATCATCAATAATAAGACACCCTGGGTATTGGGAACAGGGCCTAGTTGTATAGGCCACAAAAGTGAAAGCACTGTGCCGTTTCTTCTTCATCTCATTAATATTTGCTTTAAAGTATGTTTTACTACTCTATCGTTGTTTTAAAATTGCTTTTTATCATTGTCGAATTTCATATGGCTCTGTTGCAGATGCCCATAAGAACAATAGTATATTTAACTGTACCAAGCTATTGCATGAGTTGTTTATCTTTATATCCCTTTTTTATTATTTTAACTGGTGTTTTTATGACACAAGCTGTCAAAATAAAGCTTATACATATCTATTCAATTGAGAACCTAAACAAGACCACAAAATATTCCTGAAATGATTCATACCATCTAATAATGCTGTCTACAATTCCCTGTGGGATAGAGAGGGATTTCTAAATGTCTGAATTAATTTATTCTTCAAGCATGTTCTCTGTTCTGTATTGAGTTCAATATAAGGCAATTCTGAGTAGTTCAGTTTTCAAATGTTTCCTAAAGTGCATGTAGTTGGGTTTGAATCTACAATTTTGGCTGAAATCATTCTAAAGTTTAGGTCTGTGTATGACCAATTTTCTTCCACCTTGTTCCAGCTGCTTGAATGATTAACCATTGATCCGGAGGGTGGAAACTAAGTGAAGGGATCCTGTGTGGTGTGGTAAGGTGAAGTAGGTATACGGACCTTTACAAAGTATGCTTCAGGGACAGGACACAGGATCCTAAGTGTTGTGATAGCAGGTGTGATTTTGTTTCGCTTATAAAATCTGAGCCTGGTTCTGAAGCCATTGGGGTCTTGCAATGAATTGTTTTGGAAGACTAGATTTGACCATGTTACATTAGAACAGATGTGCTAGGTCTAATGTGAACAGATGTGCTAGAACTAATAGGGCTTTTAACAACTTCATTCTCTCTTGGGTATCGAGACGTGGATTTTTTTTCAGAAAGAAAGAGCTGAATATTTACAACCTTTGCCACGGAATTTATCTACAAATTGAAAGAGTGATTGGAAGCAAAAAGAATTCCAAAGTGTCTTACTTTAGACAAGTGGGAAGGTAGGGTTTGAAGGCCTGAAGGCTAGTTGAACAGCGGTTAATTAGATTAAGTGACTCTGACGACTGGGGTCTTGGTGCCATTCATGCAAAATTGCCTGTCCTTCATACACTGGTCCACAGGTTCCAGAAGCAAAGTAATGGTTGGTTTGCCAGTCCCAATATCTGAATGGAAGTGGATTTTTGTGTCATCAACACTCATTTGGAAGATCAACTTTTAATGCTCAATGAGTTGAGCCAGGGTTTGTGTACATGTTGAACAAAAGGCGTGAGAGAGATGGTCCTTGAGGAATGCCAAAAGACACAAGCCACATGAAGGAATCAAATGAATGGATTTGGACCTTTTGGCTGCAATTGATGAGAAGCGAATGGGCTCATTGCATCAAATGCCAGGACAGGCCTTCTTATAGTTGTGTGCTGCTGAAACAAGACTGAATAGTCCATAGTGATGTAGACTGCAAGCAGGTAAAAGATTTATGGGCTGATTATGAATTTGGCTGTCTTCCTGCCGGCCACCACACCCGCATCCTGCAGGAAGACCACCAACCCCGTAGTCAGACTGCCTGCCAGATTATGAGTTTAATCCTGGCGGGTGGTCAGTACAGCGGCAGTCCCACAGCGGTATCTTTCTAAGGCTCAAAGGTGAGCCGTAAATAAAAGGCACCGATATAGGAACGCTGCAGCACGTTCCTGCATGGGAAGAAATGCACTTCTTCCCATGCAGGACCAGGGGGTCTAGAAATACAGGGGGGCACACCATGTGCCTCCTGCATACACTCCCATGCACAGAGGTTGAATTTCCTCACCCCCATGCTTTCCATGTTGGGCCCACCACCATGGAAATGATGGCAGTGAGGCAACTCATAGTATGCTTGGCGGTTCTGCAGCAGCACCACCAGCATATTACAGTCTCTGACTACTGCACCATCGCCGCTGGATCCAGGATTCTCTGTGGTTGCAGCGGTCCTGTGGCGGTCCAACTGCTAAAGTGTAATACGTCGGATGGACCACCAGTTGGTGGTCCACAGACCTCCACAGCAACTATGGCGGTCCAATGTGGTATCCTCTGGGGCTTCAGGTAAAGCAATTCCATGGCCCTAGAGCTTGTAATTATTCGGTCTGCAAACACTATTAATAAAAGAATGCTGCTGACACATGTGAAAACACAATGTCTAAGAGCCACCTGAACACAAAAGGATGGATAAAAGAGAAACATGATTGAAAACCTAGTCCATATTTCCTACATCTACAATGTACCTATCTGTCTAGCTTGCATTCTTTAAGTGCTTGTTTATCCACAAGCTATCTAATAATATCATACTACACCTTTCTCCCTGCTGAAGGTTTCCAGCAGGTGCTGTGCTTCTGTTTGAATCCTGTGCTCCAGACCATTCTTACCAAGCCCTAGATTTCGGAAGGTCGACAGGGCAAAACGTCTCTGCTGTTTCCAGGTGTGCCCAGATGTCACGATGACTCCTGAATCAAACAGAAAAGAACAATAATCCAGAATGTACCCTTAAAAAAAGCGTATCTAAACAGTGTACCATAAAACTCGGCTTTGAGAAATATCCAAAACAAAGCATTTTTGTTGTTGAACTACACCAAACTTGTCACAGCCTGTGCATGCACTTCAGATACCAGAAAGGGAATAATCCAGATCAATGAAAACATATGGCCTAACATATGCTTGAGCCTTTGTGGAGCGCAAGTCACATAAGGTTTCTGGAAATATTTATCCTTGAGATAGCGCCACTAAGTATGACGACTGAGCAGGAATTAGACTTAGGGCCCAATTTAGAGTTTGGTGGGGAGTGTGCTCCACCACAAATTTGTCAGAGTACTCTGTGAGTTAAACTGATAATTTCCCCACTCTATTTAGACTTCGACAGAATATCATGTTTCCAACAGCAATGACACCACTACCTCTGCCAATGGGAAACCTACACTGATTGCCAGACGGAGTTGGGGCCATCTGTGTAGGTACATCAAACTATGCACCCTATTCAGAGTGGACAGTCCGTTGTGTTTTTTTTCTGTTTCCTGGTAAGAAAAAATTAAGAAATGATCCCGGCACACTGGAAGGAAAGTCCAAGACTGTCCAGATGATTAATTTTTTGTTTTTTTTAAACAAACTCCCCCTTTAGTAGTATGTTTTTGAAGAACAAAAAAGTTTTCTGAGCAGCCCACCTAAAATACAGCAGCTACCCACCAAGATTTCAGGGCTTTCAAAGAAACCACATTGAATGTGGCTCCTCTCAAGGAAGAGAGATCTCCAGAGGGCCGGCCAAGATCTCTAAATATGGAGGGCGGTCGTCCAGTCTGGGTGGTGATGCTAATTGCTCCTCCTCCCTGACAGACAACGGGCCCTTTTGCCATACTTTAAATCAGGCCCTTAAGTCCTGATTTAAAGTTTGTGCAGCGGATCCTTCAACTACCATTGTAGTGGATATTTCTTCTCTGACAAGCCACAGGGTGGAAATCCACCACATTTAAAGTGCTACTCCAGGGTGGAAATGGTTTCTATGTGAAGCGGCAGAATCCTATTTAAAAGAGTCCATTAGTAAAGACAACTCTAGTGGAAAACATGCCAGGCCTTGTTTCTGTTTGAAAATGTTTGCACCAGTGGGTTTGGGTCCAGGGAAGGTATCCACAAAGTGTGACTACCTTGTCAGCACCACAATATCTGGCATCCTACACATGTTGGAAGTGCTTCAAATTAAACCACAATGTCTGCATCAACTGTTAACAGTGGTAACTTCACCAGTCTTGGCGGCAGGTCAGCCAGCAGCAGTAGTTAATTATATTTAAATGTATATCCTGCACCTGCTGTAATTGTTAACCCATTGTCAGTATATTTACTATAGCAGCTTAGACTAGATTTATTGGCTCAATGGATCAATAAATAGCTTTAATCAGAGGTATAATAACCTCCATAAAAGTACATTTAATATTACATCAAATATAATGTATGATAATTTATAATAACAGGTCAAACAATAGTTAAAAGATAACAATACATGTTAAATTAATGTTAAGACAACATAGGCCTACAAGCTTGCACAACAGATTTTTAAAAAGCCCTGACATACAAGACAATCTCAGCATTGGGTAAGGTTAAAAGAATTCTGAGGGCAGGCCTACATTGACCAATACTTTGAAAATATTTTTTTTAAACCAGGATTAAAAACAACCTTGTATACCTTACATAAAAGTTGGAGAAAAAGGTCGAATAGAGCATTGATTGACCTGAAATATTATCACAGGGACGTGATACAGCCTCTAAATATTGAACAAAACCCTCTGGGAAGCAGAACAGATATTTCATTGTATCTGATCTAAAGGGGAATAGCAAGATTGAGCCATTAAAACTAGTTGGACATGCTGGGGAATCTCTTGTGAAAATAATCCTAGAACTGGAATGGAGCTGAAACTTTTAAATGGATCAAGACTACTGAAATAGCATTTGACATGCCCTCTACCATCTTTGAGGAAACTGTCTAAAAGTAAGTGATAATTTAGAAACAGTTGAGGCACAGCACATTCTTCTTCTTTAAATATTCTACAAGACACCAAAAAGAGGTTGGGAAATTAGGTCTGTTAGACAATGGGGAAAACTAGAGATGTCACAAGACATATGGGGACTACCTGGAAATGTTTATACATTGTATTTATCAATGAACTGCTGAAACAATATGAACAACAGGATACAAATGATTCTAAGGGCTAATATTACCCTTTATTCTTAAGACATTTTTTATGTCAGGCCTACTGTGTCACAAATACATAAATGAAAGCAGCTATGATTGTTAGAGGGTTTAATCAACCTACACACTTCAAATTGGTACATAGCTACTGGGCATGGCTAATCTGTCAAGCAAGGTTTTGTTTAAAGATTCAAATGAATTTTTTAAAGTCAATATAGAATAAATTGCTTAAAATGTATGATTGTTAGATTGTTTGATACTGGACGATGTTATCAATTCATTCGTTTTTCATAAGTTACTGTATGATTCTTCACTTCCTTTAAGTTAAACACATCAAAGTGGTCTACTTTTTGAAAATTCAAATTTTTATGTGGTTTCACTGACCGCGCTACTATATGTTAAGGAATTTAGGGGCTGGTGTATCACAGGGTTTTCCATTCTGTGTCAATGAGAAAATATGCTAGTACACATGGGCTGTAATTATCGTTCATTATACTTTAGTGCAGTATCTTCTAAGAAACTTTGAAAGCTTTTAGAACCAATGTTATATTTGCAGAAATTGCAAAAAAGAACCCATCTGGATTCTGTATTTGGAAACTTTATTGAAAGATTACCACCTTAGGGAAGGGTAATCCCAATGTTAGTGAGTGGCTGTCAAGCCCAGTGGACCTTCGCATCCAGTACATGTATATATGTGTGAGCTGACGGTCAATCTGGCTGATCATCCTCGTGCAGGTGACAAAATAGGGGTGAAGCAGTTTAGTATTTCAATCAATCTATCAGGTTTCTTGTAAAGTACAACTACTCACCTGTTAGGGTCTCAAGGAGCTAGGGGATCTGTGTTTCAGTCGAAGAGCCAGGTCTTGAGCTACTTCTTGAATTGAGGCAGCAACGGTGATTGCTTGAGATGCAGAGGCAGAGAGTTCTAGGTCTTCACAGCAAGGTAGTAGAAGGATCTTCCTCCAGCCGTGGTCCTGCAGATTTGTGGGATGTGACCAAAGCCAGTTGGAGCGGAGCGTAGATGTCTGCTGGGTGAGTAGAAGGAAAGGCGGTGGTTGTGGTATGAAGGTCCGGAGCTGTGGAGGGCTTTGTAGGCATCTGTGAGTAGCTTGAAGGTAATTCTTTTGTTGATCCAGAGCCAGTAGAGGTCTCTCAGGTGGCTGGTGCTGTGGCTGCGGTGGGGTTGGCTCAGGATGACTCTGGTGGTAGGCGTTCTGGATGTACTGCAGTTTCTTTAAGACTTTTTGGGTGGAGCTGGCATGGAGTGCGTTGCGTCTGCTGCTGACCAGTTAATGGATGACTGTTTTCCTGGACACGCGGTGGTGATCCACTTGAAAATTCTGAAGCAGGCAGAGCATGTGGAAGCAGGAAGAAGAGACGGCGCTGATTTGACGGTTCATTGAGGGCGAGGAGTCCAGGATGAAGCTGGGGTTTCGTGCGTGATCTGTGGTTTGGCAGGGGTCCAGAGCACTGTGAGCCACCAGGAATCGTCCCAGGCAGAAGGGGTGGAGCCTAGGATGAGGACTTCGTTCTCGTCTGAGTTGAGCTTGAGGCAGCTGTCCTTCCTCCAAGTGGTGACTGTCTTCTTCCCATTTTGGAAGTTGCTCCTGGGGTCTGTGAGTTCATCGGTGAGGGAGACAAACAGCTGGGTGCCGTCGGCATAGGAGACAATGTTGAGTCCTTGGCTTCTGACGATGAATGCAAGCAAGGCCCTGTAGATGTTGAAGAGGATGGGGTTCAGGGAGGTTCTCTGAGGCACTCCGCAGCTGATCCCCGTTGGTTCTGAGTAGAACTGTGGAAGTCTAACTCTCTGTGTTCGGCCGGTAAGGAAAGAGCTGATCCATTCTAGGGCATAGTCACAGATGCTGGTGTCATGGAGTCTTGTGCAGAGGGTGTGGTGGGAGACAGTGATGAAGGTGATCAAGAGGTCCAGGAGGATGGAGGCTGCAGTTTTGCCTCAGTCGAGGAGGGTGCAGATGTCATCTGTAGAGGTGAGGAGAGTGGTCCCAGTGCTGTAGTTGCTTCTGAAGTCTGATTGGGAGAGTTCCAGGATGTGGTTCATTTCTATGAACTCGGAGAGTTTATGGCCTTGATTGATGGTCTTCCACTATTTAAAACTGTTATCATAGTCTGAAGAAGTTGGATTTCGCTGGATGTGTGGTCACTGTTGGGCCTGGGAAAACTGAATTTCGTCAAACTCTATGGGCCCGATTCACAGAACTAACTTAAGACAAAATCCTAAACTTACTACTTTTGGTATTCACAGAAGTTAGGATTTTGTCTTAAGTTTGTCTTAAGACAGGCTTAAGACAGACTTAAGACAAAATCCTAACTTAAGTCTGTCTTAAGTCTGTCTTAAGACACACTTAAGACAAAATCCTAACTTCTGTGAATACCAAAAGTAGTAAGTATAGGATTTTGTCTTAAGTTAGTTCTGTGAATCGGGCCCAAATAACCTACAATTTGAAGAGATCTATACTTCACCAAACATGCCTATATTTCTGGAGGTTTCAAAATTCAAGGTTAGGTTCGAGTTAGGTTACAATCTCATGAATAAAGAATTCCTTTCCCTTACTCACGTGAAAACATTTGGCGCAAAAAGGAGGGCACATTATGAGGGACACGTTTCAAATAATGCCATGCTCCAAGGCAAGTTATATTCATACAAATAACTATTTTCTAACGATATATATATAAAACCACAGTTTCAAAGAGCATATAGTTTTCAGCCTGGGTCTATGGACAACTGCTGTAGGCGAAGGTTATATCATGGATGTGAATTGGTGCTTCTTTGAACCCAACTCAATAACAAGTATTGGCAAGGGTCTTTTCCTTTTAAATGAGGGCACAGAGCTATTGGTTTTGCCAATGCCTGTTTAGTTTGGCATACTTCGAGGCTAAAACCAATGAAAAATGTCTGACCTTGTGTATGCATGCATGGGCACACAGGATAGCCAGCTGGGATTTTTTTTCTCCACGAAGTATAAAAAATAATTTCATGATGGTTGCCCACAAGGGTGCATGCATATGAATCCATAGCCGCCATGTAATCTTGATTATTTTTGTTGTACTTTATGATTAATTTAATATTACAAGATTGAGAACGCCAATTTTGAAATGATAAATTATAAAGTTGATAATGCCATGTAACTAGACAGAAGCATGCAGTGTGCAGTTGCTGGGCGCACACAAAAATAATTCAATTAAAAAAAACAATAAAGTGAGGACAGGAAGGCAGGGGTTGGAGAGCAATAGATTATTGGAGAAGCAAGTGTCCCAGTGACAAGATATAGTGCAGATGAGGGCGACAGCAAGGAAAACCAGGTGCCCCTAAGGAGTACTAAAACACAAATGAAAAAAATAGTACTATTATGTACACATCAGAAGGATCAAAGTCATCCAGTCAAAACAATCATAAAGAGGCGATGCTCCCGTGTGGGATTAAAAACAAGAATAGGACGAAATGTCATGCAACCAGGAGCATCGAACTGAGACAGACAAGGCAGCTGTTCAGTCATGAACAAGAGGCTGATCCAAAGCCCAGCCTATGTATTGTATTGTAGACAATAGGTTTTTGACAATAGGCTTTGAATGCCGGGACCTAAAAACCACTGGGCTAAAAACCACTGGGCTAAAGACATAAACACAACTATGTGTGCTTCAGTGAGGTACTGAACTATCATTGTCAGAATGTCATATGACATACAAGTTGTGTCCTAAACATTGCCTATCTCACACCCATTGTTGTCAGTTTTAGTACAACTACATCAAATGGGACAATGGTTCTTGCTAACACTACAAAACAACCAGAGATTATAAATGCCTATTTTTAAGTCATTTAAAAAACACTTTTGTTTAATATGACTTTTACATTTCCTTTTTTTTTTTTAAATCATTTTTATTGAAGTTTTTACATTTCCTAACATAATATTTTTAGGGGGAAAACAACATTAACAAACATGCTGAATATCTCACATCAGCAAAGCCAATCAAAATAATCTCTATATGGAAATATGGAATTTAGCAATTGAGCCCAATGGAATTTGAGTCAACTATAATTTAAAGCTGCTGTCAACAAGACAAAATTAGGAGGACAAGTAGGAAGGTAGAACTCTTCTATGGTGCAGTAAATACTCTGAAGGGCCGAAGAAACTTTTCTGCACATGCTATGCCCCTCTGTGTGATGCACATGAAGTTGAGGCACAGGGGGGCCCTACTGGTTTCCTCCGTCTAAACTCTAGAGGAGAGGAAACTTGTAATATGCTTGGTGAGACTGTGGTGTCCCTGAAAAGCATATTGAGGCCTCTGACTGCAGCTCCAGCACCAGGGAATGGTGTTTACCTGGTGGAGCTGGCCATCCCAGGCCAGCCCGACTGTCCAAGTTGTAATGGGGCAGTTGGACTGCGGGTGCATTGGTGGCTGGATCCGCCACCATCGCACCACCCTGATTCTGGCGGTCGTCAGATCGCCAGATTTGTAATAGGACCCTGAGTATTCTACATTTGATCCCATTAAAGTGTTTTTCAGCTGCATGTGACACAAGAGATGTGATGTATTCCTATAAGGCAGGCAAGTTGGTAGTAAGAAGTTTATTGCAAAGAGACAGCTTAAACAACCACCTCGAACAGATGCTAACTCATAACTGCTACAGAGTCCACATATAGAATGTTAAAGCAGGAATGTAACATAACAATTCTAAAAGAACAGGAAGATAAGAATGCTACACACCTTCCCCCTTTCAAAAAAAACAAAAAAACCAAAAATAAAAAATAAATAAAAAAAAACTCAATAAAAAGTAATCACGCAACTTTACAGGAATCTGCTTAACACAAGCACTTTTCCTTAAAACTGTAACATCAGTATTTAGTGAAGCAATATTGTCAACATTTTCATTATTAACAACTCTAGAAAGGTCATTTTGAATGGAATTATCCATGACAGGAATAGAACAATCCAAATTTTGGTTCTCACACCCAAAGGTATCTAGCATGGCGGGGTAAGACACATCATCTTTCGTTACAGAATTCTTTAATTTGAAATCAGAATGATCCAAAATTGGATCATCATTGGTAGAAGGCGAACCTGGATGTCGGTCCTCCTCCAAATTCAAACATTTACATAAAGAAACTCTTCTAAAATTCCATACTTTACCCCCCTCAACTCTAACTGCTTTGGAGAATATTTCTGTAACTTTACATGGATCAGACCATTTGTTCCATTTATTACCAACAGACCTACCAAACTTAACTCGCACAAAATCTCCAACCTTGATCTTCCTACTACGGTTGTTTAATGATAAATGCTGCTTTTCATCTTTTCCTGGTATTTCAAAACCCTGTCCCTTACATTGGAAAAGTCAACTGAAGTCTCACGAGGAAGCTTAACTTTCATCCACCAAGGAAGAAGCTTTGAACCAGGTTTCCTACCTCTAAGCATCTCAAATGGAGAAAAACCCGTAACAGAATTAGGCGAGGTTCGATAAGACAATAAAGTGGCACGCAAAGTTCTCCTCCAATCCAAATCACTTTTAATGGCCAATTGGATGGACTCCTTAATAACCCTATTGAAGCGTTCCGTTTGACCATTAGCCTGGGGATTATAATTTGACACCCTTTTGTGCACAGTGCCACACCTTTCAAGAAAAGACACAAATTCTTTACTAACAAACTGCGGACCATTATCGGACACAATTTCAGCCGGAATGCCCTCCCTGCAAAACACTTCATCTAAAAATTTAATCACTTGAGTAGAACCAATCCTGTCAACAATCTTTAGTTCTGGCCATTTCGAAAAGTAATCAATAAGTACCAATGCAAACACATCCTTGTGAGTGGACAAATCAAGAGGTCCAATGATATCAATCCCTAACTTTTTCCAAGGACAATTGACGAACTCAATAGGGGAAACGTCCACAGTCAATGGTTTAACAGTTTTGTCGCTTTTAGCACAAGGAGAACATGAACTGACCCATTTATCAACCATTCTATCAATTCTAGGCCACCAGTAGAACTCACAAATGCGTCTCTTAGTACTAGACATTCCCATATGGCCTTCATGAGCCATGGAAATGATCTATTCTCTCAAAACAACAGGAGGAACAATTTTGTCACACCTAATTATGAAACCCTGATCGAACATAAGTTCATCTTTCACCTTATAAAAGGAAAGAATGTCACCAGACAAATTTCTTTTCTGAGGCCAACCGTGTTGTAAATAATCTACTACAAGAGATAAACTGGTATCATTACCCATTGCTTCTCTCCAATTGACCTCAGAAATACCATTAGACAACCCTGTAATACTACAACCATTAACGTCATCAATGTTAAAAACAACATCTGAATCACCTCTTAGATTGTCAATACTAATAGAATTGACTAATGGTAACCTTGACATGCAGTCAGCATGTACATTCAACCGACCAGGAACATACTCTACTGTGCACTGGAATTCTTGCAACTTTGCAGCCAAACGTGCTAAACGTGCAGTTAGGGTCCTACCACCACCAGTTGCCAACATGTTAATCAAAGGCTTGTGGTCAGTCCTTAGCCGGAATCTTGTTCCCCAAACAAATTGTCTGAAGTGTTCAGAAGCCCAGGTGCATGCTAATAATTCTTTCTCAGTGGTTGAGTAGTTGTATTCAGCGCCCCGCAAAGTCCTAGAAGCATACGAAACCACATACTCTTCACCTATGTCTTTCTGCATTAACACAGAGCCCAAACCTACGTTGCTTGCATCCACACATACTATGCATTCTTTACCCAGCTCAAATGGCCTTAAAAAAGGAGCATTAATGACTTCTTGTTTCAATAAATCAAATGCAGATTGTTGATCATTGTTCCATACAAATTTAACATCTTTTTTTAACAAGGTTCTTAGAGGATGTACTTTTGAAGCATAATCTTGGACAAATTTACTATAAAATTCGGTGAGACCCAAAAATGACACTAATTGTTCCTTACTCGATGGTGCTGGTGCTTTTGATATTCTTTGAATATGATTGAGTTTGGGTTTAATACCCTGAGAAGAAATCTCATGACCAAGGTATTCAACCTTGTTTTGTCTAAATTTGCATTTGGACAATTTTAATGTTAAACCTTTTTCCTGCACACATTCTAAAACTTTTTCTAGATTCCTGTCATGGTCCTCAAAACTTTTCCAGTAAATCAGGATGTCATCCTGAAAGGCAATTGCACCCTCACAACCCTCCAATACTGCTTTCATGAGTCTTTGAAATACAGATGCTGCGCTGGCTAAACCGAAAGGCATGCGTCAATATTGGAACATACCTTCTGGTGTAATAAACGTGGTTAAAAATTTTGATTCCTCATGTAAGACTACTTGATGATAAGCGCTAGCTAGATCTAGCGTTGAAAATACACAAGCACCTGAAAGAGTGGAAATAAGCTCATGAATATGAGGTAAGGGGTGCCTATCAATCCAGATCTCCTTGTTTAAACTACGAAGATCTACACATAGACGAAGTTTGCCATTGCTCTTAATGGATAAAACTACTGGCGAAACCCATGGTGATGATTCAACAGGTTCAATGATTTTCTTGGCAACGAGATCAGACAAAATCACTTTTAATTTGTCACGATAAGCCAAAGGTACATTTCTGACCTTATGTCGAATGGGAATGGCTGATTCTTTAAGAATAATCTGGCGTTTAAAATTGACAAAAACTCCCAAATCATCCGTGAAAATAGATGGAAATGTGTTCTTCATTTGAACAATAAAATCATTTTCAGGTGGTACTACATATACAGGTGGAGAAGCATTAGGGTCAAGTTTAATGCCTAAATCGTGTTGATGAGGCCAACATAAGATAGATGCACCTTTGGTAGCACTGTACACTTTCCCTCTTGCTCTGTCTTTGAATTTAATATCAGCCCACATGTACCCCTCAAGGTCAATTTTTTTTCCTGAGTACCCACCAGGATGTACATCGGGTGGTTACAATTTCGTTGTAGCCCAATATCTGTTATAAACATTTTTGCCTATAATTGTATACCAGGCACAAGAATCAATACGCATTGGTATTTCTTTGCCATTGATAATAATAATATCACTAGGAAAACCCTTGCATTTAGTATCTCCAACACATAATAAAGTATTGATTTCAGAGGGTTGCTCGAGATCTTCACATTCCTGATATGACAATAAATTTACTTTTTGTGATGACTTACACATTTTTTTAAAATGACCTGGCCTCTTACACTTTATACATATTTTGTTCCATGCAGGACAGCCCTTGTCGCTTCCTACATGATGATTGGCTCCACATCTGTAGCATATAATTTGAGATTTTTTTACAAAAGTTTTATCCTCCTTCCCAAACATTTCTTTTTTAGGAGGAAAAAATGAAGGTTTTTTATAATTAGAAAAATTCTTTACTAAAGTCCCAGTCAACCTACTATAAAAACATTAAACAAGCCAGGAAAAACAGTCTCACCCAACAACTCACGGAAGCGGGTAATTGTCCAAGGGAGCTGTTTAAAATACTACAGAGCTTTGTCAAACCTACAGCCTGTGAGAGCCCCGATGAATTCTCTCAGATCCCCTGTGATGAGATCTCGGTGTTTTTTTAAAATAAAATTAATCTCATCTATGACAAAATAATGGCCTCTAGTAGTGCTGGGAATAAGAACTCTCTCCCTCACAATTCTCCCAAACAAAATAAAAATCAATTATTCTCCTTCCCGCCAATCTGCGACACAGATCTTTCTCCCCTTATCAGCCACATAAAATCTGGGTCCCCAATGACTTCCTTCCTGCCAAAATGGTCGCCCCTCTGATCTCCCTCTTAGGACCTTCCATTCAGTCTGTAATGAACATCTCACTGGCAGAAGGACAGGTCCCAATGGAATGGAAGAAAGAGGTGGTGAACCCAATTAGGAAAAAAAGCGGCATCTCCATGGACAGATCTCTCGAACCTCCGGCCCATTTCCCTCTTGCCGTACATCAGTAAGATGACCAAGAAGCACGTGAACACCCACTTATCCAAACATATTGAAGCAACGGAGGGCCTGGACTATTCTCAATCTGGGTTCAGGCCCAACCACAGCACCGAGTCAGCCCTCCTAGCAGTGACCAATAACATCAGGATGACGCTGGATGGAGGAGAGTCTAGATTCTGGTGCTGTTGGATCTATCCGATGCATTCGATACGGTGTCACATGAGGTGCTTCTCGGTCGTCTGAGAGATGTGGGATTAGGGGGTGTGGGTCTGTCCTGGATGGAGAGCTTTCTTTCAGGCCGCTCTCAAGAAGTCAGATTGGGCTCCCACAAATCCATCTCTAGGGAGCTCACCAAGGGAGTGCCACAGGGCTCATGCCTAAGCCCCACATTATTTAATGTGTATGTGGCCCCCTTGGCTGACTTAGTGAGATCCTTTGGGTTCACCCCGGTGTCGTACGCCGACGACACCCAACTTCTGTTCCCTTTTAAAACCTTCACCCCTGCACTCATAAAATCATTTGCAGATGGAATGAGGGCAGTGTCTGAGTGGATGGCTAAGAACTGCCTACAGTGAAACGTAGGGAAAACGGAAGTAATGTTGTTTGGGGAGGCAGTGACACTATGGTCCCCCGAGTGGTGGCCCTTGGAACTGGGACCTGTTCCCTGTCCTAAACAAACTGTTAAAAACTTGGGGGTGCTAATAGATCAAGCACTAACATTGAAAGAGCATGTTAACCAAGTGGCTGGCACATGCTTTCGTGCCATTGGACTGCTGAGAAGGGTTTTTCCATACCTACCCGACAGTCACAGAAAGACACTAGTCCAGGCGTTAGTTATCAGCAGATTGGACTATTGCTATGGTCTTCTCTTATCAGCTAATGAAGAACAGATTAACAAATTGCAAATAGTCCAAAATACCGCGGCGAGGCTTGTCCTCAATGTTCCACCTAGGACTCCCTCCCGCCCATTGTTGACTAAACTCCATTGGCTCCCAATGCGGCAACGCATTAAGTTCAAAATCCTATGTACCATTCACAATTGTCTGCCAGGTACTGGTCCCAAGTATCTGACGAAAGCCTTCTCACCATATGTTCCCGGACGATCTTTACGTTCCAGCAATCAACAGCTAATACAGGTACCCAGAATTAAAAAATCCAGGCAAGGAGGCCGTGCCCTGGCCCACACTGGACCTGTCCTCTGGAAACTCACTGCCCCATATACTGAGACAAACCACTAACCACCTAGCCTTCCGAAAATCCCTTAAAACCCACTTATTCATGAACATCTAAACCCATAATCATAGCCTAATTGTTTCCCTACCATGGTTTAGCATGAGTTATATTCTTCCCTGGCAAAAGCGCGGAGATACCCCTTCGGGGGTCTATTCAGGCGCTATATAAGAATATAAATAAATAAATAAATAAATAAAGAGACCTCAGAAATTACTACTTTACTTTTAACTTCCTGACCTCTAATTTCACTTACAAACAACTCAGATTCTTCAATACCTTTAGCAATGTTTAACACAGCACTGAGAGAAGATTCAGTACCCATCCACAGACGTCCTTGAATCTTTTTACTTTTTGTGCGCATCATAATCTGATCCCTCAAGACCTGTTCAAAATTTATGGTCTCAAAAGCACAAGAACCAGCTAAAGTGCGCAAAGCAGCTACATAGTTTTCAGTAGACTCATCCTCTTTTTGTACTCTGGAATAGAATTTAAATCTTTCCATGACAGTGTTAATCTTTCTTCCAAACCTAATAGATAATTGCTTTATAACAATTTCAAAAATATTCAAATCTCCAGCACCTACATTTTCAATGGGAGGTAAATGTTCTAATTCTTTAAGTCCTGCACCTCTTAGACAGTTCTTTAATAATGGTAATTTCCTTTTTGGAGAACATCCATCTTCTTCTATTACGTCTACATAAGCTAAACATGTAGGGTATCATAAATCCCATTCCATCTTGGGATCACCAGCTATAGGCAAAAAATGTGCAGGAGAAGCGATATTGTTAGACATTTTTTTTTAATATTGTAATTTAAATGATAATAACACTTTTAGAATCAAAATTACATTTAAAATAGCAAAGAAGAAAGTAATATAATTTCATAAAATAATAAAAGTAGCCACCGGAGTCTATGCTGTAGATAATATCCAGTGTCAGAAGTTGTGACAATAAAGAGTGTGGTAGACTGGATTCTGAGATCTAACGATGTTCAGCAAGAAGAGTAATCCATAATAAAAGTTGTTCCAAAACTTCGTTATTTGAAATGCAAGTATTTCAATTTTTAAAGCGAGGAAGAAACAACAAAGTTAAGTAAATGTTTCCGAAATCTGATCGTAGCAGTTACCATGGAAATGATAGTGTTAGAAAACTAAAATGGCCACTGGAATGCACACGTCACGACGTGTGATGACGCTGTTGGGTTGCGCTTTTAAATGGAATGACCAAGCTCGGGAACACCAGGGAAGAAGAAAACTGCGTGTTCTAAGGCTTCGGTGAGTTTTCAAATGATACATTTCCGAATAAACGTATGATAATCGAAGTAAATATAAGAAAAATATTCAAAATACCGATTTAAAGGTAGATTCAGATTTCATAAAAACAGCGTCTCTATAAAGTCTTTGAAATCTCTTGTGAGCAATGAAAATACGAAAATGAGCATTTAACTCCCGCTGGTGCAATCAAATCACTTAAGGTTAAAGAAACTGCCGCTGGTGCAATCTACACACAAGAAGGAGGAAATAAAAAAAATACCTTTTATTTTCTTTTTGATGCAGAGGCGAACGCTGTCTCTCGACTTCTTTTTATAAAGTTTTAAGAAATCAGTGGGTTCTTTCTTCTCAATCCCAATCAGTGGGTTCGTTCTTCTTAATCCCGATCGTCGCCAAAATTATGATGTATTCCAATAAGGCAGGCAAGTTGGTAGTAAGAAGTTTATTGTAGAGAGACAGCTTAAACAACTACCTCGAACAGATGCTAACTCATAACTGCTACAGAGTCCACATATAGAATGTTAAAGCAGGAATGTAACATAACAATTCTAAAAGAACAGGAAGATAAGAATGCTACAAGATGCATCTCAAAATCTGCAATGTCTGGTAGCTTCCAGGTCTACAAACCTACAAGTCTGTCACATTTTTAGCATAGAAGTAGGGCACTATGTGGAGGTAAGTGAGGATTGCGATTGTAAAATGTCACACATTGCATTATCACAAACATAGGAGCACAAGTGATTCTGATTCGGTACCTTTGTCGCCCATCAACTCCATGAAAAAAGGACTCTTAGGCCTCCCGGTCAAGTCTTCTGAGTGAGAGACTAAGGCGTTACGCACAGCTTCATATCCATTTACCACAATCATCGGCTTCTGTCCCACCCATAGAGTGTACACGTTTCCATAAGTTTTGGCCAACTGCAATCAGGAAAAATAAGTGATTAGTAATATAGATTTCTTAGAAGCAAACTTGAACTATCCTTTGTCTTATCACATGACATGATATAATCAGGGGTACATTACCCCATCCTGTTCTTATTTTTTTACAGACAGCTGTGAGCAGTTACCTTAGTCCAAACTGGTCCATTCACATCAATCAAGATGATTCTTACCATACTGATTTGGGTTACTATAGTAACACTCAGAGCTGTGTGTCCCCAGTGAAACAAATAATCTGGTAACCCTAGAATTAAAATTCTTCTCCCAAATGGAAAATCCAATCTTACTCCGAGAAAATTGAAGGCTAAATTGATTGTGTATTTTTTTACTTTTTAATGCTGAGGACTGTCAAAAACGTTGTATTTGACTGCCATGGTCAACCTGAATGAGTTAAAAAAATTAGGGGAAGATTGTTGTACGCGTACGTTGTGAATTGTTGTACAGAGCAGCGTGATAGTGAACAGCAATGAAATGTTGTTGTACACTGTGGTGAGCCACAGTGCTTTACCATGGTTAATGGTGCATCACTCTTCTTTCTAGTTAGTGATCATCTGGTGTGAAGGGCTACTCTGTTTCCAGAAGTCAGCAATTTTGATTTTCCACACCTAAAGATATTTTATGAATGAATACCACCTGACAAGAGTCCCTACAGGGCTAGGTCATGGAAGGCATTATGTCAATAGCTGAGACTAGAGGTTCTTTTAATCATTTTTCAGATCTGTGACACATATGTGCCTGTGTGCTCAGAGTGTGTGTGATGTTATGTCTGCATACTCGTGCTTTTGTGGATGTGAATTTTAATAAAAAAATGTTTCTACAATGTGTTGTAAATAAAAATGCATTGTAGAATCTGGATGTGATAAAGGGAAATTACACAGTGGTACATTACAAAGTATTGTAAAAGCATGTGTTGTAGGAAACGTGTTGCAACATACCATAGGTATGGGCCCAGGGCAGTGCTTAATTTGAGTCTGTGGTTTCTGGTGCTTGGCCTCGGCACTAAATTGTGAACACTGGCACTTACAATACTCTGCCACATAGTGGCGCTCTCTGCATAATTTAGAGATGAACAGACCAACAGCTATTTATTAATACCATATACATTAAAATTGATTAATTTCTGCCACCCATGCTTTTCCTATAACTTTGGGGGCCTGGAATAATCTGAATTACCACACTTGCAGGAGTGTTATATTGTTAACAGCTGCGTAAATATTGTGGTTGGCAGCACTGGCAGGGGCAATGAGTGGTTAAAGCTGCAGTGGCCACCTGACAAGGGCCCTGGTACATGTTTTATTACAACTTCCTGATAGAGGTTATAAGAAATCCATTAATACCCCCTGCTTTCCCCTATTGAATAACTTTAAATGCTACAATTAACTCCTCTCTTAAAAGGGGCCAATAGCATTTCCCTTTGCTGTAATGCGAGTTGGGGTAGGTTATCCTTGTTTAGAGATTCTCAGATCTGTTGCACAACCCCCTTGTTTTGTCTGTTAATAGACCTGAGACAGACATGTGTTCCATGCCATGTCTGCTTCCACTTGGATGAATATAGTTCCGTCAATTGCTATTCGCTGCATTACACTCTCAAGCACTGTTAAATACAACAGGATAAGAGCCCTTTCTGGTCACAATGCACAACACCAAGACACTTTCCATACAGGCTCTACTATAAACACAAGACCTTCCAAATGACCACAATGGACAGATGCAACTGCACTGCAAAAAACATCAAATGCAAGCAGTAAAATAACTTACTGAGCTGTTATGATATTGACTCTCGCAAGTTTTAATCTTAGCAGGGCTCTCTCGGATGTGTATCCTCTTAGTTTGTCAAAGTGAGTACCACTGGATATGGAAACTGATGCCAGTTGCTGTTCTAATGTTTGCTAGAAAGTTATCCGTTTACATCTTGGATTACCCAGGAGCACATCTGAAGACTTCAGAGTAGCCGTGGATTTCACAGTGATCATGCAGATGTGACTGTTTACTTTCAGAAAGAATTTCACCAGAAAGGCCTAGAGGCATATCCACAAGAGTCCAGAGAACTAGACATTGGAATGCTCTTATCCGTCATCTGAAGGCATACCTGAGTTATCAGTATCTGAGATGTAGAACATCCGTCGGTGTATGCTAAGGTGCGGGGTCTGCTGCTAAACCCAGAGATCTTTCCTGTATAATCAGTTTGCTTCTGTAGAAGGGAAGGCGATTAGGTTATTCTGTCCTATCATATGACAGGGCTTTTAATATTATACGGTTTACCGACTATGCTGCTGGTATTTTTGCTGGGCAGTTGTTTTCTGATTATGTCACGCATACTGCATTCTAAAGCACAATAGTTTAAAAACATTTCCAACTTCCTTCGTGTCTCTTTCATATCTAACTGTGGATGAGAACGAGTGTGTGAGCGAAAGGGTGTGTCCTGTCACCCCAATCTCTGAGAGGCTCCGGAGTGTTGTGTTCTGGGGTGCCAATTCCCTTGTTCCTCTGGTTCTGAGTAGGAGGGCAGATGAGACTCTATAGCTAGTCGGGCTCGGGCTCATAGTACTGAGGTGTTAGGGTGACTCAGTCCCTAACTACTGATGTTCTATGGTCCCAGCATAGTTCTGTTCCTGAGCAGAATCCCTGCAGCACTACATGACTTGTCAGTTCCCACTCGGATGACTATGTTTTCCATCAATTGCTATTTGCTGCATTCCACTCTCAAGCACTGTTAAATGCAACAGGATAAGAGCCCTTTCTGGTCATCATGGACGACACCAAACCACTTCCCATACAGGCCGTACTATAAATACATAGCCTTCCAAACGACCACAATGGACAAATGCAACTACACTGCAAAAAACATAAAATACAAGCAGTAAAATAACTTAGTGAGCTGCTAAGATACCTACTCTCGCAACTTTGAATCTAAGCAGGGCTCACTCGGATGTTTATCCTCTTAGCTTGACAAAGTGAGTGCCACTGGATTTGGAAACCAGTGCCTATTATCAAGCGTCAGTTACTATTCCAGTGGTTGATCGAAAGGTATATGTTTACATGTTGGATTGACCAGGAGAACACAGGGAAATTGCAGAGTAGCAGTGGATTTCACAGTGATTCTGCAGATGTGTCTGTCAACTTTCAGAAAGAACGTTCACTAGAAAGATGATGGAGAGGATGTGGCTAAACAGCAAGTGCTGCTGACTTTGAACCTGGGGACCAAGGTTTGAGCCTCGTGTTGGCTCAACATTCTGTGATTCTGGGCACATCACTTAATCTCCCTTGTGCCTAGAAAAAAAAAAGAATGGTTCCTTGTGTAATGTAACTGGCACTCTAGCAAAGGCCGCCCCCGAAGGGGGCCTCAAGGGCCGGCGCCATAACGGCCGCCAGAGCCCACAAAGAACCGGTTCTGGTTGGTGCGGGTTTGCGCCGCCAGGAAAGGACGCGGGGCAAAAACGCGCCTGAGGCCCTCTCCCTCCTTCCAAGAACAAAGGTAAGAGAGGAATCGGAGTGGTATGTAAGGCGTTGCTCCCCCTGGGCAGCTCACCTTCACATCAGGGAGCTAGGAGAGTGGCGCCAACGATTTTCGAGTCCCACCCACCCACACCTACAAACAGCAGAGTCGCAGTGCTGATGGGGACAAAAGGAACTAATAGTACAATGGATGGCTATGGAGACACACCGGCGGGCGGTGTGTGGGAGATGAGACACTCACTTTGGGATGCCTCACGGCTGGGTGATGTGGTGCCACTCACTTTGGGATGCCTCACGGCTGAGTGAAGTGGTCTAACAAAAGAGGGCAGCAAACAGAGATGGCACTCGTAGTTCAGCCCCTGCCGGGTGGCAGGGCACAAAATAGTCTAACAAGGTAGCCAGTTGGGAGCCTAACTCAGAGAAGAAGCTACCCCCACACAAAGAGAGCACAAAGAGAGTGAAAATCCAACCAAAAAGGGCAGAAACAAAAGGTGTATTGGTTTGGTTATGGAAATATACTGACAAGGCGGTGTGTAGAAGGAGGGCCACTCACTCTGGGATGCCTCGGGCTGGGTGAGTACGCCTGACAAAAATCGGGGTAGCAAACAGAGACGGCACTCGTAGCCCAGCCCCGCCAGACGGCAGGGCACAAAAGAGACTAGCAAGGTAGCGAGTTGGGGCCTAACTCTGGGGAAAGGCTGCCCCCCACAGCAAAGGGGCGTGGAAAACAACAAAGAACAATCTAAGAGCTGTCAGGGTGATTTACGACCCTAGGACATGCAAATGAGCAAAAGACAAACCAGTGATTTATGGCCAGCCGATGATTTATGGCTGATCATTTATGATGCTCATGCAGAATGATTTATGACATCAAAATGATGACAGATTTGTGACAGAATGATTTATGACATCCCAAGGATTTATGGCCATGATTTATGGCTGCTGATGTATGATGATGAGGCAGAGTGATTTATGACAACAAAGTAATGGCCGGTTGCAGCAGAATGATTTACGATACCCGATGATCGTTGACCCCTGATTTATGATGTCTAAATAACACTGAGTGATACCCGTTTTGCGATAATGTATGATAATGATTTATGACCCCAGCCCCAAGAAGGTGTCCGAGGGAGTTGTACAAATATGACATATGTAATGAGTAATAAAACTACGGCCAACAACCACCACAAAACACAATGACTGTTGGCTGTGTTTAGTGATGCAGATACACAAGTACGGTACTGTTCCTGGAATGGACACAGTGCAGATGTTAATGTAAAGCGCTACAATACCTTTGGGTCGAGTTTGCGCTATATGAAACTGCAAAAAGAAAAAAAACGCACAGAGGCATGATGTGAGAGTCCAGAGAAGTAGACATTGGAATGCACTTATCTCTCATCTGCGGACATACCTACGTTATCTTCTTTCCGGAAAGCAGTTGAAAACCAACTTTGTTAAACAACATTCTACCTACACAGTGTATAGGGGCCTGAGTGCGCATTTACAGCAGCTCACCAGCAACACAATGACCCAACAGCTGCAAATGCCGACTTTGGAATTAGGGAACCAGGTTCGAGTCCTGACGTCCGCTCAACCTCTTGGGATTTTGGACAAGTCACTTAATCTCCCCTGTACGCCAAAAACACACACGTCTGACCTTGCATAATTTAACCTTGTACTCACATAAAAGGCTGTAATGGAATTGTGCAAAATCCACGCAATATTAAACTGCTATATTTTTGTAAACTGTCCCTACCCTCTTACTCCTTATGACAGCTCAAAGCCACCACTAATAATGTTGTCTAATAGTCAATGTGGAAGTAATAAACCTTCCCTTAGAAGTATAAGGAAGGTTACCACATTTTTATCTGCAATTCTGGGACACCTTTAGGGTCTGATGATTTGTGGGCTGTTAAATTACAATCCGATCATGGATCAAAATGGGAATTGTGTGGGATAGTTGCACCTCTTTGTAATTCTACCCTGGTGAATTTTGGTACTAACCCAAAATCGTTGGCGGACAATGCTCTGCAACTCCCGATAAATGCATGGACAGCTTGGAATTAGTACCATATGCCACACCTTGGAAATTGTTCATCTCACAACAGCATCACTAGTTACTGGGTACCTCCCATCCTGGGATGGTACTGGGTACCTCCCATCCAGCTGACCCACTGGTAATTGAGGCTTACGCTTTGTGTCAAGCAAAGCGAGAAATGCTCGAGGTCTCTCCCCACTTAGGAATCTTTATTTTATGCGTTTTTCAAAGATGCCTCCCATCCCACCCAAAGATACCTCCCATCATGGATGGTACTGGTACCTCCCATCCAGCTGGCCCACTGGGAATTCAGGCTTATGCTTTGTGTCAAACTGAAAAAGTGAGAAATGCTTGGGGTCTCTCCCCACTTAAGAATCTTTATATAAGTGTTTCAAAGATACCTATCATCCTGGGATGGTACTGGGTACCTCCCATCCAGCTGGCCCACTGGTAATTGAGGCTTACGCTTTGTGTCAAACTCACAAAGCAAGAAATGCTCGTGGTCTCTCCCCACTTAAGAATCTTTATTTTATAAGTGTTTCAAAGATGCATTTTTTGTTAACATTTGACAACTATGGCTTCAATTAGGAAGAAGAAATAATGTAAAATGCCCTTAACCAATTTTCAAGACATTTTCCTTTGGTCTGACATATTATGAATATACCTCTGGTGGTGCTGGAAGATGCAATGTGCTGGAAATAACCATCTTTTGTAGAGTTAATCCCCCAGATTGTTGCCTTATGTTGCTAAACCTGGTTTTATTGGCCATAGGACTCTGCACTCTTTTACTCCTATGGAACAGAGGCAAAGTTCTTGCGCCAACCCCTCTAAACATGTTACAATTAGCAAACACCTGATTGCCTTTTTTACCTTTACTGTTTTTTTTTAGATTGACGAGGACCCTGTAGATTCTTGAACAATATAGTTTTACAAAAACCATGACAAAACAGAACAAGAACTGCCAACAAGCTGGCGCTAATCCCAGACCTATTTGTATTTTTGTATTTAATTTATTTATAAAGCGCTAACAATCATCCTAGGTAGGATATCACGGCGCTGAAAGTGCTTGTAATCATTGGCAGTCAAGTAAAGGTTATTTAGTGTAAAACATGTGCATTTCGTGCCCTCTTTGGAATCTTTTTAGGGTGACCCTGTTCTAAAAAAACTGAATAATATTATTGTTTGTGACGTGATCCTCACTGTTAAAGCAATTCCATCAAATTCTCATGAATTGCCTATAAAGCAGTTTGTCCTTGCTACATGTGAGATGAAAGCTGGATTAGTGAACTGTGAGACATTAGGTTGTTGATTGAAGGGGGGGGGGGCAACTCAAGCAACAGCCAAAAAAACTTTGTCAGGGTGCACCACAAAAAAGCCACTAAATTAACCTGTGCTGAACCCTACGGTAGCTTGGCACAAAAGCAGTCAGGCTTAATTTATAGGAAATATCTAAAGTATTTTTACAGCACTTAAACACTAATAAAGGGAAAACACAACACAAAGAAAATTCCCCACCAATGTAGAGAATTTGAGTAAACTTTAATAAATGATTTGACACCAAAAAGACAAACATCCAATCAGTACAACCAGAGTTCTGGATTTTTAAAGTTTAAAATGAAAAATTGCACCTTAACGATCACAGCGCCAACGGCGGGCATCTAGTCGCAGAAGACTGGGATGAAGTCAAATGTTATTGCTGACCACAATGGAGCGTGGTTCAGCTACACAACATGGATTGGACACCGGTCTCCGCTTACTTTTGGATTTAGAAAAATTATTGAAGAAAAATGTCTGAGAAGGTAACGTTCAGCACGAAAGGGCAGTTAGCTGTGTCAGAGGAGGAGGCATCATTATTGGGGAGCTGCGGTGTGAAGTCACAATGAAGATTTCTACATTCAGACTTACAGGTAGATTCATGAAAGAAAAATCGTCTCGCAAAGGGCCAGATTCTGCTAATCTGGCCCTTTGCGAGCGCAATTTTTGCATTTGGGATTCATCATCCCAAATGCAAAAATCGGTAATTGCGAAATCGCATATTTGCGAGGAATTGCATTTAAGGAATCTCTATTTGAGATTCCTTAAATGCAATTCATTAACCATATTTTATTTGCGAATTCGCTATTTCTGGCCGCTATTTTCCGCGAGGTCAAACCTCGTGGTAAATAGCGAAAACTTAGAAAAATGCATTTAAATGCATTTTTCTAAGTTGCATGTTACACACACACATGTCCTTTGGACATGTGTGTGCGCAACACCAATGTAGATTACATTTCAGGGGTGCTACAGGGTGTCCTTTGGACACCCCTGGCACCCTTGAAATCGCATCCTTATTTGTGATTAGCAAATTGCTAATCGCAAATAAGGAATAACTCCCCATTCATTCCTATTCTAATCGCAAATAAGGATGGGATTTCAAGGGTGCCAGGGGTGTCCAAAGGACAACTTGTAGCACCCCTGAAATGTAATCTACATTGGTGTTGGGCACACACATGTCCAATGGACATGTGTGTGTGTAACATGCAACTTAGAAAAATGCATTTAAATGCATTTTTCTAAGCATTTCGCTATATACCACGAGGTTTGACCTCGCTGTAAATAGCGGCCAGAAATAGCGAATTCGCAAATAAAAAATGGTTAATGAATTGCATTTAAGGAATCTCAAATAGAGATTCCTTAAATGCAATTCCTCGCAAATATGCGATTTTGCAATCACTGATTTTTGCATTTGGGATGATGAATCCCAAATGCAGACGGGCCTTTAGGCTCATAGGAATGAATGGGGAGTTATTCCTTATTTCCGATTAGCAATTTGCTAATCGCAAATAAGGAATGTGTAGGAATCGCAATTTATTTAGCGATTCCTTCATGAATCCCGTTTTGCAAGTCCTTAATAGCGATTCCTTAATAATCGCTATTAAGGACTCTCAAAACGGCACTATGATGAATCTAGCTGTTAATCCCTTCTATAGTCTATAGAAGTCAAACCTCTCTATAAAGACAAAGCTGCAGGTTGTATTTGACAAGTGCTCCACGAAGCCAGAAACCCCTTCTGTGAAGAGTAGGGCTGGGCGGTGAACTCTGCTCCGTTGGCAGAATTTACTGAGTTTTCTGCGATCCGCGGAGCACACAAAGTTTTTTCCTCACTCTCCATTATCAAGTTGGCGAGATCAACCAAGGAAAATCTACCGCCTGGCAAAATTTCTCAACACAAACGGTCAGATTTATCAACACAGGCGGTCATGGATGGTTTCGATCGCTCACGTTGAGAAACCTTTGTTTGTGTTGCGAAAGCTGCCACTCGGGTAGAAAATCTACTTAAGCAGCTAGAAAAGAAGCAGTGTCTTCTTGCGCTGTGCATGGCGCCGTTCACACTGATTTTACAGTGCGAGAGGACCAGCCCCTATGTAATGTTAAAGTCTGAATAACCAGACTGCGATAATCACAGTAAGGACAAGTGCTCTCTCGCGACTGGTCCTATTAATGCCTTTTCAAGTTTTTAAGTATTTTAACTGTGTGTTTTGGCATCTTTTAATTCACAAACATTTACTTTGGTCCTGTGCACAGCACACTTCAGTATCCAACAAGGCTGGACTGGCCATAGCGGACATCGGGCATTTCCCCAGTGGGCTGGAAGGGTAAGGGATGGTTTTGGAGGGGGTGGGGAAATTTTTGTTAGCAGGCCGGTTTTCAGCAATGCTGCAATCTCGGCCCCCTGCAACAAAAGCAGCAATGTTGGGTGTTGGTTTAGTTAAGCATCTGTGCTTCACCCTCACTCCCTCGCCCAACCCCCCCTCGCCCCACCCACCAGGGGCCGGTCCGATATTATGGCTAGGGCTGCTTTGTGTTCTCTGTCAGGGCCTGGTACCCAAGTAAATACTAGTAGGAATAGCACGCACACGCGTCATTTGACTCATCGGAAGGACATCATAAGGAGAGATGCAAAACTATAATCAATTTTCCTAATTATTTGTCCATGATTATTGGCAAGTTAAGTAACTCTGCTTAATTGTCACTGGTAAATGTGTTATTCTCCACCGCCAGGGCTCTAAGTGGGCCGGGTCTCGCTGGTGCTGAGCACCGGTAGTTTTTTAAAGGGAGCCTCGAAACGGGTCTCTATCGGGCTCTGTTTTGTGTCCTGGCACAGGCGGACTCCAGTGACCGCAGGCACATCGATGTGTGCGTCTCACACTGCTCACTTCTCACTAGTGGAGAAGTTACGGCATGACGTCATGCCAGGTGAGCGTTGTAGGGGAAGGGAGATCCTTTAAAAAGAGTCATTTTCTCTCTGGATTTCTCTTCTCTTTTTGAAACTCAGGAGCAGCAACATTGTTGTGGTGTCACCAGGGTTTTACGTGGAAGCCTTTTCCATATTATATACAAGCCATAGTTGCTGCTTATGTATCTTATGCAACTAACAATCATTGACAAAGCCAATAGACCTGGCTTGTTGGAGGTATGATGTTACTACTTGTAACATATATCTGGATGCAATGACAGGAACAGCAAAATATGAGTCGGGTGGCATATTATGCGGAGCACAGATTTTTATCTGATGCGTTTTAAGCCGTGCCCTTAATTACATTGGCCACGACCCTTTGAGAGACCCCCCCAGTTTTTTTCATCCCACTTAAAGCCCTGTCTGCCGCAAATATTCCTATATTTGGCTGTTATAAAAACACCATGTCTAGGGGTCCCTCAGTGAACCACTTCTTACTGATCTTGATTTTCCTACTCTGAATATTGCTTTCAAATGGATGAGAGTCACTTTCTGGTTTTGTAGTTTTTACAGGCCATCCTTGCGACCCTTAGGTTGTGCACTGTCTACTATGGATCCTGATATTGTACCACCATCGCTTTTGATTTGTTTTCTCTGCTTTGTAAATTGATATTTGTATTGCGCACTACTCACCCGCAAGGGTCTCAAGGCGCTTGTACGAATACCGCTATGGAACCCATCCTGGCTTTTCCCTGTGAGGAGTCCACTCCTGGGCACCCCCAAGGTGGATGCCAGGCATCCTTAGCGTTGTGGGGGCCATTGTGGAGATTAAGCAAGCTATTGCCCAGAGTTGCAGAGTGGGACTCCATGATTGGAATAGGCACCGAGGCGAGAATTATCAGGTCCGTGGAATTTTTGAGCCCAAGACCCGCCGAGGCGAGGAATTGAACCCTGGTCCCGGGCTAGACCTCTGCATCAGGGTCTGCCGCTCTAACCATTGAGCCACACTTCTCCACTGGAAACTTGGAAACTTAATTAAAAAAAAATATGCAATCAAATGTCTAGAAGATTCATCTCATAGCGACCTTTTTTTATTATGTATATATGTATTTGTATCTATATTGTTTTTTATGTTTGGTACTAACCGCCAGTATTGTATATATAATGTGCCACTTATTCTTTTAATAATATTGTTTTAAACAGCTAATTTGCTATTGCTCTGAGTTTCTACAATAATGTTGCTGTGATGAGCGCTAGATGATCTGAGCCACTTGGCTGCCCAGGGTGTTGCACACAATTATATTATTGCCCTGTCCTAGGAGTTCTAGAGTCAGTACAGACGGGTCCTTGATATTTGCAGGGCCCTGGGCATTCCTGCTAAACTACTGTTCATACATTACAGAACATTCTAGTGACGGGCATGGGAGAGGGCAAATGCTTATTGGCTCATAAAGTGACATCTCTCTCTCTCTCTCTCTCTCTCTCTCTCTCTTCTCTCTCTCTCTCTCTCTCCTCTTTCTCTCTCCTCTTTCTCTCTCCTCTCTCTCTTTCTCTCTCTCTCTCTCTCTCTCTCTCACTCCATCTTTTGCTCTCTCTTTCTCTCTCTCTCTTCCTTCCTCTCTCTCCCTCTCTCTCTCTCTCTCTCTCTCTCTCTCTCACACACAGTCTCTCTCTCTCTCTCTCTCTCTCACAGTCTCTCTCTCTCTCTCTCTCCATCTTTCGCTCTCTCTCTCTCTCTCTTTCTCTCTCTCTCCATCTTTCGCTCTCTCTCTCTTTCTCTCTCTCTCCTCTCCGCCTCTCTCTCTCTCTCTCTCCCTCTCTCTCTCTCCATCTTTCGCTCTCTCTCTCTCTCTCTCTCTCCCTCTCTCTCTCTCTCCCTCCCTCTTTCTCTTTCTCTCTCTCTCTCTCCTCTTTCTCTCTCTCTCTCTCCCCTTCTCTCTCTCTCTCTCTCACTCCATCTTTTGCTCTCTCTTTCTCTCTCTCTCTTCCTTCCTCTCTCTCCCTCTCTCTCTCTCTCTCTCTCTCTCTCTCTCTCTCTCTCTCACACACAGTCTCTCTCTCTCTCTCTCTCTCTCTCTCACAGTCTCTCTCTCTCTCCATCTTTCGCTCTCTCTCTCTCTCTCTTTCTCTCTCTCTCCATCTTTCGCTCTCTCTCTCTTTCTCTCTCTCTCCTCTCCGCCTCTCTCTCTCTCTCTCTCCCTCTCTCTCTCTCCATCTTTCGCTCTCTCTCTCTCTCTCTCTCTCTCCCTCTCTCTCTCTCTCCCTCCCTCTCTCTCTCTCTCTCTCTCTCTCTCTCTCGGTACCTGCACAAGGGTCTCGTAGCGCAGCTCGAAGCGGAGCGTCCACAGGTTGCCGATGATGGGGAGCGGGGTGGGTCCGGGGGGATACCGTCTCCTCGCCCACTGCAGCTTGAGGTAGTGTGCCGCCAGGAGAGTCGCCAACAGAGCCAGAAACAGCTCACCGAGCGCCAGCATGGCGCACCCCTCGGCTCCTCGCTTTACCCAGATGGAGCCCTGTCTTCTATATATTTATTTTCCCTCCCCCCTTTCTTCTCTTTAGCTTGTGTATGTCTTGAATCGTTTTTTTTCTTCCTCTATTTCTTTTTTTTTCGGTTATTTACTTACTGGCATTATCCCGTATTTTTTTATTTTACCCACGTGCCCTGGACATGCTTTGCTCCATTTTTCCTGTTATCACATTCACCCCTTTTCCCTTACCTTTCTTCTAACTGTTCTCAATTGCTCTCTGAATCTCTACTCTTTCCTGTTACGCATATGATAGTTTTTGCGAAATTTCCCGTTTATTTTGCTTTAAACTTCTGGTCACCCTATTCTAGCCTCATCTCCTCCACCCCTCGGTTTTGCAACCCTTCGCTCCCTTCTCTCTGCCCCTCAGACACAGGTACAAGCTCAGCGTGAGTGTTGTGCTTCTGCTCAGGTAACTTTTTAAAAAACAAAATTCACAGCGACCAATCAGCGGGGTGGAGGACCTATTACTGCCGCGCCCGCGTCCTCGCGCAAGCCCTGCAGCGCACAGGTTGGACGGCATTCCTCGCGTTTGTGCTGGTGCGCAGAGCGCGAGACCCTCGCGTGCTAATTTAAAGAAAAGCAGACGAAAGCAGAGCCTGGCAGTCAACCTATGCATTTATGTTTTAAAAATCTTTACTACAACAAGGCATTTGGAAGCAATGAGAAACGTGACAGTAAATCAGTTGTGCTTAATTTAACTGGTCACAAAGAGGCCGCATTTCAAACTATGAGGTTAAGGCACCTGCTGCAGAAATTTTTGTCTGTCTAACAATTTAATGAGGATTATAAACAATGTCAGATAACTCGGGTCATTAATGCACATGCTGGAGGGAGTTGTGATTCATAAAGTAGCATAGAGGGTTAATGTTCCTGCTGCAGAGCATATTGTGTAACATGCAGGCCGCAGCTTTTATTTTATGGTGGTAGGTGCCATGGGGTACTGCTTTTGACACAGATTCTTTTCTTACTCGCGGTTCATAAATGGCAATCCTTATATAGCACAGTGAGCTAACATCAAGGAGCTGCACGCAAAAATGCATGCATGGGTTCGAACTTTATTGTGTTTTTCACAATCTGTCATTATTCTAATAGAAAAAAAGAGTTCATATGCATAGTAATGAAGTCTTATTAGTACAAGCAAACACTACCACTGTGTCACGTTTTAAATCCTGACTTTGTGGTTCTCCTGACCGTGCCATCTTAATATATAGGGGCAGATTTACAAGAAACTGGCGCATCTCTTCGTTATAGCAGAGATGAGTCAGTTTACTTGCGTAGTGCAAAAAAAACTTTGCGCCACCATGGTTACGGCGCATTTATTATGCAGCGCACCATGGCATTGACAGATGCATCACGTATCTGTTGGCGCAAAGTTCACGCATTGCTGGAGTTGTGTCAGAAGCACAACGCAACTCCAGCAATGCTTAGGTGCGGCGCAACTGCGGTGCAATAGTGTCACAAGGGTCTTGTAAATCTGCCCCATAATGCCTACCAATAAGGATGATATGGGAGTCCTACACCTTGTAGGCTTGATGATCTAATGTGACATTTCCTGTACATTGATTTACACATTTTTATAATATGTAGGGGCAGATTTACAAGCCCCTTGCAACACTTTTGCACCACCGTTGCCTCCCCTTTGTGACACAGCGGCGGCGTGAACAATGTGCCACGTTGCAACATATTTATAACATGACGCACCGAGGGAGATGTGTCACATTGCAAAGCCATGCGCCACATTATACCTGCATTAGGTATAATGTATGCACAGTGGGCGTTTTGACGCAAGAAAGCCTCGTAAAAGTGATTCAGTGAAAGCTACAAGATTTCACTGCGCTACTTCTACAACGCCACTGCTTCAAAACCTTACGCCTGCTTCAAGCAGGCGTAAGAAGTGACACAGCACAATAAGAATAGGCCACACCTGCGCATTGCTGGGGATGTGTTCTGCTTGCAACAGGACTCCAGCAATGCATGACCTTTGCGCCAATAGATGCGTAATGCCCCTGCCAATCCTTGCGCCATGGTGCGCCGCATTGTAAATGCGACGCATCCATGGTGGCACAAAGGTGTTTTTGCTCAACGCAAGTAAACTGACGCATCTCTGCTATAACGCAGAGATGCGTCAGTTTCTTGTAAATCTGCCCCTTAATCTCTGTATTATGTGTGCTTGTTATGGAAAGCACTCCGACACCCTACATTGGGATAAATAGCGCTGTAAAAAATGTAGTGAGTGCTATTTATATCGTTATTTGGGTTTTACTCATTCAGACATGCATCTGACATTCTTACAGTACATGTGTTGAACAAAGTCAAAACCCTGCCACCAAATCATACTCTCCCTAAAGTACTTGGGGCATATTTACAAGGAGTTGGCGTAGGGCAGCATCGCAAATCATTTTGCGGTGCTGCCCTATGCCAATGCAAATTGACAGAAATGCACCATATTGACAAGATACAGCGCATTCCTGTCCTTTCAGCTGGTGCACATTTTGCAGCGGAGCCCAACGCAGGCCCCCTTGCACCATGGTGAAAGGGGGTCTGTGTTGTTGGCACAACTGTTTATGTCCATGAAGGGGCATCTTCTTGCACAAAAACAATCACAAGAGGCGTTTTCTTCTTTCTAGATGTGCTGCAGAATTCAGCACTTGTGAAAAGAGGAAAATGAGGAGAAATGTAAACATTTCTCCTTGTTCAACCTGCTCTCGGGAAGCACAAGGTTTTGGCGCTGCCCCAGGTTCATCTGATGTTGTAAATCTGGGACAGTGTCAAATTCCATGGGTGTTGAGTGGGAACACCCACAGCAACACCCATGGGAAACCTTTTTCCTGCAGAGCAAGGCAAGCCAGCGACTTGCTCTGCCTCGCCTTACCACATATCTACAAGGCCATAAAAAGCCACGTTGGGTGACTTTCCTTGGGCTCGTAGGTACGGAATGTCACAAAAAGTGATGTTCAGGTGTCGCAGAGGGCTTGTAAATATGCCCCTTGAAGTGATAAACAGCCATGTGCCCTTGTTTCCCTCCATTGCATTAGCATGTAGAGGTTAGGCTTGAGGTAGCTCCAAGCCCAGATTATACTCAAACAAAGGGGCTGATGGCCCTTTAAAACAGTCGTTTTGCTTTGGGCCCAGTTGGAAAACAAACACCCCTCACCACATGCTGCCTGCTGTTCCGAATGTGTGGCCACTGTTGAATGTGTCCTGGTGTCAGAAAATGACACTTGAAAAATTCAAAATATTTTACTAAGGCACACCCATATATGACTCAATATTAGGTGTCAAGTGAGATTGGCTTCATTTCCGGCACTGCTTGGGTCTTAAGCCGGATTATTTTCCAACCTCAGGCACTGGTAAGTGGCTTGAACTTTAAAGGAATGTGCTGCATTTCGTTGGAAATGTAGCACTATTTTGCAGCATGTCTAAAATAATTGCATAATACAGCAGAACACAGCACAGCAGCAAAGCAAAATAACAACAAAACAAAAACATGACAAGGCACAACAAATCATCAAAAGCAGAGAGCAACATAGCAATCAAAGTAAAACACAAAAATAACAGAATGCAATAGAGAAGGTGTTTACACTATTCTCAAAGATCTTAGATTGTGTGCATGCGTACCATATATAATGGCAATACATTACCTAACATCATTCAATGACGAAAAATATTTGAAGTAGTTATGAGATACATCTAGCATTCCTAAGCATTGCAGCCAGGACCCAGTAGTAATCAGACCTATAATATTTTTTCAGAGTATCTCTTGATTTCACTAGTAATTCTGGTAATTGTGCATCTTGAGTTGCAGAGTCAGATTTAGGGGTACCCTTAGTATTAGTAACTTAGGAGTGCAGTTTAACCACTGCAATCGAGGGGATAAACCAGAAAATATTTGCATTGTATACACAGAGCAGAATATCCTACAGTACACATTACACAGAACACTTCACACATACCCCACACAGAACACCTATGCCTCAAAGCTGATATCACGTAGCCCCTAATTGCACTAGTCTATGTAATTATATAAAGTTTGGATATTTTTACGTTTCTACTGTACATTTTTTACAGAGTTTTATTAAACTGATTCTAATATCGTTATGCTACAAATATCCAACACATTTTTGAGGTGTATAATTTTGCAAATTATATTTATAAGTATTTATGTTTGCGAACATAATCTTTATTTCATATGAAAAAGCTATGCACCAGGATTTAAGTGGGTTGTGAGAAAGGTAGTGGTGTGACCATGTATTATAAGGAATAAAGTACCCCCCTTCTGCACATGATAAAGTTATTGCAAATCCGAACAGAGTTCTATTCCTTCCTAAAGGAGCTCATCAATGACTTGGCAATATCCTTATAATATAAATTGGGGGCTTTATTCCATATATATTAAAATGGAATACAATTGAGAAATGGAACTCATTTATACTATTGGAACTCATTTAAGCTATTCAATCAGTTAAAGCGTTTATTGTTCTCCAAGTTTTATCTTTATCTATGCTGCCTCTGTTTTTTCTCGCTCATTTTACAGAAACGCACTTTAGTATTATATGTGATACTATATGGAATCTTAAGCCTTCCAAAACAAGTGAAAATGATAGTTACGATTATGTGATTTTTATAATTGTCTCACAGTATTTATTGTCCAACAAGGCTTTACTTGATTTCAAATGAATAAGCTGAAAAATCCTACATTATGAATCAAGATTGAGGAAAGACGGGCTCCTTGAGCCTGTCGGACACATTGGTAGGTCTCTCTGACCGCAGTGTTTGCAATGACTGTATCATAATGTGGTAATTGGAATGCAATGCTGGATTGGGGTCGGACCACCACCCTTCAGCCTGTTGGTTGCTATTGGGCTGCCATCCTAAGCCGGCCCAAAGTGTAATATATGTGTATATGTGGGAAGGTAATGTATTGTATTGGTGGATGGTTAATGTTTTTATTTACAGGTTTTTATATATGAACGGCTTTGATGGGAATTTGGAGTTTATGATTTTTTTTTTAGGAAATCAATTTTGGTTTATTATAAACCAATTGTTTTTATTTATCAATTGTTTCTTGAAGCTGGATTGATTGTTTGTCTTTTTGCATTTTTTGGGGGGCATTTTGAAATGTTTTTATATTGGTTTATTGTTGTGGGTGGAAAACTTTAGATACTGTTAATGTTGTGTTTATTTTATTATTACGTGGAGATGTTCATAATATAGTTTGTATTTATTTAATGTCACTGAATTTGTTTTTAAGTTTTTTAGATGCTTAGTATTTTTCTGTAATTAATATACTTTTATTATATCAGTGTTTTTCAATTGCATATAATTATTTTACCGATGTAATCAAATATACATATAAGTATACCCCAAAAATATTTTGTGTATTGGGTTAGAGTATGTTGCAGTTTGTGAGGTTCTTGGTAGATTTACATTTGTTTTAAAGGATGGATTTGGCTATTACTTCTAAGTAGTCTAATCCTTTGGTATTTACAAAGATTTGGACTGTGCATGTCCTCATTTCGTACATTTTTTTTAGTTTGTTTGTTGAGATTAGGGCCAAGTAATAGATTGTTCTATTCCTAGTTTTGGTACCTTTGCGCTTTTTGTATTGCTTTGATAGATTTGTATAGTATAGGTTGAATTCTACCTTGTGTGGATTGATAGGCGTTGTGCCATCTTTACACTGTGTTATTTGTTTTGGCTTTTTGTGCCAGGGTGCTGTCATAGACATTCCACCCTGGTATTTGGAATTTATCGTTGCGACTGTGGCCTGGCCGATGCAGCCTGCTCACCCATGTGTCTTCAAAATAAATTATTAGCGGACTAAGTTTATCTTCACTTTGTTGATATAAAGGGCTTTTTATTAGTATAGTATTAGTATAGTTGTTGACTACCTCTGTGACCCGGACGTAAGCTTGTGTTATAATTTTTTTTAATTTTGAAGGCAAAATTGACTGTTGGTGGAATATTTTATGCTTAGAGTAGGTTTTTGTACGTTTCGCCTTATACTCTGATTAAAATGGTAGCAACAGCTTAGTATGGCTGTGTGGGGGAATAAAGCATATACAAAAGGGATGTTGCTATTCACCATGGTGTATATTTGACTGAATGGTTTTGGACACATAGGTTCTATTCATCATTCAGGTTTGGCATTGGGTAAGTTTCCTTAACTGTTTGCAGTAAAAATGTTTGTTTGTATAAGCTTTATTCGAGACAATTCTCATAAAAGCACATAAAATCAGAACAGTTACACAAAATACATAATACATAGTAAAAATTCATTAAACACAGTGCAGCTCATACAACATTACAGATAAAACAATTAATACCAATACATAAAAGTTTATTAATTTATTAAAAGGAATCCCTAAATTACCTGCAATCCCCTAAGGACCGTCGTCTTATCGCCCAAGCCCAACCCATGTATTTGGCGACACCCATGACTATCGAATCCTGGCGTGTTGTACATAGGATTCTTAGGGCCACGGAGCTATTGCGTGTCCCCAAATTTTTGCATACCGGTGAGAGCCATTTCCTCCTTGGATTCACATAGGCTTCGCATGAAAAGAGAAAATGGCCTAGGCTCTCCTCGGCATTTTCACAGGCAGGACATAGGCTATTAGTGGGTCTGTGCCAACCAGATGTCAATTTCTTAAGGGGGATAGATCCTGACCTTAACTGGAAAATAAGTTTCCTGTCCATTGGTACCGTGATGTTATCCCAGTAATTTTCTAGGACAGGTGAAATTTTGGTCTCCAAGAAACGGCCAGACATTGAATCTGCCCTGGTATCATTCAGCATCTTGCCTCCCACCCAATCCCAGTATTGCTCTTTGAGGGCTTCTTTGCTTGGGAAGGTTTCTCCCTCAGGGTTGTTCCAAAGATTTGAAAACCCTAGATTTACCAACATGGTCTTCAGATGTTTTAACCATTTTATCTTGTGGAAGATATCTTCCTTAATTATCCAAGAAAAGCCCTCCGCGTACTGTCTTATTTCTGGAGTCGTCCAGAGGCGTCTCCAGTAAAGAACTGGTCGCAAACGAGCTCTGTCGATGATCGTGCGTCTACCAAGCTCCATAAACAATGGGATCAGAGGGGTGCTCTGTGGAAGTCCAGTAATCCCGCGCATGAACTTGTTTTCGGAGGTCTGAAGAGCCATCAGACTGTTCCAAGCCCATAGTTCAGCGCCATATAAGGTGGCACCCAAAACCTTCGCATCATACACTGCCAGAGCGGGTTTTATAGGTTTTGTTTTTGATTTACGGTGTTCCCCCCTTAAGGCGCCTGATAGCTGCTGGTGCTTTAGGACTACTTTATTCACATGATGCGTCCAGCCAGTCCCCCCCGCAATCTGCACTCCCAAATATGTAAATTCATTGACTATGTCGAGCCTGCTGTTATTTAGGGTTATCTTAGGATAGCTTCTACTTCCAGCAGAGAAGACCATTAGTTTAGTTTTCCCTACGTTAACCTCTAGCCCGTGCTCCGTGCAAAAAGCGTCAAAAATGCTTAATGCCCGCTGCAGCCCCATGGGAGTCTTGGACAGAATAAGAGTGTCGTCCGCGAACATCAGGATCGGAACCCTGGTGTCCGCCAACGAAGGGGCATCGACACTAGCCCTCAGCATTCTCTCAACTATCCCGTTAATAAATAACGAGAATAGTAGAGGGGCCATAGAACAACCTTGCCTAACACCCCTTTCCACAGGGAAGTCCACTGTTGTCTCACTACTTCCTCCCCATTGGACTCTGGCAAAGTTGGATTCGTGCAGTCGCATAATTAGTGTTAGCAATTCTGCAGGAATCCCCAGCTTTTGGAGCACCGACCATAGCTTGTACCTGGGGACTAGATCGAACGCAGCCCGCAGATCGACAAACGCGACGTACAGGCTGCCCCTTCCCAGCTCGACGGTTTTCCACCTCAATATTGTGAAGCGAAAGACCTGGTCAATGGTACTAGTAGCTCGCCTAAATCCCGCTTGGTATGGGGAGAGAGCGCTGTTGTCTTCTACCCAGTCCATTAGCTGGTTTGTTATCATTCTTCCGACTATTTTCTGCACAGTGGCTATTAAGCTTATGGGCCTGTAATTTGCAGGCAGTGAGCGATCGCCCTTCTTGTGGATGGGGATAATGGTTGCGCCTTTCCAGATGTCTGGAACCACTGCCCCCTTTGCTAGGGCATTTGCTACAAGCAGGATATATCTCGCCCATCTAGCCACATCATATTTAAAAATATCAGGGGGGATACCATCTGGGCCAGGCGCCCTCCCACATTTCGCAGAACTGATGGCAATTTCTGCTTCACTAAGGGAGAATAAATCTTCGATTGCATAGGCCGGGATTATATCTTCTGCTGTCACGGATATATTACTTTCCGCGTACTGGGGCCCGAAATAATCGACCCAGGATTCCACTGGTACATTATTATCAGGTTTTGCTGGGCCCGCACCACTACCCCACTTGATAATTTTCCAAAATAACATTGAATCATTACTATCGGAGGCTTCTTTTAATTGGGCCCAATGGTCTTCATCCCATTTCTTTTTTGCACGATAGATGGCTACTTTGTACAATTTCCTATGCTTAATCACAGCAGCACGATCCCTGTTCCTTATTGCCTGCCCCAAATCTAGACGTGCTGCTCTGCAGTGATTATCAAACCACCTGCCCACTTCTTTAGTTATCTTCCCTTTCCTTTTCTTTATAAAAAAGCATGGTCTTAAAGAGGAGAATAGCTTATTGTGGATTTCAGTGATAGCATTGTCCCCGGGAGCCACTGGGACGGCAGCTTCAATCTCGGAAATTGCACCATCAACCTTGTTAATGATATATGTCATAGCGACTTCGTTTGCTAACACCTTGGGCCATTTTAGCCTTCGCTCATCGTTACTTAAATGAGGGGTTTCTTCGGGTGTCTCAGTAGGGTTTCCTAAACCTGCATTCCACCACTTATGTGACACACATAGGGGGTTGTGGTCACTTTCAACCCGGGGTCTAACTGCCATATCTACAACCCCATTCCACAGCTGGAGACTACATAATATGTAGTCAATTCGGCTCCTGCTAATACCATTGTCGAAAGTGAAACTGCCCTCCCTATCACCAGGTGTCCTGCCATTAAGGGCTCTTATACCATATTCCAAACATATTCCATTTAACAGTAAAATCTCTTTTGTCCATCGCTTCACAGGTTGTAAGTTTAAAGATGGTACTCCCCAGAGATTGTCCTCTTCACACTCATTGAGGTCGTTTGTACAGTTCATGGGTTCAAAAGTCCTATTTAAATCCCCTGCTATTATCTTTGCTTTTCCCTGGGAATTGGCCTCCATAACATCAGACATCAACTCGATGGTGGATGGGTTTGTTACTGTGCCACCTCTCACATAGATATTATATAAATCTATTGGTTGGCCTTTTGCGACAGAGATTCTAAGGGCTTGTAAATCACTTTTTCCCAGGTCAAGGCTTTTTATGTCAATATGCAAACCCAGTCTGACCCACACAGTTAGGCCGCCCTTTGGCCGCCCTCTTGCCCCTTTGATGGCAGGTATATAATAGTTCACGTAACCTAAGCAAAAGAGTGGATCACAAGCCCAGGTTTCTTGGAAACAACAAATATCATAGCCACTTATAAAATCTACCCAAAGCTGGGAGTCCAGCTTACTGGCCAACCCTGCGATATTCCAAGACAAAAGGGTGCCAATATCTGCATTAGTTCCCTCCAGAGCTTTGGCAAACGAAGATTCGTGAGATGACATAGAAATTCCCACTAAACTAGCCAGCCTATCTGAGTCATCCATTGAGCCCACAACTGAATCATCCATTACAGGGTATAAGGCATTTGAATTTGATGTTCCTATTCTAAGGCCACCTTCTTCGGCCACACACCCAGCCTCGATGTTGTTCTCCTTTACATTTGTAGCAATGATATTACCACAGACATCACCCAACGCCTCTACTTCTTTTAAAATTCCGCCCGTGCTGTCAGTACCAGTGTGTCAATATCCCCAACCCAGGTCCTGCCATCCTACGTGGGGATTATTGTGTGTGTGTAAAGTATAGTTAAAACTAGCATGGGAGGGAGGTAATGAAGCAACTGGCCATTGCGCGATGGGGGGGATTATGGGCTCGTTTAGTAGGCTTGTGGCTACGCTTGTTGGTCTGGGGTAAAAGAAGGTGAGGTCCACAATACCAATTCCGCCCTTATTTGTTCCCCATCCCTGCCTTGTTATCCATCCCACCACCCTAGGATCTTGAAAATTAACCACTATACATTCCCCCCCCAGGGTTTTTGGAGTGTAGCCCATCCAGTCAATTCTCCTAGCCCCTATTATTAGCCCATCTACACCACCCGGCAGATGGCGATTTTCTTTTAACCAGTGCATGGTCTTGTTTTTGAGCATCTGGAAGTTTTCTCTCTGTCCTGGGGGTAAAGGTGGTACATTGATGAGAACTGCCACATAGGGGAAGGAGTCTGGAGTTAGATTGATTGGGGGTTTTCTATGAGGTGGCTTTGGCAAGGGCGTTGGGATTGATTTGGGAACTTGGGGAACAGGTTGAAGGGCAGGTTTCTGCACCGGTTTGCTATTAGCTAGGGGCGCTGTTGGGGCTTTAACAGCCGGCTGATAAGCATTAACCCCATTTCCTACCCCCTTGGTGTTTGGGGGTATACATGTGCTTGTAGTGGCGCTTGCAGATGTTGTTGCTTTACCCACTTGTTGGCACAAGTTATCCACAATGTTTATGTTGGCCAGTTGTTTTTGTGGCTGGGGTAATGAGGACTGTATGGGATGTATCAAATTCGACTGTGAGGGTTCAGAGCCCGAAGTCGCTTTATTGGCCCTAACTGTGGGATTTGCAGTGACTTTTGCTGGGGGTTTATTTTGTTTGCCAGGTAAGGGGGAGCCATTTCTAGGATTTCTACCCTTGTCCTGAGTGTGGGGGGTATTCACGACCTGGGGATTTAAGTTTGTTTCCACCCTGCTTGCTTTGATCAGGGATTTTGTAGAATAGAAATTGTCTAAAGTTTTTTGCTCAAAGTGGTTTAACCTATCAATGAGTTTAGCAATTCTATCCTCTATGGGAGAGAGTACCAATCTAAACATTTTTTCCAGTTCTGGAAGCATATTTGCAAATAATACATCATTGTCTTTACTTGGTACTTTTGGAACCGAACAAGAATCGTCCGCTTTGTCTTCATTATCCTGAACAGTAGGAGTGGTTGGTATTACACATCTTACTCTTTGTACTGGCTCATTGACTGTATTCCCAATGTTCAAAGATGTGTGTAACTTCCTACTTTTTGATGGTGGTCGGGCCATTTTTTTGCAGTTTTTTACAGCAACTGGACGTTTCCTTTTAGCCCCAGTTTTGGAGTTGGCAGGTATAACTTGAAGGCCCAAATCTGAGAGCGATAATGGGTGAGATGTACTACTACAAGTATTGTTTGAATCCGTCGCGGGAGTCTCGATTATGTTGTCGCCCAGGGCCTCAGAGCCTTCGTTTGTAACTGGAAGGCTCACTGATGAAAGAGGGGTTACCAAAGTGGGGTAGACAACATTTGAAGACTTGTCCATAGTGTTCTTAAGTATTTCAATGGATAGTCTTCGCTCGGCACGCTTCTCTGCCAAGGTTAGTTCTTTATCTATTGCCAGTGAGCGATTAAAAAAGAATTTATCTAAGGGACCAATGGCCAAAGGGCCAGACTCCGTTGGAAGAGACATCAATTGACTGGTTGTAGGACTAATGTTAGTAGCAGTCGCCATATGAATACAAGAGAATCTGTGTCACTTACTGGAATAGATGGCGTATCACAAGATCAAGGGGGATGGCCCAGCCCGGCCTCCAGCGGCCCCGGACGGCCACAGACGGTCCCGCCCTTGTCCCGGGCTTCTCCCGGCGCCTTCCCGCGCGCTCCCGCGCAGCGGGGATGATACTCCTCCTTTATTACTGGCTGATTGGTCTCTAGGGGCGGAGCCGGCAGGGAGAGCAGCCCAGATGACCACGGGCGCGCGGGGGCTCCTGGAACTTGGAGTCCCCCGCCTCTAGCTCGCAGCCCTGCCGGTCGGTGAACAAGCCCTTTCAGCCTTCAGCACACTCCTGGCCACGAAGCGGGACCCGCGGAGCGGGTCCGGCGAGGGGCAGCGGCGGGAGCAGGCAACAGGCGACGCAGGCAGCAGTAAGCACCCTCAGCTCCCTCCTCTGTTTGCAGTAAAAATGATTAGGGTTTGTTTAATATTATTTAGATTGTCGAGTAAAAGGAATGGGCTCCTCAGTATGTGTAATTGTCAAATGTTCTGGGATTTGTATGTCTTGGTATCTACTAGGAGCAGGTGGGGTATCGCTGGTGGCCCTTTTAGTGTGTGCAATTAGACGTTGTAAAGTGGGGATAAATGGAATTTTGCCTCTTATGTGTTCAGGAACTTGGGATAGTATGTCTTCAATGATTTTAGTTGTGGTCTCTTGAGAACTATTGCTTGCTTCTCTTATACCTAACTTACATTTCTGTTGAAGTTGGGGAAGGGTATGCTCTTTTACATTAATTACAACACTTTCTTTTGTTGTTACCCTTCTATAACATGCATTAGAGTAATATTTAGTAAATTTACAGTTTATAGTTTCTAACAATGCACTTTCTTTGATGGAGGTGTAGCCCACGTGACTTAATAATTGCTTTTCTTTCTGTGAAGTGTTAAATGTGGCACCTTCTGACATTGTATCTGAAAGTAGTTTAATAATTTAAAAATATTTTATAGTTTAACTTTTGCATGTTATTCATTTAAATATTTAAAACTGGAGTTAAATTAATTCTGTTACTTATTTGCATGTTTTGTGGATTCTGCTGGACCTAAGAGAATCATCAGCGTGCACTTTGGTCACCCAAGACATTCACTAGCCTCGGTTAAAGGAACTGCTGGCTTCATTGTGATGGAAAACCAGTAGACCAGCAGCATTTGGTTTTTGCTGGACTTCACCTGGACTTTGAAGAACATTGACTTGTGTGGCCAAAGTCACCTCACTGTGTTTGTGGACTGAGGGGTGTTACCAGGAAGACCCCGTTGACCAGATCAGCATCCAGAGCATCCTCAGCATCTACAACTTCCTGTATGCCTTCCATCAGGACCACTCCATTGATGTCTATTGCTTGATGTAAGAGTCCTGCTAAGCCCTTTTGGCCATTGTAACTTGCTCCCTGCCAAGATGGTTGCCAAAAGCCTGAGTAACCAAACTCAACTTTACAAAACTTTTAAAGTACCAGCTACCTGCAGCAGTTGCCATTGCCTGTTTGCGATTGTAGTTAAAAGGCAGTAATTTACAATTTGCCTACAAATGTATATCCCCGGAATACTTTTGGTGTCTAAAAATCTAAAAAAATAAGATCTATTTTTCTAAATTGATTTTAGATTTCCTTTGTGTTGCACTTCCATCTTATTTGATCCCTTTGGTAGTTTTTCATGCTTTGCTATTTTCCCTTTAATAATCCAGACTGCTCAAAGTCAATGTGACCCAGGATTTAGCAAAGGTTTAACAAAAGAGCCAGACTGGACCCATATCAGGTTTGTGAGTTTATTACATGGTGAGGTTGCACAGCCACACCATATAATAAGCCACACTTCCTCACACCACAGTATCTGAAAGTGTCCCCCCTCCATGTGGTGTAATTGAAAGGGGTATTTGGAACTGGAATGTTTATTGTACTGAGAAATTTATGGATACGGTAATTGTGCGTAATCTTATGTAATGTAGTTACTACAAATCTGTAGGATCGATCTGCATATTGTTTGGACAACATAAACGAAGGGCTTGGTGTGTAGACTGGTTCTGGACATGCCCGCAGGATATGTTGGCCAATAGACCAGTTAGCTCACAGTATTACCTTAATCTCCCCTAACCATACCACAGAGGGAATGGACTCTGGCAACCACTGACCTTGACAACCCTGATTATTCAGGGATTGTGGAAACAGTACAGAGTCTTTCGCCCATTCACTCATGCTTGCTTTCTCTCGGAGAAGTATACAGAATACACAGTGCAGCGTTTTCAATACATTTATTGGACCAATGTTATTCTTGTATAAAATACATGTGCTGCAATAATTAGGAGACAGAAGCAAATAAAGGAGATTACAGGCACCGAAAAAGCGAACAGTAGCTTCTACTATGGTGCTGAAGCAATGAATATATGCAGACATATATGCAAAATATGGCAAACTAATGTACTCCTACAATGCGGCCCCTACTCTGAGTGTACCATGAGTGTGTATCGGTGTAGAGCCACAAATCCCCCACAAGGGACAATCCAACCCCATTACCTGATAGAAGAGAGTGAAGGACCCTGTCTTGGTTTCCAGTTGGACACCCCTCGTGGAATGTCAGACCGGTGTGTGGTGATTTCTCAGCATGCAAAATCCTTCAGTGGCAGCAAAAGCTCCTCTTCTCCCAATCTATCGGGATGCCTATTATTTATAATAAAATACACCCTTCGCAATGTGCACCTTAGATTAGTGATGTTATGGATATGTAGATAGCACTGTTGCCCCTTGGATGTTGATAGGAGGACTTTTGTGACTAGTGTGTAGATAAGCCTAGTACATGATGTTCAAGGCATCCTGATAATGTGCGAAGCTGGGTGTGTAAACAAAGTAGTTTCAGAGAAACTAATCTAACATTGTAGTGCATGCAAATGCGTGCAAAAGTTCACTGCTGAAATTGTATTTTCTTGGACAATGTAATAAATAAGCTGCTTTGCTATTTGGGCCTAATTTGGGAATATATAACACTTGAACTGGGTAAATTGTAATATGCATTACTTGCCACCGTTTTATTGTAGTTTTTTACCACATTCATTATAAATTGAAAAATATTATAATTTCCCACTTTTTGAATATTTTTAGGGGCAGCATCTATGTGTTAGTATATAGCAGAAATCGGTTTATTCCATTTTGTGAGTTCAAAAAGTACTGCCAGTGTAGTCTATTTGGGTCGTCTTCTCTCCCATGTACAGGGTGCACAATGTGTCATGCTAGCATAGAACAGGATTTGATCAGACCCTATTGCAAAATCAGTTCTAGTTTCTTCAAGCGTCACAAATCTGTCCCCATCGTACAGGTCACCCAATAAACAATATCCAACCTGATACCATCCTGCCATTCTAGCCCCACCCCAAGAGTTGTGGAAATGGGAAGATTCAAAACTTGGCTGTTGCAAGAAATAGGTGAGCATTCAATTTGTTTGAGGAAGTCTAAAATGGTATGACGTTGTGAGTAAATGTTACAGGGAAGGTTGAGCAATATCATGCAGCCGTCTTGCGAATTTTAGATTCTTTGGAAGTGCTTTGCCTGAATTTGCTGTAGAAAGCACATTATTACCATGTTGTGGGATACTAAATGTTAAAGGCTTCCATTGTAGATGCGACAATTAAATTAGTGCATTGGAAGGAAGTGTTCAGCATGGTCAAAAGTAAATTTGCACACCTCCACTCGTGCCACATTGGGTATTTGTGATGTCATTGTTAGCTTGTCACAGAGGCGACAGAAACCCAGGTAGACTCCGTCCAACGTATAGTTGACTGTAATTACCTTTGTTGGTAAGAACACCCATAAAGAAACAATAATGCATACGTTTGTGATCTATTAATATTGGGAGCTGTCTCAGATCTTACTGGTGAATGACAGACCATTAAGCTTATGACCTATCATCATTGTGTGCTCACTTGGATCATATTCAGTGACTGACACGCCATTTAGGTTCTGAAGGATTCATGTATTTGTGCTGACTCAAGCAAAACTCAGTGCCAGGCAAACATTTTCTCTGCAAGAACACAGAGTTTGTAAAGAGAGGAACAAATGACAACCTGATTTATAAAAAAAAACAAAAAAACATAGGGGCAGATTTCCGATGTCCGCGGTCTGAGTGTAAACTGGACGGTCATTCCTACGCGGTTCCGACAGGCTCTCAGAGTCTTCTGGCTGGTTGGACCCGCACCATACTCCCCTATGAGCTGAAGTACCGGGTTTTTAAGAACCCAGCGGTGCCAGGGAACACACCCAAAGACTTCCAGTCCTTCCTGTTTCAGACTACAGAAACACAGAGTCTTCCTGGTGATGTCAAAGATCGTATTTATTGGCTGCAGCCAGTAACAGGTATCCTAGAAGTACAACAGTATGTATATTCTCAGGAGACTGCTCACTCTTGTAAAGCCAGTCTTCTCCTTATATACTAAATATTAGGCTTAAGGCAAACATTCCTTATTTTACAGTTGACTATTCACATATTTTCGCTACAAAGAAAAAGCAGAGTCATGATGACAAGCTCATTTTTCAGTTTGTCCAGCCCATGATCAATTGCCCGGCAAGGTCCAGTTCTCATCAGATATCGACGAAACCCCAATAAAAACGGGCACCTCCTCCTCGTAAAGCAAGTCATAAAACAGGGACAGGTGTGTGTAAGATTAGGCTTGGTTTGTGTGCGATGAAAGGTTTATGATATGTTGTGCCTTGATTCTGATCTCGCTCGCCACTGGGAAAGGAACTGCCCGAACAGGTTTGGCTTCAGGCAGTGGAGTCAGCTTGCCCAGGTCACAGCGGAGTCAGCAAAGGTGTACGTGTCCTTCAGGTTGGTTTTGGCTTTAGTCATTGCCTTATGTGAGGGCAATCACAAAATGGCTGCCGATCACAAAATGGAACCCGCGGGTACGGGACGAAAATGCTGATTTCAGGGTGATTTCATCACTCGATCATGACGAAAATGCTTGTGCATACCGCACTCGCCATTTGCGGTTCGCTGATACCAAAATTGTCATGAATCGACAACGTTTATGACACTGGTCCAGAATTTTCAGTACCACAGACCCTCCTTTTGCCCTTACATAGGCAATTCACCTATACTCATGCTAATCTGAGTCCAGGTCTATATTCATAAAGTCAGTGAGATGTTGCTGTAGCATCATCCTATAACTTAGCTCGTTTCTCGATACAGGTTTCCTTACACACGATGTAGCACAGAGGCCACATATTGCAGGAGCACACTGTACACGCAGACAGAACAGGAAAAGAATGTCTAGGACTATCCCAATGACTATCAGAATCTTCCATCCCCAGGCGTATATCAGCTCCCAGAACCACCCCATCAACGCCCAATCTCCTTTATCCACGTGAATAGATTCTGAGATCTTATGCAACTTGGAGATGGCCTGGTATACTGTCGGGGCGTTATCCGGGATGAAAATGCAACAACTTGATTGGATCACCTTACATACCCCACCTCGGTCTGCAAGTAAGACGTCTAATGCGACCCTGTTTTGAAGGGTCATAAGGCGATCCGACTGGAGCTCAGCAGTCAAATTACTAAGGGCACCGGCTGTTTCAATCACAGTGGATTCAACCACCCTTGTCAATTGTCTTATGTTCCTGCTGTTCACCATAGGCCCCCAAAACTGCAGAAAACTCCTTATGAAATCTCCAAATTCTTGGCCGGCAGTGTCATCTTTACTCATGACACCTCTAACTATCCTTGTCTTATGGTAATCTGCCGCGGCTGTGTAGGTGGGAGGCAACAGGAACGAAACAAAACATGTGCCCGAGAAGTCAGGGGGCAACCATGTATAGGCTCTATCATGGCAGATGAAATAGGTACCCTTAGGCGCTAGGAACAAAGGGGAAGTTCGAGATGCAAAAACATACGTTTCAGTGCAGACACCTCTCCCTAACTGAGCTCTGGGATTTTTGCCATTACCTTGCAGACATAGGTGACCCTGATGGGGTACAATCCAAATCGGGGAGGATCTCTTTGCTTGCTGGCTCTCACTCAAAGCAACTCTATATCCTGTTATGTTTCATCTAGTGTATGCTTGCAACTCATCTCTGTGAATTGTTCTATATGAGTCAATGTCTCTGCTCATATTTGTAATTCCCACTACCAATGCTTTGTTGCTCGAGTTACTTCTTATGGAACGTTGGGGATATGGTTCTATGGCATATATGAACATTGTTTGAAACGCCCATAAAGAACCATCGTAGCTGAATGGCAGAACCAAGTACGGAATACCCTTATCGGTAGTATGTGGCATAAGACCACACACCCAACAGTTAGTTGTGTTCACTACTAGTTGGTGTTGGTGTAAAAGCCGAATGAATGAGTTATTGGCAAATTCTGATCTCCTGGCGGACTCGTGTTCAGGCAGAGGGTGAAAAGAATGCAGGAAAACAGTAGAAGGAGGTAAGGGCTGTGTAGTGGGTGCAAATGTCATTTGAAAAGTGAATAAAACATATCCTATTAAAAACGTCATTACACTAAGCAACATGAAAATACATAATATTAAAAATCGTGTCTTTGTCATTATAACACACATTCTGGCTTTAAAGTTCATCGATTCGGCAGGTCTCTCCATCTTGAAAAACTCCATCCTCTATAATTGCTGCCCGCGGCGGTAGGGTGTTCTATGCTAAGGAATGCTTCTGTCAGTCCAGGGCAACTCCCTTAGACCAACCAGAACCGTCGACCTAACGTCTTCGGCTGCACCCCAAAGACTTGGGCAACCGCGACCCTAGCAGCGGAACCCGGATGGCGGTTCGAAAAACAAAAATAAGCAAGTTTCTCAGATAGGAGAGCCGCACTTTCAAAAATTGAAGAAAATAATTTTTATTTGTCCATAGTTCTCGGCCTCAGATTATAACGGCTCTTTCGGGGTACTGTCTGGTTATGAAACAAGAGTTCAGGCTCTGTAGTGTTCAATCGAATTGACGGTGGCACAGCTTCTTGCAAAACATCATTGCTTTCTTGTTCAGAAATTGTTCCTTTTACACGTGCATCGCTAAGAGGCAGAAAATGAGGCACAGTTTCAGTCTCAGAGTCAGCGATTCCCTCCTGGGTCCACCGGTCGTACGGTAGGGGCAAGGGGACTCTCTTGCAGTGTACGCCGTGGACCCACTTCTTCTTCCCTTCCACTCGAACAGCTGATCTTGTTGACAGAAGGACTAAATGGGGGCCGGTCCACCGGGGCTGATCATTCTTTGTTCGCTGGAAATTTTTAATCAGTACCCAGGATCCAGGATCGATCGGATGTCCTGGAGTTTCAGGGGCTTGAGGCAGAGTGTTGTGGACCTGTTGGTGTAAAACAGGCAATTTAGCCGTCAATTCATACAGATAATCAAGCAGTACAGGGTGTTCTATCTCGCTGAATTTTGTTGGCCTTGGCACTCCCCATATGTTGGCCGGGCGGCCAAACACAATCTTATATGGACTAAGTCCCATTCGCGAATGCGCAGTCATTCTTGTTGATAGGAGTGCTAAGGGCAGAGCATCAGGACATTTAAGACCAGAGCTCGCTTGAATCTTGGCCAATTTCAGTTTTAGCTTGCTGTTATAGCACTCTACTAGTCCAGCTGATTGGGGGTGATTTGCAGCGTGGAACTTTTGCTGAATGCCTAGCCCTTCACATACTTTCTTCATCACTCGACCCACAAATTCACTCCCATTATCACTCCAGACCATTCTCGGCATTCCAAATCTGGGGAAGAATTCCTTGACAAGGGCTTTAGCTGTGGAGAAGGCAGTATTGTCCTTTAAGGGGTATGCTTCTACCCATCTCGAAAAGGCGCAAACAACAACGAGTACGTATTTCAAATTGTTGCACCTTTCCATGTGGATGAAATCTAGCTGCAAAACCTCGAACGGATACGTTGGAGGAGCAAAATGACCAGCTGGAGTTGGGGTTCCCCTACCAGGATTGTATTTCAGACATACCATACAATTCTTGACCACATTCTCTGCACACTTAGGGATTCCAGCATTTTGCCATACCGGAGCCAACAACTTACAAATCCCTTTCACACTGATATGAGCCATACCATGGGCCATTGTCACCACTGCAAGCACATACGCATCGGGTAACAACCATCGCTGATGTTCTGACAATTCGACCCGACAACCATTCGAGTCCAATCTATCTTTACTTTCTCTCCATTCATTCAACTCTTTCTCTGAAGCTTCAGCTTGAATGGACTTCACAGTCTCAATCCTATCTTCACACATTCCAACATCAACAATCCATCTTGCAGGGCCTGCAACATACATTCGACTCATCACATTCCTTGCAGTTTCTTTCGCGACTTCGTCAGCAAATGCATTTCCGCGACCAACATCATCTGTAACCTTTTTGTGTGCACTGCATTTCACAATCGCAACTTGTAATGGCAAGGTCAGTGACTCAAGAAGCTCATTCACCAACTGACCATGCTGAATCGTAGCACCATGCAAAGTCAGGAACCCACGCTCATGCCACAAACGTCCAAAACTATGAGCCACACCAAAAGCATACTGACTGTCAGTGTACACATTCACTCGTTTTCCTTTCGCCAACACGCACGCTCTCGTAAGTGCAATCAACTCTGCAGCTTGTGCTGAATTATGTGGAATATGTGCAGCTTCGACAATCGTACGCAAAGTCGTGACAGCATATGCCGCAGTCGTATCACCATTCGGCAACTTGAAACACGAACCATCAACCCACAAAGTACCATCACATTCTGGAAGAGGAGTATCCTTGAGGTCTATCCTCCTTTTCGTTTCTTCCTCAGTTCTAAAAAAACAATCATGTGGCTTTTCAACATTCTCTGTCTCGCTTAAAATCGGCAACAACGTGGCTGGATTCAACATATTGCACCTCTTTATGTGCACATGACTTGCTAGGAGTGTCAACCCATAACCTGACAATCGAGCACGAGTTAAGTGCTGTGTCTTGGTTCTGTTTAACAAAGTGTCCACCGCATGTGCAACCATCATGATTAACATGTTATTCATCAGTAACCCAGCAGACTGTTGAATAGAAACAGCTGCTGCGGCTGTGGCTCTCAAACAACTCGGCAACGCCTTAGCTACCGGATCTAAAGTTGATTAAAAATACGCGCATGGACGTTGCTTGTCCCCAAAAGACTGTGTCAGAACTGACAATGCACAACCTTCCTTCTCATGGACATACAGTGTAAAGGGCTTTCTGTAGTCGGGAGTACCCAACACAGGAGCCGAACACAATGCATCACGTAATTCGGAGAAACTTTTCTGACACTCTTTAGACCACGGAATGGGATTTGGTGTATCTTTACAAGTCAATGCCACCAAAGGTTTGGCCAATAAGGAAAAATTCGGTATCCATTGCCTACAATATGATGTAATGCCCAAGAAAGCACGCACTTCTCTTTGTGTCCTGGGTACACTCAAATTCGTAATTGCCTGAATTCTTTCTGGGGTCAGTTTCCTTCCCTCCTTCGATAAGAGGTGACCTAAGTAGGTCACTTCTTGTCGACAATATTGTAATTTCGAGAGAGACACTTTGTGATGCAAATTAGACAAATGACGCAATAACGACAAAGTGGCTTCTTTACAAATCTCCTCAGTATCTGCAGCGACTAAAAAATCGTCGACGTACTGGATAAGGGTAGCTCCATCAGGTAAAACAATCATATCAAGCTGTGTTTTTAAAGCCTGACTGTATATCGATGGACTTTCACAGTAGCCTTGAGGGGTGCATTTGAAGCGGAAGCTTCGGCCTCCTAAACTGAAGCCAAAAATATCCCTGCTCTCCTCGGCAATCGGGATGCCGAAGGAAGCATTCTTCAAGTCAATCACCGAAAACCAAGTGGCGGAAGCTGGAATCATAGTCAATAGGGCAGTAATATCAGGGACAACTGGAAACTGTGGCACAACTATTTTATTGACCTCTCTAAGATCAATCACAAACCTGTAAACAGGTGGCTGGGAAGGATCAGTACACTTCAAAACAGTCAGAACGGGACTATTACAAATGTTGCCTCTAGTCTCTTCAATTACATCTTTTTCAATCAAATCATAAATGATCACTAACAACGCCTTTTCACCTTCGCTAGAGATCTTGTATTGGGGAATGCGCGGCATTCTAACATTGGCTTTCAATGTCACAACATATGGTGGTATTTCCAAGAGACCTACATCATTAGAACCAGTAGCCCAAAGAATATCCGGGAGAGAAGACAATTCTATCGGGAGTGTATCTTTTGACAAATACATCGGAGAAACCACTCTCTTACCCATCATAAGTTGTACTCCCGAAGGAGAACAATACAAAGTCGCATACAATCTTTTCAACAGATCCAATCCTAGCAAGTTCTCACCACAACCTGTTGTAAGGATGAGGGGTGCTTCAAATTCACAAGGTCCAACAGAAAGAGACATAGGACAAGAAATCGGGTTCCTAACCGGGGCACCAGAAAAACCTACTGAAACATTCATTTCGCCAGACAAAGGTGCGCCAGGGAGTTTTGAGTGCATAATAGAACTCTTTGTAGCACCAGTATCCAACAGAAAAGGCTCTGACACACCCGATGTAATAACCTCAACATAGGGTCCACTCTGATCTACTGGAACTGAAACAACTCCCTCTCTTTGTCCAAGGCTGTCCTAGCAATCATTACCTTCCATGTTCTCATCTTCTGCATAGTAGTCATCAGCATAATACTGAGTCGTCCTACCAGATGCATTATTCTGCTGATCAAAACTATTCATAGAATTCTGTGGAGGCAGAGAACGGGCATTCTGAGGAAACACATCATGTCCTCTACCTCTAGGAGCTTGTTGAACACCTCGACCTCTTACACTAGAAGCACCATTCGTGCGTTGTAACAAAATCGGACAACTACTTTAAAAATGACCCTCTTCCTTGCAATACGCACACTGATTGGGTCCATACGGTAAACGTTGTTGAGGAAACCCGTTTCTTTGCGAGTTCCTCGAATACTGCTGAGGTTGCTGATAATCGCGCTGACTATTAGTACGGGGTGGATAAGCTTGCTGCAGGAGGACTTTAGTCTTCAATTCCTTAGTCTTCTTATCCGCTTTCTCTACTCATCTTTGCGCCTATTCTCATAGTATTGGGCCGTAGCTAAAATCTGTGCTGACGTGGAAACAGCCCAAGCACTTTCAGAATCCTTCAACTTATTCCACAATTCAGGAAGCAAATTATGCACAAATTTGTTGACAAACAATCTCTGACCACCCTCGGTAGCCATATCCTGACCACTATGATCTACGAAAGTTTCCTCAAACCACGTGAAAAAGTCAGACACAGTCTCATCTTTCTTCTGTTTACATGCAGATAACTTGTCCCAATTAACACGCAATTCGGGCATTAAAGTTTTCATATAAGTAATGATCCTACCAGGAAGTTCTGCTACTAAAGGTTCGGGCTTAGCACCACCAACTTGTCTGCCATCAGCAGCAGCAATATTAACCCATGTGTCACCTAATTCCTGATCATGATCCGTATGACGAATCTTTTCCCATAAAGGCTGTGGAACGACATTTCCAAACAACATGTCTATATCGGCTAAATTCATGATGCATGAGCCTGCAGTCTGTGATAATTCCTTATAATATCCTGCAAGGTTTTTATGGGGATCAGGCAATGTCTGTGTAAGGGCCAAGACTTCAGCTCGTTTCCAAGGAACATGCACCCACACATGCTGGAAGTGTCCCGGAACAGGTGGATTAGCCGCTTGGTCCCCATCCCTCCAAACTGGGGGAACTTCTCTCATGGGATATTGTCTTGCCTTCCTCCTAACTGAAGACTCAGGCTCGAACAATTGTCAAGAAGGAGAGTCACTTCTGAATGACAACAACCTCGCTACCGCTTTCCCAACATCAGATGGACTTACAATCGTTCCTTTCGTGAATTCGGAACGTATATGGTGCAACTCTTCAGGAGCTTGTCCCACTTCCTCATCCCACTTTTCAACAAGGAGAGCACACATCGTATCGAAAACGTACCGTTGCTTTGGAGCTTCCCATTGAAGGAAAACATGCATGACACCCTCAAGATCATACTGTGTATCGTACATAATCCATTTGCGCGCCATGTGATCCAAAATCGTACGCTCATCCATATTCGGCAACTGACTACGCGACTGTCTATGTTCAGTAACAGGGGACATACCCAATTGTCCCAACCAAGGAGTCAGAAAACCTGAAAAAGCAGCAGTCATTTGCTGTCTAGTAGAAGGAGAAGGTGAAAGGATAAAAGATGACGGAACAGTAGTGGAAGAATCCGAAGTCTGACCAGAAGGAGTATTAGAAGCAGGTGTAGGAGTAGCAGACAAAGGAGGAGGCAAAGTTGACGGCCCCTGAGGAGGCTGCGCCAAAGGAACAGTAGCCAACAGGAGAGGCGCTGGCTGTGGAGGAATCGCAGGTGGCACAACAATTGGATGTTGCACGGCCATGACTGGTGGCGGCGGTGCCGTAGCGTTTTGTGCATAAGGGGGTGGCGAACTCAAGAGAGGCGACATTAAAGGATCTTTCTCAAGATCCTCCTTTGCTTCTTGTTCTTCTCGTGGCAAAACTGGGTAGCACTTATCTACCCCTAATTTCCTAATCCTATGCATTTGTTCACTCTCTTGCTTTTCCTCATTATCCCTAAATGCAACAGCAGCTTGTACCATTGACATACCTCGTTTATTTTTCTTCGCTAACTTCATTTCTTTCTGTTTGGCTTCTTTGCGCCATATGCGAAAAGAGTCAAACATTGCTGGCCGGGCTTTCTTCTTAAAGAGTTTAACTTCAAGATTATCCAAAATCTCTGTGTCAAAACTACCGTATTGGGGCCATTTTAAAACACCATCTTTTCTGGTGTAACGGATCCATATTTCATTATATGCAATGGGGCCTACGCCGTGTTTCACATATAGTTCGTAAGTTGGAGTTCCAATCGGAGGAACCGGACATGAGTCCTCCAATCGGGAATCCCTATTACAACCAAGACAAAACAAATTTCTAAGTCTGCTAAGACCAGGCATCTTCGCTCTCTAGTCTAGCTTCAAACTTCAAAGGATTATCGAATACGATAGTCTCGTGAATACACGAGTCCTTCGGTTTTGGCACTTGCAAGTTCCAAACAAAACGATCCTCGAAGGGATACCAAACAAAACTAAGGACTGGGAGACGCTCCACTTATACTTAACTGAGGTATTGATGACGTCAGCAGAAGACTCGTCTAACGTTTCGCTCTACCAATCATCAAGGGTCCAAAACAGGGCGATAGTCAGGGCAGCAGTCCTTCGTAGCCATCGGGACGCTGGGAACCTCGCAGCAAAGACTTTCAGACCACGTCGACATACAGGGGTCGATGAAGTTGTTGGCCGTCCTCCAGAATTTTCACACGAAGCTCCTCACGAACCTCTGGCTTGGACCGGTACCGCTGATATCGCCCCACGTTGGGCGCCAACTGAAGTACCGGGTTTTTAAGAACCCAGCGGTGCCAGGGAACACAAGCAAAGACTTCGAGTCCTTCCTGTTTCAGACTACAGAAACACAGAGTCTTCCTGGTGATGTCAAAGATCGTATTTATTGGCTGCAGCCAGTAACAGGTATCCTAGAAGTACAACAGCATGTATATTCTCAGGAGACTGCTCACTCTTGCAAAGCCAGTCTTCTCCTTATATTCTAAATATTATGCTTAAGGCAAACATTCCTTATTTTACAGTTGACTATTCACATATTTTCGCTACAAAGAAAAAGCAGAGTCATGATGACAAGCTCATTTTTCAGTTTGTCCAGCCCATGATCAATTGCCCGGCAAGGTCCAGTTCTCATCAGATATCGACGAAACCCCAATAAAAACGGGCACCTCCTCCTCGTAAAGCAAGTCATAAAACAGGGACAGGTGTGTGTAAGATTAGGCTTGGTTTGTGTGCGATGAAAGGTTTATGATATGTTGTGCCTTGATTCTGATCTCGCTCGCCACTGGGAAAGGAACTGCCCGAACAGGTTGGGCTTCAGGCAGTGGAGTCAGCTTGCCCAGGTCACAGCGGAGTCAGCAAAGGTGTACGTGTCCTTCAGGTTGGTTTTGGCTTTAGTCATTGCCTTATGTGAGGGCAATCACAAAATGGCTGCTGATCACAAAATGAAACCCGCGGGTTCGGGACGGAAATGCTGATTTCAGGGTGATTTCGTCACTCGATCATGACGAAAATGCTTGTGCATACCGCCCTCGCCATTTGCGGTTCGCTGACACCAAAATTGTCATGAATCGACAACATTTATGACACGGGTCCAGAATTTTCAGTACCACAGAGCGGCATTTCCGCCATCAGTATTACAATGTTGGTTTCACACAGCCTTTTCTTGCCGGCCTTTCCGACACAGTAAGGCTGTCGGAAAGAGACTTTGGGGGCCCATAGCAGGGTCCCCTTGCCTCCTTGGCCTACAATTGATGGCCGTGGGGGTACATAGGGTACCCCCCTGTAAATTCATGCACTCTGTGGCAGGCACCATTGGGTGTCCGCCACAGGGTGCAGGGTTTTACACACACACCCATTTCTTTATTGGAGCCTGTATTACAGCCAGTTTACAGTCATAACACAAGCTCCTTAGAGAAATGGAAGTATGCAACCGAACAGTGTTTGTTTGCATCGTAATCAGGTGGTCAGAACCGCTGACCGGAGTTTGGTTGGTTCCGAGACCGCTACGGTGTTGGTCAGAGGCAACTCAGACCGACATTGTATTAAGCCCATAGATGTTTTCGCGCCTCCTTAAAAAGATTGACATATTGCTTTGGGATGAGGGAGAACATATTTCAGTAACATTATGTTCATTTGTGTCAAAGAGGAGTATGTAGCTACAAAAATGTTATTGCTGAATTTGTTTATATGTCGTAAGTCATTGCTATTAGCAATGTAAAATATTTCTACATCATAGTTTTTCCTACTCAGACCTCGAGAACCACAAGTACTGTGGTAATTTTTTTTTATTATGCTTGTATGCCCATACAATATGACAGTGGATAATAAAATGGCTCTATTGGTGCATTGTGTAGGGGTTGAAGGGCAGGAAGTCTTGGAAGATTCAGCAGAGTTGGATCCAGAAGGATCTTGTGGGTTAAAATATTAATAAATGTGTATAACAAAGCTTCAGTCCCATTAGTTTATATGAATAAGCACGTTCTTATGGAGAAGTGTGGCTCACTGGTTAGAGCGGCAGACTCTGAAGCAGAAATCAGGCCCGGGACCAGGGTTCAAGTCCTGACGCGGCAGGATCTTGGGCTCAATGTCTGCGTACTCGATAATTCTCGCCTAGGTGCCTACTCTAATCATGGGTCCCACGCTGCAACTCTGGGAAATAGCTTGCTTAATCTCCACAATGGCCCCAACAACACTGGGATGCCTGGCTTCACCTTGTGGGTGCCCAGGAGGGGCATCTTACAGGGAGAGTCAGGAAGGGTTCCACAGCGTTATACAGCGCCGGGACACCCCGTTGCTGGGGCAGCTGTGCGCTTTACAGGTATACTACATTTACATTATGCGTTACCATTTTGGTAAAATGGTGAAGGGAGAGAATGCGAGTATGGAGGAGAATGTTACAAATCGTCAAAAGACAGGGGGCTTGTAAATTTGCCACACTGTGGGAAAAACGTATATGTCATCAATTTCTTCTGAACTGTAAGGACGAGAGGGTAAGGGAGGAACTTTGACTAAAAGACGAGCCACCCTTGCATGAAGTATTAATGGCGTATAAAGGAGCGGAGCTCTTCACTTATCAGAGCTGAAGCGCAATTTAAGTGTGAAAGCGCAGGCACAAGTTAGTGCTTTGAAGTGTGTGGAAAAAAAGGAACTAGATAGAATGATGGGAGAATTATAGAAACATGTTATAGGTGCGTACAGCGAGCTTCAGAGATTGCCCTACCCAAAAAATGATTTCTAACGAAGGCAGAAAAAAGGGAATTTTATGAAGTGCTGCAGGTCAAAAAGATGTATGAAGTCAATAAAAGTTGCGTTTAGGTTGTTTTAAATTGTGCAGCAACACGTGGCAACCTGTGTGAAGCTGTAAAAGTGGATGTCGTGACTGTGAGAAATATTCTTTGACCCATGTTCAAGATTGACAATAATTTCTCAGAAAAACTACCAATGTTTGTATAGAGAATGTAATAATCTGAAAATATTAAATGTAGAACCAAGAGTTTACGGTGGATTGTAAATCCATGTGGGGCATATTATCAAGGACCGGTGTAAAAATTATCGCTGTTTAATTCCTGCCGATAAAACAGCGATAATGGGCTTTATAATACGCCCTTGTTAATTCCCATAGAAGCATATGTTCTGGTGTTGACATGGGCTTCTACAGGAGTTAACGAGGGCATATTATTAAGCCCATTATCGCCGTTTTATCGGCAGTTTTCTGCTGATAAAACAGCGATAATTTTAACACTGGTCCTTGATAATATGCCCCTATGTGAGGCTACTTTTAGGTTAAATTAGCGTTTAGAGATCGATCAGGTATTACAAAAAAGTATGTTTCGGAGAGGTTGATTATTTACTTGGATGACCGAAGCAAAAGGAGCAATACCTTTGCCGAGGTTGGGAAACTTGAGTGATGTAAATTGATACTTGTATAGTGCACTACTCACCCGCAAGGGTCTCAAGGCGCTTGTACGAATACCGTTGTGGAACCCATCCTGGCTTTCCCTGTGAGGCGTCCACTCCTGGGCACGCCCAGGGTGGAGGCCAGGCATCCTTAGCGTTGTGGGGGCTGTTGAGGAGATTAAGCAAGCTACTGCCCAGAGTTGCAGAGTGGGACTCCATAATTGGAATAGGCACCGTGGCGAGAATTATCAGGTCCGTGGAATTTTGAGCCCAAGACCCGCCGAGGCGGGGAATTAAACCCTGGTCCCGCGCTAGACTTCTGCATCAGGGTCTGCCGCTCTAACCATTGAGCCACACTTCTCCACATTAATGAGAATCATCAAAAGTGCAATGGAAGAAACAGGAATGGTAAAAAAAACTCAGAACTCCATCTATCTGAAAGAATATGTTAAAACAAATGTTAAAAGAAGAAGAAAAGGAGTTCTTGTTGCATGTATTATATGTTGTCTAGTTGCATCTCTGTTTTGGTGCTTAAAAAACAACAACAAAAAAGGGAAGACATTTAATGTCCTGGAATGTTTATGTCCAAGAATGTGATATAACGGAATAAGGAGGTAATTTTCCAGGAGGAGACAGGTGATAAGAAAGGTGGTGGATGAGATCTTTTTGGAATAAAGCTCTGACATTCTCAGCCACATGCTGTGCCATTGGAGCTTACAGCCCAATTCATGAAGCTAAATTGCACTCGCAAAGGGCCAGATTCTGAGAATCTGGCCCTTTGCGAGTGCGATTTTTGCATTTGGGATTCATCATCCCAAATGCAAAAATCGCTATTAGCGAAATCGCATATTTGCGAGGAATTGGATTTAAGGAATCTCTATTAGAGATTCCTTAAATGCAATTCATGAACCAATTGGAAATTGCGAATTCGCAATATTTGGTCGCTATTTACCACGAAGTCTGACTTCGGGGGTAAATAGCGAAAAAATAGTAAAAAGCACTTTAGTGCATTTTTTTCTGTTGCATGTTACACACACACATGTCCTTTAGACATGTGTGTGCGCAACACCTGTGTAAATTGTCATTTATGGGGTGCTACAGGGTGTCCTGTGGACACCCCTGGCACCCTTGAAATCGCTATCTTATTTGCGATTAGCTAATTGATAATCGCAAATAAGGAACACTCCCCATTCATTCCTATGGGCCTTTAGGCCCATAGGAATGAATGGGGAGTTATTCCTTATTTGCGATTAGCAATTTGCTAATCGCAAATAAGGAATGTGTAGGAATAGCAATTTATTTTGCGATTCCTACATGAACCCCGTTTTGCGAGTCTGTAATAGCGATTCCTTATGAATCGCTATTAAAGACTCGCAAAACGTGTCTTTGATGAATCTACCTGTTACTTCCTATTCTGCTTCAAGGTGTGGTACCCTGCTCTTAAGGCCTTGTAATTCTTCATGGGTATTCTCTGCCCTGCTGCTCAGCCAGGGTGAGTGTGATGTCATAGAATGTTTATGTGTGCCTGGTGGAGTGAATGTCTGTTGGAGTGAGTGGGCGGAGCAGCTGGGATGCTGCTCCCGGTGGGGCTACCTCACTTCTTACAATACCTGTAACCTATGACTCCTGCTTGAAACTGAAGAATACATTTTCATCTTGATGTCATCATCCACACTGGCTCCCCTCATTCTTACAAGTCTGCACAAGGCTAATATTCCTTTCAGAATTTAAGTTATTTACCGCACAACATACACATTCAACACTCTATGTTTGTGTCTAAAGAGTTATTTATACTTAAAATGCATTTCACAAGGCAAATTGACACCCTTGAGCAGTCAGGTTCTCTGGCATAACCTTCAAAACAATGGACTTCAGCTCAGAGAGACTATTCTGTTAGCAGTTCATTTGCAAGCACTTTGGAAAGGTAATATGGGAGAAGTGTGGCTCAGTGGTTAGAGGCGGCAGACCCGGATGCTGGGATCGACCGTGGCCCAGGGTTCGATTCCCCGCCTCAGCGGGTCTCGGGCTAAAAATTCCACGGCCTCGATAATTCTCGCTCCGGTGCCTACTCAACTCACGGGGTCTCACTCTGCAACTCAGGGCAATAGCTTGCTTAATCTCCACAACAGCCCCTCGCGGCGGGATGCCTGTCTTTCACCTTGTGGACACCCTGCCGGGGCTTCTCACAGGGGAATACCAGGACGGGTTCCCTAAGCAAGCGCCAGGATGCCCTTTGGGTGACAGGTTGCGCTATATAAGTACACCTACATTTACAAAAGTATAGTGACACGGGGAATCATCCACCCAGTGTGTTGTCTGCAAGAGTAACTGGAAAATATTCACATTACTGTATTAACATCACTGTGGTCACCTTTTTTCTAGAATACCCACAGTAATTTTTCCTTATTTGTATCCGAGGAGTCATTTTAAATGTAATTGGCCCTTTACAGTATAAATGGGTCATTAGCACCTGTGGCATAGATTACAAGCACAGGACAGGAACCCAGGATAAGAGATGTGTTTATTGGCAGTACATTTGCATGCACTTACAAGAGGTCAAACTACAGCAGGACAGTGATGAAAGAGCAAATATTCCAACTTACAGGCGATAAGCGCGCATGTTACGCAACTCCTCTAGGGTTCTTAGACAAAGTATAAAAGGAGAGAGAACGATAGAGAGAATGAGATAGGCAAGGTGGGCTTTATTGAAATAGAAAGGGTCAGAGGTGCACAGGCTAAGCTTATGTACAAGAAGAAAGACATTCAGCCTGGACATAAATGAGGAAAGAGGTAGAGAGGGAGAGCAGGAGATAGCTAGAGGAACAGATACAGGATTCACGAATAACGAGGCAAAAATTATGCTTAGACAATAGGGAAGAATAACAAGTAGAAGAATTTAAAGGTCAAAGTCAGGAACAGCTCGAAGCAGAGACAGGCGTCCACCATGCCGCTAATCACAGAGCTGTTCATTGCTCTGTTTCTTACTCTCTTCATTGCAAATTACTTCAAGCTTCAGTGGTTGAGAAGAAGATACCCTCCTGGACCAGCTCCCCTCCCCATCTTTGGCAACCTGTGGACCCTGAACTTTACGCTTCATCATGAAACCCTCATGCAGGTACTGTAGACCTGGTTAGAAGGTGGTTGTTACTTCTGTTGAGTGTGAGAATGTTTCCCAGATGCATGTGTAGTTTATAGTGCTCTTTACACAGGCACACACCCTGGGCCTAAGAAAAGAGTGAAGATGGGCCACTGGTCGTAGATTGTTTGTTGCTCTGGCGCAGTGGCGCATGCAAGGCTTGAGTATGTCTTTCAACACACACACACACACACACACACACACACACACACACACACACACACACCCACACACACACACACACACACACACACACACACATAAGCATACCTATTAATCAGAATGTTTCTTCTACTAGTCTTCCACCCACCAGGATTATGTTGCTCAATTATAATGATACTTGTAATGCTGCAAGTTTTCCTATGGATGCATTTTTAGGTCTTCTGTGTACCAAGCATAATTGTTTCTAAAGCTAGTCTATGTCTAGTTTTACAAAGTCACCTCAACCAAACTCCTAATGGTGGCTTCTCATAGGCATATGTTCAAGATGACCAAGGAATTTGATGGTTTGTCAATGCTCTGTGTCGCTTTATTTTGCTCCCTTTTGTACTAAAAAAGAAACCAATTCATTACAAGACTCGGGGAGGTCCCAATTCGACGGTTCCACCGGGCTTCTCTGTGCTACATAGATTAGTAAGTGAGCCCTCAGACTAGTTAGTAACTTGGTGGTTCTTCCGGGTATGAGCTCAGGTGCAGAAACGGTTCCTGTGGTGCAGTTTTTAGCACACCAAGTATAAACTTTTCCTAAACTGAGCTAAACTCACTGTTACTACAAAGTTATCTCAGTCAAACTCTCAAGGATGGCTTTTGACAGGCTCTGTCCAAGAAACCAAGGGTCTTGGTCGCTAGGCAGTGCTCTCTGATGCTGAGAGTTGCTCCCCCATGTAGCTCAAAAGTGAGTCAGTTCATTAGCAGAGTAAGAGGATGGCTCATCCTGCCTTCACTGAGGTGCGAAGGATCAGCCAGGGGTTTCCTCAGAGATTCATTAGTATGTGGTGTCCTCTTGATGTTGGTTCAAGACCAGCAGCTGCCTATTCCAGAAACTATATGTAACCACTTTATATGTTCCTGCTCACATGTCCCTGTTACTTGTGCTCTTTTAAAATCAACACTGTTGGTGGCAGAGTTGTTGGTACAGTTTACAGGTATTGCATGCTCAGGCAGCAGATGTACTCTCCAGCTACAGAGAGTGCCATAAGCTACTTTACAATTACGCCCCAGAGAGCACACATCATCAAACCAGCTTCCACATTGCCACTGTTAAGCACAACTTGAAATGCCTGTTTGTAAGTTTAATATTACATGACCATGGAGGTGTACACATTGGTCCAGTAAAGCACAGCACACATTGTCACACCACATGCACAAACATAAAACAGACAGATATGCACAAAAATAGAAGTGAAAAGCAAGCTCTCCTCACACGTAGGACAGAAAAAGCACGAGAAATGCAAGATTCCCTTACAAGCAACGCAGGAACAGTACAGGCAGCAGCATGGCAATCTTTCCTTATACACAGGCAGTGCACAGGCATCAGCAGTGCAAGTGTCACTGAAAAAGGTTAGGTTAATGAAGCAACATAACAATTTCCAGCAAATACCCAGAATAACTACAGCAAGAAGACAGCAATGCAAGATTGACTTGCACTTGACAGGAGAGGCATAGGCAACAGCTGTGCAGGCACAGGCAGTGTAACCCTCAAATGCAAACACACATTCACCTACTGGCATTCAGTCACAGAGACTCACTACATACACACAGACAAAGTCACTCACACCAAGTAAAGCATGCCAGCAACAATGCACACTTTATTAATGGCACCAGTACATGGATCACATGAGCATCACCCAGGTACTCTGCTTATACAGTACAGTATTAGTAAGAAAAAAAGACAAACACACTAGCATTACCTGGCTATTAAGTCAAGGGTGGTCACCTGGGTAATAAAGTTTACTTTTAAGTAAATAGGCAATCTGGTAGTCTCTCCACACTGGCAGAAGTAATCACATCGAAGTTGGAGGCTCACAGGTTCCACTGATCTACAGCCAAGATCATAATTCCGGCAACATGGTCTAAGCCGAAAGAAATCAGTGCAATCTCAACCCTTATTCAGCACCTGAACTGATAAAAACCTTCTAATATTTATTTCACAAACAGTAAAGTAACTTCCCTGCCTGTGGAGATTTCACAATCCACTATAGTGGCGTTGAAAACCTTGGTGGAGGCCAGGCTGCCCATTCCACCTAGGGTCATTTCTCTTGGTTCATTCCTTACTCAGTGAACTTTTTCCAGAGAAACCACAACACCTCAAAAATTCTATGGTAACTCTTGTCCTTCACAGCTCCACCTTCACTGACACCCTAACCGCAAGAGTGACTGTGACTGGGATTCCCAGCATTAAGCTACTCTAAATACTAAGCCAACCCATTCAGAGGAATGGGGAATGCATACGCATATGGCGGAGTCCAAACTGAGCTGGTATGGTGACCAAAAGACTGGTGGGTTGGGATGCTACCCCCAGCGATTGCCAGTGCTTAGACAAATTGCACGAGTTCCTCCCATCACCTTTAGTGTGTTTTATTGTCAGATTTACGCCATGTGATCTTTGACAACTTTGGTGGCATTTATGGTGTTGGTGGTGGTATGAACTATGGGCCATGTCTGAAACTCCAAAGAACTTTATAGACTTCAGACAACTATTTCTAGTTAAAGAAATGTAGCTTCTAATATGTCGCTTGAAATCCCTGGACTGTCAGATATTGCCACATTTTAACCCTTCGTCCACTGCTTGTCTCAATTGACATTATCAACAGCACCTAGGAAAGAAGCAGACACCCACTGAAAAGAGTGTCTGAAGTTGGCCAACAATCAAGTTCCCTCATGATCCTGCGTAGCATTAAAAGTAAATCGTCTCGATTAAACCTTTGACATGACAAAAAAGGTATATATCTGAGGGGAAGCTGCGGGTTATTAACCCCTTCGAGGCTATTGACGAGCTGGGCTCGTCATCGCGCTTACCTGTCCTGCGCGGATGACAAGGCCAGCTCGTCACGTAACGCGGTATTTTCAAATTTGCCGCGCACAGCGGGATAAGCCGCCGCAGCGATGCGGTTAAACATCATGCCATTAAGATAATACACTCCATTGAGAAGGTAGGTCTCCTAAGTGATAAGGCCATATAAATAACTCTTTTGAAATGAAATGTTGTGTCTGATGCAGTGGGCGAGACAGTGTTTGTTTCTGCTGGTAATATGTATAATTTTATGTATTAAGCAGGAGTGGACATCTTTATTAAAATCATACGTGATTGTGCTCTTATATCTAAAGACAGGGTTCACCCTGGACAGGAAATGACATTCTATGGATTGTCATTCTTTTAGGCAGTCCAGTGAAGTTAATCTGAGAGGTTCACTTCAATGAACTCCTGTGTGCTATTTCCAAAGCAAAGTCTGTAAACAGGTGTATAGGGACATTTACATAGGAATCTGGACCATGTGATAGAAATTCAGGTGTCTGTTTAGCTGCCATTAAGACCTATTTTTAATCCAGACTAGAGAATTTGTAATTTACATAGCTTCTGTCATTTGTATCCTATCATGCCCTCTTTAATGCATGAAGTGTAAGCTGAGGGACTTTTAAATTGCTCATTTTACATTCAATCATTTCTACTAATCAGTGAACAGATCTTTTCCAATGTGATGATTGGCTAACGGTACCTTAAATTACCAGGAGGTAAATAATGTCTAGGTAGGGACAAGGTTTGCGCGAGCGAACTGAAAGGTCCAAATGATGGATTTAACCCACATCTCTTAAATGGGGGTGAATGTTTTGATTTGCTCTGCATTCCATCAATCAATTGTGCGTCTTTTCCTTCCTCACCGTAAGTGCGCTGGGTATGCCCAGATGTAGGTCCCTGGCTCACTGTGCCACTGAAATCAAGCTTTCCTGGCTGCTGAGGGGTGAAACTCTGAAAACTGTCCTAGGGTGCTTGTTTTCGGTGCAGGGAGGACCTGGCTTGGCAGTTTGGGCTCGACTCTTCCCATGAGGCACAGGGTCAAGACTGATTTGTATATGGCCAGGTGTAAATTGGGGTGGTGGCATGGTGAGCAAAAGAATGATGGATTTAACCCAGATGTCTTAACTTGGGGTACATGTTTTGATTCGTTCTGCATTCGGTCTATCAATTGTGTGTCTTTTGATGCCAGTTTGTACATCAAGTAGCATAAGTAGTAGGTAGCTAACATGTCTTGCCCAGGCTGCCCAGGGTCTGAAATGGATAATAGTTACCTTCCCCCAAGAGATCATGTATTTATTTGGTAGGGGTAGTACTTGCTTTCCTCTTCTTTGCTGTTCTATTAAATCGCTGCATGATTACTTTCCACCCCCAGCTTGCGAAGACTTATGGGAACGTTTTCACTGTGTGGCTGGGGCAGAAGCCAGTGATTGTGCTGAATGGATGCCAGGCTTTAAGAGATGGTCTAATCTCCCACTCCGAAGAGCTTGTTGGACGCCCTACAACCCCAACTTACCAGGATCTTACAAGGGGCAAGGGTAGGTATCTCATCCTTCACAACCGCATAGTTAAGCAGCAAATAACTTGTTTTATAGACTACTTCATACCACACTTCAGTCATTTCGAAGCTCTGTAAATAATAGGAGTTATCGAGATCCAGTTTAATGTTGCTAAATTTACCAGCCTTGAAGAACACGAGGATGTAAAAATTTAAATGTGCGATATGCACAGCCTTTTACAGCATACTAGGGGCTCGATTCCGATCCTGGTAAAAAAACGTCCGTACGATTTTCATCTGGAGCCATTGCCATACGAATCGTACCTGTCCGTCCGAGTCGCGTAGTACGATCCGTATTCGGTCAATCCGTCCGAATCGTTGCGATCCGTACGTATTGCAGGGCTGAAACAGTGAACCGTGCGACTCGTACACATGCCGTACGACCCGACGAGTACGATCCGGACCGGGGATTCAGGAAGCGATTCGTACGGTCCACATCAGGTAAGGGCGATTCGTACGGAAAAGCACCCAATCACATAAACACCGTACAGCACGTACCCTCCATGATTGCAGGGTGTACGCACCGTACACCCAGCGAACATGGGGTACGGTGCATACACCCCAAGATCGCGGGGTACGGTGCGTACCCCCCCATGATCGCAGGGGTATGCGCCATACCCCGCAATCGCAGGGTGTACGCACTGTACACCAGCGAACATGGGGTACGGTGCGTACACCCCAAGATTGTGGGGTACGGTGCATGCCCCCCATGATCGCAGGAGTACGCGCCGTACCCCTGCGATCATGGGGTATTTGCGCTGTACCCGGGGGGGGGCGTTCCGTACCTGTTTCGCGGCGAACTCTGTTTTTACGGCTGTTTACAGCTCCCGTAGGAAAAGGGTCATACGGTGCGTACCTGAAACGAATCGTACTTGCCGAGTCGAAAAAAGCAGCTGCGAACCGTACAGATGTTGCTTACAGCGGGTTCCGGGGGAGATTGGTGCAGAGATTGGAGTCGTTCAGACTTTGTACGATTCGTACGGAGTCCTGCTCCTGGTACGAATCGTACTTCATCGTACGTTTGGGGGACGTTGCAGGGTATGATTCGTACGGGAAAACTGCTCCGAAAGGCTATTCGGAGCATTTTTTCCCGAATCGGAATCGAAAGTGTAACTGAGTAAGGGCATTAGTTCAGATTTTGTGAGTATTAAAAAGCAGGGGTCAGAAAGTAGGAGGAGCTATTCATTGGGTTATGGACAGATGGAATACGAGCTGTGTTGATGAAATGATTCACTCAGCGGATATCCTGGCACTGATCTACCTTTCAAAAGAGAGTGGCCCTACGCAGTGGTTCGGGCATACATGAGCAACAATCAGAATCTAAGAGCTAGCATTCTATACATCAAACAAAAAAAGAGTGAATCTACTGTGTATTCTCTGCTGCAGATATGGGGCTCTTGGATGTGCAAGGGAGGAAGTCAACTGTAGATCCCATAGTGTTCCAAAGACTCTGACTATCTTCAAATGTTATTTTCAGAAGCTAGAAAAGGCAGAGACAAGATTTGAATGAGTTGTTAATATAGTAAAAGAGAGAGAGCGAGAGAGAGAGAAAGCACAATATTTTTAGCTACAAAATAAAAGCCATTGTCAAAGCAGTCTGTATTGCAGCCTTTTGCGTATAGTACCTCTACTTGAACATGCATTACAATAGCAGAGAGGACCAAAGTATTCTTTAGCCAGACTTCAAAAATATAATGGGCATATTACATTGAAGAGACAACTAAAAACATAACACACACTTCTTTATTCAGGAGTTATCTTTTCCTCTGGACACAACTGGAAGCAGCAGAGACGCTTTGGCCTGATGACTCTGAGGAATCTCGGGGTTGGTAAGAAAAGTCTAGAAGTGCGGATCCAGGAGGAGGCTCAGAGCTTGGTGGAGTTCTTTGCAATGACAAAAGGTAAATGATACCAGCCCCAGGGGCTACTTCTAAGATAAAAAAACATCTGAGCCCCATATTGGGCTCTTTCAGTTTCATCTGCAGTAATGTGAAGTTATTTATTTATTTCTGTGGTTTCAATAGCACAAGACAGACCCAGCGGGATGTCTAAGCACCTTACATAGAAACGTTACTACTGCATAGAAGCAGCTTGCAAAGAACAGTTGTATGGATGGGTAAGTGTGGTAAGTTGACAGACACCACGAAGGAGAAGTATTTCTATATTTAAAGTCTTGATTATTACATACAACTTCAGCCAGGGCAAGGAACAGCGCACTCTCAGGATCCCGATCAGACCTGACAGCTGTTGATCGAACTCCTAAGGATGCACACTCCAAGCGCAGGACAACCAGAGCACAGCATGAAGAACATTCTAATAAGAGCATAGGCAATACAAACCCATTACAGCACCTACCCCCTTCACACAAAATAAAAACAAAGTGTCAGTCAGTATGTAACAAAATCCTTAAACCTGGAAGGAAGTCTTTTACTATGACACCCCCATGCAAAATTGTCCAAATTACCGCCCAACGTACCTCCAACCGTCTCCGTGGCTGACGGACTCACATTCTCAGTCCTGAACCCAATCTGTTCATATCATGCAACCAATGCGTCCACTCAAGACCCTGCTCACTCCTTGAGGCCTTCTTGTCTCTAATCAATTCTGCTTGATCCTTTCTCAACTTAACTAACTGCCTTTTGTTCCACCAACCTCTGCCTTCTAAAAATGCTGCACCTTTACTGACCTTACAGACTAGAACTGGATCCGAAAATACAGATTCACCTTTTTTAACCTTGAATGTTTTTTTAAACAAAACCCAGTCCCCCTTAGAAACTTCCAAATCACCAAGAAAACCTCTCCTGTCAAACCTTTTCTTCATATCTGACTGTTTCTCCTTGATTACTTTACCCACACCTAAAGAGTCAACACCAACAGATAACTTACTGTCCAGCCATGACGGAAACAAAGTAGAGTTTGCCTTTCTAATATATGGGCGTGCCTGGTAAATAAAGATTTTAACTTGGAATGTTAGGGGGATGGGGTCTGTCCATAAAAGACACAGACTTTATGCACAACCTAACAGACGGAAAGCACAAATTGTTTTCCCGCAGTAAACACACTTGACACATCTTATTCGGTCTTTGCTAGAGGTGCAGCTATATGGATCAGGAGCGGGACTCCCTTTGTGGTCTTAGAGCAGAAGATAGATGAGCATGGTAGATTTATGTTTCTCTGTGGCACTTTGGATGGAGAACCACATGTTTTGGGCAGTGTCTATTCCCTCAATTTTGATCAAGACAAGTTTTTGGAGACACTAAATGCAGCACTTACGGGCTAGGAGAGCCACCCCTGGGTGGTTGTAGAAGACTTTAATGCCACTCTGAGTGTAGAACTTGATCATTCTCATCCAACTCTGGTGGGTGCAATTAGCCAGAAGCAAGCTGAAGCATTGACTAGGTGGGCAAAGGGATGGCTAATAGAATATACTTGGCGGGTACATAACCCAATAAGCAGGGAATACTACTATTATTTCCATACACATTTGTTACACACACATAAAGGTAGGGTGTTTTGCTCTATTTCCCTGCTGGTAGTGTTTCCCTGGCAACGTACCCTGGGAAAACCCTTTCAGACCACAACCCATTAGAAATGCTGTTAGAATGGGGCAGGATTCCCATGCCGGTCCCGAAGTGACAATTACAACCAATCTCACTGGAAGACCCTGTATACCATGATACTCTCTCCGCAGCTATAACACAATATTTTGCTTAAAATGCCAACACTGCCAGTACATGACAACTAGAGTGGGAGGCATTTAAAACTGTTATCCGTGGGGTGGCCATTGGTACTAAAGTAGGAGCCCGAGCCATGGTGGCTAGGGAGCTGCGAGACGTATAAGACAGGTTGGGTACCTTGGAGCCTGCAGCAGTTTTAGATGAAACACAAAAGGTGGCTTGACAGGAGGCAAACATTAAACATGCAGAGCTACTGGAATAGTTGCGAACGATGGGCTACTGCGCATACACGCAATGTCAGCAGGCGGAAGCAGACAGGACTGGTTCCTTACTGGCTAGAATAAATAAGCAACGCCCCTAGTACTAGTAGTATCCCTATCACCGAGATCACTACGAGAGAGAGAACCCTAGCTACCACACAAATTGACATCAACGTGGTGTTCCAAAAATACCATGAGTTAATATATGCAGTCCCGCTGGCGCTATCGCTAGAGGAGCTGGGTGGCTACCTGGACGGCCTAGAATTCCCACAGCTAACCAAGGTGCAGAAAGACGACTTGGGGGCCTGATCTCAAAGGCAGAAATACGTTCTGCGATTAAAGACCTACCCCGGAACAAAACACCAGGCCTGGATGGCCTACCGTTGAATTCTACGAGACCTTCTTGACTCAATTAGCCCCCCACCTGGAAAAGTTATATCATGCAGCTCTTGAAACTGGAGCATTACCACTGAGCACGAGTCAAGCATTGGTGACATCTCTGCAGAAGCCAGGTAGAGACCCCAAGGATATGGTGGGCTATCAACCCATTTCCATACTAAACACGGATTATAAAATCCTCAGTAAGATTTTAGCTCATAGGCTACAGCAGTATCTACCGTGCTTAATACACATAGACCAGTGCGGATTCGTACCAGGCAGGAGCACCTCCCTTAACATCACATAATCTCCTTGACACCTCCGGGGACCACATCTACTGGTAGCATCTCCTTGGACCTAACACAGGCGTTTGAAACGTTTCACTGGGACTATATGCTACAAACTCGTTCCTTATTTGGCATTCCCCAGGGCTATATTGAGTGGGTGCAGCTCCTGTACACGAATCCTACGGCCAGCGCCAGAACCAGGGCGCATATATCACAGCCATATGCCTTGGCCAGAGGCACATCCCAGGGATGCCCTCTATTGCCCCTGCTTTTTGTACTGGCACTGGAGCCACTTGCCATTAAGGTGCGAACAACAGCAGGAGACAGGGGTATCAAAATGGGGATCGACAGGCTTATTCTCTCAGCCTATGCTGATGATATTATTTTGTACCTCAATGACTTATGCGGACCCCTTGATCTACTTCTCTGAAAATTTTAAGCACTTTCAAACACTGTCTGACCTTGCTATCAGTGAATCCAAATCAACTGCTTACTTCTTCCACGACTCCGATTCTGTAGACACGGTCAGATTTGGCCGCTGGTCATTTCCTATGGCTCCCGTTACACTTAAATATCTGAGTATCCAAATTTACTGGCAGCCTCAGGACTTATTGGAAGGCAACCTGAACCGTGCACTTATTCACTCAAATCACAAATCTTCTTTTGGATTTCGCTGCCGCTCTCCATGGCAGGGAGAGTGGCCATTTCTAAAATGGTCATGTCACTCAGACTGCTATACTTTTTCACTAATTTGCTAGTAGTTATACCAGCTCAGATATTTAAAACGCTAAACACACTACTTACTGAATTGGTCTGGGGAAGGAACGAAGGAGGGTGGGGCTTGCTAAGCTACAGCTCGGCACTACTCAGGGAGTTCTGGGTAACCTGGTATTCTGGGCATGCGGCTATGCCAGTCAACTACAGTGGTTATCCTAGTGGACTGCCGGCCACCACCTGCAGGAAACAGGCATGACACAGATAGCGTGGGAGGTGGGAGCATTATATACGCTGTTGCTCCCCAGGTGCTGTCCTCCCAGTTCAGCACCCCCATTACTCAAGGTGGCTATGACGTATTGGAAAAAAACATTCAGTACACAAAAGAGCTCAACCCGTACGCCCCTACTATCCCACTGATGAGGCCCCCCACACCGACCGGTGTCATTTTGGCTAAACAACTGTCTCAGTGGACTGAGGAGGGTGTAACCACTGTAGGCATGCTTTTCGCTGACAACTCGCTCCTAGATCATGATGCATTTATTAGAGAGCAAGGAGTCCCCAACTCGCTTTATATATTACCCGCTAAGATACGCAGATATGTTAGAAGCACCTGGGTGCCGGATGACACAGAGCCCCAAACAAATGCACTAGTAAACATGACTTATCTTATTAGGAACGGGGGTCACCTGACCAGTTGGCTATATAGAGGTATCCATACCCATGCCTCGGTCTCACTTCAGGACTCCGGGATAAATGGTAGACAGATCTAGGCCATGTTTTGACAGACAAAGAACAGGAGAAAACATGGAATACCCCAAGAAAGTGTCACGCAGCCCTAAATGTAAGCTAATTCATTTTATGTTGCTTACCTGATACCTCACAGACTGAGCAAAATGTTCCCGGATATGTTAGACACATGTCCCTGATGCCATACTCAGCCGGCTAAACTGCTTCATATGCTCTGGTCCTGCACGAAATTGGCACCCTTCTGGGAGGTGGTATACAAATTCCTTGCGGATGTGATACTGGGTGTGGGACACAATGGAGTAGAATTTGGCATGCTGGGGCTCTGTAAGAAACGTAAATCACAGGGGACGCAGTACCGGTTTGCCAACTTAATGCTTATTCTAGCTAAACAATCTATCACTATGAGGTGGAAATCTCCCCAGCCCCGTCAATATTGACTTGGCATGCCGAAATGGTGTGCTGGGGGAGGGCCAAAAGTATGGCACTATGAAGAGAAGAAAATAGAGGCTTCAGGAAGAACCCAATAGCACTGGAATGGGATATGATGGTAGAACAGTTTGTCTCCGCTGAACCCTTGTTGGGCTGAAACACTGAATTTGTCTACTGTTCTTCAATTGTGTATATGGTGAATAAATGACAGACCCCATCATATCCCTCCACTTTTATATAAACAGTATGCATAAAATCTTTACCTCACAATTACCCAGCTTGGTTTATAGGTGGATGATGTCTACACAGCTTTTTAGTACTGAGTTTAGGGAGGGTGGGGGGAGGCCCTTTCTTGTTACTTGCTGGGAGGGGGTGGGATTACTGGGGGGTTTAGTGGATTCTTTTTACATTGGAACCGGAGTTAACTATGAAACAACATGGTAACAGCATAGTGGGATCTTGTTTTCATATGATAGGTCTCCTTCGTAGGATATTCCCTTTCCTCCCGGACTCCTTCAGAAGAACTTTGGTTCAGGCTTTAGTAATCAGCCGTCTTGATTATTGTAATGGTCTTCTGGCAGGTGCAAATGAAGAGGTACTAGACCGTTTGCAAGTAGTACAGAACACAGCAGCCAGGCTGGTCCTCAATGCCCCCCCTAGATCTCCATTTAAACCTCTGCTGAACAAACTTCACTGGTTGTCCATACGTCAACGAGTGAAGTTTAAGACCTGTTGTACTATACATAAAGGTCTACATGATCTAGGACCGGACTATTTGGCCAAAAAATTTGTACCATATGTTCCTACTCGCACTCTTAGGTCTAGTGAACAGCTGCTGCTGAGTGTACCCAAGATCAGTAGGACTAGATTGATTGGTAAGGCCCTGTCTGTGGCGGGTCCTATTTTGTGGAATGCGCTTCCACTTTTACTGAGACAATGTCCCGACCATCTCCTTTTTAGGAAACAATTGAAAACTTTTTTGTTTAGCCAAAATTAGTTGAAGCCTGTCCTTTGTTTAAAAATTAGGTAACTGTTTCAGATGGCTTTAGAATTTCAATGTGGCTGCTCTGATACTTGCTTGCCGGCTGTCCTAAGCACGGAGATACTCCTGCGGGAGTTTATTCCTAGCGCTATACAAACCTGCAAATAAATAAATAAATAAATAAATTAGGAATGTTACATATCGATCGCTGATTAATGTGTTTTTCCTACTGCGATGCCGATGTTCTGATACCATGGTACATATTAATTGTATTGCATATGGCTGACACACCATGGGTGTGTAATTGTTTGCATGAAACTAATAAAATATGTTATAAAAAGAAAGGAGTTTGCCTTTCTAACCCTTAGCAACTCAATGGGAGTGAGTCCAGTGGTACAGTGTGGAGAGGTATTGTAATTCCACCCTTTCTTCTAAAAAATGCTCCAACATCAAGGCCATCAGGCAGGACCATTTGAATGCCTTCTTTAAGGACTTTATTGCCCCGTTCCACCAGACCATTGGAAGCCTGGGAATACATGACCACTTTCAAATGTTTGATATTGTGTGTTTTCAAACATTTACACATTCTATCTGACACGAAGTGAGTTCCATTTTCTGTCACTAAAGTCCTAGGTTTTCCTTCCAACAAAAACACTCTTTTTAAAAACGAATGGTATTATCTGATTTGGGAGAATCCACACATTTTTAATACATCCATTTTGAATGATAGGCCACGGCCAAAATCAAGTACCTTAACTCCTTCACCAAAACAATATGAGGACCAGAAAATTTCAGACCAACTTTATCCCAAGGTTTCCCCGGAAACTCGGTGGGATGCAAAGGTAACTTAGAACGTTTCCAGTGCTTGTCTGAAAGCAAACATTCCTCGCAACCATCCACTAGACTTCTAACCTGAGCTTCCAAACCGGACCACCAGTAATGCGGTTTTATTTTCAAGCACTTTTTTGTCACACCCAAATGCCCCTTGTGAGCAACTCTAATAATAGAGTTTCTCAGACTAACAGGAGGAACTAATTTATCCCCTCTTTGCACAAAGCCATCCTTAACTGAAAGTTCATCAGCAACTAATGCGAAATTCCTTAATTCCCCAGTTAAATTTCTTACTTCTGGCCAATTACCAGTGGAAAATTCCACCACCTTGGAGAGAATAACATCATTTGAGAAAGCAATCCTCCAATCGGCTTCTGAAATAATTGGACCACAATTTTCAACTGCATCCAGAACAGCAACACACTCTACCTCATCCTCATTAAAATCCTCTTTATCATCCTTCTCCATCAACATTCTTGACAAGCAGTCGGCACGAAAATGTTTGCTCCCCTCAATGTGTTTCATATCAAAGTTATACTCTTGCAACTTTGATACCAAACGAGTCACCCTATCCGACATAGTATTATTAGAGACTTAGCTGAAAATAAAAGTGAATGGCTTGTGGTACCTAAACATTTCAAACTGGCGACCCCAAATATACATTTTGAATTTTTGAGCCACCCAAACACAGGCTAAAGTATTGCGCTCAATGGTGCTGTAATTTCGCTCGAAGAGTTTGATATCTCGATGTGAATGCCACAGTTTGCTCCTTGCCATTCACTCTTTGGCTGAGGACAGTCCCCAGACCGTTCATACTTGCATCAACTGTGATTATAGAAGGACAATCATCACGAAAAGCATGCAAAGCTTGCGCCGAAATAATCAACTCTTTTACTTTCTCAAACATACCATCCAGTTCATGAGACCATGAACTTTTTTGTCCCTTCTTGAGTAAAACGCGAAGGGGCTCGACAACCTGAGCATAATTGCCCACGAATCTAGCGTAATACTCGGCGAGCCACAAGAAAGAGCGCAGGGCATTCTTATTGCCAGGTGGTTTAGCTTCTTTAAGGGCCCTGATAACAGAAAATGTAGTTTTGATACCTTTTTCAGCTACAGTATGGCCCACATAATCCAGCTCCCTCACTCCAAATGTACATTTATCAGCTCTTACAGTCATGCCATGGTCCCCAAGGGCAGACAACACCCTCCTCAACAAACTATAATGCTCACTTTATTTTTTTTTTAAATTCAGGATATCGTCCAAATAGGTTTGTACACCTACCATGCCCTTAAACACTGTATCCCTTATCCTCTGGAAAACGCTAACAGCGGATGCTAGGCTGAGGGGAAGCCTCTGGAATGTATACATGCCAAAAGGTGTAACAAACATCGTCAGTTCTTGAGACTCCCTATTCAGAGGAATCTGATGATAGGCGGACTTAAGGTTGATAAGGGAAAACCATTTAGCTCCTCCAAATTTGCCAGAAATTCATGAATTTTTGGGAGCGGGTGGCAATCGATCAAAATGTTCTTATTTAGACCCCTCAAGTCTGTACCAAGCCTAAACTCCCCAGTCTTTTTATGGGCAATGAATATGGGGCCCACCCATTGCGAAGATTCTGTGGGTTGGATGATACCCGTAGCACATAAATCATCGAGCAAGGCTCTTAACTCCTCTCTCGCACTTACAGGTACAGACCTGACCTTGTGAATCACAGGTTGTGCATTAGGCAATAACCTAATGTTATGCTCAAAACCTTTCACACAACCCACTTGATCTTTGAACACAGGTTTAAATTCATCCAGCAAGATTTTATAATCCACATCCGGCTCGCCCACACTACACACAGAGGTTTCCTTGACCCTAACTGGGTTATCTTCGCCAGGCACTAAATACAGACCCATTTTGGCAAGATCTTTCGAGCTCACGAAGTTCTTCCCCTCTACAGCCACATACACTTTAGTAACAATATTGTGGCCCAAGACCTCTAGATTAGACATAAAAAAACAACAACATGTCAATGTCCTTTTCTTCGAAAGCTTTCAGGTTCAAATCTGTATGGGATAAAGTAACCTTTTTGCCCCATTTCTTAAAGATGTAGGAATCACGAAGAATTGTTATTGGCAATCCAGAGTCAGCCAAAACTTTGGCTTCCAATCCATTAATTAAAGCATCACAAAAAGGGCCTTTAACTTCCAAAAGATCATCCTTACCCACCTTTTTGCAAATAGAACATCGTTTACCCAACGCCGGACAACCAGGAATATTAGCCAATGTGGAACTTTGAACTACATCATAACAATAAGTTTGGCCTTTCCTTTGTACTAGTTTTTTACTCTTACCTTTTACCCCCACAGCAAGCAAACCTTCCTCTGAGGCTTCTTCTTGGTCAAAACTAGATTAACGTTTGCCGGAGCACCTGCTTGCATGACCTTAGTAAAAATAACAGATCTCTCAATGCTTAAGGCTAGGTCAATTATTCAGAGAGAAGAGGATTTTTACAGATCAGACTCCTTTCCCTTATTTTGTGAGAAGCACAATTAAAAAAACAAATTGGTCCCTAATGAAATCATCCAAACCCACAAGTTGCAGCCAGTACCCTCTAAGCTGATACGAATTCTTCAACATTTCCCCCTCGCCCCCTTTCCCTTATTTTGTGAGAAGCACAATTAAAAACAAATTGGTCCCAAATGAAATTATCCAAAAAAGGCCCAAACCCACAAGTTGCAGCCAGGACCCTCTAAGCTGATACGTATTCGTCCACATTTTCCCCCTCGCCCTGTTTGCGTTTGTAAAATTTGTGCCTTTCAAGCATTATATTAGGTGGTTCAGACAACTGTTTCTTAAGTCTTGCGATTGCCTCTATGTTCCAGAGCCTGTCACCAGATTTGCCACCTGGAAGAGGAATTTGAGGCAAACTGTCAAAAATATGTTGTGCTGCTTGGCCCAAACTACCAAAACGTAGAGCAAACTTGCGAGCACGAGAATACTCTGTTGCGTCAATTGCAACCAAGTGATTTTCAAATAAATGAAACCACACTGACCAGGGCATGCATGGCTTACGCGGTGTCCCAAGAAATGGAGGAGGTTGTGTGATTTAATGCGTAGTAGCCATAGTCAAAATGCATTCTTTAATATATATATATTTTTTTCCCTTAAAATTTATTTTTATATATATATTATATATATGACAGCAAGACAGCCTGATATCCGAGATTGCAAAATGGAGTGAGAAAGTAGGGAAAGAGGAAAATATGTTTGTCTATCCATGTACATATGTAAACCTAAAAAGATGAGATCACCAAGCAAGGTGGTATAGAGCAAGAAGTGAACTGACCCCAAAAGAGATTCTTGGGGGACATTAACGAGAAGTGGGGTGGGAGGGATTCTGATGGATTGTCAGTACACTAGGAAAGGCCGGTTCCAAAGGTAGGAGGAGAACCAATTGAGTGCAGAGCCACTAACTCCAAGGGTCATTAGGATGCTTAGTAAGCAAGGGCGGTCAATGCTATCAAAAGTAGCATGTAGATCAAGTAATATGAGGCTGAGGTGGGTGGAGGCGATGATAGCTTCATGTGCAAGCACTGATTCAGTAGAGTAGAGGGCACAGAAATTAAGTGTGAATGGGTTCAGTAGGTCTGTTAGCACAGAGGTATTCCACTTTTTGCAGAAGAAGGGAACTAGAGACTCGGTTGTAGTTCGAAAGTGAGGTGTGCTGCAGGTTTCTTGAACTAGGGTAATGTCTCACTAGTTTTGCAATCATTGTGGCTAATTAATAGGCAAGACCGAGGTTTAATAGGAAGGTCAGATCATACATTCTAGGTTATTGCTTGAGAGCTGAAAGGGTCGGATGGGGAACTTCCAAGTTTGGGGATTTGAGTACTGGATATAGGATGTGGGCTAAGTAGGTGAAAAGAGCCACAAGAGAGGTGGTGTTTTAGGGATTGATTTATGTTCAATAATAGTTTTTAAATGTAGGTGGAGAGGTGAGAGTTGGAGCATTTAATTATGTAGGATATCTTGTTGCAGATCTACGAGGCTTTTCAACGAGATAATGTAACCAAGTGTTCATCAAAGCAGGACACTGTTTCTTCAGATAGTTGTTTATTGTTTATTAGAAGATTGGAATGTTGGGAGCTCCATTGAAAACAATGGAGTGCTCCGGGCTTATAATGGCTGGTATAAGCCTGGCGCTCCAACATTGTGGCTGTGAACGAAGGCTTCAGGGAGCCTGAGGGGATTCAAATCCCCTTGTGCTCCCTTAAGGCTTTGTTAGACCATTCTGCCCTCTATTTGCAGAATGTTCTAATAGCCTTATAGCCCTTTGAAGCTGGGCTATACCGGCTATTAAAGTCCCTCTCCTTTGATAAAGGCCCTCGCCTTCGTCTCAAGCCTTTAACACTGGAGAGTGCCTTTAATATCCGGTATAGGCCACTACGGCGGGCTATAAGGCTACAATAGAAGATTGTAGATGAGATGACAGTGATGGGCCTGTCGTGCTGGCGGTAAGCAGGAAAGGTGGAAGGCTTATGCAGTAAGGCACCATGTTGACATATGGTGTATGTGATATACGCCAATAGTTCAAGTTTTTTCCCAGTGTTTAGTCTTTTTTAAACCATAACACTATATGATAATAAAAAAATAAAAAAGCATTCATAAAACCTTTTGTGCACTTATTTTACAACATTGTTAAAATAAGTATAAATGTATGAGAAAATTCATATTGTCACCTCATTCAAATTCATAATATACTTCACATATCTCTCATGCAACAGAACATTGGCAAACGACATTTCTTTACAGATATACGCCAATAGTGGTGGACCCTAACAAGAACAGAAATAATTTTCAGTTATTCTATTCCCCAGAGCCAAGAAAGAAAGTGGTTTTAAATTGAACGGCACAGAAGCTAGATTGTGTGTGATGTAGGAAGTAACCAGTTGCATCCCTGTCTCTCTGAGAGAACATGCTCATCAGATCTGAGGCAGGAGAGGATTGGATTGCCTTGTTGAGAGAGCTGACACACCACTCACTCCCTTCCATCAGAGAACCTAAGAAACAAAATTCACTTTGGTGAGGCCCAGCCTCCTAATGGCTGCCTGAATTCCGAAGCAGGGTATCGAAAATATTTTCTTTTACCTGCACTGTTGGTGCGGAGAGACGAGCAGGCTATATGGAAATGTATTGTCTGAACACCTGAGCATCTATTGGACCTAGGAAACCGCCTGACAAAGAGGAATCACACAGCACAGCTGTAATGATGGTACCCTTCCAGGGACCACATTAAAGTAGTTAACACCTTGTGATCGAGTGAGAGGCCATAGGAGTAAAGAACCTTTGGGCCATGTGCCAGCAGAACGTTCAAGTCCTAAAAGCAATTGTGTTAATCAGAGTGGGCTATGCAAACTGTGCACTGTGAATGAGTAATACATATTTTTATCTGCAGATCTAAGACATTTCCATTTCTTTACAATACAGTGAACATGTATAGTACAGGGGCGAGCTGCCTCTGCTAAGTCGGAGTAGCATTGCCCCACTGCTGTCAGAGTGGGAAAAATAAAATGCTAATCAAGTTATTATCATTTTATTTTTCGTAGGCTGGGGCCTGGTTGGGGAAGGGCAGGGCTGCTGTAACAGGGGAGGAGTGGTTTCCACACTCCAGGTGTACTTGATGGTTTGGTTGGCCGTCTTGGGCCGGCCAAACAGTCATGCGCACTTTGCCTGTTCCTCACCAGACTGGAATGCACAGCCTGGTCAGAAACATACACAGGCTGCCAGTCCCCGTCTGAGCACCAACCACGGCGCTCAGACCAATCACAACTCTTTAATGCTGCAATGTTGTGATTGGCTTAGGGGAGCCTGTGTGCTCAGACCAATCACAACACTGCACTGCAGCAGTATTTTGATTGGCTTGGGGGAGCCTGTGTGCTTCTGCTTCTGGGACTCACTGGAGAAGGATACACAATGGTGGAGAGGCAGGTCACGGCATCTGTGAGGAGGTAAGTGTATTTTTTTTAGTATTTTGTCCCTACCCCCTTTTCCTTCCAGCCGCCACTGGTATAGTATATAAAAATGGCAGGATTGTTCCTTTACATCTCAACTTACTGAAACATCTCTATTTTCTCCTGTTCAAGAGGTATAGAGGAATGCAGGGTTTGTCTGTCAACCCCCCAAATAAACAGAATGATGCACTAAACAGTTTGCACATGATCACTGCAATCCAATCTGTTCTTTGCAGGGTTTAGGGTAGGGTATTTTGAGCCAACACCAAACTAGAACTAGGAACATGTGCTTCTTCTGCAAATGTATGCTTTCAGCAGCCCCCAAACTTATGATATATATGCTTGGAGTGCGTGAAAGGGGGGCCCAGGCCAGGGGAAGCAGCCTCAGGCAGGCGGCACCATACAGCGAAGACATGCTCTTGTGAAATATCAAAACCAAGGCCTCCAACTGCACAGTGCGTTGTGACGAATGGCGTCGACTTAGGACATACTACTTTTGTACTTGTTCCTGGCTAACTGAGACTAAATTCCCCAAATGGGGCACAAAAAAAACCAAGATTCACAGCCCTATCTACAGGAGAGCTATTAACACAGGACCACTTGTAGAGACGAGCAGGAAACTAAGAAAACAAGGAAACGCACACATTGAGCAGAAGAAACGCAGTGGCCATGAAGCGGGTGCTGCACTGAGCAAGGGAAATGAAAGAAACACACTTGTGGGAAGTGCTCATTGAAAAAAAATTGTCTCTGTGCCAGGAAATAAAATAGAACAAGTGGAACAAGTCCTGTGACACTGCTCCATGTGAGTTAACTATTGAATTTTTAACTACACCGACAAATACATTTTAAATGCAGGGGTGGGCTTTAAGGTCACAAAGTAGAAAACAACATGTCTGTCTCGAAGAGACAATGCAAGTTCTTTCTAGGCTCGACCTCAAAAGGGCTGTGGGCAAAATTCTTGATATAATCTCTTAAATTATTCTGCAAAGCATTCTAATCCACTGTTGTTTAGCTTTGTTTTCCAGGTACGGCCAGCCGTTGACCCAACCGCTCTCTAGTTTACTATAACGTGCTCCAGTCTGTTATGTTTTTTGTGTTTTGCTCACAGGGAAAAACCAGAATCCCTCTCCGGCGATCGTCCATTCTGTCACTAATGTGATCTCTGTTATGATCTTTGGGCACCACTTCTCCAGAGACGATAAAGAATTCCCTCAGCTCATCAAAGCAAATGATGTTATTGCTAGCAGAATAGGCAGCGCGTGGGGCAGGGTGAGTCTTAGGATGACTTCATATTCTTTTTTAAGTTCAAGAAAAAGTTTATTGAAAAGATTAATATGATCATAAAATCAATACTTCGTAAACGCACTCATTTGTTAATACATAAATACATGAAGATGTAATATAGCCTTATAGCCCGCCGTAGCAGGCTATACCAGCTATTAAAGGCCCGCTGAATCGTTAAAGGCCCGAGCCAAAGGCGAGGGACTTTAACGAGACAGTGGGACTTTAATTGCCGGTATAGCCCTGCTACGAAGGGCTATAAAGCTATTAGAACATTCTGCCACTAGAGGGCAGAATGTTCTAACAAATTAAACAAAGGGTTCTCGAAGCTCGAGGGGATATAAATCCCCTTGAGCTTCGAGAAGCCTTTGTAGAAAATTGGAATGTTGCTCTGCGGGCCTTTACCGGCCCTAGAAGCAGGGAGCACTCCATTGTCTGCAATGGAGCCCCCCAACATTCCAATGTTCTAATCAAGAATAATGATTTATATAATCCATTAAAATAGTAAAAGGATAATATAGAAGATGATATGAATACAATCAAAGGTTCACAAAAATCGTAAATAACAGTACATGTCAAAAATACACAACTTTAAAGGGTGTTAAAGGAAATGATAAATTAAGCATAATATAAACAAAACAATAGGAGGTAAAGGAGGCTTGGTAACTTCTTGTTGTGAGGGAATAGGTAAAGAAGTTTTCTTCACGGTATCATCTAGGAACTGTGTGAGTGGGCCCCAGAGGTGAAGTTGTTTAGTAGCAAGAGAGATAGGATGAACAAGTGCTGTATCGAGGCGGTGATTATGACATACAGCATACCACCAAGCTAAATAGGCCAATTTAGAAGAGTCTTTCCAGTTTTTTTATATTTGCTGAAAAGCCACAGCTATGAACAAATCAATAAGTGGTAACCGAGATTGACTCGTTTTCTAATCCGATTATAAACTACCTAGGAAAATGTTTGTGATAGAGAGGGTAATTGTGATGTGAAAGATAGTGTTGATTTGGTGCCAGACCTGCTTCCAGAATATAAAAACATGTGGACAGGTGAATAGCATGTGATAAAGATCTGCGTCAATCTATGAACATGTCCAGCAGGTGTAAGAATTTGTGGTGTGTATTTTATGTCGGTATGTGGGGGTAAGAAATAATCTATTGTAAATAAAGAAGAGTGTTTGTGTTGTGCTGGTGCTCTGGATGATTTCCTGAGTTTTGTCGAAATTTAGTTCCAAAAAGAAATAGGCCAATTCATTCCCAGGTCAGATTCCCATGAGAGTTCCACCTTGGTTTTGTCTTTGATCTCAGGGGGTGCCAATAAACCGGAAAAAATGGTGGACGCTTTGGGGTTTATGAACAAAAGGTTATGCCATGGGAAAAGGGTTTGGCAGGGGAAGGAAGGTGAAGATTTGAGTTTAGCGTAAGTATCCAATATTGTGTTCTGCAAGATAAAAAATGTAGGTTTAAAGGAAGAAGGCAAATGATAAAGAGTTTGCAGTTGCATAAATTGAATGGGTGGGCCCTGATCTAAAAATTGATGAACAAAAAGTAGACCTTTGTTTCCCCAAACCTTCCAGTATATAGGTTTCCTGTTAAAAAGTGTTTGTTTATTTTGCCAGATTGTGGAATTAAGAAAAGTGTCCAAATTATGTGCCTCTAAGTGAATGCAGTGGATAATAGTTTACAAGATTGCTTAATTATGGGAGTAGAGAGCTTTTGTGGTTTACGAGTAAAGGAGATATATTCCTGAAATGAGAAGGGAGCCAAAAATGAGGTCTCAAGATCCACCCAAAGAGGTTTATTTTCAGATTGATTAGTGATCCAATTTGATAGTTGTCGTATCTGAAAGGCTTTGAGATAATTGGAGAAATGAGGGAAATTGACACCGCCTTCAGATTTTGGTCTTGTTAATTTCTTCAACGCCATTCTTGGTTTTTTAGCGTTCGATAAAAAAGAAGTCAAATTAGAATTGATCTTTTGAAAGAATTTAGATGGAATGGATAATGGAATGTTAGAAAGAATATACAACACTATCGGAGTCAACATCATTTTGATTGTGTCAAGACGCCCCCACCAAGAAAGGTCGAGAGGATGCCATCTTGCAGTCAGTGCTTTAAGTTTGGCAGAACATTTGTCTATGTTTAAAGAGATAGATGTCTTTATAGAGGGGGGAGAACCAAATGCCAAGATATTTTATATGTTTAGGGTTCCAAGTGAAGTTAGAAATCTTAAAATCATCCTTAAAGGTGTATTTGGTTAAGGGTAGTATAAGCCTCGACACTGGGACACTAAATAGTGCCCCAAACCATGGCACAATAGCTGCTGCATTTGCAGTTGTTCATATTCATTATCATCCATTTAAATCCTTTGGACACCATGTTTTAACTTCTTGACTCCTTTTTTAAAATTTTTAATCCACATGCAAGGAAATGCCAATTTCCTGTGTTTTTCATATTCATGATGGTCCATCCAAACCTCTTCAATCAAGAATACGTACTGAAGCATATTTCATCAAAAGCAGTTTATTGAAAACCCAATGCATTTCGGGCCTCCAGGGGCCCTTCGTCAGGGGTAACTGGAAAAGCAATTAAACAAACATTACTTTAATATACAATGCGCCACTTTATATACGAAATTTACTTTCTAATCCAGTGTTTCCTCATTTAAAACCATCATCATGCAGTGTAATAACACACAATGCTCTAACTGGAAGCCTATTGATATTCCCCTCATGATTAAATGACATGTTGTAAATATGTTTTTGGTCTAATTTTGTTGGTGTGCATAAAAGATCACCACATCGCCTCTCAACTCATTGATTTACCCATCCTGTACCCTCACCTCTCCTTTCGAAACCATGGCCCACGTTCTTATTACACTACATCCCTCTTCCTGAGACTTTCATCCGCGTACCCCTCTACAGCTCACAACTGTCAAAAACAGGCTCCCCACCATATCTCTTTACTTTTCCTGTCATACGATACACGTTATTTTAAACTGCTCACTCTTTCCTTCAACTCACAACCGCCTGCTTAAACATTTCACCTTTATTACACATAATCGTAACGATGTTAACCTAACGTCTAAGTCTCACTGTTATCTTTTCAAACTTTCCATTTATCATCTTACAAATCCCCCTCACATACCTGCTTATAAACATCCCATCTTCGCTCCTCGTCTCAAAAAGGGTATCCTTTGACATTTCAAAGCACCTGGTATTTAAACCTAACTTACGCCCCTCCTTCCGAAAAAAACCCTCCCATTTACGCGACGTGATTACCACCTATCACACTCTAATCACTCCGAACTATCTCCAGCACTACAGTTCCCAGATTGCATCATACCAGTAAAAAAACAACACCAACATTAAAATCTCCTATACGCATTTTCCCTCCAAAAAAATTTCAGTGCATCTTTATATGATTTGAAACTCTAAGCAAAATCCCGTGTTTAATGTCACATTTCCAGATTGCTTCTGACAGTCAACGAAAAATAAACTGTCTGCGTGAAATATGATGTTCCGCCTTGCACGTGGTTCATAGCTTCCTCTATGTGAATCCCTTGTGTTCCGTTTTCATTTGGGTGCAAACCCGGTGGGGCCAGTTCATTGTAGACATCATGTGTGGATGGGTTGTACACCTTAATTGCATCAAATTACTCCTGCTAATCGTCCAAGCTTAACAAAGCGTGCTCAATGGTAACGTGCCCAGCCCAAGTGGCACGTGATACAATAAGCCTCGACACTGGGACACTAAATAGTACCCCAAACCATGGCACAATAGCTGCTGCATTTGCAGTTGTTCATATTCATTATCATTCATTTAAATCCTTTAGACACCATGTTTTAACTTCTTGACTCCTTTTTTAACATTTCCAAACCACATGCAATGAAATGCCAATTTCCTGTGTTTCTCATATTCATGATGGGCCAACCGAACCTCTTCAATCAAGAATACGTACTGAAGCATATTTCATCAAAAGCAGTTTATGAAAACCCAATGCATTTCGGGCCTCCATGGGCCCTTCGTCAGGGGTAACTGGAAAAGCAATTAAACAAACATTACTTTAATATACAATGCGCCACTTTATATACGAAATTTACTTTCTAATCCAGTGTTTCCTCATTTAAAACCATCATCATGCAGTGTAATAACACACGATGCCCTAACTGGAAGCCTATCGATATTCCCCTCGTGATTAAATGACATGTTGTAAATATGTTTTTACAACATTAGATTAGATTATAGCTCGCGCTATATTAAACTTTTTTTTCCCCACAACGCATGCGCAACAATGAGAACAATCACGCATGCGCATCCGAGAGATCCACACGCAGGCACAGACTCTTTCCAATCGTGCATGCGCTGTCGAGAGATTCACACGCTGGAACAGACGCCTTCCACACGCGTGCGCACGACAGAGAACATTCGCCCATGCGAGTCTCAAGCAACCATCACCGCACCCGCTCTGAGTAATTACGCTAGACTGCTTAAACGGGCATACCGTACAAGGTGTGTCAACTATCCACTAAGTGGACGGATTATCCTTATTTGGGCATCAGGCGCATCCGAAAATTATCCTATGACTGCCAAACCAATTAGGGAATCTTAGCATAAATACCACACGGCGTGAATCCACAGTTACTACCAGCGGAGCAGCGTGTGGAGTAGCACGGAGGAAAACTCGTCCCCAGCCTGTGAGTATAGGGTGAAACAACAAACCATTTCCCTTCCAAAAAGTGAGTACAAAGTACTAAAACCGATTCTCTGTCCATCTAGATTGCAAAATTAGCAATCAACCCCAGACGTTCTTGAATGCTCATGAAGCAAGACAACCTTTAACAATGAGAATGACCAAAAAGTTTTCAATTAACTCTATGTGTGTTATCTATGTTGTATGTCTTGTCTGTCATTTTCCTTTACAGGGCTAATGTGCCAATGGTGTTCCGGGTGACTGCACCTGTATGAGCCACCCTAATCAGGGTAACCATATTCATTTTTTCTTTTTTTGTTCTTTTCAGGTCATGCAAATGCATGGTCCTGAGTCAAAAACCGCTGTAGGCACATTATAGCCTTAATCTAGCATTAAAACACTGTAAATAGTCCTGCACTTTTGGTTATTTACACAAACTATAGAGATACGTGAGTAAGGTGGGGAAGTTGTGCCCCCGTCCTGAAGAAGGAGCATATGCTCGGAAACATGTCGACGCACACCTGAGGTACTGTCCATAGTCACGACAGATAATTACCTTGCACTGCACTTCTTTTAACAGTACCAGCCCGGGGTTGTGAATAAAGTTTTTTCCTATACACCCACAAGCCAGGCACTTTTTAAACCTTCACTATATCCCACCACTCACATTAAATACCCCAACCACTTCCACCACATACACCACACATAGTCCATACTTTCAGTGCTCCCGCGTAGTCGTAGGTCGCAGCACGCCGCATCCCGTTAGAGGGGTGCGAAGACCCCTATGATGAAGCATGACACCAAGGGGCCTGTTGGTGTGTGAGGGGTATTTTACAAAACATTGAGTGTCCCCACACCTGTGGTAGACACTTTACCTTCCCACTGTAAGTAGGATTCCTTGTGTTCGGATCTATGACAGAATATCGAAAGTCAGAATATCGAGATACAAAAATATCGCAACAAAAATATCGATGTCAACAATATCGACGTCCTATCTACAACAAGGTAAGTACAAAAATATCGAAAAAATATATAGATGTCAAAAATATCGTTTTAAAGAAAATATTGTTATTTTTTAATTAAAAACATGTAAAATTAATTAAAAAAATACTTAAAAATATAATAAATATAGTTAAACATATTTTAAATTATTTAAATTAATAAGTAATATACATGATTTAATAAAAAAATATTAAACAAATACATATAATAGATAATATATATACTTAATAATCAGTTTTAATAATTATTGTAATAACTTATAAATAATTAAACATATTATAAATTACAAATTCAACTATAAACATAAAAAAACACATAAATACAAATTTAATATTTATACAAAAAAAATAAAAAAATACTTTTAATATTTCTACAATGAATTATATACTACATTAAGTAAAACAAAACAAAAAATATTAAACAACAGAGGAAATAAAATACTATTCCAACTACCAAAAAAAAACAGTAAGGAAAATGTTGGATAGCGTAGGGGTAAAAATTACTATTTCCACTCCAGAGAGTGCAACAGTAGGGAAAACATTGGATAGCGTAGCGGTAAAAATTACTATTCCAACTCCAGAGAGCGCAACAGTGGGGAAAGTGTTGGATATCGTAGGGTTGAAAATTACTATTCCAACTCCAGAGAGTGCAACAGTAGGGAAAGCATTGGATAGCGTAGGGGTAAAAATTACTATTCCCACTCCAGAGAGTGCAACAGTAGAGAAAGCATTGGATAGCGTAGAAGTAAAAATTACTATTCCCACTCCAGAGAGTGCAACAGTAGGGAAAGCGTTGGATAGCGTAGGGGTAAAAATTACTATTCCCACTCCAGAGAGTGCAACAGTAGGGAAAACTTTGGATAGCGTAGGGGTAAACATTACTATTCCCACTCCAGAGAGTGCAACACTAGGGAAAACGTTGGATCGCGTAGGGGTGAAAATTACTATTCCAACTCCAGGGAGTGCAACAGTAGGTAAAGTGTTGGATAGCGTAGGGGTAAAAATTACTATTCTCACTCCAGAGAGTGCAACAGTAGGGAAAGCGTTGGATAGCGGGAGGGTAAAAATTACTATTTCAACTCCAGAGTGTGCAACAGTAGAGAAAGCATTGGATAGAGTAGGAGTAAAAATTACTATTCAAACTCCAGAGAATGCAACAATAGGGAAAGCGTTGGATAGCGTAGGGGTAAAAATTACTATTCCAACTCCAGAGAGTGCAACAGTAGGGAAAGTGTTGGATAGCGTAGGGGTAAAAATTCCAATTCCAACTCCAGTGAATGCAACAGTAGGGAAAGCGTTGGATAGCCTAGGGGTAAAAATTACTATTCCAACTCCAGAGTGTGCAACAGTAGGGTAAGCGTTGGATAGCGTAGAGGTAAAAATTACTATTCCAACTCCAGAGAGTGTAACAGTAGGGAGAGTGTTGGATAGCGTAGGGGTAAAAATTCCAATTCCAACTCCAGTGAATGCAACAGTAGGGAAAGCGTTGGATAGCCTAGGGGTAAAAATTACTATTCCAACTCCAGAGAGTGCAACAGTAGGGAAAGTGTTGGATAGCGTAGGGGTAAAAATTACTATTCCAACTCCAGAAAGTGCAACCGAAGGGAAAGTGTTGGATAGCTTAGACATTAAAAATAACATACTTATAAATACATTTATATTTTAAAATATTAAAAATATTATTTATTAAATAAATCTAAACTATTTACAAATACCAATAAATAATTATTAAAAAACAATATTTACCAATTAATAATTATTATCCAATAAATTAATTACCAATACACAATTATAAATGTAATATCTACTTAATTACATATCAATTACTTTACACACTATTCCCCTATTAGTGCACAACAAACACCAATATTAAAATAATACACTTAACAGAATTATCAATTAATAAATTAATACAAATTAATTACCAATAATAAATAATAATTACCAATTAATTATTAATTAACAATAATATAATTACCAAAAACAATTAATAAAAACAGTATTACTTAATTACATTTAAATTACTTCCCACCCTGTTCCCCTATAACTCATAACCCGCTATAGAACATAATTATCAATTAATCAATTATTTAAAATAAATTACTAATTAATAAAAAATAATTACCTAATAATTAATCATTAATTTATAATTCCTAATAAATAACTAAATATTTTACTATAATTAAATTACTTCCCACCCTATTCCCCTGTAAACCCATAACCCACTACAGAACATAATTATCAATCAATCAATTAATTAAAATAAATTACTAATGAATAAAAATTGATTGCCTATTAATTAATAATTAATTTATAATTCCTAATAAATTAATAATTAATTTACTATAATTAAATTACTTCCCACCCTATTCCCCTGTAAACCCATAACCCACTACAGAACATAATTATCAATTAATCAATTAATTAAAATAAATTGCGAATTAATAAAAAATAATTACCTATTATTAAAAATTAATTTATAATTCCTAATAAATGAATAATTAATTTAGTATAATTAAATTACTTCCCACCCTATTCCCCTATAAACCCACAACCCGCTACGGTACTAAAATACAAAATGTACTTTAATGACAATAAAAAAATAATAATACATATTAAGTAAATAATAATATACATAAAAATCATATAAAAATGGATATTAGTAACATCGATATTACTAACATAGATATTAGTAACATTGATATTACTAACATAGATATTAGTAACATCGATATTACTTACATAGATATTAATTCCGTCACATTTTTATTAGGATTTTATTTTTTTCTGCCTTGTGCTTTTGCATATTCTGTATTTTCTCATTTAGCGTTGTTTATGGCAGAATACGTTTTAAATCCCATATTACATGGGTGCTCTGTCACTTGCTTTTGGTGCCCTAACTTTCTCACTGGAGTGTTGAAAACTGTATCAGAGTCAGAGATACTGCCACAGCCGCAAGATATAGGAGACTCTTCCCGAAATAGGTAGCAGAGATCTGTGATTGTTGTGGATCCCAGTTGTTCGTGGTGGACACAAATGGACTTAGGAAATTGGGTGAATAGGGACCAGATGAAGAAGAGGTAGATTAAGGAGGGTTCACATATGTAGGAAACTGGACTTTGAAGCTCTGAGGGAGGGAAGCTGCAACGGTGATGTGAGTTGTGGTTGACGTCTAGCTTGGTTACACAATATGGCACCTAGAAATAAACACTAATCACTGTAGGGAATCCAAGCTCAACCATAGAAGCTTGGCACAAACAGCAAGACTTTCCTTGGAGAATACAAATTAGAATCAGGACTTCCATAGGCAAGGTTTAATCTATGTCACCTTGCCTAGTCCCTACATAGAATCACTGTAGTTGTACGGTTAATACCACAACAACTTCCTACTTATGTTGTAAGTTTTCTGACAACGCAGTTTCTAATTTAGTTTTGTCTTAGACACTTGCACAAACACTTGTTCCACACACCTACTCACATAAATAAGAGTGTGATGCTTCATGTCTGTCTAGCCATAATTCATAATGCATCTCCATTAGAAGTAAATTGTCAAACAAGAACATTCAAGAAGTAATCTACTAAGTTTCCTTCAATATGTTTGTTACATGTATGATCTGAAAAGGACACTCTGATAATCAATACAATATATTTTATTGCAGCTCTTTGATGCTTACCCTTGGCTGATGCGGCATATTCCAGGACCTCATCAGGATATCTTCAGGAGCAATGCCTTCATGGAGGGATTTGTGAAGAAGGAAATCCAAAGTCACAAAGAAAAAGGAGTGACTGAGGATCTCCAGGACGTGATTGATTTCTACCAAACTAAAATATCAAAAGTAAGTGTTTACTTCTCCCATGTTGGCTGCTCTAGTCAAGCTCCCTGGGGGTGCTTTCTACATAGAAAACACAAGCAATGATAAGAAAAAAAATCAATCTTTATGACTTATTGGTTTCTCATGCAAGGGGGTATCTATAGAACAATGAAGAATAGTGTGTGGGTAAATATTAATACGCTCTGGAATCACAATTTCTGAATAACCTTAGCTCAATTAACAAACCAACTGAGCTTTCAAAAGCCATGCCTTTTTAAGGTAATACATCCTCACCTGGCAGATTTTGTAAACAATCCTTCTTAATCTGTAAAAAGGAGTGGCCCTAGAGTTTGTTACTTATGGGAACAAACAGCAAGCACATTCCCAGCAAGCCAACAAAACCCTTGAGACAGAGATCCTTTCAAAGCTTCCCAAAGGAAGTGAAAGGCGAAAAATGTGGCTATTTACAGAACAAAAAAATGAATAAATACTTAACTGTTCACTAATTCTATTATACTTTCTTTCTTTTCCTCTTTAATATCTGCTACTAAATAGTTTGATTTCTCTTTTCAGAGGGAGATACTGCTTGTTCAAATCACTCCTCAACCTGAAGTTATTGAAGTATTTTATTTTCTTCCATTCCTCTGGATAGAGGAATCAATTATTCTCACCCATGACTACTGCAGGCATGAGCCCTCATCCACATTCATTAGCCCCATGTCAGCGTTTATAATATACCCTTACTCTAAACTAGCTTACCAAATGTTATTCATACCTACTAGAAAATCTATAGAAATTCATTCTGCAATTCACTGTACTAATTTCCATCAATTCTATTTTATGACCAAGACTAGAATGCTCTACATCAGTACTCAGTCTGCAAGTTGTTAATATTCATAAGCATAAGCCATAATAGGCTGTTTCAATATTTCACATTTGCTGAATTTTCGAAATAATAATCCATTTAGGAACCTCCTGATGTTGCTTCTACATTTGATGAGCATAACATGGTCCGCCTTGCAGCTGAATTGTTTCTAGCTGGGACAGAGACCACCACCAGCACGCTGCGCTGGGCACTGCTTTACATGGTGAAACACCCAGAAATCCAAGGTGAGGGTTAGGATGGGTACTACTGATTGTAGTTTGTACCCCATGTAGTATGAATTCAGAAGTCTAAGGAATGGGCATGTTCAGTGGATTAGCAAATGTAATGAAATAATTATATTTGGGGTGCATGATATTCCACTAGGAAATAGATGTTTAATTGCAGTTTTGACACAATGTATGTGGTCTGTCAAACCCACTCCAAAACAAGCACCAGTTACAGAAAGTACTTTATAGTGTGTACAGGGGAACAGTAGATTTCTACTTAAGCGCCAGCTTTCTCAACGCGGGCTGATAGTTGCTGATCGTGAGCATACGCGGCCACTCGCAATGAGAAACCTGACCTCCCGGTGTTGTGAATCTCGCCGGGAGGTTTATTTTCCACGTTCGCGATCGGCAACTTGATTTTGCTGATCCCGAACGAGGAAAAAGTCTTGTTGTAATGTCATTTTGCTCGCTCGCGGTTGCCAACTTGCCGTTGAGGACCGCGAGAAAGCAAAAAATGACCGCTGCACTACGCTACATATGTTTGTACTGTGCTATGTGCAAATCGCGTAGTGCGAAGTACTGCAAACTACGTGAGCATAGCGTAGTACTTTGCCCAGGGTTACTTAAAACCTCCTCTATTTTTATCACAATTTTTGACATCACATTACCTTGGACCATGTTAATACAAGAAGGAAGAGATGAGAAGTAAGCTTTGACACCAGTGAAAGCAAAAAATGCCATAACTAGAAGTAAACAAAGTAAAATAAAGTACAAATGGGTAAATAGTTGAACATTTATATTTTAATTCATAACAACATTTAGCCAAGGGTGCAGCCACTATAAGTCTAATCACCCCACATCAGCCTAACAAACCAACAGTTGATGCTTCATAAATGATTATAGAGACTTTTCTCTTTTTCTACTGACTGGTTGATGCGCTACAAAATATCAATATGAACTGATGGATGAACCAGTTTAGTTGGACTGTTGTTGTTTTGTGCTAGTCGTGTTGACCTAGGGCCGGTAAAGTGATTGCTACTAGTGAGCCTGCAGTACTGATTCCGCCACCCTATAAAGTAGCCTTCCACACCTGTCTCAGGCCTCTGCCACTGCAGGACCTGGTGCACAGTGACTTGGCATTTAAAGTTGCTTCCCAAGCCTGATAGTCCCATTTTACTACATGTAGGTCATCCCTAAGGTAGGCCCTAGGTTCCCCTGTGGGCAGGGTGCTGTGTAAGTAAAAGGTAAGATATGTGCCCTCATTTTGTGGCTTGTCCTGGTAGTGACACACAGTCTATTTGGTAGTGACACACAGTCTATTTGGTTTCTTACTGCTGTGAGGCCTGTTCTTCATAGGTTTGCATTGGGAATTCCCTGATATGTTTTTCAGTGGTAATTTCTGATCTGAAATGAGTAGTATTGCCATGTTTGGTATGTTTGGAATATAGGTGATAAATCCTGCTTATTGGTGAAGGAGGTGTTTTCATTTCTATTTAAGAAATGCCACTTTTAGAAAGTGAAATGGAACTAGCTGTTCATTTTACTACTGTCAATCACTAAAAAGAGAGGGATCACATTACTCAATATTTTGATCCAATTATATAATCATTTCATTATTTTAAATATTTTTGTTATATCCACAAGAATTGTTTTGCTGCTGGATGAGGAGCAACATTACACTGTTTACCAACAGGGGACTGCGCTTTTGAATTAAAAGAGCAACTGAAGGAATTTGTTTCAATCAGGTTGCATCTAAAATAAATCCCCATTGGATGGTGGCCCTGAACTATAGTCTTTGGGCACCTTGTGTTGATTTCTGCTTATGACTGGTAGCAGTGTAGATTTGTATATACTTGTCATTATATGCTGAGGTTGAAGTCATTTTATGTTTTTTTTGTGCAATGTGTATTTTTGTCTTAATTCATTTATGTCTAAATGTGTACAAAGTATAACGAGTTAGTGTGTAATGTTGCGCCTTATCCATCAGCAAAACAATTTTTGTGGATATAACAAAAATATTTAAAATAATGAAATGATTAAATAATTGGATTAAAATATTGAGTAATTTGGTCCCTGTCTTTTTAGTGATTGATAGTAGTTAAATGAACAGCTAGTTCCTTTTTTCCTTAAATTCTAATATTGACCCATTCTATCTGGGCGTTATAGGGTCCACCCCATCTTTGATACACTTTTATAAAGTGGGTACTTCTATGTGCGTATGACTCATTGTGCTTTGCAGCCTTACTCCAATTTGTGTTATGGGAAAAGTGACAGCTGGGCTTGTGCATACTTTCCAGACAGCCATCACACAGGAAGGTTTGAGTGTAACAAGGTTACATCTGCATTCATCTGCATACTGAATGATATTCTTGGGGTGTTAGAGAGAGATATAGGCCTCACCTACATTGTACATTTCCCTCACTGACGCTGACTGTAGGGCACTATTGTAAAGTGTGTAGTGTTTTCTGAGTTGCCTCTAGTCCACCAACCTATTCCATCTGGGTTGGTCTTGAGCGCCAAGATGCTCCATGGAGTGGTAGTAGCACTATACAAATGTGACTTTACATTACATTACATTGTAAAGGCTGGTCCCTGCCCTAACACAAATGGCTTGTTTATTCCCTTCTGATGTCTGGTGCCAGAGCTGTGATTGAATGGGGGTGTTTTGCACTTCTAAAGTTCTTTTGAAGTTACTTCCACATCAAAGATATTTAGAGTATAAGTACAGGGGCTCTGGCCCCATGATTTTAGACACTGTGCTGACTTGTAACCAGATGCTGCTGGCCCTACATGCAATACCAAAGGGGATGATGGACGGAGCGTTTGAGCAAATCAAACACTCACCCCCAGTCAACTGTTCTGGGTTTAATCCATCATCATTCTTTAGCTCACTCCACCACCCCAGTTCAGACATGGCCATATGCAAATCAGTCTGACCCTGTGCCTCATGGGAACAGTTCAGCCCGAACTGCCAGGCCATGTCTTCCCTGGACCGGAAACAAGCATCCTGGGACCGGTTATGGGTTCATAACCCTCATCAGCCAGGCTATCTTGAATCCAGTGGCAAAGTGAGCATAGAGGAATAGAGAGACGGGTGTTTTCAATAAAAAGGTATTTATTGAACAGTCTTCTTTCTCAAGCATTGAAAATGAACTGCTACAATAGTAAATCTTACTATGAAGTACAATGCATATAATACGAACAGCATTATAAAGTAGTACTGTAAAAGCATGATATGGTTATTAAGCCATAAAGTGCATAAAATGTATAAAATACATAAAATACCTACAGTGATAAAAGGATGACTAAAAGTACTCATCTGGTTCTTCTAAATACGCCTACCCCGGTGTACCTCACCTATGTCCTAGTACGAGGGAGGACGAATAAGAGGAGTAGCTTAAGTTTAAGGAGTTCTCTGCCAGGAATCTGATTCCAGTAATTCTTTAAGAGATCTAATCAGCTCCGTACCTTTGGTTCTAGAATGAAGGAGGTCTTGTATCTCGCTCTCGGGACTCGATTTCCCAGATACCCACAAGGGTAGCCAGGAAACACTGGAGCTGGATTTCTCGGCAAGAGAAATGACAGAGTCTCGCAGTGCGTCTGCTGGAGGGTCGGCTTCCTTCGGCACTTGCTGCTGCAGGGCGTCGGGCAAGTAGATAGTCGATCTGCTCCAAATGCCTGTGTGTTTGTTTAGGCAAATCAAGGCATATTTATAGTTTGAAGGTGCTGAGTTTGACACATGTTTGGACTTAATTACGTCACTCAAAGTCTCATTTCTTGGAAAACGCTGGGAGTTCTAGGAGAACTTAATATTCAGGCAGGGGGAAGTCCCGGGCTGCTGAAGACGGGTTTTTCCAAGAAAACGAATGTTTTTAATTCTTGGAGCTTAATGGAAGTATCCATGCCGTATTTGGGCTGTATGGTTTAGGCCAAATATGGTAATGATTTCTATGCCTATATAAGGAAATTATAAAGTATACCTATATAAAGCCATGAATCGGGAAATGTAAACTAGGGTTCGAGATTCATTTACAACAGCCACTCCACGATTTTAAGTTCAATAAGCTAATCTAGTAAGCACTGAACATATCTAAAGCTAGTGTTTACAATCCCACCCCAATACATAAAATGCATTTGAACTGGGTATGCCGAAAAAATATTTTTAGCATTTCTACAGTATACAATATACTTAAGGGAAGAATTTCTAAGCATCCAGTCTGCAATTTGAAAAGAATCATGAGATTACATTTATGAAAACGTCTCTTAAATACAGAAGAAAAGTTAAGATCATTCCATAACATAACATGTCATAGCAATCTTTCTATTAATAGGGACGAGGCCAAATATTACTTTTTTTTGTAGTCAGTCTTCAAAAATGACTTGAATTTCTGGTTTTCTAGGAATAGTTCTACTTTAAACAGATTAGTCTGTGCCAAAGTCTGGGGAAAAAAAATCAATTTGCTATGACAAATAGAGTTCCAAATGTAAGAAGTCTTTGTTTCAAAAAACTTAAGGCCGAATTTCAGAGTTCAGAGAACACTGTCTGCATGATTCAAAAGTTATTCTCGGTGTCAGGAGAAAACATCAAGTCGTCTAGGCTGGCAAAGAAATTGTCTACCACAGTAGGTGAAAGTGGAACCACTTGATCTAGCAGACCAAATGTTCATAGATGAGAAGCATTGTCGTCAGCGCTTGTTGCCTCGTTAGCAATGGTCATATCAGATGGTACCTGTGTGCCTGGTGTTTCTCGTACTTCACCCTCAGTTAGACTTACTGGTGAGATCTCAATGAATGCCGTCATCAGGATTTGTAGCCGTTGGGGACAACACAATGCATGAGCCGTTACAGGACCTAGCAAGGCGTCGACATCCGATGGCAGGACTGATGGAAGTGTAAGACAAATGTCTAACACGCATTCCTCTCCGCAAAGCAGGCATCGTAGAACAGGTAAGATGCAATCTTGCCAGATTGGTCTGAACGAGAGAAGCCATGTCGTATTCGGATCTCTTAAACCAGCCAAGCCAAGAATCTGTATTATTCTCTCACGATACCTCTGGGCACAGACTGTTTGTTCCATGAGGTTCTGGGTATCGCCGGTTGCTGGACTTGCCATATTGGAGCAGAAGAAATAAAAATAGTATTCCTGCTACGAGTCCCAAGATGAGAGGTAGGCCGTCGAACACAGAGTGCACGAAATTTGGAAAAATGCAGAGGACTGCTTCAAATGGTGCTAACAGTCCAGAAAAAATTGTCTTAAATACATGTGCGATGCCACTGGTATCAGACATATTTAAGATTTGACTTAACATTTCTGCAAAATGTACAGGGCAGTTTGTTGATAATAATGCATGTATCTCTGCAGATGTCCTTGCAACTTGCAGATCATACGTTTCTTTTGATGATGTCAGTGGCACAGATTTTTGCAAAAGAATAGACTTTAGTCTGCTTAAAGTATTAATTTGTATAGAAGAAATATTCAGTGAAGGCCATATTGCCGTCTTACTGTCTGACTTGCGAGTTGGATACAATACTTGCATACAACAAGTGACCATGGACGACACACTAACCAGATAAACATTTCCTGGCACCATTCCACAGCAGCTGTGGTCATTCAACATAACGTAACTGCCATTGGATAGCTGCCTGCAAACAGGTTCTATCAGTGTGGAGGGAGTACCGTGCAGGTGGCATGAAAGGTTATTCGCAGAATCATCGCAGGCTCCGTGTAAATTAATACCCTGGCACAGAAGTGTACCACTTAGTGAATTTTTACAATTTTTCCGACTAAGGAATACTTCTTTCCCCTTATTTCAACATTTGTGTGTATATGGTAAAGTCCATGTTGACTTAATGTATTCTTTACCCAACCTTTCATACAGTCCTTCTGGTATATGGTGTAGACAATACTGAAATTGGAAAATCGTCCCTGGAATCATGATGGTGCCATGAATTATCCATTCTATTACAGGTTTCTCAGAAACGGGAAATTTATACTAGGGTCCGAGATTCATTTACAACAACGTTGCTCTTCTAAAATTCAAATGGTCTGGCAAGAGCTACGAATGATGAATATGTCACTGTCTGTCTTCAGGAACACACTTGATGCAGACAGAGGCGAGGCTGGAGGGCATAGGATACCAGATAATGGTTACTTCTGGGTATGACAAGCCCACAAGAGGGGTAGCAATATTAGCAATTAGTGCCTCGTGGACATACTTAAAGCGAAAAAAGAACCAGATGGGTCGTTGAGTGATTGCGAATCTAAGATCTATCCAGTTGCAACTAACAACATGCTGCATATACAGTTCCAATGAGGATGACCTTACTCGTATTCAGCAGATTCTGGTAGAACTAGCCATTTTTGAAAATCCCATAATTATATGTGGGGACTTTAATGTGACCATGTTCCCCAAGTATGATCGTTCAAACAGGAATTGTGGATCTAGCAATATAGCTACATGTGCCGCCCTGCATCACCTGGTGAAAACATATGGGTTAGTCTATAATTGGCACAAATGCTACATTATCAGGGTATACATACTACTCGTATCCTCATCGGCATTCTTCTAGGTTGGATATAATATTTGCCATATGCCAGGGATATCTCAACCTGTCGGTTCCCCATGCATATTTTCAGATCATAAGCCAGTGCTGGCTAGGTTTGCTACCTCAGGGGATGTTGATGCCTGTATCAATGCTTCAACATGCATCAACATATAGCATAGCTGCATAGCTGCATATGCTGATGACGTGGCTGATTTAATCTCTGATCCATCAGTATCCATGGTAGAAATTTAGCGGGAACCTCGGATATTCAGGTTACTCCTTGGACATAAGCTCAAAAGTTCAAAAAGGCAATTTCTTTTTAATAAGCCCAGTCCCAAAGGTGGCAGGAGATATGTTGATACAGCACAATATTTGGGAGTCCAACTCTCTCAATGGAGAGGACATTGTGTTTTTTTAAATTATGAGTCAGTTCTGGCTAAAGTGAGGGACTTGTTTGAGAAATGGAACAGGCTACCATTAGGACTTATGGGACATTTTGACCTGATCAAAATTGTGATCCTGCCTAAATGTATATATTTATTCAAACTATTTCTTTATATATAACAGTTGCTTTCTTCTGTTGGTTTAAAAGGTCTTGGGTCCAGTTTATATGGCAATATAAATGTTCTCGCTGCTCAATATGGATCCTGCAACTAGCGAAAGATAAAGGTGGGTGGAAACTTCCTATCTTAAAGTACGAATATTGGTCTGCTACCTCAAAGCGCATATTTTAGGTAATGGTTTACCATGAAACCTGGTACTTTCGGTCTCTATATTTTGAAGGTGGCCCAAGGCTACGGTTCCACAATCCCTCTTACTTTAAGCATACTCAGTTTAAAACCCTCCAGGTGTTTTACCACGTGTTGCAAAGTTTAAGAGCTAAATTTTCAATTCTCTCTCTCACTCGTTATACATCTCTATGGTTTATCCCAGATTTTCCTTCTTTTTCTAATGATCTGCAACCAATGAACTAGTCCAAGTCGAGCCTTCAATCCGTTGGCCAGCTGTTTGCAGGGCATCAGATCTTATCCTTCTCATATTTAGGGCCTCATTATGAGTTCGAAAGCCCATGGAACACCGTACCCGCAGTCGGGCCGCCACGATCTCTGTATTACCAGTTGGTCTTGTTAACTTTGCAAAGACCGCTGACACCGCAAGCCTACCACTGACTGCGGCGGCCGTGGAATCGGCCTTTGAGGCTTTGGGAGGCTCGGACCACCATTGAAACTGCTGGCCCAATTACGAGTTGCTTTAAGGCTGGCTCGACCATGGCAGTCCAACCACCACATCTGAGAGGTAAACATCAATTTGTACCGGTCATGACACCACGTACCATTACTACACAAGCGTTACAACACATGCGCTGTAATAACGCGTAGCCATTTCTATGCATGTTATCATATCACATGTGCTGTAACAAATCATGCGTTGTAATGCGAACCACATTGTTGTGAGGAAATGGAGGTGTTTCCTCAAAACGCCGTGCAACGATCGCCGCCCTTCTGACGACGCAGGAAGGAGAACAGAGGACATGAGGAGAGAGAGGTAAGAGGGGCTGTTTTTAAGGGTTTAGGGTAGGGTGAGGGTCGTGCAGGGGTAGTCTTTTAGGATTAAGAGTAGTGTTGTGTTTAGGGTAGTTTCAGGGGGTTGTGCAGGGGAGTGTTTGGGTGTAGGGACAGGATTGGGGGTCGGAGGTGGGTTGTGCATGGAGTAGTGTTTTAGGGTTTAGAGTAGTGTTGTGGTGTTTGTGTAGTGCAGGGTAGTGATTTAGGGTTTAGGGTATTGTTGGGCTGTCGTGCAGGGTAGTGTTGTAGTGTAGGGAGCGGACTGGGGGAAGGGTGAGGGTCGTGCAGGGGGTAGTGTTTTAGGGTTTAGTGTAGTGTTGTTGTGTTTGTGTAGTGTAGGGAAGTGTTTTAGGGTTTAGGGTAGTGTTGGGGTGTCATGCAGGGTAGTGTTGTAGTGTAGGGAGCGGACTGGGGAAGGGTGAGGGTCATGCAGGGGGTAGTGTTTTAGGGTTTAGGGTAGTAGTGTGCTGTTTGTGTAGTGTAGGGTAGGGTATTAGGTTTTAGGGTAGTGTCAGGGGGGACGTGTAGGGGAGTGTTTTGTTGTGGGGACAGGACTGGGGGTCAGGGAGGGTTGTGCAGGGGGTAGTGTTTTAGGGTATTGGGTGGTGTTGTGTAGTGTAGGGTAGTGGTTTAGGGTTTAGGGTAGTGTTGGTGTGTCGTGCAGGATAGTGTTGTAGTGTAGGGAGCGGACTGGGGGTTGGGGGAGGGTTGTGCAGGGGGTAGTGGTATGCGAAGTAATGATCTGCGCTGTAAAAGGCAATTCTTATCTTATGCTTTTGCGTAGTAATGGTATGCGCAGTAAAACTTAGCGTAGTAATGGCATTTGCGATGTAAAAACATTGCACTAAAAGCATGCATAGTAATGGCATGCTAAGTATTGTCATATATTCCATCTGAGACAGTGGAAAGGGAAGGATATAAAGCCGAAACTCACCTCTACTCACCCCTACTCATCTTCTAATGTCATGGAGCCCATTAGAAATGTCCTGCAGCTGCTGTACCTGCTTGGCCACATTCAAAACTCACTCCTACCAGTTTCCATAGACTCCACTGCAAAATGATGGCTCACTATGGACCAGGCATGGGAGTTGGGGCCACTTAGTAATTTACATGTATACAGAGACCCTGTCTGGTATTGGTTCAAAACAACAATCATGAATACATCTGTAGGATGCCCTTCTAGGCCAAACCCTTGGTACTGCACAGGCACATTGTTCACAAATGGACGTATTTGCAACGTTGATTCAGTGATAGTGATGTGTGCATGATATTGTGTTCTCCAATAGCACCTCTTCACAAATATCACACCTGTCAATTTCTGCAACACACATCTTTTGCCCTTTCTCTCATGTCTGCCATGTTACTACTGATCGTCATTGTTCATACAGCTTGTCATATACCAACTATTGGTAAAGTGAGATTGAAATAACTACAACTACCATGAGGTCTTGTCACTCCAACTCCAACCAAGATGCTAGCCGCCTTTTGCCCATTCTCACTTGTCTGCCATGTCACAACTGATCTTCACTGTTCATGCAGCTTACCGTATGTCAAGTGTTGGTAAAGTGAGATTGAAGTGACTAAAACTACCATGAGGCCGTCTCACACCAACTCCAATCAAGTTGCTATAGTGAATGTGGCACACTCACATTGCACACATCCCAGGTCCTGTTTTGATGTCAAAGAAACATCTGTATGGATGTGTCATTAAACGGAAACACCTTCTCTGCTACAACTCTGTATTGTACTTTCACACATCTCCCACATGAAAAGGCAATGTAGGTCAATAGGATCACACAGATTTAGTGTGAGAACCATCCTAAGGGCACAATGGAAACACTATGCAGGATAGCTATGCCTCTGTCAAGTGTAACCCTGAAAAGCTGGGGCCATATGGCACAGTAAATCTTGCACATGCCTGACAAACTCCATGTGCACTGGACCTGGAAACTGAAGTATACCAGGGACAACCAATAACATAACTGAGTGCATGGCATGTATAGGCAATGGTTAAGTGCACCTTATGACAGCCAACACATCAATAACAGCAGACGGCACACATTAAGATGAAGTCTCTGTAAGGTACACCTTACAAAATGGACACATGTCTATGCAGACCTATGCAAAGGTATGGCACCTTCCATGTGTGGATACACACATATCTAACTTCAACACACCTAACACATGTTCAACCTACATCATAGGGAGAAGTGCAAGCTAAATTGCATTGATAGTGGCCCATTTGGATATCTTCCCACATAGACATCCATTCAAAATGTCCCCTTGTCCTGAATTACTCCAGCACTGGCTCCGAGGTCACATCATACTAACCACTTCAACTGGATCAGCAATCACGGATGAAACAAACACACCTATACTCACACATCACTAACTTTACAAAAACATCAAATGTCAGAAAAGTAGTTGCAGGACCAATGTCTTCACAACTGACAGTATGTCACAACAAGAGTATGAAGAAAGGCCAATGGCCAGTCTATGATAGGACTCTAAGGCATAGCACAAGACTGGCCTCCAAAATTGCCCCTACTGACACTGCCAGGGAACCTCCTCACGAAGGTTATCCATTGGGCATAGCAGGTACCTCGAAGATGGAACTTGGGAAGTGGGGCGGCAAAGGTTTAGGGAGATGTGGGTTTTGCCTTTGGGAGGGGGCTTCTTGGGTTTGAGTGGTTTGGGGCTGGGTTTAAGAGGTTTTTGTCAGCTTTTCTTTCTTTTTGTGTCGGGTTCAGGGAGTGGGGAGACTGTTTTTCAGTGTTGGAGTGGAAAGTGGAAGGGATGGGTTTGGCTCTGAGAGATGTTTTTGGGACTTTAGGGGGAGTGTCAAATGTCAGATATGTAAGGGCAAGGGCAAACATGACATCCTCACAGGGTAAACAGGTAGAGTGTTCAGAGTGACGTTCCTGTTGAAAGGAAGAGAGAGTGGAGGTGGGTCTGCTTCTGCACTGTATGTTGTGTTGGTGTCTGTTGTATAGGTGACTGTGATAGTTCACTTTTTTTGGTGGGAGTGCTGGCTGTTGTGGAGGGGTCCGGGACTGTTTCTATGGTGTCTGTGGTTATGTTTGGGTCAGTGAGTGTTGCTGTGATATCTTTAGGTATGGTTGTATCCGTGGAGGGGGTTGTGAGTGTTGCTGTGGTGTTGCAAGTATGGTTGTGCCTGTGAAGGGATCACTGTGTGTTGCTGTGGTGTCTGTGGGTATGTATATGTCTGTGGAATGTCAGTGTGTTTTGCTGTGGTGTCTGCGGGTATGGGTGGGTCTGTGGGGGACTCTGTATAGGTTGCTGGGGTGCCTGGGTGTATATTAGTGGTGGTGGGTGTGGTCATGGACGTTAGTGTCCGTGGTGTGCATGCATATTTGAGTTTTTTTAAACTCTTTTGTATCTGTGAAGTGCTGTGTCTGATGAAGTGTGTGCATACTTAGGTGTGAATGTGCTTTAGATAGAAATGGGAACAGGGAATTTGGATGTGAAAGGGGCAGGAGGTGGGGTGTAAGTTTAGGATGGGTGGAGGGCTGCTGCGAGGCGGAGACCAGGGCCTGAAAATAGCTCTGTAGGCCAGACATGGCAGTGCTAATGCTTTCCAGGTAGGCAACCATCTGGGTCAGCTGGTTGATTTGCCCCTAGAGGTCATTCAGGACTGCACTTTGACCCACATAGATGTTCCTCAGGGAAACAGTAGCCTCCTCACTCTGGGCAGTCTAGCTAAGAGTGGCAGGAGTTGAGGTGCCTGGAGTGAAGTAGATTGCTCCCCTGTTAGGGGAGCGGGAACTGCTAACTTGTGGGGGGGGACAACAGGAAGGATGGTGATGGAACTGTGGCATTTTTGGTGAATGCTGATGTTGGGCAAGATGGCGGCTGAGTGAGATCCTCCGATACTCACCCTGCGGATCTCCTGAGGATACTGATGACCCCCCTGAGACAGAGGCTTTCCTACCTGATGGAGATGTGCGAAGGAAGTTCTGGCTGGCTCCCGCTGAAAGGAATGTGCAGACGCTGCTTTCACTTGGCGTCTCGATGATCTCCGGTGAAAATCCTCCAGGACGCAGACCGGGGCTATGCGCTGGGAATCCCTAGCACGGCTCTTACTGACGGCGGTTGCCGGCTGTGGGATCCTTAACGTAGGAGTGGCACAGCTAGGCAACAGAGACGTCAGAGAGCTCAGCGTACAACCTGCGGGTCAGATGGTGGCTCGCAGCGTTCGAAGTAAAGCGCGCTGCACGGCACAGGCAGCCTCTGTATTAGTCCAAACGGAATTAAATAAAAAAGCAGAAACTGTCAAAAAGAAGAATGAGCTCTTTACCAGTAAGAGCGGGAAGCAAGAAATGAACAGGCATTCCCATATTAAAAGGGGTTTAACAGGGGACATGAGTAAAAACAGGAGCCATTACAAGCCTGTTTTCAACTAAAGGCACTTCTGAATCCACAAAGGGGAAAGCTCATCCAAAGAGCATAACCAGTTTCACTGAAAACATAACTGCAATCTCTGCCAATGCTCAACCATCCGGTATAAACTCCCTAGGCATTAACACTATCCCAGACATTATGAGTGACGGGCGGCCATCATGGGGGTCCAGCAGTGAGAAAACTGTAGTGGGTACGCTAGAAGCATACTTAGGCGAACACCTAGGATATTCGGAGCCTTTAACCAAAGACCTTATTCCATATATTGTTATTCAAGGTGAGACGCCGAGCAGAGCCGTAGAATCCCCCTTCGGATTAAATATAATCAACAACATAGATATAACTCTCCTCCTGCACTCTGTCACAGAAGGAAATCCCATATTGGGGGAAAGCAATCAGGAGACGGGCTCTCTCTCTCCAGACCCTCAAGAAAACGTTTATTCGCTAAACGAGGAATCAGGGGATTCAGAAAATGTGGCTTCAAGCTCTATCAGTGAAGGGGAATGGGATGAGGATACATCCACAAGCCATTGTAGTCAGCAAGAGGAAAAAAGGCTACCCAGGAAAACTAAAAGACTTTCTGATGGAAAGAAAGTGACTCATAGACGGAAAGCGACAGAGGAGGAGGGAGAACTAGGATGGGATTACTCAGACACACAAACACTACTTTCTAGTGTTCTGGGATCACCTAAAAAATAGTCAACAAGTTTGTCAGGGCAGAAAGACTTGGATACACCCGGAGGACCATCCTTATCCCTAATATTACAGTCCCTCAAGTCATTTCAAGATGAAGCCAAGCTCGAGAGCCGGCAAGCCTGACTGGACTCTAAAAAAATACAGGGCTCCATTAGAAAAGTCAGAAAAACATGCACAGAGATTGTGGAAAGATTACGTTGGCTGGAGAATCGTACTGAGTTGCTAGAAACCACGGTTAAAAACCCTAAACAACGTGATTTGGAAACAGGAGGAGGCAGAAAATCGCCAACGCCGCAAGAATTTGAGGCTCCTTGGGTACCAGACAACAGCGTGGGAGGAGACATTAGAAAAATTGTTATTAATCTGCTAAAAAACTTGCTTCCAGAATTGGGACATTGGGAGTGGGACAAAGAAATCTAGCGGGTGCATAGATTCCCTCTAAGCATATCCAAACGGCGCCCAAATGACCAGCAATACCGAAGAGCAATTCTAATCTTTTTTGGGAACTTTCTTCTGCGGCAAGACCTGACAAAAAAAGGAACTAGGAGAACTTTCTGTACTTCTTTCATCCAGATTTTGCTCATGCCCCAGTGGAGAGGAGATGACGACTCAGGCAGATGATCGCGCCTTTTCAGAAAATGGGGGCTACTTATTTTCTACAAAATCCTGCGAAACTTAAACTTAACTTCCAGAGGCAGTATTTTTTTTTTACCTTTGAAATTCAAGCACAGAAAATGTTAGATGAAAACACCTCAGGCCAAAAAAACGCTAGTGGGAGTAAGCATTAGAGAATAACATATGAAATAATGCAGTTATCCTCTAGCTATATTATAGCCTGTAATTAATGTTAATCTACTGTTGATCTCCACCACTTCACCATATCAAATTTTAGTTTTCTTCAGGGGTAGTTGTCCCGTGGCTCACTTTGTCTTGTGTGTGTAAGCCGTGCTGCGCATCACCTTGTACTCTTATGTCGTCTTGTGTGTGTAAGTCACCCGGTGCTTCACCTTGACGTTAAGTGTGGGTGTGCCACATTGTGCTGCACCATTTCGTGCTGTGTGTGTTCTTGGGTCTTTTTCCCATGCAACACCTACACTTATTTTGTTATGGGTCAGCCCCATATTCACACAGTCCCTCACATGAGGGGTGGCGTGGAGGGTTTCCTTTCCTTTGGCCATAGTCTCCTTTCGTGAGAACCTCCTCTTCACGTTAGGTCATGCTCACTTGTTGTTGTGAGCTCTTTCTTCACTCTTTGGGGCACATGCATCAATATTGCATTTTGCGATTCCTGAATTGCGAAAAATAAGGAATCGCAATTAAGGAATTGCAAACTGCAATGCATCAAGAAATTGCTATAAAAATAGCGATTTCTTAAAATTCCTTAATTGCGATTCTCTAATTGAGAATCGCAATTGAGGAATACCTCCTCATCCATTCCTATGGGCCTAGAGGCCCATAGGAATGAATGGAAAGACATTCTTAATTTGCAATTCACCATTAGAAATTCGTAAATTAGGAATGCAATTTCAAGGGTGCAGGGGTGTCCAAAGGACAACCTGTTGCACCCCTGAAATCTGCTTAGAAGTACATTTTGCACACTCACATGCCTCAAGGGCATGTGTGTGTGAAAAATGGAACATTGAATAATGCACTTTAGTGCATTTTTCAAAGTTTTCGCAAATTACCATGAAGGTCAACTTCATGGTAATTTGCTCCCCTTATTTGCACATTCGGATATTTTTAGAGTTTGATGCATTGCATTTAAGGAATCTCAATTTGAGATTCCTTAAATGCAATTGCAATTTAAGAAATCGCAATTTTGTGATTTCTTAAATTGCGAAAATTACAAAAATGTTAATGCATCCCAAACATGGGAATTGCATTCACAAACTGCCGAATTTTGCGATTCGCACCATTTGCTAATGCAATTTCCTTTGATGCATGTGCCCCTTTATCTTTTCTTTGTTCACTATTAAAGGAGGAGGATAAGGTTAGTGTTTTCTATTCCTTTCTTCCTTCTTTCCTTCCTTGTTTGTCTGTTTTCCTTCTCGCAAAGTTATCTCACCCTCATCCCAGGGTTTATGGACTTCCTGCTTCAATTGTATATTTTCTGTGCATAGTTTTCCCTATTCATTGTATTTTCTCTTTTGTTTTTCATTTTGAGAGGAGGAGGATAATGTAATATCCTCAGGTTTGTACATTTGTTCTCTTACACCTCTGTAACTAGCTACTCAGCCAGTGTGAGTGTTCCGGGTAGAATGTTAGTGTGATTGACATGGATGGAATGCTTGGGTGCCTGGTGTGAGTGTTGTCAGTTGGGAGATGGGTTGAGCAGCTAGTAGGCTGATCCTGGTAGGGCAGCTTGTTCCAGAGCTCTGCTTCCTGATATCTTACTTATGGACTCAATAAACCTACTATTTAGCTCATCTACATCTGCCTTGGCCAGCATACTACACACATGTGAAGAGAAAAATAAACAACAATCCTTGGAAACAGTCCACGACACACAGATAAGTGATGTTGATAGGAACAGGTCAGGCTTGATGTAATAGATCTTTTATTCGTAATTTATATACAACACAGCCAACGTGTTTCACCCATGCAGGCTTTTTCAGGGCAAAAAAATTAGTCCGACAAGCAAAATTCACCCGACTTGGTCGTGGAAGCTATTGCAGAATCCTAGCAACAAGGCTTCAATGTACATACAATGTAAACCACCTCAGAAAAGATCGTTGCTAATATTAATAGTTCACGGAGGGTAGCCACACAAACCCAAGCGCACCAAGTGTCACGCTATACCACCAAATTGTATACGGCCGGGAGACATTCTTCTTCCACGTATAATTTCAAAAGATTGCATTTGTCCCTTCACATGTGTCTTTGTTATTTTGTTTATATATGTTATATTTAAGACCAATACCGGTGGCTGGTCTCTAGAGGCGGGCAATTTGTGGGAGATTGTATAGGAAAACCTCATTAATGTTTACTTATCATTATTACTTTTTGGATACTACCGGTAGTAGTGCGACAGCATATATCCTGCCACTGTGTTTCTGTGTGCTTTACCAACACTTGACAAATAGTAAGTTGCATGAAATGTCATCGGTAGTGACATGATAGACAAATGAAAAGGTGCAAAAGGAGTCTAGTACTTTGGTTAGTGTTGCAGTCACAGCACCTCATGGTAGTTGTAGTCACTTCAATCTCAACTTTCCAACACTTGACAGGCGGTCATTGTACCATATTTGTTGGCAACATGTAGTTGAGATGGACTATCCTTTTAAATATTGACCCATATGACGGATCCTGGAATTAGATTTAGATATTCACTTACAGATTGCATTGCAACATGTGGCATGTCGTCAAGTTGGATACATGTGCTCCTATATGCAACAATACACGTTGACCCAGACAAGCCAACATCTCTGATACTTTGAGTAGATAGAGAACACAATAACATAAACAGAGGTGAGAGCAAACAGGACAATGTGATATTGTGCCAGTTATTGAAGTGTAACTTACCAGAGTCCACTCCCCTTTCTATTTCTGTCAAGCCCTCAAAATGCAGGCTGGCCAAGACCTTCTCCTCCCAGGGAAAGAATTGTAATGGTGTGCTAAGAAGGCCACCGTCAGTCCTCTGAGCCTCCAGGTGTTGTTTGCTGTACCTGGTACACACCCTCAAACTGAGGACAGTCCACCTCCTCCTAATGTTGGCCTGTGTGCGCAGGATGGTACCAATATCATTCACTCTATTGATTGTCCTGTCCCACATTTCTGATTCTTACTGAGAGGAGTATGCTGGACTTGGGAACCAAAACATGGGGGCTCTTCTCTAATGATTTCATCCATCATGACTGTCAACTCTTGCTCAGTGAAGTGTTCTTTTTGGCAGGCATATTGAAAAAAATAAAATGTGAGTGTGTTTATGAGTAAAAAACAAACAAGTGATAGAGGTAAAAAGGTGCAAAACAAAAATTACAGGTGTTAAATGGGAAATTGAAAATGGGTAGCTTTCAAAAGGGCTGTCTGTCATGCTTTGCTGCAGTTGAGAAGCAAAGGATGTTGATCAAGGATAGGGTGTTTTTTATGTTGTGATTTGCAGATGTATCCACTTGCCAAAGCACATCAGCTGTATAGTTTTTAAATCCCTCTAATGGTCACTGTTGTGATTTTTTTCGCGTGTACCTTCGCAGTCAATCTTGTTGGGTAACCGCTGTTTGTTGAGCACCGCGGGGAGACCGTGAGTACTACTGATTAGTCGTAATAGGCTCGGCGAGTAGACCATGGACCTGATGACATCAGTGGTCGTAACGCCGACATTGCAGCCTGCCGCAGTCCCTGTGGTCAGACCGCCGTGGCCCAAGTCAGCGTTTCAGACAGTACAACTTGTAATACTATGGGCGGTAGATCGCTGGCGCACCAGGGTCGTAGAGAAGGCAGATGCTGCAGATGGGCAGCCGGACCACCAAACTCGTAACCAGAGCCTTAGTTATGCAATTTGTGGTTCCAAGCACTGGCATTTTTAAGTAAAGACAGATCAGGAATTTATTTAACAAACAAGTTAAAGATTCAGGACAGTTGAACCATTTAGAGTATATTGATTTTTTTCACAGAACCCATAGAACAGGGAGGATTAGTCAATGCTATAAATGACTAAATTCGGATCATTGCAACAATATATTTAACTTGGCCTGCAAGTGGACTTGTAAATTATCATTACAAGTGCTTGCTGATGCTATTAGTAAATCAATGCAGTGGAGATGTTGGTTGGTGAATGTTTCTAGTCTGAAAATACATAATTTTAAGGCTCTTCAGGATACATATTATACCCTGAACTGGTTGCCAGTCTAACTAAAAATGCATTAGGTGTGATATGGTAGGAGCAGACACTGGGCATATTTTCGACTTGTGTGATGTATTGCTGCAAAAATGGCAGAGGGTCTGTGAGGATATCTCCAGGGTTACTCAAAGTCACATTTACCTGTCTGCTCAGCTGATTATCTTTGATACATTATATGAACTACCCTTAAAGTTGAAGAGTATTGTTTTCTTTATGATTTCGATGGCTAGGACTTTACTGCTTGTTTTTAGCCCGACCCTAACCCTCCACTGGCTATTAACTGGTTTAAGCAGTTCTTGAATTTTTATGGTTTGGAGTTGTCCCTTGTTAAGAGGGATTCGGCAAAGAAACATGTAAGCCAATTGTAGGCTGGTGTGGATTTATATGCTGCAGCCTGTAGGGTTGGAAGTCCATAAATCATCCAAAAAGTGACACCTCTTTTTGTTTTTTTGTCCTTCCTCACTTATTGAGGTAGCTCACTTCTCTTCTGGTATACTGGTATTTTGATATTAAGGCTTTCTTCTCTAATTTGTATGATATGTTGTCACTACTTTGGTGTATCAATGTTGTAACAGTGTGTATAAATAAATAAATTCCATAATAAAAAAATATATCATTTCAACTGACTGTTCCGACATAAGAAACAGACTCCAGCACGCTCAGGTTCACTATGGAGAGTTTTATTGTGACCACAAACAACCAGGTAACGCATTTCAACTGCGAAAGTGGTCTTTGCCAAACCTACGGTTGCAGCCTTTTTCTTGTGCTATTTATATTGTCTACAAAGTTTCGATCATTCTTAAAGTGGTGGTGTACCATTATTTAAATTAGAGTGACATGTGCAATCCTGATTACAGGATAATGTGACTTGTCCCTTGTGCAAATAAGCATTGTCCTTGAATCACCATACTTATATTAATTATATGGCAAATTATATAAACAGCGACAATTCATTACAAATACATTAACAATTAAAATGCATTTAAAATTTCATATGATTCATCTCTGATTTACCAGTTCAAGGGCAAATGCTCTCCGCCGTATTATACTCCAAAACCCAAACTATCTATTAAAGTGACATGTGCAATCTCTGTTTCCGAGATAAAGTGACCTGTACCTTGTGCAAAGAGCATATTAACCTCTTAAGCGCTGCGCCTATACCAACGGCCGACGGCACCACTACCTCGGGAGTGCTGCCGTCGGCCGTTGGACGTTCCAACTGCACCTGCGCAATGGAACGTTCAGCACTGGAGCTGGACGTTCCAAAGCAGCTAAGGTGTTAATAAAGTGCTATAGTCACACAAGTATGCATAACATAGGATATACAACACTTATGATATACAAATACATTAAAACTTAAAATGCATCTGAAATTTCTCATAGTTCATCATTTGTTTGTTTACTCCAGGGCTAATGCCCTGCTATATTTTGCTCTAAATACTCGTTTTTAGGCAAAGGTCCAATGAGTGCCATAGTTAGATATAACTTAAATAGCAATTATAGAACATTTGCCTCACTCTCGGCCTTAGCCTCTGTTTCAGTTTAAGGCCAGTGCCCAATATTCCTTCTGTATTTCAACAACAAAGTTTGTTCACTTCAAAATGAAAGTGCTGTGCAAAAGAATTTGAAACTGTTTAAATATAATCGAATAGTATTAGCTGGAGCGTATTAAAATGCATATGCTTGATTACTTTCTATCCTTTAAGCAATCTCAGAGCAGTAATTGTAAATGCATTGCCTATTCAAAACGGGTCACCGACTCCTAAACACATTCCTGTCTCTTTACAAATGGACATACAGATCTTCCTCAGTGTTGTGGCCATTAGGGATCATGCTGTTAGAGCTTAAAATGTACATTGACTCTAATTGCCTCAGGCAACTTTCTCTGTCGCCACCTCTAAGTCTTTGTGGCACCTGATCTAATGCAAAGTATACTAAATCTTCTACCTTGTTGCTGTCAAATTGCTCAAAATGTCTTGCCACAGGATACGCTTGATCCCTATTGTTTATGGCTCTGATATGTTGTAAAATGTGCTGATGAACTGGTAAAAGGGTACTGCCTATATACATTTTAAGGCAACTGCACCTGAGGATATATACAACAAATTGGCTCTTGCAATTCAATGGTTTCATGATCTTCCAATTCCTGTCTGTGAAAGGTAAGGGCACCTCTGTTGTGTTCTCTCCAAACGTAGAAACTTTGCACTTGCTACATCTTCTAAACCCTGGGCTATTTGTTACCAGTGCCTGTCGCAGTGATCTAGCATTGCGGAACATTATCAAAGGCCTGTTACCCAACATTGCGGAATTTGCGAATTTTTGGCAATTTCGCGATCCGCAAATCTCGCGAAATTGCCCAAAAATCCGCAATTCGCGAGTTGGTGGATTTTTTTTTCTAGTTCGCGCTTCAAAAATACAATCTCGAGCGGGCGGCATTGACTTACCATGATTCTGCGTTCGCTGATGAGTTTTCCTCCCTGTTCGCGTGCGCTGTGGGATTTTGGTTGCTGGCGAACACGTCATTGTAACCTGAAACAGGAAAAAGGCATCACGAGCAGGCTGGTTAAGTGGAAACAACATGTTTGCGACCGTTGCGACCGCATGCGCAAGTTCTCGTTCACAAACTGGTAAACAAATCTCGCGAACTCGCAAAAAAAATAATTATTCGCAAGCTCGCGGAATTTGGCGGATTTTTGCAAATCGCGATTACGAATTTGTGCGAATTCGCGTATTGCAAATTCGCAAATTCTGTCCATGCTTAATCCAACTTCTGTCTCAAAATTAGATACCTTGTAACACATGCCAATGTTTCTGCATTATAGCTCTTATGCTCTGATGATGCCTGTTGTAGCCCGTGATGAACCGGAATTTGGGATCAGCTTTATCTTGGGACAAGCTTGTGTTCGATTGGTTGACAAATATTAACTGCTCCCCAGGATTTGAATTTGCTTTTCTCTCCAGCTGTTTTAAGAACAGCCTTGCTGTACCCTCGCTGTTCAAAGCGGCTATTTAGCCCTTTTTGTGCTTTATACAATTGGTCTAGACAGCTACAATTCCTTCTCATATGAAGATTCTCAGCATACGGGATGCTATTGACTAGTTTGGGAGGATGAAAACTGCCGGTATGGTGTATTGTATTGCCAGCAGTACTCTTTTGGAATGCTTTAGTGTTTATCTCCCCATCCACTATGTATACTGTGAGATCTAAGAACTGTACCTCTTTCTCACTCAGTTGCGATGTGAAATGTAAATTTAGGTCATTGGGGTTTAGCTTCTCAATAAATACCTCTGCTGATGTTATATCCCTTCACCAAATGATGAAAAGATCAACAATATAGCTGGTCCATAGGACCACATTCTCAGATATTTCTTTGGTGAACTGCATGGCAAGCACCTGCTCCTACCACCAGCCTTCTGCAAATTAGCATACCTGAGGGTGAAGAAGTGCCCATCGCAGTCCCCCTAACCTGTTGATACAGGTCCTTGCCAAAAAGAAAGATGTTGTTTTTCAGGCGCCAACTTAAAATGTTTACCAGCATTTCTGTAAGTCTATACAGGGTCAATGGTCACGTACTCAGACAGTACTGCACCACCCTTATACCATCTGCATGTGAAATTCTGGTGTACAGGGAGGAAATATCCAATGTCATCATGATAAAATTCTCCTCCCAATTGATGTCATAAATCTTTTTCCGAAAGTCTCCCATGTCCTTGGTATATGATAAGAGATTTTCTTACAAAATCTTGCAGGAAAAAATCTAAAAACCTGGAGGTATTTTCAATAAAGCTAGCAATTGCCGATATAATTGGATGTCCTGGTAGAACATTCACATTTTTATGCACTTTCGGTATCGTTGTTACTGGTGACCAATTTCCATCTTAAACGCTGACTACAAAATCTTTGCGTTAGTGTTGGCGAGCAGGTTGGGGGTAGTTGCTTCTAGTATCCTGCACGTAGACCAAAAGGGATTTGTAAGGGGTCGTCAGCTCTATGAGTTGACTTATGATCTCATAGGAGCCATCGATATGGCTTCTGTGGAATCTCTCCCCCTGGCTGTTCTCACCTTGGACGCCACCAAGGCCTTCGATAGGGTTAACTGGATCTACCTATCAAAGGTCTTGGGAAAATTTAATATCGGCGAGAAATTCAGGCGTGCAGTGAGACTCTTGTATCAGAATCCGTCTGCCTCTTTACTAGTAAACGGGGAATTATCTACCCCATTTAATATCACCCGGGGTACCCGCCAGGGCTGCCCTCTATCTCCCCTCTTATTTGATCTATATATTGAGCCTTTTGCTCAACGGCTACGGGACGATCGTAACATCAAGCCCTTTATTTTTGAAGGATGGGAGAAGAAGGTAGCCTTATATCCGGATGATGTCCTCGTTTTCTCCTCGGAACTCCGCTCGGCATTTCCAGCTGTAATTGCTTTGGCTCAGGACTTTGGCAACGTGTCTGGGAATTAAATCAATGCCTCAAAGACGGATATAATGGTCTGGAACAACCCTGACCTGGTGATAGGGGCTCAGCCGAGTTATGTCTTACGCTGCTTGGGCCTAAATATATACAACGATATAAATGAAATAGTTCCATCTAATTTCTCGCATGTGGCCAAGGAGTGTCGTAGGCTGATGAAATCATGGTCTTCGCTTCCTTTATCCTTATTGGGTAGAGCTAACTTATTAGTAAATATCCATTCTTCCCAAAGTTTCTTTTTTGTTTAACCCCATCCCTCTCTTTTTTGAACCCTCAAAAATAGCTGAGCACGCTTTTTGTTTAAGTTTGGCGACCCCAAGTTTTAAAAAAAAGTAAAACTGAAGGTATTGCGAGATATATCTAAAACATGGGTGAAACTCAGGTGTTCAATACATATTGATTACTTCTCTAGTAGATCTCCACTATGGAATTCACCAGGGTCCCCAAGCTGGCTTCTCGATAGTCTCGCCGTACCTATGAGAGAGGCAGGAGTGGAGGTGTGGGGGGACCTTTTCGTCGAGGGTAGTTTACTCCAGTGGGAGGCGTTATTCTCTAAAATAGGAGCAGGACTTTCCAGGTTTAAATACCTGAAAATACTAAGTTGGGCCACTCACAGGTTTCTGCTAGGGGCAGATTTTTGTTAGGGGGTGATAGCAACATGGTCTCCCTCTTAATAGATAATCCTCCAACTAAGAAAGAAGTTTCATTTTGGTACAATCTACTATTGGAGGAGGTCGAGAGTGAGTTCCATCTGCCTGAAATACTGTGGGCCGCGCATATCACCAATCATAATGTGGAGAACTTGTGGTTTGAGTCTTTTAAGATCTTGTGGAACATAGTGAACCCCTCTTGGTTGCGCCAAAACCACCTTTTTACCCTGCATAGGGCCTACTATTCGCCAGAGAGACTCTTAAAATTCCCAAACAACTCAGCAGTGGCATGCCCTAAATGTGGTCGGATTGCGGCTTCTGACCTGCACATGTTCTTTGATTTCCCACGGCTATCGCCCTTTTGGGTCTGGCTAAGAACTTACTCTTTTATGGTATTTTACTAGCCAGAAGAGAAATATGTAGGAAATGGAAAGACCCGTTACCTCATTACCCTGGTAATTGTACTGAGGGGCGACCCACTTCGTACTATTCAGTGCTCCTACCAGGTTATCTGCGACAGTACGCCCATCTCCATGCACTAATATTTGGTCACCAAGGGCGACAATGAGGACAAAAAAACAAAAACATTGTTACTGATGAATCTGCCTTCAGGAACTTGTGCTCTGTCTGGGAAATAAAACCTACAGATCTCCAGTGGGCTAACTCAGAATGGAATTTAACAGTAATGGATTGTAATACGTCTTTATCTCCTCTGCGTTGAGCTGTAACCTCTCTTCACCTTGGAACATGGCAAGCGGCCAAAGGACAATGTTCCCGCCCTTGTCCCCTGTCGTACCACTATATCAAGTCTTCACTGAAATTTCTTCACTAGATTCCTATACTATATATCCGATGTCATAGTTGGACTTTTGGCCTGTTGACCCACATGTAGTTGTTTTAAATCATGAACAACTAGTTCTGTAAAAGAATCTATAGAATCTTTGGGGACCTTGGGTAAAAATAAAGATCAGGGTTGGAAAGGCGTGCTTGGTCTACCAGACACACCTAGACCCTGTTCTCTAAGTAATAACCCTTGCATGCCTCCTCTTTCTAGGTTGTCCAGGTCCCTTAATAGATCAATGTCAGAGATCTGCAGTGCAATAGTGTCTTCAGTTGCCTCAGGGCCACCCCTCTGATGTCCTGACTACTGCAAAATATTTGGCCAACCTGAGCTTGTGGGTGAAGTTAAAACAGTCTATTCGAGTTTGAACATAATCCATGTCCTCAGGGGCACCGTCAGAAAGACCACATGAAAGAATGTTGGTTTCTTCTGCATTTAACGGTAAATCAGGCAAATTGATTATACTGATGTTAGTGTCTATCATTTGCTTTTCTTGTTGTTTGATTTCTTGTTCACCTGATCCTCTTGATCTGCGTTTTTTCCTCTTCCTCTTCCTGCCCCTCGGAAGGTTCTTTCTTGCCCTCGTAGCGGTCTTAAATTTGTATTCCTGTCCCATCGATACAGAATAAACTTATCCTCCACAGAGGGTACACTTGTTATCTGGCGTTATCTGTGTCCGCTTCAGAGAAAATTTCTGACTCCGATTCTGCATTAATTTTTGCTGTGCTGCCTTGTAGACCATTTGCCATCTTCTGGTGCTGAATATTCTCAAAAGGCTTCGAGAATGAAAAGATTTGGCCTCTCTGGTAGTCCAGTTTTTTAGCTTTTTAAGAGTGTCATGATCTGGTAGTTTGCTTCATTGTTCAGAGAGTGTTTCAATTTCTTTGAGTAGGGCTTGCCTGTCAACATCGGTGTATTCCGCTCCCGGAGTGCCAGCCTCTTCCTTAATTCAATGAAAGAGGGAGGATTTTATTTAATGTCATTAGGTTTGGTGGTTTGAATTGAACTGAGCAGAGTTGAGTTCCCGTGAGACGAACTGAACTCAGTTTGTCTGAATCAAAATGGCTTGAAGGCTTACATTGTCAACTATTTTGGAAAAACTATGTTACTTGTAGACATTAGTGAGTTAGAATGTCATCATTTCCCTGATCTATGTAAATTTGTCTCACCAGAGAATGTGCAGAAGGAGCTGGAAGATGTCCTTGGAGAGTCCCGGATCATTCACTATGAGGACCGGAAGAGGCTTCCCTACACCAATGCCGTGATTCACGAGATACAGCGCATGAGTGACATTATACCTGTTGGACTTTTTAGGGAGACTGTGAAGGAGACCACATTGCAAGGATTCAACATTGAGAAGGTACTTATGCACCAGCATTGGCAGACCTAATGACCAGCATTCAGAGACCTATTGAACAGCATTTAGAGATACAATGTGAAGCAGACACTGCATGGTAATCATCTAGCAGTATATAGGTAATGCATTATAGTGAGGTAAAATACATAACACTGAGTATAAAGTTAACCATCAGGCACGGTGCAAATGCACTAACATTGTGCCTGACATTCGGGCGTCTATTGTTGAGCAAGGTAAATACACTAGCATTGTGAGGCAGGAGAGGAAGAAAAAAGTGCTGGATTTACCTCATGAAATGGAAAATAATCATCTGCATTACGAGGTGGTGCAGTGGCAGAGATTATACTTTTTTCTATCAGTTACATTAAAGACACAACTTGCGCAAAAAGTAGAGTATGGAATAGAAATTCAAAACATTTCTTCAGAAGTTGCTTATCTGAATTAAAGGATCCCGTCTGAGTCACTTACTCTTTCTGTTGCTAATCACAATAATATCTTGCAATCTATTTATATGTCTATGAAAACATCACTAGTATATTTCAATAGTCTATAGAATGTATTTGTTTGATATAAAAACAAGAATGTATGATTAAAAACCATAGTATTAACTGTCATCAAATCATTACACATTCATTTTGACATGGATTTTAAGATACTTTTATTGTAATATAACAGCGTTATTATGTAACGCTAAATAAATTTATAGAGCACAACGATTACCCAAAGGTGTCCTGGTGCTTAGCTCAACACTCGAGATAGCAGAATAACATAAAAGACCCAGGTAAAACTAATTGCAGAATAGCCAAGTTATTAGTGCCATCCTAAATGACAAAGGGTCAGGGGAAACCCTAATATGGAAAGGAAGTTCATTCCATTCCCTAGAGGAGCAAGCAACGAAGCTTCTGGCGCCCCAGTTAAAAATTTGAATTTAGGCACTATCACTGTCTCGGCTCATAAGGAGCGAAGAATTCTGTTGGGGTGTACCAACTAAACCACTGCCTAAGATGGTCTAGTCGACCGTCAATGAGAACCTTGAAGGCAGTACAAAGCGATTTGAATTTGACCCGTTGCCTTATTGGCAGCCAGTGGAGCTCTCTAATTTCTTTTCTTTACAGATTTACATTTCGGAGTACCTGTTAGCAGCCTAGGTGCTGCATTTTGCAATAATTGCAGTTTTTGCATGTGTTGCTGCAGGATATTCAGGTATTAACCATTACAGTAATCAAGTTTTGATAGAATAAGGGAGATTAGCACTATTTGTTGGCTTTCCTGGGATAGTATTTTTCTTATCATCCTAAGCGTCTAGAAAGTAGAGGAGGTAACCGCGTTCACCTTATCCCCAAAGGTGAGCCTATTGTCAATTACTACTTCTAGGTTTTAGCTTTCCTGACGGGCATCTGAAGGGTACCAAATTCCTCAGGCCACCATCTAGGTGACCAGAAGTTAGCATTATTTCCAAACATGATCACCTCGGTTTTGCTCGAGTTCAGTTTTAAACAGTTTTCAGTCATCCAAGTCGTTACCGACCTCATGCAGTTATGGAATCTCTTACCACTCTCTATTTACTAATTTGGATTCTTTCCAAAGGAAAGAGGATATTTTCAGTCTTGTATTTGAAAGTAGTTACTTTGAATAAAGGAGGCATTTTTACATATAATAGTGTTCAGTGTTTAGACTGTGGAGAAATTGGGTGTAAAAGGTGATCGATATCTATATACCCAGCACAAATTAGGATATAGGACTGGCGGAAAGAGTGAGTGACACAAAAGGGATCCCTTCTTGTTTTTCACATTTGTGGTGTGATTATATGAATTAAGGCCAGAGAAGCATGAAACTATATACCTGTCAGTTGGAGAAATCAGCAATGTGTGTCCAAAATTTAAACTTGAGTGGTGAAAAAAATTAACATTCTTATCTGACATCACGCCAGGTGGCGTCACCTTAGATACTACAGAATGCTCCATAAACATGTAATCCTACTCTGATCTATTCTCCAAAGTATTTGCTGCAGAATCTTAATCTCCTTCTGGTAGACTATTTTCTATGCTTCTTCATGAATGTCATATCCAGTCATTTCTGTTCCTCTACCCTTTTTTCAGTGAGCATTTCTGGTGGGACCTTGCAGACTCCTTATTTTACCATTAAGTGCCATCAAATCAAATGCTTTTTCAACTGTTGAGTTTAACTTTCCCACATATTTATGAACTGAACACCATATAACCCAAAGAATCCTGCCAGAGAGTATCTGGCCGAAAGACTTCTAAATCAATTTCAAACCCATATCCACCATCTTACTTGCTCTGTGAGAGGGAACTTGATAAGGGTGTTCTTTAAAAAACATTGTCTAACAAGTTAACTGGAGATATCAAAGGGCTATACTCATCAAAGAGTGACCTTTAAAATTGAGAACATAGTGGATACATTGGCCTGTTTCCTGGGGGCTGTACCTGGCTTCTCAAAGATATTGAATTCCACCTGGAACACTATCCGTTTTTATGTGCATTCCCAATGTTTACATTAATCATGTATTACCTCTAAGACTTCTCCATTATCAGTCCCCAGAGATTGTATGACTTCATAGTTATCTTCCCACCAAACTCTTGAAGATAATTGTTAAATGCACTTAGATGACTGCATAAGTTTAGGAGTCTGAAAAGATTAAGACACCCGTCCAAATCCCACTTTCTCAAAACCTAGCTTAGAGCACTTATACACACCTTGGGGAGAGTGGTGCTCTAGGAAAATGTGAAATAATGAATACGTAAATAATTTCAATACGAGGACCATCTTTAACCATCGTTCTAATCCAATAACCTATTTTTTCCTCATAGGGTTCCCTCATCATACCGAATCTTTCCTCTACTCTGTTTGATCCTGACCACTGGGAGACACCTCGACAGTTCAATCCAGGACATTTCCTTGACAAAGAAGGGAAGTTCATGAACAAGGAGGCCTTCTTGCCCTTTTCTGCAGGTACTCCTAGTCAGGGTTCAAGAGATTTAGGGCTAGATGTAGATAATTGAAATTTACCGATTCGAAAATACCGAATTTTACCGATTCAGTATTTTCGAATCGGTAAATGCTATGTAGATAAAAAATCGGTAAAAATTACCGAATCGTTAAGATTCGGTAATTACCGAATCGCTATTTACCGATTCGGCAATTGCCATTCATTCCTATGGGCCTGGAGGCCCATAGGAATGAATGTCAATTAACGAATCGGTAAATACAGATTTGGTAAAATAGGAAAAGCTTTAAGGGTGGCAGGGTGTAACATTGACACCCTGTTGCACCCCTGAATAGTGCTTGTGTGCACATGTGGCACACATACATGCCCTAAGGGCATGTATGTCTGCCACATGGCACAGTTGAAAATGCATTGATTTGCATTTTCAAAGGTATTCCTTATTTACCACCAACTAATAGTTGTTGGTAAATAACGAATCCTTAAAGCACATGAGCTTGTGTTTTTCTACTCCACACTTGCATGACCGTAACTACGCCCTTGTTCACCCGTGGACCGGGTTGGAATTATCACTGGTGTCTAGAATTTTACGCGCCCTTCAAGCCCTGAAGAGTCACAGGTTTCCTCCTGTTGACGAAACACCTGTCGGCTGGCGTTGTATGTTCTGAAAAAAGAATAAGAAACCTACATAAACAAAATGCTTCTTACATCTCCGGTGTCAATCTTAATTTTATGTGTCAAATCTCCCAGTATCAATACTGTTTATCTTACACGTGTGCCCAGTACCTGTTACATATACTCAGTATAGCGGTTTCTGTGCTGCATCCCTTCCTGAAACCAGATTGGTGTGAGTCAAGTAGGTTGTTTGATTCCAGGTGTTGGTTGTGTTGGGCGAGAACACATTTCTTGAGGATTTTAGCTGTAAAAGGAAGGTTGGTGATGGGCCTAAAGTTTTTGAGATCGTTCGGGTCAGCATCAGGTTTTTTTAGTAGGGGGGTGATTTGGACTTGTTTAAGGTAGTTGGGCATCAATCTGTTGTTTAGGGAACTATTGATGGTCTTCGTCCACAGTGGGGTTAGGGTGAGGTTGAGGTTCTTTGCCAGGGAAGCAGGTAGTGGGTCTGCCTAGCGGTTGGAGGGTTTGGCAATCACCCTAAAAAATGTCCTTTTCTTGCATATAGGCTTATTTATAATTTTGTCATTGAAGAACTTGGCCAGGTTGTCACACTGTAGTTTGGAGGTAGGAGGATTTACCTTGGTGGGCTTGGAGGTCTGTTTATAGATGATGTTGAATAGTTCTTTGGGGCTTTTTTTGCTTTGTCTAGTGCACTCTAGAAGAAGAAGGCTTTCTCCTTGATTATTTGTAATTCCTGCGTTCTCTTCTAAACTTTAAGAGGTTGGCTGGGGTCTGGTTTATTCTCCAGAGTCTCTCAGCGGGTCTTATTTGTCTTCTTTCTGAGTTGAGGGCTTTGTTGAACCAGGCTCTGAATGGGTTGTCTCTGATCCGTTTGTGTTTCATGGAAGCTAGTTCGTTAAGTGCAGTTTTAATCGTTGTGTTGTACAGTGTCATGAGCTTGACCGTGTTAGGGTTTTCTGTGAAGGGCGGGAGAAGTGGTGTTATTGTTTCTTCGAGGTCAGAGAGAGGGATGGTATTGAGGTTTCTGCTGCATAGATGGGTAATCTGGGCTTTAGCTGGTGGCGCTGCAGTTTGGTTGATGTTACATCGAATGATGTGGTGGTCTGGCCAGTCGATTGGGAGAATGTTATTGATGCTTTTTATTTCGCTTTTGGCTATGATTGCACATAAGGTAGAGCCTTTGTTGTGGGTTTGTCCCATGCAGGGTTGGGTGAGCTCATTGGTGAGAAGGAGTTCATTTAGTTACTGTATTAAAGTGTCCTTTTTGTTGTTCCAGTGGAGGTTGAAGTCACCTAGGATGATGCTGTCAGAGTTGGATAGAGAACAGTGTGCAAGTAGGTCAGAAATGTGTTCTCCGAATGCAAGAGTGTTTCCTGGAGGGAGGTAGGTGAGATGTCATTTAGGTACTTTGTTGCCTTGTCGTATTAGGTTGGTGTTGAGGTATTCGAATGTAGAGGAGTGGGTTTTGGTTTCAACTATTTTGTTGTTCCTATGAAGGATGGCAATGCTGCGTTGGTCTAGTCTGTCCTTTTTAATGATGGAGAAACCAGGGGGGACTAGTAGGTCAATGATCGGATAGGATGTTTCATTGAGCCAGCTTTTCGGTGATGAACTCAATGTCAATGTCGTAATTCAGTATGACAACAGCCAGCTCTGTTGCCTGCTTAACTGCAGATCTACAGTTAACAAGCATGCAGTTGACCTTGCAGCTGATGGAATGGTTTTGGGAGGTGGGGGAGCCTGGGGTATGACTGTGCTTTGAGAGGGAAGTCTTGTAGTCCTAAATTGGTTCTTGACTCTACAAGTTCCAGTGATTACCTGTATGTTTTGGGGGATTAGGTTGTTCTGGGGTTGTAGGTTTTAGCATGATTCATCACCTCTCTCAAGGACATCTCAGGTTTCTCTCTTTTTGGTCTGTGATATTGGGTGTTGAGAGGTGTAGAGCGCCAGCTGTTTGTTTGGCGCTTCGGGAGTTTTGAGGGCTCACTGATGTTTTTGAGGGAGGGGAGTTGTAAGTATTTGGTGGGGAAAAGGGGGCTTTTGTGTTGAGAAGGATTTTGTTAATGCCCTGAGTGATTGTGCTGATTTGGCTATCGGGATAGGATAGACTTCAGTTATGGATATGATGTGCATAGGGTCCATTGGTAAGAAAACGTGGAGTTGTTTTTCCATATGTGTAAGGTGTTTTGTTAGTTCTGCCATCAACTCTAGGTTAGGGGTAGGGGGAGCGAAGGAGTTGGGGGGAAGATTAGATTGGAAGTGTTGGTTGGGGCAGGAGGGTTGAGAGTGGTAGGATTATGCGAAGTGGAGACATACGTGTCTTCGGATGGGCGGAGGTGGGGGAGATTGAGGACAGTGATTCTCGAGTGTACTGTTTATTTTTGTCTGAGGATTCAGCAGTGTTTAGGCAAATGTTGGTGTTTCTGCGGGTAGGGAGAGTAGGGTAAGTGTATTGGGGAGGGTGTGGGGTGTGGGGTGTGAGGGGAGATAGGGAGCGATGTCTTGAGGTGGGAGGTGTGGTTGAGGGGGATGAGGGTAGGGGAGAAGAGGGATATGGTGTAGGGGTGCAGTGACAGTCTGAGGAGTTCAATAATTGAAAGTTTATGGCAGGTTTCATGAGCGTTGTTTTTTGGGTCGGGTTCTGGGCGTTGGGTGCAGAAGTGATTGGATAATTGGAAAGGGTTAGAAATGTAGTTTCTCAGCTTGGGGAAGGCGAGTTAAAATTGGTGAAGGTTGAAGTCATTGGCTTGGACCGTGACTTTGCCATTTCTGTATACTGTTATGGTGACGTTGATTTTGAATGCAAAAACCACAGTTGATGGACAGAATGAAAGAACAATGTCATACATTCACCCCAGTACAGAGATCTGGGCCTAAATCCATCGTTTTTTTGCACTCCACACCACCCCAGGTCAGACATGGCCATATGCAAATCAGTCTGACCCTGTGCCTCATGGGAACAGTCCAACCCGAACTGCCAAGCCATGCCTTCCCTGGACCGGAAACAAGCTTCTGGGGACCGGTTTATGGCATTCCAGCCGCCTTCAGCCCGGCTTGCCTGAATCCAGTGGTGTGGAGTGCATGGGACTCACGTCTGAGCATACCCATCCCACTCGAGGTGACAAATGCAAAAACCATAGTTGATGAACAGAATGCAGAACAATGTCATACATTCACCCCAGTACAGAGATCTGGGCCTAAATCCATCATTTTTTTGCACTCCACACCACCCCAGTTTAGACATGGCCATATGCAAAACAGTCTGACCCTGTGCCTCATGGGAACAGTCCAGCCCGAACTGCCAAGCCATGCCTTCCCTGGACGGGAAACAAGCTTCCGAGGACCGGTTTCTGGCATTCTAGCCGTCTTCAGCCCGGCTTGCTTGAATCCAGTAGTGTGGAGTGCATGGGACTCACGTCTGAGCATACCCATCCCACTCGGGGTGACAAATGCAAAAACCACAGTTGATGGACAGAATGCAGAACAATGTCATACATTCACCCCAGTACAGATGTCTGGGCCTAATTCCATTGTTTTTTTTGCACTCCGCACCACCCCAGTTCAGACATGGCCATATGCAAATCAGTCTGACCCTGTGCCTCATGGGAACAGTCCAGCCCGAACTACCAAGCCATGCCTTCCCTGGACCAGAAACAAGCTTCCGAGGACTGATGTCTGGCACTCCAGCCGTCTTCAGCCCGGCTTGCTTGAATCCAGTGGTGTGGAGTGCATGGGACTCACGTCTGAGCATACCCATCCCACTCGGGGTGACAAATGCAAAAACCACAGTTGATGGACAGAATGCAGAACAATGTCATACATTCACACCAGTACAGAGATCTGGGCCTAAATCCATCATTTTTTGCACTCCACACCCCCCCAGTTCAGACATGGCCATATTCAAATCAGTCTGACCCTGTGCCTCATGGGAACAGTCCAGCCCGAACTGCCAAGCCATGCCTTCCCTGGACCGGAAACAAGCTTCCGAGGAACGGTTTCTGGCATTCCAGCTGTCTTCGGACCGGCATGCTTGAATTCAGTGGTGTGGAGTGCATGGGACTCACATCTGAGCATACCCATCCTACTCGGGGTGACAAATGCAAAAACCACAGTTGATGGACAGAATGCAGAACAATGTCATACATTCACCCCAGTACAGAGATCTGGGCCTAAATCCATCGCACAGGGTCAGACTGATTTGCATATGGCTATGTCTGAACTGGGGTGGTGTGGAGTGCAAAAAAACGATGGATTTAGGCCCAGATCTCCAGTAGATGCAACAGTAGGGAAAGTGTTGGATTGCAGATAAGCAAAATGTACTATTCCCATTCCAGTCAGTACAACAGTTGGGAAAATGTTGTATTGCAGAGGGGTAAAATTTACTATTCCAACTCCATTGAGTTCAACAGTAGAGAAAGTGTTGGATTGCGGATGGGGTAAATTTACTCTTCCCACTCCAGTCAATACAGCAGTAGGGAAAGTGTTGGATCGCGAAGGGGAAACATTTATTATTCCCACTCCAATGAGTGCAACAGTAGGGAAAGATTTGGATTGGGGAGGGGTAAAATATACTATTCCATCTCCAGTTAGTACAACAGTGGGGTAAAGTGTTGGATTGTGGGTAAAATGTACTATTCCCACTCAAGTATGAACAACATGAGAGAAAGTGTTGGATTGCGGAGGGGTAAAACTTACTTTACCCAGTACAGTCAATACACCAGTAGGGAAAATGTTGAATAGCGGAAGGGTAAATTTACTATTTCCAGTCAATACAACATAAGGGAAAGTGTTGGATTGCGGAGGGGTAACCTTTACTATCCCACTCCAGTCAGTGCAACATTAAAAAGAAATAAAATATCTTGAACAAAAAAAAAGTTATTTCAGGAATAAATTAAATGAAGAAAAATATAAATAGGTACCATAAAAATTACAAATATATTTATTATTATTTATAAAAATGTTAGGGCCATATAACAAACAACAAATTATTAGAAATTAAATACAAACATCATTTTAATTTAGAAATTATTTACAGAAAAAATATTTATTACATACATTTGATTTAGTTACTTCCCACCTTATAACACCATACAACTCAGAACCTGCACCTATAACTTAACTTTAAATAGCAAAATATGTACATTATTAATATAAATATGTATTAAAAACGTATTATCAATAATTAAATATTAATTGTAATTAATTCATTTTCACAATATACCATCACAAAACACACACCTCCCAACCTTCCTTCTCAACTCTGAAGTTTTGTGTGCAAAACTTCTGAAGGACAATTCTGTCCCAAGACTAAAAAAACACTTTTTTATTCATGGTCGCTACTTTGCTTTCAATCTGTATCCTATTTTTCCCCAATATTCACTTAAGATTCAGGTGGTCTGAATCATTTGTGTGAAAGCAAAAGATGTCTGCTAAGTGTTCAAAAAGGTAGATGCTAAACATATTTTGCTGTAAGTAGGATTTTGCTCAAGGAAATCACATCAATGGCCTATTCTTAAAAGGGCCATTTCCCCACTAAAATGTTTTTTATGAAAGCTGTGAGAGGGGCCAAGCAATGAAACAATAGCACAAAGGGGCATACTTACTAAAAGTTCAGGCAATGCAGGACTGCAAGCAAAGTTGCTGTATTACAAGAAGGGGAGAGGGCTGAAAAGTGATATCCACTAAGATAAGGAGTGCATCAGCTCTCTCTATGTACTGGTGCAGTTGAGGCTGCCTAGAGCCGAAGCAAAAACCCTTATACCACCGTTAAGAGTAGGATTAATTTTGTGCAGGAAGGAATACCTTCCTGCACAAAAAAAATCCTTAGAGGCATATTCTTCTTTTTACACGGAAAGATGAAGGAACAAAAAGAAACAAAGATATTTCTTCGTGTAGTGCCTCTGTTAAGTGCACCATTTTGATGTAAATCCAAGTTTATAAGTCTTTGTAAATATGAGTTTGCATCAAAATATATGGGTGGATGCATGGGAAAGCTGATGCTTAATCATTTAATGCCTACCCAACAAAAAGTAACACAAGGCAGCGCATAGGTTTTTATTTACTAAACCACGCAAAGCCACTAAAATCAACTTTGCATTGCTTAGTAAATACAGAAATGGATTGTGCATCTTAGTTGCGCCGTAAAAGTGACACAAAATAATAGTAAATCTGACCCAAAATCTGAATATAGAGAGATGCTTCTCTGCATTCCACAGCTGGTATTTTAAGTTATTGCACTGTGTAGAAGGATGCCTCCGTGCATTCAAAGCTGTTTCGAGTTATCGCACTGCAGCTTCCCCCATGTGCTTTCGTATGCATCTTGCCCACCCCCACATCAGGGGTATTCCTTCTCCCATGGTATTGGAGATTATGTATGTTAAACATTGCATTTGACTGCTTTAAGAGAAGTGACTCAATGTTCTTGTCTCCCTCGTGCAGGACACCACGTGTGTTTGGGGGAGACTCTGGCCAGGATGGAGCTCTTTATCTTCTTCACAAGCCTCCTCCGGGTCTTCACCTTAAGGCTTCCCGAAGGGGTGGAGAATATTAAAATGGACCCTGTTTTTGGTGGAACACTTCAGCCTCACCCATATCAGATCTGTGCTGTACCTTGCTAGGCTGAGAGGGCCCTTGAGCAGATGAAAGGGTCAATGATTCAGAAGCTTTCTATGTACAGTATCAATGTCATCCTGGCACCTTCTTATAACTACCCACAATGGCTGAATATTAATTGAAGCACTTTCACTCCTACACCGGCTGTTTTATTATGCTGAAGTATTCAATACTGCTGTAAAATATATGCTTCCAGCCACCTTTTGCATTTTCAGATGACCTTCCATGTGTTTGAAGCTGTGACTGTAAATATGTCAGGCATTCTGTCAAATTGTTAGAGAGTCTCTTTTTATATTCCTGAGTTAGGCTCATGTAGCGAAGCAGGTTATTTTTTAAATTATCCTCACAAGTATAACATTTTCATCTGTGACCTTTTGTACATATTTGCATGTATGACACTGTTGGATTAGCTTCTCTGAAACGAAACTTGTTCTCACATCTAACTCCCTACAACATTATCACAACGCCCTGGACATCATGTACAAGGTCTCATTTGGCAATCCACACAAATGTCATCACTCTCTTTATCCACGGGGTGACATGGCTTCTACATATCCATAACATCACTAATCTTTACGGACATCGCAAGGCTTCTTAATATTATAAAAGATGAGCATCCCAATAGATTAGCAGAGGAGGCACTTACACTGACACCGAGGTCCTTGCAAGCTGGGAAATCACCACGCAGCGGTCTAAATCTCATGAGGGTTGTCCTGTTCCTGATCAAGGCCCTTCACTCTAACGGTCTAACCCATCAAGTAATGGGATTGGATAGTCTCTTGGGGGAATTCTTGGCTATAGACCTACACACACTCTAGGTACACTTAGAGTAGAGTTTGGATAGTTGGAGTACGCTACATTACTGCCTTGTTTTATATGCCGGCATATATACATTGTTTCAGCACCATGGTAGAACTATATCTACTATTTACACTTTAGGTGCTTGTAATCACGTTTATCTGCTTCGCTCTACTAATCATTACAGCACATTTATTTTAAGTAAGAATCACTTTGGTTCAATAAATATTATTGAAAGCGTTCCACTGTGTATTCTCTGTATATTTCACTGAAAATAAGTAAGCATGAGTGACTGAGCGAAAGCTTTTTCATTGTTTCCATGATCCCAGAGGTGTCAGGGTTGTCATGTTCAGTGGTTGCCAGAAAACCATTCTCTCCCTGGTAGGTTAGGGGGGCTTACTGTGGCATAGTGAGCTAGCTGGTCTATAGGCCAACATATCCTACAGGGGTTATTTATACAACAACACTTTGGACAGTGGATCTGTCAAGAAAAAGAAAGGCACCAATCCTAAATTAACCACACAAGTTAGTCTTCACATTCTAGCGTGCTATTTCCAAATGCTCCCTGTCCTAAGAGCATCACCCAAACCTGGGGTAAAAAGTCAATTTGTTGTCCAATATGGAAAAGCACCGCTTTGTAAGTCAATCCCATCCAAATCGAAGAAACTAGACAACTCTCTTAGTGTCTTCACACACAGACGCTGAGTCTTGATATACATTTTCAATGCTCATTTAATGATCCATTTTAGGAAAAAAGCCAGCCAACGCGTTTCGTTCTGAAAACAGAACGTCTTCAGGGCTGAAAGTTTAAAAAACATATAAAATGACAATGTAGGTGCTATACAAGACAACACAAAAAGAATATATAAAACATTACAGTGCCAACATAAAAACAACATTTACAACAAGGGGTGGTGAGGGACAGAGTCTCTGAATTAAGCAGAAAGCTCTCACCCAGTCAAGAGATCAGGGCTAGATCCAACACCGTTTTTTAGCTCACTGCACCATCCCAGTTTCAGAACCTGGCTGTATGCAAATTAGTCTGTTCCTGTCCCAGTGCATGATGGGAACAGGGCAAACCAAACTACAAAAGCCAATTCTTACACTGGGAAGGAAACAAGCTCCCGGGGACCGGTTTCTGGCATTACAGCCGTCTTCGGCCCGGTTTGCTTGAATCCTGATGGTGCAATGAGCAAGGGTCTCACATCTGAGAATACCCTTCCACGCTTAGGGTGGACAAAAATATTTACAACAAGGGGTGGTGAGGGACAGAGTCTCTGAATTAAGCAGAAAGCTCTCACCCAGTCAAGAGATCAGGGCTAGATCCAACACCGTTTTTTAGCTCACTGCACCATCCCAGTTTCAGAACCTGGCTGTATGCAAATTAGTCTGTTCCTGTCCCAGTGCATGATGGGAACAGGGCAAACCAAACTACAAAAGCCAATTCTTACACTGGGAAGGAAACAAGCTCCCGGGGACCGGTTTCTGGCATTACAGCCGTCTTCGGCCCGGTTTGCTTGAATCCTGATGGTGCAATGAGCAAGGGTCTCACATCTGAGAATACCCTTCCACGCTTAGGGTGGACAAAAATATTTACAACAAGGGGTGGTGAGGGACAGAGTCTCTGAATTAAGCAGAAAGCTCTCACCCAGTCAAGAGTTCATCACCACCCCCTTTTGTGAATCGATTTTGGCCACTGTAGGTGTGGCAGGATATACTCAGACATGAGTCCCTTTCTCACTGCTCCATCAGGATTCAAGCAAGCTGGGCCGAAGACGGCTGAAATGCCAGAAACCGGTCCCCGGTAGCTTGTCTCCTTTCTGGTAAAGAATTGGCTTGGTAGTTTAGTCTGCCCTGTTCCCATGATGCACTGGGCCAGGGACAGACTGATTTGCATATAGCCAGGTTCTGAGCTGGGATGGGGCAGTGAGATAAATAACGGTGATGGATCAAGCCCTGATCTTTGGACTGGGTAAGAGTGGTCTGCTCAATTCAGACACTCTGTTCATCACCACCCCCTTTTGTGAATCGATTTTGGCCACTATAGGTGTGGCAGGGTATACTCAGACATGAGTCCCTTTCTCACTGCTCCATCAGGATTCAAGCAAGCTGGGCCGAAGACGGCTGAAATGCCAGAAACCGGTCCCCGGTAGCTTGTCTCCTTTCTGGTAAAGAATTGGCTTGGTAGTTTAGTCTGCCCTGTTCCCATGATGCACTGGGCCAGGGACAGACTGATTTGCATATAGCCAGGTTCTGAGCTGGGATGGGGCAGTGAGATAAATAACGGTGATGGATCAAGCCCTGATCTTTGGACTGGGTAAGAGTGGTCTGCTCAATTCAGACACTCTGTTCATCACCACCCCCTTTTGTGAATCGATTTTGGCCACTATAGGTGTGGCAGGGTATACTCAGACATGAGTCCCTTTCTCACTGCTCCATCAGGATTCAAGCAAGCTGGGCCGAAGACGGCTGAAATGCCAGAAACCGGTCCCCGGTAGCTTGTCTCCTTTCTGGTAAAGAATTGGCTTGGTAGTTTAGTCTGCCCTGTTCCCATGATGCACTGGGCCAGGGACAGACTGATTTGCATATAGCCAGGTTCTGAGCTGGGATGGGGCAGTGAGATAAATAACGTTGATGGATCAAGCCCTGATCTTTGGACTGGGTAAGAGTGGTCTGCTCAATTCAGACACTCTGTTCATCACCACCCCCTTTTGTGAATCGATTTTGGCCACTATAGGTGTGGCAGGGTATACTCAGACATGAGTCCCTTTCTCACTGCTCCATCAGGATTCAAGCAAGCTGGGCCGAAGACGGCTGAAATGCCAGAAACCGGTCCCCGGTAGCTTGTCTCCTTTCTGGTAAAGAATTGGCTTGGTAGTTTAGTCTGCCCTGTTCCCATGATGCACTGGGCCAGGGACAGACTGATTTGCATATAGCCAGGTTCTGAGCTGGGATGGGGCAGTGAGATAAATAACGGTGATGGATCAAGCCCTGATCTTTGGACTGGGTAAGAGTGGTCTGCTCAATTCAGACACTCTGTTCATCACCACCCCCTTTTGTGAATCGATTTTGGCCACTATAGGTGTGGCAGGGTATACTCAGACATGAGTCCCTTTCTCACTGCTCCATCAGGATTCAAGCAAGCTGGGCCGAAGACGGCTGAAATGCCAGAAACCGGTCCCCGGTAGCTTGTCTCCTTTCTGGTAAAGAATTGGCTTCGTAGTTTAGTCTGCCCTGTTCCCATGATGCACTGGGCCAGGGACAGACTGATTTGCATATAGCCAGGTTCTGAGCTGGGATGGGGCAGTGAGATAAATAACGGTGATGGATCAAGCCCTGATCTTTGGACTGGGTAAGAGTGGTCTGCTCAATTCAGACACTCTGTTCATCACCACCCCCTTTTGTGAATCAACATAAAAACAACAACATATAAGCAAGCCATAGCATTTCATCAAATATACAAAGGAGTACATACTTACAGTATTTACAATAACATTTAAGTGCTGTACAGTGTTTTTTCACAAATAACTGAGTGATAACCAAATTAGTTCTGTTCCTTTCATATTTGGAACTTGCAATAAAAAACATTGCTTGTCTCTTTTATACTAAATTAAGCCAGACTCATTTGCTTCTATTAAAGACCACAATTCAAAATGCTGTAGGAGACATAAAAGCTTGTCATCATCATCACTAATACTTTACTACTTCTGGTTAGTACGTCAACCTACAAGATATTCTATTAGTCCATTTAAAGTAAGATTACCAGATTCAAGCTTCTAATTCTTCCTTTCCACCTCTGCCCATTTAGTCAAAAACGAATTTTACTCACAGCAAGTGATAAGATGTTACGTTGTTACGTTTTCAAACCACATATAAGTCAATGTTAAGGTTAAAAGGCCATCTCAGGGGCTTTGTTCCACACATGCATGTCTCAAGAACATATTTCCCAAAGTGATGGAATCATAAACCATATAGTTTCAATTATGCCATCTGCATAAGACCAACACAAGGTAAAGAGAGCAAACACTATCCACGTCAAATCGAATGCTTATAAGTAAGAAAAACATGCAGTATTTAATACTGAAATAGTTGTTCCAATGCACATTGATTTCCAGTCGTAAGGAGGTGGGGGAGGGGGAAAAAACCTCTGTGTCCTTATGCTCCTTATGTACTCCTATTATTCATTTTGCTGGTGCATAGTAGTGCTAAGAATCAGTTAGTTTGAAAGTAATTTTTTATATAATGGCAAAGATCTGAAATGGTAAGAAGAATGCAAATGTTCGTTTGTTCTAAAGTAATTCACTCTTAACACGTGGTTTTATCTATTAGTTTAGTCATTTACTCATTTATTTGTTTGGGGGACTGTAGTCGCAAACATGATCATATAAATAATCGTGCATAAAAAGATTACCGATATAACCCAACCTGCAGGAGGGAATTTATATACCAGTAATCCCACTGCATGGGTAAACGTAGGGTAGGTCAATGATAACGAAAATAAAATTATATATTAGTCTTATCAAAATATACACTAACGCCTTCCTTAGGAACGCAGGTCCGTCCTATACAGTATGATGTGTATATTTTCTATGTTTCATAGTCCAGAGTCAATAAATATCAAACCGGTAATCACCTAAAATATGAAATTTAAGAAAACAGCGTCAAGCAGACCTGGTCCAACTAATATTCAGCCATCCTAGAGCATCTACGGGCTCGAAATGACCCCACTACGGAGAAACACAAGTCACAAAAGTGACAACCGGCGGGCACCTACGTATACGGTGCCGCGTCCCATAGAAAAACGGCATTACGCTACTGAAACGGTCAAAGTCCCAACATTACTGCGCGAAGGTAGGCAAGCAAAGCCACATCAGTGCATAACCCAAATTAAAGTCGAGCCACAGTTCGCGAGTCAAAGTGTACCTGAAATGTTGATCTCGATGCATCAACACTGCGGCGTTCCGCAGTTTCAAAAAGCCGCCGTCTCAGCTACCCTAAAGGCACACCTGTAATAGGTGGATAAATATTGACGCCGCTAGTCACGTGCTCGAGTCCGTAGCAGACCCACTTTGTCTATGTATCTACGTATTTGGTAAGAGGCGCGGCCATCTTAGCGCTGTCAACGTGCCTTATAGTGATATAGGAAATATGTATATTAGCACAATTTTTCATACATATTTAACAAGGATTTTAATGGTGTCTAGTTAAAGTTCAACCTCTAAAAATTGCGATTTAAGTAAATCGAATTTTTCGAAATATGTTTATTTATAAGGTTTTAAGGAATACATCTTTATGTACAGTCCCCGTATATTCTATAAAGATCAGTCGAATTGATAACTAAGTGGCATATTGGCCCTTAGCGCAAAACCAGACTTTCTTTGATATATTTAAAATTAGACCTAACCAGATACATTCGATCATATGCAAGCGTGCTGCAAAATATATCAGCAGCATTGCTTTCCGTATTGCTATAAGAATGGCAGATGTTATGTGGAAATTGGTGGAACATGTACAAGAGAAAGGAACGTGTAATAAACAATGTAAGAGCTGTAAGTGAGCATTGACAAATTTCTCAAAATGGTCAAAGAAAATCGTTAACATTGCTGTGATTTATTAATTCATATCATAGATGGATAGAGGTAGACCTTGGGTGTCTCATAATACCGGCAAGGGAGAAGTGAGTTTACTGGGACTCAACACCGGCTTACAGTAAGGTTACCAGATATACCAATGTAATAGTATGTCGTCATTGCCATGCCATAAGTGTTAGAGAAGGACACAGAGCTACTGTAGGTGGTAGTGCATTTCATCCTCCGTCTTGTGTCCTTTCTCAAGACACCTAAGACGGCATATCCAGGATGCCTCCCTCTTTCGCAAAGTAAGTTCGCGATAGCCCCCCCGAGGGTGTGGGGGGATGTGGTCAATACCATGAAACCATATGTTTCTAGTATCTTGGTGATGCTCTCGCATGTGGTACGCCATTGGATATTTGAGGTCATAGTTCTTAAGTGCCCGAACATGTTCCTGAATTCTTAACTTCAATGGTCTTACCGTACTGCCCACTTAGATTTTATTGCATTCGCACCCAATTATATAGACCACATGGCTCGTGTTACAATTGATGTAGTGTCTTATTTCATACTCCTGGTTTGTATTGTGTTGGAATTTCTTAGTTCTGTTTCTACTAAATGGGCAGATGTTACAGCCACCACATGTAAAGAATCCGTTTGGTGTTGTGGAAAGCATGTCTTGGTTTTGGATGTCATTGGGTAACTCGGACATAGCATGTTACGTAATGTTTTCCCTCTCCTGAACATTACACTTGGTGTATTTGTGATGATATTTCTCAAATTTGGTACCTCTGTAAGCAAGCCCCAGTGTTTTCTCAGAATTTTGAAAATATTAGTACTGTTCTGTGTGTATTGGGTAAAAAAGGCAACTGTCGATATCTCTTGGGCGTTTTTGTGCTTTCCTTGTTTCTTAGCTAGAGTACTCCCCCGAGTAACCTTTTGTATTCTTTTGTCTGCCTTGTCCAAGACTTTTTCATTATAACCTCTATTTCTTAATCTGTTCTTAACCTCATCTGTACTGCAGTTTCGGCGAACTCGCACCATCTCCCCAAATGGAATTTTATTAATAGTTGAGGTTGGGTGCGCGCTAGACGCATGCAGCGTGCTGTTGCAAGAAGTAGTTTTACGGTACAGACTGCTTTGTATCGTGTCTTCCTTTATGTAAAACAATATGTCCAGGAATTCGGTGTTAGTTCTACTGGACTTGATGGTCAATTGAACATTGTAGGGGTTATCATTTAGGTAGGTGTAATATTCAACAATGTTGGTCTTCAGTTCCCTTCCACAACATAATGATCATCAATATACCTCCCCAGAACACAATCATGTCAACCAGGGGGAGGCATATTTACCCCATGCATGCTCCTTCTCCCACTTGCCCATGAAAAGTCCTGCGTACGAAGAGGCAAATTTGCTCCCCATCGCAGTACCCCTGGTCTGGTGGTACCAGGTGCCACAATGTGGAAAGAAATTCCTTGAGAGTATTATCTCAATCATCTCGATCAACATGCCATTATGTTGAACATGGTCTGCAGTTCTAGATGCCAGAAAAGAAGATATAGCTCTTATGCCAAAGTGCTGTGGGATACACGTATAAAGTCCAGTCACATCCATTGTGACAAACAATAGGTCCTTGGACCAAGCAAAGCCATCAAACTTCCCTAGAACATCCCTCGAATCTTGGATGTATGCAGGTAGGTTATTTACATATGGTTGGAGGAAACCATCGACATATTGGGAAAGTCGCTCTGTAGGCGAGTTAATCCCTGATATTATGGGCCGTCCTGGGGGGAAATTGCCTGCCTTGTGAATTTTTGGAAGGATGTAGATACAGGGTGCCATAGGATTTACTACTTTCAGGTATCTACATTCCTAGTCTGAAAGAAGGCCAACTTCACCCCAGTCATGGATTCTAGTATTGATATGGGAGACAAGGGAAGGAATAGTGTTGTCATTCAAACTTTTATAGCAGCTTGAGTCAGCTAGTTGTCTCTTAATCTCTTTGTTGTAGTCTGAGGTGTTCATGACAACGACATTTCCCCCCCTTGTCAGCCTCTTTGATGGTAATAGTTTTAGCCTTGGCAAGCCCTTCCAAGGCCAACCTCTCTTTCTTAGTCATATTTTGTTGTGTGTTTATATACTTGTTAGGAGAATCAATCATTGTATACATATCCCTTGATACTCTTTCTCTGAAAAGGTCAATATTCTTATGGGTATTAGCCGGAATAAATTTAGAGTGTGGTTTTAAACCGCTCGTGATTGTCAGATCCTCCTCAATATTGAGATCTGCCCTTATTTCCTGTAAAGAAAGATTATCGTCACCTTCAATAGATAGCAATAACTGTGCATTTTGTAAATCAGAGATGGTGGTAACACAAGAAGACACAGTGACACCTTTGTTTTGAGCAACAGGATTAGCCTGAAAATGATCTTTTAATTTCAAAAGTCGCACAAACTTAAAGAGGTCTACCATCAAATCAGTTGGATCCCCAACTTGTGATGGACAAAAACTCAATCCTTTCTGTAGTATTCCTGTTTCAATTTCTGTAAGAATGCGGTCCGATATATTTACAATAGTCAAGGTATTACCAGATATTTCTTCCTTGTCAGTCCTATCTAGGTGTTCTGTATTGCTTAGGTTTTCTTGGATTGGGTGTCCATTGGGTGTGCTATTTCCCCTCTCGTTACCCCGGGCTTTCCAACTTTTGCCACCCCTCCTGGTTTTGGATCTTGTTTTGTATTTTTTACCTTTTTCCCTTGCCTGATCCTCTCCATCTCCAATAAAAAATTCTGTTTAGGAGAGATGGTCTGGGGTGCCCCACCATCTTTTGAGGATGAGCTGTCTAGAGAGGAGACTGAGCTACTACTGGCACTGATAGATTCTTCTCTTGCTCTTTTGCCTTCTCCCCCTGTTTTTATGTTGTCAACATAAAACCAGGGGTGGCATTGGTTACCGGTTGCCATAAGATCCACTTTCAAGCTGCTTTGTATTACCCACAAAGCAATACATGGAATAGGACCACTCTTCATCAGGAATAAAATCACCAAACACATTCAACAAAAGAACCTCCGCTCTAAAGGAGCATCTCGCCTCAAAACCCCACCATACAAGAAAAAAACCATGGGTGGCACATCCTTCTCTGTTCAAGCAGCCAAACTATGGAACTCTTTACCCCAACATAAGATCCACCGACAACCACCTTATCTTCAGAAAACTACTCAAGATTTGGCTCTTCCGCACATAAGCACCATACGGAAATTTACAGCATATCCCTCTGTATATAAGCATTTGTTTTCACTATAGATATGTACCTATCTTTGTGTATTACTTTAGTAAACATGTAAAATAATTATGTTGTTAAGAGAAAAAAATAATTATAATAATAATATTAATCAATAAATAAAAATCATCTTTGGTCTACATGTACATACTTCCATTGTGCATCTATGTACCTTCCATGTACTTGGATCTGTGTGTCTGTTACTTTTTCCTGAAAAAGCATATCCAATGCACTACCCTATTTCTCATCCTGTGCCTCTATCAATATATCTAATTAATCTAAATATACTTACTTCCTTTATGTATCTATGTACTTTCAATGGATCTATATATTTATCACTTTCTTTAATTAAGCATTTCCAATGCACTAGCCTATTTCTCAGCCTATACTTTGCTTCTTGCCCAACCTTCAGACTCATCTCGAACTTCTTTCTACTACTCCTTCCAATGCCCTACCCTATCTCTCATCCTATACATCTATCAATATATCCTCTACATCCACACTCTCATTTATCCCAAACCCCATACCACTACTATGATCCCCAAAACAACCCTTTCTAGACTCTCTCCTGCTCTATCCCTCCTTGCATCATCCGACACCTCTTTTACTGTACCTATCCCCCAAAACAAACCTTTCTAAACTCTTCCCTCTGACTCCTCCCCTCCAAAACTCATTTTTACTCATCCAAAAACCTCTTCCTACTGCTAAGACCTAAAAAAAAGAAAAACAAAATCCTTCACTCGTTTATCCCTCCACTATCCTTTTCAATCAAAATTAACAGACTAACATGTTCACTTCTCAAATTCGATATTCAACTACACTAATACACTGCCCAAAAAATTGAATAACATATCTACTACTCAAATTACTTCATATTTATACTATACTAATTTTCAACACTAATCCTTAATGGGTTCTGGAGTGGCGTGCTATTCGCCAGAAAAGCGCTTCAACACCCATCAGGGGTAACAAGTGCTATTGGAATGCAAATATTTCTTCCTCTTCTATCCCTCCGCTATCCTTCTCACTCCAAGTAACAGACTAATATCCACTACTGAAATTACCTCATATTTCACCACATTAATTCACCACTAATCCTTTATAGGCTTCCTGAATAGCGTGCTTCAACAAGCGATAAATAAATACAAACCTTTGTCCTCCTCTTTCCTTCTGCTATCTTTACAAATCCAAATAACTGACTAACCTATCCACCACTTAAAATGTACTTGCATGTTTCACTATACTAATTCAACACTAATCCTCTATGGGTCCCGGAGTAGCGTGCTACCCGCCGAGAAAGCGCTTCGACGCCTCGTCAGGGGTAGTAAGCGCTATATAAATACAATTACAATACAATACAATGCAATCATACATTTAGGGGGTAATAAGACACAATGGTTTCTGTACTTTGTACGAAAACGACATAGACAGTTGCCTGCAGTTCAGTGGATACAGATGTTTTAAACTACTTTGTTGAAATAAGAATTCTTCTGATTTTTTTTTTTTTTGCAGAACACAGCCATCCGCTCACAACCCCCACTTCCCAGGGGGGTGAATATTGAGACTTCTGTTTGGTATGAACGATTAAATATCGGCATCCAAAACACACTGACTAAAATATTGTTTACCATAATTCCGTGGATTTATACATGTCGTTAATCCCACATACATCATGATGATCAGAGTTCAAGAAATCTGTGTATGAAATGCTATGTAATTTACATTTTTATCATTTCTGTGGGTTGCCCTTTAGAGAGATGAATGTGCATGCCCCGTGATATGCAGGAACTCAGGAAATGTTTGCATATACAGTGTGACGTAGTTAATTTTAGGATTTTTGTACTTGGCATATTGGTACATTTTTTTTCCTTTCTGTATTATTTCTGTTTCGTCGGTCTGCATGTATCTAATGAAAAATGCAGAACTCAGTTCTTAACAGGTGCTTCTGGGAGAGGTAATTCTCATAATAGGCGGAAGGTGGCGCTACAGTAACAATAATCAACATGACCGACAAACTAACCGCATTTAGAAAGCACACACCTGTCCACAAGACATCAAGCACATTTATTTTATGAGACGATAAGTGAGACTCGGTTACAATGACTTCCTCTGGCCTTGACCTTTGAACTTTTTTCTGACAGTGCATTTCAGAGATTTACATGAGTCCAATAGGTGAGTGGGTAGCGCTGCCTCCTGGCCATGTGAAGCTAGCCTGGAGTTTTAAAACCCTTTTGTCGTTTTACAGGTCAGAGTGGATGGCACTGTGCTAAATCTATGTTTAGAGACTTTGCTGTAGAAATGGCAAAATGAAGCATATTTACAAAAAAATGTCGCAGCGCGGAGCTGCGCCAAAATCAGCAGCGCTGTGCTCTGACATTTTGAAAATGCAGGGATGTGCTGTATTCACAAGAATATGGTGCACCCCTGTGTTTGCAATAGCATTGGTGCAAAAAATGCTGCCTGGACCAAGTGCAGACACCCTGCCACTATGTGGCTAGGCTGCCTGTGCTGCAGGGGCGATTGTTTATGTGCTGGAAGGAACATCTTCCTGCCCATAAAGGATCGTTCTGGCTCTATGCGCTTTCTATTTGCGCTGCAGGATGCAGCCCAGATGGAAGGAGCAAAAAACGAGGAGAAATCAATGATTTCTCCTCATATCGCCATTCTAACCTCTAGTAATCAATGGAGTTAGAATGGTGCTGTTTTTGGCGCTGCCTCAGCCTTGTAAATCTGGAGCAGCATCGAAAAGCAATGGGTGTTCATGTGGACGCCCACAGCACCACTCATTGCACTCCCCTTTGTCGCAGAGGGCTGCAGCAGAAAGGGGAATATTTACAAGGTCGCCAGCACATAGCGCAACCTTGTAAATATAGGAAATGGTGCTACGCCTCCAGAGCGTCAAAGAAAGTGACACTACGATGGCGATAGGGGCTTGAACATATGCCTCCTGTCCCTTTTTGATCTCAACCTGGATGGCACTGTCCTAATCCTATGCTTAAAAACTTTGATAGAAAAGCAGACATTTGAGGTGAGCAAATTCAGAGTGTCACTTATGCAATAGGGTGGTCTATACTGGAGCTGTCACTCCACTCCAGAGTCTGATTCCTTTTTTTGTGTTTATGTATATATATACTGAAAAGTGATCTGTTGGCAGAGTGCGCATTCGTTTTTGGACAAACTTTGAAAGGTATTTAACAGCTGTCCCGCCGTGGAAGTCGCACCGCCATGTCAAGTTTGGTGGTGCTGCATGGACACAGAACCTATCGCTGCCTCACCGCAGCCACAACAGATGTCAACTGGACTGTACATATGTGTTGGGGTCCCACTGGAGGGCTTTCATAATAATCATAATCAGCGGCTCACGGAGCACGCCCACTGGAGGGTAGGAATCATAAAACAGCACTACAAGACCCAATGTGCACGGCGTGAAAGTGAACTCACCAGAGAGAATCCCACTGGAGGGAAACATATCGACATTGTTTGTTGGTGCTTCCGTTACCTGTGAAGCCTGTGAACAAGTGGCAAAGAAATTATCCTGATTGCGTATCAAGAGAGAGAGAGAGGACCAGAAAGCTAGTCCTTATCCCCGGGGTTTATATATGGTTAATCAAAAGGAGACTAGCTCATGTATTACGAAATAACAAAAGTAAAAGACTCTAGTATGTTTCGTCAGGGGGTAGGAACACCTGGTAAGTGTGCTCATGAAGCCCTCACCCACCAACCTAGTTGGTGGCATGCTTCATCATCGGGCCCACCCAGTGACACCTAGCGTGTCCCGGGTGTGCTTCGACCCCTGATTACAGCGGAGCAGGTATGTCGCTGAGTGTGCAGTGAAGAGTGTTATGAAAGTGATTTTAAAACGGCTTGGCGGGGGTTCCAGTACCCAAGGGTAAATTAAACTTTAATACCTGGGCCACCGTCAGCGGTTAAAAATAAGGCTGTTGGATGTTAGAGGCGAGTTACGACCTCCCACATCCAGTGGTGGGTCAACATGTTTCAGCCAGTGCCTTATGAATATGCTGGCTTTCTTCAGGACCTATATTAAAAATGTGCATGTGATTAAACTAGTGGGTGTGTAATTCAGACTATGTATATACACGCTCTAAAGTGTTTTTCTATGTGTGAGAGGGGGATTCCCTTCTCAAAACACGCTAGTTTTAGCAGTTTTTGCTCCAAGGTTGAGAAGTGGCAAGGGGTTGACCAGCTTTTCTGGGCAGAGCCTGCTCTGGACCTGTAGTGCCTCCTTCGCATACCAGTAGTACCGAATCCCCCTCTCGTAATACATGGGCTAGTCTCCTTTTGATTAACCATAAAGAAATTATCCTGACACCAAATGCCCACCCTTGCTCATGCAATTAATAGATAGATAGATAGATAGATAGATAGATAGATAGATAGATAGATAGATAGATAGATAGATAGATAGATAGATAGATAGATAGATAGATGAACATCCATAACAACGCGGGCATTACCCCGCACGGCTATTACAACACTGCTATTATAACGCAAGTCATTACAATGACTTGCGCTGGAGGGCGCTGTAGGATAGGGAATAGTTTAAATTTCTATTCCAACACCTTCCCTACTATCAACGTGGGCTGGAGTTGGAATAGAAAATTTAACTATTCCACTATCCAGCGCCCCCCAACGCAAGTCGTTGATGACATGCGGGGTAAAAGCCTGCGTTGTAATGCTGTACAACTGATAGATAGACAGATATACGGTTAGATTTACAGATATGGATAGATAGATATATTGGCAAATACGAAGTCGTATACATATAATAACAAACTTGCATTATTGTTGTTGAATTTTCCCGATATGACCTTCACCTCAACCCAGATTCAGAAGTATGTGGTCAACAAGGAGGACATGTAACCATAAACCAAATGTACAAACAGGTAAACCCAGATTGATCCCACCGATAGGCAGTGACACCACAGTGGTCTCAGGAGACTTTCCCCCATAAAACATGTTTGGCCGGAGGGACGCGCATTCCCAAGAACACCATAAAGTCAGATGCCACACTAAGAGAGGTACAGAACATAGTATGCACACTACATGCAGTGATCATGTGCTCTGCATGCTGGACATCTGAACACATATGCCCTGGCCACGCATTGTGTCCAAGCAGGGCTGAGACCCACCCGCGCTGCTTATCAAACTACCAGATATATGGCCCAGTGACTAGGCCCAGATTTATTTCTCCGATGAATGCACAGATTAATTTAGGATGCTTCATTTACTGTATAAAATGTTGACCGAAACCCATGTGCTTTCAGACCCCGGCTCTGTTGCCTGTGCTCCTGGCCAGTGTGTTCAATTAAACCAACTATTCTTGTATTGCCAAACGCCTACTGTCTTTCTTTTTTTTAGGGTAAATCCAAAATCAAACAAAAACATTTTTGGGTGAGTGTATGTGTGAATGTATGTATGCATGGGTGTGAGTGAATGTACATGTTTGCATATGTGGCCCTCCTGCCCTCCTCGCTGCCAAATTACTAGCCACCACTATTTCAATAGATTTAAAGCAACACATATCAATTTATTATCTTCTTTTTATTGTTATTATTTGAGCATTTTGCTAATATTGATGAGAATTAAAATATACTTTACATTATGGCTGACATAAATACTTCTACTGAAAATTGAGCTATGCATACCAATGGTAATAAAAAAAAAACAAGTGACTTCTCCTCCAGTACATAGGTTGAAAGCTGTTGAAGCATATTCACTTACTCCTAATATAATTCTAGAAAACATTGAGGGATTTATGACAAAACATATATTATTAGTCATGATACTAAACACATTCAAATGGAAATTGCAGGATTTCTATTGGAGCTTCTGAAAATGGAATGAATATTTGAGGCAATCAAATCAAAATTGATCGAACCTGTTATTGGGGCCTAATTTGGATGTTGGGCCGACCGCCACCGACAGGACGTCAGTGGCAGTGCACCCAACAGCCAGGGTATCAGTCTGACTGCCGGATAATGATGATAGCGGTCAAAGCGATTTGGGCGGGGAGATGTCCACCGCCTCCAACAAGCTCAGGGAGCCATCAGGGCAGCAATCGGAGCCTCATCCCTACAACAGATGTGGTGCCCATGGAGGCTCTGCTATAGGGATTAGGATGTCAGTTTCCGACAGCCTTTTCATGACAGTCCGACCTTCATGAAAAGGCTGCTGAAAAGTGACTTTGGGGACCCCTAGCAGGGCCCCAGTAGGCCTCTGCGATGTGGCCTGGGGGGCACATTTGATGCCCTCAAACATACATGCACCATGTGTCAGGCACCACATGGTGCCTATCATACTGTGGGTGGATGTTTCAAAAAACATCCCTTTTTCTTTTGTGGCTTGTGCTGTGGCCCTTTTAAGAGCCCCAGCACAAGCCACAAAAAAAGGGATGTTTACAACCGCCTGCACGGCAGTTGTATCATAATTGGGCAACAGGACCACCAACTCCTTGTTGAAGGGTCTCGAGCCCAAAACGATGGTGGTCGGACGCTCGTCCACCCGCTATCGTAATGAGTACATAGGTGATTTGGAAAATCGTTACAAAAAAACATAACTCCAAATTTTCAACTTGCCTGAAAATGCTGAGGGTCAAGACTATTGCATCTATTTACATAATTTGCTACCTAAACTGTGAACATTAAATTCATTGAACCTCTGGAGGTTGACAAAGCTCACACCAAATTATTTTTCAACTACTGCAACAACATTATTTGGCAGTAATTCAGAAAGAAGGTTGAGACATACCTTCTTTGAAGGTTAATGGAAATAAAATATATATCAACCACAACTTTGTAAAATAGACTCGCAATTTTGACACCTTCGGGGTCATTAGCATGGTGGGCGGAATGCTACCGCCCGACCGGCGGTGGCGATCTGCTCGCCAAAACACCCCGCCGGGTGACCTGTTGCCCCCTCATCACATTAGAATGGCGGGGGGTATTGCCACGGACGGAAAGACCGTCCACAGTTTCTCCACATGAAATGGCCCACAATATGGTGGTGGTGCCTGTTTATGATGTTGGCAATTTCATACCTTTCCATGGTGGAGACTGCACCATATAAAGGCATGCAGGAATTGCTTTGGGAGCCTGTGGTGGGCCCCCAGGGGGTGGGGGGTTAGGGGGCTCCTTTTGGGGATAAATGTAAATGTAAATCCCGTACTTGTATTGTGCACGAATCACCCTTGAAGGGGTTTCTCGGCGCTGGGGGCCATTGTGAAGATTAAGCGAGCTATTGCCCAGAGTCGCATGGTGCTGGGCAGACCCCTGCCGCAAGAGCCGGGGATCGAACCGTGATCCTGATGAAGCGGGCTGCAGAAAATATTTTATTCTGGCTTGTGAATTCAATTCCCCATAATAAGAATTAAAACAATTAATGAGCTGTTGCATGATTTGTTTAATTAACACAACCTAGATTAAGTTTGCACCACACATATACACGCGGGAAACTAATTACATGTGCTCTTGTTGCATTTGCAAGTCTGTTTTTGTAACACATTATTAATATTGTCCTGTTTGTTATGTCTGTCCTATTGTCTTTGTCACCATTAATATGCAGCTGATCATTCATGGCATGTGCTTATTTTATGTGCTTACATGTAAGTCTTATGTTGTGTTTGTCTGTCTGTGTATCATATAATTATCTTTTTATTCTTTCAGAAACATAAAGCTGGATTACATGAAGAATGGTGGATATTTTATGTGCTGCTTTAAATGTTTGCTTTTGCTAAATGTTTTTATTAGTGGGTTAATAATTAATAAGGGACTGGGTGGTACAGAAGGGTTTGCTTTACTTGAATTAATCACTCTTTTTGTGTTTGTTTAAATAATAGCTCAAGAGTGAGCTGAGGCCTAGTCTTTGCTTTGGAGAAAAGTTGGTCGGCCTGAACTGAGCAGAAGCCGGAGCCAAGCTACACGTTGAAAACTTTCCATGCAAGAGTTTATTGAACTTACTTCTCGTGGCTCTGACTTTTTTAAAAAAAAAGAGACTCTAACAAAGAAGTTTATTTCCATGGACTGCTCTGAATGTTCTTATTCAAGGCCGAGGAAGTGACAGGCATGAATCTGCCGAGCTTTCGGTGGAAGTAGATTGGCAACTTTTTGTTGCAAAGCCTCGGAAGCTGATGTCACTCTAATGGACAATGGCATAGTGACGCGCATATTCTCTGGACTGGTAGCTGAGGTGGCCTGACAGCCACCATCCAATCATAGTGCTGAACTTTTCTAAAATATTACATTTAGTTAGTTTTGAGAGCGAAAAATGATATAAAATTGGCTCTCTTGAGGGGTTTGGGACTGTCTTTTCCAGAGGGGTGAAGCGCTGTCGGATTGCCTTGGGATTGTAAGCATTCTACTGTTTATTATTTGTTTCTCTTTCAGGTTAGAAAATTAACTTAGAGAAAAAGTTATGATTTCTTAAATTCATCATTTTGATCAATTCTATCTTGACATGCTTACATTGTGCCAATGATTATGTGATTTGAATTAATAAAACTAAATGCTTGATTTTAATAAAAAGAGTTAATAAAGATTTTTCAATTATGAATTTTAAAAATAAACTTTTCAAAATGACAAGCTGGTCTTGTTTATTGTAGATAGTTTATTGCCTAAAGTCATAAATAACATAATGATCCATTCACCTCACTCTCTATGTTTATGGGCCTGGTATTGATTGGTAAGTGTGATAGTGGATTGTGTCATCATTTATAAAGAATTTTAGTTTTTGGGCTTCATCAATTTGGTAGCTTCAGACGGTTATATGTTGTTTTTGACATGCATGTTACACATATGTTGGTATAGACATAGGATTGATGTTTAACAACTGTTAAGTTTTTTTTGATTATGTCAGAGTGTTATATGTAGTCTTAAGGAATTTTTCCAGCAGTGTGAAAAATTCCGGGTTAATTGCCGGCAAGGTAGTGTGACTAGAAGAGTTACACAGTGCATTTGTCTGTTTCAAAATTGTGGTATAGAATATATCACGTGTTGTGGGCGTACAACACACGTTTAGGGACCTTAGATTGTATGGTTAAATGAATAGTGAGGATTGCCTATGAAATTGTACGATAAAGCAGAGGGACCTGGTGAGCCTGTTTTAAAGCTTTCTGTGAAAAGAGTAGTAGGATTTATTCAAGCTTGAGTGAAGCGTGAGATAGCGTCGTCTATTCTTAGCAACGCTTGATGTTTTCTGTGGTTGGTTCAAGTCCTGCCAAGAATTCATGTGTGTATGAGCAGGGTTTTCTTGTTTGAAAGTGTGTGAATGGTTTGTAAAACAGAAGGGTAGGGTAAGAATTACTCTATTAGCAATTGAAACTATTCTGTGAGAATAGCATCGTCTATTCCACACTAAGGATACTTGAATGAATGTTTAAAACTATCTCTTTGTTAGAGAAGCAGACAAATAGTTTGTTTTCAATGTTGTTATTAATTGCGTTTTTATAAAATGATTGGAAACAATTTTTGAGCCTTAGAGTAAAGAAAACGCTGTTTTAGGGTATTATAAAGTGTTTTGCGCCATTTAAATACATTTAGAAGCATTGTGCGGTGTTTAAATCTATTGAAAAGTGCCCCGATCGAAAATTCTGAAGGGAGGGGCTGTTTTAGGAGTAAAGCGTGTGGGGAGAGAGCCTGCAGCCGCAGCTGCTGCATACGTCAGAGCCTGCTGCGCTCTGATTGGTTTAAATCCTTGGAGTGTCAGAGCAAACGCTCTCATTGGTCGAAGTGCGATCAAGCATTTTTTTTTCATTTTATTCTTTTGATTGCATTGTATTAAATAAAAAAACGTAGTCTTGGGAGCTCGTTCAGTAGCGCCCATTCCCAGATTCTTTATTAATTACTGTGCGCGTGCCTTCCTTTCATTTAGCTCACACGCTGTAGAATGGTGTTAGAATTAAAGGACATGAGCTTTTTTATTGTTCGCGTTCCCTTAGAATAACTGATTGTGTTAAACGCTATTAAATCGTGTGCCGAGCAGTGTCCCGAGTGTTTTCTGTGAAGAAGGGGGGTTCTCAGGAGCGAGTGGGAGAGCTGTCTGCAGCGGCTGTTTACTTCAGCCGCCGCGCTCTCATTGGTCCAAAGGCCGACGCGTCATACACGGAGCCGCGCTCTGATTGGGCGAAGCTCCGTGTGTTGTGCGAGGTCAGGGTGAGCCGCACTCTCATTAGGCGAGGCTCTGGCAATCTCTAGTTTAATTAGTTGTAATCCTTGCTCTTGTGAAAGAGTTAACAGCGCGTCAGCTGTCGCGCTGGCATTGATTGAAAGTTCCGTCGTGTCATAGCGACGCCGCGCTCCCATTGGATGCAAGCGCGTCGCGTCATCAAAGAGCCGCGCTCCTATTGGACGAGGCTTCGTGAGCCGCGCTCTGATTGGGCGAAGCTCCGTGGAGACTGAAGCTCTCATTGGGTGAGGCTCCGAGGTCTTTTCTGTATCTGTGGCCGCGCTGTGTAAATGGTTTTTGAGGAGCGAGCGCATGTGGTGAAAGAGTGACACGCTCTCGTTTATACTAGGGTCGCGCAGGTTTTTGAGGAGCGAGCGCGTGTGGTGAAAGAGCATCCATTCCTGTCACAGTAGAGTAGAACAGTTGAGAGGAGGCTTTGCGAGGCTCCGTGAGGCGAAGTGCATCCCGAGTGTCACGAAAGAGTTAGCTGTGACGTGTGTAGTCACATGTTGTGTTCTGATTGTAGGCTGAAGGCTAGCTCTGTCCTGATTGGCTGATGACACTACAGTGTCATAGAGAGGCCGCGACTGGATTGGTCGAGAGACAGTAGGCATTCTGATTGGCTGAGTGCTGTGCAGCTACACGCTGATTGGTTAAAACACTCAAACACATTGTTTACATTTGCCAGAATTAGTTTTCCCACGCTATTAATGCCCAAAGCTTCATTTCTTTTAAATTTAAAAATTATTTTGATATTTACCACTGTTAATTAGTAAATAATACAGCAATAGATACCCTGATTAGGATAATAGTAGCAAAGGTGATTAAAATAAGGACATTAATTATTTAATTAATACAATTTTAGATAAAAACAGTTGTTTAGAGTTACAAATAAAATTATAATATTTATAGCTTTTGATAATACAGCATTGTGATACAAACATGAGTTATTGGGATGATTATAAAAAAAGCCTACATGGTTTCAAAAAGTAAAAAATTATTTTAAACCTGACAAGAAAATTGAGACACGTGGTGGTAAATTACTTCATAAGTACAAAACGCCTGCAGCCTATATGGAAGGTGAATATGGTTATCATACTGTAATTTGGTTTGATAACTGGATGCAGTATACCAAAAAGGATGGTGTACTAGCCTGGCCAGAAGATGGGTCATTCAATATGAAAGTTTTACAAAATCTGAGAGGAAAGATGATGGATCTTGTGCCAAAGCCAAGACCTACACAATTTGAAGCCCTAGTTGAGTGGGAGGTTGAGATGATGGAACTTGAACGTGAAAGCAAGTGTACAGCACCTAAATATTCAAAATATGTTGTAAATAAAGAAACACATGAGGATAAAGTGAGATGCTGGAGAAAGGCAGACATGTATGATGGTCTGTATCCCATAAGAATAATGATTAATGGAGATTTAGAACAAAAGACAGCTGGAAGAGGAATTGATGAGGAATTAGATGATGCTGTTTTAGAAGATATTTATGCCACTAAACCCAAACCGCCACCTTATCAAGCAGGTTCTCAATCTACCCCGAGAGTTTCTACAGAAGCTTCTCCAAGTGCACCACCTAGAGAAGTTGAGGAAGGTTCTCCCAGATTTTTAAAATTACCTGAAAGGGTAGGCTCAGTAAATAATTGTAGTACACCTAAAAGAAGCAGAGTTGCTTATCAAGAAAATAATTCTGTAAGAAATCAGGAAAGATTACCAGCTGAGCAAGAAATTTCTAGTTACAATAAAGCAAAGCAAGATTTAATTGAACAATTGACAAAAGGCATGGAAGCAGTTACAGTACCAGTAACTATTGGTCCTGTGGTACCAGTTTTTGACCAAGGAGATAATAATAGACAAACAGCCTTAACAGTTCCATTAAATGCTGAAATTCAAAAGGTTGCTGAAAAATTTTATTCAGAACTTTCAGAGATTCATAGAGAAAAATCTATGATGCCAAATTTAACACTGCATGGAAGTTTATCAAGTTCGCAAACACCAACTGTGGCAGATTCAGACTCAGGTTTGTCAGAAAAAAGTTTAAATAGAACAGAATTATCTCAAAATGGAATGTCCCCTGAAGCTCCTGATTATAAAAAGCTTGATGTAGCTAAATTAAAAGCTGACCTGGAGGAATTGATCATTGGCACAATTGGTACTGATAATTTGAAGTTGTATCAAGATGATGAATTGTTATTTATTTGCAAGAGTATTCAGTGGAAAACTAAAAACAGGTATGAACAACTGGAAGAGATGGCTGCTGAGTTAGAAATTGATTTGAGCAAACAAAAACATTTACAGAAACATTACAGGGTGGATTTCTCTGAGAGGGACATTGATAATTTAAATGCTGCTGGAAGAATAACTCACATAAGAGAATTAATACGTTTTCTCAGAAAATTAGGTGAATTAGGTAAATGGAGAATAAAATGGTCAAAGAAAGAACAAGATAAAAGACTAAGAAATGATGACATTTCTGAATTTCCAATGAGAGAAATAGCTGGAGGAGGGTATGTGCATGTTCCTTGGTCTAGACAGGATATTCTCCTGTTTACCAATGATTTTCCACGTTTGAGGGAGAAACCAGTGGAGTGGTACCATCAAGTAGACAGATTTATAAGGGTGTCAAAGGTTCTGTGGATTGATCTGGATGGATTTTTTGACATTGTTGTTCCATCAGATCTTTGGACAGAATACAAGATTTCTATAGATTGGCCAAAAGAAGAACCTGCTCGAGATAAAATTACAGGTGCCCCATCAAAAGATGTCATGGATCTTTATAAAAAAGTAATTTATTGGCTGAAAGAGAAAATTCCCCCAAATAAGTGGATTGGGTTAAAATAGACAGAACAAATCAGGAACCAAAAGAATCAGTTCATTCATTTTATTAAAGGTTACTGTTAGTCTTTAAACAGTACAGTGGCTATGAAAAATTAAGTGAAAAAGACATGAGCCACTTTATATACAGATTTGTATATGGCCTGAGACCTGAAATTGGTGACATGATTAGAAATGGAATTGTTTGTTGGCAATCATTATCAGTTGATGACATCCTGAGAAAAGCAAAATATTGCAGTGATGAGATAGATGCAAGGCAGAAGAGTCTCAAGGAGAAAGCAATGTGGGCACAGGTGAAGGTAGCTGAGCAGCAACAACAACAACAGTTAGGCTCTATGCAACAGGGAAAGTTCAGGGGTAATTTTAATAATTCTAAGCCAAAATTTAATGTAAATATTGATGAGTTAAAACAAAAGCTCCCATGTTTTAATTGCGGCGAAATTGGACACTGGAAGCGAGAGTGTAAAAACCCGTCCAGAAATTTAAAAAATAATTCATTGAATCCACAGGTGCAGTGTGAGTTAAGTCCGCAGCAACAGCAACAGTTACAGCGGCAGCTGAATGAGTTAAATCAGCAGCGACAGCTACAGCGACAGATGGTGAACCAGACACAGCAAAGCCAGTTTCAACAACAAAATCAGGTACAGCAGAATCAAATTCAACAGAGTCAGTTACCTCAAGCACCATTTCCTGGTAGTGTTAACACACAGAGATTTTCTCCTGAAACAGGTTTCTGTGGAAATAATTCGGTTAAAAATGTGTCAAAAGTCAACATGACAAATGCTTCTCAATTTTGGTTAAGTGACAAAGAGGTGAGTGATTCATCAGAGGATTACTCATGACGGTGCCTGAGAGAGGAGGAAGAGTGTGTGCTTGGACCCACTTTTGAGGTAGATCAGTCTGGTCCATTTGTTAATGGTAAAGTAAATGATAAAGATATCACTTTCCTTGTGGACACAGGTGCTACCCGTTCTACTGTTAGATCCGCAGAAATAGAAAACCTTCCTCTCTCGGGTGAAACAATTCAAGTTGTAGGTGTAGCTAATCAGCAAATTAAAACAAGTTTGACAGATCCAGTAAAAGTGGAGATAGGCAACTACAAAGATAAACACAGATTTCTAGTTTGTGACAGCAGTCCTGTGAATCTGTTGGGTCGTGATATATTATGCAAAATGAATTGCAGAATATATTGCTCACCAGAAGGTATTGAAATGCAAACAGCAAAAGAAGATGGGCTTTATAAATGGACTATGATGATGGTGGAAGAAGAAAAAACACCAATATTTCCTGTATTTGATAAAAATGATTTCCCAGAAGAGCTCAAAGAGCCAGTTAATCCAGCAATTTTAGACCTAACAGGAAATGATATGGGTCTTATGAAAAATATTGATCCAGTAAAAATCACTGTTAAACAGGGAGTTGATTTTCCAAATGTTCCTCAATATAAAATGAAGGCAGAGACAACTGAAGGTGTCATTCCTGTGATTGAAAAATTCATAAGTCAAGGAGTGTTAAAAGAAATTGAAAGCAGTCCATGCAATTCACCAATTATGGGTATTAAAAAGCCGAATGGAACATACAGAATTGTTCAAGATTTAAGAAAAATTAATCAGATAGTTGTTCCTTGCTGTCCCATTGTTCCAAATCCTGCAGTAATTCTTTACCAGATTCCACATGATGCAGAATGGTACACGGTCATTGACCTGTGTAATGCCTTCTTTACAGTTCCATTACATCCAGATAGCCAGAAAATTTTTGCTTTCAGGTTCCAAAATAGGATCCTAGCATGGTGTCGTATCCCTCAAGGGTATACTGAGAGTCCATCTATCTTTAATCAATTATTAAAGAAATCCCTGGAAGATCTAGTGTTGCCTGGTAATTCCACATTGGTACAGTACATTGACGATTTGCTTGTGGCAGCCAAAACACGAGAAAATTGTGTTACTGATACCATTACCCTGTTAAATCGTTTGGCAGATGAGGGACATAAAGTCTCACCAGCAAAATTGCAGTTTTGTAAACAAGAAGTGAAATATCTTGGTCACAGAATTGCAAAGGGAACCAGAAAGGTGACAGTTGAGAGAATTAAAATGATTCGAGCAATACAACCACCAACAACACAGAGACAGGTGAGAATGTTTCTAGGAATGGTTGGCTACTGTCGACAATGGATTAGTGGGTTTTCAGTCATTGCAAAACCACTTCAGAGATTAACAAAGGCAGATGTAAAAGATCCAATAAAATTGTCAGAAATTGAGTTGGAAGCTTTCGAGCAGTTAAAAAAGAGCTTATGTGAAGCTCCTGCTCTGGGTATGCCAGATTATGAGAAGGAATTTGAACTCTACTGCAGTGAAAGAGAAGGTTGTGCATTGTCAGTCCTTATTCAGAGGCATGGAAACTTGAGAAAACCAATTGCATACTTTTCAGCTGTTTTGGATCCTGTTGCAAAAGCTTTGCCAGGTTGCTTAAAAGCAGTGGCCGCAACAAGTGTAAGTCTTGAGCAAAGTGAGGGTATCATTATGGGTTTTCCTGTAAAGGTATATGTACCTCATTCAGTTGAAATTCTCCTTACCAGAAGTAGAACTCAACATTTAACAAGCAGCAGGCTGACAAAATATGAGAAAACAATTTTGGGTTCAGACAACGTATCAGTTGTTAGGTGTGTGAACTTGAACCCTTCCACATTATTACCTGATGGAGTTATTACTGAGGTAAGTAATGAGGATGACATTGATCATGAATGCCTGGATGTTGTAGATTACTGCACAAAACCAAGACAGGACATAAAAGATGTCCCATTACCTGAATCAGATATAATATATTTTGTTGACGGATCTTGTTTGAGAAATGATGAAGGGATTCTGAGAGCAGCATACTCAGTGTGCACAGTTTCAGATGTTGTTGAAGGTTCACCTTTGGATGGAATTCGTTCCGCTCAAATTGCATAATTAATTGGTTTAATTTGAGCTTGTGAAAAGGCAGTTGGCAAAAGAGTAACCATAGTGACTGATAGTCAGTATGGTTATGGTGTTGTTCATGATTATGGACAACTCTGGTCCAATAGAGGTTATTTAACTTCTGCAGGAACACCAATTAGAAATGCAAAATTGATTAAAAGATTGATTGATGGCATTCAGTTACCAGAACAAATAGCAGTAGTAAAGTGTTCAGCTCATAAAAAAGGTGATGATTACATTACCAAAGGAAATGCTTTCGAGGATGAGATGGCAAAATATTGTGCCAGAAACAATTACGCAATCAATCGGGAAAAAGACGAAAGTCACACAATGAATTCTCTCATGCTAATTTCTGTAGTTGAGACATGGCAGGAAGTAAAAGATTTACAGGATGAGGCAAGTGAGGAAGAGAAAGACACATGGCTAAAAGGTGATTGCAGACCAAGAGAGGAAGACGGGATCTGGGTACACAAAGATGGAAGAGTTGTAATGCCAGACAGCATGATTGCTGATATGGCACGATTGTGCCATGGTCAAGGACATGTAGGTAAAGGGTCCATGATTAGATTATTCAGACAAACATGGTATAATGTAAAATTCAGAACAATTGCTGAGTCACTTTGTCAGAGATGTTTGACCTGCCAACGGATGAATGCCCACAAAAAGCTTGTTGTAAGCATGGGAATCATAGGACGGGAGGGTGGTCCTTTTACCAGATTGCAGATGGATTTTGTTGAAATGCCAAGGCATAATGGTCTACATTATATTTTGGTATTTGTTTGTTTGTTTTCAAGATGGGTGGAAGCTTTCCCAACTCGTCATGCTAATGCTGTTACTGTAGCAAAGTTACTTCTAAGGGAATTCATACCTAGGTATGGATTTCCGGTTACCATTGAAAATGATCGTGGAAGTCATTTTGAGAACAGTTTGATGAAAAAGATTTGTAAAGCTTTAGACATTGAACAAAAAATGCATTGTGCTTACAGACCACAGGCATCAGGTGTCGTTGAACAAATAAATGGCACTATCAAAAAAGGGATCGCAAAGATGTGTGATGCTACAGGAGTGAAGTGGACAGATGCACTTCCACTTGTTCTAATGTCAATGAGAAGCATCCCAGATAAAAAGACAGGTCTTAGTCCACACGATATTGTGATGGGCAGAGTGATGGGGCAAGCATTTGTTCCAGTTGGCAAATTAATGAGTATTAATGATAGTGCAATTTTTGAATACTGCCGAAATCTGTCTGATGTAGTGCATTCTGTATTTCATCAGGTGGGAACTGACATTATTTCAAAAGAAAAAGTACAAGCTCATGATTTGCAACCCGGTGATTGGGTGAGAACAAAGGTTCACCGAAGAAGAAACTGTTTATCACCAAGGTGGCAGAAGCCACGTCAAGTAATTTTAATTACAACAAATGCAATAAAGTGCAGAGGACTGAAAAGGTGGATTCATCCAAGCCATACAATTCGTGTGTCATCTCCTGAAAATTCTGATGAAGAAGGTGATACAACAGCTGATTCAGATTCAGAAAGAGACCCAGAAGATCCTGATTCTGATTCTGATGATCAACAAGAAAATCAACATCAAGAGAATCTAGATGGAAGTCAGAACTTGAATAAAGAAGATCTGAAAACTGGAAATCGAGGTATTGATGATGATGATTTGCTTGAAGAAGAGTCTCTGAGAAAAAAGAGAGATTCAGAAGAAGCAGAAAATTCTGAACGAGACGAAAATCTGAGTGATACCATTGAAAGGCAAAGAAGAAGTAGCTCTGTAAACAAAAAGCTTGAAGCTGGGAAGCTGAAGGTGATTCCTGAAGAAGAAGAATTGCCAAGTACCAGTAAAGGTATTGTTTCAAACGGAGTGAAGTTGCCGAGTAAAGAAGTTCCTAGATACAGATTTGATGTCTCTGATACAGACACTGAAAGTGATGAAGAATCTGGAATAAGAAAACACAGAAAAAGAGCTTGGAAAACTGAATGTAATGAATGTGTGCCAAAGAAAAAAGTCTTGAGAAAAGGAGACATTTGGCCTGAAAATAATTTGAAATTCAAACTAGTGAAGAAATCAAAGGAACAGGTTAATGAGATTTCTAGTCAAGGAAGTGAACTTGAAAAAAAAATTGAAGGCGAAAACAAGAAAATAGAAGTTATCACTCGCAAGACAAAAAGAGTAATTAGGCCAAACCAAAAATATAAATCTCCAGAATGGACCTATATTATTATTCCACCTATTGTTGAAGTGGAAAGCAGTGGTCAGGAATTTTTAGAAAGTGACAGATTAAAAGTGTTAGAAATTAGTTGAGGATCTATTCCCTAGCATAAGGCTGAAGAAAATATGTGTTAGGTAACTTTTTGTTTCCTGGCATAAGGCTGAAGAAAATTTGTTAGGTGACGTTAGGTCGAAGAAATTCTGTTTAGCTAAAGAAGACATATTTTGTGACACAAGGTCGAAAAAACTGTTTAGGGTCACAATCTTAAAAAAAAAAGGGGGGATATAATTTTGTTAGTTATACTTACATTCTTATTTAAAATTTTTGTTTTTGGAAATGCCTAGATCAGTTACTTCTAGGTGTTACATTTTTAAAAAGTGTTGTAAAATGACTTTAATTTGTGTGATATTATTAATTTTACTTTGGCTAATTTTAGCTGTGGTCTATCCTTTTGATGTTAATAAGCAAAAATCTAAGACTAATATAACTAGTAAAGTTGAGTCTAATCATGAGAAGCATGCTGGCAAGTCCAGTAGAGTTATTAATCATGATCCAGTGTCTCATCAAGATAGATCTATTGGTGATTTTTCAACTAATTCATTTTCAAGGCTTTTATCTGAATATGTCAAAGTAATGAATGTCAAAGATTGCTACGTGTGCATAAAATTACCTGCCTCTGTTTCTGAGGGGGTGACATATAATATGTTACCTCTCACTTATGGCATTACCTGTAGTGTGATTGCTAGCCTGTTTTATCAAACTGGTCGTCTGGAGTATTATTACTCAGACTTTGATGAGGTTTTTGCAAATCTCAAAATTGTAAATAGCTTAAGCAAAGTAGGGTCTGCGAAGTAGATGAGGGAATTCTTTTTAGTTACTAATGAACTAAACTATGAATACGCCTATAGAAATAATTTAACATGCAAAATGAGAGTTGAAGAAAAGACTTTCCTTAACATGGTTGAGGAGAGAAGGGCTGTTTACAAAAGAAATGAAAAATTAAAACATGCTAAATCCAAATACTGGCAGTTGGAAGATGCAAAGTTAAATGGTGTTAATACTAATGCAGCGATTAATATAGATGAACCAGTTAGTGGTAAATTTTGCATTAGAAGAGATAATACCCTGTATGATAATCTTTTTGTAGGTGCTAGTCAATGTGAAGATACTTATCGTATTGAAGGGGGATGGGGATTCAAAGGTGGAAAGGATCCAATTTTCCCTGGAATTTATTTTATTTGTGGTAATAAGGCTTATTTTAGCCTCCCGGACCACTGGTACGGGACATGTTATCTTGGCCTGGTCTTTCCAAAAATATTTCATGTTGACAGAAATGAAAAGGGTACTTTTGAATTTGGTGAACACTTGAATCAGAATAGGTACAAAAGACAAAGTTTCACTGAAATCCTCGAAGACATTTTTGGTGCTGTTATTCCTATGGTGGGGATTACAATGAATTCCATCAAAATTAGAAAAGTGTCCACAATTGTAGATAGGTTGTCAACTGATACTGCAAGTGGTTTCCAATTGGTTAGCACAGAACTTGTTGCTACCAGAAGTATGGTTATGCAGAATCGTCTTGCTTTAGACATTCTGCTTGCAAAAGAGGGTGGAGTCTGTGGGGTCTTGCATGTCCAACATTGCTGTACTTATATACCTGACAAAAGTCAGGATATAGAGTTACTTGTTAAAAATATCACGCACTTCCATGAGGAAATAGAACCCATGGAGGAGGAGACCTTTTCTGAGAAAATTGGGAAGAGAATGGAGGTTATTAAAGATTGGTTTTCAGAACTTGGCAGTTCAATATTAGGCAAAGTGCTCTATACAGTAATTGTCATTATTATAATGATAATGCTGCTAAAAATTAGTTGTTTGATTCACAAGAGGAGGAAGCATCAGAATGAAAAGAGAAGGATTTATAAACTCAGAAAGGAACAAGAAAAGGAATATGAATTAGAAGAAATGCGAAGAGTTCAGATTGATAGAGATAATCAGACAGCTGAAACAGGGGTTTAGGGAAACTAATATCGAGAGAATTCAGTGTGTGTTGTCTCTAAAATGGGTAAAAAAAATTCTAAATTTTTGTGTGTGTTGTTTGGTGATTTTAAAATCACCAGATGAGGGAGTTGATGAAGCGGGCTGCAGAAAATATTTTATTCTGGGTTGTGAATTCAATTCCCCATAATAAGAATTAAAACTATTAATGAGCTGTTGCATGATTTGTTTAATTAACACAACCTAGATTAAGTTTGCACCACACATATACACGCGGGAAACTAATTACATGTGCTCTTGTTGCATTTGCAAGTCTGTTTTTGTAACACATTATTAATATTGTCCTGTTTGTTATGTCTGTCCTATTGTCTTTGTCACCATTAATATGCAGCTGATCATTCATGGCATGTGCTTATTTTATGTGCTTACATGTAAGTCTTATGTTGTGTTTGTCTGTCTGTGTATCATATAATTATCTTTTTATTCTTTCAGAAACATAAAGCTGGATTACATGAAGAATGGTGGATATTTTATGTGCTGCTTTAAATGTTTGCTTTTGCTAAATGTTTTTATTAGTGGGTTAATAATTAATAAGGGACTGGGTGGTACAGAAGGGTTTGCTTTACTTGAATTAATCACTCTTTTTGTGTTTGTTTAAATAATAGCTCAAGAGTGAGCTGAGGCCTAGTCTTTGCTTTGGAGAAAAGTTGGTCGGCCTGAACTGAGCAGAAGCTGGAGCCAAGCTACACGTTGAAAACTTTCCATGCAAGAGTTTATTGAACTTACTTCTCATGGCTCTGACTTTTAAAAAAAAAAAAGAGACTCTAACAAAGAAGTTTATATCCATGGACTGCTCTGAATGTTCTTATTCAAGGCCGAGGAAGTGACAGGCATGAATCTGACGAGCTTTCGGTGGAAGTAGATTGGCAACTTTTTGTTGCAAAGCCTCAGAAGCTGATGTCACTCTAATGGACAATGGCATAGTGACGCGCATATTCTCTGTACTGGTAGCTGAGGTGGCCTGACAGCCACCATCCAATCATAGTGCTGATCTTTTCTAAAATATTACATTTAGTTAGTTTTGAGAGCGAAAAATGATATAAAATTGGCTCTCTTGAGGGGTTTGGGACTGTCTTTTCCAGAGGGGCGAAGCGCTGTCGGATTGCCTTGGGATTGTAAGCATTCTACTGTTTATTATTTGTTTCTCTTTCAGGTTAGAAAATTAACTTAGAGAAAAAGTTATGATTTCTTAAATTCATCATTTTGATCAATTCTATCTTGACATGCTTACATTGTGCCAATGATTATGTGATTTGAATTAATAAAACTAAATGCTTGATTTTAATAAAAAGAGTTAATAAAGATTTTTCAATTATGAATTTAAAAAATAAACTTTTCAAAATGAGAAGCTGGTCTTGTTTATTGTAGATAGTTTATTGCCTAAAGTCATAAATAACATAATGATCCATTCACGTCACTCTCTATGTTTATGGGCCTGGTATTGATTGGTAAGTGTGATAGTGGATTGTGTCATCATTTATAAAGAATTTTTGTTTTTGGGCTTCATCAATCCCCAGCATCCAGCTTCAGTCACCCTAGCCACAGTGCCACACCTCTCCCCAACATTGGCATACACAAGGTGGCAGGCACGCCGCGGTGCCTGTCACATTGTGCATGCCAATGCACAACATGCATTTACGACATCGTGGCGGGTGCTGCTCACAGAACCGCCCACCACAATGTTGAATATGCGGATTGCGACTGCCACGGTGGCGGTCGCATCCTAATTGGCAGTGCGGGACCGCCGCACCACTGGCGGCCGGTCCCAGCACCGCTAGGCTTGCGGGTGGACTGAAGTCTGCCTGCCATCCTAATGGACCCCCATGTGCGTCTCTTTGACTTAGACTTAAAGACATTGGATATAAATAAGACCTGTTAGATCCATCAATCATGAGAATATGGGGAGATGGTATCACAAAATCTTTCAGTACTAAACAAGTCTTGATTGATTTTCTTGATAAATATCTTCTGATAGTCATGGAATACTTTGTGGTTAAGTATTGCATAGGTGGATGTGTCTCTTTTCAAAAGATGGAAAGACAAACTGGCTTGCCATTCTATTTTCTCCCAAGATTCCATTAAAAAGATTACGCAAACAACATCACAAGAGGTTTATATGTTACAGTTAAAATGGATAAGCCATATTACATTTGATCTACATTTTAGGTCCCTCAGCTGATGACCCCTCCTTTTGTCTGACCTTGCCACTGAAATTCCTTAACTAAAAAATATTTCTTTGATATATGTTGGAGGTTTTAATCTCATTAGATATCACTCATCTTACTCAAGGGTTGACTACTTATTATTGTCCAGAAATATGTCGACTTATATCTCAAACTAAGATCTATTCTATAGATATTTGACTCATGCAATGATTTGATTCTCCATTATATTTGATTGAGTCTCTTTTCCTAGACCTCGCTGGAGAATGAATAATGATATTTTTCTTAATAATGATCATAATAGAAATAACATGTTAGAATCAGTCACATAATATTTCTCCATTCACAATGAAGCTGATAAAGCCAACATATTTTGATGGGAAGTATATAAAGGTGGTATAAGAGGTTCTGTTATTTCTAATATGGCTCATGAAAATAAAATATTTAGCTCAAAAAAGTTTGAAATGGAAAAAGTAATTTCTAAATATGAATAATGTATTTTACTTCATGTAATATTAGCTACAAACCACCTCAACTAAAAATGAGTATAATCTAGTACCCACCAAAAGAACAGGTTTTCAATTATCCAGAAATAAAGCAAAGCAGTCTTTCTAAGCTAATAAATGTGGAAGGCGACTTTCTAATTATTATAACTTCAAAACAGGGTAGTAGTAGTTCCTCCTAGGGAAGTTTACCACACTTCAAATATTAATGTGTTATTCTCAATCAAATCATGTGTGAATATATTTTTATAAACAACAATACCAGTCAGGTTGAGGTGCTGCATTGGTTCAAACACCCTACTACCAGAAGGTGTTAATTGCAAATTAGAAAACAAATGTGCTCCAACATATATGTAATAGAACTTTTTTTAGCACTCTCTTAAGTAAGTACATTTGACCATTAAGTCATGAATAGGTCAGCAACAAAAGTGTAATTGATCCAGATATCCCTTTTAGAGTCGGAAACCAAGGTCAATGATCTCTCTTCCAGGGACTGAAACAAATGTCAGAGTCCATTAATTTATTAATTCTACTGTTAATGTATTCTTTGGTGTATCCAGCAAAAATCAACCCAGTCCATTCAGCATAGATTCAGCTCTCAGCCGACATGTGTTTCGTCTATTTAAAGACTTTTTCATGGCAGTTCAACAGTATAATGTCCAGACGTCCCTGGCCTTCAAATTCCTCTACCCTAACATCCTAGATCCAGAATCCATAAACCAGTAGATGTCTAAAGCGAATTAGCAAATTAATTGATGAGTGAGTTCCACATCCAAGTATGGTATCCACATTCCAATAACCGAATATTGGTGTCTGCGCTATAGGATTGTTGCCTCATTTTAGAGAAATAAATATGCAATTCTATAACAATCAAAACGCTGTGTTAAGACCATAATCCTGTGAAAGTAATTCTGTTGATGGGAAGTCCTTTATAAGCCTCCTCACAGAACGAAGTTTTCAAACATATCACGACACAAGTCTGTGCTTTCAGCACTGAATATTCAAGAAGAGAGATTATTAACCTTGGATTTCTGACTCTGAAAGGGATATCTGGATCAATTATACTTTCCAATTATTTATGTATTAAAAAGTATAAGAAAACAAAATTCATGCTGTCCATGCGAATTCTGGTCAATTATCGTACCTGAGCCTGAAAATATATATGGGAAGAGTTTCATTAACATTATTCTGAGTTCTATAATAATCCTAGGTTTATAGATTCTGAGTTAATATGTAGATTTTATCATAATGTGCTAATGCTTCTTCATCCCTAGATGATAGGAATGTTTAAGATAGTGCAATATCTATGAGTGAAATCAGATTTTCTATTGCATCACTAAACACAAGGAAAGGCTTGGTCCAGATGGTATTCCAGCTGAATTTTACAAACCATTCTAGACCCCTTTTATCCTTTTTTGATCCATTTACTCACACATACACTGTAGCAGGATCCTTTCATGAAGCACTTATTGTAGTGTTTCCCAAGTCAGACACAGATTCGACTATTGGTTCCAATTTAAGGTCAATATCATACATTATTCAAGAATGTACATTTTATGCAAACATTCTTGCCAATAGATTATCTTCAGTTCTTGCCTCTTTGATTCACCATCACCAAGTTGGTTTATTGAAAGGTTATCTGCTCATAACACCAGGCTTATTTGCCTTGCTTTATCAGAAGTAACTAATACTTATCACTTCTTGTTTATTAGTACTAGATGTTGAAAAGGTTTTCAACAAAGTTAATTGGTAATATTTAGTTAGTGTCATGAAATGGTGCAATCTAGGTCAATATTTTATTAACATGGTTAATATTTTCTAACTAACAATCAGACAATTTTTTTATCGATGGATACTCCTCCATGACCTTTTTTTTATTTTTATAGGTACTAGACAAAAATATCGGCTTTCCCCTTTACTGCTTCAGCTAACAAGCCACTTCTTAATCCTTTCAGCAACTCTCCACATCAGAATTCAGAATAACAGAATTAAAGTGGTGTCTGTTTATGCAGATTTTGTTTTTTATTTAGAACAGATCTGATTAGTTCTTTATCAATTATCTTAGATATTAGCTACTCAGGAGCATAAAAATAGGCCTGGGCAGAGTTTGCGGAGTGATATTCTGCAAATTTACAGAGAACTCCATCAAATTCCGCGGAAATCCGACAAAGGGCGGCGTAAACGGAGAGGTCTTGAATAGGACATGCATTGCATTAATAAACTTTGCCACTAGAGGGCACTACACACTTAGTTGATTTTATAAGCTGAAAAATATAGGTGCTGCTGGTTTAATACATAATATTTTCAGCTCTGAGCTGTATGTTATCATTTTGCAGGTCGGGTGTCTTCCGCACTGGCTGTGGGATAACGTGCACTGTATTTTCCGTGATATGGTGGCACTAGTTAAATCGTAGAGAGGACATTAACAAGCATTGGCATAGCCAATAGATCTCGCCTTTGGGACCTTATATGTTTTTAGCCAGGCAACAGTTGATGTTGTTGCACCAAGGATATTGTGCTGGATAACTAAACATTTATAAGGTCCCATAGGCGAGACCTATTGGCTATGCCAATGCTTGTTTTGGATGAGCTCAGTAACAATCAGATTGCACACATTTTTGTTAAATGAAGTATGGAAACCAAAGAAGATGGGGAAAGATTTTTTCCCACTGAGTTTTTACAACTAATCAGAGCCTCAATACTGCCTCGGAAGTAGGGCCATTCAATAGAAGACCAAAGTGACTGAAAGCAGCTGCCTCCTTCAACCCCTCCAGCAAAGGTAACATAGTGTGTAGTTCACAAGAACTCCTCCGATAAATATGCATGAAGTCAGCATATTAAAGGGTTTGATCAGGATGAAAAGCAGGTTTAATAAACTATTGCTGACAATTAAATTTATTTCCAGACAAATCACAAGCCAACGAAGGTCAGACAGACAATACTAATGAGAATTACATAGGATAAAGCAATAACTGTATTGAGGCGGATTGTCTCGGAAATATTAATGTAAAATTGGGATGAAGCTACTATCAAAATATGTGTCAGCAAGTTTCAATCGAGTTGAAGAAATTGCAAGATAATTTAACATTCTTTGAAAGGCAAGCATTAACATTTCAACAAGAAGGCAGAACGATAATTAGAAAGCTTATGAATAAAAGAAGTCATTACGATTTAAACAAAAAATGTAAGCAAAACGTTTATAACTACTAGAATTGGTAATGCTAATAGAGGGCAAATGTATTGTGGCATCTAGGGCCCGATGTAGGTCAGTCGGTAACGGCCGAAAATCGGTATTTTCGGCCGTTACTGACCGGTATACATGGATTGGCATGTAGGTGCACAATTTTACAGAATCGGTAACTTTACCGATTCGGTAAAGTTACCGAATCTGTAAAATACCGAATCGGTATTTTTACCGAATCGGTAAAGTTACCGATTCTGTAATATACCGAATCGGTATTTATACCGATTCGGTATATCTCAGATGTAGGTGGGACTCTACAGAGTCCCAGGAGACCTACCGATTCGGTATTTTACCATCAAATCCAATTTGATGGTAAAATACCGATTCTGGTGTGCATGCACATGTGTGCATGCACACCTATGCCATGTGACAGGCAGACCTGCCCTTAGGGCATGTATGCCTGCCACATGGCACCCGAGCCTGTTTTGGGGGTGCCAGAGGGTGTCAAAGTGACACCCCCTGCACCCTTGTGATAATCGGTATTTACTGAATCGGTAAATACCGATTGTTCCCGATTCGGTATTCCAGCACATCTGGAATACCTACATGTCCTCAGCTTAGATTTACCGATTTTTAATTACCGAATCGGTAAAATTCAGTAATTAAAAAACGGTAATTCTTACTTACCTACATCCGGCCCCTACTGTTTTCTCTTTAGGAATTCTAATTTAGGAACCACTGAAATTCTAAGGGCCCGATTCACAGAACCAATTTAAGACACAATCCTAAACTTACTACTTTTGGCATTCACAGAAGTTAGGATTTTGTCTTAAGTTTGCCTTAAAACAGACTTAAGACAGACTTAAGTTAGGAATCTGTCTTAAGTCTGTCTTAAGTTTGTCTTAAGACAGACTTAAGACAAAATACTAACTTCTGTGAATACCAAAAGTAGTAAGTTTAGGATTTTGGCTTAAATTAGTTCTGTGAATCGGCCCCTAAGTAATTAGATACTTAAAAAGTTCTAAAGGGAATTTTGTTACCACCCTACCTTATTTTATCAGGGAACTGAAAGATACACTAGCTGAAAGGGTCCACACAGATGGCTGGTTAATTTACATGTGGTATAACTGTACACCAGTATAATGTATAAACCAAACCTGGACACCCACATATTGTTTTTTACAGTCTAAGAGTGTGTATTACCATGATTTATAAAACGCTATCCTTTAGTTCCTTATTTACACCACATGGGACAACAACCAATAAGTTCTGAATAGTAATTCAGGAATATACTGGGTTACTCAAATGGAATACCATTATCTTTCTAAAGCGACTCATTCTGCAGTGTTTGTAATGTGAGGTATATTTAACCCAGGCTTTTAAATGTGTTCTTGCACACTAGAGGCTGTAAATATATCCATTTGCATAGTAAAATTGGTGAAATGGGGAGAATTGTCATCATTTTTAATTTACCTTCAAAAATCACATCCTTGGTGGAAGACTTGTTCAAACACCCACCAAAACTTTGGAAGTTCTCACTAGAACACTTAATATGTGCCTCCAAACACCGTGCTTAACGTTAACGCGACACTATCTTCCCATACATCCTGTTTTGTAACATACATGGAGCATTAATGTAAAAAAAAAATCTTAAGCAAAATAGGTATCCAAACTAGTAAAGCATGGCATAAAATGCTGAGAAAATCAACAGCATAAAACATGGCCACACTTTAAAAGAGGCATTTCTTTTCTGTTTTCATTTGAGCTGTTGCTGCTTTTAGCTTGTCTATCCAAGATAATTTTAAATGCGGACATACACAACAGCTTCAACAACCAACCAACGCACACCATGACCGAACAACCACCCCCCACCACCACCCTCCATGCCTGGACCCCGATCAGCACCGAAGACACCATCCGCACGATGAACTCCATCCACTCCGGATCACCGACCGACCCCTGCCCTCACCACGTCTTCAACAAGGCCGACGCTGTCATCGCACCCCACCTGCGAGACATCATCAACACATCCTTCGACACCGCCACCTTCCCTGAGAGCTGGAAGCACGCCGAACTCAGCGCTCTACTCAAGAAACCAACAGCGGACCCCACCGAACTCAGGAACTACCGCCCCATCTCGCTCCTCCCGTTTCCAGCCAAAGTCATCGAGAAGACCGTCAACAAGCAGATGGCCGCCTTCCTCGAGACGAATGGATCCCTCGACCCCTCACAGTCCGGCTTCCGAGCCAATCACAGCACCGAGACCGCCCTCATCGCCGCCACCGATGACATCCGAGCCCTGATGGACAACGGAGAAACAGCGGCCCTCATCCTCCTAGACCTCTCCGCGGCATTCGACACGGTCTGCCACCGCACCCTAGTACAGCGCCTCAGCAACGTCGGAATCCAGGACAAGGCGCTGGAATGGATCATCTCCTTCCTCGACGGAAGAACTCAGAGAGTCCGCCTACCACCGTACAAGTCAGAGGCCTCCGAAGTCATCTGCGGCGTCCCTCAAGGATCCTCTCTGAGCCCCACCCTCTTCAACGTCTACATGAGCCCCCTCGCGGCCATCGCACGCCAACACAACCTCAGCATAATCTCCTACGCCGACGACACCCAGCTGATCCTCTCCCTGACCAACGACCCCGCCTCCGCCAGAGCCAACCTGCACGAAGGGATGAAAGAGGTAGCCGAGTGGATGACGACCAGCCGCCTGAAACTGAACTCTGACAAGACGGAGGTCCTCATCCTGGGCTCTTCACCCTCCGCCTGGGATGACTCCTGGTGGCCTCCCGCCCTGGGCACCGCACCCAAACCGACAGACCATGCACGCAACCTGGGCTTCATCCTGGACTCCTCCCTCTCAATGACCAGGCAAGTCAACAACGTCTCCTCGGCGTGCTTCAACATCCTACGCATGCTACGGAAGATCTTCTGGTGGAGCCCCACACCGAGACCAGGAAGACCGTCACCCAGGCCCTCGTCACCAGCCGACTGGACTACGGCAACGCCCTCTACGCCGGCACCACCGCCAAGCTCCAGAAGAGACTCCAGCGGATCCAGAACGCCTCAGCCAGACTCATCCTCGACATCCCACGAACCAGCCACATCTCCGGACATCTGAGAGACCTTCACTGGCTCCCCGTCAACAAAAGAATCACCTTCCGCCTCCTCACCCACGCACACAAAGCCCTACACGACCAAGGCCCGAGCTACCTCAACAGCCGGATCAACTTCTACGCTCCCAAACGCCACCTCCGATCAGCCAACCACGCCCTCGCCGCCGTCCCCCGCATCCGAAGAGCGACTACAGGAGGAAGGTCCTTCTCCTACCTGGCCCCCAAGACCTGGAACTCCCTCCCGACCGACCTCCGCCTGACCCAAGACCACCTCTCCTTCAGGAAGAAGCTGAAGACCTGGCTGTTCGAGCAGTAGCAGCACCCCCCCCCTCCCCCAGCGCCTCGAGACCCTACGGGTATGTAGCGCGCTCTATAAGTGTCATTGATTGATTGATTGATTGATTGATTGACTTGCATTCAATGTTGTGGTTTTATATGCTTGATTATTGAAGCCATGTATTTTTTAAAGTGTGCATTCCGTATACGAGGCTGCATATTTTAACGGATAGGTAGGTGTAAACACCACTGAGAAGACAGAAACTTCCTGAAACAGAGTTACTAAATAGATTTACAAACCAATCGTATCAATAAAATCCTAGAAAACACAACATCATCCCCAGGCACTCTGGCCAATTGGGAAATAATATAGCAAAAGTAATGTTGAAAATCCTGCATTTCTGAGAAGTAAAATTATGGGGCCTTATTTATGAGGCTTTGCGTCAGTTATGCGCTGCCGATGCGTCACTTTTTGTGATACATCGGCGGCGTAAAACATGCCTCCTGTTGCGCACTATTTGCAAAGTGACGCATCTAAGCAGATGCGTCACTTTGTAAACCCCTAAGCTACATTAAACTTGCGTCAGGTATAATGTATGCAGGGTCGGCGTTCCCCCGCAAAAAGCCTCGTAGAAGTGACGCAGTGAAATCTATGAGATTTCACTGCGTCACTTCTAGGACGCCGTTGCGTCAAAATCTTGCGCCTGCCTCACAGCAGGTGTAAGACTGACGCAGGCCCTTTCACATGGGGCTTTTTGACACACTCCAGCAATGCGTCACTTTTGCGCTTACAGATACGTCAGAAATACTGACGTATCTGTAACTCCTTGCGACATGATGTGGTATACATTAAATATGACGCCTCATGTATGTCGCAAGGAGTGCTCACTGAGAAGTGACGCATTGCTGCTTTCACACAGCGATGCGTCATTTCTGATAAATGAGGCCCATGATTTCGCGCCACAATAGGGTGCTAGAGAAATACAAATTAAAGCTGTATATGAAGCAGAACCCATCTCATGACACAGAAGTTTATCGTGGCACTCCATAAAGAAAGGCGTCTCGCGTGTGGATCAGTTGCGCCTTGAAAATTGTATAATTTACATTCAGAATATATGTCACAATCACTGTTCCCTTGAACTTATTTCATGTTGTGCCGTTAATTCGCCCATTAATACACAATAAACTGGCGATATAGGAACTTGGTGGAATTGAGGACAAATGGTTATGGGTTGCATGTTCAGCGTGGCATTCCCTCACAAATACTAGTAGGCTGCGCTGCAAATTAAGAACCGTGTAGAAATTACTAACAAAAACACATTTCTAAATTGTAAAGATGCTTGGCAGCCTCATAACTGCTTATTACAAATTCAAAGAAAAAAAAGAAAAATATTTTTGGGGTTTACTGAAATGAGGGGTGGGACAAAACCGTTTTACCTAAATTTCTACTAAGGTAATTGGAGGATTTATAAATCTCTTCAAGAGGTGAAAGAATATTTTACATAGTGACAACGAAACCTCTGAAACTGAAACTATTACCCAGAACAAAGGTTAAAAAAAGCATTGGTAAATGCAGGAAACAGTATGCTAGAGCCAATAGAAATAGAGGAAAAGTAAGTGGTAAGCACAGAGACCAATGAAAAGCAAGGAAAGCAAGGAGGCGGGATGTAAACCCCATATAATTTTTATATCAAACACAATAGATTTCACAAGCACAGCAAAAGCACTGCGCAGGCGAAACCTAACAAATGCCAAAAACTGTTAATAATGCCAGCAAATTGGCAACATTTCATCACATAATTTGCCTTTGCTTACTGCATAATTTATTCAACTCTTCTGCATAATGTGGTCATCCCTGTCACACAATTCCATTACACCGAACATGTTACACTACTTTATTTAAAATTATATATATTATTGATGAACATATGTAACACTACTCACGTGGAATAAAAAAATCAGGCAGTCATGTATATCAAATGTTTGGAAAAAGTTTTCAGTCTTGCAGGTTTTGTTTATTTATTTAAAGTTATCTTTAATAAAGCACGTGCCACAAATGGAACTTTCCCCAGGTTCAACAATAGTTTTTGCGCCTAGCACAACTGCCCTCCTGTTACCAGCTTGAGAATGACGACGCAAAGTGGTGGAACTTGAAAGTGTGACCTTTTAGGTGACACAAATGTATTTGCAGCGGCAACTCGAACCCGCTGAGCAGCGTTCCAAATGCACAGGATTATATAGGCTTGTTTCCTCCCTGAATGTTCTCTATATTTAAATGTCAAGGAAGCACACGCTGATAAAAACAATTCTATTCTTTATATAGTGTTTAGAAAGTGACAGCTTTCCTGGAAGTTCAACCAAGTGATTTGCGTCTCATGCCGCGCGAGTGAAGAGCGCGCAGGGTCAGTATGGTTTAATAAACAATCACAAGGGCCAGAGAGAACTGATCACATCAATAGTGCGCATTCAGTTTACAAGAGTGTACTTTATCCAAGCAGACACGGAAACAGGTGTGAACAACTGAATCGAACACCAGGGCGCAGCGAAACTAATCTTTCCAATAAATAGCCTACTGCAGACCGGGCTCTGGGATGCACAGGCGTTTAACTGCTAAGTCACGACACCATAAGGGCAGATAAACAAGCATTGGCGGCCGCGAAATGAAATAAAAAAAAACACGAGTGTGGCGCATGTGGTGTGCACGCGCGTCACCGCAAGTGCTACCTTGCCGGCGATCAGCTTGCTATAACGCGCATGCGCGCGCTCTTGTGCGCGTTCTAGCAAGCTGATACCCAGCAAAGTAGCAATTCCCAGAGCCATACTAAATGTCTCGGGCGAGATCAGCGCAAGCGCTGAATCAAGCCGAGTCCTAAAAAGCCGGTAAACCAGCCAAGCCAGCATCAGGGAATTGTACAGATGAGGAAGACCTGAACAAATCAGTTACTAATGTATGTAGTTCGGAAACATCTGCACAGGCGGATTCCCCTTATGATGTACATTAGGAGCTTCATTCCATACATCGTAAAATTGAAAACAAAAATGAGAAATGGAACTCATTTAAGCTATTGGAACTCATTTAAGCTATTCAATCAGTTAAAAAGTTTATTGTGCTCCAAGTTATATCTTTATCTATGCTGCCTCTTTTTTCTCTCGCTCGTTTTACAAAAACATATTTTAGTATTATATGCGATACTATCTAGAATCATAAGCCTTCCAAAACAAATGAAAATGATAGTTTAGGGTTACGTGATATTTCATAACTGTCACACAGCATTTATTGTCCAACACAGCTTTACTTGATTTCAAATTAATAAGATAAAAAATGCTCCATTATGAATCAATATTTAGGAAAATATTACACATCCTTTTCCATTTCCTATGCTGTTGTCAATCTTTGTGCTTTAAAACTCTGGACTTATTAAAGCACTAAAAAAATCTTCTCAATTTTATTACGTTATATCATACATTTATTAAACATTGAAACACAATATCATTATGGTCGCTCCACTACTCAAGTTTAATCATAATGTCAGATATTGGTAATCTTGGATTGATGCTGCAATATTATATCTATGAGATATCTGTCAAATTTGTTTTTGTAGCTTCCACTGACCTATAAAACAAGTTTCAGTTGCCTTCATCTGACTTTCTTAATATGACATTCTATATTATTGTATACCAAATAATTTCCAAGTGGTTTACCTGTGAACACATCATTGAAATGGAACTATGCCTGAACTTTGTTCATACATCTGGTCAGTTGGCATCTAAGATTTAAAAGAAATCAGTTAACAATATATCCAAGTTACAAGAAACCAAAGACTATTACCAATTGGAATTAGATGTTAACTTTTCACTTAAATGTTGGCATCAAATATATTTATCTAATATCTCTGGTTGGTTACCTGTTTCTAATTATTATTAAAAAATATGATTGTTAAATATAGTCATTTTTGGGCACCTGTTAAACTTTTACGGTCAAACTGATTAACAGTTCTACTCGTTGGCATTGCAACTGTAATGTGGGCTCATTAAAACATCTACTTAAAGAATGACCTGTTATATTTTAATCTTTGCATGAAGATTGGAATATAACATGTAAAATATTTACTATTACTAAATGCATTTAATTGTATACTATTATTTAGCAATTGTTTGCCCTTTCTTCCATTTTACTCACTGCTAACAAAAAAATTGTTGAATTTGCGATCTCCCCAGCAATGAAATCCATAACCTCAAATTGCAAAGATGCTAAAATGTTATATATTATTCAGTGGTGGTCTTGGATAACATTTACTAGTCTAGGTGATTAACAATCATGCTTTAAACAAACTAATTTAACCATTAAGGGCCTCCTTACGACGGCAGGAGGAAACTTCCTGCCCCACACAGACTCGGAACTGTCATGCCTTTCCATGGCGGAAGACTCCGCCATTGAAAGGCATGCAGGAATCGCTTTGGGGGTCTGGTGAGGGCTCCCGGGGGTGGGGGGTGTAGGGCTGCACTTGGCATGCACAATTGCATACACACAATGTGGTGCATGCCAATGACCAACATGCATTTACAACATTGTGGCGGGTGCTGCTCACAGCACCACCCGCCACAATGTTGTATATGTGGGATGCGACCGCCATGTTGGCGTTCATATCCTATTTGGTGGTGCGGGACCGCCGCACCACTGGCGGCCGGGCCCAGCACTGCCAGGGTGGCTGTACTAATACTAATAGACCCCTATGTGTTTCTCTTCAACTTAGACTTTAAAGACATTGGATATTAATATGACCTATTAAATCCTTCAATCATGAGAATACGGGGAGATGGAGTCACAAAATCTTTCAGTACTAAACAAGTCTTGATTGATTTTAAATTTCCTCTGATAGACATGGAAGAACCATCTATAGGAGACTCCTTAACAAGTTGATTGAACATATGCAGTGTTTTTTTATCTTAAAATACAGTGTGGCAAGCTTATAGTAATGTGGCTCTTTTCTCTGTCCAGTAGTCGGCACACTGGGCTTCATTTATTTTTAACGCATGTGTTTTTCTGTAAAATACTCTGAGCTACTTTCTAACTTTATATTTCACTCTGCCTTCTATGATAATATATTCACTTATACGCTCTTATCCACTTCTTACAATTCTTTTATTAAATATGCAGGTGCTAAGACGTTCAGTTGAATGTAAGAAAATATTTAAATACTTTGTGGTTAAGTATTGCATAGGTGGATGTGTCTCTTTTCAGAAGATGGAAAGAAAAACGGGTTTGCCATTCTATTTTCTCCCAAGATTCCATTAAAAATATTGAGCAAACAACGTCACAAGAGTTTTCTATGCTACAGTTAAAATGGATAAGCCATATTACATTTGATCTACATTTTAGGTCCCACAGCTGATGACCCCTCCTTTTGTCTGACCTTGCCACTGAAATTCCTTAACTAAAAAACATTTCTTTGATATATGATGGAGGTTTTAATCTCATTAGAGATCCTTTGTTGGATCTTCTTTCTTCAGCTACATTTTGTGCACCTAAGTTTTCTTTTACATTTAAATAATTTTGTACAAATACTAAACTGCTAGATATTTGGAGACTCCCTTTTCTTACCCAGAAATACGTTTTTCTCAAATCTTCACTCATCTCACTCAAGAGTTAACTACTTATTATCGTCCAGAAATATATGTCGACTTATATCTCAAACAAAGATCTATTCTTTGGATATTTGACTCATGCATTATATTTGATGGAGTCTCTTTTCCTAGACCTCACTGGGGAATGAATAATGATATTTTTCTTAATAATGATGATAATAGAAATAACATGTTAGAATCAATCACATAATATATTTTTTTATGGGAAGTTTATAAAGGTGGTATAAGAGGTTCTGCTATTTCTAATACGGCTCATGAAAACAAAATATTTAGCTCACAAAAGTTTGAAATGTAAAAAGTAATTTCTAAACATGAATAATTTATTTTACTTCATGTAATAATAACTACAAAGCACCACAACTCAAAATGAGTATAATCTAGTACCCACCAAAAGAACAGGTTTTCAATTATCCAACAATAAAGCACAGCTGTCTTTCTAAGCTAATAAATGTGGAAGGCTACATTCTAATTATTATAACTTCAAAACTGGGTAGTAGTGTTTCCTCATAGGGAAGTTTACAGGCCTTCGCATATTACTGTGTTATTCTCAATCAAATCATGTGTGAATATATTTTTTTAAACAACAATACCAGTCAGGTTGAGGTGCTGCATTGGTTCAAACACCCTACTACCAGAAGGTGTTAATTGCAAATTAGAAAACAAACGTGCTCCAACATTTATGTAATAGAACTTTTTTTTAGCACTCTCTTAAGTAAGTACCTTTTACCATTAAGTCATGAATAGGTCAGCAACAAAAGTGTAATTGATCCTGATATCCCTTTTAGAGTCGGAAATCCAAGGTCAATGATCTCTCTTCTAGGGACTGAAACAAATGTCAGAGTCCATTAATTTATTAATTCAACTGTTAATGTATTCTTTGGTGTATCCAGCAAAAATCAACCCAGTCCATTCAGCATAGATTCAGCTCTCAGCCGACACGTGTATCGTCTATTTAAAGACTTTTTCATAGCAGTTCAACAGTATAATGTCCAGACGTCCCTGGCCTTCAAATTCCGCTACCCTAACATCCTAGATCCAGAATCCATAAACCAGTAGATGTCTAAAGCAAATTAATTGATGAGTGAGTTCCACATCCATGTATGGCATCCAAGTTCCAATTACCGAATAATGGTGTCTGCACTACAGCATTTTTGCCTCATTTTAGAGAAATAAATATGCAATTCTATAACAATCAAAACGGGGTGTTAAGACCATAATCCTGTGAAAGTAATTCTGTTGATGGGAAGTCCTTTATAAGCCTCCTCACAGAACGAAGTTTTCAAACATATCACAACACAAGTCTGTGCCTTCAGCACTGAATATTCAAGAAAAGAGATTATTGACCTTGGATTTCTGACTCTAAAAGGGATATCTGGATCAATTATACTTTCCAATTATTTATGTATTAAAAATTATAAGGAAACAAAATTCATGCTGTCCATGCGAATTCTGGTCAATTATCGTACCTGAGCCTGAAAATATATATGGAAAGAGTTTCATAAATATTATTCTGAGCTCTATAATAATCCTAGTTAATATGTAGATTTTATCATAATGTGCTAATGCTTCTTCATCCCTAGATGATAGGAATTTTTGAGATAGTGCAATATCTATGAGTGAAATCAGATTTTCTATTGCATCACTAAACACAAGGAAAGGCTTGGTCCAGATGGTATTCCAGCTGAATTTTACAAACCATTCTCGACCCCTTTCATCTTTGTTGCCGTAGGTTTTATTTTACTATACAACAAATCAGTACACGTTTTCCTGTCAGGTAATGTCCGACGCGGTGAACGACTCCTTTTGGACCTCTTAGTGCAGGACTGTATGGGATCAGCTCGATGGGTTCTTTCCGGAGTCCGTCGATGAAGTGCTTCGTCTGGTTCCGTCTTGGCTCTCGGAACAAACAGAATGAGACAGCACTTTGTGAGTGTAGTATTCTGACGGTATATCGATTTTGGGAAAAAGGAGTGAGGAAGCAACAACCCGTGCAACACGACTATCTACAGTGACCATGTGAGGGGTAGTGCTCGGGGTAGGGGTAAACCGGGGACAGGGGGATACCAAGATCACACTGTGGGACCGCCCTTACGCCCGACCCAACCCCTGATCTTGTTCCGTACCTGGGTAAGCCATACACCTCCCCCGGGTGTATGGCTGGGCGACTCGTGAAGATGTTGGCCTCCTGGCTTCTCCTTCGCTGTACACGCCTCTCCTCCTCCGGTCTCGGCTTCCTCGATTTCTCCCAAGTTCTCCTCCGCAACACTCCGCTCGCCAACTCTCTCCCTCCGGGTGAACAAGCACACTCTCGATTGGCTGCTGTCCGTATAAGACGTCTCCGCGTCCTGGGGTAGCTCCGTCCACTCGTCAGCCGTGTCAAAATTAAAGGGCCAGTGTACCATATCGTTCTCTTGATCTCGTAAGTCAGTCAGTCAGTCAGTCAGAACAAGCTTTATTCGATTACATTTAAAATCATAAAAGCAGCAAGACAGCATAAATTTAAAAATGGATTACAATGTAACAAAGTTCATAAGGTTAAAAGACATTCGAGGGTCCAAATCTGTGACAATGTCTAATGTACATAAAAATTCGTGCCATTATAATTCATACACAGAATAAAAAAGTTAAAAAGGTTAAAAATATTTAAAAACAATAGCAGCGAATACAAGATGGTGGAGTCACTCTTCCAATTGCCTCGGGGATAGCATCCTGGTCCTCGTACGCATGGCTGCGACCAGGAAGCTAGCAACCCCGAGGATTGTCCTGGTACTACCTAATAACTGGAGATAGAGTAGAGCAGGACGTACCTGAACAAAACCAGCGTCTCTTAAAATGGGTGCCAAAAACCTCATTCTACTCTCTTTGTAGTGGCTACAAAACATGACAAAATGCATGAGGGTTTGCTCAGAAAAATTATCGCAACTACATGGTGTAGTCTCATCAGGAACGCCCCACACAGGGAAATCACCCAGAGAATATTGGATTATATTGAGCCTAAATCTAATGAGCAAATGGCGATGGAATGGTCTGCTCACGATTTTTAGATAAGGTTCAATTTGGGGCGTTGTCAGAAGGAGGAAGTTGGCTCTAACTCTAGGTTTAGTTAGTTCTTTCTCCTCCCGTATTTGGGCTGCCCTCATCATAAAGTTTTCTTTGATCCATTTCAGGTCTTCCTTAAGTATAGTGTTTGGGAGACTAAAAAGGTCAGGCCTGCCAAGTCTGCCCATCTCCCCCTTTACGTATTCCAGCCACGGGATCTTTGAGGCGTTATCCAAGGACATGCAGTCCCTAAGAATAGTATGGTTTAATGTAATGTCCTTGTTCAGCCAGGTTTTGGTCCAACATCCTAGGGGCGCTAGTTGGAGCAGATCAATGATATATCCCAGCCCTAACTCAGTGTGTATTGATAGGACTGGTGTGGATTGTGGAACACCCAATAAAGACATAAGAAAGTGATTTTCTTCTGTCTGTAGTTTGCCACAATGAGAGTAACCCCACAATGAAGCTCCATAGGAGGCTATAGATAAACATTTGGTTTTGTAAACCTTCAATAATGGAAAGGGGCGACCATTCGGTCCCCCCGAACGTGTGGTGGAGTACCACGATCCCCCCGGAAGCCATCTTGGGCGGGAGGCGAGTCTCGGCTGGTATGCCCGAAGCGGCGTAGCCGGGGCGCGCCTTTTTCCCGCCTTAGAATGGGCTGGCCTAGACACCGACGCGGCCGGCCACGCCCTCGGAGGCAGGCGGGGGCGGGTTTACGCCCGCCCTGAAGACGGATAAAAGGAGCGGAAGCCAAGAAAGCATCCTCTTGTTCCTGTGCTCTGAAGCTGCACCTCCCCGCTGCACGTGAGCTCGAGACGGAACGAAGAGCCAATTTTGAGCGTTTTAATCTTTCTTTTGTCTTACAGATATCCCGTCTGAGAATGCCCAAGAAAGTCGGAAAGCGGGTCGGTACCGAGCAGATGCTGCGCATGCTCATGAAGGAGATAGCCGATCTGAAGAAAAAGGTGGAGGCTAAGGACGGGGAGGGAGGACCGAAACGGCCTTTGCAGGGAGCAGTCCCCGGTGGAAAAAGCAAGAGGCCCAGAAGGGGAGCACTTGGGGGAGACACCCCGGTTCCCGATACCCCACGTGAGGAGCCAATCCCGGTGCCGAAAGAGGGGAATCCAATCCCTGTGGTGGTCACCCCCGTGAACAGGGAGGATATGCCCCCCGAGTTAGCGGCACAATTGGCAGCGTGGTTGGGAAAAGATAGCGAGGGCGCCACGGCTGACGATGCCCGGGCAGTAATGAGGCAACTGCGGGAATCTAGGGAGGCTGCGAAGGCAACATCTTCTGTTCCCCCACAGGTTCCGGCGGCTGGAAGTACAGCAGGCCCAAGTTCAGCGACAAGCGCGGGGTCTACTTCAGGTAAGCGGCCATTGCCGATTGCGGGGGAGGGGTCTGTACCTTCTCGAAGGGAGAAGATCGCCCAGCATGTCCCACTAGAAATTAAGGAATTGATTTGGGCGGATAAGTATGTAAACATGTTTTCATTGCTTACCGACCATTACGAGATAGAGCATGTGAAGAGCCAAAAGGAGCTCATGCATCCGAGTGTTTGGCGCGCAAAAATGGCCGCCTTTAAGGTTGACGAGAACATTGGTACTTGGGGCAGAGCGTGGGGCATATTTACCTCCATCATGGGCGAGCGCAGGCCCGAGTTGCTGACCGAGTTACCCATTTATCAGTCACGTATTATGGAGTATTTTGTGGCATATGGGGGCAATCAGTGGTTCTGCTATGACAATCTTTTTAGAAAAGCTGAGGAACACAACCCATTGTTGACTTGGGATTGTTACGACTCCGTGTCATGGCAAAAAATGGAGAGTACAGGAATGTTGAAGGTACCATTGGTAGGGAGTAACGGAGGAGAATCTTCCCGCCAAAACTCTGGGACGCCCTTTCGGACGGGTGCAGGTAATGAGTACCACTCGAAGCCGAGTGGCAACACAGGGAAAAGGGGGATCTGTTGGAATTTTAACAGAGGGAAATGTACGAGGCCCCAGGGGTCATGCAAATTCAGACATGAGTGTGGGGGGTGTGGGCAGCCATCCCATCCTGAGTCCTTGTGCAGAGCCAAAACGGGTGATAACGGTGGTAAGGGAGGCCCCAAACAGGTCTGACATAGTCCGAGGGGCGCCTTTACCTACCCCGATTGATACCATGGCAATGATTCCTTGGCTCAACGAATACCCGGATCATGCTTCCGCTGGGGTGTTGCGAAACGGGTTCTCATATGGTTTCCGCATCCCAGTGGGGGATTTTCAGGGTGTAGCGAACTGTAAGAATCAACTGTCGGTCTTGCAGCACGCGGCGGTGGTACAGGTAAAGATTGGGAAGGAGGTGACTCGAGGTCGTGTTGCCGGTCCATTCGATTTGCCACCGGTTGCTAACTTGGTTTGTTCCCCTCTAGGGGTGGTCCCCAAGAAGGACCCGGGTGAGTTTCGGCTGATACATAACTTGTCAGCCCCACGCGATCTTTCCGTGAATGACGCGATAGACCCGGAAGTGTGTTCAGTGCGGTACGCATCTTTCGATGAGGCCGTAGCCATGTTGAATCGCCTGGGGCCCGGGGCGCTGATGGCAAAATCAGACATCGAGTCAGCGTTCCGGTTGCTCCCGGTACATCCAGACGATCAGCGTCTTCTTGGTTTCATGTTTCAGGGTCGCTATTACATGGATAGATGTATGCCAATGGGGTGCTCGATTTCATGTGCCTATTTCGAGAAGTTCAGTTGTTTTCTGCAGTGGGTGTTCACAAGGAAGACAGGTTTTCAACATGTTATGCACTATCTCGATGACTTTCTGTTTTTGGGGGCAGCCGGGGATCCTGAGTGTGGACAGGCTTTACATGAATTTTGTGTCTTAATGAATTGATTTGGTGTGCCATTGGCGCTAGGTAAGACTGTGGGTCCCTCGACCTTGATCGAGTTTCTGGGGATCGAGCTCGACTCGGTGGAAGGTTGTTTTCGATTACCCAAGGAAAAAGTGTTGAAATTCAGATTATCCCTTGAGACATGTATTCGTGCAACAAAAGTAAACCTGCATCAATTGCAACAGGTGGTGGGTCAGTTGAATTTTGCCCTAAGAGTGATACCGATGGCGCGCCCCTTTTCCCGTTCGATTGCACAATCCATGGTCGGCCTGAAGGAAGGACATCACCGCACGAGACTCTCGGCAGAGGTTCGCCAGGACATGCGCATTTGGTTGGCATTTCTGGCGGATTTCAATGGTCGAATTGTCTGGAACAAACCAGCGGTGTCCTCCGAGGAGCTGGGGCTTTGGACAGATTCGGCGGGGAGTATGGGTTTTGGCGCCATATTTGGTACACAATGGTCGGCTCAAAAATGGCCGTCATGGTGGCATGAGTGCGGGTTGACGAGTAACATTGCTTTTCTCGAACTTTTTCCTATTTTGGTGGCCCTGAAAACGTGGCCCGGGGGTTTCCGTGATCACTCTGTGGTGTTCTGGTCTGATAACATGACCGTGGTTGAGTGTATCAATAGTCAGGCAGCACGATGCAAATTGATTCTGAGACTGCTCAAGGAAATTGTGTTGTTATGCATGCAACTGATGTACTGTTTAGGGCAAGACATGTGCCGGGGGTGATGAACCAAGCGGCTGATGCGCTTTCTCGTTTCCGTATGCAGGCCTTCTGGGGTTTTCTGCCCACAGCGGACCCGGTGGCAGCACCCTTTCCCGAAGCTCTCTGGTCTCTCGGTGCCCCGAACTACAAAACCTCGTGGGAGAGAGTTTAGCACCCAGGACGAGGAAGGCATATGAAGGGGCGTTCCGTTCCTATTGGTCCTTTTTGGGTACTGCTAGGGGGGAGCTTTGGGGTCAGGAAGAGTTTGTAGTGAAATTTCTGCTCTCTTTACATCAGGCAGGCAAATCAGTAGCTACGGCCCAGAGGCACTGGGCCGCCATTTCTTTTATGGCAAAGGCTCATGGGATCCAGGACCCAACAGCGTCTTTCATTGTGCAGAAAGCGCTACGTGGGTGGCAACGCCTTGAGGGTCGCAGAGTAGATGAGAGGCACCCGATAGGTTTGGACAGGCTGACCCGGTTATTGTCTGTGCTCCCGGCAACGTGTTCATCCCAGTATGAAGCAGTGTTGTTCCGAGCCGCATTTGCACTAGCATTCCATGGGGCTATGCGGGTAAGCGAATTAGTGGCAAAGAACAAGCGGGATACGATGGGGGGATTGTGCCGGGAGCACATTCAGGTCAGGGGGCAGACGATGACGGTCTCATTTGTTAGGTCCAAATCGGATCAAGAAGCAATCGGGGACTGCGTAATCATTCAGAGGATCCCCGGGTCTTCCATGTGCCCTGTGGTATGCATAGAGGAATATTTGGCACAGAGGGGGGGGACCTTCTTGAGACACGCTGACGCCACCCCACTGACGAGGTTTCAGTTCCAGAGGGTGCTTGCGATGTCGATTTCGGCCGCGGGCTTCAACCCCGGCGAGTTCGGGACCCATTCCTTTCGGATAGGGGCTGCTACTGAGGCTACAGCCAGGGGTCTGAGTGTGGAACAAGTAAAACGTGTGGGGCGTTGGTCCTCGAACTGTTATAAAAGGTATGTGCGGTTGCACATGTTGTGAAGCTGTAATGATATACTCACGCTTCTTGTTTCTGTTTGATTTTCAGTTACGCAAGCTTACGAAGCGGACTGTACAGTCGACCCGACTCCTGGGGACCAGCGGTCAGAAATCACCGTCTGCGAATAAGGAGGTGTGGGTCGTGGGCCACTCATATGTGAGGCGTGCCGCGGACGTATTCAAAGCAGGTGATATGATTCACGTGGCTGGGGAATACGGGTACAGGGTGTCCTTCTACGGAAAGGGCGGGCTCTGTATTGACCAGTTTCAATTCTTTTTTGAGGGTTTGTTAGAGCGGACAAGGTCACCGCCGTCTATAATCATAGTCCATCTTGGGGGTAACGATCTGGTGGCCACTGGTAGACGACTTCTTCTTGAGGCAATGCTTTCCACAGTAAGTTGGTTGGCAAGAAGAGTTCCAGGGTGCACAATTGCATGGTCCCATATGATCCCATGGAAAGTGTGGCGGGGGGCTATTTCGGTAACTGCTCTGAATCATTCAGTAAGGAAGATAAATAACAAAGTGAGTAGATTGTTTCGTTCAAATACACTGCATTCTGTTTCGCATGGTTGTATCAAAGGGGACAGTATGTATTTGGGGGACGGCGTTCATTTGTCCCGGGTGGGGAACGAGTTACTCATAGGAGACTTCATAGCCTGGTTAAGGAGTTTACAGCATGACCTTTAGGTAGGAGTTTTTTGTGGGGGGTCCGGATAGCCGGTCAACTATCCGGCCTGTGGCGGTAAGGTCATGATCGGTGAGCAGTAATTCGAAGATCCCTATGAGGGGGCGTTACCCATTACGGATGGGAGCGCTCGGGGGAGGTGGCCAATTGGCCCCTCAACGGGGAGGCGGTCCTGTCTAAGGAGAGGCCGCCGGAAGGAAAGGAAAGGTGGTCAAGGCCCCTTCCTGGATAGGAGGGGCTACGGCCCCTCCTGGGGAATTTCCCGGGGCCAGGACATCTGCGACGGCAGATGGGTAAGTTGTGTGGGGTGCGGGAGGGGGTTTTTGCTACCTTTTAGACACCTCACACGAGTCCTCGAACGACCGTTAAATGGCGTCGAGTTTATTGGGGCCCCCGTCAAGTACAAAGGGAAATTGGTAGATGCACTTGAGGTACGCCTCTGTGCGGTCGCTCCTCTCACAAGTGAGGGGGGTATTTCTGGTTTAGGGATCTGACACCGGTTACGACCTTGCCGTTGGCCCTTAACGTTAGGATGTACAATTTCAAGTCAAATGTTTTGTAGGATGTTAGTTCGGCTAGGAGAACCTTTGTATTAGAGATCTGTTAAGGTTAGCCAAACATCGTAATGTGGAAATGAAATTGTACATAATATGAAACTGTTATTTTAATGTTTTATTTTGTTTCATATTTTAATAAATACGGCCGGGAAGGGTAACTCCCTTCCCGCCTTCCAAAAGTTCAAGAACTGTTTCCGGTTTCCCAATTCTTGGGGATTGTGTTGAGAGGGGGTGGCGGGTATCTCAGCCATATGGAAAGGGGCGACCATTCGGTCCCCCCGAACGTATGGTGGAGTACCACGATCCCCCGGGAAGCCATCTTGGGCGGGAGGCGAGTCTCGGCTGGTATGCCCGAAGCGGCGTAGCCGGGGCGCGCCTTTTTCCCGCCTTAGAATGGGCTGGCCTAGACACCGACGCGGCCGGCCACGCCCTCGGAGGCAGGCGGGGGCGGGTTTACGCCCGCCCTGAAGACGGATAAAAGGAGCGGAAGCCAAGAAAGCATCCTCTTGTTCCTGTGCTCTGAAGCTGCACCTCCCCGCTGCACGTGAGCTCGAGACGGAACGAAGAGCCAATTTTGACCCACCCACCAGCCCCTGAGGACAGCGAGTCATTGTGAATACAGTTTTTCTTTTTGTTTTCTCTGTTTTCTTACAGGTTGTGATGATTGTCGTGAAATTTTTTAAGATGCAATAAAGAATGGCTATTTTCAGTATGTTTTGCAAATAAAGTAATTTGGAACGAGGATTGATCAGTATTTACGCGCGGTAATAAGTGATGTTTGCTTTGTAATCTTAGTAACTTAGGTAGAATTGTCGTATTTATTTTGGTCGGGCGGTAAGGTCATGATCGGTGAGCAGTAATTCGAAGATCCCTATGAGGGGGCGTCACCCATTACGGATGGGAGCGCTCGGGGGAGGTGGCCAATTGGCCCCTCAACGGGGAGGCGGTCCTGTCTAAGGAGAGGCCGCCGGAAGGAAAGGAAAGGTGGTCAAGGCCCCTTCCTGGATAGGAGGGGCTACGGCCCCTCCTGGGGAATTTCCCGGGGCCAGGACATCTGCGACGGCAGATGGGTAAGTTGTGTGGGGTGCGGGAGGGGGTTTACGCTACCTTTTAGACACCTCACACGAGTCCTCGAACGACCGTTAAATGGCGTCGAGTTTATTGGGGCCCCCGTCAAGTACAAAGGGAAATTGGTAGATGCACTTGAGGTACGCCTCTGTGCGGTCGCTCCTCTCACAAGTGAGGGGGGTATTTCTGGTTTAGGGATCTGACACCGGTTACGACCTTGCCGTTGGCCCTTAACGTTAGGATGTACAATTTCAAGTCAAATGTTTTGTAGGATGTTAGTTCGGCTAGGAGAACCTTTGTATTAGAGATCTGTTAAGGTTAGCCAAACATCGTAATGTGGAAATGAAATTGTACATAATATGAAACTGTTATTTTAATGTTTTATTTTGTTTCATATTTTAATAAATACGGCCGGGAAGGGTAACTCCCTTCCCGCCTTCCAAAAGTTCAAGAACTGTTTCCGGTTTCCCAATTCTTGGGGATTGTGTTGAGAGGGGGTGGCGGGTATCTCAGCCATATGCCTCCATCGGTCGAGACCCAAGACGCTTAGCAAAACTCAAAAGTGCGGAGGTGGATCTGGTGACAGCTACAGATTTCGCATCCACCTGTGGGGTCCAAGAGCCCTTCTCTTCAAATATCACACCCAAGTAGGTAAACACCTGTACCCTCAAAATCCCCTCTTCGCAGCAGCTAAAAGATTTCAACTTTTTTGGCCTAGGTCGCTTCCCTGTCAGCATGATATGTGATTTTTTGTTATTGACCAAAAGGTCTAACAAAGACATAAAGTGGCCAAATGCGTCGAGAAGCCTCTGTAACCCCACCCCTGTACGGGCTAAGAGCACCGCGTCATCCGCGTAGAGGAGTACGGGTACTGCGGACCCCCCCACGTATGGAATATCAGGTGTGGACCCCTCCAAAGCTTTATCTAGGGAGTTGATATAAAGGGTGAACAGAAGTGGGGCTAAAATACAGCCCTGCCTCACACCTCTTCTAGAACTAAAAGGTCTGGTGCTACTGCCTTCACGGTTAGTTCTAATGGTGGCTAATAGGTCTGCGTGAAGTGCGGCCAAGAAATCTACCAGAGGGGGATCAATCCCAATGCCAGCCAGTATGGCCCATAACTGGGCCCTATTGACCAAGTCGAAGGCCGAGGAGAGGTCCATAAAGGCCAGATATAAATGGCCCTCCTTTGCCATGGTGTATTTACTGACCAGCATGTGAAGGTTCAAACACTGCTCTATTGTACCTCGTTTCTCTCTGAAACCATACTGCAGGTCAGAGAGCACCCCCTTCTCCTTAATAATATCGCCTAATCTGTGTAAAATGACTCTGCCAAGAATCTTTACGGCAGAGTCGATTAGCGAGATCGGCCTGTAACAGGCCGGATCAGATCTGGAGCCCTTCTTAAATATAGGGATAATGGTTGAGGTGGACCAGGTTTTTGGGAATCCCACATTAACAGTTGAATTAAAAACGTTGGTTAGAATTTTGGCCCATAGTGGTGATTGGGAGCTGTATAGGTCTGCAGGGACACCGTCCTCGGAAAACGGCACCGGGAAACACAAGAGGGAGTCAAAGACTAAGAAGGTGTACTCGCCTTATCGAACGTTTGTCCTGATTCACAAGACCCTGTGCATTATTGTCTACTCCTCCCGGTTTTATACACACACTAAACCAAACAAGATTCCGCAAACACGCGGGTAGCGTGCCACATTCTTCCTCCACACTGGGGTCTACAATTTTTAATCTCGTCCAGTCAAAGACGACGAGCAACTTCTTGATTTAAAATTGGCATACTCTATTTCAAAGCCCTGAAGATTCGCAGTAGGTTCCCTGCGATGAAACACGTGTTGGCATTAACAAAGGAACAATAAATCTATATATTTTTTCACACCAAGAACTGAACAATTTCTTTCTTTTACGGAACTCTTGCATCTGAACCTGGATTAACTGATCCTCTACAATTATTTTTTGAAATGTGGATGTGTGTTCACGGACTAATCGTTCTGCATTAATGCTACCACCATAAGTATTACACCATTGTATAGTGCAGGGGCATTGTTGTTATATTGTTTGTTTAGATCCTCTGGGTCCAAATTTGGGCGGTCTTGAGAGATTACCGCTCGCCCTTTTGCCTATACCCATCAATTGACATTGCTCACTACCGTGCGGCCACACAGGTGTGCGCCCCATTGACCTGGTTATAACTAAAATCTCCTTGTTGTTTACTTACACCGTCTGGTCCCGGGGCCTTATGTTTGGTCATTTCATCAATTGCCCTGATAACCTCAACTTCAGAAAAAGACAGAGGAGATGCTTCAGTCAGGGGCTGATGGGGATGGGGTGTAACTGGCACATCTTCGCTATTATATATTTTACTAAAATGATTCACCCAGGCATCCTCGGGAATCACACAATCCAGAACGGTGTTATTTGAGATGGCGAAATAAGGGTGATTTAAAATCATCCAGAATTGGGAACTGTCTCTCAGTACATTGACCGTTGTTAAGCTATCCCAGGCCTCACTTTTTATTGTTTTTTTACGTGTCTCGATAGCCTGCCTATATTCTTTTCTTAGCCGGCCCACCAACTCCCTATCTCTTGGCTGCTGTTTAAGAGCCTGAAGGAGAGCATTATGTTTTTTTGAGCACTCCCTGTCGAACCATCTAGGACTAGCTGAATCCGCTTGTTTCTTTATGATCGTCAGGTCATGGCTGATTTGTGTACATATAGAAGTGAAGGAACTAATGATGGCAGTGCCTTCAGATGTGCTGTCCGTGCAAATTGTAATATCAGCTTGTCTGTTGTGTAGGAGGTTGTCCATAAAGCTATCCGGGACAACCTTTGCCCAATTTAATCTGCGGCCCCGCTCCCTAGGGACAAGGGTGTCACCTCTGTCCCCCAGACGCTCAACCTGGGTGACAATGTTGCTACCCATGTCCATGGTCAGGACTACAGGATTATGATCACTGAAAGGGGAAGTACACACTTCATAGGATACCACCATGTCGATCAGCCCGGGAGTAATGAAGATGTAATCGATAATTGTACTGGCATCCCTACCTACAAAAGTCGGTGCCCTCTCATCTCCCCATGACCCTTCAGCCTCATATCAATTTAGATTTGCGAGTAGATCTTCCAAGTCCGCCCCCTGTGCGGTGTGCTCAAAGTGAGTACTGACAGCTCCCGGGGGGCCCAGTACCTCTTTGGCCAAACAACCCCAGCCACATGGGTGGACGTTAAAATCTCCCATTCACAGGATATCGAATGAAGCATGTTGCTTTGACTTATATGATGATAAAAACAGGGATAGGGACTTCAAGTGTGAACAGTTTCTATCCCTTGTAGGGGCATTATAGTGATTAACTATCAAAGTTAGCGGGGAATTTGGTCTGGCCCACTCGATGCATAAGATGTTATCAGAGGTACAATCAATCTTACTAGTGACACCCGTCAATTTTAAAGAGAAAAGTATGTGCAACCCTCCTTTGTGCCTGCCACCCTCCCCGGGGGTTGCCTTGACTGAAAAACTCCGAAACCCGTCCAAGAAAAAGTTATCACTAACATCCCAAGTTTCCTGGAAGCCCAAAATCTCATATTGGGACACAAAGTTTAACCATCTAGCGTCTGTGGCTTTCTTCCCTAGCCCTGCGATGTTCCAGCTTACCACTGGTATGTGGCGATTCCTATGTGCAGGGGTGACCTCCGTGATAGAGGGCATGGCGGATGGTTGTCAATCGTTGGAATCTAGGGGAGAGTCAGTAGAAAGGGGGGAGAACCTATTACTAAGTAAGATCCCTGTCCCCTGACTGCCAATGTAATGTTCTTGTGTGGGTGGAGCTACTACTGGATTTGGTCTCACCCGCAGTAGAGCCTGGTGGGTTTGGTAGGTTATGTGTGGCGGAGCCCTTATCCGTCCTGCTTTTCCTATCAGGTGTTGGATAGGTGGGTGGGATAATCTTGGCTGGGGGTGTGTGGGAGGGGGATAAAAATACCCTAGTGGGAGTGGTCTGATACCAACACCAACTAGATCAGAACCATCCCAGAGAAGAGTATCTGCTATGTTACTTCTGTTAAAGTTAACAATTACACAATCTCCGGGAACACATTTTACCCTTCTTCCCACCCAATCCACCCTTCGAGCAGCTATAATGTGTCTGCCCACGTCCACACTCCCACTACTGAACTGTGAACACCAATTTCTAGTTCTATTTAGCAGCTCGGACTCAGATTCACTCTGGTGTGGTTTAAGGCACGGGATCCCGGTCAAAATGACGATTAAACGGGCAGCATCCGGTGGGAGATCCACTGCTCGGGTCTGTCTTTTACGAGGATCATTAAATTGGTGCCCCTGGGCTATTGGAGTCGCTACCACACTTGATGCCCCAACCCCCGCGCCGTCAGCCTTTTGTGCCCCCCGTAATGATGCAATCCTATCATCATGTCCTATGACCATGGGGGCACAGTTAGTGCTATGTGGATGCATATGCAAGCTAACTGGCTCATTAGCTGTCATGGAGACCCTCCCTTGTTGCTCAGGTGTTAAATTGCTTTTAAGGTGCGATTCACTGTGTGCATTGCGCTCATATAAATATTTATCAATCTTGTCGCATTTAATCATAATGTTATTCACACATGTTTTCAGGGTGTCCACAATGTCTTTCGCAATGTTTACCAACAATGGTTCCAGCCGCGATTCAAATAAGCCCTCGATCAGTTCGGCCAGGTTGGCGTGAGCATCCTCGGAAATCAGTTTGTCCACACTACCTGAGTCACCTTTACGGTTTACCTTGCCTAGTTTGTGTTTGGCTTTAGGTGGTATGTTGTTAGCCAGTTCAGGATATACAGTTTCAGTACTTGGTTGAGGAGGTGAGGTGGTAATCCTGGGTGCAGGAGGAATGGTAGGGGCCCTAACAACAACATTGGGCTCCAGAGGGATATAAGATGCGGACTCGGGTACAACTAGGTCAATTAGGTCCCCTGGCTCTAGAGTGGGCTGGCCAAGTCCCAGTTCTTTTTCCGCATTTGCGATTTCATCATTCAGAGCCCCCACAGCAGAGGTCAGGTAAGATATGATAGTCTCAGATTTCCTAGGAACCTTAGCCTTCTTACCTTCTCCGACGTTAGCAGTCAGCTTGCGTTTCCCAATTGCTAGGAGCAGGGTCTGTGGCCCTGCCCTGCCTCCTCCTGCCAACGACTGCCAAAGACTGTCCCGCCCTTGTCCCGGGCTTCTCCCGGTCGCTCCCACGCGCGACTCGTGGAGCGAGTGGGAGGTCAGCGTTTATCTAGCGCCTCCGAGCGCTCCAGGCGCGTCACAGGCGCCCCGCCCCTGAGGCTGCTGGGGGCTGTAGTACGGGGAGTCTCCCGGCGCTCCCCCTCTGCCAGTGAAAGTTCCGCCGTTCACCTCACGGCACCGCCCGTTGGCGTCCCAGGTATGTTGTTCAGCTCCTGGTGTTCCCCCCTGGGCTCACGGGAGGTCAGCGTTTATCTAGCGCCTCCGGGCGCTCAAGGCGCGTCACGGGCGCGCCGCCCCTGAGGCTGCTGGGGGCTGTAGTACGGGGAGTCTCCCAGCGCTCCCCCTCTGCCAGTGAAAGTTCCGCCGTTCACCTCACGCACCGCCCGTTGGCGTCCCAGATATGTTGTTCAGCTCCTGGTGTTCCCCCTCGTAAGTCAATATCGACGTTCTGTGGGAAGCAGAAAGAAGGGGAGGAAGTAGTTGAAAGCTGGTGAACTGACCCCCGGTCATAAACCGGAGCATACGGCGGTCCCACTCTGTTACACACTTATTGTAGTGTTTCCCAAGTCAGACGCAGATTCGACTATTGGTTCCAATTTAAGGTCAATATCATACATTATTCAAGAATGCACATTTTATGCAAACATTCTTGCCAATAGATTATCTTCAGTTCTTGCCTCTTTGATTCACCCTCACCAAGTTGGTTTATTGAAAGGTTATCTGCTCATAACACTAGGCTTATTTGCCTTGCTTTATCAGAAGTAACCAATACTTATCACTTCTCGTTTATTAGTACTAGATGTTGAAAAGGTTTTCAACAAAGTTAATTGGTAATATTTAGTTAGTGTCATGAAATGGTGCATCAGACACATTTTTTATCGATGGATACTCCTCCATGACCTTTTTTTATTTTTAGAGGTACTAGACAAGAATATCGGCTTTCCCCTTTACTGTTTCAGCTAACAAGCCACTTCTTAATCCTTTCAGCAACTCTCCACATCATGATTCAGAATAACAGAATTAAAGTGGTGTCTGTTTATGCAGATTTTGTTTTTTATTTAGAACAAATCTGATTAGTTATTTATCAATTATCTTAGATATTAGCTACTCAAGAGCATAAAAATAGGCCTGGGCAGAGTTTGCGGAGTGATATTCTTCAAATTTACAGAGAACTCCATCGAATTCCGCGGAAATCCGACAAAGGGCGGCGTAAACGGAGAGGTCTTGAATATGACATGCATTGCGTTAATAAACTTTGCCACTAGAGGGCACTACACACTTACAGATATAGTCAACTTAACAACGTGTAAATATCTTTACACTATTTAGTCGATTTTATAAGCTGAAAAATATAGGTGCTGCTGGTTTAATACATCATATTTTAAGCTCTGAGCTGTATGTTATCATTTTGCAGGTCGGGTGTCTTCCACACTGGCTGTGGGATGACGTGCACTGTAATATCCGTGATATGGTGGCACTAGTTAAATCGTAGAGAGGACATTAACAAGCATTGGCATAGCCAATAGATCTCGCCTTTGGGACCTTATACGTTTTTAGCCAGGCAACAGTTGATGTTGTTGCACCAAGGATATTGTGCTGGATAACTAAACACTTATAAGGTCCCAAAGGCGAGACCTATTGGCTATGCTAATGCTTGTTTTGGATGAGCTCAGTAACAATCAGATTGCACACATTTTTGTTACATAAAGTATGGAAACCAAAGAAGATGGGGAAAGATTTTTGCCCACTGAGTTTTTACAACTAATCAGAGCCTCAATACTGCCTCGGAAGTAGGGCCATTCAATAGAAGACCAAAGTGACTGAAAGCAGCTGCCTCCTTCAACCCCTCCAGCAAAGGTAACATAGTGTGTAGTTCACAAGAACTCCTCCGATAAATATGCATGAAGTCAGCATATTAAAGGGTTTGATCAGGATGAAAAGCAGGTTTAATAAACTATTGCTGACAATTAAATTTATTTCCAGACAAATCACAAGCCAACGAAGGTCAGACAGACAATACTAATGAGAATTACATAGGATAAAGCAATAACTGTATTGAGGCGGATTGTCTCGGAAATATTAATGTAAAATTGGGATGAAGCTACTATCAAAATATGTGTCAGCAAGTTTCAATCGAATTGAAGAAATTGCAAGATAATTTAACATTTTTGAAAGGCAAGCATTAACCTTTCAACAAGAAGGCAGAACGATAATTAGAAAGCTTATGAATAAAAGAAGTCATTACGATTTAAACAAAAAATGTAAGCAAAACGTTTATGACTACTAGAATTGGTAATGCTAATAAAGGGCAAATGTATTGTGGCATTTACTGTTTTCTCTTTAGGAATTCTAATCTAGGAACCACTGAAATTCTAAGGGCCCGATTCACAGAACCAATTTAAGACGAAATCCTAAACTTACTACTTTTGGTACTCACAGAAGTTAGGATTTTGTCTTATGTTTGCCTTGAAATAGACCTAAGACAGACTTAAGTAAGGAATCTGTCTTAAATCTGTCTTAAGTCTGTCTTAAGTTTGTCTTAAGACAAACTTAAGACAAAATACTAACTTCTGTGAATACCAAAAACTGTAAGTTTAGGATTTTGTCTTAAGTTAGTTCTGTGAATCGGCCCCTAAGTAATTAGATACTTAAACAATTCTAAAGGGAATTTTGTTACCACCCTACCTTATTTTATCAGGGAACTGAAAGGTACACTAGCCGAAAGGGTCCACACTGAGAGGCACACAGATGGCTAGTTAATTTACATGTGGTATAACTGTACACCAGTATAATGAATAAAGCAAACTTGGACACCCACATTTTTTTATTTTTTACAATCTAAGAGTGTGTATTACCATGATTTATAAAACGCTTGGCTTTAGTTCCTTATTTACACCACATGGGACAACAACCAATAAGTTCTGAATAGTAATTCAGGAATATACTGGGTTACTCAAATGGAATACCATTATCTTTCTGAAGCGACTCATTCTGCAGTGTTTGTAATGTGAGGGATATTTAACCCAGGCTTATAAATGTGTTCTTGCACTAGAGGCTGTACATATATCCATTTGCATTGTAAAATTGGTGAAATGGGGCAAATTGTCATCATTTTCAATTTACCTTCAAAAATCACGTCCTTGGTGGAAGACTTGTTCAAACACCCACCAAAACTTTGGAAGTTCTGACTAGCACACTTAATAAGTGCCTCCAAACACCGTGCTTAACGTTGTACGAGGTCTTGTCACTCACTTCCAGACTTTCACGTTTTACCAGTCATGGGACACTATCTTCCTATACATCCTGTTTTGTAACATACATGGAGCATTAATGTAAAAAAAAAATCTTAAGCAAAATAGGTATCCAAACTGGCAAAGCATGTCGTAAAATGCTGAGAAAAAATCAACAGCATAAAACATGGCCACACTTTAACAGCAGCATTTCTTTTCTGTTTTCATTTGAGCTGTTGCTGCTTTTAGCTTGTCTATCCAACGTAATTTTAAATGCTGACTTGCATTCAAAGTTGTGGTTTTATATGCTTGATTATTGAAGCCATGTATTTTTTAACCCCTCCCATGCTGGTGACGAACCGCAGCCGTCACTCCCCGCGGTGGTCGGGTGTTGATGACGGCTGGGGTTCGTCACGGCCCGCCTTGTTCTTTTGTTTACCGCACAGCGGTAAAATCGCGGCCGCAGCTAAGGGGTTAAAGTGTGCATTCCGTATACGATGCTACATATTTTAACGAATAAGTACATGTAAACACCACTGAGAAGACAGAAAGTTCCTGAAACAGAGTTACTAAATAGATTTACAAAATAATCGTATCAATAAAATCAGAGAAAACACAACATCATCCCTAGGCACTCTGGCCAATTGGGAAATAATATAGGAAAAGTAATGTTGAAAATCCTGCATTTGTGATAAGTAAAATCATGGGGCCTTATTTATGAGGCCTTGCGTCAGTTTTGCGCTGCCGATGCGTTACTTTTTGTGACGCATCGGCGGCGTAAAACATGCCTCCTGTTGCGCACTATTTGCAAAGTGACGCATCTAAGCAGATGCGTCACTTTGTAAACCCCTGCACTACATTAAACCTGTGTCAGGTATAATGTATGCAGGGGGGGCGTTCCCCCGCAAAAAGCCTCGTAGAAGTGACACATTGAAATCTAAGAGATTTCACTGCGTCACTTCTAGGACGCCGTTGCGTCAAAATCTTGCACCTGCCTCACAGCAGGTGTAAGACTGACGCAGGCCCTTTCACATGGGGCTTGCCCCATGTGAAAGGGCGCATTGCAGGAGTTGCGTCACTTTTTTGACAGACTCCAGCAATGCGTCACTTTTGCGCTTACAGATACGTCAGAAATACTGACGTGTCTGTAACTCCTTGCGACATGGTGTGTCATACATTAAATATGACGCATCATGTATGTCGCAAGGAGTGCTCACTGAGAAGTGACGCATCGCTGCTTTCACGCAGCGATGCGTCATTTCTCATAAATGAGGCCCATGATTTCGCGGCACAATAGGGTGCTGGAGAAATACAAATTAAGGCTGTATATGAAGCAGAACAAATCTCATGACACATAAGTTTATCGTGGCACTCTATAAAGAAAGGTGTCTCACGTGTGGATCAGTTGTGCCTTGAAAATGGTACAATTTACATTCAGAATATATGTCACAATCACTGTTCCATTTAACTTATTTCATGTTGTGCCGTTAATTCGCACATTAATACACACTAAGCTGGCGATATAGGAACTTGGTGGAATTGAGGACAAATGGTTATGGGTTGCATGTTCAGCGTGGCATTCCCTCACAAATACTAGTAGGCTGCGCTGCAAATTAAGAACCGTGTAGAAATTACTAACAACAACACATTTCTAAATTGTAAAGATGCTTGGCAGCTTCATAACTGCTTATTACAAATTCAAAGACAAAAATAAAGAAAAATATTTTTGGGGTTTACCGAAATGAGGGGTGGAAGAAAACCGTTTTGCCTAAATTTCTACTAAGGTAATTGGAGGATTTATAAATCTCTTCAAGAGGTGAAAGAAGGTTTTACATAGTGACGACGAAACCTCTGAAACTGAAACTTTTACACAGAACAAAGTTTAAAACAAGCATTGGTAAATGCAGGAAACAGTATGCTAGAGCCAATAGAAATAGAGGAAAAGTACGTGGTAAGCACAGGTACCAATGAAAAGCAAGGAAAGCAAGGAGGCGGGATGTAAAACCCTTATAATTTTTATATTAAACACAATATATTTCACAAGCACAGCAAAAGCACTGTGCAGGCGAAACCTAACAAATGCCAAAACAGTTAATAATGGCAGCAAATTGGCAACATTACATCACATAATTCGCCTTTGCTTGCTGCATAATTTATTCAACTCTGATGCATAATGTGGTCATCCCTGTCACACAATTCCATGACACCGAACATTTTACACTACTTTATTTAAAATTATATATATTATTGATGAACATATGTAACACTACTCACGTGGAATAAAAAAATCAGGCAGTCATGTATATCAAATGTTTGGAAAAAGTCTTCAGTCTTGCAGGTTTTGTTTATTTATGTAAAGTGATCTTTAATAAAGCACGTGCCACAAACGGAACTGTCTCCAGGTTCAACAATAGTTGTTGCACCTAGCACAACTTCCCTCCTGTTACCAGCTTGAGAATGACGACGCAAAGTGGAGGAAATTGGACGTGTGACCTTTCAGGTGACACAAATGCATTTGCAGCGGCAACTCAAACCGACTGAGCAGCGTTCCAAATGCACAGGATTATATAGGCTTGTCTCCTCCCTGAATGTTCTCTACATTTGAATGTCAAGGAAGTACACGCTGATAAAAACAATTCTATTCTTTATATAGTGTTTAGAAAGTGACAGCTTTCCTGGAAATTCAACCAAGTGATTTGCGTCTCATGCCACGCGCGTGAATAGGCGCAGGGTCAGTATGGTTTAATAAACAATCACAAGGGCCAGAGAGTACTGCTCACATCAATAGTGCGCATTCAGTTTACAAGAGTGTACTTTATCCAAGCAGCCACGGAAACAGGTGTGAACAACTGAATCGAACACCAGGGCGCAGCGAAACTAATCTTTCCAATAAATAGCCTACTGCAGACCGGGCTCTGGGATGCACGGGCGTTTAACTGCTAAGTCACGACACCATAAGGGCAGATAAACAAGCATTGGTGGCCGCAAAATGAAATTTAAAAAAAGGCGAGTGTGGCGCGTGTGGTGCGCACGCGCGCCACCGCAAATGCTACCTTGCCGGCGATCAGCTTGTTATAATGCGCATTTGCGCGCGCACACGCTCTTGTGCGCGTTCTAGCAAGCTGATCGCCGGCAAAGTAGCACTTCCCGGAGCCGTACTAAATGTCTCAGCCGAGACCAGCGCAAACGCTGGATCAGGTCGAGTCCTAAAAAGGTGGTAAACCAGCCAAGCCAGCATCAGGGAATTGTACAGATGAGGAAGACCTGAACAAATCAGTTACTAATGTATGTAGTTCGGAAACATCTGCACAGGCGGATTCCCCTTATGATGTACATTAAGCATGGGCAAATTTTGCGAATTCGCGATCCGCGAATTTGCGGATTGGCGAATTCGCAATCCGCAAAATTCGCGAATTTGTGCGAATTTGCAGATTTTTTTTGCGTGTTCACGGGGTTTTTTGCATTTCGCAGGGATTTTTGCATCTTTGCGAACCGCTTGCATAGCGAAGTTACCCATGCAGTCGTTTATGGGAGAGGGAGAGAGAGATAGATAGATAGATAGATAGATAGATAGATAGATAGATAGATAGATAGATAGATAGATAGATAGATAGAGAAAGAGAGGGGAAGAGAGAGGGAGAGAGAGAACGGGAGAAAGAAAGAGAGGCCGGATCTGTGAAGGGCCAGATTCCTGAGTTGCCCCTACAGAACATACAGCTTTTTATTTTCAGCAAAATGCATATGAAAATTGTGCTGTAAAGGTCTCTTTTAGTTTAACCCCTCCTGACAACTCAAAATGGGTGTATTTGCCATCTTCTCCCTTCTTCCTGTTTTTTATATCTGTAAGTGCTTCCTGATGAGGTTTTATTCCTTGGACAGGTGCCTTGCCTACTTGTAACTATTCTCTGACCCTGCTTCAAGGGTCAGAGCAGGGTCAGAGAATAGTTGCAAGTAGGCAACAAGGCGCCAGGAAGCAATTAGCAGCAGGTGTCCAAGTTGAAGTTAATTTGTTTGTAACCCTTTTGTAAAAGGTTACAAAGAAATTAGGTTCAACTTTTGCACCTGCTGCTGTAACCCTTGCTTGGCTGAAAATTCTTCCCCGCTGATTCGCGGATTTTACCGCGATTTCGCGAGATTCGCGGATCGCAAAATCGCGGAAAATCCGCAAATTCACCCGCGAAACGGATTTTACGCCCACCCTTAATGTACATTATGAGCTTCATTCCATACATCATAAAATTGATAACAAAAATGAGAAATGGAACTCATTTAAGCTATTGGAACTCATTTAAGCTATTCAATCAGTTAAAAAGTTTATTGTGCTCCAAGTTATATCTTTATCTATGCTGCTCCTTTTTTCTCTCGCTCGTTTTACAAAAACGTATTTTAGTATTTTTTGCGATACTATGTAGAATCATAAGCCTTCCAAAACAAATGAAGATGATAGTTTAGGGTTACACGATTTTTCATAATTGTCACACAGCATTTATTGTCCAACACGGCTTTACTTGATTTCAAATATAAAAGATTAAAAATGCTCCATTATGAATCAATATTTAGGAAAATATTACACATCCTTTTCCATTTCCTAAGCTGTTGTCCATCTTTGTGCTTTAAAACTCTAGACTTATTAAAGCACTAAAAAATATCTTCTCAATTTTAATATGTTATATCATACATTTATTAAACATTGAAACAGAATATCATTATGGTCGATCCATTACTCAAGTTTAATCATAATTTCAGATATTGGCAATCTTGGATTGATGTGCAATATTATATCTATGAGATATCTGTCAAAGTTGTTTTTGTAGCTTCCACTGACCTATAAAACAAGTTTCAGTTGCCTTCATCTGACTTTTTTAATATGACATTCTATATTATTGTATACCAATTAATTTCCAAGTGGTTTACCTGTGGACACATCATTGAAATGGAACTATGCCTAAACCTTTTTCATACATCTGGTCAGTTGGCATCTAAGATTTATAAGAAATCAGTTAACAATATATCCAAGTTACAAGAAACCAAAGACTATTACAAATTGGAATTATATGTTAACTTTTCACTTAAATGTTTGCATCAAATATATTTATCTAATATTTCTGGTTGGTTACCTGTTTCTATTTATTAAAAAATATGATTGTTAAATATAGTCATTTTTGGGCACCTGTTAAACTTTTACGGTCAAACTGATTCACAGTTTTACTCGTTGGCATTGCAACTGTAAAGTGGGCTCATTAAAACATCTACTTAAAGAATGACCTGTTATATTTTAATATTTGCATGAAGTTTGGAATATAACGTGTAAAATATTTACTATTACTAAATGCATTTAATTGTATACTAATATTGTTTGCCCTTTCTTCCATTTTACTTACTGCTAACAAAAAAATTGTTGAATTTGCGATCTCCCCAGCAATGAAATCCATAACCTCAAATTGCAAAGATGCTAAAATGTTATCTATGATTCAGTGGTGGTCTTGGATAACATTTACTAGTCTAGGTGATTAATAATCATGCTTTAAACAAACTAATGTAACCATTAAGGGCCTCCTTACGAGGGCAGGTGGAAACTTCCTGCCCAACACAGACTCAGACTCTAAACTGACCAACTCGCGGTCTGCGGTTCTGCCATACCAAAAATTATGCAACCTAACACTGCTTGGTCGGATTCCCATTGACTTCTATGGAAGCCTGTGTTCTGTCTGACAACACAGGCTCCTAAGGGAAAATGGGGGTGTAAGGAAAGCTCTGTACCGTGTGGCAGGCACCCCGTGGTGCCTGCCACACAGTTCAGGGTTTTTACTGTGGGGTACGACCACCAACCCTAGGCTGCAAAAATGTCACTTTCTGACAGCATTTTCATGTCAGAAAGGCTGACTCGGAAATGCTTTTGGATAATGACTTTGTAATCACTTCGTCAGAAACGCAGTCCATAGAGCTGTACGATGTGGTTCAGACCGACACGAATTCTACGAGAGCCAGTTGGGACTGATTCGGAAAGACCGTGTGGTCTACAATCTCCTAACAAGCATCGTAATCAGTCGGTCTAGTTGCAAACTGACCGAGCCGGTCAGTAGGATTCTGACACGGTCTAGGAGAATCCGAATGTTGGGAGGAGGGTTTCTATCCGACATCGTAATGAGGCTCTTGATCCTTTGTAAGTGGATTGTTTATTACATTTCTTATACTGCCTAAATAATCTTTTTTAAATGTATTTGTAGCAATTAATTGATATTAATATTTTCTAGTAGCTCAGCCTTCTTTATTGACTTTTATGTATCATTTACTTTTCTGTGATGATATTAGATATTGTTGTAATTATGTATTCAATGTTATTGTGAACCTTTTGTTTAGGTATGGAACACTTTTTGCATGTTTAACGTATTTTAATATTTCCTAAAGTTTAATATATATATTTGAAATAAAAATGGAATGCAAGTGATTTTTCACACAATCTTACTCAACTACCAGAACATGGTCAGTCGGGGAACATATGGCTGTTGTTTTTCTTATTGCCAGATTGTTTGCTGAATCATTTATGTCCAAGAGGAGATAATTAGGACCCTTCCCTCTCCCATTGATGGCGTCTCCCTTATCTGCACTAAACTTATCCATAGACCGCGCCACCAGGTCAGATGAACTGAGGCACATATGCCGCCGCACCGGTCCTTTAACAGAAACAGTGACTGTGTTCTTCTCTCTCAATTGCTCAAGCTACTCTATTGCACCCTGCATTGTAATGTTATGTTATGTTATGTTATGTTATGTTATGTTATGTTATGTTAAGGGCACTTATAAAGCACATGGCTACCGCAACAATGGGGCGTCCTAGCATTGAGACTGATAAGAGGCTATCGGTAGGGATTTAACTAGAGGTTTAAAAAAGCCAGGATTAAATTGGAGATGAGGAGGTCTGAACATGCCTGTTGACACAGCCGCTGACATGGAGATGCTTGATTTAAAAACAAATGGAATTAACTTATCGTTGGCTTGTGCAAGCGAGGAAAAAACTTCAGCAAGCTCCGGGGGAGCAGAGTGGGAAAAACTCTGCTAACGGAACAAAGTTTACTGACGACGCTTAGTTTTGTTGCCTATTTACATAAAGTCTCTTTCGCTGGTGCCTGTGAAGAGGTGTCAGAGAATCCTTAGGGAACACTTTTGTGCAACTAATTGCCAGACATACCAGTGATAACCAAGTTCTACAAATGCTTTCCTGTCACCACTCAGTGAGAAGGAGAACCCCAGAAGGTGGTTCCCATCTCCTAAAAGACCTGTACTAAAGAAACATGCCCTACCCTGGTTTCAAGGATGACCAGGGCCCACAAACTGTTCTAACACTGTGGCACTGAAACAACATAGTGCTGGAAGAAAGTGCTGGAAGAGAGTAACTTTACCAAGATCCCACAGAATTCTTCCTGAGCACTCTTAAGTGCAGTCAGCCTGACTTGCTCCCATGGGGTATTGAGCTGCATCACTGTGTTGATTTTCCTCCAGGAGCTTAGACCTATTGTTTGAAAACAAAGGATTACGACACCTCTGCATCTCTTCTTCACCTTCAAGATGGCCATTTGACAAATGTCTGGCAAGGGAGCAAAGAGCATGCCACGCACAGCAATTTTTCTGACATCGGTTGATGACTACCTTACACACCATGCCACTCAAGACAAGAAGAACCACTGACATGTCACACAGGGTAACATTAAAGTTTCTTCAAGGGGGGCAGCAGATCTGGCAAGTGCAATGCCCCGGCAACTCACAGGTCCAACAGGGCACAAAGTCTGTTGTGGCTTTCTCAAATGTATTACCAGCTGTGAACTAAATCATCCAGATTGGTTGCACAAGGGAGGAAACCCTGCGAATCCACAGACAAGCAGACAACACCCAGTTAGAAAGTTACAGAAGTATGAGTTACAGCTGGCAGGGATGTTATTGCAGTTACAGTTCAGTTACCATTTTGCCAACTTGTATGTCTTACATCAAACTGATTAATTTGACTAGGAATGGATTGAGACATCCATGTCATGTAAGTGTAACAATGTTTATTGTTTTAATGTTATGCATTTTTCTGTTGGTGCTGAATTATAGAGCAACGTACATAGATTGTCAATTCAAAATAAAACATTTGAACTTATATAGACTCAGTGTGTGGACTTACACAAGTGAGCGAGCGAAAGCAAGGGTGTGCATGTGCATTGCTTCCATGACTGAGAGTTCGGGTGTGTTATGTTCTGGGTTGTCTCCTTTTTGGGTATCTTTGGGGGAGAGTTCGGAGAGCTAATAGTTATGACGAGACACTACTATAACTAGTTGGACAGGGGATTGCGGTGGGTTCTAAACTTTTGATTGAGGTGTAAGGGAGGTCCAACCTCCCATCACCAACATCCTATTTTCTTGTGCAAAGTTCTGTATGTTCAAAATCCCTACAACAGTAGTAGTATGTCCTTCCATATCAAAATAGTAATAAATCTGGTTGGGCATTTGTTGGTGTGAATTGTCAAAGCCCCAAGATTAACAAAGACTCAAGATCAATAAGACTAGAATTAGTACAAGAGGACGACCCAAAGGACTGGACTCAAAGGCTAGAGCTACTGGTGAATCTGAGTTTTATTTACAACCTTTTAAATAAAGAGTGGCCAACTGGGCAAGCTTAGCCACTACAGTACAGACAGACTAATAGTAGTAGTAGTACAGAGAGTCATCATAGCAGAGGCAGGGATAACAAGATTTTTGAAACAGTACATATCGAAGGATAACGGTTGGTAAAAAATGGCATGGGGAAACTGAAACAATAGTTCGGGAACAATATGGTGCAGTAAAAGTTATGGAATAAGAATCATTATTAAAAACAAGAAGACTTACTTGGGCCAGCAGAGGAGCCCTCGTTGGTGTCGTCCTGGTGTTGTTCTCCCACCCACTGTGTCCCACTCCCTGTCTGCCTGCTCCTGGGTGCTGAACAGGAAAGATAAAAGAAAGAGACAAACATTGATGGATGGTGTCAAACAAAATAAAATATTTTTAAAGAACGGTAAAAACAAACCACTTATGTAAACAACAATTGCAATAACTAAATTGACCGATCTCATCTGGTCAACAAGTAGTATCGGGGGATTCGCGGATTGACTACTTACTATTTACCTACATTAATCCAGTCTTCCATTCTGATTCCAGAATACTAACTAAGCATAAGTACGACGTACCACCCAACCTAGCCCACCTATTCCAGGCGTGCCAATTGAACATTAAGTATGCATTTCCACTTCTTTTAGTCCTCAACAATGCATATGGTCAAATGGAGGACACATGACTTCATTTTTTGTGTACACTAAATTTTGGGTTGATTGATTGATGCTGATGTTCTGCTAGTGCTAAGCCTATTACCACCACTCATTGAACAAAGTAGAAAAGGTTCTAATAAAGACTGGGGTACTAGCAGCACGTGACATAACTGAGGGGGCATCACGCATACCACTAAAAAATTACAAACTCATACAAAGTAACTAAACCTAAGTATCAAGCCCCCCCTGTCTCTTAGTGACAGGACAAAGTAAGGACTAGAGTCACTATAGCATTATGTAACTTAATTTCTCTAAAATAAACTCTTACATAATCACACTAAGCGAGCGCAAACGCAAAGTTGCAAACAAGTAAGATTAGTAGTAGCGCATAGGAGCACCTGTGTCATAACAATCACAGAAGACTTTTAAACGTAATTAACCTGGAATGTAAGCAGCAACATTCTAGCTGGTTCGAAGAACAGACACAAAGTAGTAATAATTAAATAGTTACTCACCAAGACCCGGGGCCTCCACTCCTACCAGGTCCCCCAAGTCATGCTCACGGTCCAGGATGTCGGACCACCGGTGCGTCAACTAGGCTTGGGTGCGCCTGACCCCAGAGCAGTGGAACACTGCCCGGCGCACCTTCCCCCACCACTGTCGACGCTCCCGGAGCCTGTACCCAGACCCAGGCCTGCCGCCTGCTGCCAGGGTTGAGGGGAGGTGGCGCTGCACAAAGAGGGCCGTGTCTGCACCCCTTGTGGGCACTGCCTTCCGCAAGGAAGCCGGTCGCGTCTCTGGCTGCGGCGTGCCCTACCCTTCAGCATGGTTCCGGGGAGAGAGAGACGGGGCGAGAAAGAAAACGTAATAACATTTTAAAAGTAAGTAAAGGAAATGACAACAGCAGGCAATAGAAAAAGAGTGAAAAATTAGCTAGAAAACACAAGAAAAGTAGACAAAAACAAAAAATATAGAAGCAGAAAAATAGTTAGAGAGATAATAAATAAAAAAGATTTTTAAAAAGTGGCTTCAAACAAAGGATTGGAAAGATACAGGGAGGATTGAAAATCAGGCCCCAGAACCATGCAATAGAGTGAAAAACAAGATGGCAGCTCGAACAAGTAAAAGAGTTCCCAAACAGGAAATACGTACCGGCAACGGACGCGAGCATTTATTGCGCGACCCGGAACAGGAAGTAAGCATCGCGGGTGGGCGGTACAAGTGAAATTAAGATGGCTGCGCACACGAGCAACCGGATGGGTAAGTTGGCGAGCCGCAATCACGCAGAAAATACCGCGAACGGGCGCGAAAAAAAGTCTGTGTTTTCGCAATATTTCCGCGTGTTTGCAGAGATTTTTAACATTTTCTCGATGCTTTGCAAGCAGACAGGCTTATCTTAGAGGCAGTGTGTAAAGAATTTGTGAACACATACAGTTATCAAATGACAACACTACAGATGGGCACCACACAGGTTTTATAAAAAATAAGTATTCTTTATATAGACTTATCACATGACCACAAATGACAAAAATCCACAATACTGTACTTAAAATGGTAGAATTAGCTTAGTTCTCTTTAGTTCTTAAAGTGCGACACTTTTAGTCAATGCACCTTAAGATGCAACATGCAGGGCAACGAAAGTGTGGCAGGAAAGGTGATGCGGTAGTCCTTTACATGCAAGGACAGTGATGCATTGAAGATCCGGTGCAAAGAAATAAAGATTGCACTTTCTCCTTGATACAACACGCTTCCCGGTAATGCAGCGGCATCTGCTGAGACATCAATCCTCTTCTCCAGCGATGCGAGATGCTTTCAATGATGGGAGCCCCGACAGGCCCTGCAACACTCTTCCCGGTGATGCGGCGGCATCTGCGGTGACGTCGATCCTCTTCTCCGGTGATGAGCCGCAACAGGCCCTGCGACACGCTTCTCGGAGATGTGGCGGCGTCTGATGCGACGTCGGTCCTCTTCTCCGGCAAAGTGAGGTGCTTTGTGTTGTGAAGCAGCAACAGCAGTTTGACAACACTCTTTTTGTTCTTGAGTCGCGCTTCCAGCTCCTTGCGACATGCAAGCCCTCAAAAAGTCCAGCACAACTGCAGGCACTTCAGTAAGACTCTTGGGAAGCTGGTGGGTGAAGGCTGTTGTCCCTGAAACTTCAACAGGAGGCAAGCTCTGTTCCAAGCACTTGGAGATCCTTACAAGTTGAAATAAAGTACACAAAGTTCCTTTCTCCTTCCTTTGTCAGTAAGGCAACCACTGCAGACCAATCGCCCAAGCAGCACTTCAGCTTAGGGATAGTCTCTCCTCAGTCTCTCTGGTTCCACTTCTCAGCAAAGGTTTCTTCACGTTGCCCAAAGTGATCTAAATTCGTGGGATCAGGATCCCAATACTTATACCCCAAATCCTTTGTCTTCTGAGAACAGAGGGGCCTTTGCTCAGTCCAAACCAGGTCTGGAGCACTCTGTTTACAAGACTCCTTCTTTCCCTTCACAGTGCAGGGCAGAAACATCAGATGCCCCACAGGAGGTAGAGCCAGCATTGTGGAGGGAAAGCACAGCCCTGGAGCACTCTGTTGACATGACTCTTTCTCTCCTTTCACAGTACAGGGCAGAGATATCAGACCCACCACAGGAGGTGGAGCCATTATAGTAGAGGGAAGGCACAGCCCTATTCAGGTCCCAGGTGCAACTCCTCCCTCCCATCTAGATGCAGATCTCTCTATTCACCACTGGGCTGACACATCCTGTCTCCTGGCATCCCCCAGCCCTGTCACTCAAACTCCAGACAAGGAACACGCAACCTAGCAGAGGCAGGCTTGGATAGTTCGACAAGAAATGCCTACTTTCTAAACATGGTCTTTTCAAACACAGAATGTTAAAACTAACTTCACTAAAATATGTATTTTATCATTCTGAGCTCAGGCATACTAAACTTGAATTTCTACCATGTTCTCTGAGTCAGTTAGGATTATAAGATGTAATATTCTAACTGTCCATTCTGGCCTATGGAGAACAGGTAGCCTTGCAATAGAGAAAAAACGAAAACGGTTGTAATTCACTATTAGGACATGCCACACACACCAGGGCATGTCCTACCTTATACTTACAATGCACCCTGCCCTTGGGCCTACCATAGGGGTGTCTATGAAGAAAAGGGAAGGTTTAGAGACTGGCAAGTGGGTGCACTTGCCCAATCAACATGGCAGGCCTTAGACTCACTTTTACAGGCTGCTTCTGTGGATGGCACATCCAGTGCTGCAAGTCCACTAGCAGCATTTCGATTATCAGCCCTGGGCACTCCTGGTGCACGGTACTAGGGTCTGACAGGTGAACCAAACCAGCCAACCATGGAACCACTAATCCATACATTAATTTACAATAGGGAGTACTTGCACTGTGGCACTTAGCAGCAGTGGCACAGTGCCCAAAGCATCTAACACCAGCAAAAACACATGAGGCAAAAGCAAAAACGGAAGGGAGACCCACGCCAACGTGCCAGGGTTAACACATGTACATAGGAAATGTTTAAAATGTTGAGACAATGATTGCCATCTAATACAGGATCAACAAGTTGGACTCAACCTCAATTCCTCTAGCCTCACCCTGGTCTTAATGCCATTGGATGGCTGAAGATGTTGCCAACATCTTGGATGCTTCATTACAGAATGTTCTTCTCCATACCTACCACTCTCTCTCAGTGCTAGCATCTGAGCTCTCTCTGACAGCCTCCGCACCCTCTCAATGACTGTGCCTGCACGCTCACTCTCTCACCAATAGTCCTTGCAATGTTTGCATTTTTTGGCATGCTGAAATCATGTCTTGGATTACTTTTCCACCAGCACTCTTTTGGCTTCAGTTAACCTCTGCAGAGCCAAGGTTCTTGCTTAGCCCCTTCGAAGGTGATAAAAGCCGGTGCAGATGGTCCTCCGCCCCTCCAAATCTTGGAATCCTTACACCACCCAGTCACACTTTCAGCAACGTATGAGGACATTTTAGTTTTAACCATGTCCTTTCTTTTAACATGCTTAAAATTAGGGTGTGGTTGCTGATTCTTGATTGAATTTGAATCCCTCCTCTGTATTACTGGCTGACACCAGGACCAAATGGAATAAAAGTTACCCATGAACAACAATAATGCAAGCTCTCTTGCACAGATTCTCATATTGGTTAATGGGGAAAGCTGTGTGTAACATGAAGATTTTTTGCCAGGGGTCCATGTTTACATAATAAGGAAACAAGCATTGGCAAAGCCAATAGGTCTGGCTATGGTCACCAGCCTTCTGGCAATTTGGTGCAGGTGTACTGGGGATTAAAAATGTCACCCTGAGGTTCCACTAAGGAATTTTGAATTATCTGGTAATCAGAAATAAGATTTTGATTCGCCTAGTATTGCCTCACTCTGACACATAGTTTCAGTTAGGTATTTAGCTGCTTTCAGCTGCCACAGTCCCAAGATGTAAACCCAGTACTTACAAATCTGATAGGAGCATTAACAAAGTTCATGCACTCTTACCTCGACACTCTAAATTCAGTGCATTGTAAATTGCAACAAAGAGGCTGTCCCAGAGCTGGATTTCGAAGGTTTTCTGATTGGTCTTTGCTATCTGCTGCTTTAGGAATGGCACATTGCCAGAAGCAATAACAGTAATACATGAGATAAAGGCTGAAGGGTAAATGTTTGTTTACTATTCACTGTGTTCACTGCAGTGTGGAAGAGATACTATGGTGAAGTTGGAGATGTAAATAGTCATAAAAGCTGTCCCCATGTGTAGGTGCATTTTGTAAAGGAGTAGTTAATAATACATTTGAGTTTTACAGAGCATGTTGTGTTGACGTAAGTAGGAAAAAGTGAGAGGTCACCAGTGTTTGCTGTGATCAGATAGGCTGGCAAACATAGGTAAGCAAATGTTCCTGTGATCAGAGAGACTGGCAAATATAGGAGGTCATCAGAGGATGATGTGAGCAAATAGGCTGATGTAAGATGTAGATTTAAGAGGTCAGCTAAGTTTACTATGGTCAGATAGACTGGTAGACATAGGAGGTCAGCAGAGTTTGCTATGGTCAGGTGAACAGGGAGAGCAAGAGGATCATCAGGGTTAGTAGATTGTACATACATTTGAAGAACCATATGCCCTGGAGAGTTTCAAAGAGCTCCAGGCTGGTGAGCATGTAGATGGGTTTGGGGATGAAGGTGCTGAGACATGTTTGAACAATATTGCGCTTAGCAGCCTATGTTGGTTTCTCTGTGATTTCACTTAGCAGGGTGCGTGCACACAGTGATCGTGACATTGTGATGGCGCATGTACAATTGACTCTAAAGATTTAGCACCAAGTTTGATGGCTGTGTTAGTCATTGCTCTGAAGTAGTAGATTTGTCAGTGAATCGCAAGGTATTGGTTTGTTGGTGAGTTCTATAGGTAGATATTTTAGTGAGTCTCAAGGTGATGATTTGTTGGTGAGTTCTGATGTTTTAGAAAGGTCTAGGGGGACTTGTCAGGAGTCTGCAAAAAGAGTTTTGTCAGGCTTCTAGTGGTAGAATTGTCAGTGGGTTTGTGATAAATTGGGTTGTTGGTTGACTGGTGTGTGAGCCCTGGTCAAGCAACAGCCACAATCCTTCCCGGGTGACCAGAAAAAGTCTCTAAATTTACCTGGACTTAACCCTGTGTAGCTTGCCACAAAACACAGTCAGGCTTACCTTAGAAGCAATGTGTAAAATATTTCTGCAACACACAAACAGCAATAAAGTGAAAACAAACACAAGAACAATCCTAAACCAATTTAGAAAACTAGAGTACTTTTTAATAAATGATGTGACATTAAAATGACAAAAAATCCAATCAGTAAAATACAGTTATGCATTTATAAAAAAAAAATGTGTTCCAAATAATATTTTTTGGGAAACAGCAAGGAAACAGGAATAAAGTACATATATACCTCCAAAGTTCAATCTAATATGCATATACCCCACATACTAAGTGATATCAGATTAATTCAAACAATATACCTGACATGGGGTAACCAAGTGATGCCTCAAGTACAAGAGACAAAAACGCAAGATTATCAATATTATCATACCATACCACTGCAGTACAAGAGCATACACCAAAATGACGTTCATCAATAAAAATATACAGGCATCATGTCAACGAAGAGTACTCATATGAATTAAGAAAGGAGGCATTAGCTTAGTTCCCTTTAGTTCTCAAAATGCGACACTTTGAGTCAATGCACCTTAAGATGCGACATGTAGGGCAACGAAAGTGTTGCAGGAAAGGTGATGCCGTAGTCCTTTACATGCAAGGACAGTGATGCGTTGAAGATCTGGTGCAAAAAAATAAAGATGGCACTTTCTCCTTGATACAACACGCTTCCCAGTGATGCGGCGGTGTCTGCTGAGATATCAATCCTCTTCTCCGGCAATGCAAGATGCTTTCAATGATGGGAGTTGCGACAGGCCCTGCGACACTCTTCCCGGTGATGCGGCGGCATCTGCGGTGACGTCGATCCTCTTCTCCGGCGATGAGCCGCGACAGGCCCTGCAACGCGCTTCTCGGAGATGTGGCGGCGTCTGATGCGACGTCGGTCCTCTTCTCCTGCGACACGCTTCCCAGTGATGAGGCGGCAGCTGCTGCGACGTCGATCCTCTTCTCCGGCAAAGTGAGGTGCTTTGTGTTGTGAAGCAGCAACGGCAGTTTGACAACACGCTTTTTGTTCTTGAGTCGCGCTTCCAGCTCCTTGCGACATGCAAGTCCTCAAAAAGTCCAGCACAACTGCAGGCACTTCAGGGAGACTCTTGGGAAGCTGGTGGGTGAAGTCTGTTGTCCCTGAGACTTCAGAAGGAGGCAAGCTCTGTTCCAAGCACTTGGAGATCCTTACCAGTTGAAATAAAGTACACAAAGTTCTTTTCTCCTTTCTTTGGCAGTAAGGCAACCACTGCAGGCCAATCCCCCAAGCAGCACTTCAGCTTAGGGATAGTCTCTCCACAGTCTCTCTGGTTCCACTTCTCAGCAAATGTTTCTTCTTGTTGCCCAAAGTGATCTAAATTCTTGGGATCAGGGTTCCAATATTTATACCCCAAAATCCTTTGTCCTCTGAGGGTAGAGGGGCCTTTGCCCAGTCCAAACCAGTTCTGGAGCACTCTGTTTACAAGACTCCTTCTTTCCCTTCACAGTGCAGGGCAGAACCATCAGATGCCCCACAGGAGGTAGAGCCAGCATTGTGGAGGGAAAGCACAGCCCTGGAGCACTCTGTTGACATGACTCCTTCTCTCCTTTCACAGTACAGGGCAGAGACATCAGACCCACCACAGGAGGTGGAGCAATTATAGTAGAAGGAAGGCACAGCCCTATTCAGGTCCCAGGTGCAACTCCTCCCTCCCATCTAGATGCATATCTCTCTATTCACCACTGGGCTGACACATCCTGTCTCCTGGCATCCCCCAGCCCTGTCACTCAAACTCTAGACAAGGAATACGCAACCTAACAGAGGCAGGCTTGGATAGTTAGACAAAAAATGCCTACTTTCTAAAAGTGGTATTTTCAAACACAGAATGTTAAAACCAACTTCACTAAAATATGTATTTTATCATTCTGAGTTCAGGCATACTAAACTCGAATTTCTACCATGTTCTCTGAGTCAGTTAGGATTTTAAGATGTAATAATCTAACTGCCCATTCTGGCCTATGGAGAACAGGTAGCCTTGCAATAGTGAAAAATGAAAATGGTTGTAATTCACTATTAGGACATGCCACACACACCAGGGCATGTCCTATCTTATACTTACAATGCACCCTGCCCTTGGGCCTACCATAGGGGCTTCTATTAAGAAAAGGGAAGGTTTAGAGACTGGCAAGTGGGTGCACTTGCCCAGTTAACATGGCAGTACCAGACTGCACACAGGCTCTGCAATTGCAGGCCTTAGACTCACTTTTACAGGCTGCTTCTGTGGATCGCACAACCAGTGCTGCAAGTCCACTAGCAGCATTTCGATTACCAGCCCTGGGCACTCCTGGTGCACGGTACTAGGGTCTGACAGGTAAACCAAAACCAGCCAACCATGGAACCACTAATCCATACATTAATTTACAATAGGGAGCACTTGCACTATGGCACTGGGCAGCAGTGGCACAGTGCTCAAAGCATATAACACCAGCAAAAACACATGAGGTAAAAGCAAAAATGGAAGGGAGACCCATGCCAAGGTCCCAGGGCTAACACGTGTACATATGCAATGTTTAAAATGTTGAGACAATGATTACCATCGAATACAGGAATCAACAAGGTGGACTCAACCTCAATTCTCCTAGCCTCACCCTGGTCTTAATGCCATTGGTTGGCTGAAGGTGTTGCCTACATCTTGGAGGCTTCATTACAGAATGTTCTTTTCCATACCTAACACTCTCTCTCAGTGCTAGCATCTGAGCTCTCTCGGACAGCCGCCACACCCTCTCGATGACTGTGCCTGCACGCTCACTCTCTCACCAGTAGTCCTTGCAATGTTTGCATTTTTTGGCTCCTCCTGGCATGCTGAAATCATGTCTTGCATTACTTTTCCGCCAGCACTCTTTTTGGCTTCAGTTAACCTCTGCAGAGCCAAGGTTCTTGCTCAGCCCCTTCAAAGGTGATTAAATCCGGTGCAGATGGTCCTCCGCCCCTCCAAATCTTGGAATCCTTACACCACCCAGTCACACTTTCAGCAACGTATGAGGACATTTTGGTTTTAACCATGTCCTTTCTTTTAACCTGCTTAAATTTAGGCTGTGGTTTCTGATCTCTTGAATTCATGATTGAATTTGAATCCCTCCTCTGTATTACTGGCTGACACCAGGACCAAATGGAATAAAAGTTACCCATGAACAACAATAATGCAAGCTCTCTTGCACAGATTCACATATTGGGTAATGGGGAAAGCTGTGTGTAACATGAAGATTTTTTCTAGGGGTCCATGTTTATATAATAAGGAAACAAGCATTGGCAAAGCCAATAGGTCTGGCTATGGTCACTAGCCTTCTGGCAATTTTGTTTTGTTTTGTCCTGTTTTTGGCAAGCCTTTATTGCTTCGTAATATGCTGGGTCCTCATCAATCAAAGTAAAGACATTTTCAATAGAAAAAAAAGTTGCTTGAGTCTCAGAAACACATTACCACAGTACTCCCTAGCAGGGAAGGGTACTACTTTTATCTGTTGATGTGAATGGGAGGCATGCTGTAAATTGTAGTGAAGTCAGCCAATGGCTGAAGTAGGTTGATGCTTTGCACTTTAATGCATGTTGGAGTGTGTGGAAGCAAAATGCAAATGACAACAACCAAAGACTATTGGATGAAGCCTGTCTAAAAACCCCTATAGATAGCTATCTTATGCACACAATTTTAGTGAAATCAAACAGTCTTGGCTAACACATACCTACACCGCAGAACACCTTGCGTAACTTACCTACTCACAAGAAAGACACTCAGCCCACCACTCAATAAGATGTGGAACATGACCCTCACTTTCATGGAAGGGGACTAGGAGAGGATACCCAGATCAACACATCCATTACTGGGACATTATCACAAACCTACAGGCAGCAAAGGTAGCCTTAGACCAAAACTGACAGCCATGGAATTGTGAGCATCCATAAGCCACACATCTAACCTTCAGCAGCCACCTCTCACCTGACAATGAAGTACCATCCCAATCTGGTTGATGGTTGGGTCACTATCCCAAGGAAATGGCAACAAGACATCAACATTAAATCCATTCCCTCCTAGTCCGAGGAGGGTGAATTGACAAAGGTGTTGGATGCCGGGTCTTTGCCTTTAAGGCTCGTAAATTAGCCAGGTCAGGGATAACCCAAATAAAGGGACAGCTCATACCAGTGATTCCAGTGGTGCAGGTGTACTGGGGATTAAGAATGTCACCTTGAGGTTCCACTAAGGAATTTGGAATTATCTGGTAATCAGAAATACGATTTTGATTCGCCTAGTATTGCCTCACTCTGGCACATAGTTTCAGTTAGGTATTTAGCCGCTTTCAGCTGCCACAGTCCCAAGATGTAAACCCAGTTCTTACAAATCTGATAGGAGCTTTAACAAAGTTCATGCACTTTTACCTCGACAATTCAGTGCATTGTAAATCGCAACAAAGAGGCTGTCCCAGAGCTGGATTTCGAAGGTTTTCTGATTGGTCTTTGGTATCTGCTGCTTTAGGAATGGCACATTGCCAGAAGCAATAACAGTAATACATGAGATAAAGGCTGAAGGGTAAATGTTTGTTTACTATTCACTGTGTTCACTGCAGTGTGGAAGAGATACGTTGGTGAAGTTGGAGATGTAAATAGTCATAGAGGCTGTCCCCATATGTAGGTGCATTTTGTAAAGGAGTAGTTAATAATACATTTGAGTTTTACAGAGCTTGTTGTCTTGACGTAAGTAGGAAGAAGTCAGAGGTCACCAGTGTTTGCTGTGATCAGATAGGCTGGCAAACATAGGTCAGCAAATTTTCCTGTGATCAGAGAGACTGGCAAATATAGGAGGTCATCAGAGGTTGATGTGAACAAATAGGCTGATGTAAGATGTAGATTTAAGAGGTCAGCTAAGTTTGCTGTGGTCAGATAGACTGGTAGACATAGGAGGTCAGCAGAGTTTGCTATGGTCAGGCGAACTGGGAGAGCAAGAGGATCATCAGGGTTAGTAGATTGTACATACATTTGAAGAAGCAGAGGCCCTGGAGAGTTTCAAAGAGCTCCAGGCTGGTGAGCATGTAGATGGGTTTGGGGATGAAGGTGCTGAGTCATGTTTGAACAATATTGCGCTTAGCAGCCTATGTTGGTTTCTCTGTGATTTCACTTAGTAGGGTGCGTGCACACAGTGATCGTGACATTGTGATGGTGCATGTACAATTGACTCTAAAGATTTAGCACCAAGTTTGATGGCTGTGTTAGTCATTGCCCTGAAGTAGTAGATTTGTCAGTGAATCGCAAGGTATTGGTTTGTTGGTGAGTTCTATAGGTAGATATTTTAGTGAGTCTCAAGGTGATGATTTGTTTGTGAGTTCTGATGTTTTAGGAAGGTCTAGGGAGACTTGTCAGGAATGTGCAAAAAGAGTTTTGTCAGGCTTCTAGTGGTAGAATTGTCAGTGGGTTTGTGATAAATTGGGTTGTTGGTTGACTGGCGGTTGAGCCCTGGTCAAGCAACAGCCACAATCCTTCCGGGGTGACCAGAAAAAGTCACTAAATTTACCTGGACTTAATCCTGTGTAGCTTGCCACAAAACACAGTCAGGCTTAACTTAGAAGCAATGTGTAAAATATTTCTGCAACACACAAACAGCAATAAAGTGAAAACAAATACAAGAAAAACCCAAAACCAATTTAGAAAAATACTAGAAAAAGTACTTTTTAATAAATGACGTGACATTAAAATGACAAAAATCCAATCAGTAACATAGAGTTATGCATTTATAAAAAAAAATGTGTTCCAAATAATATTTTTTTTGAAACGGCAAGGAAACAGGAATAAAGTACATATGTACCTCCAAAGTTCAATCTAATATGAATATATCCCACATACTAAGTGATATCAGAATAATTCAAACAAAATACCTGACATGGGGTAACCAAGTGATGCCTCAAGTACAAGAGACAAAAACGCAAGATTATCAATATTATCATACCATACCACTGCAGTACAAGAGCATACACCAAAATGACGTTCATCAATAAAAATATACAGGCATCATGTCAACGAAGAGCACTCATATGAATTAGGAAAGGTGGCGTACTAGGAGATATCTAAGCATAGTCTCATAAATCCTGATAGTAAGTGCTGAAATATAAATGAAGGGGTAAGGAAAAGAGAAGAGACGAAATTTTAAAGGTGAATATTCAAACTTTAAAGAGAAATCTAGGGGCATATTACCAACAACTAGCGAAAATTATTGCTAAATAGGCTTAGCGACACTTTTTCTATCGCCAAGCATCGCTGAGATAACATGCTATTAGCAACGTTTATCTCAAAAGCAATAACATTCCGGTGATAGCGGCGAAATCTGTGAATATCGCTGAGAATACAGCAATATTCACGCATTATCGCTAACAGGGTCTTAGCCATAATATCCACCCCCCCATTGGATATAAATGGCTAAGAACTGGTCTGAGCAGGCGTTAGTTTTTGGAGATATTCGCGCTTAGCGTGAATATTTCCATCGCTACGCCTGCCTTGCTAAAAGGCGATAACGATGTTAGCAATTGTTTTCAGTCGCTAACAGTTTGGGTACGCCCACTTTGCATGTCATAAGCGATAAATATCGCTAACATGCAAAGCGGGCCCCAAACCGCTCGCTTTCGCCTCAAAGCTGTTGCTAACATCAGTTAGCGACAGCTAATATGGCGATGTAATTATCGCCGCTTAGCAGCCGAAAACGGCCGCTAAAGCGGCAATAATCTAATACCGCCAGGCTTGGTAATATGCCTCCTAGTGCCTAAAAGATCAGAGCGCCAACAGTGAACATCTGGTCAGACGAGACCGGGTCAAATTCGAAAGGTAAGGCCAATGCCATGGAGCAAGGTTCAAATACTAAAAGTAGGCTGGTCCTGGTCAAAGCTTACCTTCGAAATTTTGGAAGAAACATGTCTGAGAATCCGACACTGGATTCGAGCCTGGGTTTCTCCCGTTCCAAAGGTGGCATTTTAGCGCTAGGAAACCTCACATGATGCTATGCTCTATTACAGTGACGTCCGAAACATACCATTCATGTTTGTGTGCGGCTGTTTGATGCCAGTTCATAGGTCAGGTACCACCTTAAGCATGATATGGATACCCTACTGCTCTGTGTTCCTGGTGTAGTTCAGCTTGCTAATCAATGCACTATGTGTCCCTTTTGTTCCCCCTTGTAATTACAGGCTTGTACATTCAGGCAATACATTGGTTGTCCTGATGATGATCCTTGATTCTCACTGGATCGAAACTCCGTCGACAGTTGATGTAGTCTAAACACCAGTTCACTATTATGTGCTAAAATTGCGTTTTTTCTACATGAGCGAAGCTAATTGATTCTATCTTAATTGTAGCTGCTCCCTCCTTTTAAATTGCCTGAGAAATTCCCTACCTGTGTGTATTGTAAATTGTTTGTCTAGCCTTGCTGGATACAGGATTGTGTCCCACTGTTTATATGTAGTTCTGTTATTCTACTTATCACATTATCAATTAAATTTTGAGGTCCGGCTGGACTTCCTGTTTATTATAGCGCAGATTGTGGCCTATAATTATTCAAGAGTGTATCTCCCTTCTGTCAAGGACCGCTGTTGCTCAATTATACTAATACCCTTGGTCCTTGCTTACCGAGTGGGTTCCCTTGTTCCTTTAAATAGTTCATAGGTCAATGTCCTATGTTAGGATGGTAACTTTTGATCTGCAAGTAACACAAACATCTCTGTGTCAAAATCAGTAACCCACTAAGCTATCCAAATAAAACACAGCTTATTTGCATTTCAAAACTACCAACAGGCAACAGGATTTCTCTCCAGCAGGATCATTAATCATCAGTTATCTGGACATGTTTATAGTTGTACTGCATCCATGGCCAAAACATGCTAAAAACAATTTAAATGAAGCATACACAAATGGCAGGCTGGTCACCATGATGTTGCAGAGGAATACACCTCAATTAGAGCACATTTTCACACTGATTCACTCATAGATGCCAAGGTTTCAGATTGGTAAGTGTGACGTTTTCATAATTAAACTGTAATAATACGTGAGATTCACGCAGTCTGACTCTGCTCACTTTTCAGTAGCCTGCTGTTAGCGATCAGTGACTTTCTTAGAGTTTCTAGTTGCTCAAATGGGTGTAATTTCTGATATTTATATGTTTCCATCAAGGATGGATATTTAAAAGTTGAGTATATACTGTCATTTGGGAGTTAAAAGTATATGTACGTGTGTTTTTTATTAGTGTGTTTCACAGTTTTGTTGTATGAGGTTTTTTCACAATTTGTTACTAAGATTTGATTATGTTCTGTTAAAATAATGTTACTTATGCTTTGATGATTAAGGGCCTATCGCAGTGGGCTGAAAACCTACTGACATGTAGTCAGCGGTTCTGCCCACCAAATTAAGATGCGACTGCTGCGTATGTGGTCGGAAACATCTCCTTTTCCATTGTGGCTTCTTCTGTGACCCAGAAATGGGCGGCAGCACAAGCTGCAGTGGCAAAGGCAATGTTTTGAAACATCCATGCCCCATGTAGTGCCTGGAACATGGGGCATGGATGTTAGGGGGCACCACAGGGACCCCTGGGCCCCATAGCAGAAGCCCACAGGGGCAGAGGCCCCGCTAGGGTCTCAAAAGTCTCTTTCTGACAGCCTTTCCATTGAGGTTGGACTGCCATTGAAAGGCTGTATGAAAGGGACGTCATAATCCCTATGGAGGTGCCTGCACAGGCACCTCCCCTATTGTAAGGATTATGTTGGACGTGCATCATAATGCAGCGGTCAGCCCGCTATACTGGATGGCGTTCGGACCACCACTGATGGCTGCCATCCTAATGAGGCATTAAGTTGGATGTATGTGTATATTTGGGAATGTAATGTATTATGAGGCTGGGTGTTTAATGTTTTTTATGGGTTTTTATCTATGAACAAATTTGATGGAAAGTTGGAGGTATTGATTTTGTAGGAAATCAATTTTGGTTTATTATAAACCAATTGTTTTTACTTAGGGTTTCTTTTTTGGGGGGTTTGATGAAGCCATTTTTATTTTTTTTATTAATTTTTTAATAACACCTACACTCTTTGCATTATTGTGGGAGATTTTCAATAGATTCTTTACATTTTTGCTCGGGCTTTTTGGAATGTTTTTCTTTTTTTATTGGATTATAATCATTTGTTACGTCGAGGTAGAGAAAGATCTATATCTAGAAAATGGTACGTTTTATAACGATTTTTTGTTGTGGTAGGAAAATGCTATATATTGTTTATTTTATTATTATGTGGATTTGTATAGTGTGACTGTTTGAATTTGTTTTTACGTTTTTAGATGCTTAGTCGTTTTTTTTTATTTGCATATTTGTATTATATCAGTTTTTATTTTTTAATTGTATATAACTCTTTCACTGGTGCAATAAAATATTCATATCATTATTAAAAAATAACATTTGGTTTATTAGTTTAGATAATGTTTGTGTTTTAAAGGTTGGATTTGGCAATTAATTCTATGTAGTCTAGTCCTTTGTTGTTTACAAAGATCTGGACTATGCATTGCATCATTTTGTACATCTGTTTACTTTGTTTGTTGGGTTTAGGGCCAATTTGAGTAACAAAGTGTTCTATTTTTAGTTTTTGATAGCTTTGCTCCTTTTGTATTGCTTCGATAAATTTGTATAGTGTAGTGAGTGTGGATTGTAAGGCATTATGCCACTCTTCCACTATATTGTTTGTTTTGGCTTTATGTGCCAGGGTGCAGTCATAGACATTCCGACATACAGCACCGTCTTGAGACATCTAGGGTAGTGCCGTAAAGGGTACCTGGGTGTTCCCCCGAAATGTGATTCACCTGATTACACCATGGCCTACATTTTTTGCAACTCAACGGGGGTCGCTATAGTGAGACCTAGACCCAGGTGAGACACAGCAATGTTGGAAGAAGGTGCGCAGTGGACAAGGTGATCGACGCAGTGCCCTAGAATTGTAATCACCATAGAAGAGGCCATCACAGACATACACAGACAGTAGGAGCGGAATTCCTAACAACATCCTGGAGCAGGTACAGCGGAGTCACTGGTGTCTCCGCCTCGCCTGCCTAGAACGAGATGCACTAAATCTGCGATCGGAGAACACACGGCACTGGACATGGAGAACCCTAAAGGGAAGCATACGCCCCCCCGGAACAGTGCTACTAATTCAGCACTTAAAGAAACTTGTGATGACCTTCCGGAGGTGCCGGTACATCAACAATTGGGCAAGATTTAAGAGGCCATGGCTGACACCAAGGGGACACTGAACCTAGACATCAGCAGGGTGGCTGTGGGCATGAGCCTATTGCAGGCAAAACATGCCAAACTATCGGACAGGATGAAACAATCGGAAAAGACTCTCATAGTGCTGGCCCAGGTGTAACTTGTATTGGCTGGGAAGGTTGGCGAACTCTCTGGCAGGATCAGTATCCTGGAGCGGCGAGCAGAGGAATCTAAAGGGTGCAATTGAAGGAACAATGTGAGGGTTTTGGGGCTGCCTGAAGAAGTGGAAGGTCAGGACATGATAGCATATCTGGAGACATGGCTCCAAGAGGTGGTGGGAACGGAGGGCCTGTCACTGAAATGACCCCCCAGCCATCCTAATGTGGCGGGGGGTCATTTCAGTGAGGATGGCGAGATTGCCCCGCTGGGCCGGCGGTGGCTACCGCCAGCCTGGCGGGGGCAATCCGCCCGTCATCCTAATGGGGCCCCTAGTGTCAGGACGGAAAGACCATCCACCGCTTTTCTGCCAGTCGCAGAGGTGACCAGCGGTAAAAAGTGCGTACATATGGTGGCGGTGTCTGCGAGACACCTCCAACCATATTATGATGCTTGCGGTCCTTTGCCTTTCCACGGCGGCATTGCCGCTGTGGAATGGCATACGGTCTTTGCTTTCGGGGCTCATTGCAGGCCCCCAGGTTGAAGTGGGGTTGGGGGTGCACTTGGGGGGTACCTGGTACCTGTGGTACCCCCCTGCATTTGCATACACAATGCGGCAAGCACTGCGCTGTGCCTGCCGCTTTGTGTATGCAAATGCATCACATGCATTTTTAACATTGCGGAGGGTGCTGGTGTAAACACTGCGCGCCGCAATGTTAAACATGCATGATAGGGGGCATCCTAATACCCCCCACGGGACCCCCGCTCTTATTGGGGGCGGTCCCTTCCCCCGATGGGATGGCGGGCGGACTAAGTCTGCCCATCATCCTAATGGACCCCTTGGTGTGCACTCCGGAAGTCTGTCTCCTGGGTCTATTCCGGCGACCCGAATCTAAATGGTTAGGGCTTTTATTTGTTGATCTGGCTTTGCGCCTAGCCAGGGGAAGAATAACATTTCAGTGGAAAGTGAAGCAGGCTCCATTAGTGGTAAATGGGAAGCTGATGTCTCAAGTTGGGCAAGAGCTGAGGAGAGGGCTTTGATAAAGGAAGATAAAATTACGAAACAGCGTAACCCTCTTGTGGAGCCCTGGGCTGATATTGTGAAGGCATGGGAAATGTGTAATGCGCCTGTACAGTCCTCAGACATAGATATGACTGACCTTGAAAGTATGCAGGAGGTACACGCCCCCACACATTAGAAGTGGATGGCGTGCATAGAACAGGAGCATTAATTGGAGCTCTTGGGGTGGGGCGGTGAGGATTAAACACACCGATGAAACATTGCAAATGGGACAAACTTTGTCCCCTCCTTCCCAAACCCCCTCCCTCCCCCTCCTTTCCTTCTTCCCACCTGCTCCCAAGGGGTGTCCCCCCTGGTCCTCAGTACAGCGTCGGCCAATAGATTATGAAAGTTTTCACAGACTAACGACCTCTGGTAGTTTGTCACATGTTGCAGTTGTATGTTGATTGTGCTGAGGCACAGAGTTGATTCTATTGTGATTTATTTTCTCTCTTCTCATATTTGGCAATTATTTTCCTCTGCATTATGTCTTTTTATTCAAATTGGTGAAAACATTTGCTCTTTGCTTAGCAGTGTATACAACTATAAAGGATACTGTTATTACCCACAATGAATGCTCCCAATTGGAGAACATACCATGAAAAGGGGTTCATTGACAGGTGCATTGCACTGGGAAAGGGAACCCCATCGGACAACATTTGCGAAGAGCTGGAGACTGATTGGATGGGAGGGGTGAAAAACCTGCATAGATAATTACTGTAAAAAGATGCTTCAAAAATATGCCTACTGTGCACCATATACTTCTTTTCATGGCTCTGTAATAATGTTGAGTATAATTCTAACAATAGATATGAATGGCAATAAAAAAGATATTTAAAAAAATAGACATTCCACCATGGTATTTGGAATTTATTGTGGCGTCTGTGTCCTGACCGATGCAGCCTGTCCATTTATAGAGCATTTTTTTTATTTGTTTTAAATTAATATAAATTAATTAATTTTTATATCTTCCAATATGTTTTTGTTTGTGTATTATGTTGTGGTTTATTTATTGTCAGGTGTACGATTTTTTTAAGTGAATCTGTAATTTTTTTGTTGGTGTAATATATTTCAATTAAAATATAAATGTTACTAATAAGTGTAGGGTTTATTTGATGTAGATGGTTTATGTTAAAATCAGTAATTGTGTTTTCGATATTTTTGCTATCGATAATTTTTTAAATCGCAGTTATTAACAACAATATTTCTGTGCTTGATATTAGTGTTTTTTTACATTTTATATGTGGAGGCGCTATTTTTGTCCTCAATATAACATTTCTGATATTTGTATTTCTCGATATTTGTTGGATTGATATTATATCATTTATCCATTAAGGGCTCTATCTTACTTCATATAAGTAAGAATGCTTCCACCAAGCATGTTTCTATAGTACCAGGAACATTGAAAACTTACCGCATGTTGGTTCTACTTTAATTCAGCTTGAAAATATATAGTCACACATCCCGAGTGGGTGAACTCCCTGCCCTGAAAGCTTATCCTTTGCATATGTTTTGATGTTCTCTCACCTAGAGCATAATCTGTACAGCTCTCCCCTCCCACTATCACTTACAGACGTTTTGGTCCAGTGACTGCTGTCTACAACTATGTTTCACATGCCCACCCATCAACTCAAATACAATTGTTACTCCGTTCCATGCCAAAAACGTCAATCCATCACCCTGGAAATCTTCAACGCATGGATTGTACCAGTATGATCTCTGTGATTAATCCATCTAAATCAGTATCCCATCTCATTTGGCATGCCATACTATTAATTTCCACTTCTCCCAATTCTACCATCACTATATCTAGTCTTACTGTTAGTGACTTAGTTTACAATATCCATTCAAAACACTAGCCGTTCTCAGGAATATGCTCATTACAACAGTTTACGTTCCCACCTCTATTCTGTTTTAGTCACCTTTACCTTAGTTGTGCTTTTGTTTTACAATGTGTTGGATCACTGACAGAATATCAAAGAGGAAAATATCGACCTGCCAAAATATTGTGGACAAAATATAGAATGCCTAAATATTGAATTCCTATCTACAAGCAGGTAAGTACAAAAATATCGAATCCGAAATAGTGTTTTAAATATTATAGTTTTTTAAAAATATCGAATGTTTTAAATGTCTTAAAAATAATGAAATAATAAATATAATTAACGAAAAATACTTAAAAATACTTAAATAACCTTACAAGTAATAAATAATTAATGTAGGTTAAAAAAAATGCATTTTTATTTTTTAATACATATATATTAACTTAATAATAATACAGAATATTCAATATTTTTAGCGCAGAATAGCGGGAGGGTAAAAATTACTATTCCCACTCCAGTGAGTGCAACAGTAGGGAAAGCGTTGGATAGCGTAGGGGTAAAAATTACTATTCTCAGAGAGCATTGGATAGCATAGGGGTAAACATTACTATTCCCACTCCAGTGAGTGCAACAGTAAGGAAAGAGTTGGATAGCCGCCCGCCACAATGTAATATATATGGGATGCCACTGGCACCGTGGCAGTGCCATCCTAATTGGCGGTGCGGGACTGCCACACCACTGTTGGCCAGTCCCAGCTCCACTAGGGTGGCGGGCAGTCTGAAGTCTCCCCGCCATTCTAATAGAACCCTAACTGTGGGGCAATCACCATTCATGGCTGGCTCCCTAGCCTCGCGTCCCAATGGTTCTCAACTCCCTCGGAGTTCCTCCATGCTTGTGAACTTTTCTTAAGAGCGCTGTCTCAATCGCGCCACCTGTGAGTTCACTTGCCCCTCTATCAGGTTGTGGACGGTTGTTTGAGTGTGACCTCTCTTTCCGACTCTGTGGTGTACCAGGGCGCAAAGCCGGGGCCTTGAGTACCCATGTTGGCACAACCGGCGCTCGGGCCCCTCCCACTGCTGGCACTTCACGATTTCCCGGGTCACTAATGAGCCCGTCTGCACCGCGTCTGCTATCGGGCTGCGGAACTGGTAATCATTTGCTCCAGGACCCCCCAACAGTCACTGTATTTGTGCCGATCCACACGCTCAAATAGTTAGCCGGAAGAATGAGGAGGGGCCGCGATTTTCGCCCCTCATGGGCACCAAGAAAGTTGTCTGTTGCATGTCCCTGCTGTACATTTAGGGTGCGTTGCATTCTCACTTGCATGTGCCTGACTAAGACCACATCTTCGGCATATAAGATACTGGATAGAGGGGAAACAACCTTTACTACGCGGTCAAACACTGCAATACATTCACAACGCAGCTTTTACAACGCAAATCGTTATCACGACTTGCACTGGAGGGCGCTCTAGACTAAGGAATAGTGTGATTTACTATTCCAACACCTTCCCTACTGTACGCATGCTGGAGTTGGAATAGTAAATCATACTATTCCTAATTCCAGCACCCTACAGCGCAAGTCGTGGTAATGACTTGCGGTGTAAAAGTTGCGTTGTGATGTATCGCGATCATTTTGATTGCGTTGAAACATCATACATTCGGATAGAGCATTGCCACCGTTCCATTGAGCGTGTGCATTGCATGAGTTAAGGGTGTGTGTCAAGTACCACATGTAGAGATGAAACAAGTTTAGGGAGAGCATGCATCCTTGTTTAAGCCCTTTGGTGGTAGAGGTGTGCCTTGTAGATGTGTTCCATCTCCCAGTTTTACAGGCACCAAGGTTTCTGTGTGTAAACATATTAGCATTTCAAGCAGCACTTGCAGGATTTTCAGAGTGCCCGAGTCTTTCTTGGTCTATGTTGTGGAATGCTGCCCTGAAGTCTATAAAACACAGGTGGAGGGTCTGTTTTGATAAAGTTAAGATTTTGGCTGTTGTACCTGCACTTTTAGAGAAACCAGTTTGATAAGTTGGTATAGTTTCTTACTCTGCTGCCCAGGCCTGAAGTTCTTCTAATAGGGAACCAGCAAAGTATTTTGCTTCATTATTGAGTAAGGAAACAAGGTGGTAGTTCTTTGGCACAGATTTGTCTCCGCTCTTGTAGATAGGAGCTGTGACAGGCTTTTCGGGAGACTGGCAGTTGTCCCAGTTGTCAGATTTCCCAAAATAGTGAGTCTAAGGTCTCTTCCCAGAAGTCTCAGTTCTGTTTAATGAGGTCTGTCGGGATTCTGTTTGGTCCTGGAGCTCCTTCATTCTTGCCTTTAGCAATTTACCATTTAATTGTTGTAATGTGAGATGTGATGTCTACTTCCTGATGGTTTGTGGTGATTTGGGAAGTGCAGTTTTTCTGGAAGTCATGGATTGTGTTTTAAGCCACATATTGCCGTTCTAGCCCACTCCCGGTTTGTTGGTTGAAATGGGTTGACGGGAAGTCAGATCATGTTTCTTCGGGGATGTGTGATGTCACTGCTACATGGTAGGGGAGCCTTTTTTTGTTCACCGTGGCCCAGAAGCGTGTGCTGTTTTTGGATGTGGTGTCACCCAAGAGTTTTGCCCAAAGAGCTTCTTTCCTGGACTTTTGATAACCCTTTTTATATTTTTAAGCACGTTTCTCTGTTGTTGCAGTGATGATCTCAGATTCCGGCCTCTGGTTTGTGCCTCAGGAGTCTTAGCGTTTTGTTTATATGTTCAAAAGTTGGTCCAGTTGCCAGAAAGGTTACCTCCTGCGGCCGATGTTCTCTAATCCCCCTTGTCTGCAAGGCGAAGTGTGGCTATGCAGTGGAAGAATGGAAGAGAGATCAATGTGAAATATAAAGCTGAGCATGGATTTTCAGAGTAGTATGAGGCTGCTGGTGGAAAGTCTTCAGGAAATCTACCATTTAATGCCCTGAAGTTAATGGGCTCCAGGTCTTCCAGTAGGCTCCTGACTGTATTACTCACTCTGCATTACAGATTTTTGTTTTGTTCAGGAATGTTCCAGACCAATGACTGAGTCCACAGCTCCTCATCTGTCGAAGAGCCCAGGAGTTGAATGTTTGGGTCCCCTAAGAGGATGAGATAGGGGTGTCTTGTTTCTTTATACGTGTTAACAGGCAGTACACAAGGTTCCTTGAATCTTGTTTTTTTTTGTTTTGGAATTATGTTGGCGTTAAAGATTAACACCTCCTTCTTCTTCCCCTCACAAATGAGAGAGATCATGATTATGTTGATGGTTATGTTATGTTATGTTAAAAAAGGATTTATAGAGCGCACAGCTACTCAACAGAGTGTCCCGGCGTCCTGGCACTAGTTGTTGAGGAGGAGGGAATTTTGTTGATACTGGTTGTACTAGTTATTGACACCTAGGTTGCCAGCCCTCCAGATAGGTGCCCGTATTGTGATTTCTTGGCTGCTGGTGTGAGGAAACATGAAGCTCTGCAATTGAAGGGGTTCGGCCATCCATGTTTTCTGCAGCAAAAGAATGTTGAATGATTTAATATATAAGATTGGGTCCCATATTTTGCTTTTTAGGACATTAATATTCCATTAGCAAAGGCAAAGGGATGAGTTGCTCTGTCGAGGCTGCCCTTTTTTTTGTGGATTTTGTCACTGAGTGGCTGCAAGCCAGTTAATTGTTCTAGTGGTCTGCTGAGTGTCACTGTGCTCGGGCAATTGCTGTGACGGGGGCTGGGGTTGCTATAGGGGCCACTATGTGCCTGCTCCCTTGCAGATGATTGGCTAAGCGCTCCCCTGAGTACTGAGTCTGTGGTTCATCTGTTGCTGTTGAATTTTATCCTCTGTTGGGTAATAGTGGAAAAGGGTATCCTGCACTGAGATAGAGTGAGATGTGTATTATGCCAGATGACTTGAAATGTTCATGTTCGCCACGTACTTTGTTGGCCAGCAATGATGATCCTCATGTGGCCTCAGTAGTTTTTCTTACCAAGTGTGTGTCTGTCCTGATGAAGTCCATTGGTAGCAGGCCGATTGTTTTATGTCTCATAGAGTTGGAATTTTTGACATTAACTGCAAAATGTTACATCTGTACATGACATCGCAGTTCCCTTTTAACTTGAAATCAGGTTTCAGGAGCATGGTGCATTGGTTCAGTTGCTGTCTGGGAGGGCTGTCACTTGTGTGATCTTGTCCCCTTGGGAGCTGCCTTAGTGATTGCAGGTTTGGTACCCCGTCACCATAGTTGGCTTGCGACGTCGATGTGTGATGATAGTTGGCGTGTTGTGTTCCAGTGGCTATTGACTGCCGACCAGATGGACCTTCTGTGCTAGCTGCTCTGGGCACTTGGCCCCCTGTGTTGTCTGGAAAAATTGGGAGGCCAAGACTGAGTTCATGGGTATCCATGGTCCTTGTGTCTCAGCTCCTATGGTTTATCTGTGCTGCTGTTAAGGCTCTGCTTTCCCTCTCATTGTTACTTACTTAATCTCTGCAAGCTGCTGAGTCTCTGCTAGGGCCTCCCTGTAGGAAATAGCCTACACGTTTGCTGATGTGCTAGTTAAAGTGCTTAGAGTTCTAAGAGGAGCGGCTTGTGCCCCCGGGGGAGGTTTGGATCTCCTCCTTGGTTGTCTGCTGTGGAGCTTTTGGCTTCTGAGTTTGAAGTGCCCTCCGTGGTGGCCCCCTTTGATCATTGTTGATGGGATCAACCTTCTAGCTGGAGGCTTCTAGATTGCGTGATGTTTGAGACATTGAACCTGAGTGGGTTCCGCTGTGTTCCGTTGTTTTGGGCAGAAATGTGGGTATGCTGTTATTTGACTGACAGTCAACACCAAATTTAATGGCAATGCTAATGTCTATTTAAAGAATTGTCATCTGTTCTGTATGATTACTTATTCATGTAAAATGTTTAACAGAGTTAACCATCTCTCTTACTCTTCCTATTGAAGCACACTGTGTCTGTTTTGGGGAACTGCTAGCCAGAACTGAGCTCTTCATCTTCTCTTGCACTCTGCTTCGGTCCTTCACCTTTAAACAGACAACAATTGAGCTACATTTTTGGATTGTCATGGAAACCTCAGCCATAAAAGATCTGTGCTTCACCATGATAGGCAATGAGAAGGCTAGAATAAAAACAAATACCCTTATTCATAAAATCAGGTCCAGCTTTAGGAAGGAGGGACCAACGCCACACTGGGCACCAAGCTTGGCGGAGAACTTTTTCTTACTATCTTATGGGTTTAAAGGCGCTTGTTGCAGAGTTCCTTGTGTGTCCAGCGATTTTCTTGCAACAAAAAAATATCAATCTCACTCTGGTGATTGATGATCCTGTTAGAGAGAGATCAGAATTTTGTCTAGTGACAGCTTTGACTCATCATAAAGTAGCACAGAGAGTTGATATGCCCGCTGCAAGGAACCCGTGCCCTGCAGATCACAGAACTGAATTTTATTTAGATTCCTCAGTGAGTTACTACCTTTGTCAGAAATTCTTTTAGTTCAGATGTTCTAACATAAGGAATAGCGAGTGCCTAATTGTGATTTCCTGCGAATCGCAAGACGGAAATCGCTATTTCTAATGTATGGAAGTTTTAAATTAAAATTAGTGATTCCTAGTGGGTCACAAATCGACCTACCTCATAAGATTTAATGATGTAAGTCGCAGTTTGAGACCTATTAGGAATGACAGCCATCGCAGGGATTGTGGCTGGCTTGGGTCAGCAGACCACCATGTCTGTGATTGCATTTTAATAAAGAAATCTGTTTTTCTATGAAATTCAACGCTTTTGCTTAAAGGAAAATGAAATGCATTTCAAATGAAAAATATTTAAAATGAATGTTTAAGAGTAGGACGTGATCCTTGGGACCGCTGCCTGCTTTTATTAAATATTTGGATATACCTTGTGGAATACTTACCACTCCCTTTCAGTAGTATTATGCCGGATGACTTGAAAGAAAATATTATTTAGCGACTGTAGTTCATACACAGAACACTAATACATACTACTGAAAAATGGTATTTAGAAGAGATTCAGTAAACACACCCCATCCAAATACTGATTTGCAAACCTAAACTACGATTCTATAGGATGGTGTTTGTAAATACCAAACATAATTTTGTATCCTCAGCAATACTTTGCACATCTGGAATTTTGTTACTTGTATTGCATAAGTCACAATCCTAATATAGCATAGTAAGCTATGAAATGTTTAAGAGCTGCATGCAAACTGCAAGGTTTGCGTTAGAATGTTCTGTTTCTCCCCAGTCTTTCATTAGCCTGATGTTTCTAAAAAGGGGTCTGTTTTGGGTAGAAATAAATTATTGTTTGTAAAGTCAACCCCAAACACTGTGTTCCATTTTAAACCCTGAGTTTGTGCTTCTCCAGACCAAGTACTCTTAAAATATAGGGGCTGATTAGGATTGCGGGGATTCCGGAACCTCCGGGGCGGTGGAAGCCACAGCCGGCCCGGAGGATGCGGAATCACCGCAGCAGTGCCTTCACAGACCCCCCGCCAGATTAGGATGGCTCGGGGGTCATCGGCGGACTGGAAAACCGTCCATCGCTTTTCAGCAGCAGTCGCCTTCCGACCGTGGCGGAAAAGCTCTAATATGGTGGCAGTGTCTATCAGACACCGCCAGCCATATTAGGAAGGGGCAGGAAACATGCCGTTGAAAAGCATGTGGTCTTTTGAATTTGGGGGCCCGTTCTGGGCCCCCAGGGTGTCACTGGGTGTGGGGTGCACATGGGGGTACCTATGGTGGCGCTCACATCCTGATTGCACCGGAGGGACCGCCGCTGCCCCTGCGGACGGTCCCTCCACCTGTGTCCGTCCGCCATCCTAATGGGCGCCTTAGTGCGTACTGGATCAGATGTGACTGCTACACCTTGTAGTCCTCATTGTTTTACATAATATTTCCTATAGACTGTTTTACACATATGATTCGTTGTCTCTGCATAACTTGTGTGATGTAAAGTGCTCTGACACCCTACACTGTTATTAGTAGCGCTAGAAAACTAATAAATATATATGGGAGAGAGGGGCTCTGCTGGAGGGTGGTAGTGAGGGAATCCCTGGCGTATGAGGTTATTCGGGGCTACCAACAAAGATTGCCGCACGAGCGCCACCAGCTTTAAAGCCGATCCTGCATAAAATGTACAATTATAATGGTTGTCCAGCACAGAGCTTCTGATACTTTCCTCTAGCTGTTCTTTATTTTTTTTCTCCTGTAAAATTTGTAGGTCTGATTTTGAACTAGACCTGCAGCATTTTGTAAAATAGTATCAGTAAATTTATTGTCTGATTGGATTCATGGCTGTCTCACTATGAGAAAAGATGTGTGGTTCACTAAGGGGTAACCGCTGGAATCTATTTTTTTCTTCCATTTTGCATTACAAATGTTAATAAAGCTATTTGAATAGATGACTCAAGAACTTAAGTAAAAAAAAAGAGAAATTGCTCAGCAAACATCTGCAAATATCTGTACCAATATTACCTTTACTGGAAGTCATTTCTAGGCCTGTCAGAGGTTTTCCAGTGCCCAGGTCCATATGCTAAAGTTTGGTCCTCACCCCCAGGCTGTGCTTTTTTAAACTAAAAGGAAAGGGGGCTGCATGCCCCTTCACCCCAGCCGATATTGGCCCCGGCGAACCCATCCTTTGGTCCACTTATTTAAATAAAGGGAAGGGGGTTGTGTGCCACCACTGCCCAAGCCTTGTTAGGCTCTGGGAAACCATCCCCCAGGACTACTTTTTTAAATAAACGGGACGGGCACATGTGCCCCTACCTCCCCAGGCAGATTTTGGCCCGAGGACCCCATCTACCGGGGCCCAGCATGATTTTTATGCAGGGCACATGGCCTCCTACCCCAGGCTGATTTTTGCCCTGGGGTCCCCATGACCTGGGTTCTGGCAAAATTGACAGAGCTAGGGGGGCACATGGCCCCCCTCCCCAGGCCAAATTTATCCTGCAGATCTCTGGGGACCCCTTCTCTCAGCGTTATTATAAAGTGGGAGGTGGGCATTCGGTCCACTTTCCCAGGCCAATTTTGGCCCCGGGTACCCCATTCCCCGGTGCCTGGTGTAATTGTTTTTGGACTGGGCGCATGCGTCACCCTATTCCCTACTGATTTCGACCCCATCCCCTGGGGCCCGCCAACATTTAACAGGGTTGGGTAGGAGCATGCACCCCCACACCCTGGGTGGATTTCAGCTTCAGGGACTCTATCCCCCCGGGACTGACAGCATTTTTTAGGGGGAAGAGGCATGCATGGCCCTCCTTTCAGGGCTGGTTTCAACTCTGGTTTTTTCATCCTCCAGAGCCTTGCAGAATTTAAAAGGGGGCAGGTGCATCCCCTCCTCTGGTTAATTTCGTCCCCAGGGACTCCATCCCCCAAGGTCAGGGGAAATGTTTTGTTATGTTATATTATTTACACTTATAGAGAGCACGATTACCCTGGGGTGTCCTGGCACTAAGTACTGGTTACCTGGGAAGACAAGTGTATGCTACTGAGAAAGAAGCCATGTCTTCAAGCCCTTACGAAAAGAGAGGCAATTCGGGGCTTTCCTAAGATAAAAAGGAAGCTCGTTCCAAGCTCTAGAAGCACATAGAATGACTATTCTACCTCCCCAATTGATTTTTTAAATATGGGGACTTGCTCTTGTTTGGAACCAGTAAACCGTAGCTTTCTGCCAGGAACATACCATTGGAATTTGCGCCACAAGAACTCTGGACCAGTTCCATTAATGGACTTAAAAACGGTGCATAATGCTTTAAAGCGTGTTCTTTGCTTTAAAAGGAGCCAATGCAATTTATTGAGTTCTGGCTTCACAGAAATAAACTTCGGTTTTCCCGACAGCAGTCTAGCAGCTGTGTTCTGGACAAGTTGAAGCCTGCTCTTCCGTTGGTTTTGGACATTGAGATATAGGCCATTACAATAGTCCAAACGCGACTTTATAAGGGCCATCACCACTGTCCTGAGATTGTTCTCCGTTAGGAAGATCTTCATTTTCCATATGATTCTGAGAATCATAAAGCAGGCTGAGGTCACCATCCTTACTTGATCTCCCATGGTAAGTGTGTTGTCCACCAGTACTCCAAGGTTTTTAGCTTTCCTTGTGGGTACTGGACATAAACCAAGGTTTTCCGTGCACCACTACGGTGTCCACACCCGAGGATTGTTCCCAACTTTTATGACCTCGGTCTTGCTAGAGTTGAGCTTTAAACAATTAGAGGACATCCAGACCGAGATTGCACGCATACGGACATGGAAGCGCTCCCCAAACTCCTTTCCAGCTCCCTTCATCAGCGACAACACAATTTGTGTGTCGTCAGTGTAGGAGGTGAGCTGGAAGCCAAATGACCTGATAACTCCAGCCAATGGTGCCACATACACATTAAAAAGCATTGGTCTAAGAGATGAGCCTGTGGTACCCCACAAGGGAGGGAGAAAGGTTTGGATGTATTGCCATCCAAATCCACTGTTTGCGACCTATCTGATGAGAAGGATTGTAAAAGTTTCCATGCGAGACCTTCAACACTGATCTCAGCCAACCGGTCCATCAATACTTTATGATGGACCAAGTCAAAAGTTGCAGAGAGGTCCAGTAGAATCAGTACAGCCTTTCCTCCCCTGTCTACGGCCGCTCTAATTTCCTCTGTGGATTTGAACAGAGTCTACTCAGTGCTATGATAGGCTCTGAACCCATATTGTGATGCGTCCAGAGTTGTTAAGATGAAGAAAAGCACTGAGTTGGTTGTTCATTGCCTTTTCCAGGAATTTATCAGGAAAAGGAAGCCTCGAAATCGGCCTGTAGTTGTTGGGATCTTTGGGGTCCAGGGTCTGCTTCTTCAACAAAGGAAGAACAGAAGCTTTCTTCCTGATTTTGGAAAATATCCCAGATGTAAAAACAGCATTCAGCAAGGGGGTCAGTGCCATTCCAATTACTTCAGGAATTTGTTTATTAACCCGAACAGGGCAAGGGTCATTAGTGGCCCCTGATCGAATCGAATTCAGAACCTTGATGGTATCTGATGTCTCCAGGAGTGAGAATTGGTCAAATATCGCTGGGGAGCCATGACTGTCCACTACCTTGAGAGTGGAGCTTTTCTGAACCCTTTTAATAGTTTTGATAAATGAAGAAAAGATAATTTCAACTTTATGTTTAAAGAAATCCGCAATTTTATTGCAGAATTCAGAATTTCCATGACTCTTGGGAGTATTCGAGGTAAACAGTTTTTTAATAGTTTTAAAAAGTTCCTTTGAGTTTGATTTGGCTAATGCTATTTGAGTTGAGAAGACTTTTTTTGCTTCTAGAAGCGATTGCTTATAGGTAGTTAATAGAGATTTTATATCTTTCCTTATCCGCTTCAGCATACTTTTTGTGCCATGCCCTCTCTAGTCGCTCACAAGCCAGTTTTTTGGCTTTAAGCTCGTCAGAATACCAAGGAGCTGCGGGTAAAGCTAGTTTGGGAGTTCACTTTTTCTAGGAGCTAAATGATCGCAAATACTGACTAGCCATTGATTTTCAGCAGCCGTGGCATCTTCCACATCCGATGGAAGGTGACGCAACGAGCTCCTAAGGGGGTTTTCAAATGTCTTAATATCCAGTTTTCCAAAGGCTCTGGTTAAAATCTCCTAGGCCAGTTTGGTGCTGGCTGAGTTGCCCTGTGGCCATTCAGTTCAAACTGAATGGCGCAGTAGTCAGACCACGAGATCAGGAGGACTGAGGTGCTAACTAGGTCACCATTGTTGGAATATATACCATCCAGGGAATGTCCTTTTTCATGAGTTGGGGCCTTCACCAATTGTTTGAGGCCTCCGGCACCCATGATTTGTTCCAACCGATCGTATCAGGATAAGATATGCTTTCTAAGTAAAAGTTGAAATCACCCAGTACCGTATTGGACTCTAGGCATAGCCCTTCTTCAAGTAAGGTACCCACTGTATCAAAAAACCCACTTTTAGATCCCGGTGGGCGGTATAGTAATATGCCTTTAAAGGTTCTATAATTGGCTGAATGAATATTAAAAGCTAAAGCCTCACATGTCATATTAGAGGCAGAAACAAAGTTGGGTTCCACTGACTCATGTTAAATGACTGCAAGCCCTCCCCCTTTTTAAGTGGCCAGTTCAGAGTGTAACAATGAAACCCCGGGGGAGTTGTCTTCACTAGATCTGGTCCAGAAGCATTGTCTGTCCATGATTCATTGATGAAGGCCAGCTTTATATCAAGTTCCTCCAGCAATAATGCACATTCAGTGCTATGCTTAATTAAGGATCTGGCGTTGAGTAAAAGACATTTTAAGGGGGCCTATATTACTAGCATTAGTCATTTTGTCTATCATACCGCTAGGACCAACTGCTGGCAGGTTGAGGATAAAAGGGAGTTGTTTCCGGCAGCTATTGCAGAAAGTGCTCTCCATCCCACTGTTAACTGCAGTGTGTGGCATAAAGGAACAGCATAGCCTGCCTTTACCCGGGTTTAAATTGTGCAGCTTTTCTTTGGCGTACTTCCTAGTTGCTGTGAGAAAATGGCCAGGGGGATAGGCCCGGTGCCCAGCCGGTGCATGGACAGGCACAGACGGGCTTGCCTTAGGCATGCCCGCTGCACGTCCACGTAAGCATGCAGGCTATGGGCAGGGCACACGCAGCCCCCCCATCCCGGGCCGACTTCGACCCCGGGACCCCATCCCCTGGGGCCTACCAGCATTCAACCTGGGGAGATGCACACACCCCCTGGGCCATTTTCTGCCTCTGTTACCCCATCCCCGGATACCAAAAACATTTTTAGGGGGAGGGGCATTGCTGGCCCTCCTTTCTTGGCTGATTTCTGCCCTGGGGTCACCATCCAAAGGAGTCCTCCTCCCCAGGCAGATTTCTGTACCAGGGACCCGATCATTGGAGCCCAGCTCTGCCCCAGCTAGCTCCCCGCATTCAGTGGAAACTGACAGTGCTCTCCCCCGCAGGAAACAGCTTTTAATGCTGGTCCCTGCGGTTCCCAAAATATGTGGATCTGTTTCCCTGCCTGCATTGCAGTTTCTCATGTCCTGCTGTTAGCTCATCGCCAGTTCAGGGTATATATGTTTGTCTGCCAAAAACAATCATCACATTGTTCCTGAGAGCAATCTCCTTTTCCTTCTCCAGCTGGAGCTATTTTGTAGATTTACAATAATTGTAATCCAACAAAACTGACATCCATCCATCTATTCAGCCTATTTCACTTCAAGGGTTGCTCCTGATAGGATCTGAAAATATAAATTCAGTGATCCTGAATTACATGTTATTGTGTACCAGTCAAAGAGGCAGTACATCAAATGGGGCATTTAGTCTAGAAGAGCAGCATCAAAAAAAGATGAATATTATGGCAACAAAAAACAGATAAGGTCAATCCTGAGTCTGCACACCACAGAACTGTGGATGAATGCAAATATGATTCTAGGGCCTCAAACATTGAGTTTGTGACCTGCTATTGAAGGACAGAAAGGACAGTTTGAACACTGGTGGGGACTTGCTCCAAGTTAGTTTCCTGGGCGGAACATTATACATGTATTCCCAACGGTAGGAGTTAAAGGTGGATCAGAAGCTGGAGGTGTAGAGAAAAAGTGCAATACAACAATACCTCATATGGATTTGCATCAGTACAGCACGCATGCCTGCAAGGCATGTTAAAATGTAATGCTTGATATTTGCACGCCTTTAAAAAAATATTCAGAAGCATTACAAATTAAATAGAATATGCTGAGACAAAATTTTATTACAAATAACAATGGCAGAGACTGCCTATGTGAAAATTGGAAAGATGTTATTACCCTGTTGCAGGAAAAACACTAAATAGAAGCTCTGAACTACCCTCTAAAAAGTTCAGAGCACCACACCCACTACCTGCAAAAAGCACTGAAAGTCAAAAGCTTGTGCCACTTGTAGGAAGCTGGCTCTGTGTATATTATACCATACTGAGGTATAGTGTGCCCAGTGTCTAGTAGCTCTCCAAAGGCTTTACAGAGGCTAAAGTAGATAATACTAATGTTCCGTTTTGTGGAAGTATGGGCAAGCAGTTAGGCTAATCAGAGGGCAGTGCTAAGCATTTGTTGTACTCACACAGGCAATAAATGATTACACACACATACTCAATGACTAAATCAGAGACCAATGGTTTGTAAAAAAAAACTATTCTTCATGTATATTTATTTCCTAGAACAAAAAATACTGTGTTGCCGTAAAGTACTTTTTGCAATATCATTGTTTTTCAATGTAAAAAGTGGACACAGTGCATTATTCAAACAGTACAACCTTATCCTCTGGATGGTGACACAATCAACAATTTGCAGATAAGTAAATGATTTATAGTATTGAGCTTTTGAATGAACAATCTGTACCAGGCAAGGTTCAGGTAAATGACCTCACTGCGCCAAGTGGCACTGGTGTGGCTAAGTATAGAGGTCAAACTCGGTCTCTGGTGCCAATGTTATCCAATGAAGAACGGGGGCAATCAAAGTGGTACTGCTTACAGGTAAGTAGCTAGGTTTTTGTAACAAAGTCTTTGGGGATTAAAGCAAGCACGGGGGCACAAGGCAGCACCAAATTTACACCCTCAGCAGCTCAAGGCCGGCCAGGTGCAGTGTGTCAACACAGCATCAGGATCCTAATGCAAGGCAGTTTTAATATTCAGTAAAAGTGAGATTGATAGATTGCTAGATGGGGTCCCTGCAGGGAGGGCGCCTGGCCCAGATTGCATCCCTGCGGACCTATATAAAAAGGATAGGAAGACTTGGATAGAATATATTTATATCATCATAATTGCTATAGCTAGTGGTGCGTCAATACCTGGAACATGGCGAGGGGCTGAAATTATCCCCATATATAAAAAGGGAGACTGCGTCAGTCCCAGCAACTATAGGCCGATAAGCCTAATAGACAACTTACAAAAGATGGCTGCAAGACTTGTGCTAGGTAGTTAATGAGTGAATTATAGACCAGGATGTCCTATCTACCTATCAAGCGGGTTTTCGACCCCACGTCAGCACCGTCGATCAAGTCTTCAGATTCAAGATGATTTATTGGTCCACAGTGATTTTAGCAGGGGGAACACTTTATGCAGCATTTGTTGACTTAAAATCAGCATTTGATTTAGTACCACGTCACAAGCTGTGGGGTGCCTTAAAAGCGGCTGGGATGCTAAAGAAATCCTTGGCTTCATTATTAAACTACATGAGTCAAATTATGCCCAAGTAAGGTGGGGGCAGCAGGGTGAACTAACTGATTCCTTCCCAGTCCTTAAGGGTGTTCGGCAAGGGTGCGTCCTCGCCCCCACCCTATATTCCCTATTTATAAATAAGGTCATCACATATTATTCCAGTTTTCCAACAGATGCACCATCTCTTTCTGGTTCAAGGGTACCTTAATTAATGTTTGCAGACGACAGGCTTATTCTATCTAAAACACAGTCAGGTCTGCAACCTGCCCTTGATCGTTTTGTAGTTTTTTGCAATGAGCATGAGCTTGTGGTGAACACGGACAAGACCAAATTTATGGTACTGCATAGGTATAAACGTGTTAAGGGTAGGGTTGTACTGGATAATGTACAACTGGAACAGACCGACACATTCACCTATCTAGGGGTAACTATGGGTAGGAAGATGAACTGGGTCTCCCAACTAGACGTTTTAGTATTAAGGCATAACCAGTTGACAGGAGCAGTACTAAAGGAACATCGACAGTCCCACACAAAACCTATAGGACCAGCAGTAGCTATCTATAACGGGAAAATCAAAGCTTCCATTATTTATGGCGCCGAACTATGGGGGTTTGAAAATGTATGACCCCTAGTTCAAGCACAAAGTAAGTTCATGAGATCCCTGACTGCCCTTCCCCAATCTACACCCATGAAGCCTTTGCTCCTAGACTTGGGCTGTATTCCCCTTGATGAGGTTGTAGGCTTTAGACCTCTAGCTTATTGGAGGAGGCTTTGGACCACCCCAGAATTGGAACCATACGCGAGTGCACTAATGCACATCAGGAGTGCTGATTTATCTCCCAAAATTAAATGGTTGCAGAAAATCAGGTATAATTTGAAGGAAATGGGGCTTAGTCACTTGTGGGATGATCCCTATAGGGAACTCTTTTCCCAATAAAAATGTTTATAAAGCGCTTTATTGGGATATGACGACTAGAAAAACCCTGTCAGCGGTGAGTAGTACGCCGCTTACAGGTATTTTCTTAGATCATAAGTTTACACCAGAAGCAGAACCATACTGGAATTTTATCACAAAACATAGTGATAGGAAATTGTTCCATCAATTCCGAGGGGTACTCTTCCTTTAAGATCCTTTGTTGCTAAATGGAAAAAGCCCATGAATATCAATTGACCTTTCTGCCATTCCCAGGAAGAGTCAATACCCCATGTACTCTTCGTGTGCCCAGCTTATAAAGGCCCCTGGTGTAGGTGGCTCAAGCCATTGTGTTCCAACTTCAGCACTAGATCTTGTGCGATGGTCATGCGCATTTTGGTAACAAATACGCGTGCAGACATTGTTATTGCCATTGCGAAATTTTGTAGCTGGGTTTGGGCCCTTAGGAGGAAAAAACTGGAGGCAGTTGGGGAATTGAATTGAGTGCCGAGTGCTCTGATGCAAATTGTGTTAGCTCCAGCGATTAATGTAGGAAAACATTTTATGTCTATCTGACTGATTTTATCAACTCAACTATCACTGATTAGTTAGGATTTCAATAATGCTGGTTTTAACTTTGCATGGAATGTAAGGTTTTTAGGGTTTTATTCCCTTTTATTGAAACTTTTATGTATTATTGTGTCTTTTATGATTATAAATTATCAAATGAAGGCTAACTGAGCTGAACTGAACTGAACTGATTTAATATGGTCTCAGACATTTAACATTTACATTAGAGAAAGAATTTAAACCTTTCCTGAGTTTGTGGTTATTTTATAATCAAAAGGTAAATGAAATGTTATTATTCTACCTATTATGCTAACTCCCTTGATCCCTTAGGGCTTTAGGTACCAATGACAAGGATTGGTCAGTTAATGGTATAGGTCCTAAAAAGTAATAAATCACTAATTTGAGCAAGAGCGTAGGGTACCTGATTTAAAGTGTGAATGTTGTTATATGGGCCCAGGTGAGTATGTTGAAACTAGTCAGGTGACCTGGGAGCTCCATCAGTAGTTCTTTTGGTAGCAGCAGTATGGTTAGGGTTTACTTAAGATAGGTAGTTAGTTCGTTATGTATTGACTGTGATTGAATATTGATTTCATATTTCATGTATTAACCAAGAATTTTGTTCGTACCTGTTATATGTTTTGTCTGGAATCCCCGGGGGCAGAATAAGCAGGTGGTAAATGGAAGCCACGCAGTAGTAAGGTCACTTGCCTGTAGGAAGTAAGTGCATGGTTAAGTAGCACTTGAAGCACTGTTTAGGGACTTTCTGTATAAATGTGTGAATAATTGATAGCAAAGAGTTTGCTGACAAAACTTTAGTGTGATATCACCTAGAAAGGGTCACATTGGAGGAGTAACAGGTTCTTCTGAGCTTGATTGACAGCAGAGGAGTTCGCTGGTGAAACTTTGGCCTTATATCACCCAGAAAGGGTAAGCCAGAGGGAGTAAAAGGTTCTCTAATGCTTGCATGAAGGGTAGGCGGAAGTGATCTACTCGTAGTGTGTGAAGGGTAAACGGAAGGGATTTACTCGCAGTGAGTGAAATTATCTTTTCTTTCAATTAGCCACTCAGGCACAGTAGCAAATGTTTTTACGTTGTTGATTAATGAATTTTGCATTTGAAAAGTGAAAAGAAATAAGTTATCGTATTACCGTGCAAAGGAGGGAGTCAGTGGCGGTGCTGCGCTGACGTCACCTAGAGCCGCGCTGGTATTGGTTGAGGCAGCGGGTTTGTAGCAGAGGTAAAATTGTAAAGGAGGGGTGAGTTCAGGAGCGTGAAAACTCGTCTCATGGGAAAAGCTGCGCAATCATTGGTTAAAATTGTTTTGAATTCATAGTGTGGATTGGTTGGAGAAATTAAGAAACGCACTGGCATTGGAAGCATTTAAGTAAACAATTGAGCGTCACAAGTAAATTAAATCGATTCAGATTATATGTGGCATTTAGATCCAGCATTTATAGGGAATCGTCCTGATAGAAAATATTTAGGATTTGCTAGAGAACAACAGATTAGAGGAAGACCTTATATCATATAAGGAGAAAAGAAAAAAAATTGTTTTTCAAAAAGGTTAAGAATTTCTTCAAGAAAGATAAAGAGCTTAAAACAAGAGAAGGGATTATTATTCCACCTCCAAATACGCCCGCATCATACATGATGGTTGAAAGGGGCTATCACCCTTGTGTGTGCTTAGAAAACTGGGTGGAGTACACTAAAGACGATGGTGTTTTGGCATTTCCAAAAAATGTTACTTTTAATGGCAGAATTCTGTACAATTTGAGAAGTCGCATGAATGAATTTGATCCTAGACCTAGATTAACATAGTACGAGGCATCAGAGGAATGGGAAACTGAGGCTTTTGAGCGAGACAGACCCAGGAGTGACTGGAATTGGAGTAAGTTCTATCCCCGATTCCTAAAAGAGAGAAGAGATAAGCAAATGAAACAGTGGAGACAATCTATGTTAGTGGAAGGATTATATCCTGTATTTGAACTAGGTGAAACATCAGGAAGTAAAAGTACAGAGAAAACGAAAAATGTAATGACTAGTGGTGATTCAGATGACAATTGCCTAGAAGATTTGTTAATGAAAAATCCACCGCCATATAATGAGGAGCCAAGCACAGTTAATCCTAGCGCTCCGTTTTTGAAGCCACCTTTAATTCCACAAGTATTACATGAGGCCTCATTAGAAAAAAGCTTTACAAGAAAGGGAAAGAGAAGCATTAAATAAGCAGCGAATTGAATTGATTCAGAAAAGTTCCCAATTAAATACGAGTCCTGAAGCCACAACAATTCTGGTAACTGTAGGTCCGGTAGTACCCTTGTATGGGGATAAGCAAATTGGTCCTAAAAGTCCCGTATTGACTACCTTGAGAACCTGTAGTTCAGTCAAGAAAAGAGACACTAATAGTGGATGATCAAGCAAGTGAGTGCGAGTCGGTAATCTCCCTTATGGATTTACCTATAAGAGAACCTGAAAGTAGTTTGGTCAGGAAAATTACTCCCAGAAGCTCCAGAGAAATAAGGATGGAAACATCCTCAGGAACGAAAAGAGCCACAGTGGCTACCCCAGATGAGATAGAGAGGTGGTCCAGAGAGATTGAAAAGCAGAAATCACCGCCACAAGTATTGGATATATTCAAATTAAGAGTTGAATTAGAAGAAATGATTGCTGGAAATGTGGGATTGAAAAGATTGAATACATTTAGTGAAGATGAATTGTTATTTATATGTCGAAGTATCACAAGAAATACAAAAGTCTTACATGAAAAGTTAATGAATATGGCCTCTGATTTGGGAATTGACATTGGTAAATTTAAAGTGTTACAGAAACCGTATCGAGCTGAATTTTCTGACAAAGATTTAGAAAATATGAATGTGTCAGGTAGAAAAGTGCAGATTAAAGAATTATTGTCACAATTACAAAAGTGGGGTGATTTAGAAAGATGGAAAGCTAGGTTGTTAAAGAAAAAGGAAGAAGCCTAAGCAAAACAGACTGCATCTGAGTATTTGTTAAAATAACCTGAAAAGGTAGAAAAGCTATATCCAATGTGAGAAGTGCCAGGTGTAGGTTGTGTACATGTCCCATGGTCCCGACAGGATAATATGTCATTTACAAATGACTTCACGAAAAACCTGTAGAATGGTACAGGCAAGTCGAGAGATTTGTGAAAGTCTCAAAAGTACTGTTAAAAGATTTAGATGGGTTATTTGATATTGTTGTCCCTGTAGATTTGTGGACAGAATGTAACAATGCTATAGACTGGCCTAATGATGAGTACCCTAGAGACCCAAAGACAGGAGCCCCTTCAGATGAGGTAATGAAAAAGTACAATAAAGTAATACTGTACCTGAAAGGGAAAGTACCCCCAAAAGAAACTGATTGGACTAAAATAGACAGAACTACTCAGAATAAAGATGAATCTGTGCATGCATATTGTGAACGTCTTTTACAAGTTTTTAAACAGTACAGTGGTAATGAGAACATTGATACAAAGGACATGACACATTTAATCTATTGGTTTGTGTCAGGATTAAGACCAGAAATTCCGGAATGGATTAAAGATCAAAAAATATGCTGGCAAGCCAAACCGATTGATGAAATCCTAAAATAAGCTAGATATTGTGGAGATGAGCTTGACAATAAGTGAAAGAATTTAGAAGAAAAGGTAATATGGGCACAGGTAAAATTAGCAGAGCAACAGGAACTCCAATTAAGTCAAATGAAAAATAACCAGGCTCAAGGGGATGGTAATGGGGGTAAACCAAGTGGAAAATTCAATAGAGATGAGGCTAAAAAGAAATTCCCATGTCATGGGTGCAGAAATTGGGGGCATTGGAGAAACAAGTGCAAAGATGTTTTAATTAATAACAATATGCAAACTAATCATTTGAATCCACAGACCCAGAATGTCAAAGAAACAGCAGCAGCAGGTAATACAAAACCAGTTACCCCTTGCACCTATGCCAGATTCTAAGAGCAAAGCAAATTATAGTGTGGATACCACAAATTGGGAGGGAAGTGGTAGGAGAGACACAGTGACATCACAATTTTCTTTTGAGTGACACATTTTTCGACGAAGATAACTACTGAGGGAGGGGAGGACGAGGAATGCGTACTTGGCACATGCTTGCCGGTAGATTAGTCAGGTCCATACATTGAGGGAAAGGTTGAGGGAAATGATATTACCTTTTTGTTGGACACTGGTGCTATCCATTCTACTGTGAGAACAGCAGACGTTCCAAATCTACCCCTCTCGGGAGAAGCGATCCAAGTAGTGGGAGTTTCTTATAAGCAAATTAGTACCCCAGTTACAGAGCCAATGGAAGTTAGAATAGGTAACTTTAAAGAAATGCACAAGTTTGTCGTGTGCGATTCCAGTCCAATGAATCTGTTAGGCAGAGACTTGTTGTGCAAAATGAATTGCACAATCTTTTGCAGCCCAAGAGAGGTTGAAATTCAAACCCCAGACGAAAATGGAATTTATAAATTAATGACATACCAAGTGTTGTGTGGGATTTTACAGGAAAGGATGTAGGATTAATGGCAAATGTTGATCCAATAAAAGTGACAGTAAAAGAAGGTGCCGTTTACCCAAATATTCGACAGTACAAAATGAGCCCAGAAATAAAAGCAGGTGTTGCAACAGAAATAAAACGTTTGGTTGAAACCGGCATTTTACAAGAAATAATGAGCAGTCCATGTAATTCGCCCATAATTGGCATAAAGAAACCGAGCACAAAGTACAGGGTTGTACAGGACCTCCGCAAAATTAATAACATTGTTGTTCCATGCTGTCCAGTTGTGCCAAACCCTGCAGTGATTCTATATCAGATACCGTGGGGAGCTGGATGGTTCACCGTAAATGACTTATGTCATGCATTTTTCTACATACCATTACATCCATATAGAACATATATTTTCTCATTCAAATTCGATGACCATGTCTACGTTTGGAACCGTGTCCCTCAGTGGTACACAGAGAGCCCATCAATTTTTAATCAGATATTGAAGAAATGCTTTGAGTCTTTGGTACTGCCTGGACAATCAGTCCTAGTGCAGTATATGGATGACCTATTGGTGGCATCTAAAACTCGAAATGACTGTGTGTGGATACCATAGCTTTACCGAATCATTTGGGTGAAGGAGGACATAAAGTGTCACCTGAGAAGCTGCAATTGTGCACCACTTCAGTGAAATATCTGGGGCACCAGATAGAAAGAGGTGTAAGAAGAGTAACATCAGAAAGAATCAGAATACTTCAAAACATGAATCTACCTCTAACTCAAAAATAGATCAAAATGTTTCTTGGAGTTGTAGGTTACTGTAGGCAATGGATTGTGGGATTTGCAGTCCTAGCAAAGCCATTGATACAAATGACATAGAAAGGAGCAAAGGACCCATTAGAGTTGGATGACGAAAGCCTGACTGCTTTCTTGAAATTACGAGAATGTCTGTGTACAGCTCCAGCATTAGGGATGCCTGACTATTCCAAAGAGTTTGCACTGTTCTGTGACACACAAAATAATTGTGAACTTTCAGTTTTTACCAAAATTCATGGTCTGATGAGACGTCCTGTGGCATATTTTTCTTTTACACTGGACCCAGTGGCATCTGCGTTGCCAGGATGTCTGAAAGCAGTAGCTGCAACTTGCATGAGTCTTGAGCAAAGTGAGTCTATTATTATGGGACATCCAGTGACTATGTATGTCCCACATGCAGTTGTGATTTTGTTGACAAGAACCAAAACTCAGTGTCTGACTCCTAGTCGATTGACTAAATATGAGCGAATCCTTGTAGGTGCAGGAAATGTAACCATAGCCAGGTGTAATATTCTGAACCCAGCAACACTGTTACCTGATTTACATTTTGCAGAAGTAAAGAAAGAAGTCGAACATGATTGTATCAACCTGACAGAATACAGTACTAAACCACGTCCAGACATTAGAGAAGAACCATTGATAGGTTCTGACTATGAGCTATTTGTAGATGGATCATGTATGAGACATGAGGAAGGAGGTTTGAGTGCTGCTTATGCTGTGTGTACTTGGGGGGGTCCAAGTGAAGCATCCTATTTACCTGGAGTCACGTCTGCACAAGGAGATGAATTGGTTGCATTGACAAAAGCTTGCAAATTTGGGAACAATTGGAAAGTACCCATTTACACTGATAGCCAGTATGGTTACGGGGTTGTGCATAACTTTGGGCAACTTTGGTTGCAAAGTGAGTTTTTGACTTCTTCAGGTACTCCTTTCAAAAATGGTTACTATGTAAAAGACTTGCTAGAAGCAATTCAATTACCAAAAGAAGTGGCTGTGGTCAAGTGTGCTGCTCAATAATCCAGAAATGACAAAGTGACAGCTGGTAACCGATATGCTGACCAACTAGCCCAACATTGTGCCAAATATAAAATGGCAGTAAAAAAGAAAATTGATACAGGTGGAAACAGCTGCCAACTTATGTTGCTTGAAGGTGTGAGAACGTGGTAGGAAGTGAGAGACTTGCAGAATGAGGCAGAAACAAAGGAAAAGGAAGAATGGAGAAAGATAGGTTGTCATAGAAGGGCTGAAGATGGTGTCATTGTTTACCTTGATGGTAGGCCTGTGTTGCTAGATGGTATGCTTGCTCCTATGGCTAGGATGTACCATGGAGATTCCCACCAAGGGCAAGATGCCATGATCCGATTGTTCAGACAATCCTGGTTTAATGTGAAATTCAGGAACATAGCAGAGGCTTTGCCACAGGTGCTTAATTTGCCAACAAATGAATCCTGGTAAGAAAACTGTCGTTTGCCTTGGGAAAATAGGGAAAGCAGAAGGCCCCTTCATAAGATTACAGATTGATTTTATTTAGTTACCCCCTTGCCCAGGACTAAAAAATGTCCATGTCATTTTCTGCCTGTTTTCAAAATGGATGTAAGCTTACCCCATTCGCTGAAATGATAGCATCACTGTAGCTAAACTCCTACTCAGGGAACTCATACCTTGTTTCGGTTTTCCAGTAAGAATTGAACCAGACTGAGGCTGTCATTTCAATAATGAAATAATTGGCCTGATCTGTGAAGCATTCAAAATTAAGCAAAAGCTGCACTGTCCATACCGCCCAGAGGCTTCTGGAGTGGTACAACAATTGAATGGCACAATCAAGTCAAGATTGGGAAAGATGTATGAATCTACCCGATTAGAGTGGCCTGATGCTTTACCTCTTGTTCTGATGGGACTCAGATGTTTTGCAGACAGGAGCACAGGCTTGAGTCCTAATGAAATCCTGATGGGAAGAGCAATGAGGCAGGCATGGATGCCAGGACACAAGTTGATAAATATATCTGATGACTTAAAACTAGAGTACTGCAAAGAACTGGCTGACCAAGTGCGTTCTATCTCTCACCAGGTTGGGGAAGACGCTGTCGCCAGAGAATCAACTCCAGCACATGATCTAAATCCAGGTGATTGGGTAGTGTTATAGAAACATACTCAGAAATCTTGCCTAGCACCAAGGTGGGGAAAACGACGTCAAGTGATATTGGTTGCCACCACAGCTGTAAAGTGCGAGGGAATTCCACACTGGATCCATGCCAGTCACACAAAATGAGTGAAAGAACCGGAAGAAGTAGGCGCTGAAGGTTGTGCAGCTGAGGGGTCTCAAGAAATTGGTCCCAAAGTAGTTGACGAAGAACAACCGAGCACCAGCCAGGAAGATTGGATTCCAGTATTTGAAATACCTGAAAAGATCATAGGAACAAGAAGTCAAACTTATTTAGACAGTCAGATTGATAGTGAGGATAAGATAGGTCTAGAAGAATAGTAATTCTGAGAAGGACCAGATAAGGAAATATCAATATACTTAGACATCCTACACAACTGTCAAAGCTCCAAAGTCTGAGGAGGGACAGATAGGTAATAGGGCGAAAGCTCAGGCAGAACCTCTACCTATTAAGCTAAAACTCCCTTGATCCCTTAGGACTTTAGTTACCAATGACAAGGATTGGTAAGTTAATGGTATAGGTCCTAAAAAGTAATAAAACACTGATTTGAGCAAGAGCGTAGGGTACCTGATTTAAAGTGTGAATGTTGTTATGTGGGCCCAGGTGAGTATGTTAAAACTAGTCTGGTGACCTACGCGCTCTATCACCCTCTCTGGTCGCAAGGCCCTTGGTACCCCTGGTAACTTTTACAAGGGACTTATAATAAGCTAGAGGTGTACCTATTGGGGAAATAATGGTACGGTTTTGGGAAGGAACACTCGTACTGGGAACCAAGTACTCTACAGTCAAAGTTGTATCACAAGCCAGGCAAAAAGTGTGGGGGTAATTCTGCAACAGGAACACACTTTCTTACACCACTGTTGCTACAACAACACAGACAGTGTCCATTAGTTGACTTACAACCACACCGTCTGTGACTTTAAGCACTGTGTTTTCCATCACTCAATCGAAAGCTACCATCCCAACTGCCACAGTAGAGTACCACACAGTCAGTCTGTTTCTGGAATTATGGCCACTGCCCAAGCTCCTGACACACCTATAATGGCCACCATCACTGCAACTAGATCACTTTGGAAAGCCTCCAGCCCTCAACGTCTGTTAGATGTGCCATGAAGAGGAGGAGCAAGATGATGGTATGAAACAGCCACATGGAGGGGCGGACATAAATTGGCTGATAAATGTTCACCATCTGCAATCATCATCTTTGTAGTACACGCCTTTGTTAAACTTTTCCAAAGAACTGCTGCCACATAGGAAGCTCATGACTCTTAACTGCAAAATTCCAAATACTCCATAAATGCTGCAATCCCAATGGGGAATCGGATGGAAACTCTGAATAGGTCATATGGTGAATTTTCAACAGCAGAATTGAGCAGCAACAATGCTGTTGCTTACAGTTGCAACACAGTATAAAGTCCTCTCATAGGCAATGTTTGGTGGCCCTTTGCTGAAAAGATGATGAACTAATGTTCAAATGATGTACACATGATGCATACAGTAGGATAATTTATAAGCATGGTTTCTGAAGGATACACAAGCATGCTTTCTTCACTAAAGTCAAATATGTATGCTCTTCAGGCCAATCATTTTAGAAAAATGCCTGGTGGCATATTTTTTCTTCAAGAACAGGCAGCCATTTACCCTACCATCCTCCTCTTCCACACCTTCACAACAGGTCTTTGTTATCAGGCCTTGAAAAAGGTCTGCTCTTACAGATAATATTTAAGCGATAGATAGTACATTTGTAAACAAAGATTGCTGCATAAGTGTCCTTAAGAAGATGGGTTCTGAATAAATTTGATTAGTTTGGTGTTTAAAGACATATGTAGTTAACATTAGTTTGTGTGTTCCTTTGGTTTGTGGTGTGCTAAAACCTCATCCCAGAAAAATACAGTAGAATTTTTGTGTTCATAAAATTATATTTAGGCAAATAATTTTGTGACTGAACAAATAAAAGTAATCAATCTTGACTTAGTTTGTTCCATTGTCTGTTTTTTGTAGCTATCTGATGGTAGAGATTAATGGGATTTTATTTTGTAATGCATTTGTCTCATAATTAACAAATGAGTGACTAATTATGTCTTCAATCATAAATGTGTGCATCTATATTATGGAAAATAAATGCCGGGGGATTCTTCATCAACGGTTCTGCGCCCACAACAATTGTTTCCTGTATGCGCAGGGATGGGACCTTGTTCCCAAGCGTGCTTTGTGATCGGGCGGGGTCCCGGGAGGGGTCCCAGGATGCCTCTTGTTGGCCTCTGGCCTCCCACACAACAGGACACGGAGAGGATGCGCCCGTGCGCGTGCCCGAACATAGAGCAGGCCTGTCTGGCTGGGCCCACTCTAGGACATTGGGACCTTCAGGTGAGTGCCCATATTCTGCATTAGTAATTTCTTATCTCTGTGGTTACATCTTGTGAAAATATCCTCTGCGTTTTCTTGAGCTAATTACCATGTGTAAAAGGAAAGGGAGTTTACCCTGAGCCCACTCTCCTCCAAAGACCACCATAGATAAATTGCTCCAGAGGGCCATGAGGATCACCTCAACTGACATTGCACTAAAGGAGAGTAGATTGTCCTTGGGAACCGCTGTTGATCAAAACACCAGCCAGCCTTTGTTGTTGGGACCTTCTAGTGCAGACAATATGGAGGGCTACCTAAAGGTGGACCACCAAGGAGCAGATACAAAACCTGGCAATAAGGAGTGCCTAACCTTGGCTCATAACTGTCTGGGGCTAGAAAAACAGTTACTCCCCGGCATCCTCGAGCTGCTAAACATCCCAGGCAATGTTCTGCCCCTCCATCCCCCTTGGAGGGGAAACATCACTTACAACGCAACTTTTACCACGCAGTGCCTTCACGACGCAACTTTTGCAACGCAAACCATTACAACGCATTGCGCTGGGGGGCGCTCTAGGATAGGGAATAGGTTTAATTTACTGTCCAACACCTTCCCTACTATCCACAGGGACTGGAGTTGGAATAGTAAATTAAACTATTCACTATCCAGCGCCCCAAAGCACTATGCGTTGTAATGGAATGCGTTGTAAAACCCACGTTGTAAAAGCATGCGATGTAAAAGCATGCATTGTAATGTCGTACATCCCCCTTGGAGGACCTTGCTAGCCCTCAAATAGATCAAATTTGGACTGATCTCCTCGCAGAGGCTCCTTTTACCTCCAGCTTCAAGGTTGCAACGCCTAAACCATCCTGGGCAGTTGACCTTATGGAATTATACTTTGGGAAGATCAAAGATCTGCTACATAGAGAGTTATCCTCATTATCAGAGTGGTTGGCAACCATTGAAATGGTTCTGGATAATATCTCTAGTTACCAAAAACAACCGTTCTGCCCCCTCCTGAGGTAGAAGTGCTTTCATATTTGATTGCAAAACAAATTGATCAGTAAGCTGGGTACTTCTGGGTTCGCTCACGAGGTTCCAGTTGTTTCCGTCTTGATGATGCAAGCTCCCAACTCCTTCGTGGACTAACCAGTGAGCCAAGGAAACAACACTTGACACAGCAGATTATTCCCCAAGGGAAAGGGGAAGTGGAGAGAGAAACCAGACAAACACTGGATCTCTTTCCTAGATGACAGTCACAGTTTCTCTTTTTGAAGTGTTCTGGGCTTCTTGAATGTTGACAGTTACTCTAGACACTGTCTCCAAATTTACAGTAAATTTACAGAAATCAGAAAAAAACCTTACTTAACACTTCCTATAATATATGTGACTCATAGCTCAATTATACATACCACTCTTAGTAAAGCCCATTCTACACTTCTACATTGTTAGGTGACTTTGGTTCTGTCTACTTTGCCTTTAATAACAAACACAAGAAAATATCAGTGCGAGAATAATACTAGGAACGATGAACTGGTTAGTTATTATTAGTGGTGAGTAATGATGAGCTCAATAAACACAACACTCTTCAAACTCACCCTACCTTGCAATTGTTCTTCTTGCTCTTTGAAATGGGTTCTGAATCAAAATGACAAAGAAAAGAACAAAAATACAGATCCCTATACTATCAGGGCGCTCTAATGTCTAAACATTCAAAAGCTTCTGTATATGTACAATTGTAATAATTGTAAACCAATGTCTGGAACTCTGCAATCTTCTGTGTAGCAGTTAATTTCACTGCTGTAGTATTTCAAGAACAGAGCATAAACACTGTAGTTTTTTAAGAACAGAGCATAAATACGAAAGTCTAACCAGGGCGTACACAATATGGTCCCACTACTAATGCAACTTGTGCATAAATGATTCAAATCAAAGTTTGCAGGTTTGAATGTCTGTCCGACCTTTTTCAATGATGAAATCCAATTGCGGGATTGCTGTAACCTATGCTTGTTTGTTTTCGTCGTCGCTTAGTAACTGTCTTACTTGTTTTTCAGGAAACCGGAAGTCGTCGGAAGTTGAGAACCGGAATCGCAGTTGGAAAATTCAGCTTCTAAAATGTTCTGGCGAATGGATCGAAGAATGCGAACAGGTAAGCGGGAGCCGGGGGCGGTTAACGGGAGTGGGGATGAGGAGGGAAGGCGGTAGCTCAGGAGAATCGAAGCGGAAGGTCTGGAATGCTCACGGTGATGCTGGCACAAGAAGCAAAGCGTCAGCGCGTGTGGGGGCAATGCATTTATAGCCTTCCTAGGCGTGTGCTCATTACTCCTCACGTGTAGTTTAGAACCATTGTAGCTACTTGTACACGTGAACTTTTGCCACAGATCAAGACAACAAGCATTGCTAAGGGCAGGGACAGAAAAAAAAGCATTGCTGAGTGTAAACATGAAACATGATTTATAAAGGCAATAATCACAATAAATGTCATTTTACAATGCAGTTGAGAGACACCAAGTACGTACAATGCTCTTTAAGGCTCAGTAGCATATGCACCCATGACACTAACCCCCCTGTTTCCACAAAGAGGCAGCCTGTGGTAGATCTTCCACCAGCCTCTTGCCCCTATGTACTCATATTGGTTTGTGTTCCGGGACTGGGAGAAAACCAGAGAGAGTGACAGGATGAGCTGACCAACAAATGCTGAAATTGGCTGACGAATGAGGGACAATTTCCCTACCTCATGGCAGGAGAGTTTTTGCTCACATGGAGAGTCAGCTGGTTGAGGATGGGGACAAATGTTCACTGCGGTGTGATGTAATCAGAAAGAAGATGGATACTTCAGATAGAATATTTAAGTTACTTTATTAAGTTAAGGTGTTAAGATATAATGATAACCCCATCAGGAGCAGCTGTCCTGCTGCTCAGCCCTCACCCAACTGGCATTCACAAACCTCTAACATTCCATTCATCCAACATTCCACATCACATGCATTCTAGCTGAGCAGCAGGAAGACATAAGATACAACATATCTCCCTTCGTTGGGGAATTTAAAAGAATAAAATAAAACATTGACAACATGTCTAGTACAATTGGTCAGTAAATTAGAGACAACACGGTTAGTAAATATGGTCAATGCATTCAATACATTTTTAACATTGCACAAATAAAAAAAATGTGCAATATAATCAATATACGAAAGACTTCCTCATACCTTGCATCACAACCAGTGACACGATCATCAAACTGACACAAGAAGATACATCCTGTCACTTCCCATACTGCTACATACTGAAACGTAATAGAACATCTCGTCTCGCACACTACATGTGAGCAGAGCGTCACGTTGCTTCCTGAAATAAACAACAATCCTACATCTTACGTCCATATGCCAGAAATCATACCAGTTGGCCAGACCAGTACAACAAAGCAAGACACACAGGAACAAATCTTAACACCCTATATATCAGGAAACAATGTGTACACCTCAGACACTGAACACGTGCACACCTCAGACACAGAACAAGCACTCACATAACTCAATCATGTGCCGGGAAACAACATGCACACCACAGACACAGAACAAGCCCTCACATAACTCATTCATGTGCCAGGAACAATGTGCGCACCTCAGACACATAACAAGCACTCACATATCTCATTCATGCGCCAGGAAACAACTTGCACACCTCAGACCAAGAACAAGCACTCACATAACTCATTCAAGCGCATTCCCAACACAACCCTGACGTGGAGGGACACTGTCAACGCAACCTAGACGTGCGAGGCAACAGACAATCACATCGCAACCCTGACGTGTGAGACAACAGACATCCCCATCGCAACCCTGACGTGCGAGGCAACAGACATTCTCATCACAACCCTGACGTGCGAGGCAACAAACATCCCCATCGCAACCCTGACGTGTGAGGCAACAGACAATCCCATCGCAACCCTGATGTGCGAGACAACAGACATCCCCATCGCAACCCTGACGTGCGAGGCAACATACATTCCCATCGCAACCCTGACGTGCGAGGCAACAGACATCCCCATTGCAACCCTGACGTGCAAACACACCACTCATACACAACACACATTGTGGGACAGCTCTTGGTGAATTCATCACCTACACCTAAACAACATCAATGATGAGAATTGTCCCCAACGTTGGCTCATTGACCCCATATTTTGGTTCCCCTTTGTGTTTTCCATTCTGTAAAATAGTCCCAAACATGGTCACTCAGTACCGCTATATTCACTGGGTCCTTTTTCCAGTGACGTCTTCCTCTAGACTCATTGACTCTCTTCCATCACTGAGACCTTAAACAATTTCAACCACTTCACCAAACCGCTTCTGCTTCATCTCAGAACCGCTTGTATCACTTTGACTTTTGTTCTGGAACAACATCCACAGCACTCTCAGACCAGCTTGTCAAAACAAATCTTTAAAGTATTTATTGTTATCCTGTGCTCTTCGGCGTTTCTTTTTCCTTCTGTTAAGTGCACTGTTGCCGTAAATGTTATTTAGACTCTACTAACATGCAATAGATCTTGGTGAACTTCAGTGGGGAAGCAAAACCAAATTCACGATTACCTTTTCCAAAACTCGCATATTCCTGTTAGCAAAATTCACTTTAAACTAAAGGAATTCGGTACCGTCTACTAACAGTGCAGCAACAAACTCTGTATATTTCATCTTGTTAACCAACGCAGCAATATCTTGCCTTGACAGAGTGTGGCTGGATTTACCATAAACAAAATGGAGGCACTCACATCGACGCTGGATCGTGTGGTTCACGGCACGAACATGCAATAACAGACGTGAATGGATTGACGTCACAGAGGGTGAAGCTGAAGAACATTGATGAGGTAAACCTGCAATTTTACCAGTCTCGTGTATATTAATTTAAACGTAAACAGTAACCGTTTACTCATCCACTGAAGACAACGTCTAAACCAATGAAGAAAAACAAAAAGGTTCCTCCAAACTAAATTGTATATATATTTCCCTTTTTTTTCCTTTTCACATCCACGGTATCTTTGCAGTCACCACAGCGCTGTCATCGCTGCCAAACTCTCATTTTCCACTGGATAACTGCCAACACGTACTTTCACTGAGGCTATGTTGTCTGCCCCTGAACAATAATCACAATACCGTTCAGCTGGTATGAAACACTAAACTAATGCTGACAGATCACGCAGAACTAAATGTCATCATAAACATTGCTGCGAGGCTCGATTTACTGCCCCTGAACCACAAACAAATGACACAGAAGCTGTTATTATGCCAGTACTTTACACCGAGGCTCGATTTACTGCCCCCGAACACAAATAAACTACAGGCTGATGGATCTGGCAAACCTGGGTTTCAGAGCGTCCGATGTCCGGGTCACTGATGGGGTTTTTATTGCCAGACAGCGTTCCACACACACTTATAATCACTGTTAAAATTCATTTACCTCGAGATTCCTTTTGTTTCGATTTTCTGTACTTTTCAAGTTTAATTTCCCTTCAAGCTTGAACTTCTCTTCTCGTTTTCTTAACAGTACTCCTTAGCTTTTCATTTCTTTTAATTTGCACGCATGGATTCTTCATCAAAACATCGCCAAATGATGTAATCAGAAAGAAGATGGATACTTCAGATAGATTATTTAAGTTACTTTATTAAGTTAAGATGTTAAGATATAATGATAACCCCATCAGGAACAGCTGTCCTGCTGCTCAGCCCTCACCCAGCTGACATTCACAAACCACTAACATTCCATTCATCCAACATTCCACATCACATGCATTCTAGCTGAGTAGCAGGAAGACATAAGATACAACATGGTGCTTGTGTTATTCATTTATTTTAGACCCTCCCAGGTAGTACAGAAGTTGTTCTTTGGTCCTTTTTTGCGACATTTGAGGGAATCTAAGATTAGTCTATTTTTGTTGGGGTATTTTTACAAACCCCCCTTTATTAAAGAGTCTGACTCCCTCACATACAAACCTTTTTCTTTCCCACTTAGTACAGATACTTATAATGTAATGAATCCTCCTTGTTTTAACTTAGCTGTTTCAAACTGCTTTGATGCCCTTGAAAGGGTAAAGTGACCAGTTTCAAGAGGCAATAGTCCCTTTTTGATGTGCACCCCTCTGGGAAAGGATGGGAAAGCCAATGAAGGTATGGGGGTCCTTTAAGTAGGAAAGGTGTGTGATGGGAGTTATAATGTTTTAACAGGTAGTAGCTTAGGGAATGTAAGTATCCCCCATATAATAGACTCACAATGCATGAAAATGATGTCTCCACACGGTCAACAGGATTTCCAGTGGAGGGAAAAATATTTTTGTTACGAAACTCAAAAGGGGAGGCCTCAGGCTCTCTGTGTCCAGTTGAATCTGCAAACAAGTTTCCCCAGGTGGAAGTAGCAGTAGTAGCTATTCTAATGGACCACTTAACTCTGAAGACCTTTGTATCAAATCTTCAGTTAATAAATCTAAGTTATTTTCCTGAAATATGTCTGGGTTAAATTTCAAGCTTAATATTTCAGATTGGGCTTTATATATTCATCAAAAAAACACTACCCTTTTCAGGAAACATGGGCTCTCAAACCATTACAGCTTCAACTTGCTTTCATATGCTCATAGACATAGACATACATTGCTCAACTGACAAATGTCCTAGTGATTGGTGGCAGGGTTACCCCACTGCCCCTTTCCTTCAACTCTCCAGTTACTCCCAGGGTGGAAATCCATAGTGCTAAAGCTGACAAAATGACATCCACAATCCAGCAGACCAATTATCTTCTATAAGCTTATAAGCAAATATCACTCCACTAATCCCCTAACAAATCTACATCATAAACTTGGAGTCAAAGTTACTTATAATAGTTAACTGTTTTTAGGTCTGTGAAATCACACTTAAATCTGCCTTTACAAAATGTCTAATAGATATACTTCTACACAACTACTAATACAGAAGAAGCTACCTCTACAAATCTTTTTATAAATGTAGCATTACAAACCCATTGTTATACCTACCTCTGCCTACCTACCTCTACACAGATCAATCCTGTAGATGCTCACTGACAAAGTTACCCTTACGACTCCTTGACAAATCGACCCATACAAACCCACTGATAAGTTTACACCTGTAAATTTACTGACAGATCTACCAGCACATGCTGACTGACAAATCTGTCTACAGAAGACCACAGACAAGTCAATTGTTTCAAATCCACTGTCAAATCCACACATTGAAACTTACAGGCAAGTTGATCACCATCAACTGACTGACAAATATAGTTGTGAAAATACACTGATAAATGTACCTGGTAAATACACCAACAAATCTATCTTTGCAAAATGTCTACCAGAACTCTAGCACAAACCCACTGTTGTATGTAAATCTAGAGCCCATCAAGACACTGCAAACTCAGTAACAGAGCTATCTCTTCAAACCTAGTTATATCTTTACTTCACCAAACAAATCGAGGATTTTCCACTGACGATGGGCTTAATTGCCTCTAGCGAAATTACTACAAAATTGCTCATAATTACTTGAGAAGCTTAATCCAACAGTTATCACTTTTTGTTAGCACAAAATACACCTTTTTGTCTCAAATAGACCAGAGAATGCTTTTTCCACATTAGCACTAAGGGCCATAGGTAATTTTTTTTTTTCGACTCTTAAATACCGACTCATACCGAATCGGTATTTCAGAATTGGAAATTGGGATGTAGGTAAAAAATCGTTAAAATGTACTGATTCGGAATCACTCGAAATTTGAAATCAGTATATACCGAATCAGTATTTTGAAATAAAGAAACATGTGAGCCTGTGAACCAATCAGGAACACTAACCACACCCAACAACAAAGGTACAGTGGAATCAACCAATCGGAATCAAGCACCCCTCCCCAGTCCCTGGGAGTGGCCAAACCCATGCAGTTGCAGACCAACTGAACAGTTTGGAGAGCAGGAGGACATACAGAGGAGCAGGCTTCCCTGAGCATATCTGAACAGCACAATGGAGACCCAGGATGGCCAGAAGGATGCAGCAAAGCGCAGGAGGAAACTGAAATTCAGCCCTGCAGAACTGCAGGTGCTGGTTGAGGAGGTGGTGAAACACCACAGCAAAATATTTGGCAAACAGTCTCTACATGTTGCAGAGTCTGTCAAGCGCACTACCTGGCTTGATATCTAAGCCAAGGTAAATTCCATTGGGGTCACCCACAGGGAAATTGATGACCTCAAAAAAAGGTGGTACAACCTGGGTATCATCACAAAAACGAAATTAGCTGCCCACAGAAAAGAAGTAGCAGCAACAGGGGGAGGCAAAAACAGAGCCCCACGACTCACAGACATTGAAGAGCTTGTGGAATCCACCCTGGAGCCGGAAAGCATCCATGGCATTGGTGACGCTGACAGCTCTGCCAGAGCGGCAAAGAAACAAGTTAAGAAACATGGACAATATTCTTTACCAATTTCCCTGTTCCCCTTCCCCACTGTGTGTGCCTGTATCACACTCCAGAACAGGTTTTACTAATGTCCAGCAATGCATCATGGGAGACGTAGTCATAGGTAGATACAGCAATGCAGTCACCATACTATACAGCAAGGGATGCAGCACACTACTACCAGAAGCAGATGAGGAGCAGGCAAATGTGTGATAACCCTGGGCGAAGAACTACGCTCCGTTTGTGGAGTTTGCGGAGTTTTGGCAACTCTGCGTTCCGCGGAGTTCGCGTAGCTGCCGATAACTCCGCTATCCGGTGCGGAGCGCTAAATAACATTGTCGCGCGCTAAATAACATTATCGCGTGCGCGGCAATGGCTTACCTTGGTTCTGCGTTCGCTTTTTCCCGGTCGCGTCTGCCACCATGTTTGTAAACCCTTCCGTGCAGCTGTGCGAACGCGATAACGTCATTGGAAGCGCGATAAAGCCATAAGGACGCGCGAGTATGTTTGTTGGTAAGATCGAGTTGCCGAACACGCAGAACCTGCAATCTTGCACAGAATAACTCGCGAGCATGTTAAAAGTTAAACCGTAATAATAAATTACCATTTTGGTTAGCAAACAAGTGAAAAACCCCTCAAAGTTGTACCTTTGGATGTATTTTTTGGGGGGAAGGAGTCCTCTTTCTGTTTCTACTCTATTTTTGAATATTAAGGAGGAAGGGCTCTGGAGTTTACAACTTCCTGTTCCTGTCCACCAGGCTCCTCCCAGTGCTTTGTCCATGAGGTGGTCACTTTCATTTGGATTTTGAGCTGGCAGGATCACTTTCTGTGTGTGTTGGCTGCATTACTGCTTTTTTTGAATTTTACTGAGGACTTTTGGATTTTGAATTCTCTTTTTCAAGTAAGTTCAGTAATGTATGAGTGAGTATGATGTTGTAGACTTGTGTTTGTTTGATTTAAAATTTTTTAACTACAGTATTCATTCCTTGATTTAAATTATTGATGGGTGCCTACTTTTATGAGGTCCCAACTTGTATTTCTTTTTAAATTTCATCCAGGCTACAGAGAGGTACCCATGGGTAAAATCATAATTCTGTGTTTAAATTTTTATTCAAGTTTGTAAACAAACATCATGGCTGGCATTGGACTATGGTCATCATTATGCAATAGCAATGTCTGCTGTGGAATTTCTGTTTGTGTAATTAAAAAGTTTTTTATTTTTTTAAGCCAATAGCTGACCCTAGTACTCCATGTAGTTAGTGTGTAGGCATGTTTGAGTTCATTGTAATAACTTTCTGTGGTTGGCCTGGCCATGTGTTGTTGGCGGCCATTTTATGTTTCCCAGGTAATCAACTGTTTTTCTGGTGTACCTCTAATTTATTGTCTGTCCTCTCTTTCTTTTCATGTAGTGGTGATGGCCATTTTGTGTGTACTTACTTCCTTTGTGATGATTCTGCTATGTTGTTGTTGGTGGGCAGGCCATGTGGTGGCGGCCATTTTGTGTATGCTTCCTTTGTGACTGATTTTGCCATGTGGTGGAGGCCATTTTGGGTGCATCCCTTTTCCATGTTGTTTTTGGGTGTCCCTGTCCTCCTGGCCCTATGGATGCGGCCATTTTCTGTGTCCTTCCCTGGTTCTCTTCTTTTGCCATAGCCATCCAAGGATTTTGTAGGTACTACCACTCACAGCCATAGGTGCATTCAAGTTAATCAACTATTTTTGTGGTGTAACTTTAATTACACCGTGTATGGCTTTGGATTGCTTCACATTTTTTGTAATGGTGGTACTTTTAGTTTTTGGTTGCTTGTGTGTAGCTAATATGGCACTCCCTGCCAGTAGGTAACCCTAGGAATACTGTTCGCGTACTTTTGGTAACGTCGCACCGTGTGAGAACGCGACCTTACCTTTTTTGTCTTGTTCGCGCGCTCAATGTACTGGCTCGGGAACGCGATAACGACTTTTCACTCGATTCGCGTTGCCGAACACGCCGATTTTGCATTCTCGCGAACAATATGTCCCGAGTTGCATAAAAGTTCCTCGAAAATGTTTAATGTGTCCCCTGTGCTACAAAAAAGTCCTCATTTTTGTGTTATTTGGTTGTAGTTTTGTCTTCCTGGAGCATGGGCCACTCCCAGTTCCTTTCTGTCCTCTATGTAATGATTTCTTGTTTATGGTTGGGGTGACCAATTTGGGGGGTGGTGTCTGGTGTGTCCATTTTGTGAAGCTAAGCATTGTCCCTTTGGCATAGGCATTTATTGTCTGTCCTCTCTTTCTTTTCATGTAGTGGTGAGGGCCATTTTGTGTGTACTTACTTCCTTTGTGATGATTCTGCTATGTTGTTGTTGGTGGGCAGGCCATGTGGTGGCGGCCATTTTGTGTATGCTTCCTTTGTGACTGATTTTGCCATGTGGTGGAGGCCATTTTGGGTGCATCCCTTTTCCATGTTGTTTTTGGGTGTCCCTGTCCTCCTGGCCCTATGGAGGCGGCCATTTTCTGTGTCCTTCCCTGGTTCTCTTCTTTTGCCATAGCCATCCAAGGCTTTTGTAGGTACTACCACTCACAGCCATAGGTGCATTCAAGTTAATCAACTATTTTTGTGGTGTAACTTTAATTACACCGTGTATGGCTTTGGATTGCTTCACATTTTTTGTAATGGTGGTACTTTTAGTTTTTGGTTGCTTGTGTGTTGCTAATATGGCACTCCCTGCCAGTAGGTAACCCTAGGAATACTGCTCGCGTACTTTTGGTAACGTCGCACCGTGTGAGAACGCGACCTTACCTTTTTTGTCTTGTTCGCGCGCTCAATGTACTGGCTCGGGAACGCGATAACGACTTTTCACTCGATTCGCGTTGCCGAACACGCCGATTTTGCATTCTCGCGAACAATATGTCCCGAGTTGCATAAAAGTTCCTCGAAAATGTTTAATGTGTCCCCTGTGCTACAAAAAAGTCCTCATTTTTGTGTTATTTGGTTGTAGTTTTGTCTTCCTGGAGCATGGGCCACTCCCAGTTCCTTTCTGTCCTCTATGTAATGATTTCTTGTTTATGGTTGGGGTGACCAATTTGGGGGGTGGTGTCTGGTGTGTCCATTTTGTGAAGCTAAGCATTGTCCCTTTGGCATAGGCATTTATTGTCTGTCCTCTCTTTCTTTTCATGTAGTGGTGAGGGCCATTTTGTGTGTACTTACTTCCTTTGTGATGATTCTGCTATGTTGTTGTTGGTGGGCAGGCCATGTGGTGGCGGCCATTTTGTGTATGCTTCCTTTGTGACTGATTTTGCCATGTGGTGGAGGCCATTTTGGGTGCATCCCTTTTCCATGTTGTTTTTGGGTGTCCCTGTCCTCCTGGCCCTATGGAGGCGGCCATTTTCTGTGTCCTTCCCTGGTTCTCTTCTTTTGCCATAGCCATCCAAGGCTTTTGTAGGTACTACCACTCACAGCCATAGGTGCATTCAAGTTAATCAACTATTTTTGTGGTGTAACTTTAATTACACCGTGTATGGCTTTGGATTGCTTCACATTTTTTGTAATGGTGGTACTTTTAGTTTTTGGTTGCTTGTGTGTAGCTAATATGGCACTCCCTGCCAGTAGGTAACCCTAGGAATACTGCTCGCGTACTTTTGGTAACGTCGCACCGTGTGAGAACGCGACCTTACCTTTTTTGTCTTGTTCGCGCGCTCAATGTACTGGCTCGGGAACGCGATAACGACTTTTCACTCGATTCGCATTGCCGAACACGCCGATTTTGCATTCTCGCGAACAATATGTCCCGAGTTGCATAAAAGTTCCTCAAATGTTTAATGTGTCCCCTGTGCTACAAAAAAGTCCTCATTTTTGTGTTATTTGGTTGTAGTTTTGTCTTCCTGGACAGGCCATGTGGTGGCGGCCATTTTGTAGGTACTTCCTTTGTGCATTTATCATTGGCCTCCCTGCTTTTGGTCTGATCTGATAGTAGGACAGAGTCCCAGAGGTGGTAGTTAGTTACTAGTTAGCGGGGCTGCTTTATGTAGCTGTTTCTATTTGGTCTATTTAATTACCATCATTACGGCATGTGTGTATGCCATTGCATTTCCAAGTTGGTTGTCTGGGCAGGGGGGTAGGTAACTTTTTTGTGTGTGTAATAATTTTATGACTTGTATGTGTTTTTGCAGTGAAGTTTTACAAACTCTTAGCCATGGGGTATTTTGATTTTCCTTGCATTAACCTGTCATGACTCATGTGTAGCAGGCATCCTCCTTTTTCTGTCCATATTGGTATATGATAGGCCTGCTTGACTTTATTATTGGTTATTTCTGGACTTCATGTGGCTGGGAGCTGTGGTGCTCGTAGTATTAGTCTTCTTTTTTGTGTTTTATACATTGGCCTGTGTGTCTTTCAATTGTTCATGTGTGGGCTTACTGTTTGTTTGACTGACGTTTTCTGTCTTCTTTGCTTGTAGGTGCACAGAAAAAGACTGAGGAGGTGCTGGCTGTTTTCATCCAGCGCCCGTTCAACTGCCAGACGGACGTCCTTCAATTGTACGCCACGTGTGGTGTGTGACTCATCTGACCACACATCTCTGCAATTTGTGCTACTGAGTGCTGCTGTGTGCTGCTGACATCAGAAGAAGTTGGGTCCTAAGAGAGCAGGTACCAGGTCCTCCACCACCAAGAAAGTTGCTGAGAAGAAGGTACAGAAGAAGGAAGTGTCACTTAAGGCTGGTATGGACCCCCAAACCTTTTTTGGGCCCCCAAAACGTACGCCTGCAGCAGCGGTGTCCGTGGTGCAAGCTGGAGCCAGCACATCCGCATTAGCGGGGGCAAGCCACCAACCCAGGGCCAAGCAAATGAGGGTCGAAGAGGTAGCCGGCCTAGTGTTACAAAGCAGTGATACTGAGCCTGAACTTAACTTATCGCTGTCTCAAAGTAGCACACAATCCACGCAAGATGAAAGTGCTGAACAACCGCCGCCAGCAGTAGATGTTCAACAACCACAACCACTTCCCGCAATAGTTGTTGAAAAACCACAACCACCGCCCGCAATAGTTGTTCAACAACAACAACCAAATCCCACAATAGTAGTTGTTGAAGAACCACAGCACGCTATAGTACTTCCTCAAGAACAACAACCACCGTCTCCGCACGCAATAGTGGAAGTTGTTCCTCCCAATGTCGGGGCAGTTCAGGAAGTAGAGCCTCATTCCGAGCAAGAAGAAGAGGAAGCCACTTCTGGAGGTGATCTACTGTCTTTAAATTTACGAAAGGAAAGGAGGGTTAGTGGCAGTGCATCGAGTTCTTCGCATAGCATCCCTTCAGATGACCTTGATAAGGATTGGCATCCACAACGAAGAACTGAGCATTCAAAGGAGAGGCATCAAAAGACCAGGCTGGGAAAAAGGAAGGATCCGTCAAGGCTTGAACTTCCGGAGTTCGATGTAGGTGAACAGGATACTGATGGTGATAAAGACGGGTCTGACACTGACAATGTCATCATCACAAGCGTTATTCCTGGTGCAGAGGATGTAGAGACCAGCATTTTCACCCTATCCAGAAGGGCTGCGATTAGTGATGAGCAGATAGCACGTGTAACTCCTACACACTCAGCGCCCAAAGTAACACCAGCTCCCATTTTTGCATCAGCGAAGGCCCGGCAGCGTGCGACATCCAGCGCAAGCGCCACCTCAACAGAAGGAGGTAGTGGCAGTACTAGTACTGAACTGTCACATAGGGAAATTCAACAAAAAGGCTCCAGTTCATCCGGGATTGGAAGTGGGTCCTCCTCTTCCTATGGCAGGAGACAAAAGTTTAGCTCCCCAGTCTGGGATTTTTTTACGGTTCACCCACATCAGGAGAACATTGCTATATGCACCATTTGTCACACCAATGTTAGTCGTGGTAAGATTGGTACAAACTATGGTACTGGAGGCCCAACGACCCATATGAAAAAAACACACACAAGTGTATAAGAGAACCACCTTGCAAGCTTAAAAGATGTAAGCACTGGTGTTGGTGGGGAGGATACAGTACTACAAGGTCCACTCATGGAAGAAGAGGGAGACGATGACCTTCTATCTGGGAGTGGTACACAAATGAGCCCTGTCGCCAGCACTGGAGTGGTGCAGTCCAAATCCTCAGCATCAGCAACTTCTCAGTGGCACCAGAGTCAGCCGGAGACACCAAGGGCAAGGAGTGAAAAGTCTGCGTTGAAAGGTGGTCCGGCTAGCAGAACAGACAGAATTACCAAGCAGCTTACCATTACTGGCATGTTTAGGCAGGAGGGAAAGTACGAGCGGAACCACCCAACAGCACGTTTGTACAATGCGAAACTTGCAAAAATGTTGGCACTGGACCTTCTCCCATTTTCATTTGTTGAGGCAGTGGGATTTCGGCAATTAGTGGCAACACTCGCCCCAAAATGGGACGTTCCCAGTCGCTACTATTTTGCAAGAGTTGCTATTCCAGCACTACACCACGACGTGCTGGGATTGATTGGGAAAGCCTTACAACAGAGTGTTGTCCATTGTATCCACCTGACAACCGACATGTGGAGCAGTCGCGAAGCCACAGCAGATTACATGTGCATCACCGCACACTGGATCTCTTTTGCAGGTGTGAAAGACAAGTTAACATCAGGCCTTCTTGACGTTGCTGGGATTTTCAATGACACTCGCAAACATGCAACTGTAGCCATGTTTGGTATGGAGAAAAATCATACTGCTGACAACATTTTGTCTGACTTTAACAGCAAGGTCTTTGAATGGCTGAAACCAAGAGGCCTTAAGATTGGTTTTGTTGCCACCGACAATGGCAGTAATGTAGTGAGGGCAATGAAAGATGGACAGTATTTCAGGGTACCCTGTTTGGCACACTGCATTAACTTAGTCGTGCAAGACTTTCTGAAAAATGAACTCCAAGTCAGCACCATACTGACCATCTGCAGAAGAATATGCACGCATTTTAACCATTCTTTCAAAGCGCAGAAGCTGCTACGCGTCATTCAGTGGGAGCATAATTTGCCAGTCAAAGCACTGATCCAGGAGGTCCCAACACGTTGGAACTCGACTTATTTCATGCTTGAGCATCTCTTTGAGCAGTACATACCACTGAATGCTTATGTAATGTCAAGAAGATTAGTGGATCCTACTGTTAATCTTAAAAGCCTGACCGTTGAGATGTGGCAGTGGGACATCATTAAATGCTTGACAGAGATGCTACAACCTTTTGAGGTGTTCACACGTGCAGTTAGCAGGGAGGACTGTACTATGGGCCAAGCCATCCCATTGTTGTACATGCTCGAGCAACAGCTGAAGGAGGTCTGTGAAACATACGAAGGTGACGAAGAAAAAGTTGATGCATGTACCTTGGCCAAGGCCTTACGCAACCGCTTATCTGTAAATGCAAGGCTTAAAATGATTGTGTCAGATCCAAATTACATAACTGCAACAATCTTGGATCCACGGTACAAATTGTTTGTCAGCAGTAGCGCAGTCATTCCTTTTTCAGATGGGGATGTTGCCAATTACAAAAGTTCCATAGCTGTGGAAGCTAATGATTTCGAAACTGAACGGCTGTTACTTAAAGGCCTGACAGTGCCAGCCCAGGACAGTCAAAGTACTCCAGGCCATCCTCCTGAGGCAACTCAGGCAAGTTCATCAGAGCATGAGAGCGGTGCGTCCGGTTCCCAGCAGGCACCAACAGTACCAAAAGCAGCACCTACACGATCTGATTCAGCAGACACAACCAAAAGCATAACTGCTTTTTTTCTACAGAAGGGGATGGGTAAGTCCGTTGCTGTTGCAAAGGGGAAAGAGGAGCAGCAAAGCCGAGCACCAATGAACACTGAGCGGATGGTTCAGGCCTATCTGGATGACACAACAGAGGTGTTCATGGAGCAAAGCCCATTGGTCTATTGGTATGAAAGAAGGAGACAGTGGCCAGTGCTGAGCAGGCTGGCGATAAAGTATTTGGCTTGTCCTGTAGCCAGTGTCGCCTCTGAGCGGGTTTTCAGTGCTGCTGGTGCCATTGTGACATCGAAAAGGACCAGTCTCTCCCCCAAAAGCGTCGAGAGGCTGACAATGATAAAAATGAATCAACACTTCATACCACCAGACTATACTGTACGTGAATCAGAGCAGGATGAAGAAAGCGAGCCCGAAGAATTCATCACTGCAGGGTTACATGACCTACTGCTGTCCGGACCCGCAGAGTTTGAGGACGAGCACCTCTTCCCTGACCAATAGGCTGTTAAATTGTGACTTTTTCCCTTCTTTTATTTGTGTTATTTATTTTCTTATTAAAAATGACTTTCTGGTGCAAAACTGCTAATCTTAAAATAAAAAGCTCAACCAAATCCATCCCCACCACTCATTCTTTTAATGTACCTACTGGAGTTGCACACCTGTGCATTTATTTTCGCTGTATCTTTTTTAGTTACCTCCTGGAGTTGCACGCCTGTGCATTTATGTTCCATGTTGACTGCACTCCTCAGTGCACTCCTCAGAGTCTTGCTCCATCTTCTTGACTCCCACTCAAGTCAATACAATTCCATCTTGGCAGCCATACATTTGATGTTGTAGATGGAGTATAGTACAATAACAATAATGTAGCCTCTAACAGTCCCTCCATAATAAGTGAACCGTACATGACTACAGCCATCCTCTATTTCATTTGAAATCTGTAACTCATAATAACTGCCTTGCTGAGTCTTACTGTTAAGGCTACCACCTCTGTCTGCAGGCATTCAGAGACGACTCTTCTGTGTCAAAAGAAACTTGAGCAGGCATCCACAACTGAAGTCAACTTGTGATGACTCGCATTACAAAGGCTCGGCAGCATCTGTGATCAATCTTCTGACAGTGAAAGAGAAGAGCAAAACAGGTATAAAAATGAATGATGCCATGCATTGCATTGGATGTATTTTTTTGCTGACTCTGAGCTAATGTGCATGGAGTTGAAGTATACTAGTAACTTCAGTTCAGACTCACGTGATAGCCAATTTTTCCATGTTATTTACTAATAATAGAAATTATTTACGCACTTGTGTTCCTACTACTACAGATGCATTCAGGACTTAATTTATCGTAGTCACTCACTACAGACTGAGTTGCTGATGATAATGATGGTGACCACCATATATTTGCTGTCAGGCAGTTGGATCTGAGCTGATTGATGCACGATGTTTCTTGGAGTGGAATACAAGGTAATAAATAAATACAAATAAGAGTCACAGCACAGTAGACCCAGGCTACTACATGTTTGTGCACAGTGCTGTGGTAGAGTACAATAGTGGTATGATTGATGACTGAGAATGACGCATTGATTTTGTTGATTAATTTTGTAAATGCTAGGTTGCTTTTTCAATTTCATTCACCTTTCTGTGGCTCTGAAATTTTTAGGGAAATGCAGTTTGTATAACGGCCAAACCTGTGTCGTCGTGGGCCTGTTGTTGTGTGCTGGCTCCTGTCTTTTTTTGTACTTCTAGATTAAAAATTATATGCAACTAGTAGACTTATACAAATTGTATCCAAGCCGCCTCAGTCTGAAAGTCCTCTCATACGACTACTCCTCTTGTATTGTTTTTTTTATCTTCACTGTATTACAATTTGTTTAGGTCATTCACATTCTTTTGTATTTGCCTTTTCTTTTTCAGGCTGGACATCTTTCACGGTTCACCCACTGCTTTATAGTATGAGCATCAACTCTCACCCTTACCACAAATCCTCATCATCAAGCAATTGGATTGCGGGAAACCAAGAATCATATTCAGCGTGTCCTTTTCTTACGTCCATTGCTTACAATCATTAGCTAGCGGATCAACATCATAAATCATCGTCTTCATTGTTTTGCTTTTGTTGTCTCCAATCTCCATGCGTACTGTTTTTCTTTCTCAAACCTTTCCCAAAACCCCCGTACCCATCCATTAAACAATCCCTAACCCTCTTCCCCCGGGCTGCGTGGTTACATTGAGGTGTGATGTTTCTTACATTAAATATACACCAACAATTTGATCACGCGCTTGCTGGGGCAGATGTGGTCAAAGCAACAATAGTGAAATGTCAACAAGGCATGGCCAGGATCTTCTGCGGCTTCCCAACTCAAGCTCTGTGTATAACGCCAAATAATTTACCATTAACATTAAACAACGAATGCATGTAATGAATTGGCGTAATTTTTTGGGTTTAAAGTGTAAAGCATTATGATTTAGAAAAGTTTGACGTTGCCGTGAGTACTACAAGTAAAGTTGAACTTCTTATCTTCTCTTGCACTTTGTTTCCAGTCCCCAAAACCATTGTTTTGTTTCAGTTTAGCAGTTGCAATATTGGGTCACCCATGCAATGTACTGTACTTACTTATACTACCCCCACATTGTCTGTCACGCAAATGACTGTCTCTTTCTTTTTGTCGCTACTGGCAGGGTCTGTCTACTACTATCACAGAAGTTCTGATTCTGAACCACAGATTCTTCGCCATTGTCTTGGAAATCAAATGCAGCCCTTGCAGTGCCACACTTCATGATAAATCATCATCATCTCATCAGCAATCACAGGTAAGATAAGTTTGCAGTGAGGTATAACGCAAGACAGACTGGTCGTTCTTCTAATACTACAAATATAACTCGGTGAGGGTTTACTGCATCTATCTGTTTGCATGTTAAAGATGTGGGCAATATATTTTATTATTAAAAAGCACTGTCCGCCGACCTGCATGGCCAAATTAAACCTTGCGAGGTTGCACAACGTACATTATTTGGTGAAACACTCCCCCCTCCAACCCCACAAGAAACGCAAATGAACTTCAAATGTTTTCTTTTTAACATAACTTTGTGTCTCGTTTATTTTAACATAATGTAATATATAACTAAAGATGATACAAAAATAAAATATATATAAATCCTACACCAAGCTGTCCCCCTACCCGCCTCCCCTAACCCCAACCAAATTCCCACGCTCAATGTCATGTAAAAAAAAAGTAAAAACCCAACACCCAATTCCCACCCACCAACAAAAGGATTGAAAAAGGGGCAAACAGGGTCCATCTCATAGCCGGCGGGCTTTTAAGTGTTGATCCACCAGGATCTTTACACGCTCCTCTATCTGTTTTTTAGTCTGACTGCTTTGAGCCTCCAGCCTGGCTACCCGGAGGAGAATTTTTCGCTGGAACTGGCGGCACCTACATTGGCAGCCATGTTGTTGTGGGGGGGTGGACGATGCGGGGAAAATCTGGCGGCGGGCGGCTGCCTGACCACGCCGACGTACTCCTGCAGGCTTGGGGGCCGGGGCATTGGAAGAGGCAGCAGCTGCTGCCGCCGCCTCCTCCTCCTCCTCCTCGGCCTGAGCCACCAGCCGGCGGTAGGCCTCAACGATGGCCTGCAGTTTCCGCTGACGGGCCCGGACTGCCAGCTCCTTCCTCGTTGGTTTAGAAGGAGTAACTATAAAGAAAGAGACAGAATTGTTGTAATCAAAAATCCCAGCAAATCAAGAACACAAAATGGATCCAACACATAGTGGGCGGCACAGTACAGTAGCAATAGCAAGCAAGTTGAGTACCTAAAATGTTGTTTTATCTATCTTGAACATTCTACGCCTTATATACTTCATTTGTCTGCCTTTTTGGCACGGCATTATGCCTGCCCTAGTAACATAGCATGGGTGTACTTCGACGGTCACATACGAACACCTGTCTTTTTCATATCTCGTTTTTTTATATCATATACTCTGTGCTTCCGGGAAAAGTGACAGTCTCAAACTAACATTAAATTAACAGTGGCCAGCTAGTACTAGTAAATGTCTACTCTAGAGACTATCATTCTTTATATCGCCAACAAACGTTAGGTGGTTTGTGTTTCGCCAGCAACGACCCGGAATGCATCCAGTCGTCCCCTCCTTCCCATGCCTTTGTGTTTAACCAAAACACCGCTGCCAACACTAGTATCCACTATCCACTAACCACCGATATTGGATGTGTCTCCCACCCACGCAGGCAGCTGTGTTTTCCCCTTTCTATGCTTCCACAACAACCCACGCATCCAACTGCTCTCAAACACCTGCATTGCTGATTCCAAAGTATCCTTCTATATTATATGATTAGAGCTTTTTCCTTGCACCTTTCATCATACTTAAAATCAATCTCATGTTAATCCATCGCCGTCATGTAATGTTGTGGATAAGACTTTTTTAGTCTGCCACCAACCTTTCACAGCTGAGTTGTAGTCACATAGAAGAGGCCTGTATAACTAATTTTATCAATTCTGGCCGGTGGTAATGCTTTTGCTAAGCTTGGTAATGAGAACGGTGGCGTCATATATTGTCCAGTAGAACTTCAAGTTCATTAGAAATATCAGAGTACAGTGAGGAAGTTTTCCCTACCCACCAAGTAATGCGGATCACTATTGAATGTAACTTACCATCGCCCACCGTTGTTGTCTCCTCCCCCGCTGCTGCCGGTGCTGCTGTAGGTGCCTCTGGTGGTCCTCCATTCCCCTCCGGGATCGCCTCTGCTGACGGCGTTGCAGCGCCGCTGCCCCCGTCGGCACTGGTGGATGGTACCGGTTCTGCAAAAATAAAAATAAGTAATTAAGTACACCTTTTTAGATGGATGCACAGCCCCCATTGTACTTGTTCACCAAGAACGGAGTTCTGCAAAACAGTTAAGTACAACGTAATCAGTAGTAGTCCACATTGCCTAGTACAGCAGAGTAAGTAACACACTACACATATTAGCATTTATTTGGTATGGTATGGTACCCAAGCTCATCTCATCTATACTGCTACTCTAGTCCTTGGAAAGTTAGACTGAACCATGTAACCTAACCAGTTTGTACATCAATGACATGTCTACAGTTTTGCGCATGCTACCTCACAGCTTGTTGCGCAGTACGAGAAGACGCCTTTGAGGCCGCATGATAGTTCAAAGCATACACCTGAAGAGTTTGGAAAATAGAGGCCCGTATTTACTTTTTGAATGTGGATTGTGGAATCCAGTTTCCTTACAGCCTCAGGTTACACCTTTTTTTTAGCATGACAGCTAAAAAGTTGAATAAATGTATGTAATGTTTTCATACTGTCTAACGTGCACCACTTTTGTCATTATCTTTCGGCAGATGAGAAGATTTCCTGCTACGAAGCAAAGATTTGCAGAGCTTACCAAAAAGAGGCATATGCAACCAGTATACGTTCAATGGTGAGGGGTCTCCGACATTTCCCACATTTCCCTATCGTGCACTGGTAGCTGTACAAATGTAGAATACTTTTTATTGAGCCTTTTTTAACTCTGGATTTTTTCTGGTGGCCCTGCCCTTGACGTATTTGACAGAACAACTTAAAAACATTGATGTTACTTACTTAGTTACTTCTAACAAAATAAAGGTTTTGAAGTACCACATTGACTCGGAAGTATATTTTCAGTGTCTGTTGTCTTGTAGACTTACACGAGAGAGTGAGAAAAAGGGGGTTACTTAGGTTATGGATTGTGTAATAAAAGCATTTGGCATCTTCATATTGGGGTTCAGGAAAGGGGTAATTGAATAATTGACCAATGACTGAGCCCATATAGGTTGTCGTTCATTGAATTGTGGGTTCCTCTGAGTTCTGTGACTGAGGTGTAAGACTGTAAGTAAGTAAGGTCCAACCTGCCTATCAACAACAACATCCAATTTTGGGGTGCATACATAGTTATGTATGTCACTGCATAGAAGAATACCCGCAAGAGTAGTAGTGGTATTCATTACTAACGCTTACAAAATAGTAGACCAACATCTGCATGCATACTTGGTTGGTGTCAATTGGCAAAGAAGAGACATTACAGAGGAAAAAGCATAAGACAGGAGTGGACCCTGTGCCTTCCGCTATTCGATCACAGATTTTTTGAAAAGATTGATACCTTAACTAAAGAGTTAGGTGAAATGTCATTAATCGGTTGGAAAAAAAGCTCCGTTAGAAAGTTAGGGAAATATCATTGTTCCAAAAGAAAACACTGTTGGACTTACTAGGGACAGCAGCAGGATCCTCAGTAGAGGAGCTCTGTGCCTGTGGTTCACGATCACGTTCACCCGCCGACTCGGTCCCAGCCTTCTGCTTGCCCCTGGGTTCTGTGGTTCATGTAAGAAATAATAAAGAAAGAGAAAACATTGAGTGCTGTGAAACATAGACAGCATTTCAAAAACCACTGCTACAACATTAAAAGAAACAAACATTGGTCTACCAAATGACTACTGCCTTGCATGATTCACTGACTAGTGTACTTGGTGAAAACAAATCAAATGTTCCATAAACATTCTGATTGCAGATTACTAAGTAACACAGAGGCAGTAAGACCTGAACAACACCACAGATTCAAGAATGGGGTAATCAATCAATTTTCTGTAAGTAGCCATTTCTTTTTCATTTTTTGCCAGCAAAATGCATAGATCGCAAGGAGGAGACATGCTTAACTTTGTGCATACTAACTAACACGAAATTGTACGTTCATGGCATCATATTTTGTTTTGCTACTGACTGAATGCTACTGCTGCCCTACCCACTCAATAAACAAACTACATCAGTTCTATGGAGGGCTGAGGCAGGGGCGGCTATAGGCTCATGGTGGTCCTGGACTCCTGGCCAGGGAACGTAGGTGGGGGGCCCGGAAGAAGAGGTCGGGGCGGAGCACGGAGGCCAGTGAAGAGGGGGGAGTCAGGGTGTTTGGAAGTGGAACAGAGCCGGAGGCACCAAATCCCTGCCAGGGGCCGCCACGCAAATATGTATCCATCCTCTGAGGATTATTAAATTAGGGATATATATTGGTGGGGTGGCCCCTGGCGTTTGGTGGCCCTGTGCAGTTGCACAGCTTGAACATGCCTAAATCCGGCCCTGGCTGAGGTAAGAAGAACAAAGTAACTTTTGCATTCATTGCCAGAGGAGTATTATTCATGCAGAAGAGAAGGCCGTGAAAAAAAGATACAATATGCATTGCAAACACGTACAATTATCCATCAACGGCTATTTCACTGACGGACAAAGGAAGGACAAGACTCTATTAATAGCATTAACTAACTTCAGTTCTCTACAATAAAGAAAATCTCACACCAATAAACAGCAAAAGCTAGCGCCAAATTGAACACGCAAGAGTCAGTGAAGATGAAGAAGCGCAGCATAGACCAGTGTCATACAATTACAGTAGATATAATAACGGAAATCATCGGAAATGTAACTAGGAGCACCAGTCATCGCGTTACTTATTCAGCCAAGATTTACAAAGATACAACAACAATACTTATACTACTATAGAGATATATTATACACACACTTTTTTTTTTTGGGTAGCCACTCACCAAGACCCACGACCTCGACGCCAAGCATGTCCAACAGGTCCTGCTCCCGGTCCAAAATGTCTGCCCAACGGTGGGTCAGCTGGTGGTGGGTACGCCAGATACCGGAGCAGCGGAAGACTGCCCGGCGCACCTTCACCCACCGCCGGAGACGCTCCTCAATATGCTGGTAGCCGGAGCCGGGCCTGCCACCTGCTGCCAACATCAAGGGGAGGTAGCGCTGGATAAAAAAAACCAGGGCAGCCACCTCCTCCTCCCCAAAAAGTTGGCGGGGCCTCACCCCTAGGGGGCGCATTCTGCCACAAGGCAGCCTAGTTTTTTGGGGCACTGGCGCCTTGCCCTTTGAGCCGCCGCTGCTGCTGGCGCCCTTGACCATGGTTCTGGGTGGAGGGTAGAAGAAAACTAAAAGTTCAAGACAAAAAGGTAGGGGAAAGAAGAAGCAAGGTAAAAGAACAAGAAGGAAGTAAAAAGCAATAGAAAAGTTGTAAAAGTAGAAATAAAATGAAAAATATAAACCTAGGCACAGAGAGAAATAGGTAATAACTAAAGAAAGTTAGAAAAAGTGGGTAAAAAGACAAGGATTAAAGAGATTTTAACAGGATGCAAAAGTAGGCCCAAAACCATAGCCAGAGTGTGTGATCCAAGATGGCTGCGCCCATCGCGACCGCATGGGTAGGTTCGCGCGATATTTAGCGCGATCACGCACTTTTGTAGTGCGAACGAGAAGATGAGTTCCCGAACATGTCTTGCACAACGCGACCACGTTAATTGTGACCCGGAACAGGAAATAAGGGAACGCAAGCAGGCGGGACAAACCTCTGGGGTAATTTAGCGCGCTAGCCATCCCGAGCATGCAGGCAACGCCCCGAACACGCGCACCGCGCTCCCGAAGACGAAAAACGGCGCGCGAACGGGCCCAGCAAGCAACTCCGCATGCTTGCGGAGCTACGCGTAGTTCGCGGAGTGCAACTACGTCTTCGCGTAGCTCCGCGGAGTCCGACTCCGCGAACTACGCCCAGGGTTAATGTGTGATAGTAATGTGATTTAATCAAGACCACAGGTGAACTACTCCACTGACACAATGTCCATGTCTGTCCACAGGAGAGTCATCGCACAGCACTGCAAAGGAGAGGGAGGAGAGGGCACCAACAACAAAGAGGAGGGAGAAGATGAGAGAAGAAGCTGGTGCCAGTGGAATGCAGCAAGGGAAGACCACAGCGCAGGCAGCCAAGACACCTGAGCAAACAACCACACCACAGCCTCAGTCACCTCTTTTGTTTGGGACTCAGGAGTCAGTAGCAGCAGCACTTTCCCCCACACCAACAGCACCGTCACCTGTGCAGGGAAGGGCAAGGCGGCTTGATGTGCCCCCTCTCTGCATTCTTGAAACATCTGAGGAGGAAGAGGAGGAGGGTGACATGGCAAGCAATTCACCAGAGTCAGCCAACGCTGAGCAGCAGCCCACTCCAAGAGCTGGGCGGGCCAGTGTCCGAGGCCGAAGGGCACGGGATAGAGGTGAAGGGCAGGATGTTGAGGGGGTCTTCTGTGGTCTGGAGGCCACCATGGTGAAGGTTCAGTGCCTGCAGGCAAAGGCAATGATGGCAGTTCAAAGGCAGGTGCGCAGCATTAACATCAAGATGGAAACATGGACAAGGGCATAGGGAACATTTCGCACAGCATGCAGTCACTGGCAAATGGCATGACAGACATGACCCAGTGCATGACTGTCCTGTGCGACAAATTGTATAGGGACCACTTGGAGAGGTGCAAGGATCGTGTGGGTTTGCGGCAGCAGACCAAAGCATTAAGCCGCTTTGCCACTGCAACCTCCCTGCTGTGCAGACATTCTGTAGCAATGCAGGATGCAATTGTGCACTGCTGCACTGATTTATATAGGGGGATGGTGCAGACACAGTTGTGGGTGAAAGTGAAGAATCCACCAGCAGGAGTGGCGCAAGCACTCCTGTTCCTGAAATGCGTAGAAGCAGCAGGCGACAATCCACAGAGCCAGGCAACACCGAAAGTCTTGAAACCCAGCCACGTCAGTCCCACCCTGTAATGCGTGGACACAAACGTTAACTTTGCCCTCAACCCACAGGACAGGTCACAGTGGGGTTAACTGTGACCACCCAGTCATGAACATTGATATTGTGTTACCATTGTGTGGTATGATTTGAATGGTGTAGTGAAAATTAAAGTACGTACTTCATGATCTTACCCTGTCTGTGTCTCATTACTTACTTAGAAATATTGCAGTGTGATCTCTGCCCGTCTTAGTCTCCCATCTGTTGCTGGTGCTGCTACTGTTCTGTGTCATCATCAATGTCCTCATGATGTGTGATCTCCACCTCTGTGCCTTTCTTGGTGGCAAGATTGTGTAACATGGCACAGGTCGCAATAATTTTGCAGCACAGGATTGGAGTATACTGGCGTGCCCCTCCACTCTTGTGGAGGCAGCGAAACGTGCTCTTGAGGAGTCCAAATGTGCACTCCACAACTTTGCAAGTAGATCTGTGAGCCACATTGTAACGCCTCTCACTCCTGGTGGATGGGTTGAGGTAGCGGGTAAGCACAAAGGACCGCAGGGCATATGCACTATCGCCTAGGGGGGAGAAAGTGTGCCATTAGTTGCATTATCATGATACATTCATCTACTATGACTGTCAGGGTGTGTCAAAGACATTTACCTAGCAGGTATCCATCCCCAAAGTCTCCTGCGACTAGGCGTGTGTATGTCCCACTATTCTGGAATATGTACGAATCATGGGTACTCCCAGGGAATTTCGCCACGATGTCTGTAATGATGTTGCCATTGATGGAGTGCGTTGACTTCCGGTTCCTGTATATGTGTTCTGTGGCTGCAGGTGCTCAGAGTGGTATGTGGGTGCCATCTATGCAGCCTATCACGTGAGGAAAGTGTGCCAGTTGATACAAATCAGTCTTGGTCTTTGCAAGTTCCACAGGTGTGTCAGGGAATGAAATATAATGCTCCATCCTCTGCATCATGGTGTCAAGGAACCTCCTGAAGAAATGGGACAGGCAGCTCTGGGACACACCACCTACTGCAGCTATCACACTTTGGTAACTACCAGAGGCAAGCAGGTGTAGGCTGCAGAGCACCTGCACATGGGGTGGGATGGCGTGCGCCCTTGGTGTTGGGTGCTCCAGGAGTGGGTGCAGGTCCCTGATCAGGTTCAGGATGGTTTTGAGGAGTAGCCTGTACCTTTGAAGTATTTCTGGCTCTGTCTGTTGAAAAAGTGTTATCCTCTGCCTGTACACTTGCTCTTCCCTTAGCCATTCCCTTTCCCCTGCTGCCTGTAGTCTTTGCCGCCTGGCTATGGCATAGAAAGCCGCCATTCTGGGTACACTGTTTCATTTTGGGGGCTTATTTTATAGCCTGCACCTGGTTACCACCTGCTTTCAATACATGGTAAATACTGACTCCTAAATACCAAATTTCCTTAAATTCGGTATTTTTCTGGTTTCCTACATCACCATGGGCATTTTTTACCATTTCTTATGTACCGATTCGGTAAATAGGAATTCGGTAACTGTGGATTCGGTATATTCCGATTCGGAAAAATACCGACTCATATTTTCCGATTTGGAAAGATTTACACTCCTCCATCTCATTTTCTGGATACCTGTCGGTAACGGTCAAAATTACTGATTTTCGGCCATTACCGACTGGTATTGGGTGACCTACATATGGCCCTAAATGCAGTACGATAAGAATGGCAGCAGCCAGTAGCCACACAGTTTCTATAAGTTTGTTGCAACCGTCCTCCTAAGGAAAGATTTTCGACCCAAACAACTCGAGCAGGCTGAATCGAATAAAGAGTGCAAATGACTAAAATTACTCCAGCATAATTAAAATCTTGTCCAGGCCTACTTTCCACTTACGAATCAAAAGACCGATTTACCTACGCAAACACTATCTACCACTAAATACTGACAAATCTGACTCTAAAAACTCACAAACACGTTCACCTCAACAAGTCACTAATAGCAGTACATTGACATTAGGACTGCAAGTTATTTGTTCTTCTGAGATACTCACCTCCTCACAAAGCTCTTTTCTTGCTTCCCTTACAGACTCTACTGACCTTTAAACTTTTCTGAACTTGGCTACCCATTTCTCTCTTCAAACTCTGCTGGGCGCTTGCCTCTTAATACTCTCCTGAACTTTTCTGTCCATGAACTCTGACAAAACTATTTGCTTGAACCTTTTCTAACAGGTAAAAACTCATTTATTTGCTTTATCTCAATTGTTCAAACTATACAGAACATTGTCAAGCTCTCCTGACCTGATTCTTTAAACGTTGCTGAACAGCTCTTATCTTTGAACTGCCCTGTACTTTTTCCTCTCCAGCCATTTGTGAAATTTCAACTTTGCCCCACTTATGCAAGCTCGGTTGAATTTCAGGTTATGCCCTGGCTTCTGGCCTGGATTTAAAAAGCTGCTGTTGACACATCTGGTACACATATTCACAACATTGTACATCTATCTCAGGTACTGCCTCTGTTATGCAATGTGCATGATATTCATAGTAAAGGTTTGCAGGAAGCAGAAGTTAGTCAAATTCACAAACTAACACAAGTGAGATGAGACAAGATTTTCTGAACATGTTCTGTCGCAGTGGAAATGGCAACATGTGTGCTAGTAAATTTGATTTTAGGAGAAAAATGTGATAAAAAGATACTTTACTTTTGTATGCATACAACACTACTACTACTCTTTGTTTGCATTACAACTAGTTTTAGATGTTCACACTTGTATACCCAGGTATGATGCGAATTCGGCAAGTCAGATCGTGGAGTGGTTGAGTTAAAAGAAAAATAATAGTTTGTTATTTACTATTGTGTTTAGTTGCATTAAAAATGATATGAATGGATCGTACATGTCCTAGCTGGGCATGCCTGTTTCTGCAAGTTTTCACCTTGGACTTGGTTGTTTTTACGTCTTTGTGGGATGGTTCATTATTCACCTACCCTTATTAGAGCATGACATGCAATTTGCAGTTCATATTTTATATTGGCCTAGCTGGGATTGCATATTCTCAGAAATTAAACATTTTTATTTTCATTTTTATTTCATTTCATTTTGATTTTTTATTTATTGTAATATATTTGTTGGCATGACATTATTTTACTTCTTATTACCCAGTTGGCCATGCGTGCTTTTGCCCACTTGTCCATGATTATTTGTATACATTTTCAGGGATGGTTTATAGCATTACTTATCTACTTTGATTAATTCATTAATTTATATGTGCCTTGTTGGAATCACGTTTCCAGTAACAGTTTATATATATTGCTTATTCTAAAAAAAATCAATTATTAATTTTGTATAATTTGTATTATTGGTTTATTCAGGCAAGAGTAACATTAAGAAATTGGGATTATATGCCCACTGGGTCAACACTGTCGCTGATATATGTTGATGTTGATGATTCTTCCCATATATTACATATGTCCATTTTGAAGGAATGTTTAATTAATTAACAAATTCTTTAATTTTATTTAAGAATTTTGAAAGTTGTTACTATTTTTAATCATGTCAGAAAACAGACTGCAAAATGATGTTCCATGCTTACGCATCAGCTGTTTATGAAAATGTAATGTACATATTCCACTCCAAAATGACTGACATTTCACTTGATATGATAAGGAAAATTAAGATATTGTCCTTTGTGTATGTTTATACACATTATATTGTTATTTTTGTAACCATCCCACTCTTGAACAATGAGAAAGGCCTTTGGCCGAAACTCGCCGGGTAGAAGTCTTCAAGCAAAAGCTCTCGAAGAGTGTCTGCATTTGTCTTTTAGGTTACGAAGGACCTTTTTTGCATATACATATGTATATATATATTCACTGAAAAAAACATAGGTTTGAGGCAGGTTATAATTAGGAATTATCATTTAAAAACCTTTTGATGACATCATCCAGTGAATGTGGTTTGGTTTGTTATTTATATAATTATTATATATATAGGAATCTGCATTGAAGACTTGGTGGATGTAGAAGTGTCTGGATGGAGGATTTACTACTACTGTGATTGACTGTGTAAGTGAGTAATTTAAAGTGTCTCACTAAATATATTGGATAGTGATTTAACTGGGTGAATATTTGTTTCTTCTCTGTGTCTTGTTGTGTAAACTACTGCATAAGTTGGTTACTAGGTATGTGAAACTCTATATTAGTTTTTAATTAGTTAAGAGAGCATTTGTATGAGAGAGTATGTGTGTGTAGTTGGAGGGAAGGTGTGTGACTGTCTAAACATGTATAAATAGTTCATTGAATACATATATGATGTTAAGACTGTATGTGAAAACAGTTGTTTTGGGTGAGTGAATCTCTTTATGGGTGTGTTGATGAGTAAATATACATCTCAATGATATATGTAGAAATATAAAAGGCAATGTATGTGACAGTTGTTGTATATAAATAAGTATACATAAGACTCAGTGATTGTATGAGTGACCGTATTGAAAACTGTATACTTGTAATAGTGATTTTATAACACACTCAGTATGAGTTATTATCTATATGAATAAATAAAGTGGTGTTTGTATAAGTGTGTAGCTTAGTAAATATAAGTATGGAAAGGGGCGACCACTCGGTCCCCCCGAACGTATGGATGGGTGCCCCGATCCCCCCGAGAAACCATTTTGGGCGGGAGGCGTGGCTCGGCTGGTATGCCCAAAGTGGCGTAGCCGGGGCGCGCCCTTTCCCGCCCAGGAGGGGTTGTCGAAACACTCGCACGGAAGACCACGCCCAGTAGGCGTACCTGAGGAGGGTCCCCGCCCTCCTGCAGACGGATAAATAGAGCGGGAATCCAAAGAAGCGTCCTCTTGTTCCTGTGCTCTGAAGGCTGCACCAACTCGTTGCTCGTGAGGCCTCGACGGAACAAGCGGCAATTTTGAGAACTTGTAATCTTGTTGTTTCTCTTTCAGTTATTTGGAGTGCGAAGGATCTGAGACCTCGTTGATCGACTAGAGCGGAGTAAACGAAGCTATGGCCGGCAAAAAAGCAGGAAAGAGCTCCGAGTTGGAGAAGGTACTGCGCACCTTGTCGAACCGAATGGCGATCATGGACCGAAAACTCGGTAAAGTTGACTCGATCGGTCGAGGTTTGGCTGAAGTTAAAAAACAGTTAGCGGCCCAGAACAGCTCAGGCCGTCCTAAGAAGGTAATAGGCCCGGCCTTGCCGGGAGTCGTCCCTGAGGGTAGGGGAAAGCGTACTAAGAGGAGGGCGGTTTCCGGGGAGGATCCGGTTCCTGAGGTGCCCCCAGTCGCCCCCATCACACCGGCGGACAGCCCGGTACCGCGTCCAGATATAGGCTTACCAATCCCGGTTGTAATTACCCCTGTTAATGATGAGGAGATGCCCCCGGAACTAGCCATCCAGTTAGCGGCAGTGTTACCCTGGCTCAAGAAGAAAGCGGGGGGGGCAGTGGCTGCGGGAGACCCGGCCGAGGAGGCTAGACAAATAATCGAGCAGTTACGGCAGTCGAGAGAAGCCGGGACGGCGAATGTTCCTCTTGTTCCCCCACAGGTGGTGCCAGGAGTACCTACGGTTAGCCGGGAAAAGGCGGCAGACACGACGGTTGAACCCGGTAAGCACACATTGCCAATGGCAGGGGAAGGTTCGTTACCTTCAAGGCGCGAAAGGGTGGCTCAGCACATTTCTGCGGCCACAAAGGAATTGATATGGGGGGAAAAATATGTGAATATGTTTTCATTGTTGACTGACCATCGCGAGATAGAATATGCAAAATCCCAGAAAGATTTATGGCTCCCCAGTGTATGGCGGGCCAAGATGGCGGAATTTAGGGTCGATGAGACCGTAGCGAACTGGGTAAAAGCCTTTTCGATATTTACGGCAGTCATGGGTGAACGAAAGCCGGAAGTGCTGACCGAGTTGTCCTGTTACCAGAATAGGATTATGGATTTTTATATCATGTATGAGGGGGACGAGTGGAAAGGATATGACATGAAATTCCGAAAAGCAAAAGAGTTTGATGCAACTTTGACCTGGGACTGCCTCGACTCGGTGTCATGGCACAAGCAGCTCTTGCCTGGTGCGGCTGGTACATCCTCGCCGGGCGGGAGCGGGTCGGGGTCAGTTCGCCAAAAGCCTGCAATGCCCTTTCGAGCAGGCGCCGGTGGGGAATTTCAGCCCAAGACCGGCGGAAATGGCGGCAAGCGGGGGGTTTGTTGGGGCTTCAATAGAGGCAACTGTAGCAGGCCCCAGGGAACATGTAGGTTCAGGTATGCGTGTGCGGGCTGTGGGAACTCCTCACACCTGGAGAGTAGCTGTAGATCTAAGAACAGCGGAACGGGAGGAAAAGGGGGGTCTAAGAAAGAGTGAGGTGATGCTTGGGAACCGATTGCCTACACCTGTCAATATCATGGCCCTGACTCCTTGGTTGAACAAATACCGTGATCATGTATCCGCCGGGGTGTTGAGGAATGGATTCCTATATGGCTTCAACATCCCGGCGGGGGATATTCGGGGGGACTCTTTTTGTAAAAATCAGTTATCTGTCCAACATAACCCAAGCGTAGCAGCAAAGAAAATTTCCAAAGAAGTCAGCTTGGGGCGGGTGGCGGGGCCTTTTCATTGCCCGCCGGTGGCGGATTTCGTGTGTTCCCCATTAGGGGTAGTTCCAAAGAAAGACCCAGGGGAGTTTAGACTCATTCACAACTTGTCTGCCCCAAGGGGTTCCTCAGTGAATGACGCCATTGACCCGGATATTTGTTCGGTGCGGTACGCATCGTTCGACGATGCCGTGGCCATATTAAATCACCTGGGCCCCGGAGCACTGATGGCGAAATTGGACATCGAATCGGCATTCAGGTTGCTCCCGGTACACCCGCGAGACCAGCGCTTGCTAGGTTTTGCGTTTCAAGGGAGTTATTACATGGATAAATGCATGCCTATGGGTTGCTCCATTTCTTGTGCCTATTTTGAAATGTTCAGCTGTTTTTTAGAATGGGCATTCACCGAGGCCACAGGGCATAGGCACGTTATGCACTATCTAGATGATTTCCTGTTCTTGGGAACGTCCGGCAATACGAAATGTGCGCAGGCGCTGCAGGACTTCTGCACCCTCATGCGGGAGTTCGGAGTCCCATTAGCACCAGGTAAGACGGTTGGACCATCTACTTCACTCGAGTTTCTGGGAATTGAGCTCGATTCTGTGGAAGGATGTTTCCGTTTACCGATGGAAAAGGTGGCCAAGTTTAGGGCTTCCTTGACGCAATGCCTGGGCAAGGAGAAAGGGACCCTGCACCAGTTACAGCAAACAGTGGGTCAGCTTAACTTTGCCTTAAGAAAGTTGCATTGGTGTGTCAATGCATTCAAATATTGTACTTTACAGTGAGTGATCAAAGGTTATACTAGTGTATGATGAGGTGCATCTGATTGTCACGTGCATGATGTAATCAGTGTTGTCATTTGAGATATCATCAGTGATGTCATCTGTGATGTCACTGACCATTTCTTGAATGATGTAATATGTGATATCATCAGCAGTGGATTGCGGGTGCGCAAGTTATTCTTAGTACAACTAACTATAACTGAGGAATTTCAATGGTTTTGTATGAGTGAAATGTCCAGCTAACTATAACACCCCTGAAACCTATGTTTTTTTCAGTGAATTTCTAAGGTTTTTTAAATGTAATTCCTAACTATAACCTGCCTCTAAACTATGGCTTTTTCAGTGAATTTCTAAGGTTTTTGAAATGATAATTCCTAACTATAACCTACCTGAAACCTATGTTTTTTTCAGTGAATTTCAAAGTTTTTTAAATGTCAATATCGAACTACACTATCCCTATAACCTATAGTGTTTGTTAAGTAAAATTAAAATACACATGCATACCTTTTATAGTAAAAACAAACCTAACAGTAGTGTTTTATAACTTATAATTATACCTCCTGGTTGGATGGTATTTATTTATTGGACATTTCCAACTATATTTATCCATTTTTTTTTAAAATAATTGTATGTGTATTTACCCATATATATATATATATATATATTTCCAATTTTGTAAAAAAATGAATCTGAAATTGGTATATTTCCACATTTATTTTACTGATAAATATGCACTCATGGCTGAAAGACTGACCGTTTTCACTCATGTAAACACTCTTAGATGATAAACTATACTCAACCTGTTTGCTATGAGAGGGTGAGAGTCCTACGGCTCCCGTCCTCCCATAGCAAATTTAGTTTGGATTTTGAAAGACAGAGTGTAGTGTAGTTCCTATTTCCCTTATAGGTTCTGCGCATTGGAATAACATACACAATAGGCTTGGCATAGGACTGAGGTCTGTATGCCCCTATTATGTATATTAAACTTAATTACTGTGTACCAGCTAGCTCAGAGGCCACTAGAAACTTTTTGACGACAAGAAGGGAATAGCTTCTGGCAACCACATAACATAAAACCCACATCCCTCAGGATCATGGAAACAATATACTACTTTTCATTCAGTCACTCATCTCAGAGAAGTACTTAGAAGAAACAGTTGGGTGTGTTTACAATAAAATTTATTGCACAGTTGTTATTCTAGTACTGGTTATATGTGCTGCGACTACTGTTGGACAGTAGCAGAGAAATGGCCAGCAGTGCAGTTAAATAAAAAGGCATTGTTCTACCATTTTGCAATAGTAATAAACACATACATGAAATACAGAATGCATTCAGATAAAGCCTATACCCCTATGATGCCTAACTAGATGTACCAAAGTATACCTAGCATGTGTGTAGGTCTTTAGAGAGCCAAGAATCCCCCTAGGATTTAGTCTAACCCCATTACCTTAGTGGGACTTCATCCTGATATCGAGCTGGACAGCCACGGTTGGGTGATGGACCTCTGCCAGCTGGAGCTGCGGCATTATGCAGGTTGCAGTGTCTCAGGCAGAGTGTCAGCATGGAATCCTTGGTATCCTCTCTTTGCTTGGGCAAAGGGAGGTATACTTATACCGGATAGGTGCCTTGGATTGACGCAAAGTTGGTCAGAGGAAGATGAGATCTTGGAAAATGGGGCTGTTTCCAAGAATTTTTTGTGACGTTGGTTAGTCACTGTTGGACATGGCGATTATGTATTCAGGATGTACCGTCTTCTGTGCGCAAAGCACCCTGATCAGATAAGGGACAGCCTCTGTTGCTCGTTATTTTAAAGGGAGGGCTAATCTAGGTGAAAGGGCATGCCTGTCTCTGTGGCACGAAGGATTTGTGCCTCTGAAACAGAGCACCTATGTTAGGGCCTCAATTTAGTTTATAACAAGAGCAGTGAAATCTGTTCTCACTTTCAAAATCCATACCAGATTGCTTTTCCACATGCAAGTTAGCATCTCCCCATGTGGAAAAGCAATGCCGGCTCCCGAAGGACGCAGGAAGCTGGCGGGACCGTGTGGGCATTGTGGCTCGCCCCAAGGTCCCCCAATTTTTTTTATAAGACCCAGGGGATAGGGTCCCCGGAGATATTAGAAATTACTGATTGGGGCTATTTTTTATGGTAAAATTAGAAGTTGCCCACAGTGTGGCCCCCTGGAGTGCACGTGCTGGATGCACGACTCATAATCTGTAGGGTGCACGACTCCAGCGCCTTTTGTGCACAACTTCTACGAGTTTGAGAGACGGTATTGCTTTTCCTCATGGGGAGCTACTAACATGCAGCTCCCCATGTGGAAAAGCAATCTGGTTTGGATTTTGAAAGTGAGAACAGATTTCCTTGCTATGGGAGGTCAGGAGGGGCACCCTGGGACACCGCAGGAGCCTGCCCTCCCATCATACATAAAGCCCCGGGGATTGGTGGTCCCGGGGGCTTTGGAGACCTTGCAGCCCCCCAACCACTTTTATTTGTAGCCCCAGGGGGTGACGGACCCTTGAGTGCACCAGGAGGGGAGCCACGCAGTCCCCCTCCCATGATATATAAAGCCCCCAGCGGTGGTGGTCCCCCTGGCTTTGGGGACCTTGGACCCCTCCCCCACCATTTTTTTTTTTAGCCCCTGGGCGTGACGATCCTCTGAGCTGGGGGGGCCCCTCTGAACCCCCCATAAAATGTAATCATTTTGCCCCAGGTATTTAATTATTAAAAAAACATTTTTTTTTTTAACTGCAGAGTTCGCGCACCTAACACGCACCTGCTGAGTCTTTTAAAAAAAAATGTTGTGGGCCTTGGGGGTCCTTCTGGGACCCCCTAAGCAGGTCTAGAGGGTAAAGGTATTTCTACCCTGCCCCCTTTCTACGTTTTGCACACATATTCCACTGACTTCTCAGCCTAGCTTAAACTGAGGTACAAAATGGCTGCCAACAGTTCCTGGTTTCGAATGTTGACAACCACTTGACAGCAGATTAGCATTCAGCGCGTGATCAGAAGGGTGCGCTTACAATACTCTCACTGTGCGCTCATAGTCCGCGGATCCCCCGCGACCATAGATATATAAATGCTTTTAACTGTAATTTTCTCAGGAACTACTGAACAGATTGACACCATTTAAGCAAAAGGCACAAGTCTGAAATGAGGATTACCTCTTTGCCAAATTTGGTGTAATTCCTTTCAGCAGTTTGGGCTGTAGCTGTGGCTAAAGGTCCTATGAGAAATTGCATGGGGAAAACGTGTTTTGGGACCCCCCTTTTTTCTCTGCTCCCACTTGACGAATCACCCCTAAACTTTCAGGGAACGAGTGGACCCAGTGCTTAATTTGTTCCGGTGCTTTCCGGTGCTTAGCACCAGCACTTATTCTTCAGGGCCGGGTCTATACTATGCGTCTGAACATCATATGGCATTGAGTTAAAGTAAACGTAAAATGACCTCCCTGACACACAGCAGACGCTGTTGTTTCTCCCCCGAGCCTCCGGTAAAGAGTTTTGAGGCTGCGAGAGCCAATGATAGAAAGATTGCAGCTCCATTCATGATGCGACTATTAGGCCCGATTCCAGCTATGTCCATGGTGCAAATATTAGGCTCCTTCGTTCAGTGTTGCCCGGTGGGCGGGACACTGAAATTGGGCTGGATTTTGGTTCTTCTGGTAGGGGCTGTGCTCGCAGCGTGCATACATTAATTTCAAATTGCCATGCCCTGCCAGACACAAACCAGACAGTACCCATCAGTTCAGGTCGACGTCGATGGCTGGCAGCAGCAGCAGGCCTACCACCAGTAACAGTAAGTAGCCAAATCAATGCTGCTCACTTGCTAATAAACATATTTACACACGCAGCTGACACTACACTTTCACATGCAGCGCCGGGCCACCGCCGCACACGTTTGCACTAACCGCCATTTCCAGCTTGCCACTGGTAACTAAATACATGGCCCTTAGAAGCAGACAGTGATTGCGGCATGGTGGCTGACTAGATTAAAACAGTTCTCCAGCTACACCTCCAGATTCTAGAGTAGACTACACTTCAGGTGACACTCATACCTTCGGTGTCCGAAAAGGACTTTCATTTTCTAGGAAAAAAAGCCTGCAACGCAAATGGATTTTAAAAAAATATGCAAATGCTAGTTTTCCCATCATTGCACTGTGTCATAGTAATGTTTCTCCTATTCATCCGCTGGTGCAAAGCTACTTGACTCAGGGCTGCAATAAAACGGACCCACAATGGCTCTGCTTTGTTCTGCAGAGCATTTACTGCGAAAAAACGTTTACAAATTAAGTGGCAGCTGCTGAAAGTGCCCATAACGGAAAAAAGGTACACACTTTAATATAAACACCAGCAACTGGATTAAGGTTTCCACAGCCAAAACTCCTCGTGTTGGCAACGCCGGAGTTGTTAGGAAACAACAGGTGGTATGGCCTGAGAACCTGTCCCCAGCACCACATCCTCACCTCCTTCTCCCAGCCCAGCCTGCAATGCTCAATGCACCAAACGTTGTTAAACCAAACTCCACAGTGCAGAGGCAGTGCCCCGGCTCTCCCTCCCCTCACCCTCCCCTCATAACTCGAGCTGTGCTTAAATATCGGCCTCAAAGTGCGGAACAGAAATGAGTTGTCAGCTTGTTTCTCTTGCGGGCTAGCAGGCAGGACATCACTGCAGGGCGGAAATGATTGAGGGTTACCCTGGGCCTGATTCTTTGTGAGTGCCCCTGTGCTTGCTTCTAAGAGTCGGTGTAAAGCATGGTAAACCTGTGAGCACTTCAACACTAGTGATTTGGGGCACCTGGTTTCTGGCCAATGCAGACTTGTCAGGCTAACCTGCATTGTCCTTTTTCTTCAGGTGCTCTTATATCGCAGCTGTAAAACTAACACGTCTAACACTATAGAGTGGGCTTTGAGTCCACCCCTTCAACCACTGTCTTTCTTCGGCTAGCCTCATTGAGCCATGGGCTTGAGACTTTTTAAACCACATCTTGCCTCAATCCTGCTGAGTAAACATCTCTCACCCAATGTTATTGGCTGCCTCATTGTACCCCCCCTGCCTCTGCTCCAGGTCTTGCATTGAGTTGCATAAAGGACTACATTACAACTGTTACCCTCTCTGCCTGCTCCCACTGGAATATTCCCAAGTATCTCTCTTTAATGTAGTAATTCCCCTTGTGTAAGCAAATTAAACCCCGATCTACTGCCTTTGCTAATGTTTGTGGTACTTACCCTCTACTGCTCACCTTCCCATCATTGCATTACCTTTGGATATGTACATTTTAATTTTTGTTAGCCAACATCAAGGAAGAGTAGATATAACTGAATCTAGAGGAAAGTGAGTGTAGACTGACAGGGGAGCAGGTCGCAAGGACACACCCCTGATCTTAGGAAGAGTTCTAGCACATCAGTCAATGTGCTAGCCATAGGGCATCGAAACCCTCAGGAACTTCCATAGAGTGCACCTGGAGCTGGGTGTATCATGGGTGTTGCCTGCGTTCCATTTACATGACCTCTGGTGCTCATCATAGTAGTCTCCGAGGGCACCAATGTGGCCTTCTTAGCAAAGAACAAAGCTAGCATACGGCATACATGGAAAGGAGCTGATCTCTCCAGCAAGACAATGACGGGAACAGTTGTCGCCACTGTGCAGGAAGATCTTGCCACCGTGATGTTCTCAATGTGATGTGGGGTAGGTAGGCGTGGCTTATCAGATCAAGGAGTGGATGAGTGTCTTTAGTAATAGGAAACTGTAGGGCAGGGGAAAGGCACCATTGTAATGTGGAGAGGAGTCAGTAGGTGATGGAGGGTAGTCACTTACTTGGTATGAAGTGTGAAGTTAACCGAGTCAGAGACGTGGTATCTCAGTGGAGAGTTTAATTTGCCAGGTAGTGAAATCCTTCTGCTCTCGTCGCAGTTCACCATTCCCTCAGTGACAATGACACCCTCCGCATAGCTGTCAAGGTTTCAGATTCCTATGAGTGCCATTTTCATAATTTCTGTCATTTCAGTGTAATTATGCGTGGCATTTCAACGACTATGAATGACACTTTCTGGAGAGAAAAATAAAGCAATGAAGATGAGAGAAACTTGTAAATATCAGACATTGCACCCATTTGTGCATTGAGATTGTCTGACTTTTATGTTTTGAGCTAAATCATCACCCTTTATTAAAGCATCCGCTACATTATGCTCCCAAACAGGGAATTGCATGTCCATGATTGTTCAACACCTTTGAGCGATGTTTGTAATTTTTAGGACAAGGTTATGCTGAAAATATACTCTATTTTGCTCCGGAGCTAAAATATTTCTCTAGTGTGGTCTGCAACAAAACCGGAGTCCAAAATATCTATAATACTTTAGGCTTCCTACTCTTAATCCCTAAATTCATTACATTAAAGTTTCTTTTCAAATGTGTATGTCTGGAATCGCCTATCAAAACCTTACTATGAGGAAGGCTCCCTTGCTGAAATTCAGATCTGGTATTACATCTGACTTTTACCAGTTCCAGTTGCGGATGTGGGTTGGGGTCAATAGAGTAAGTGGGTTGAGCCAGTGGAGGAAGTGGGTGGAGCTGGGAAATGTAGGTGGGGCTTCCGACAAATATTTGAGCACCTGCACTTCATATTTTACAAATTAAGCACTGAGCGGACCGGATCTAAACGTAAGTTTTGAACATTTCGCGAAGATTCATCAACCGGCGCCAAAGTTATTCTAAATAGAATGTTGCGGAATTCCTATGGAAAATAGGTCCTAACTATAACTGGCGACCGCCGGTAGGTAATATATATATATATATATATTCAATAAAAAAAACAAAGGTTAAAGCTTAGTTATAGTTAAGGTTTATTTTCCTTATACAAACCATGTGTAAACTGCATAAACTTTTTAAAAAGTCTGAAGTTATAGTTCTGGCTTTAATTTATGATTTAATCCACTACCTTTCAAATTATTATAAGTATTGGCCCTCATTATAAGTTCTCTTCAGCTTACTAACAAGACAACACTATCTAAAACTCACCACGCTACCATTTACTGTGTTGTGTTAAATAAAGTCATTTGAGAAGTTATAAGTGTTGTTATGCATGTTATGATTTCAAATGCTATAAATGGTGCATACAAATGTATAAACAGTGCATGGAAAAAGCATACGTTGTAGTTAATACTGTGTGGCTATTGAGGTGACAAGACTGTGTTCGGGGTGTGTGACTCATAGTAAATTTGAAGGTGGTGTGTAAATTATAAATTTAAGTTATACATATTACTATCCAGTTTTTAATGTTTGGGTATTTTAAGTTGGGTTTGTTTAGAAATCGAACATAAGGTATTGCTACCTATAAATTATCCTTAAGCTTTGTTTCTTTCATTGTATGTTATTAGTTTTCATTTTTTATTAAAAATGTGTTTCAAATTAATACATGCATTATCATTGACTTGAGTGTCATGAGTGTAGTACAGTACAGTGAAGGAGAGTCTCATAGAGTCTAGTGTCGCAGAGTGGAGTACTGTAGAGTGTAATAGAGTGACGTAGAGAACAGTGGAGTGATGTAGCATAAAGTGGATTAAAGTGTTGTACAGTAGAGATGCCTAGTTTATCATATCAAGGCGTGGAGTATCATAGAGGGGATCGGCTTGTTGTACAGTGCAATGGTGCATCGAACAGTAGTGCTGAGTGTTGTACAGTGGAGTATTGTCAACTGGAGTGTCATGAAATAGAGAGTGGTGGAGTGGAGTGTCATCAAGCAGAGTGTTGGAGAGTGGTATAGAGTATAGCAGAGTGCTGTAGAGTGTATTGGCATAGAATAGAGTTCAGTGGAGTAGAATTTTGATTAGTTCATTGTTGCTGAGTGTAGTGCCATGTAGTAGTGTGGTGAAGAATCGTGTGCAGTGTAGTATTGTACAGTGGAGCATCATTATTTGTGAGAACACAGCGTATGGTAGAGTAGGGAGTTATAATTAGTGTTGTCTGGTTAGCGAGCTGAAAAGATTGAGTAACGAGGTCCGCTCCTAAAAATAATTTGAAGGTGGTGGATGAATTGTAAATGAAAGTTATAACTATAACTATTTCATTTCTAAAGTTTGTATAGTTTAAACTTGGTTTGCTGAGGTAAAATATGTTTTCCTGACTATAATTAAGCTTTAACCTTTTTTTTTTTCTATGAATCTCAATTTTTATAAAAATGTGCTTCAAATCTTAGGGCCCAATTCAAAGAACTAACTTAAGACAAAATCCTAAACTTACTACTTTTGGTATTCACAGAAGTTAGGATTTTGTCTTAAGTTTGACTTAAGACAGACTTATGACAGCCTTAAGTTAGGATTCTGTCTTAAGTCTGTCTTAAGTCAGTCTTAAGACAAACTTAAGACAAAATCCTAACTTCTGTGAATACCAAAAGTAGTAAGTTTAGGATTTTGTCTTAAGTTAGTTCTGTGAATCGGGCCCACAGAGTTTAGTGTCACGGTGAAGAGTTGTTATGTAGAGTGTTGTACATTAGAGTCTGTTTTCATAGACTGGAGTACTGCAGAAAGTAATCAAGTGGAGTAGAGTAGAGCGTAGTAGTGTATTTTGCAGTGTAGTAAAGTGTCTTAAAGTGTAGTCCCGGTCAGAATTTGCATAGCTGCAAGGAACTCTGTGAAGTGGAAAAAGACACTGCCACGCCATATGGAGCACCACAAACGGGCAAACTCCACAGTGTGCGTGACGTTTGAGTTATGTCAAAACAATGTATGTTCTCGGTTGGAAGTCTTGTGTAAATTGCACCACACAGATTGCATGGGCGCAGTCTTCTTGTTTTCAGTCTGATTATGGTGCAGGGGCCTACTTTCATTGTCAAAGTCAAGTTTATTCAAATGTTCAGTCTTTTAAAACCATTACACAGTACAAGTTCATTTTCACTTCTTCAAGTGTCCTTTAAAAAGCGTTAGTAAAAAGAATAGAAATGTTTGTTCATTGTTCAACACTTAAAAAAATCAAGACCCGATTATATTGTCCATAAAATGCTTCATCCCTATCCTCATCATAAAAACCATTTTCATCATAAAACTGTATATTAGGTTGTTTGATTTTCTTCTGCAACTCTTCCTCATTTTTTTCAATACAAATTTATGAATTTAACCCCCCTGCAGACCAGAGGAGTCGAAGACCCACCTAACCAGGTGGTTACAGCTTCTCTGCATGCTCATATGTTCATATTAATAAATATTTCTTTCAAAAGTTCCTTTCTTTCTTTTAATAACTTTGGACATGCACAGAGAATATGTGACAGGGATTCATGTTTGTATTTGGAAAATCTGCAGGCTTGATTTTGGTGCTGATCTTTCTAAGAGGGGATCAGATCCTTTGTTTCCCACATACCAAAGCATAAATTCATGAATTGTTTTTTTTTTAATTGTTGAGAAATGTGCTGATAAATGAACCTGAGGTTTTCTGGTGCATATGAATTAATACCATCCAGGCATGACGTCTTTGTAATAAGCTGTTTATATCTGTTATGTTAGACAGGAGTTTTGTTGACAGATATAATGCTTTATTAAGGGTCTTTTCCCCTCTTGCCTGAGTTCCAAATTTATTGAGCACAAAGATCCTCAATAATCTGCGCTACGTAATAGCCCCAGGAACCTTGTATTTTGTACTCACTTTGAGCTTTTAATTCCTTCCAGCACAGATTCTCGATAGAGTCGGTTGTGGCTGCTCTGAGCCTTCCACATAGTTTAATAAAAGCACTTTTACTCTGGAATTATTGATTGATCAAACCAAACTCTTTTCAGACTTGAGCCGGTGATGGTACTTGCTGAATGAGGAAGATGTTTTTAGAAACCTTTAGCATTGAGATTTCGCAACACTACTTTTTCAATTCTTTCCGAATCTGTTTAATCCTTCCCTTAAAAAACGTATTTCTCCTGCATTTTTATTTATTATCTTACCAATTGTGAATGTGTGAGCGTTTTCATGTTTTTTCAATTTTTTTGTGTGTTTGGCACGCATTTTTTACTGACTTTTTTTTTCACTTTGCTTCCTTTTTTTAGCTTCCTTCCTACTTTTTCCTGTTTTTTTTCTCTATTTTGAACCCAGCACAATGGCATAGCAGGGCTCCAAGAGAAAGGTGAAAAGCAGCTGCTTTACTTGCGGAAGGCGGCACCAGGAAGGGGTGCAGCCAGATTATCGACCTGGGGGCCTCAGCAGCGGTGGGAGAGGTTCCGACGGGCTGTGCACCGCTGCTCCCTGGGTTCAGCACACCCTGCAATAGCTGATGCACCGCTGGTCCGATGTCCTGGAGTGAGACCAGAATCTGCTGGACCTGCTAGGTGTTGAGGTCACGGGGCTTGGAGAGTAATTATTATTAATATTATTACTTGTATTCTATGCTAATATTGTTTTCCCAAATAGCAAGCATGATGCTCACATGCAGGTAAGTTAAGTTTACAAATATTATGTGAACATTATCCTAGACAGGCGCTTAGCGATACCTAATCGTACTTGTTGGCTCTCGCTTGGTCTGAATATTTAAGAAGTAATGCAGAGAGTCCATTCTTTGTCCTGTCACTAATCTAGTGGTAGTTAGTATTAGTAGGTTACCACATTCTCTAACTTCTTGGAGCCTTTTTGTTCGTAGCTCTTACAGTGTCAATAAAGTTCCCAGTGATATGTATGCATGCATCCATCTATGAGGTGAAAAAGGCAGACTTAATGAATTGCCCGTCAAAACGGGTTGAGAGATTACGAATGAGGTGAAAAGCAAACGTCATTCATTGCAATTTATTAGTAATTCCAAAATCTAGTTTAGTAAAGCTGGAATATGGTGAGGTAGGTATAGGAAATTTAGAATAGGACAGTCCGCCATACTACTAGTAGTCGATCTGATTTCGAAAAGTTCTATTGTGATTGCTTTTCCTGCCCAAAAATATTTTGGGAAAGAATATTTATTTCCAAAATTAACAATTGATGGACAAAATGCAGAACAATGTCATACATTCACCCCAGTACAGAGATCTGGGCCTAAATCCATTGTTTTTTTGCTCTCCATGCCATTCCAGTTTGCACCCACCCATATGCAAATCAGTCTTGACCCTGCCCACAATGGGAACAGTCCAGCCGGAACTGCCAGGCCAGGTTCTTCGTGGACTGGAAACAAGCATTCTAGGACCAGTTTCCCCCTCATCAGCCAGGATAGTTTGGCTCTAGTGGTATGGCGAGCAATGGGCCCATGTCAGGGCATACCCGTCCCACTCGGGTGGCCTGGTGAGCAAAAGAATTATGGATTTAACCCAGAACTCTTGACTGGGGGTGAATGTTTTGATTTGTTCTGCATTCCATCTATCAAGTGTGTGTCTTTTGCACTCTCGCCCTAAGTGGGCTAGGTATGCCCAGACATGGATCCCTGGCTCACTGTGCCACTGGATTAAAGCTATCTTGGCTGATGAGGGATAAAACCCTGAAACTGGTCCAAGGATGCTTGTTTCTGGTCCAGGGAGGTCCTGGCTTGGCAGTTCGGGCCGGATGAGTCCCATGAGGCAAACAACTTGCCACCAACAAAATGCCCAACCTGATATGTTTGATAGAATATACTGCAACCAAATTGTAGTGATGGATTGTGGTTGTATTTTGCTATAAAACAATTAATAGGGGGAGGCGTATCTGGCATCTAAAAAATGTGTCATGTTTTTTCTAGCTGCACTGTCTACCAGTGCTGTGGCCAGCAATGACAACACCAGCTAAGCGGACATGGAATTGGTTTCAACAGGGTGAGCCAGCGGCAGTGGCGGGATGTGATAAGTCGTATTGCTTGTTTATTGACAATTAATTATATACTCACTGCAAGTGTGTACTGTAGACATGTGAACACCCCTCTTTAGCAGATACAGTGACAGTGGAGTACCTAATGGTTCTTCTCTCTGCATCACAGGAGACAAAGTTTCATAATGAACTTTCCTATGATAGGTTGATGTAAAAGAAAAAGAAGGATGGAAAGAGAAAGGATGGGTGAAATGTAATAAGAGTGAAAGAGAAGGATGCTATTACGTGGTTGCTAGAGTCATTGTCAACACCTTTAAGTTAGCATGAGCCCGGTAGCTATGATGCTGCTTTTGCGCACAACACTGCATGTCTTTATTGTTACACAGCTCTGTTTATGCCTTTCGCATGGGAACTCTCTGCTGTGCTCGTTATCTGCCTGTCCCTGGAATTTAGTCTTGTGGGTAAGGCCGATAAACACTGACTCTTGTTATTCTGTTCTGATCAGGCCCTAGCACTCAAAGCATATCACGGCAGCTGTTTTTGCTGGAAGCTCGTACTTTGATATTATGGGGAAACACGCTTAGGTAACACACACTTGGAGAGGGACCAGGGAGAAGAGCAACACAAACCTGTGATTTAGAAATACAATCTAATGCCTGATGTTAGGGGTCTGCTGACAAAGCCCAGAGATCTTCTATTATATAATAATACTTCTTCTTACCAAAGGGAGGGTGGTTAGGCCTTATAGTCCTTTATACACTGTCTTCATAAAATGACATCTCCCTTAATGATATATGGCCTTGCTGCAATGCTAAATGCATTGATATTATGCATTTTTGTTCTGGTTGTGGCACGTATTCTGCATTTTTGAGCACGTTAGTTAAAATAAATATTTTAAACTATTTTCATGTCTCTGTCAGATCTTATTGTGTACAAGTACGAGAGTGTGAGCAAAAAGGAGCTTCTTGTTACCCCGATTCCTGAGAGATACAGGAGTGTTGTGCTCTGGCTTATCTAATCATTGGCTTCTCCGTTACTGAGTATGAGAGCAAGTGAGACACTATAGCTAGCCGGTCCTGGGGTCGTGGGCACTAAGGCAGTAGGAAGGTTTAGCCCCTATACACTGAGGTCCCATTTTCCTGTGCATAGTTCTGTGTATGTGGAGAATCCTTGCAACAATGCATGTGCGAAAGTCTGCATATAGGTAGGTGATAGGATGCATGGGTGGGTGAAGGATAGAAAAAGGGTATATGGGTGAAAGGATGCCTGCCTGGGTGAGTGAAAAGGTATAGGTGAAAGGATAGCTGACTGGGTGGGTGAGAGGATGCCTTCCTGTATAGGTGAAAGGGTATGGGACTGGGTTAAAGGGTACCTGCCTGGGTGGGTGACAAGAATGAGCGTGTGGGTTTGATCCGTTAAAGGCTACATGGGTGGGTAAATATATGTTGGTAAAAGGTTCATTAAGGCTGAGACCAATGTTTGGATTGATGGATATATGGATGGATGGTTTTCAATGGTGAAGACTAGATGAATGTAAAACTTCAACAGAGTGTAGCAAAGCCAAGGGTAAAGAATAATAATGCTAAAAGAAAAATGCAATGATGAATGGATAAATGATTGGAATGAAGAAGGAACAAGGGACTAGGGAGCTCCTCTGGAGGAGTGTTCTTCTCAGCTACTTTACTTGCTTGCAATGGCGTTATTAAAGCCTTCAATTCAAAGGTTTGAGGCGTTACTTCTTACCACTCCCTTGAATCACAGTAGTCTTCAAGTGTGGCATATATTATACATTCTACTCACCCATCACCAATCACCGCCCTCCCTACCAATGGCATTTCAACAGTGACATCCACGGTGACCTAAGGGAAGCATGTTTTAACTCTGTAGCACTGCATTGTGGGCTGTGCAATGTGCTTCTGCTTCAGTTAGTGTGCCATTTACAATGTACATGGCAATGCAAAACCAAGGTGTGCTTCCCTTCCCTCCCAGTGCCCACTCAGTCACTTTCCTGATATAGCTAATCCTGCTGGTCCTAACAGGCAGGAGATAGCAACCCACATGCAGCAAAGGAAACTGGAGGCCATCAGGGCACACTACCAGTGGCAGGTGGTCAAGGAGGAGTAGGCAGCAGCAGCAGCATATGCCCTGTGCCCCAGCCAGACCTGAGTGCCTCCAATCCACCAGTGCCACATTCCGATGGCAGCTGTCCGCCGCCCATCCATCACTGTTGCCCCCTTATATCCGCAGGTTTGAGTGCTGAATCATGCAGAGGCTGGAGCGCATGGAAGCCAAGTAGGAACAGATGGATAGGCACCTGAAGAAGCTAGTGCCCTCTTAAACCTTTTTTTAAATTATTTTTTGGGTGGGTGGGACTAGTTGGTAGAAGAGGGTGGGAATGTGGGAGTTAGGACATTCAGATTTTTTTATGGACAATTTCATTTTGGGAATTACTTCAGTTTGGACCAGCTTTCCTTTGGGACATTGGTTGAGGACAGGGACATTTGTTTGGGGAGATGTTTGAGCCAGTTGTTTGGATTAGTTTATAATGTTAGGGGAATAAATATGTCATAATTGTACATTATGATTTAAATCTTTTTTGGGTTGTTATACTTTACACTGCTGCTTTTGTCACAGCCTGTTTTTATAATCTGGTGATAGTGCCTAAAAACATATGCAGTACCATTGTCCTACTACTTTCCTCCTACAATGCACCACAACTCTTTAACCGGAATAGATGAAGTGAGGGCTGCATGGTTTCCCAAGGTGCCATGGTGGTGGTAGTAGTAGCATCAGAAGTGTGGCCCCACTCCCTACTAGGTGAACTAAAACTGTAGTATAAGGACTATTACTAACAGGAAACTAACTAAATTGAAATAAAAACTGAGTTAATGGGTTATATATTATTATATAAAAACTATACAAACAATTGAGGCGGTCACCAAACTAGACTACTAGAACACAAGAAGAGAGACAATAGAGGAAATATACTAAGCAAGGCTACATTTAATTATTCAGAACAATGGTGAGCTAGCAAAACTTACGAAATGAAGGGGACTTGAACTCTGAAGTGAACAAGGGTAAGCTTTGACACAACACAGCACCTGAATAATGATGCTGGCAGTGATGTTCTTTTGAAAATATCAAACACTATTTTTATGTTTGGGTGGGTAAATGTGGCCAGTATGGGATATATTTAAAGCTGAGGATCCTACACTAAGTTTGTATTGCTATCACCACACCGACCCACTAAGTGTGTGATCAATTAATGGTGTAAATTATTGTCACACCTGAACAAATTACAAAGCCTGGGGGTAGAGTGTTAGTGGTTTGATCAATTGATAGAAAGGAGGATTTGGGGAAAGGTTTGACAAAGACACACACTACACAAAGATACATTCATCTGGCAATGAGCAGCCAACCATCATACATCTGTTATGGAAGGAAAAGGACTCAAATTAATGAGTACAGGTAACTTAAATGCCATGCAAACCCAACTGTCTGCCCTCAGAAAGACCCAAGTTACCTAAAAGTTCTGTTACCTACCTTTGATAGATAGCAAATATATTACACATTATGTAGGAGTCAAGCATACAACACACACAGTTCTAACGATTATTAAAAGAAAGAATTATACTGTATTGCCAAATTGGGAGTTGCATCTGCATTCTTCTTGGATTGTCCATCAATCTTGAGTGCCTGGTGGATGCGGTCCTGTAAGGTAAGCATGAGTGCTATGTTGCTTTTCCAGATTTGCACAGAATAAGAGGGCTTGCAGACTGCAAAACAACAATGATATTGTAGAATAAGGGAGAAAGAAGGAAGTTAAACTTCATAAGGAGTCCACCGGGAAGACTCAGAGGCAGCGCAGAAGAGAAGACAAGTCCTTTTTGCACTCATTCATTTGCACAATTAAGTGAGAGCAATTTTACAGCAACCAAAAATCAAACAAAAGTGGCTGCAATAAACTATCAGTATCAGGCTGATCAAACTGATCATCAATTTATCATCATAAATCATAACAATAATATGTAGCCTAACAGTACGTGCCTAATGTAATGATCATTCATAACCAAGTGTCTGTCTCCAGTTACCTACAATAACAGGCCCCCATCCAACCACCACTTAGCTTCAAATTTGAGCCAGACCACACTGAGTACACAAACCCAGTAACATCGCATTTTCAAAATCAAGTCAAATTAGCGCACCGCTTTCACCAGTCACCACCACTCCACAGAGTTGGGAAGGCTGCTTTATAGTCCTCACCAAATAGGTTGGTTTCAGGGAAGTTGAAAACGTCCTTCTTTTGGTAGCAGTAGTCAAGCTCTGAGTCCTTCCATCTTCCTGACCCTCCTGACTCCGAGTAAGGTGTCCAACTCTGTACCAACTGTGTCCTGACTCCTAATTCAAATGCAAAAGATCGACCTGTAAAACAATGCTGTTGATGCACGACAAGAGAAACATTAAGTCATTTTTTGTGTTGAATCCCTCCCACAACATGGCCTCTGTGTCAACCAACCCAGTGTTTATTTCAAAATAATCCTCAATTGCCTCATGGATTTCTTGTTTAAATACCTCGTCATCTAGGGCACGGCTGGGAAACATCCACTGTCTCTCAAAACCTTTGGGACGTGGGATTTTCAGGGATAACAATACCTGGAAATGATCCGAATATGTTTTGGGCAGTGTTTGAAGTTTATGAAACCAGGGGGAAATTTCCGAAGATACTAACCAGTAGTCATCTGGTCCATATGTCAAGTAGACTAGTGTAATGAGTGTATGTAGTGTGACTCAAGTCTCGAGCCCGGCCTATGTCCAGGAGAGAGAAATGCTCACATAAGGATTGTAACGCATTACGTGCTCTAGGCTTGGGGTCAGGGGCAGATGAAGTACTATCGGAGGGCAGGTGTAGGGTAATGTTGAAATCGCCCTCCAGGAGTAGGGGCACCGGGCCCAGTTGCAGCAATTTAGCGAGTAACATATAATAGAAGTCGGGGGAGTCGGTGTTGGGGCCATATATACATCCTAACGCCAACTTGTGGTTCAATAGGGTGCCCACTACTATTACATATCTGTCTTCATCGTCATAGGTTACCGAATGACACTTAAAGGGGAGCCGTTTATGTATGAGGATGGCCGTACCCCTGGCATAATTACTGTAGTTTGTAAAAAATCTGTTCGGGCCCCAAGAGGACGCGAACTAGGCATGATCGCTGGTAGGAAGGTGTGTCTCCTGAAGGAAGGACACATCAACTCCGTGTCGAAATAAATAATGGACAACCTGGCGTATTTTGCGTGTATTGGTTAAGCCTCTGACATTCCATGTAGCCAGTGTGACACTCGACGGGCCGTCATTGTTACCTAACTGTGCCATCCCAGGGAGGTAATCTGAGGAACAAAGCTTAACCAAGAGTCATACCAGCATGTCGTAACTGTAAACAATTGGAACTTTGGTTCAGTGCATAGCAATAAGAACAAAACCCCTCCCACCTCCCCCCACCCAGCCTTCCCGCAGTCCGGAGAGGTAATACCAACATTACCAATTCAGTCAATAGTACCAACAGCATAGTAAAAGTAGTGAATCTCAAACAAATGTGGTACAACCACCGTTCCCTCTAGGCCGGGCACGCGCGCACCACCCCTGATGTCAGCGCGCACCACCTCACATGGAGCGCGCACACAGGAGGTCGCTAGAGTCGCGCCGCCCCCTGCTTCAAAGAAGCGAGAGGCGCGAACATGAGGCACTTTTTCATGTGGTGGCGGTGGTGGCGGCGGCGGAGGGGGCATGAGGAGTGCAGGTAAGGAGGCGGGGGCTGGTGGGGATTGTGGCGCTTGCGGCTATGTGGGAGCGTGGCAGACTGTGGCCTTTTGTTTAAGTATTGCTGATAATCAGAGCCCCTTCACGGGCTCCGATTAACAGCTAAAGTACACGCTGTGTTTGGAAAGTGTCTACGCTTTTGTTAGTAAAGCGCAGGGCAGACTGTGGTCTTTTGTTTAAGAATTGCTGTTAATCGGAGCCCGTGAAGGGGCTCTGATTATCAGCAATACTTAAACAAAAGGCCACAGCGGATGGGGAAACGAGTGGAACAGGAGGCAAGAGGGCAGAAAGGCACAAAAACGAGTGGGACAGAGGGCAGAAAGGCGCAAAAAACGAGTGGGACAGGGGGCATAAAGGCACAAAAAACGAGTGGAACAGAGGGCATAAAGGCACAAAAAATGAGTGGGACAGAGGGCACAAAGGCACAAAAAACGAGTGGGACGGAGGGCAGAAAGGCACAAAAAAGGAGTGGGACAGAGTGTTAGGGTTTGTGCACAGCAAAGAGCATGTCCCCTCTCATTGCACTAGTGGTCTATGTAATAGCTCACTTTAAACATACTACTGAAAGCCTTTCTTGTTATCTCAGCCCCTCCCTAATACTTCTGTGTATGTTGCTCAATGTATTCACAAGTTTGGACATTGCTGTCTTGTTTGCACATTGGACCTTGCTTTTACCAAGGCTTATTTAGAAAACATTGGACCTTGCTTTTACCAAGGCTTATTTAGAACACTCCTCCCTAGGCCATGTGTTACTTCAACTCATTAGCATAAAATCTGAAGCTCTGCACACCTGCTTGTGAGAACCACACCCAGTTCTTCGAACCACACCCAGCTCTTCGAACCACACCCAGCCCTGTCTATAAAAGGCAGCCCCTGAGCCTCACCCAGTGCTTGTGCTCGTCTACCTCCCACTTACCTAAGAACAGATCCTTCAGCGCTGGCACTCCTGCTCTCTCCAGACCTTCATTGACTTCAACGGGCGCAGCTTCTGGCTCTTCCTTCTTCTGGTTTCCGGCTACTTCTGGCCTCAGCCCCTCTTCTGTCCACTGCAATCGACCTGCAAAAGAGAAAGAGGTCAAAGTTAGACTGATTAGTATCCCTTTTCAGCAACAAGTAAGTGCAAAACCTTTTATTACCTGAAAGAACTTTATCGGCGATTTCTGGATTCCTGTAAAGACATTTTGGAACAAGATATCCCCCACACACTTTGTGGTTCAAACCCTTTGTTACAAGAATACTTTGTGGAACTTTGTGAAATAAACATTGTTTTACATGGAACTTTTTTAAGAATCGAACAGAGGAAACCATTGACAGCAAGGCAAACAGTAAATCAAGGACTTGCACAAATTACCTGCTGTATTTTGATGTAAAAGTACAGTATTTGTTTTATAAAAAGTCTGGAAATGTGTGAAAAGTGAGTTTGGCTTTAGTTATATTAAGGTGAATGTTAGACGTTGGTAATTCTGATAATGATATTCGTTTGATTTTACAGAAACTTTACAGTAATAGAAAGCACATCCCAGAACAGTAACCTATTCCAAACCTGGAAGCTTAAGACCAGGATCCAAGAGGCACTTTTAGAAGAGAATTTCTAATAAGATTAAGGTTTAGTCAGGAACACATTTAGGAATAGGTTGCACTTATCTGTTCTTTGTTTATGTTTCATTAGGCACCAGTTTCTACAGACTACAGAAGTCAGAGAGAGCCGCAGATTTTAGCAGCTCTTCTACAGTGGAAACACAAGAACGGTGTTGTCTCTCTTTTTTTATTTTATCCACTTCCCCCCTTTCCTTGAGCTTCTGGTTCTTAGTGCACTGTTTTAAAACTAGTGTGCTGGAACAAGCAGTTTCAGGGTGGGGTTGGACTGTCTTCAACCTACATCAGAACTGAACAGAAACTCAGGTGAGCTTGGCTTTGACAGAAGCACAAGCCTTTAAAATATTCAGTTCTGTTGGACGATGAATGCCGGGGAAGAAACAGAGGGCCTTGACGCCACGGATATGGCGCAGGCCCTAAATGAGGACTTGGCCCATAATGAATCAGTGTCTGGCATCTTGCAACATATGCAAGAGGAAATATAGAACTTAAAGTTGGAAAACATCTTTTTAAAACAGGATTTAAGCAGGTATAAACCTAGGGAATCTCAGTGGAACACAGCTTTTACGCCTTTGTTTAAAACCTCCTCAGAGACAGGGCGCGAGCAAAACATGCAACTCCCCCCCCCCCCGCTGAGGTTACTGTTAATGTTCCTAATGCTGTGCCTTTAGCAGCACCTGAACGTTTTCATGGATATAGTAACAAATTCCATGTTTTTTTCAATCAATGTCAATTACACTTCGTTTGTAAACCACAACAGTTCCCTACTGATGCTACGAAAGTGGCATTCGTCTTGTCTTATTTGGGTGGTACAGAAGCCAATTGGTCAATTCCTTTCGTGGATAGAGATGATCCCATCCTCCATAATTGGAAAACACACTTTTATGCAGGCAAGCGATAATGAGCTTTTAAATCTTAAACAAGGTAACAAGGATTTATTGACCTATCTCACTAGTTTTAATCATTTACTCACAGAGACACGTTTGCCAGAAGAAAAGCGTGTCTTCCTTTTTTATAAAGGTTTGAGAGACGAGTTAAAAGACTCGCTGGCTCATATCGTTGATTTGCCAGAAGACTATTCTGACTTTGTAGATTTATTCATGAAATTGGAACACAGACTAGGAGAAAGAAAGGGAGATAAATCCAAACTGGAATCACGGTTAACTTTTATTAGACATGAGAAGAAAGACACAGATAATAAACTCCCTGAACCTGAGCCTATGCAAATAGGGACACTCAGAGGTCCATCACGTTAGAGGAAAAAGAAAGAGGGAGAAAACTTAAATTATGTTTATATTGTGGCAAGGCAGGACAGTTTGCCAGAGAATGTCCAGTAAAACCTAAAACTTCACGAAAGGGTACTGTTTCCTCTATCTCCTCAACTTAGTCGGGAAACGATTAAGCTCGACAAGTGGGGAGGTTACTTGTTCGAGAAAACATCTTAATCAAACCTCTAATTCTGCAGCCTTCATGGTACCGCACATACCTAGACATTTTATAATTCAGACCTTTTTAATTGTTACTACACAAGTTAGACATTCTCTCCCTGTCCTACTGGACTCAGGAGGAACAGGAACTTTGTGGATAATAAGTTAGCTAACTCATTAGGTCTTCCAATTTGCCTAAAGCCTTGTCCAGAAGCAGTATGTGCAGTGGATGGGTCAGAAATAATCACAAAACAAACAAGTCCCCTTGTCATGGTCTGTCAAAACGGGCACAGAGATGATTAGCTTTGATCTAATAGATACCACTAATTTTGCCTTGATTCTCGGGGTACCCTGGTTAACAACTCATAACCCAAAAATTGATTGGGTGAACAGAACAGTTACTTTGGATTCCTCATTCTGTAGAACCAATTGCTATCAAGAAGCAGGTACAGAACACAGTAATACACTGTGTAGTGTTACACAAGACGAACCAAGTCTCCCTCCTGAATATTCTGACTTTAAAGACGTTTTTGATCCAGTGAAGGCTAGTTTGTTACCCCCACATCGGTCATATGACTGCCGTATAGATCTCATCCCAGGGGCCCCTTTACCTAATAACAGAGTATATGCTTTGACTGACGAAGAGACCAAATATTTAAGAACCTACCTAGACGACCTACTACAGTCTGGGTTCATCTGACATTCCACATCTCCGGTGTCATCTCCACTTATTTTTAATCTCGAAGCCGGATAAATCTCTGCGCACGTGTATCGACTATAGAGGCCTAAATAAGGCTACAATAAAAAAATAAATATCCTCTTCCTCTGATACCTGTGTGGTTGGATCAAATAAGACATTCTACTGTATACACTAAACTAGATCTGCGTGGAGCTTACCATCTGGTCCGAATTAAAGATGGGGATGAGTGGAAGACAGCTTTCAAGACTGAGTTTGGTCTATTCGAGTACACAGTAATGCCCTTTGGGTTGTGTAATGCCCCTGCGGCTTTTCAATTCTTTATAAATGAGGTCCTACATGAATTCCTAGTAGGCATGGGCGGAAAATCCGTTACGCTCGCGGATTTTGCGGATTTTCGGGAAATCCGCAATCCGCGAGATTTGCGAATTTCCCGCAAAATCCGCAAATCCGCGAGCAGCGGATTTTGCTCGCGCTGCTCGCACTGTTCGCGTGAGTTCGCGCCCCGCGAATAAGTGCAAAATTGCAGAAATACGATCTTAGCAAAACTGAAAGTAACTACTTACCAGGTTCAAAAGTTCAGGCACATCATTAGTAGCCATTTCCTGTAGTGCTTCCTGAGGGGCCCCTCCAGAGTTCAGTTGCCAGTTGAAACTATTATGTGACCCTGCTCTGAACCTCAGAATAGTTACACATATGCCACAAAGGTCCTGAATTACAGCTAAGGGAGACAAGCAGGAGCCAGGCTGGAAGTTAAAATCCATTAATCAGCCCCTAATTCATTATTGTCAGTTGGGGCAGGGCAGGTGTTGTAACTAATTTTGCAACAATGAAAGCACTTAGCAAGTGCAAAAGATCACTAATCAGGGCGCACTAAGGAAGCAGGTGCCAGCTAAAAAAATATTCTGTGACACATTAATCAGCCCCAAATTAATTCAGGTCACTTGAGGCAGGGAAGGTGTGCTTTGCTTTGCCGAAAATAATGTACACTGGACAACCAGAGGGTGTGGTGATGAAACAGAGGGTGGCATGGGTGGGCCAGAGGGTGGCATGAGTAGTCAGAGAGTGGCAGTGGTGACAGAGAGTGGCAGTGATGAAGAAGAGTGTCCCAAACAGGCTGGACACGTAGAAACAACAAGTTCGCAAAACTTGCGACCCGACAGGTAAGTTCGCAAATTGCGAAATTGTAAAAACCCTCGCGAACTGGCAGAAACACGGGCGAACACAAAAAAAAAAAATCCGCAAATTCGCGGGAATTCGCGGATTTTGCGGATTGCGAATCCGCAAATCCGCAAAATTCGCGGATTGCCAATCCGCAAAATCCGCTCATGCTTAATTCCTAGACGTTTGTGTCATAGTATACATAGACAACATCCTCATTTACTCTAAGAACCCGGAAGAACATACCCAACATGTTTGTGCAGTATTATCAAAGTATTATCAAAGTTAAAAGAAAATCATCTCTTTGCTAAATTAGAAAAATTTACTTTTAATGTCATTTAATGTCAGCAAAGTGGACTTTTTAGGATACTGCCTGTCACCTCAAGAAATAATTATGGATTAAAAGAAAATTAGTGCTATTACTGATTGGCCAGAACCATCATCTGTGAAGGATGTTCAGAAATTTCTGAGTTTCGCCAATTTTTATAGGAGGTTTATTTCTCATTTTGCAGACATTGCTGGCCGAATAACCACCTTGTTGCGGAAAGGGCAACAAATTCTTTGGTCTGATGAGGCGGCTCACGCCTTTCAACTCCTGAAACAAAAGTTCATTTCAGCCCCAATTCTGAAACATCCTGATCCTGATTTGCCATTTTTTGTCAAAGCGAATGCTTCACAAGTAGCATTAGGAGGTGTTCTCTCTCAACGAGATGCAATAGATGGCCAATTACATCCTCTAGCCTTCTATTCCAAAAATTTATTACCAGTTCAACAAAATTACACAGTGGCTGAGAAAGAACTATTAGCTATCAAAGTAGCGTTTTCTGAATGGAGGCACCATTTAATGGGAACCAAGTACCCTGTTACCATCTTTTCTGACCATATCAACCTACAGTTCTTTGGATCACTAAAAGCATTAACTCCACGTCAGATGCTCTGGTTACATTTTTTAGTACATTTGACTTCGTTATAACCTATAAACCAGGTGCACAACAAATTCAATCTGATGTGTTATCTAGATACGGACATACCTCCGACATGAAACAAAGACAAAATAGGAGACCCCATTATTCCTCCCCAAAAACTTTTGGCACCAGTACAACAGAAGGATTTAATCACAGATCTATATAATGCACACATGCAAATGGCAACTCAAGATTGGTTAAAGGATTCCCATAACTCAATACAACAAGGTTTATTGTATCACGACAACATGCTGTTAGTGCCCACCACAGAATTACAAACACAGGTGATAATTTGGCATCACAACTCACCATTGGCAGGTCATCCTGGCTGGGTAAAAACCCTGGAAAATGTGTGAAAACACTTTGGTGGGACAATATGAGTAAGGACATTAAGCAATTTGTCACTACCTGTCCAGTTGTGCAAGACATAAATCTTCTCATAAGGCCCCTGACGGTTTGTTATTACCAATGCCATCACCCAAACAACATTGGCACACTGTGGGCCCGATTCACAGAACTAACTGAAGACAAAATCCTAAACCTACTACTTTTGGTATTCACAGAAGTTAGGATTTTGTCTTAAGTTTTTCTTAAGACAGACTTAAGACAAAATCCTAACTTAAGTCTGTCTTAAGACAAAATCCTAACTTCTGTGAATACCAAAAGTAGTAAGTTTAGGATTTTGTCTTAAGTTACTTCTGTGAATCGGGCCCTGTTAGTGTAGACTTTATTTTAGGTTTACCACCAGTAAAATCCTGCACAGTATTAGTGATAGTGGATTTTATGTCTAAAATGGCACATTTTGTACCATTACAGAAATCGCCAACTGCGGCAGAATTTGCAGATATTTTTATAAGAGAAATTGTGCGTTTACATGGTTTGCCAAGTAAAGTGGTATCAGACCGAGGTAGCCAGTTCAACTATAGATTTTGGAAAAAATTATGCAAAAAACTGAAAATAGATGTGGCATTATCCAGTGCTTTCCATCCAGAAACGGATGGATAAACTGAATGACTGAACCAAACCTTACTTCAAACTCTACGTTGTTCATTGGCTGATTATTCTAGTGAATGGTTGGAAGCTCTCCCTTTAGCGGAGTTTCTTTATAATAATACTGAGCATGCAGCTCTACTTTGCTCACCATTCTATTTCATGAAGGGGTATCATCTGAGAGCTATACCCATCTTATTAGAAGATTCCCTGTTGCCTACAGTAACAGATAGACTAACGAGATTAGGTGACATACAAGACAAGGCCAGGAAACATTTATTAAAGTACAAAGAAAGTATGAAAAGACAAGCAGACAAACACAGATCTGAGGCCCCAATGTATAAAATCGGTGACAAAGTATGGCTCTCCACAAAGAACCTAAATATAGAGGGATCCCGAAAGCTGAAACCACGTTTCATTGGGCCCTTTAGTATAACTGCCATAGTGGGTGTATCGCTGAAGACTCTGTCCTGTGGGGAGTCATTGCTGCTGGGATGACTGCTGCATTTCCTGCATTCCCTGACCTCGCCGCACCCGCTCCGCAGGTGCGGCTTCACATTCTGGGACAGAGGCAACTGGACGCTTCGAAGGAGCTGCGGTCTGTGGGCTCTTGCTGGAGGCACGCAACAGGGCTGCGAGCGTTGCAGGGACTCCATCTCCCAGGAGTCCCTGCCTGACCTACAGCCAGCATCTGGTCCGCTCTCCCTGTTGCTCCGCCCACAGCCCACCTGAGGGAACTTTATCCGCCAGCCTGCTCTCACATCGTGGGTGTATCGCTGAAGACTCTGTCCTGTGGGGAGTCATTGCTGCTGGGACGACTGCTGCATTTCCTGCATTCCCTGACCTTGCCGCACCCGCTCTGCGGGTGCCGCTTCGAGTTCTGGGACAGAGGCAACCGGACGCTTTGAAGGGCCTGCGGTCTGTGGGCTCTTGCTGGAGGCACGCAACAGGGCTGCGAGCGTTGCAGGGACTCCATCTCCCAGGAGTCCCTGCCTGACCTACAGCCAGCATCTGGTCCGCTCTCCCTGTTGCTCCGCCCACAGCCTTTAACTGCCCCTACTTATTGGTTGTTGTGCCCCGCTGCGCGGGAGCATGCGGGAGCGTCGCCTGGCGAAGACCGGGCCAAGAGCGGGCCCGTTTGTGCCCGTTCGTGACCGATCGTGACCGGGCCGGGCCCCTCCTTTGCTTTTGCTGCACATCCTTAGTGTGGGGAGATGTCCTGTTGAGAAACAAGGAGCAAGTCATCTTTAGTTGGAGCAGCTATTGCTGGAGGTATGGAGAAATTTCTGGTAAGAGCTAATACCCTCATTGATACTTAAATAAACGCTCTTGAGAAGCGTTTATCAAAGGAACTAACTGACAACAAAAGATCTTCCCTTGGTACTCTGGCTAATGCCAAAACCCCTGACCAGCATAAAGAGACTAGTAATAATGCCACGATGGCCTCATCTCTAACATCTATGGAGACCAACTCGGCGCCACCTGATCTGGACTTATTGGTTAACGACATTCTTCTAAAAATTGACATGGTTCTTGATATTAATATGCCTATTCCCCCAGTTTCCGCCGTTATTTGTGATTCTATATCAAATGGGGTTAATGAGGGGGCTGCAACCAAACGTAAAAGGCCATATAACTCAAAACCGGGTGGCAAATCAAAATCTGCCAAACATCGACATGATACCCCTAATCCCACAATAGGTTCATCTTAACCCTTACCTAGTTTGGATTTTTCTTTAGAAACCCTGGGAGCCCTTATTAAATCTTTTTTATTCCCCTTAGAGTCTAAACTGGAACGCATTGAACTTCATCTGACTAATATTGAGAAAACCTCAGCAGCTATTCTAGCTAGATTCCCCAAGTCCAATACTCCCTCCAATCCCTCTAATCCTCAAATCCCCCCATTAATCCAGGTCCCCCTCTAGTGACTACTGTTGTTCCCCCTTTGCAACCCCATATGGGCAATCTAGCCCCGACACAAAGTAGCAATTCTAATATTCCATCTTTGCTACCTGTAGGTCCAGTTCATTCAACAGCCACTTCTAATGGGGCCCCATCTAATGGCCATATAGCTTCCCCACCCCCTGAAAAGATTGTCCCTAGACCACGTAGGCCCGACCTGCCTCCTGAAGCTAATCGCTTCATGGTAGTTTTGGCTGGTGTCTCTCCCCTAGAGGCTGGAGAAGGCGAGAATTTTTAATCACTCAAAAGTAAAGTCATTAAATGGCTGAATTGGAATAGACCCCTCCCGGCCCACTTCAATAATAAAATTATCATGGTTAGAAGGGTACCTTGGCTGGGTAAAACCAGAAAGTCTATAACTGGGGACTGTATCACAGTGAGATTTCGAGACCCTAGGACAGTTTTGCACATATGTGCTGGGTTTAATAGATCGCTCGATTCCACCATCCAGACGCTGTCAGTGTCCTTCTTCTTCCCCCCTATCCGTATGCACCACGACCAAGGCCAAGGTAATTGGACGAGGGTTGAGCGGAGGGGTAGATTTCGTGGGTATGAAGCTAGACCGTTTTTTTTGCCCCCCAAGACCCCCTTATGCGATTTTAATCGATTTAACTGTCTTAACGGGTTGGATGGAGTCGATTGCCTGCCTCCAACCTATGTCTCAGTCCCTACCTCCCCCTGCTATTGGTAACAGTTTAGTTGCAACTTTGGGTAATAGTTTATCTTCCACTCCAGCACCTGTAATGCCCCCCACCGCTACCCCGGTACACTTACTATCCCAGGGAGTTGACACCGCTGATAACAGTTTAGTAGCAGTTATGGGTAAAAGTTTATCTATCACCATGGCACCCGTAACATCCTCCATCTCTACCCTGGTGCATTCACTCCCCCAGGGAGCTAACCCCCTTGTCCCTCCCCATTTTCCCGCTTCTACGGTTTCCCCTGTTGCAATTATGCCATCATTGACACTCTCTAGTGTACCCGAGGCCACTGAACCAGCCCCATGTACTCCAGGCTTTAAATTTGCCAGCTGGAATATCGCTGGCTGGAGCCGGCAAATGTCGTTTCTGGGCTGGAGCGAAATCCTTTCCGAGTTTGATGTCTTATGTCTACAAGAGACATGGGTAACTACTGATATCATCCTCGATGGATTTGTGTCATATACCAACCCGGCACAAAGGTCTAATATGGGTAGGGCCAAAGGGGGGTTAGTAATTTTACTTTCTGTGAATCTCGTTGTTCGTGTGAAATTGCACCAGCCTGTGGGATTCCATTCGCAAATTTTAAGCCTGGAACATAAAAGGGGCCATGTAACCTTGTTGATTAACCACTACAACAATCTGTTCGATGCTTCAAATACCTCTGTGGTGGATGAGGTGGATTTAGCCGTGAGAAATATTTGTAAAGGCATTCATAAACCTTTTGATATCATCTGGGGAGGGGACTTTAATATTCGTACCTGCCCCCACTCATTCACTAACATTTGCGGGTATGATGGGGATAATGGGGAAAATCTGGCACATTTTATACACTCACCGTATGGTGACTCCCTCAATTCTTTTATGTTAAACCAGGATCTTTTGATACACTCCCCGGCCGCAGACGATGAGGGTAATCCAGTACCGACTTTTGTAGGATTGAATATGGCCTCTGTTATTGCTCATTTATTAGTTTCTGTAAATATTGTTCCATTTTGTATGGTTCCCATTGTTGCAGATCTTGGAAGTAGCGATCATAATGCCATCACCATGTTGACTTCCGTCTGGGGGTTCCCGGTTAACATCCAGCGCACGATAGTTGAAGACGTAACCCCCTGTAGGCAGAATGGCATCAGTATCAAATGGTGTATGGATAACCCTGAGAAGCTGCAGCATAAAATTGTAGGAGCGAGGTCTGTGGCAATACTTAAATGTTTGGATCCAGAGGCATCCTCTGAGTGCATTATAGCCGATTTTGAGGAATTAGGTACTATCATAAAAAGATCTCTTACCATCACCAAAGGCCTAACAAAGAAGGAAAATGTTGGTTGGTTTGATAGTGCGTGCACCAAATCCCTCCGAGAACTTAAGCGGGCACTTTCAAAACAGCCCCGAGACAGGGAGGCCATTACATCCCTCAGATTGACATATAAAAAGCACTTAACCCGCAGAAAACATGAGCTAAGGGAGCAAGCCTGGGATGACTTGACTAAAGCAGCAATACTGCATGATAGTAAGCTCTTCTGGAAAACGGTTAACAGCCCTTTTCTTGTAAAGGAAGACTTCCCTATATTATCAGCTCAGGTTAGCGAAGAGAACTGGGTTGTACATTTTACTGAAATCTTTGACCTGGCCAGGGAGGATTGTGCTAGCTCCTCCTCCCCCCTGTTCGGACCAAAGCTATCCCTGGGTATTACTCTTCAAAAAGTGGAAACTGCTATCAGACAGAGTAAAGGGCGGAAGGCACCGGGACCGGATGGGGTCCCGGTTGACCTGTATAAATCCAACTTGACACTTTGGAGCCTCCTCCTGACACAGGTGTTTAATGCCTCAGTTAGGGATAGTACACCATCTACCTGGATTGAATCCATAATTCTACCGATTTATAAGAAGGGAGATAGAGGAGAGGCTAAGAACTACCGCCCTATCTCCCTTCTGGATTCCTCACTAAAGATTATGAGCAGGGTCCTACTGATGCGATTAGAGGAATGGGCGGAGGACAACAAGATTCTAGCTGAATCACAATACGGCTTCCGTAAGGGCCTTGGGACAACAGAGCAGTGTATTAATCTCGACCTTATCATCGGGAAATACACTAAAGCGAAGCAGGGCTCTTTATTTCTCTGTTTCGCTGACCTCTCGAGCGCCTTTGATCTAGTGGATCATACTTTGTTATGGTCCACTTTATTGGAAATGGGAGCCCCTTTAGCAATTATATACTTCCTGGCCAGACTCTATAATAAATTATCAGCTCAGATCCGCTTTGGCCAGGCCGGGGAATGTACTGGGAAAATTAGGGTTAACTCAGGCATAAGGCAAGGCTGTGTGTTGGCCCCGTTGCTTTTCTCCCTTTTTATAAACTCTATGGAGTCCGAACTGAAGAGGGTACAGGCAGATTCCCCATGGGTTGGTGGTCATCCTGTGGCGGTTCTGCTATATGCTGATGATACGGTTCTACTCTCACGCACCCCGAATGGACTCCAAAACCTTATGAATTATTTTTACGATTTTATTAAGGGGAGAAAACTGAAAATTAACAATTCTAAGACCTTCATTATGGCCTGCGGGAAACGGATGAAACTTTCCAAACCATTTCATTTTAGCAATAACAGAATAGAGGTAGTGGACAAATTCTGTTATCTCTGCGTAACTTTTAATAATAGAGGGAACTGGGAACCCGAGATTTTAAATGTGAATGCCAAGATGGGCAAAAGCTCCTCCGGAGCATTCCGCTTTGCATCCAAACTAGGTAGTCGCCGCATCCCTGACATGTTAAATATCTATAGGCATAGATGTGTATCCATTGCTCTATATGGATCAGGTATTTGGGGCTACTGTAATCACAGGGATCTGCAAGTTACAGAGAACCAGTTCCTTAAAAGACTCCTTTGCCTTCCCTCCTCGGCATCCACTGAATTAAGCCATAGAGAGGTGGGCCTGGATTATCTTACTGACCTAACGGGAATGAGACCTCTTATGGTTTGGAGGTCAATTTGGGTTAAGGATGAGACTGATTTTACCAGACGGATAATTTCAGATTGTCTTCGGTTGGACAATGCCCGTAAGATCCCCTGGTTAAATTATGTTTCATCTTCTTACAGTGAAATTTTTAATCTTGATATTTTTGATGACCCCCATAGTGCCGTCACTGTACCAAAAAAGGAACTTAAAAATGTTTTTTTAGGGACCAAATCAAAATTGCGTAGGGCCCAATATAGCCACATGTCAACTCATGTATTCTATCATTCTAACATGTTGGAAGACAGGGGCATGCCTATGTACTTAAAAGCTATTACCAAGCAATCTCACCAGTTTGTTCTCACTAGGTTGAGATTAGGCATTGTCCATAACCTAGTGGCTTTTCCACAGATGAAAATGTATAGCCAAACCCCCTGCCCCTGTGATGGCCTAACTAAGCAAAGCACATTGCACTTTATGCTTATCTGCCCTTTTTACTTGCACCTTCGTCTATACTACCTCAAACCTGTCTTTAAGAAATATTCTGTGTTTACTACTGTCCAAGCACTGAAACTGTTATTTGCACTAGATACATTGAACATCTGCCTTTTTACCGCTACCTTTTTACTAAAAGCTGTCTCTCATCGGAAAAGCCTGGTTTTTTAACCTTGTTATCAATTAAGCTGTTTCATCTATTGAAATATGTGTCGCATGTCTTGTATTTTATTCTGTATTTTTAACACTGTTTGCTTTTGTGATTGTTTTTAATAATCGAATAAAGCTTTGAAATGAAATGAACGAACTGCCATAGTAAACCCGGTAACAGTAAAATTGGACTTACCAAAAGAATACCCAGTACATGCTACATTCCATGTGTCCTTGCTTAAGCAGTACAACCCAAATACCCAACCTGAACCACCACCTCCACCTCCACCTATGAAGTGAAAAGCATAAAAGACGCAAAAAGAATTCATGGAAGTCTGTTTTATTTAGTAGAATGGAAAGGATATGACGAAACTGAGAATTCATGGGAACCAGCATCCTATGTACATTAAGCATGGGCGTAAAATCCTTTCCGCTCGTGGATTTCGCGTATTTTCGGTAAATTCGCAATCCGCGAACTCTCGCGAATTTGTCGAAAATCCGCAAATTCGCACGCGGTGGATTTTTTTGCTTGGTGATACTATATTGCGGGGCGCGGCGTTCACTTACCATCATTCAGCATTTGCCAAGTTGTTTTTCTTGATATTTTGCGACTGCTGCGCCATTTTGGACCTTACTGCGGGATCCCGTCATCGCGGCTTGCCACCTTGCACAGCGAGTACGCCGTGATCACGTATCGCGGGAGTTCGCAATTGCGAACACGTAGATGCGGCGGGCAGCAACAATCTCGCACTCGCGAAATTACAAAATTTGCAATTCTGCATAAGAAATCCACCAGCAAGCAGCATAAACATTCTGAAAATGATGATTTTTATCAGAATAACTCCTCAGGTTGACATTTGCCTGCACTTTTTTGGATTTGAGGCCTTTTTGACTTTCTATGGATCACTTTTGGATTAGAAATCAACTTTCACAAGTAAGTTTGTTTGGGGCATTACAGTTGCTATTCTGCAGAAAAACGAGTTTTGCAAAACTGAAAGCACTCAGCAGGTGCAAAAGTTCAAACTTATCATTAGTAACCATTTCCTGTAGTGCTTCCTGAGGGGCCCCTCCAGAGTTCAGTTGCCTACGTTTGTTTGGGGCATTACAATTGCTGTTCTGCAGAAAAACGAGTTTTGCTAAACTGAAAGCACTCAGCAGGTGCAAAAGTTCAAACTCATCATTAGTAACCATTCCCTGTAGTGCTTCCTAAGGGGCCCCTCCAGAGTTCAGTTGCCTACTTGCAACTATTCTATGACCCTCCTCTGACCCTCACAGCAGGCTCATAGAATAGCTACAAGTGGGCCACAACGGTCCTGGGAAAGAAAATTGCACTGCAACAGAAAGCAAATTACAGATAAGGAAGTATGTGCCAGACTGGAAGTTTAAATTCAGTGACACATTAATAAATCAACCCCAAATTAATTCATGTCAGTTGAAGCAGGGCAGGCTTGCTTGCTTCTCCCCCCACAATCTACAGTGATGAACCAGAGGGTGGCAGTGTTGATACAGAGGGTGCTGTGAACCTGTGATGATGAACCAGACGTAGAAACAACATAATCGCGACCGTTGCGAGCCGACAAGTAAGTTCGCAATTGCGAACTGTTACAAAACACTTGCGAACTGGCAGAAACCCTTGCGAACACAAAAAAAACAAAAAATCCACAAATTCGCGAGAGTTCGAGGATTTTGCGGATTGCGAATTCGCGAATACGCAAATTCGCGAATGCCAGATTCGCAAAATTCGCCCATGCTTATTGTACATGCCCCACAGTTGATTAGACAGTTTTATCTAGAAAATCCAGGGAAACCCCGTCCAGTAGAAGGGTTTTTGAGGGGGGCGACTGTTAGGGGTTGTGCACAGCAAAGAGCATGTCCCCTCTCATTGCACTAGTGGTCTCTGTAATAGCTCTCTTTAAACATACTACTGAAAGCCTTTCTTGTTATCTCAGCCCCTCCCTAAGACTTCTGTGTATGTTGCTCCATGTATTCACAAGTTTTGGCATAGCTGTCTTGTTTGCACATGGACCTTGCTTTTACCAAGGCTTATTTAGAAAACATTGGACCTTGCTTTTACCAAGGCTTATTTAGAATTCTCCTCCCCAGGCCAGGTGTTACTTTAACTCCTTAGCATAATAACTGAAGCTCTGCATACCTGCTTGTGAGAACCACACGCAGTTCTTCGAACCACATCCAACTCTTCGAACCACACCCAGCCCTGTCTATAAAAGGCAGGCCCTGAGCCTCACCCAGTGCTTGTGCTCGTCTACCTTCCACTTACCTGAGAACAGATCCTTCAGCTCTGGCACTCCTGCTCTCTCCAGACCTTCATTGACTTCAACAGGTGCGGCTTCTGGCTCTTCCTTCTTCTGGTTTCCGGCTACTTCTTGCCTCAGCCCCTTTTCTGTCCACTGCAATCGACCTGCAAAAGAGAAAGAGGTCAAGGTTAGACTGATCAGTATCCCTTTTCAGCAACAAGTAAGTGCAAAGCCTTTTATTAACTGAAAGAACTTTATCAGCGATTTCTGGATTCATGTAAAGACAATTTGGAAGAAGATATCTCCCACGAACTTTGTGGTTCAAACCCTTCGTTACAAGAATACTTTGTGGAACTTTGTGAAATAAACATTGGTTTACATGGAACTTTTTTAAGAATTGAACAGAGGAAACCATTGACAGCAAGGCAAACAGTAAATCAAGGACTTGCACAAATTACCTGCTGTATTGTGATGTAAAAATACAGTATTTGTTTTATAAAAAGTCTTGAAATGTGTGAAAAGTGAGTTTGCTATTAAGAATTTAGTCTTTAGTTATATTAAGGTGAATGTTAGACGTTGGTAATTCTGATAATGATATTCGTTTGATTTTACAGAAGTTTTACAGTAATAGAAAGCACATCCCAGAACAGTAACACATTCCAAACCTGGAAGCTTGAGACCAGGATCCAAGAGGTACTTTTAGAAGAGAATTTCTAAAAAGATTAAGGTTTAGTCAGGAACACATTTAGGAATAGGTTGCACGTATCTGTTCTTTGTTTATGTTTGATTAGGCACCAGTTTCTACAGAAGTCAGAGAGGGCCGTAGATTTTAGCAGCTCTTCTACAGTGGAAATGCAAGAACGGTGTTGTCTCTCTTTTTGTATTTGATCCACTTCCCCCCTTCCCTTGAGCTTCTGGTTCTTAGTGCACTGTTTTAAAACTAGTGTGCTGGAACAAGCAGTTTCAGGGTGGGGTCAGACTATCTTCAACCTCCATCAGAACTGAAAAGAAACTCATGTGAGCTGGGCTTTGACACAGAGGCCCGAAAAGCACACAAAAGGAGTAGGTCAGAGGGCAGAAAGGCACAAAAAACGAGTGGGAGAGAGGGCAGAAAGGCGCACAAAATGAGTGGGACAGAGGGCAGAAAGGCACACAAAATTAGTGGAACACAGGACAGAAAGGCAAAAAAAACGAGTGGGACAGAGGGCATAAGGGCACAAAAAACTAGTGGAACAGAGGGCAGAAAGGCACAAAAAACGAGTAGTACAGATAGCATAAAGGCACAAAAAACGAGTGGGACAGAGGGAAGAAAGGTACAAAAAATGAGTGGGACAGAGGGCATAAAGGCACAAAAAACGATTAGGACAGACGGCAGAAAGGCACAAAAAACTAGCAGGTCAGAGGGCAGAAAGGCACACAAAACGAGTGGGACAGAGGGCATAAAGGCACAAAAAACGAGTAGGACAGAGGGCAGAAAGTCACACAAAACGAGTGGGACAGAGGGCATAAAGGCACAAAAATGAGTGGAACACAGGACAGAAAGGCACAAATAAACGATTAGGACAGAGGGCAGAAAAGCACAAAAAACGAGTGGGACAGAGGGCATAAAGGCACAAAAATTAGTGGAACAGAGGACATAAAGGCACAAGAAACGAGTAGGACAGAGGGCAGAAAGGCACACAAAATGAGTGGGACAGAGGGCATAAAGGCACAAAAACGAGTGGAACACAGGACAGAAAGGCACAAAAACGAGTAGGACAGAGGGCAGAAAGGCACAAAAACGAGTGGGACAGAGGGCATAAAGGCACAAAAATTAGAGGAACACAGGACATAAAGGCACAAACAACAAGTGGGACAGAGGGCATAAAGGCACAAAAAACGAGTGGAACAGAGGGCATAAAGGCACAAAAAACGAATAGGACAGAGGGCATAAAGGCACAAATAACGAGTGAGACAGAGGGCAGAAAGGCACACAAAACAAGTGGGACAGAGGGCAGAAGGACACAAAAACGAGTGGGACAGAGGGCAGATGGGCACAAAAAACGAGTGGGACAGAGGGCATAAAGGCACAAAAAACGAGTGGAACACAGGACAGAAAGGCACAAAAAACGAGTGGGACAGAGGGCAGAAAGGCACAAAACAAGTGGAACACAGGACAGAAAGGCACTAAAAACAAGTGGAACAGAGGGCAGAAAGGCACAAAAAACGAGTGGAACAGAGGGCAGAAAGGCACAAAAAATGAGTGGGGCAGAGGGCAGAAAGGCACAAAAATGAGTGGAACAGAGGGCAGAAAGGCACAAAAACGAGGGAAAAACAAGTGGTTCAGTAGGCAAAAGGGGCAGAAAAACGAGTGTCGCAGACGGGCACCAAAAACTAATGGCAAGGAGGCAGAATGTAGAAATATAGGGTCAGCTAAAAACATAAGGCAGAACGGGTAGAGAGGCACGGGGCAGCGAGGGAAACAGAAGGGAAAACTGGGCAGAGACACGGGCAGAGAGGGGTAAAGAAGGAAAGACCGGGCAGAGAGAGGATGGGGACATCGAGGGGAACAGAGGGAAGAAAAAGGGAAAGGATTTTCGTGCTGCTGTCTGATTGCTCACTTTCCACAAGCCCTTGCATACCACTAAATAATACACTGCTGTATGCATACATGTCCATGCCAACAGACCCAATTCAGGCTGTCTCCCTCTTGAAATTGCCTCTTCTTCAAAAGGCGTTTTTAAAAAGAAATTTAAGTTGTACAAATTGCTTGGGGGTCCCCGGCTTCCAAACACTAATGGATGATGCATTTCTGGATTCTTTAATGCATGCATAGCATTTCAGTAAACACGCTGCGCTGGTCAGTCGCTCCTGAAATCGGGCGCTATGATACGTCGGAGAAGTCTGTGATGTGAACATTAAAATAAAGCAACCTACTTTGCTTTAACTGTGTACTTTTTTCTGGAATGGCTTCCTGCACAACTTGATTTTACACTTTATTAGTGTAATTATTTAATGTACAGTACTGATGTAGCCCATCAAATAGTTAAATATAAAGCATACTCTTTGATGTAACACAGACTGCCGGCTTCCCCACTTGACCAAACTGTGTAATGTTAGGCAGTTATTTTATTTCACAGTGCTTTCTTTTTCCTTCATTTGACAGCAGCTTTGAATCCACAATTTCAGTATGTGTACAAAACAAAAGCATTTCACTCCTTAGGGTATCCATTTTTGGAATTGTGAGTCTGCCATTTTTTTAAATGACGTTTGTTGCATCAATTGCATGCCAATATCATGCGCCTCAGGCTGGACCAAGGTTTCAGATAGCTTATGTGACATTTTCATGATGGCAATGTACTTATGATTAGCATTCGATGGCTAAGGGTGACATTTTCTTGTGAACAAAATCAAAGCAATGAAGATGGGGGAATATGTACAAATCTCTGCTCAACGGATCATGCCTAAAATGTTTACAAAACCAACAAGCAACGATCCTGCAGAGATATCCAATGGAGAACAGGTTTCCACTGAACAAGTGTCATCATTGACACATAGTATAATGGAACACACTAAGGAATTGGGAGGCATGCCAGCTGAATCTGGGCAAGGAGAGATGGGTCAATGGCATAACCAAGCAGGACAAGAAATAACATGTTATAAAAAAAGAGAGGAAGAAGACTTGTCTATAATTAAGGCCCTATTGCCAGAAACAAAAGGCCAGGAATCCATCCAAATTAGCGGGCCCGATAGAAAGATCAGGGGACCAGAAAACTTATTAAACCTAACAAACATTATATTGCCGAGTTCAGAATATGCATCAAAAGGCAGTTATGACATACTGAATAGGGGCAACATTTTAAGGCTGCTATCCCACATTCCCTCTCTAAAAGATGTGACAACAGCAGACCTGGTCTCGATTGAATTTATAGCCAAGAATGGGTCAAGCAGAGAAAAAACAAAAGCAACTTGGTTGACATCGTCAATTGCACACAAAATATTTGCAGAGGCTCAAACATTCACAAACTGGGGGATAACTATAACTCCGTTCTCAAAACCAAGTTATCCAGAAATACTAATTCCTGTTGTTGCAGAGGGGGCACTAGATCCTGTAATGAGGCAAGGAATATCGGTACTTAGAGGTGCAGTGGGCCCAAACGGTGCAAGGAACTTGCAAAATGCCAGCATCTTAAATGAGGGGACATCATTTCCAACAAGCCTGTGCGATCTAAGATGGATCGCCAGAACAATAAACAACCATGCAACTTGAAAAAAGACAAACTTAAGATCAACAGAGGAAAACTGCCTAAGAATATGTTCATGGAATGTAAACGGTCTGGCCTCAAAAATGATGGACCCGGATTTTATCAGTTATATAAGGTCATTTGACATTTTGGCACTGCAAGAAATATGGCAAGCAGATGCGCCGCACTTACAGGGTTACTTGCGTTTCTTTATAGGTGCCACAAGGAGGGCGAAATATGGTCATCTTCAAGGTGGTTTAGTAACCTACGTCTCAGCCACTACTGCCTATGAGGTTAAAGAAGTTGGATTAAGAAAGGTGTGCATCCTGACCCCTTTTACAGTGCTCGTCAGATTAAAATGAGATAAGCATGAGAAATTTGGATTAAGAAAGGTGTGCATCCTGACCCCTTTTACAGTGCAGTTAAAGAAGTTGGCCCATCTTCCCTCGGCTCAATAGCAGAAAAACGTATCTTCTTGCGACAAGAAACAGGCACGGAGGGAAAAAACTTCACCTTGATTAACACCTATATTCACCCAAAAAGGACATTGAAGGCAGCGAAAGAACTATGTAAATTTATGAAGGAATGTATAAGGGAAACAGCATCAACAGATTTGATTATCACTGGGGACTTCAATCTCAACCTTATGGGAAACTCAACAGAGGATGAGTACCTAATTCAAAACTCAGCCTGGGATATACCATTTCAAGGGACGCCGCAAACATTAAAACTGACCAAACTAGACAAACAGATATTATATGACGTTGAACTTTTTAATATTAGAGCACTTAATGGTAGATCCAAGGGAGACTATCCCCCGGTCTCCACTTTTCACTCATCGAGATCTAATTCAACATTGGATTATACCTTCATTTCATTATCCTTGTTTCAAAGAATGAGCACATTTCATATAGGGGAAAAAGCGGACAGTGATCATTGTCCCCAAGAAATCTCTCTTAACATCAGGAAACCTAATTAAGAATTATCCGTGGTGCATAAAGAATCAGTCCACACAATCAATTATAAAAGGATTACATTTTCGGTAGCAACGGATCGAAGCACATTAGAAAACGCCCGACAGCTCTTCCTCACTGGAGTAGGTTCAAATGAAATTGAGAAATGGGAATATTTTATAGCAAGTATGGCAAACTACTCTACTACAAGATGCAAGCAACACGGCCAATCGAGCAGCAGTAGCATGAAAAACTTCACACGAGAATACAAAGAGAAGATTAAGGGGATAAAAAGATCAATCTATCAAACGATGAAACAAATACGGCATAGCCCTATGGATATTGTAATATATACCTTGCTAAAGGAATCTAAAGTATTGCTGAAAAAAACAAAATGGGAAGCCACTAGACTTGTGGAGGAAAATATGTGGGCCAAACTACATGCAGATTGCTAAGAAAGCGATGGCGCAAGATTTTGGAAAACTATGAACCTTTTCTTAAGACCTACCCGTGAAGAAATCTCTTCTAACATCACAGAAGAAGTCAGGGCAAGCTACCTCAGAAACCACTTTAATCAAGAAATATACTCTTACTTAAAGATAGAAACTGTTAATGTGGAAATAAATTCTGTTGAAATTAACCCACAGTTACTGCGAATGAACACAGGTAATCAAGAAAACCTTGTACTATCAGCAAACGGAGTGTCAATTCTACAACAAAAAAATCAGCCGCCAAATCAAAAAAGGAAGAAAACCCATTGTCTACAAACGGGAGGAAAAAGAATGGGCTGCTGCGCTTGAGCCACCATTTCTGGATATAAGGCATTTTAATATACTACCTAGCACTTGGAAGGGCTCAATTATTTCACCAATATTCAAATCTGGGGACAAGTCTCTCCCCCAAAATTACCGATTAATTGCCCTTATGGATAATGAGGTCAAATATTTCGCTGGAACACTCTTGGAAGATCAGCAGGATTGGGCCACGGAGAAATCATTAATTCCGGTTAACCAGACCGATTTTGCTAAATCGGTGGGAACAACTTCCAATATCCTAGCAAAGGGTATGCTAATAGACAAGGCTAAAACAGACAAAATACCGGTTCATTTTTGTTTTATTGACTACAAGGCCGCCTTTGACCATATAAACCGGAATATGTTATGGGCCAAACTAAAAAGATGGGGGATACCAGGACCAATGTTAGACCTGTTGATCAACCTACATATGGAGACATGGATTCAGATAAAGTTGGGAGATGGCTCACTCCTGTCAAGACGCATAGAAACCAACAAGGGTCTCTAAAACCTGGAACTCACTTCCCACTTACCTTCGCCTTACCCAGAACCACCTAGCATTCAGAAAGCAACTTAAAACGTGGATATTTGACAAGTAATTCCCCACCCCTCCTTAAGCGCCTTGAGACCCTCTGGGTATGTAGTGCGCTATATAAATCCTTTGACTTGACTTGAAACAGGGCTGTGTTCTGGCTCCCACTCTTTTTAACTTGTTCTTAGGGGATTTAATCCCTATTTTAAACAGCTGTAATTCCCATGCACCTAAATTAGGAAGGCTCCTATTACGGTGTCTCCTCTACGCAGACGACATAGTCTTAATCAGCCACACAAAAGTTGGGCTTCAACAACCCGTAGATGCAACACAGGGATACTCGGATTTAAATGATCTGACAGTAAATCTAGAAAAAACAAAGACGATGACAATTAGCAATAATCGTATCAAGTCACACAGTTGGTTCTGGAAAAAAACTTGCATCGAGAATACGTCAGTATATAAGTATCTAGGTGTCAAAATTGATAACAGTGGCATGTTTACTGCACAGAAAACTAGTATCAGGGGCAAGGGCGTCGCCTCAGCAATCGCTCTGAAAGCACTAAATAGCCAACTTATGGGCCCATCTCTTCTGCCTCTGACCCAAGTTATAAGAGCTAAACTGTTGCCATCAATAACATATGGGCGTGATGTATTGAGAGGCTGAGATGCCAAGACTTTGGACAAAACTGTAATAGCTGCGTATAGGATAATATTTAGCCTGCCCAAACAAACTTCACCGGCCCAAATCAGGTTTGAATTTGGCATTCAGAAACAGACCCTGGTAAGACAGGGCACGTATATAGCGGTGTAGAACAAAACGCAAAAAAACAAACAAGAAACCTTGAATAACCATCTATGGGAAGAGCTAGAACTACACCCAGCATCACCAGCCGCAAAATACCTCAAAAGGAGCCTGTTGAATGTTGGTTTACAACAGCTTTGGGATACCCCGAAAAGCCCTATAACGCTGAAAAAATTGGTCAAGAAAACAATAAAGTATCTCTCATGGATTGAAGACAAGGCATCTTTCACAAAGAGGTCACATTGCTGGATGATCCAGAACTGATATACCACCCAGGCACCGCAGAACTATGTTGATCTAGGTTATTCAAAAACAACAAAAATGAAGTTCTTAAAGTACAGGCTGAGTCTGTTACCTTGCATCCGCCACTTTCCACACTGGTTAAAAGAACAGGCAGGCCTCCTCTGTCGGTTATGCGACTCGGCGCCTGAGGACATGCCGCACTTGCTGTGCTCTTGTAACAAATTGCTGAAAGAACGTAAGCATCTGCTAAAATCCTATTTTAATGCATGAGGAATCCGCTCACGGAGACAGGCAGTACTTGCCTGCCTTGCACCCCAGGATCCCCAGCTGAACTGTAGATTTGTGAGGTTTATGATGGCAGTGGAAAAGAAAATGATAAAAGCTGTCTCTTAATTGCCTTAAGAAATTTTTTTGTACTCGTGAAGCTCAGTAAGGCATTAGAAAACAAAACATTATGACATGCTCTTCACTGTCTTTTATATAACTTTGGTATTTCCGGACCGTCAGCAGAACAGTAGTCTTTTTAAACATTTGAAGGTTGAGGGAAAGAAATTGACTAAAAACCGTTTTAACTGTTTTTAGTTCGTTTTTTTAATGGATTTATATTATTTATTGCTAACTAAATCATGAGATTTCCGGATTTTTCTTAGGAAGGTAAATTGTGAGTTGATATACTGTTTCCTCCTTTATATAGGCAATTTATATTTTTTTATTGGTCATACTGTTTATTTTAAACGTTTTGTATTGCAATGGTTTTAAGTAACTACGCAGATAATAAATTACTATTACAGCAAGTAAAACAAGATTGAAGGTTATTCCTCTTGATGCAGGTTTTTAAATTTAAGGCTGCGTTTTTAAAAAATGTTTTATTTACTGTTCAAAAGCACCTTTAAGTTATTACAATCAAAAGCTGTTACTCTTCCGCTCGGGTGGTCTGTCGCAGGTTTTCTGCCGTTGCAATGAATGGAAATGCAGCTGTTTGGTAGTTAATAGGTTACTGTTCTATATTAGGATTTGAAGTTATAAACTGCAAGTAACAAAATGAGCTTTCTGACAGAAGCAGTAATGCACTGACCTAGTTACATTGCATGTGATTTTTGATCTGCATGGTTCATCAGCTTTTCATCAGGCATTTTATCCTCCTCGGCTACTTAATGAGTCAACTTCCAGTAGGCAAAACTTAGATCTCTCTGCAGCAGGTCCATCATTCTTCAGTTATCTTGACATATTTGTGGTTGGCTGAAAATTGCTTGAACGTAGTTAATCATATTGTTTGCGCGCCACTACAGCATCTTCGGGTGGGATCCTCTGATGGATTGTGTGCTTCTCAGCCATCCTGTGGGTTACCTTGTTCACCCACCTCAACCATTTGCACAGTTTGTATTTTTGTGTTACACCTTCTGTGATGCCGCTTTCCCCTGGGATTCATATTTATAGACCAGTTTAAGATAATGGATGCTAATAATGGAACACATGGGCACTAGGACACACCCCTGTTTGTCCTAGGCTGGAATCCCAGGTAATTATTTGGTCATTTTTCCTATTGGGCCTCTAGACCGGTCCCATACATAGTTTGTAAGTCTTCAGGTGTTTGCTGACTTACTTGTCTCCACTTGCAGGTTTCCAGTCTGTAAGGTATTTGGAGTTGAGTGGTCAGGTGCGAGTACCACAGAGACAAGGTCATTCTGTTTACGTTCCTCGTTGGGTTGGGGGTTGCTGGGTAAATAGATTCACTATCTGCACCCCTTTTTCTTTTGCAGGTTCGTGAGACCGTATTACAAAGACAATTGCACAGGCAGACGTGAGTACAGGCAGAACAGGTAATTGTTTGGTAGAGTTAAACCAGTGCTTTTTCAGTTGCAGGTTTCGCAGACAGTACCCCACACATTTAAGCAGGCATACGTGAGTACACGCAGAAGAGGTAATTGTTTGGTTGCGTTAAACTGCGGTGCATCTTGAACATTGTAGTACCATATATACTTACCCATGTTTTCTTCTGTTGCAGGTTTCGCAGCCAGAACCCCATACATTTGAACAGGCGTATGTGAGTGCAAGCAGAAGAGATAATTGTTTGGTAGAGTTAAACTAGTGCATTTTCAGTTGCAGGTTTTGCAGACAGTACCCCACACATTTGAGCAGGCGCACGTGAGTACACGCAGAAGAGGTAATTGTTTGGTTGCGTTAACCTGTAGTGCATCTTGAACATTGTAGTATCATATATACTTACCCATGTTTTCTTCTGTTGCAGGTTTCGCAGCCAGAACCCCATACGCTTAAACAGGCATACGTGAGTGCAAGCAGAAGAGGTAATTGTTGGGTTGAGTTAAACTGTGGTGCATCTTGAACATTGTAGTATCATATATACTTACCCATGTTTTCTTCTGTTGCAGGTTTCGCAGCCTGAACCCCATACATTTGAACAGACACATGTGAGTGCAAGCAGAAGAGGTAATTGTTTGGTAGAGTTAAACCAGTGCTTTTTCAGTTGCAGGTTTCGCAGACAGTACCCCACACATTTAAGCAGGCACACATGAGTACACGCAGAAGAGGTAATTCTTGGGTTGAGTTAAACTGTGGTGCATCTTGAACATTGTAGGACCATATATACTTACCCATGTTTTCTTCTGTTGCAGGTTTCGCAGCCAGAACCCCATATATTTGAACAGGCGCACGTGAGTGCAAGCAGAAGAGGTATTTGTTTGGTTGCGTTAAACTAGTGCATTTTCAGTTGTAGGTTTCGCAGAGAGTACCCCACACATTTAAGCAGGCACACGTGAGTACACGCAGAAGAGGTCATTATTTGGTTGCGTTAAACTGTGGTGCATCTTGAACATTGTAGTATCATATATACTTGCCCATATTTTCTTCTGTTGCAGGTTTCGTAGCCAGAACCCCATACATTTAAACAGGCGTACGTGAGTGCAAGCAGAAGAGGTAATTGTTGGGTTGAATTAAACTGTGGTGCATCTTCAACATTGTAGTATCATATATACTTGCCCATGTTTTCTTCTGTTGCAAGTTTCGTAGCCAGAACCCCATACATTTAAACAGGCGTACGTGAGTGTAAGCAGAAGAGGTAATTGTTGGGTTGAGTTAAACTGTGGTGCATCTTGAACATTGTAGTACCATATATACTTACCCATGTTTTCTTCTGTTGCAGGTTTCGCAGCCAGAACCCCATGCATTTAAACAGGCGTACGTGAGTGTAAGCAGAAGAGGTAATTGTTGGGTTGAGTTAAACTGTGGTGCATCTTGAACATTGTAGTACCATATATACTTACCCTTGTTTTCTTCTGTTCCAGGTTTCGCAGCCAGAACCCCATGCATTTAAACAGGTGCACGTGAGTGCAAGCAGAAGAGGTAATTGTTGGGCTGAGTTAAACTGTGGTGCATCTTGTACATTGTAGTATAACAGAGTGCATTCATGAGCTAGGCGTCAACGTCAGCCATGTTTCCTTATTTTGCAGGCTTTGTGGCACAGCAGGCTCAAACCGGCGGGTACGGAAATGTTCAAGCGCAAAGCTGTAACTTCGGGAGAGTGCAGTGCTTCACCACAAAGGAGGAAATGTGGCCTTGTATTCAAGGAAGAGTGGATGAAGGAAATTGTGGAGGCTGAGACACAGAAGTCACGAAGCAAGGTTCACATGCAACTCGGGGAACTATTTCAATACAGTCCAGACGTGGGCTTGATTTGAAAAGCATGTGCCGAAGCCAAGATTGTTGGGGACTTTTCCACAGGGAAGAAATGGAGTGATGGCTGGAAACTGGAGTACATGAAACACCATCTACTTAGCAAAGTACAAGAGTCTGCCATTGTGATATTGAGAAACAGAAGTGCTGCTGCCAGGTTTGGTTTTGGAGTGCGGGCAATGCTGACAGAAACTGCCACTGACAAAGCAAAGAGAATGGAAGTAGTTGAACGCCAAAGATCTATACCTGAGGAGATAGAGATTCTCATCAACAACGTGTTGCTGGCAGTCAAGATGAATACTTCAATGTTATCTGTACAAGACATCCATGACCACCTAGCTTTGTATGTGAAGATACCAGACAGCTGGAGGAGCAAGAACTATGCCTTTGAGTTCCTTGAGACCATAAATAGCGTGATACACTGTGAAGCTATGACAGAACTTCGGCAAGCTTTGTATCACACCTTGATAATTGACAGCACAGATATTTCTGTTACAAAAATGTTCATCCTGTACTTCAAGTTCCGACCTGTAACATCAACTGAGCACAAAACGCAGTTTGGGGGCATAGTGAAGCTGACTAGCTGTAATGCTGAGGCTATCACTACTGCTGTGAAAGAACTCTACACTGCCAATGAACTGGACCTCATGAAAACGGTCATGTTCACATCTGATGGTGCGTCTGTGATGCTGGGGAAGAATAATGGTGTTGCTACTCGCCTTAAACAATCCATTCCTCATCTAGTTGAGCAGCATTGTGTCGCCCATCAATAAGATTTGGGAGGTGATGATGCCTGGAAGAGGGTTCCATTGATTAAAGAGATTGAGACATTATTGAGGACTGTCTACACTGTGTTCTCCAGATTTCCTGCAAGGAAGTCCAAGCTGGATGAAATTGCATCAGTCACTGAATGTGAAGTTGTCTCTTTTCGATCACTGAATGAAGTCCGGTGGCTTTCAAGGCATTTTGCTGTTGGTGCACTAATTCATAATTACAAGACTGTTCTTAAGTACTTTGAGCATGAGAAAGTTGAAGAGAATGATCCAATTGCTAAATATTGTTAAAAAAAGCTATCGGACTCCAACTACCATATTTCCCTTGCAGTACTTAATGACATTCTGGGTGAATTTGCATCTTTGTGCAAACTATTCCAAAAAAGTTCTTTGACTACTGTTGAAGCTATACAGTATGCAAGAGCAAAGATTGGCCAAATTAAGCAACAGTATTTGAGGGACGCTGTCTTTTGGAGCAGCAATGTAAGAGAGCTGATGGTGTTGTACAAGGAAAGGCAAGAGTTTGACAGTTGGTCTATTTTGTCTTTTGTTTCCCTTCTTTGTGAGCACCTGCAAAAAAGGTTCCCTGAAGATGGGCTAAAAGAATGGGCAAGTTTTGAGATCCAGGCAATAGACACACAATCACATTTTCATTATGGGACTGAGAATATTGAAAGACTTGTTGAAAAGTATAAAAATGTCTTGGCCCTGGTTGATTGTGAAACACCAGAAGATGTTGTTCGACAGTACAGGACTATAAATATGTGGTGGCACAACATGTAAAGGGTGGGTTATTTACCACCTTTCAAGACATGGTGAATTTCACTGTACGCAATGCTGCTCAGTATAGTGTAGTGTCTCAGCTTGTTGATGTCTGCGCAACATTACAAGCATCTAGTGCAGACTGTGAACGAGGATTCAGCCTCATGAATACTATCAAGAGCAAATTGAGGAATAGACTAGAGCAGAAGCATTTGGACATGCTGATGAGGACAAAGGCCTACCTCCTGAATGGGAAAGTTGACCTAGACCGAGTTTATCAGCACTGGAAAAATGGCAAGGATCGCTGTGAGAGCTAACCCTGTCAACCAACTAGTGACGCTACTTGACGTGTCTGAACAGCCCTCTCCCTTCTTGTGCATATGTGATATTGTATAGGCTAGCAACATTTCCCCACCCAATGAACTGTGCTCCAGTTAAGAATATTTATTAAAATCTTATGATGGTACCACCATTGAAGTCTTGTGCTTTTCTAAACTTGAAGTGTACTTGCCAGTGTAACCAATTCATGTCATGGCGTGCTTATCCAATTTGCAAACTGCCCTTAAGACCCTTATTGTGGCACTGTATGTGTGAAAATGCACCATCTTTTAAATTTTCAAAGTAAAAGTTTTGAGTGCCATTTGGCGCCGCAGACATGCGCGGTTTGGTTCCTAGTGCACATAGCCATGGTTGCAGCGCACAGAGACCCTCCTCTAATGCACACAGAGGAAAAAAATTAGAGGGAACATTGAGTACAACCTATCATCACCAATACTATCTCTAGGTGAACACCAAAGTAGGGGGGCGATCGCTATCCAACGGCCCTCACAACAGGTTATGCAACGAACGGCATAGTGAAAGGAGTTAAGCGAACATCAGTCAACCATGACCAGAATTAGAGAATAAATCTACACTGACAGCAGAGCTACTGTTTGGGGGTGAAGAGGTGTCTGTCTCTGTAGAGCGTTTATGATTAAGTTTATAATTACGGCAAAATTCCTTTGCTTCTGTAGGGTTTTCAAAGATTCGGGCTCGCCCGTTTACCTCCACACGCAGCCTGGCAGGGTATAGCATACCGTACTTGAACCCAAGGTTCCTGAGCGCAGTTTTCGCCCCAAGATATTTCCTCCTAGCATCTTGAACCAAAGCAGTGAAATCCAGGTATAGAGATAGTTTGGAGCCCTTCCAGGAGAGTTCTCCTTCTTCTCGTGCCAGTCGCAGTGATGTATCCCTGTCTCTGAAGTTCATTATTTGTGCAATTATGGGTCTAGGCGGGGGCCAAGTGACCTATGGGCGCGTTCCACCACAAAGCCAGGGGTGAAGGCCTCCTTCCCAAACAGGTTGGTTAGTATCGTCTCTACCAAATTGTCCATGCGCCCAGCTGTAGATGATTCGGGCACACCCATGAGGCGGATGTTGTTACGCCTGCTTTGCGCCTCCAAATCCTCATTCTTCGTCGCCACCTCCTTTAGGATCTGCTCCATGCGATCTATCCTTTTCACTGATTGCGCCATTCCATCCTCCAGGTCAGACGTGCGGGACTCAACCACATCACGACGTCGATCGTGCACATGGATCTTCGCGCCCAGGTCTGCTATATGTTTGTCCAAGGAGTCAAAGCGCTTTGAATCCTGCCCTCATTTCCAGCAGTAATGGATGCAGTTGGTTAGCGTCGTCTGTCAAGGTAGACAGGGGTTTCCCACCTTCCGCCATGTCGCTAGGCTGATCTCGGGTAGGTTCCACAATCTTCTCGAAGGGAAGTAAGCAGTGTTTAGGGTCTTTGCGGCCCATGTCGCTACTGCACTGGAAGGCGTGATGGAGGGGTCGAGATTTTAGCCTGTGTGTGCGGCCACTGATGAGACACTGCAGGAGGAGCTGTATAGTAGAAGTAGTGTGCAGGCCCACCAAGGCGCAGTGTCAGGGATGGGGAAGACACAGCGTGGGCAAGGATTATGACAGACTGAACGCCAAAAGAGCCTGCAGTGCACTTCACAGTATACGTAGGTGTGAGAGTATTCACTTAAGGGCTGCCAAACTGGTTGTAGACAGAGTGCAAGGCAGACAAAGGCAGGGGCATTTCTGAGCGGGTCCCGCGGTAGATAAGGTTACAGTCAATTAAGTGGCCCGGTTATTATAGTGGGAGGCAGGCCGCAAATAGCGCTGTCGATTCCTGGTGAGGCAGTGTGGGGGAGGGGGGGGGGGCAGCACTGCATGCACCCAGGCACCGGAGCTCAGCACAGGTATTGCCCACGGGAGTACCGCAGATACCCAACAGTTAGGGCTGGCGACTGAGCCCAATGCAGATGGTTAGCAAGGCCGCCTCTGCCTCGCAATTTACTCTCGCAGTTCCGGGGCTCTATTTAAGCGCCGCAAGGGAGGCCAAATGGATGCCTGTACCGCGGGGCGTGTGCCGCTCTGCTGAAAGAGCTCCGGCTGCCCGGAGCCATACACAGCACTTACCGCACCACCCTCACTGTGATCCTGGCCTGCCTCTTCATTCCGCCGCAGGCTCCGAACTCGCTGAAATCAGCGCCGCCGCCTTTTTGTTATAGACGCTCCAGCCAGGAGCGGGACGGGTCTCAGCCGTTTCTTTGTTTTCGGGCTGCTGCTTACTCCATTGCAGTCATGATCGTGGGCATGTGATGCTCATGCTTGATTCATGGGGTTCTGTGCCGTATCTGAGGCCGGGAAACGGTCGCTTGGTTGCTGTGGCCGGGAGAGCTTCAGCTCTGACCGGCCATCCCGTTCACGGCGTGGCCACGCCCCCTTTAATAATTTTTCTTTAAGTGTATTAATTGTGCTTTTATTTTTTAAGTAACTTATGTGTGGATTGTGGGGTTTTTAGGGGTAAATGTTGGGAAGTAAAATATTTTAAAATAATTTTTAATTAGTTGTCAATTAATATTAATTAATTGATAATTAATTATGTTAATTGTGCCATTTATTTTTGGTGTGGGAAGTGGTGTTATAGGGGTAATGGGTGGGAAGTAATTCATTTTTAATTAATCAATAATTAGTTGTTACTTAATAGTAATTAGTTAATTGATAATTAATTATGTTAATTGTATGTTTACATTTTTTAGGTGCACATTTTAGGTTTATTAGGGGTAAAGGGTAGGGAATAAATTATTTTTAGTTACTGTGCAATTAGTCGTTAAATACTATTAGTTATCTATTTGAAAATTAATTTTAATCATTTAATTCATTTTTTAAAGATACATTTCAGGTGCAGGTTGTGGGGATTATAGAGGTAAAGGGTGGGAAGTAAATGTAGAATTTGGATTGTAATGAATAATATTTGTTTAATTTATAATTAGGTATCTTCATTGTGCAAATACATGTATTTTCTTAGATTTTAGATGTGGGTTGTGGGTTTTGTAGGAGTATGGGGTGGGAACTAAATTCATTTTAAGCAATTAATAATCTTTTTTCGAATTATTATTAATTATTAATTTAATAATTTGTTACATGTTATGAGTGTGCTGTGTGCGTTGTAGGGATTTATTGTGGGAAGTACATTAATTATAATCAATTAATAATCCATATTTAATGAATGAACATTGGTTTGTTGATGAATATTGATATTAATAGTGTAAAGAATGTTTTAGGTTCAGGTTGTGAGTTTTGCGGTTGGATAGGGTATGAAGTAACTAAACTAAATGTAGGTAATAATTAATGTTTTTGTTAATAAATAATTTCTAAATACATTTTTGTATTTGTATGAAAATTATGTTTGTATTTTATTTATAATAATATTTGTAGATATTTGTGATATGTATTTAAGATAGTGATGTTTTTATTTTTAAATTTATTTTAATATTAAATATATTTTTATTTTTCACCATATTTATATATTTTTTCATTAACTTTGTTTTTAAGAAAATTACATTTTGTTGAAGATGTTTTGTGTGTTTTTAATGTTGAACAGACTGGAGTGGGAATAGTAAATGTACCCCTCTGCAAACCAACACTTTCCTTACTGTTGTACTGACTGGAGTGGGAATAGTAATTTTACCCCTCCGCTATCGATCACTTTCCCTACGGTTGCACTCATTGGGGAAGGAACAGTACATTTTACCCCTCCTCTATCCAACACTTTCCCTACTGTTGCACTTTTTTGAGTGGAAATAGTATATGTTACCCCTCTGCAATCCAACACTTTGCAGACTGTTGTACTGACTAGAGTGTGAATGCTACATTTTACCCCTGTGCTATTCAGCACTTTCCCTACTGTTACACTCATTGGGGAGTGAATAGATAATTTTACCCCTCTGCAATCTACCGCTTTTCCTACTGTTGTACTGATTGGAGTGGGAAAAGTAATTTTCCACTTTGCACTCCAAATGTTTTGCTACTGTTGTACTGGCTGGAATAGGTACAGTAAATATTACTTATCCACAATCCAATGCATTTAATACTGTTGCATTTATTGGAAGGAGATTTGTAGATTTTAACCAGTTTTATTATTTTTGTGTTGTGTGACGGGGGAGTAGTACATTTTGTATATATTAATTGTAATAGTTTGCGTAGTTTGGTACAAATGATAGTGGGAACAATATATGTATTACAATTTATATTTAAAATTTTATTTTATGCTGTTATATTTATAATATTATGTTTTTGTTCATTGAAAATTATAGATTTAATTAATAATATTTTTAATGTGTAAAATATTTTTGCTGCTTTTAAAGAATGTTAAGTTGTTTAATTGTTTATTTAATTATAACTGTCAGTTTTTTTAAAGATTTTATGTTAATTCTATATGTATATACATTTATATATGTTTATTTCTTTTTATATCATTTTTAAATTATAACTTAAATTAAAATGATGACTTTAATAACTTTTTTGTAAGTAGATATATGTAAATATATTTAATTATTATATATATGTATTTAATTACGTTTATTTGTTACATTTGTTGAAGATATATAATAAATATATTTTTATTCTTTTAATTAATTTTACTATGTAATGTATTTAATATTTTTAATTTAATTTTATATATATTTAAACATCAATGTTTTATACAACTATATTAATGGCCGATATTTTTTCTCTCAATATTTTTGTACTTACTATTATAAGTATAGGGTGTCAATATTTTTTACATCAATAGTTTGGTCACAATATTTTTGTATATGGATATTTTGAGTGTTGATATTTTGTCAGTGTACAGCTTGTCACTTCATCACACTTCTCTAAATCACTCCCTTGATGTTTGCACAGCAGAGCTATCTCTCCAAATTACACAACACGGATACGAAGTGTAAATGAGAATTAAATCTAAACTTTAATTTAGAATAATTTCTTTAAAAACACAATCCCAGTGACAAACGTCAGGACTTGCACATGAGAAATTCAATGTAAAATAATTTGAGGACAGGAGAATCTTTTTGTAAATACTGCGTGCACTGATCAATGAGCATTTCTGCACTCTGTCCACAGTAAAACATCTTTACCTAAAGTTGACTTTATCAGGTTCAAGTTTTTTTGTGTGCTCTTATTTGTCTTACAATTGAAAGGTGAACCTTTTCTTGTTTGAGTTAGACACCCACTGGACACTTTCCAAAAGGAAGTGTGCACCAGAGCTCTTGGTTCATTGATCTTTGACACCTTTGTAAACAGGCACACTAAATCCCAGAGGCTGGAAGCCAAGCAGTGAATTCTTCAGTAGGGTCAGAGGGTGGTGGCGAGGGGTATTTTAGGTGAGCTTAGAGGGCGTGTTTCAAATGATGCGGAAAGCCAGAGCTTCACTGGTGTTAAGATAAGGAATTGTTGACTAAACTTTGGAGTTCATCAGTTTGCAGAGGAAGAAAGGAGGAGTGCGGAGAATAAGACTGTCGAAAATCTGAAGATCAACAGAGGTTGTAGCTCACTCGATTACTTACCTGTAAACTACTTTATTTCGTATCCTTGTCTTACTGATATGCAACAAATTAGCCAACACTCTAAGACAGGCAACCTTCTATTTCCCTACTTACCCTCTTTGGTAACAAGGGGGCCTATTTACAAGAGGGCCTGCGCCACTGGAGTATCACTTTGTCTCTGAAGAATACATAGAACAAGAAAAAGGCACCCATGGATTGTTTTTGTGCAGGAAGGTGTCCCTTCCTGCACAAAAACAATCCTGCCAACAGCACAGACAACCCTTGCACCATGATGCACCCTTGGATCATTGCAGGGCTGGAAGATTGACTAAGAAGTAGTTATTAATAATTATGACATCTCTAGAAAGCAGAGTTACGCTAAAATGTCCTGCCGATTTATTTAGATCACAGTTGCAGGTCTACCAATTTAATGAAAAAATTGAAAATATGGCAAATAGAAGTTTTATATTTTTCATAAGGTTGGGTATCATACACAGAGTGAAAATATGACTATAACAGTGAGTGACAGTGAGAGAGCAGAAATTGTATCCTGCTTGGGGTACGTGTTAGGAGTGCAACATAACCACTTTTAGTATACACTGCCATTTATTGAGTGTTATTGATTAACATACCTTTGTGATATTAACATGATTTAGGGACCGATTAAGATCTCATCCAGAAAGCTTTCCTACCAAATCAGTCCCGGCATGTTCTCCGGACCACTCGGATCGCGATTTGGATGCATCCGGATGATTCCGGATACGATTCGGTCGGACTTCCATTGACTTCAATGGGAGCCAGTGTTCCAAATGAGAACACAGGCTCCCAATGAAGAAAGGGATGGCTGGTGAAAACCTTGCACCCTGTGGCAGGCACCCATGGTGCCTGCCAACCTGTTCATGGGTGGAAAGCGGGGTCCCTTGGGTACCCCCATGGACCAGATTCGGAGGGCCCAGGGTGAAGGGGGGGCCTGCTTTGTGCCCCCAAAGCCAGATTCCGGCAGCCGATTAGTTTCAGAGAAACTGAATAGGAACGTCTGTCATCGAAAACACTCGCTTGCAAAACAAGTCCATAGAGCTGTACGATTCGGCCTGAAAGACGCAAGCTGTGCGCATGCCTTTCGGATCCGATTTGGACAGGCCTACTGGTTTACAGGCATCGTAATCGGTTGTTGGGAACTGTGTACGATCCGGTCAAAAACAAGGGTTCGGGATCAGATTCGGCAAGCACAAATCAGATTCTGAGCCCTTCCAAGCGGGATCGCAATCAACCCCTTAATGTGAGGTTAACAAATGATTATAGAATTGTAGTGATCATGTGTAAATGATGTAACATGCTTACATAGATAGGGTTTATTAGTGATGTGGCAAACTGTCACATTAAATGCCTTTTGAATGTTTATTATGCTAATGATGTAGTTGGAATAATCTAATTAATGTAGTTGAGTAAAATGCCTATTGAAAATGCTAATGAATTTATGAAAATGTTAACAGTGAATCATAACTAACATGGTGCATTTATTATTTTAGCTTAAGCTGTAGGCCTGATTCTCACAAATGAGTCGTAGGCCTGATTTTAGAGCACATTGAATGGATGTTCACATTTCTGAATTAATGCTTAGATTCCCATGCACATTTTGTAGAGATGTTACATGCTTTCATGATTTACACTGCAGTTGGACAAACGCTTCGTTAGTAAAGAATAAGGTAATTGTTTCATTAGATAGCTGAGGTATGAAGAAGCTACAGTTGGTATAGTCTGACGAAGATAATATGTAAGGAGGTGAATTCACATGGGAAAAGGAGAGGAGACCAAGGACGAATTGTTGCAAAGGATTATACATGGAGAAAACAGTGGAAGGAACCAAGGTCATGGAAAAAACCTGTGGTTGAACCTATTCTGGAAAAAGTTTGAGAAAAGCATTATGGTACATCTGTTGAATGAGATTTGGTATATGATGTGTTGTAGCGAGGGATAAGCAGCCCATTTCCATTTTGCCTTTCAGATACGAAGCCCCTGCATGCTAAATTGCTTTTTCCTGATAGGGGCTTTATGCTGCTTGACCCATCTGGTGGTGGACTGACTTCTTAGGAAGGCTCGAACGACTGACACCTTTTCCTAACCTTTTGATCTAAATACTAAAATAGGGATGCCACTTTAGAGTAAGAGTAGGGTTAGATAGGACTAAATGTTTTTCTTAAATGAACTACAATTTCAGAACCCACTCCTGAGGCGGAAGCCGGGAGCTGGTGGTACGCAAGCATTTACTTTTTAAAATTTGACTGTCATCTATTTTCAATTGTATTTTAAAAATAACGAAGCTTACCTCCTCTGACCTCTCTTGGGGCAGAAGCTCATTGCCGGAATAGCGCACAGCCGATTGGAACGCTGTTGCGCTCATAGTTCACTCTAGCGGCCGCCATCGCCGGCGTGCTCGCTGACCACGCCCCCTCGAGGACACGCCCCCCCCCCGCCCAGCATAAAAGACGCTGATTACAAGCGTCTACACAATTTCAGAACCCACTCCTGAGGCGGAAGCCGGGAGCTGGTGGTACGCAAGCATTTACTTTTTAAAATTTGACTGTCACCTATTTTCAATTGTATTTTAAAAATAACAAAGCTTACCTCCTTTGACCTCTCTTAGGGCAGAAGCTCATTGCCGGAATAGCGCACAGCCGATATGAACGCTGTTGCGCTCATAGTTCACTCTAGCGGCCGCCATCGCCGGCGTGCTCGCTGACCACGCCCCCTCGAGGACACGCCCCCCCCGCCCAGCATAAAAGACGCTGATTACAAGCGTCTACACAATTTCAGAACCCACTCCTGCGGCGGAAGCCGGGAGCTGGTGGTACACAAGCATTTACTTTTTAAAATTTGACTGTCACCTATTTTCAATTGTATTTTAAAAATAACAAAGCTTACCTCCTCTGACCTCTCTTGGGGCAGAAGCTCATTGCCGGAATAGCGCACAGCCGATTTAAACGCTGTTGCGCTCATAGTTCACTCTAGCGGCCGCCATCGCCGGCATGCTCGCTGACCACGCCCCCTCGAGGACACGCCCCCCCCACCCAGCATAAAAGACGCTGATTACAAGCGTCTACACAATTTCAGAACTCACTCCTGAGGCGGAAGCCGGGAGCTGGTGGTACGCAAGCATTTACTTTTTAAAATTTGTCTGTCACCTATTTTCAATTGTATTTTAAAAATAACGAAGCTTACCTCCTCTGACCTCTCTTGGGGCAGAAGCTCATTGCCGGAATAGCGCACAGCCGATTTGAACGCTGTTGCGCTCATAGTTCACTCTAGCGGCCGCCATCGCCGGCGTGCTCGCTGACCACGCCCGCTCGAGGACACGCCCCCCGCCCAGCATAAAAGACGCTGATTACAAGCGTCTACACAATTTCAGAACCCACTCCTGAGGCGGAAGCCGGGAGCTGGTGGTACGCAAGCATTTACTTTTTAAAATTTGACTGTCACCTATTTTCAATTGTATTTTAAAAATAACGAAGCTTACCTCCTCTGACCTCTCTTGGGGCAGAAGCTCATTGCCGGAATAGCGCACAGCCGATTTGAACGCTGTTGCGCTCATAGTTCACTCTAGCGGCCGCCATCGCCGGTGTGCACGCTGACCACGCCCCCTCGAGGACACACCCCCCTCACACTCGTTAAATATGTGCATTTGCAGGAAGCGCAGCGGACGAGCGCAGCGGGAGCGCCGTTTGCGCGCCAAAGGCGCGCCTAAGGCAAGCCCGTCTGCGCCCGTCCGCGCCAAGAACGCGACAGGCGCAGGAAACTCTGGACAAATCTTCTCCACTATAAGGTACCAGCCCGATGTCCTGCAAAGTTTACGCATAAAAAACAATTGCACTTGCAAGATTGAAATGAATAACATCATAGGGCCCTTCAGCTGTAAACTCTGTAGGTGGACCTCTTCCGGGCCCCCAGCCATGATAAAAGCTCCTTCAATCAACTGGGTAGATAATATGTCGCTTTTTAAAGGAGGGATGATCAACACTCGCTCCATGTGTAGCCACAGTCAAGATATAAAAGATCTCATCTTGGAGCTAGACCTAGACTGCCTCCTCCTAACCGAAACCTGGCTAACCGATAATAGCAACCCTGACCTAGCCACCGCCCTTCCTCAAGGCTTTACCATCTTTAGGCAGGACAGGCCGAAGTGGAGAGGTGGAGGAGTAGCCCTGGTGTTAAGAAACCATTTTAAATGCCACACATTCAACTTAGACCCGCTCAAAGGTACAGAAGGCCTAGGCTTTTCCATCAAACTGAACGAATCCTCCTCCTTCTCAGGAGGACTTATCTACCGCCCCCCGGGTAACGCAACCAGATTCCTAGAAACTCTCAGTGACTCATTAGGTCAGCTCCTCATTAGATACCCACACTTTACCCTCCTGGGTGACTTCAATCTGCACCTCGATTCCAAAACCGACTCACAGGCTCTTAATTTTCACCAGACCCTGGAAATTTTTAACCTTCATCAAAGGGTTAAACAGCCCACGCATCAAACTGGACACATACTAGATGGGATATGTACGAACTTTCCCCTCCTAGAAACCCAATCCCCTGTCCCACAAATATGGACCGATCATAGTCTGATCCCGTTTTACATCAAAACCTCTCGCTCCCTGAAGGCAATCAAATCCAGCTCAAACTCGGAGAACCACGTTAACTGGAAAATAGTAGAGGAAAATTTCAAGCTTAAGCCTATCATCCAAACAGAGATCCCTAATCTTACTGGCGACGTAGAACATGATTCAAAACACTTCCAGTGCTGGATGCAGCATGAGATTAAAGTACCACCCAAACGTCCCCAAAGAACGGAGAAAAAACCTAAGACAAATGCCCCCTGGTTTACTCCAGAATTAGCCAAAGCCCATCTACTATGTAGAAAAGGCGAACGCAAGTGGCGTAACACTTACGACACGGCAGACAGAAACTCTTATATCCAGCTGAGAAAAATGTATCACTCCAGCATAAAAATTGCCAAGAAAGATTTTTACATCAATGCCATCAAGGATGCGAAACAAAAACAAAAAACATTGTTTTCGATAGTCAAGACTTTTACCCATCCCAGAGCGTTACAGCCTGAAATACCCCCATCTCAAGAGTTTTGCAATCAAATAGCGGATTTTTTTGAGGAAAAAATTGACTCAATACAGAAAAACTTTCCGATATACCAAGTATCTCAGACATCTACCCTCTCTGATCAGGCAGAAAACACAGTCGGAAGTCTTAAAACTTTCACACCGGTCAGTCTAGCCCAAACACGGGATGTAATCCTTGCCTGTAAATCAGGAGCCCCTTCGGACCCATGCCCTCCAAGAATTCTACATCAGTTAATCGACGTGGTGAATCCAATCATAAATAAAATTGTTAATTCTTCCCTTAATACAGGCATCGTCCCACGTGAATGGAAACAGGGAATAGTAAAACCCCTAATGAAAAAACTCAATAAATCCCCCTTAGATCTCACCAATCTACGCCCAATATCACTCCTCCCAGTTTTGGGAAAAATCACTGAACAGATGATCTATAGAGAACTAAAAAGCCATTTAGAAGCACACAATGTCCTCCATCCTCAACAGTCAGGTTTCCGTCCCCATCACTCTACAGAAACTGCACTGATTGAATTGACGGACTCTATAAAACTGTTACAGGATCAAAGAAAGAACGCTGTGCTGATTCTATTAGACCTCACAGCAGCGTTCGACACCATTTCGCATTCTATACTGTTGAGTAGATTGAAGGATATCGGTATCTCAGACGTGGTTCTTGCGTGGATAACATCCTTCTTAACTGACAGATCCCAAACCATTGCCTTGGGCCCGTTCCTTTCTAAAGAGAGGAGGGTGCGGTCTGGAGTCCCTCAAGGTTCCATTCTGAGTCCTCTACTCTTTAATGTGTACTTGATCCCACTTATCTCCCTGATTGAATCATTCGGCATACTCGTAACTTCGTATGCCGACGATACCCAACTCATTGTACCATTAGATGAACGTTCCACAAAGGCTGAACAAAATCTTAAAAACTGTCTGAAGGCCGTTTTCCACTGGATGGAAAAAAACCACCTGAAATGTAACGCCAGCAAGACAGAAATCCTCCCAATGGGAAAAAAGGTTAATTTCTGTCCCAGCCTATGGTGGCCAGAGGACTCCACGGCTCCCCCCCAGACCTTAGCGACAGCAAGGAATCTCGGAGTCTTGTTCGACACTGAATTATCCTTCGACCAACATGTCAGGAATGTAGCAGGACGCTGCTTTGGCATCATAAAATCTCTCAAAAATGTTTTTGAATTCCTACCCACTGACTCAAGAAAGGCTGTAGCAGTGGCTCTAATCCTCGCACGCCTAGACTACTGCAATGGTCTGATGGCAGGTGTAAAAAAATCTACACTGAAAAAACTCCAAAGTGTACTACATGCCGCTGCCAGATTAGTTTTAAAACTACCCAGAAAATCCTCAATATCAGCTGCCTTAAAGACCCTTCATTGGCTCCCTCTGCATAAAAGAATATTTTTTAAGATTCTAATCGTCGCATTTCGGGCATTCAACAACATAGGCCCTAAATATCTCATCAGGCGTTATCCCCATTACAACCCTTCCAGGACTCTACGATCCTCAAATGACAATCAAATAAAACTAGCCGGGTTTAACCTCAAAACCAAAGGTGGCAAAACCCTTACTTATCTGTCCTCTAGAGCCTGGAACTCTATGCCCAAAAATCTCAGGTCCCAGTCCCAAGAAACCCAGTTCAGGAAACTACTAAAAACCTGGATTTTTAATCTCCCAGATGAATATATCATGGCCGCCATCTAATTTTGCTTATGTAACTGATTGCTTACCATCATAATAGCGCCAAGATGCTCCTTTCGGAGCGACCGTTGCGCTCTAGAAATACAACTACAAATTACAAATTACAAATTACTGATAAAGGGAAATCTCATTTTTTGCTTCCTGATTACCTATGTAGTAATTACAGAACTTGTTGACCTTTTGCTGCTTCATAGAATGAATTTTTTCTGAAGAGTTGTATTCCTTCTGGTTCGTCTGCATTTTTACACCCTTATACTGAGATTCATGTATGTTCAGCTAATTTTGAATTTGTAATACATTTTGACTAACCTTCATTTGGTTGTCTACCTGGGTTATTGTTTACCCACACTGGTTACATTGCACAATAAATTTGCTTTGTGGAATGTTTTTGTTCCATTTACACTTTCATGCTGCAAAAAAAGGACCATTGAGTGTTCGTCATCAGGAAATTCCCAAGTAAATGGGCCCAACCCCTTACAGCAGCCAGAAAGAAAAAGAAATAAACTACTACGTGGGTTCTTTTGACTATAAGATTTGAAGAAAATGACGTGTGGAAGAGCATAAGGTTTGGAGAAGGGAACATCAAATCCCAATATTGACAGGTCAGAATATCGTTACAATATCGAGGGACAACATATCGAAAGGTAAGTGTCCACCGGGACGTAATGGGTTATTATTCTTAACTCCTCATCTAAATACCTTGAAGAGATATATCACCAAGGTACATATATGTGGAGTTAGGTATAGAAATGCGTAGACATTTACCATTCAATATATTGTCAGTCGATATTGTTGTAATGTTAGTCTGTCCAGTGAATATTTGGGATTCCATATTCCTAGCCTACACCGTTTATGAAGGAACATAAATATGTAAATATTAGTAACTGTAAATGAGGAAATATCTTGAAAACTGAGCGTTGCTCTTTAAAACTGAGCATTGCACCAGCACAGAAACTTGAACATGGTCCTTTTGTGAATTGGGAGCCTGTGACATCAAGCCAGCTGACCAGCTACTCAGTAATTAAGATTGCCTATAAGTAAGCCACACAGATGTAAACAGTCTGCCAAAGGGACCACTAAACATCTGGATACTCAAAGCAAGGAGATCAGATAAGAACGCGAAGCCAACCAGTGGAAGTACACACCCAAAATAAAACATACATTCAAAATAGTATTATACTCTCCCATTGTCCCCACAACCACATTACACACTTGGAGAAGTGAAACACAGAGGAGATGGTGCAGAGGGGGTGGTGAAATCTACCAATGAGTTGGGTGGAGCCAAGGACAGTTGGGTGCACTTCTGGAACAAGGGCAATGAAGTTCGAAGAGACATCCGCCCAGAGGAAGCAGTGCCATGAATACTCTTGATAGACAATCAGTAGTGGCCTTTGGGTGTCACCAAACAAAATGAAAGACAAAACCGCAGCAGCAACAATACAGATCCTGTAAGGAAGGTCAAGTAGGTCCGTAGAAAGAGAGAAGTATGTCATAGATCCCAAGAGCCAAAGCTGTGAGCTTCCACTGACAAGTGTCCAAGAAGACCAGACTGAAGTGAGAACTGCAGCACCACCACAGGAAACTGCAAGAACAGCCAGGGCACCCAGTTAGCAAAAGTGTATAAAAAGAAGGGAAAAAAAGAACCTGTCCACTATCCCTGAACTTACAGTTCACAATGAACCAGGTTTCCAGGCTGACTGAGGAATGCAGGGCTGACATACACAAAAAAGTGACCAGCATTCACAGTTCTGGAAAACCACCCCAAGAGAACTGCCCTGGAACACCAGTGTTGGAACTGAGAACTGACTTGGAAGGCCAGGGTTGGACCTGGCCCTTGTTTGCTGGGTCATGCCCAGTTACGTTGCCTTTTTTTGCACATATTGCTGTCTCATTTTTGTTGGCATTAGGACTTTGTGCACTTTTTCCTTGCTAACCAGTGGTAAAGTGCTCCCTAAAACATGGTGTAATTGGCCTTCACCTGATTAGTACATTTAACTTATTTCTAGACCCTTGTATATGGTACTACCAGTTCCCAGGGCTTGTAAATTAAATACTACCTGTAGCAACAGCACTCATTTTGCCACCCACTAAAGTAGCACTATAAAATATGTTTCAGGCTTAAACCTTCTATTTTAATATCTATAATTCATCCCAGAAGGTAGGCCCTAAAAGCTCCTAGGGCAGGGTGCATTGTATTTAAAAAAGAAGAAATGTGGGTTCAAGTTTTTCGTGTCCTGGTAGTGAAAAACTCTTAAAGCTGTTTTTCACAATTGTATGTCCTACCTCTCCATTGGACTTACATAGTGCAGCCTTATTACATTTATTATGTATTGAAAAATGCCACTTTGAGAAAGTCTGCATTTTTGCGCACAAATCCACTATACCGTTCTGCCAGTATCCTGGCTCACATGACTCTGCTGTTGTGGGTGGTGTATTGCAGCCAGACAGTGAGACAAGGGGACCCAGTGTTGCAAGGTTGCACCATCCTGCCAGGATGGCTGAGGGAGGAGCTGTGCCCAGTCCAACGTACACTTCAAAGGGCTTTGTCTGCTCTTCACACAAAAGAACATGACACCAAGCCTGTCCTTGCTTTTGATACCCCAGACAGTTTAGAGACAGGCTCATGAATAAGGAAGGAAGACAATGGGGGCATCTGGGAACAAAATGTGGCACTCTTGGACCCCAATGGTGCTTAAGTTGCCTCTCCCTACTAGAAGACAAAACCTGGTACCTGCAAAATCTTTCAGGAGACCAGGACCTACCTATTAGCTGGTGCAACGAAGGGGCATCACCAGTGGGACTGACTTTGGCATAGCTCTGGCTACGTACTTGGCCACAGCAGGAAAACCTCTTCAGCATGCTGCAAAAGGTATTCAACCGGCTGCCAGAGAACACCAGATGCACCATCACGCAAGCACTCATTACCAGAAGGCAGGACAAGCGCAACACTCTCCATAGCAGAATGCCCATGCAGCTCCTATCAGACTCCAGTCAATCCAAAATGCTGCAGCAAGACTCATCCTCGACTTACACTGCTGCATCTCCATCACACCACACCTCTAGAAGCTTCACTGGCTCTCCATCCACGAGCACAGCCAATTTAAACTTGTCACACTCATATTCAAAGCCCTACACAACACAGGACAAGAACGCCTTAATAGCTGCATACACTCTTAGCAGCCCACTAGACACCAATGCTCTTCTTCACTTCCACTTGCAAACACCCCTCACATTCACAAAAACAAAGCAGGAGGTTGCTTATTCTCCTACATTGTGCTCAAAACATGGAACAAAATCCCTTTCCACATCAGATCCTCCTCCTCATTTCTTGAGTGCAGCAAGAAGCTTGAGGGCTGGCTCTTTGAAATAAAACAATGGGGACCACCCACCTACTCACCTGCCAAAGTGCCTATATACCCTCATGGGTAGTTAGTGTGCTATACAAATCTAAACAACATAACAGAATGGTGATTTACCGGCAATGCAATCACAATAAGATGATGAACAGAGTGCTGAAACTTTTCAGACGCTCACCCCCAGTCACTAATAGATCAGGATTGAATCCATCATCATTCTTCTGCTCACTTCACTACCTCAATTGCTGGCAATGGACAATCATCAACGGAATATGGTAGATGATCTGAGGGATACAGGAGCCAGCATGACTGTGATGGTGGACAGACTGGTTTCGCCAGAGCTACCAGGGTTTAAACTCAAGTTTAAATTACTCTGCTGTGTGTTTCTTGCATTGCCCATTGTCATTTTCCCTATGTTAGCCTAACTGTATGCAATGTAGGTCCCTTTTGGTTTGCACATTACTATTTGATATGCTTGTTTTTGTGGCACATTGCATTTTCGTGCAGAGCTTGCACATGTTTTCATATTTTGTTCTTTTCCTGGGATTTGGTCTGAATGTAGTAGACAAGGTCAAACAACAAAGCTCCTTGTTATTCTCTCTGGTCAGACTCTAGCATCTGGGCATAAGAAGAGCATGTAACTGCTGTTTGTGAGCACACGTCTCGTCATATAACTGGGGACAAGGGTTCTGAAAAATACACACTGAAGGAAGGTCCTAAGACACGTGTACTGCATCAGCTGAGATGTTGAATATCCACCTATGTATGCTAAGGTACAGGGTCTGCCACTTATCCCAGAGATCCATCATATATAATCCTTATTAGAAAGGAGGGGGGCGGTAAGGCTAATCTGTTTTATAATAGTCAGAGGAGAGTTTCAGAGCATCTGGAAGGGGATTCCAGAGATGAGCTACTTTAACCATGAAGGCCCATCCCCCTTTTTTGGGGGGATTTTGAAACAGACCTTTATTGACATTGTTAAATTTGACACAGCCGGTGCCTACATCCCAGCGGGCCAGCACAACGGTACTCGATATTCAATGTAAGGGACAGAGGGGATGCAAACAACGCAAGCCGCCTACAACCCGAATGGGCCGGCCGCGTCAGGTAGGCAAGCAAAACAGGTGATTGTCAACTCAGGTCTCTGAACAAGTTCCCCTGAAACAACAAGATCAGTAAGTCACAGTAAAAAACAACATCTGTTGCCCAGTATTTCAAACCATTGCCTATTCAGGTCCAACACAATCGTTCAAAACCAAAGTTCCCTGACCCGCATGATTTGCTCCATCTCTCACTATACTATTAAGAGGTCAATGTAGCCCTGTATCCAGGAAGCCCTCTGCCTCTTCAATTCCCTCCCCGAAGGCCCATCCCTCTTGTCTGATTATTCTGAATTTTGCCACACGGGCCAGATTTGTTGACGAGGAGCATAAGCTCACGCCAGGGATGTACCATTTTATTCTCCTTTTTTGTAGGGGTATCAGACCACATCCATGTAAAGATTTAAAAACAATACAAAGGGACTTACAATTAATCTATGCCTTAAAGGTAGCCAGTGCAAATTTGTCTGAGAAACGGATATCAAAGATCTTCAGGGTCTCTTCATGGCCACACTACAAACTACCAATGCTCTAGATGAGAGATGAAGTAGCGGGGGAATCTTACGCAGTGCTTTAATTAAACAAAAGCAGATCCCTACTGTCTAATTTACATGAATTACATGAGATTCAAAGCTAAGCTACCTATAAAAAAAATAATCCTTAGATTTCTGACAGCTTCTGACAGGACGAGGAGCTTGTCACAGGGAATTGGCCAAAGGTTGGATGGAAGTAAAGCCGGGGCCTTGGTCGCTGGGCAGCAGAGAAATTCTATCCTATCTCCGTTAAACTTCAAAGGGTTGGATTTAAATCAGCCTATAATATTATTCATGCATTCATGGAAGGAATTAATTGTCATCATTTGATTTTCTTCTCTCTGCAGAAGTATAAGACTGAAATAATGTAAGCACAAATGGAACACCATAATAGAGCTGTCTTGGCTGCACCCAACAGTGCGGAAAAAGTGTTCAAAATATTGTGAGAACTGTCATATCCGTATTGCTGGAATTCCTCTATACCTGCATCTCATGTATTCTCGGGAGGAAGAAATTCCGACCGACATTGTAATGAGGCCCTTCATTGGGAAAGTTTTACTTACTTGGATGGGTAGATGGTGTAGTTTGTGCTAGCGAAGTCTCAATTCGGTATTATTTCCTGTGTGCTTTCAAACGTAATCACTATAGTAGTGGATGTGAAATGGTGGGAGGCCCTTTTTATGCGAGATTTAGGGGTCGATTAGGATGGCGGATGGACTTGTGTCCGTCCGCCACCCCTGAGTAGGAGGGACCGTCCGCATGGGCAGCGGCTGTCCCTCCATGGCAATTAGGATGTGACCGACACCCTGGCGGTCACATCCTGTATGTTTTACATAGCGGTGGGTGCTGCTTGAAGCAGCACCCGCCGCAATGTAAAAAATGAAAGCAGTGCATTTGCATGCACAAAGCGGCAGGCACCGCGCGGTGCCTGCCGCTTCATGCACGCAAAGGCAGGGGGGTACCATAGATACCCCCCATGTGCACCTCCCACGCAACCTTCAACCAGGGGGCCCACAACGGGCTCCCAAAGTGAATGTCCGTATGCTTAAAAGCATTACTTTCCCTACATCCTAATATGGCTGGCGGTGTCTGATAGACACCGCCAGCCATGTTAGTGCTTTTCCGCCGTGGTCGCCGTCCGACCGCGGCGGAAAAGTGGAGGACAGATTGTGAGACCCACCAGCCATCCTAATTTGGCGGTGGGTCTTTCAGGCCTCCTCGGTGGATTCCCCGCATACTCCGGGCCGGCGGTGGCTTCCGCCGGCCCGGAGTATGCGGGGAATCCGCAATCATAATGACCCCCTTGGTGTGGTAGATACAAAGTTAAACAAAGATATGTGTGTGGAATGTCTGTTTTTCATTGACTTTTATTATGTATGTGTTGTTTAGCATTTTATTTGTAAAAAATAAATTATTAATTTCACTTCCTGTTTTAAAACTAGAGTCATTCATATTTAAAATGAAGTTAGGACTATGTATTTGAAAATGCATTTTTTTCAATATTAGTTGTATTGTCTAGTGTTTCATTTATGATGTTTATTTGTAGAACGTGTTTTGGAAGATATTTGTTTGTACATTTGTTGTTCTTATTTATAGAATTTCTTTCCATATGTTTATATATTTTGGGAATTAAAGTGATTTTCTGTATTTTTTGCAAAGGTGCTTGGAACAGTATTTGTGCTGATGTGCTTTGTGGTAATGGTATGCATGATAATGACTCTTTTAAGAATATTCTATGTATAAGCGTGGTAGTGTGTTTTGTGGTGAAAACATGCTGTAGTAGTTAGTGTATTGTAAAAACTGCGTGGTTTCGGCGTGCATGGTAAAGGCCCTTGATGTTACGTCATACATCGGATGGAGCAACACTACAGTGTTCAAGGGAGATTGGCCCTAATAAAGAACACATGGCTGTAGGGGTTACACGTGCTCCTAAAACGTAATAAAGTCAGATGCCACATGAGTTAGGAATATGGAGCCTATCAGAACACATCACACACAGTGATCATGCCCTCTCCATGCCAGACATCTGGGCATGTTACCCAGTGGCCACATTGTATAATCCCTTAGACAATTAATTTGTGGCTGCAAAGACAGCAAATTACATTCCTCACCATACAAGGCTCACCAGAAATCTTTATTACCTACAATGAACTGTACATAAGAAAGTCACAGATTGTACATTGAGACAGTCCTCAGACCCTGTGCCTGTAATTGTTCTCCTGGCCACTCTGTTCAAATAAATGAACTGTTCTTGTTTCGTCAAACGCCTCCTTTCTCTTGTTTTTCAAGTTATATAATGTTCAAGTAACATTTTGGCGAGCCGCCATCGGATTTGATTGGTACCTTGACCCCAACTGAGGCCAAAGGAAGGTGACCCCGCCAAGATGGATTCACATTTGCACAGCAAGGAAGGTGAGCAGACACTGCAATTGATTGGAAGTTCTGCTGAATCCTTGAGGTGGAGGTCCATCCTGAGGCAACTGTCACAGACAGTAAGAAACTAAATCAGAACTTAATTTGAAAGCATCTGGCATTTGGTAAACTATGGATAAGCATAAAAAGATAACCTAAGCACCCAGCCACATACAGAACCTAGCAAATTACCTATTTTATATGTCCTAGCTGAGTAGTCGTAATGCAGCCTCAGAGGTGATCCCGCAGGAATCACCTTTTTGTGCTAGTTAGCATGCAAGGAAAGGGCATTATTTATTGATTAGCACTTAATAAGTCCCAGGATGCCTTGTTTGTGTCTGATTGGACACCTCAGTCTCATTGCTTAGTCTAAATAATTTTCTCAGTGCCCTTGGTTTCTTAACACTGGTAGTATCTGGAAGGAGTAAGGGGTGTTAGTTGCTTGGACCGCTGGGCGTACACAGTTGGTACGCTTGGACCACTGGGCATGACACAGATGGCATGTTTGGCCCCTAGGTGTGATACATGGTGTGATTCAGATGTTAGGGAAAAAGATTTTGACCTGGGAAACTAGGAATAACTTGTGTATGGCCAAAAGGGTCTGTGGTTCCAGAGTTATTCCTCTTTCTGCATTTATTCCTATTACCTTTGCCCAGGAGTAGATCTTGGCATACTATCAGGCTCACTTAGTACCTTATACCATGCAGAGCTTCCCCTGTCTACAGGATAGCATGCATTAGGCGCAGGCTAAGAATTTTTTTGCAATGCAATCCATCTGTCAACCTTTGTTAGGTTGGTGTAGTGTACATTTGATGTTATGGTACTGGTATTTTTTGCAAACTAAATTTTGTACAATAGTTGAACAGAGACTGTCCTAAATGTTCATTTTGTCATCTATGTCTCAATACTTCCTATGAGGGTGCTGTCATTTCTTGAAAACTGTATTTGGCGCAAAAAGTTGATATCATTCAAATACTGTTTTTAACTATTTTTGCCTATGTTGCAACCCTTCATATGATTTGTTATCTGTGGTTATTGAATTGTACAAGTTGAATTGCTTGATGCATCTGTGAATAGCGTTGAGCTTATAGTATGTAAAATTGTAAGAGTGAGCTACGTACATTTATATCCATGGTTAGAACAAATAACAGCTCCCAAAAGAGTCAAGTCATATGTTGTTCACAAAACCACTAGAGTTATCCTGGAAACCCAGGTTCCTACACAAGTAAAGAAGCGTAATAAGTTTTTCCAAGAATGGCAAGTACACACAAAGGCACACACATTTCCCTGGCCTAAGGAGGGAACATTTGACACTTACTTATTAGAACACACTAAAACAAGCATAAAAACTAAATATACAGGTCAAAAAAGAGATAGGAGAGAGGCACTACTAGAATTTTGGGCCATCTCCAAAAAGGAACAGAGTGATAGTCCTGCAATACTGATCTCAAGTAAGGTGTCACCACCTCCCCCACCATTTGCAGGCAAGTCAGATCGCCCATATTTGAATATTAGGTAGTAGTATTTGATGGGCCCCCTACTGAAAGACAGCAGTTAGGCCCAAGCAAAGGGAACTATAAGGCTAGCCAGCCCAAACATTTCCAGTGCAGCCCAAGCCCAAGCCACTTGGGAAGGTCCCCAAAAGCTTGACCTCCATTCACCACGCCCAACACATACAACCTCATCCTCAAGCTGAGCTTGCACCCCCACTGGTTCATTCAAGCATAAATAAGTGGCAGGGAGGTTAGTGGCAGGTCTAGATAGCGATTCAGCCAGTGGGGGTGAGAAAGGGAATTCCACTGCCCCGGGAACTGCTGGTGAGGGTGGGGCTACAGGATTTGCCAAAGTAGCCGAGGAGACCACAGAGAGCAAGTTTAATGGTGAAGTCGGCCAAAAAGAACAGCGTGTATCTCAGGGAAAAGGAGGCAAACTAGACGGGGTGAGGAAGAAGGCACAAGCTAAGGTTAGAGAGAGAAAAATGCCTGCACCCAGAAAGTGCAGCAAGAGAACACAGCATGGCGCTCTTCACAGGAGGGAAGTAGGGGCAGCAACAGGGCCCCGCTCTGGGAATAATTGGAGGCAGAAATTGATGGGAGGCTTTTAGCAGCGATCAGAGCCTCACCAATTAATCAACAAAGGAGAGGGGCAGACAAGGAAAAAAAAGACCAAGGCGGCCTGGTACTAACCCAACCGAGATGCAAAAAGAATAAAATGGCATCCTTGCGAAGGAGCAGCAGCGAGGATGAGCGCTGCGCCACCCGAGAGCCTGACACAGACAAGGTAACCCTGAGGGTGATAATACCAAGAGAGGAAGGTGAGAACATTGTATGCCCGGAGGAAAGACACCAGTTTGATATACCTTGGCCAAAGGAAGGATCATTTGCCCCAGAGGACATGGCCATAGCGGAGGACTCCATTTAACATGGAGGAGGAGATCCCAAGCAGAACTTCTCCTACATGCATGAATGCCTAAAAAGATGGGAGTGCCATGTTAGGGAGAAATCCGCAGTCACCTGAATAAAAACTGTACCCGCTATTATAGAGAGGCATTGCAGAGAGATATTCTTCTGCCAAGGCTCAGAAGGATAAACATGGGTTAAGGACAACGTTACCATTGTTGGTGGATGGAGCCAGGAAATTAATTTCATGCTTCAAAAAGAACACTGCAGGAATAGACGTAGCAAGAGGTGATATTAAAAGTCTGCTAAGTAGCCTTATCAGAGAACAGACTAACGTGGTGTTTGCCCAAGCTCGCATGAAAAATAATTACGCTACCAAACTCCGAGCTTGGTGGGGCTGCATTTAACTCTTACAGGCCCTGAATATGGATAGCACTGAGAGATATGTTCCCTGACCGCCCAAATGTAGGAGAGTTAATGGCACAGACTATAAAGCCAGGGGAGAGTACAACCGATTTCATGAATAGAATGAGGGCACAATGGGGACAAGTGACAGGACAGCCACGGACGGATATGGGCCCACAAGTCGCATTTAGTTACAATATTCTTAACAAGCATTTACAATGCAATGGTTTCGCCTTTGTTAAAGTTAGAGCTATTGGCATTGCTCTTGACATTATTTTTATTTATGTATTTTTTAACATAAATAAATGGCATTGTCATTTACAATGCCACTAGCTTTATCTCTCGCAAATGACACACACAGAGCCCCCCCCACACACACAGCCACACAAAGCTCCCCACACACACAGCCGCACAAAGCTCCCCACACACACAGCCGCACAAAGCTCCCCACACACACAGCCACACAAAGCTCCCCACACACACAGCCACACAAAGCTCCCCACACACACAGCCACACAAACCTCCCCACACACACAGCCACACAGAGCCCTCCACTATATACATTATGCCGATTCATTTTCAGCTCTACAGGGGGGCTGTGCATGAATTTGGGTTCTACACGACAGCTGGAAGATTACGGCGTCTACTTCACTTACAGATAAGATACTATGTGGCTGTAATGGGCAAAAGCAAATCGGAACAGGAATCGGAAGTACTGAAACAATGAAACGGTATAAAAAGAACTCCTTAACGTGTAAAGTTATTTTTGTAAGATGGACTATGTTTACCTAGGAAAACAGTGGGGGGGGGGGGGGGGGGTGACAGCTTGGTAACTTGAACTTGTCCTTTAAAAAGGAATACTCCACTCCAGCTAGGCACACTGAGCTGCCCCTTTCTTCTTTTAGATCCAGATGTTGCTTTGTGTTCTATTATCAGAGTCTGAACTCGACAGCTATATCATCCTGAACCTTGGGTTGCACAGTTATACTAGGTGCTTGGATAACTAAACGCTATTTTATGGAGCTGTGCTCTGCCCAGGTCGTGAAATGTGCCATCATGGCGTGTTATCAGAAATATATGCCCGAAGCACCCATGAGTCAAGAACATGCCAAGACCTCGCCGGACATTTTGAAACAAAGGCACACTAGTTACAGCTCAGCTTGTGCCTTAACTGCATCACATGTTTAAGAACTACTTAGGAAGGAATGCTTGCTTTGAACTCAAGACTGAATCAACGTGCTCCATAAGCCACTTCCAAAAATACAATCATGGAGACAAATCTGTCGCAAGTGTGCTACTATTCCCAGTAGCAAGAACAACATGTTCCAAGTTTAATGCTGCTGCAGCAGCTTTCGCAGCACAGGGGCCATAAAGCAGCTCACTTTGTGCCAGGAGGGAATGGACAGCTGGTGGTCTGGCTCCTGTTGCCCATGGGTGCGAGCCATGCTTACTAAGCTATCAGCATGAGACATGCCATCCGCGAAGTGACAATTCTCACCGGATAAATGAGGCTTAGAAGCAATGTCTCACTGGCTAGGAAGGATCTATAAAGTGAACGTAAAGAATTCAAATCCCGTAGGGCTTTAACAAACAGGATCATGATAAATGAAGAGTGGACAGGTTATTGTACAAGCGGCTGTGTAAAGGTATGCTCTGTGAAAAAATATTTAAATAAAAAGTAAACTGTTACAAATAGTGCCCCATCACTGAAGTGAAACCAAGGATGGACCAGAAGAGAATTCGGAATCTACAAAGCTTACAATTTGTTTTTAAAAATTATGTGTGGTTTACTGACAGCTGCGTCTTTTCTGCTAGTGTCAAGTAGCAAAAAAAATATATAAGTACAAATATCTCTCTCTCCCTCTCTTCGGTTTAGCTGTCATTAACACTTTGCTTCGACGCTCCCAAGTATACTGCATGAGGAACGGGTCGACCCACTTCCAATTTTAATTTTTTCCCTCTCATAAAAGCCTGATAAAGTAAATTAAAGTCAACGTACTTACAGCAAGCGTTCATGCAGAAGCTGTTTTACATAAAAGAATAAAACATGACAGCTACATAAAAAGGGAAAAGCTGAAGTGGAACAAGTGCTATAAGAATAATAGAATGCAGAGGGCTCCACTGAAGACATGAGTGGCTCAGGGCTAATGATGGCTGGCATGGATAGGGTTTATGTTTCAACATTCAATGCTCGTCTTAGTTTTCCCCCTTTTTAATTTAGAATATTCTACCCTCAGGGTGTGGAATGTTCCAATAGCCTTACAGCACCTCTGTAAAGGCCCTCTCCCTCGTTATGGGCTAGAACTCGGTTTCAGGGCTTTTAAAAACTGGTATAGCCCTCTGCAGCATGCTAGAAGGCTTATTAAAGGAGCTATTAGGAGTGCTAGAAAGCTAGGTAGTGCCCTTGGCCATGGAAGGGTTGGGCAGCAGTTTGCAACTGAAAGTAAGTCTAGTGTAACCCAGCTGGAACAGATAAACCAGACAGCATTAATGGACTGTGCGCGGTGGATGCAGAGAAAGGAGTCATTATTTTCTCTTTCAAACATCAATCCAAATACTATGAGAACTCCAATTTCTCCTTGCCCCCAAGATGAAGTAAGTTTTGAGACATCTGTTGTGTTTAATACATTCAGAGCTTGTTACATTAAAGAAAGCTTTTAGTGTTAATCATCACAGTACAAAGCCGCTCTCATGTTTCTGAAGTCAAAAGCATTCCACCCTTTTCCAAAACCACCTGGGGTTCAATGCATGAGAGAGACCTGGACATAGAAGATCAACAGACGGACCAGACTGCAAGCTACAACACGTTTATTATTTATATAAAGCCGAAACACTAAACAAGGTGAAAGGAACTGCTTTTTTTCAAATGGAGTACCCATTTTACCAGAAGTGGGGTGGTGGATTTTTAGGGAAGACTTTGGTTAACTGCCACCAATTACAGTAGTTTCCAACACTTAAGTGTAAATTAATAAAGTATTTTAGCCCTCGTTTAAGCTTGCAGGCCACTGTTTGCGTTATTCTAGTAAAATAGAGCAGGAAGAGGTAGACGACCGTTCACGCGGCCAAAATATATTGGCTAACTCTTCATAAACACTACCGGTTACATGTTTGTGACCTAAAACTCGCCACCACATCCTGAAACCACAATGCACAGGGACTCGCGGGCTTCTCTGATTTGGATGTGTGTCATTGCAGCGTATCGCCAGACTGTAATCCGCATGAAATAATGGGCCAAGAAGCAGCGAATGATTTACAGCTGTTTTGCCCATAAAAATATTTCCTGAAATGTGCTTTTTTAATTATTTTTTTTAAAGATCTGTTTATTGGGTTTTCGTCAGCATTCCGTGCAATACATCATATAGCATCCACATTATACTTGTGTACAATGTATTCTTTCAGTAGTGAAATTAAGTGATTTTAAACGTTAAGAACAGTAAATAAAGGAAAACAGGAAACGATACTTCAACTGTGTTTATTCTTCAGGAGAGTCTATATTTCTGACAGACATCCATTTACCTGAAACGTTTACTTTTTTTTTTTATGCCGGTATTTGTAATGCTCTATGCCTATGTGTGTATACCCTTCATACTCGATAGGCTTTTGGTAAAGATTAGCAGCACTGTTTGCGTTATTCTAGTAAAATAGAGCAGGAAGAGGTAGACGACCGTTCACGCGGCCAAAATATATTGGCTAACTCTTCATAAACACTACCGACTCTATAAATCACACGCTTTTAGCGTTTCCTCTTATATTGGTCGTATCATGCCTGTGTTTTGGGTAAATTTCAAGCAGAAATCAATACAGAGCTGCAGTGCGATGAACGAGTGGGTGGAGTCATAACCTGCCCTTGCAAGTTGCTTTTTTGGCGGGAACTGTTTTGTTAAAGGAACATTGAGAGGTTTAGTACCGTCCTCCACAGGTGCTTGCTTCCACGGCATATTTACTGAGCTTCTTACCTCTTGCTGGTTGGTGGGCTTTTTTTCTTCGCAGAGGCAGGCCACGGGAGCCCCGCGTGGGCCGCCATACTTGTTGTGGGCCGCCGTCTTCCTTCTTCCCCTGGGCGGCGGGGGGGGGCGGGCACTTCCGGCCGGCCGCGCTAGGATTGGCCGGCCGGCCAGTCACGGGGCGGGAAACGGGAAGAAGAGACGCAGTAGTGCCGGCAATGCCGGACCAGACACGGGGGCGTTCCCGGCGTCCCGTGACGTCGGCAAAAGCCAAAGAATGTCGGGAACGCCCCCGTGTCTGGTCCGGCATTGACGGACAGGCCCCTCGTCCAATGGCAAGGCTCCGTTTACGGAGCCAGCCAATCAAGGACGAGGGCCGAACCAAGCCACACTACAGATCTCAACAGGATTTCGCCTGCGCCGAAAAGATGCGCAGAGCGCATCTCTTCGCAGGCGAAACCTAAAAAGGGGTTATCCACCTAGATACAGAGCGGACTGGACAGCGTGGTTGGGTTGGACACCAAACCCTGGCAGGAGATACAAGCCCATATATTACATTGCAAGACAAAGAAGCCAGAAAATGGCAGAGAAAAACAGGGGCAAGCCCCGAGAGACACTGCTAAATTTGTCCCACGCAAATTGAAAAAGACCGCCCTTGAAAGGTCTGCATTGGCCACCAGCAGCGTGCAAATAGCAGAGGAGAGACTCAAAGGAAACTCTCCACACAGCCATAGCAGTAGAGGCCAGGGGGCCAGGGGGGTTGACAGCACCCAGGCCCTAGAGAGTGAGCCAGGATCTGCCATCTGGTAGACGGATGCCAGTTACAGGCATAACATGAGCAGAGATCTATGGGCCAGTGCCATCCACCAAAAAGCTCCACAAATGTTCATCCAAAAAACCAAGCACAGGTGAGTCAGAGGGCCCCCTACACTCAACCTCAGAGAGATATGCCATCCTCCACATCCCCACAGGAGGCATCAGGTAGTTGAACAAACACGTGGCAGCCGCAACCGCTGACAGGGAACTCAGCCCAACTGGGACCGGGGCCACAACCCTGGCAGGATGGGGTAACTGTCTTGGGAGGTAACCCCTTAACACTATCACAGAACCAAAATATGCAGTAAGATTAACCCTCTGCATAAGTCAGAATAATGAGCACCCACTCACCCTCTTCCCCAAAAACTCTACCAAACCAATAGAAGGACCAAAGAGACAACATTGGGAGTTCAAACGTTCCTTGCCTCCAAGGATTCAGAGAGACTAAGAGATGTGTTGGCTGTCCACACTCCAGGGGGAGGGCGGTTTGATGATGGAGCAGGTGGCACCCAGAGAAATATTTAAAAATCCATCACCCATAAGTACACCACACGAGACATGTTCTTGGAAAGCTAGTGGTGCCCATGGAGCCTTTGCTAAAACATGATGTGATCCATTGCCAATGCTCATGAGACCGCCTCATAAATATTTTGCACTATTCTAAGCATTCAGTTAGGTATAGAGGAGGGGAGTGGGCCTAACAGCTCATTGGATTTACCTGTTTGATAACCAATAACCATCTTTAATTGCCCCAAAACAATACCCCAACAGGGGGCACCTTCCAGTGCCTCACTAAAATCGTGACTAGTGGAGCATGGAGAGTACACCCCTAAGGAAAATAGAGGAACCGCGAAAACCATTGAGTACAGTGCACATGTAAGGTTTCCAAGTTAACACATGATCAAGTTCTTATTCCAAAGAGGTCAACCACAGAGTCTTCAAGTGTACTACTACCCAGCTGTCATATCAAACACCCCAGCACAGACAAGAAGTGTAAAAGTCAAGACTTTGAACTAAAACTGCAAACGTTTTGTTTGAACTGATAAGGGAAACTAACTCAGACACTTCTTTGGGGACCCATGTCAAGATCGGCAATGTCAAATAAGAATTTACGTACAATTGTACTGTTATGTAACCTCTGTCTATGAGTGATACCCCACATATTCTCTGTCATGGAATGCCTAGTGATTTATCCCAAAATTATCACAGAGTTGTGTAGGGATCTGTCCCATGCCACCCATAATTACACTAAATCAAGCACTAGCATTCTTCATGCACTACACTGCACCCTTTTACACAACACATGCTATCAGCACATGACCACAGTAGGCTCCCAAACATCAGCCAGGTCATGTTGCGTTTGTTCATTCATTCTGCCTGCAGTAGGCAAAGTCAGACTTTACTTATCCCAAAAGATAGCCCCCGAAAAGCAAAATGCCTTCTTCACTTATATCTTTGCAGAATTAGGGCCAAGATCCAACCCAACAAGGTAGAACCCTACCGAGTAATAGTGAATTTGACCCAATACAAAATCAACTCAATAGCTTTATACCTCTTCACAGCGCTAATGATATCCAAACTGAGCTGAACAGGATGCTTAGAAAGGGCACCATACGGGAGGACCCTGTTTGGCCCTGAGACTTCCCGGAGAAGAGATTCTTGGAGGTAGCAAAACCCCCAACTCAATGCACAAATGGGGCAGTCTTCTTTAACAACAAGTGGTCTCCTGACATGAAGTTCCTGTGCAGGGCTGTCCAGCTGGAGGATAAAATGGGGAATGAGTTACATGGGGGAGGGTAGAATAGGAGCATGATCACCTCATGTCAGGAATTCTGAGATACCGAGGTGGGTGGATGCACTTGGCTAGAAGGGAGGGGGCAACCCCTAAAAGTATAGAAACTTACACTGTATTCTATATATTTCAGAGGGAAGGTACGAATCCGCTGGGCACGACTGCAGGCACTAAGTTGCCCGATTTACAAAGATCCTCAGCAGTTATGTCGGAGGCTCTGTCCTGGTGGCAGGATGTTCACCCTGCAGTTTCTCATTGTGGAGATTCCACCAGGAGTGCAGCGACTCTGCCATGGCTGCACGTCCCCTGCTATGACTGGAGAGTCTCTTTGTGAATCGGGCCCTAAACAGCTCTCAGAGCACTCTCACCATCAAAACACCAACAGCATCACTCCACAACTTTGTGGCTGATCATTCGAAAAGATGCATTTCCTTACATGTGGACATGCCCAGTGATGGAGAACAACTGGAAACAGGTGACAACTGTCCTGAGAACAGCTGCGGCTCACACAGGTAAATGCTGTGGGGCAGTGAGGCGGGACGGGATGGGGTGGGGTTGGGTGTAGTGGAGTCTGACATATGAGAACACTTTGAAAACTAACTAAAGAATTAAATAAAAGCACTTTTCTTGCACTCGTTGCATCGCTGAAGTCTGCAATGGAGCGAGCGCAAGGAAAGTGCTTTTATGTATTTCTTTAGTTAGTTTTCAAAGTGCCGTTGAATGTCAGACTCCACTACCCCCAATCCGCCCCAACCCGTCTCACCGCCTCATAGCATTTACCTGTGCGAGCCGCAGCTGCTTGAGAACATATGTATTCCTAAAAGTGAAGCTTCAAAAGGGAAGCCTCTTTCGAAATTTAAATGGTGGAAACACATGCGAGGGCCTGCTCTTTCGTTCTGGTATACAGGTTTGAATCAGGAACAGAGAGAAGCAGTTTCCAAACGAGTTTTCACTTGGGGATGTAGCTCTCAGGAGCCACAAATCTAGGGTCTGCCATCTTAGGAGTGGCCAGAATAAAGTTGGATGCCATGCATTGCAGAAAGTGGTCATCAGGGCAGACAGGACCTGGCAGCCCTTTGGGAAGTAGTCCCTACATCCCCTAAGGGCAAGTTCTGGGTATACATTGGCACCCCTGGCACACAAAGCTCAGGTCACATCTGCACTGGGAATAGGACCAAAGAAGGACTGTTCTGCTGTTCCTTGAACCCAGCAAAGAGATGCTACACCAAAGACTGTTCTACAACTGCTGATCCTTGGGCTAGCAAAGAAAGGACTGTGCCTGTAGTGACCTGCTCAAGGAAAGTCATCCACAAGTCCCAGACATCTCCACGAGTCAGTTGGCTCACTTCCTGGGTCTCAACATCTGCCTTGGTGAGATGGTAGCCTCAATTGTTTGATCATCACTGACTGCTGAAAACAGCCGGAGAGACCAAGACCTGAAGCTCAAATGTTGTACCTGATTTTGCTGGACCTGAGAGAGTCAATTGAGTGCAGTTTGGTCACCTGAGCTGGCCACTAGCCTCTGTTAAAGGAACTCAGAGTTTCGCTGTGATGGCAGACCAGTAGACCAGCAGCAATTGGTTTTTGGCTGGATTTCACCTGGACTTCTAAGGACATTGACATTGGGCAAATCACCCCATCATGTTCTTGATTCAAGGAGTGGTCCCCATTGACCAAATCAGCATCCACAGCATCCTCAGCATCTATACCCTCCTGTATGCCTTGCCTCAGGACCACTCCATTGATGGCTGCTAAACCTTATTGGCCCCTGCGACTTGCTCCCTGGCAGGATGGCTGTCAAAAGTGGGCCAGAGTAACCCAACACTTTACACATGTTTTAAAGTAACAGCTCCCTGCAGTAGTTGCTATTTCTTGTTTGCGATTGCAGTTACGATTTGCTTAATAATTTATATCTCCAGAAGCCTCAAGTGGATTTTGATCATTTTGGTGTCTAACAATCTTCAAAAATAAGATCTATATTTCTAAATAGTTGTTGGATTTCCTTTGTGCTTCAGTTCTTAATATTTGATCCCTTTGGTACTTCTACATTCTTTGCTCTTGTTCCTTTGATAGAGCCAGACTGTTGGAAGCCACAGCTACCCAAGGGTAAGCTAAGGTTTTATAAACTAGCCTGAATGGACCCATGACATGTTTGTGAGTTTATTACATTGGGAGGTTACACAACCACACTATGAAGTAAACAGCTTAGTCTCACAGCACAGTATCCGACAGGGTTCAGCCTCCATCTGGGGTCATCAAAAGTGGTATTTTAAACTGACATGTATATTTTACCCCGCAATTATGGATAAGGTAATTGCGCATAATCTTAAACTGGGTGAAATATAATCTTGCATTACTTGCCACAGTTTTATGGTGAACTAGTTTTTCACCCCCATTCATTATAATTTGAAAAACTAGGTAATTTCCCACTTTTCGAATATCTTTAGGGGCAGGATCTAGGGGGCTTATTTACAAGCACCTGGCGCCACTTTTGCGTCATTTTTAACATGGGAAAAGTGGCGTACGGGTGGCGCAAGCGGCTTGTAAATATGCCCCTAGGTGTTTTGCATACATCAGAAATCAGTTCACTACCTTTTGTGATTTCAAAAATGACTGCCAGTGCAGCCGATTTGGGCGGTCTTCTCACCCATGTGCAGGGTGCAGCCTGTGTCACGCTAGTCTAGAACAGGATTCGATCCAACCCAATTGCACAATTAGTTCTAGTTTCTTCAAACGTCTGAAATCTGCCCCAATTGTACAGGTCACACATTTCAGAACACCCACCCTGACACCATCCTGCCATTCCAGCCCCACCCCACGGTCTGTGGAAGACCCAAAGTTTGGATGTCGCAAGAGATAAAACACTTTTCAATTTGATGAAAGGATAGTGACAAAACAGAAAATGATCCACCATTGGAGGTGATAAACCGGTGTTTCATATACAAAACTAACTGTAGAATATTCAGATTAAATTATTAACATGACTGTGGTCATCTTTTCCTAAAATACCCACAGTAATTATTCTTTGTTTGTATCTGAGGGGTCATTTTAAATGTAAATGACTCTTAATATAAATGAGTCATCAGGTGCTGTGGCATGGATTCCAAGCACTGGACAAAGAGCACAGGATTAGAGCTGAGTTTATTGGCAGTATATTTGTTTGTACTTAAAAGAGGTCAAACAAGGTCAGTCACAAGCAGTGATGAAAGAGCAAAGGTTCCAACTTACAGGTGATTAGCAAGTGCGTTACTTAGACAAACAAAAAACTCTCAGATGGCACACATCGAGGATATACGCCTCCCCTGGGGTCCTTAGACAAAGTATAAAAGGGACAGAGAACATGAGAAAGAATGAGATAGGCAAGGTGGCCTTTGCTAATATAGAAAGGGACAGAGGTGCACAGGCTAAGCTTATGTACAAGAAGATAGACATTCAGGCTGGACATAAAGGAGGAAAGGAAGAAAAGAGACGAGGAACTGAAAGCAAGCAAAGGAAGAGAAAGAAGGTGAAATTAGGTAAAATAAAAGGTCAGTAGAAAAGGTAAGGAAGGAGAACAGCCATTTGCAGCAGAGAAAGACATGCAATAGAATCAGAAAAGAGAGAGATAGGAAGAAATAAAGAGTGAAAGTGATAAAGAGAGAGAAAGGGGGACAGGAAACAGATACAGGATTCACAAATAACAAGGAATAAATTAGACTAAGACAATAGGGAAGAATAGCAAGTAAAATAATTTAACAGTAAAAGTCCATTGTTTAGGAGAACAGATCGAAGCCGAGACAGGCGTCCACCATGCCGCTAATCACTGAGCTGTTAATAGCTCTGTTTGTTACTCTCTTCATTGCAAATTACTTCAAGCTTCAGTGGTTGAGAAGAAGATACCCTCCTGGACCAGCTCCCCTCCCCATCTTTGGCAACCTGTGGACCCTGAACTTTATGCTTCATCATGATACCCTCATGCAGGTACTGTAGACCTGGTTAGAAGGTTGTTGCTACTTCTGTTGAGTGTGAGAATGTTTCCCTGCTGTGTGTGTAGTTTATAGTCCTTTTTACACATTGATACTTGAACCTAAGAAAAAAGTTGAAGGTGGGTCACTGATCATAGATTCTTTGTTGCTCTATCACAATGGCTCTTGTCAGGCTTCAATTTGTCTTTGACCACACACACATACACAAAGACACACATACATATATATATATATATACAAACACACACAAGCACACATACCTACCTGTTCATTGGAATGTTTCTTCTACTGCTCCTCCATGCACCATGATTATGTTGCTCAATTACAATGACACTTGTAATGCTGCATGTTTTCCTATGGGTGCATTTTTAGGTCTTTTCCTAAACTAGTCTATGTCTAGTTTTACTACAAAGTCACCTCAACCAAACTCCTAAAGGTGTTTCCAAGATGGCCAGGGACTCTGATGGCTTGTCAATGCTCTGTGTTGCTTTATTTTGCTTCCTTCTGCACTTTAAAAATTAACCAACTTATTACAAGCACCAGAGGAGTTCCCCATTCGATGGTTCCACCGGGCTTCTCTGCGCCCACGGAGAGTAGTAAGTGAACACTCAAACTAGTTAGTAAGTTGATGGTTCTTTTCGGATATGTGCGCAGGTGCGAAGGTTCAGAAGCGGTTTCTGCTGTGCACTTTTTAGTGCACCAAGTATAAACTTTCCTAAACTGAACTCACTTTTACTTCAAAATTATCTCAGTCAAACTCTCGAGGATGGCTTCTGACAGGCTCTGTTCAAGAAAACGGAGGGTCTTGGTTGTTAGCTAGTGTTTTCTGACACTGAGTATTGCCCCCTTGTACATCAAAAGTGAGTGAGTTCATTAGCAGAGTAAGAGGACACCTCATTCAACCTTCTACTGAGGTGCGAAGGGTCAGCCATGGGATTTCCTCAGAGGTTCATTAGTCTATGGATTCCTATTGATGTTGGTTCAGGACAAGCAGCCTCTATTCCAGAAACTCTATGTAACCACTTTATATGTTCCTGCTCGCTTGTCCCTGTTACTTGGGCTCTTTTAAAATCAAGACTGTTGGTGCCAGAGTTGGGGGCACTGATTAAAGGGTTTGAATGCTCAGGAAGGAGATTTCCCCTCAAGCTACAGAAAGTGCAATAAGCTAGTTTACAAACACAGCCCAGAGAGCATGCATTATCAAACCAGCTTCCACATTGCCACAGTTCAGCACACCTTGCTATGCCTGTTTCTATGTTGACTATTAAATGACCATGGTGGGGTCCACATTGGTCCAATAAAGCACAGCACGTATTGCCACGCCACACAAACAAACACAATAACAAAGATATGCAAAAAAGAGAAGTGCAGTGCAAGCCTCCCTCACACTTAGGACAGGTAAAGCACAGGTTGGAGAGATGCAAGATTCCCTCACACACAAAGAAAGAGCATCACAGACATCAGCATGGAAACCTTTCTTCATACACAGGTGCTGCACAGGGATCCGCAGTGTGTTATAAAAAAAGGTGCAGCTAATGAAGCAGCAATACAACTGTACAGCAAACACTCAGAATAACCACAGCATAGAAGACAGCAATGCAAGATTCACTTGCACATGACAGGAGAGGCATAGGCAAGAGCTGTGCAGGCACAGGCAGTTCAACCCTCAAATGCAAACACACACACACACACACTGACTGGCATTCAGTCACAGAGACCCACTACATACAGACAGACAAAGTCACTCACACCATGTAAAGCATGCCAGCAACAGTGCACACTTTTCTACTCGCACCAGTACATGTATAATATGAGCATCACCCAGGTACTCTGCCTATACTGTACAGTATTAGTAAGGAAAACAGACAAGCACACTAGCATTATGTGGGCATTAAGTCAAGGGTGGCCACCTGATTAATGAAGATTATGTATAAGTAAATAGGCAAACTGGTAGTCTCCCCGCACCGCAGCAGTAATCACATCGAAGTTGGAGGCTCACGGGTTTCACTGATCTACAGCCAAGAACACAATTCTTGCTAGATGGTCACAAGCGAATGGAACTAGTGCACCCTCAACACTTATTCACCACCTGCACTGATGAAACCTGCTAAACGTTATCCCATAAACAGTAAATTAACTCTCCTGCATGTGGAGATTTCACAGTCCACTATAGTAGCTTTGAAAACCTTAATAAAGGCTAGGCTGCCCCTTCTACCTTGGGCAATCTTTCCTGGTTCATTCTTTACCTCGGGCTAGATGTAGGTAATCACAAATTACCCATTCTTAAATACCGAATTTCACCGATTTGAAATTGGTAATTGTGATGTAGGAAATAATTTGGTAAATTTTACACATTCAGTAAGATTCCTTATCACCGAATCGGTAATACTGATTTGGTAATAAGGAATCACCTTCCCATTCATTGCTACGGGCCTGGAGGCCCATAGGAATGAATGGGAAGCCATTCACTATTACCGATTCGGTAAATATCGAATTGGTAAAAGGGGGTGCATATTCAAGGGTGGCAGGGTGTCACATTAACACCATGTTGCACCCCTGAATGGTGCATGTGTGCACATATGATGCACATACATGCCCTAAGGGCATGAATGTCTGCCACATGGCACATTTAAAAAAGCACAAAATTGCTTTTTAAAAGGTATTCGGTGTTTACCAACAACTTGTAGTTGGTGTTAATTTACGAACCCTTAAACCAAAAATGCACTCACTTGAGTGCTCCCTACATAGGATTTAAGGATTCTGTAAATTACCGATTCCTTAAATTAAGGAATGAGTATTTTACCGATTCCCTAATTTAAGGAATCAGTAAATTACAGAATCCTTAAATCCAGCCTTCTACATCGCAAACGGCAAAATACCAGTCGGTAACGTCAAATTTACCGATTTTCGGCTGTTACCGACCGGTTTTAGCCCACCTACATCTAGCCCAAAGTGAGGTGAACTTCTCCCAGAGGAACCACAAGACCTCAACATTCTATACTAACGTTGCCCATCACAGCTCCACCTTCTCCCACACCCCAACTCAGAGAGGGACTGTAAATAGGATTCCTAGATATAAGCTTCTCTAAATACCAAGCCAACCCATTCGGAGAGTACCCAGAAGAGCCCTGAAGAAAGAGGGCAAGGTAATGGAATATTTTGATAGTCCCAGGAGTAATAAAGCTTACCGTAATATATGAGTCCATTTTCTTTCTGGGACTATTTCTACACCATTGAACATTTATGTAGCAAAGTGAGGATCAGAAAGGTATTGGGGAATGGTACAGATAATCGTAAAGCCAACCAATAGGAATGGGGAATGCATATGTCAGAGTCCAAACTGAGATGGCATGGTGAGTAAAAGAACGATGGGTTGGTATGCTGCCCTGTGCAACTGCCAGTGCTTAGACAAATTGCAAGAATTCCCCCTACCTTTTGTGTGTTTTATTGTCAGATTAAGTCATGTGATCTTTGACGACTTTAGTGGCATTTTTTGTGTTGGTGGTGGTATGATCTCTGGGCCATGTCTGAAACTCCAAAGTACTTTATAGACTCCTGACAACTATTTCTAGTGAGAGAGTTTTAGCTTCTCTTGTGCCACATGGATGCCCGGGACTTTAAGATATTGCCATATGTTAACCCATTGTTCATTGCTTGTCTCAATTGACATTATCAACAGCGCCTAGGGAGGGAAGTGGACCACCCCTGGAAAGGGTGTCTGAAGTTGGCCAACATTCAAGTTCCCTCATGATCTTGCAAAGCATTGGAATTTAGCTTTGGCATGACCAAAAAAAGGTATATGGCTGATGGGAAGCTGTGGGTAATTGTACAACATGCCATTAAGAAAATACCTTCCATTAAGGTGGGTCTCCTAGGTGAAAAGGCCATATAAATAACTCATTTTAAGTGATATAATGTGTCTGCTGTGGTGGGCAAAATAGTGTTCTTTTTTCTGCAGGAAATATCTATAATTTAGTGTATTACTCAGGAGTGGGCATCTCCACAAACATCATACATGATTTGTGCTCTCATATCAAAAGAAAGGGTTCCCCCAGGACATTAAATTACAGTGCATGGATGTGGCATTTTCATTATTTGAGACAGTCTAGTGAGCTTGATGTGAGAGGAACACCACTTCAACATACTACTGTCTGCTATTTCTAGAGCAAAGTCCTTAAACATGTGTCTGAGAACATTCATGTAAGAGTCTGGACCAAGTGAGTGAAATTCAGGTGTGTGTCTAGCTGCCATTAAGACCTAATGTTAATGTAGACTAGAGAATGTTTGATTTACATAGCTTCTGGAATTTGGATCCTATCATGCCCTCTTGTATACATGAACTGTAATCTGTGCACCTTTTAAATTGGTCGTTTTACACTCAATCGTTTATACTACTCAGTTAAGACCATTTCAAATATGATGATTGGCTAAGAGTACCATACATTCTCAGTAGGTAAATATTGCCTAGAAAGGGGCAAAGTTTGTGTGAGTCACTTTTTTCCTGGATGGTACGCCAGCGTTACTACCTTACATTAAGGGCCAGATGTACAACTCTTTTTTGTGGCCGCAAACAGGAGATCCTCCTGTTTGCAACCACAAAAAAAGGAAATGGCATGTACAAATGCTATTTTGCGATTCACTAACTCGCAAAATAGCATTTGGGACTCCCGCTTTTAGGAAGGGGCGTCCCTTCCTAATACTGAGTCCCCATGCCATGCACAATTGTTTTGCTACTGCATTTGCAGCCGCAAAACACTCGCAGTTTACCACCTACTTCAAGTAGGTGGTAAACCACTCGCAAACGGGAAGGGGTCCCCAGGGGACCCCTTTCCCCTTTGTGAGTATGTAAGAAAATATTTTTAAAAGCAGGCAGCCCTTTAAAAAATGAAACTGAAACTTGAATTTTTCTTTTTTAAATGCATCCTGTTTTCCTTTAATGAAAATGAGCTGCATTACATAAAAAAGACTGCTTTATTTAAAAGCAATCCCAAACATGGTGGTTTGCTGGCCGCAGCAGGCCACCATCCCTGGGAGAGCTAGCCAATCCTGATGGGGTCGCAAATTGCAACAGCCTCATTAATATTCATGAGGCATACAATTTGCGACCCCATTAGGAATTGATAACAGTGTCTGAGACACTGTTATACATCCAAATTTATGAGTCGCAAATGCGACGCAATATGCGAGTCGCAAATTGGTGGGTCGTACATCTGGCCCAAAGTAACATAAGTGGTACATGGGTAACATGCTTTGTCTAGGTTGTCCAGACTCTGAAATGGATAAAAGTTACCTTCCCCCAAAATATCATATATTTAATTGGTAGGGTTAGTACTTGCTTTCCTCTGTTTGCTATTCTATTACCTTCCCCCAAAATATCATATATTTAATTGGTAGGGTTAGTACTTGCTTTCCTCTGTTTGCTATTCTATTAAATCTCTGCATGATTACTTTCCACCCCCAGCTTGCCAAGACCTATGGGAATGTTTTCACTGTGTGGCTGGGGCAGAAGCCAGTGATTGTGCTCAATGGATGCCAGGCTTTAAGAGATGGTCTAATCTCCCACTCCGAAGAGCTTGTTGGACGCCCTGAAATCCCAACTTACCACGAACTTACAAGGGGCAAGGGTAGGTAATTCTTGCTTCACAACTGCACAGTTATGCAGCAAATAACTTGTTAAATAGTGTTTCTAAGTTCTGAGAATTATTGTGATTGAATTATATGGCACTCAATTTACCAACCTTGAAGAACAAGAGGTTGCTAGAACAAGAAGATGCAAGTAATTGAATGCGTGATCTGCACAGCCTTTTCCGGTATCATAGGTGTAACTCCATGAGCCTTTTATTCAGATGTTGAGAGAATTAAAAAACAGGGGCCAGAAAGCTGGAGGTGCTATTCATTGGTTTAAGAATGGATGGAATACAGGCTGTGTGTAGAAATGTATGACTGCTGTAAAGATTCACTGAGAGGATATAAACAGATCTCTTTGTGGGATTGTGCGACTTAATCTCGACCTATTCCAACTCATGTGGTAAAGCTTTGTGAATTGGGTATACATTGGGTAAGTGGATTGATGGATGGAGTGTGGAGCAATATTAGCACATTGTAATGGCTGGATTTTCTGAGTAGGTGGGATCAGCCCCTAGGGGCCCCTCCAACCCAGCCAGAACGTAATCACATCCCTCCTCAGGACCAACTATCCAGGCACCTGAGTACCTACCTGAGGATGGGGAACTCGCAATATACAAGCTCATATTATTAAAAACACCACTAAATCTATAGGGATACTAAGAATACTCACTGATTACTAGGGATATCCATACCCTACACCACACTTATATTCACATCAGTTGGTCTCGCGGCCACTCAGACCCAGACCGGTCTACCCTAGGGCAGATATTGCGCACAATCCGGTGCGACTACACATGGGCCTGCAGAACCCAATGCTCCCTTTTCCAAACGATCAACAATCCTGTCGATCTCCACGCCAGTGTCCCCCCTGGCGCTCTCACTTATTCAAGCCACAATCCTGTGGGTATCAGCGCTGGTAATCCTCCCCAGCGTTCTCACTAACGCCGCATATCAACGACGACCACATTCCTATGAACACCTATATATATATATATATATTGGGAAGTCTCTTCACTAAGGGTCTGCTACTACAATATTAGGAGTTAGCCAATAATATCATATGTCTCCTATTCTTGGCATCATAGGTCCACTCACTCCCTATTTATGTGATCACCACTTACCTGATTGGGATTACTCATCCATTCATGTAAACACTAAACACCTAGGAGCTTTGTTTACCTGGATTGAACAAGAATACAAGGCAAAGGCCAGTTTTCTACAAACTGGGGGTTGTTTTATTAGTACAATATAAACCTTTACACAGAACTGACAAAGACTATAGGTAGAACACACCGCTGAAAGAGAAAAGATTAGCAATGCAAAAGCCTAGGGAATAAAGATAAGATTAAGATGCAAGTGTAAAGTAAATTAATATAACAGGAACGCCTTCACCTTATTAGTGTGTAGTCTTGTTCTAGCTGTCATCTGGGTTCCTCTCTCATCTGTGCCTTGGCTCATCTCAGACTCCCTCTCTCTCCTGCACTCTTGGGTACACCTCTGCACTGATCACTTTGCACTGGACTCCTCTCCCCCACGAACTGTCTCCACCTTCCAGCTTCAATCTTAATGGTTCCTGCCGCTCTGTTCACCGTTCATTCCACTAGCTTATTCACTCTGTCTCTGCGCCAATGTCCAATTAACTCCATCTGCTCCCATAGGTTAGTCCACGATCTCTCCTCCGTCTCTTCTAAAAGGCATTACTTCAGACTCCAGCTATTCACACCTCCTCCTGATAAGCAACTGCTTCTGACTGCTTCCTTCAGTTCCAGCTCACTATTCAACTCAGCTCTTCTCCAGCTTGAACCCTCTCTCTCTGCCAACTCCACTCCACTGCTTTCCACTCCTCCCCCTTAACACGACTCTCTGGCTTCGCCACCTTCACTCGACTGCAACTCTACTCGACTCCCTGACTCCGCCTCTGCACTTCACTGATATAGAATGCTGTTTCCTCATGGAAAGTTCCAGCCATCAGCCTGCCGCCAACCAGGTCTCTGCATCACCTCGCATCAAGGACACACACCCAGCCGGCCGGCCTTTTGTTGTGTCTTCTACACAGAGAATAATACAGCCTACCAATAAGGGCTGGCCCAGACCGGTTCTCTCCAAGTGAAAAACAGCCTTAACTATAAACTTTGCCTTTGCCCTGAAAAGCCTCTCAGCTTCCTCAAGATGGAGTCGCTCTAGTTCTAGGCCTGTAGGCCTGAAAGGGGTGAAATGCTCCTTAGCTCTGTCAGAATACCTACATAAACCATACCAATGTGTCTAATATGTCAAAGCCAATAGGCAATAGACAGGTTAAAGTCAAGAATAAAGGCATATTAAGCAGCTATCCTCTTCTAGGTCTGGAAAAAGGGCTTAAAAGGGCCAACACAGGCTAAGAATACCTATACTAGATGTGAGCAAGATTAATGATCTATATCACTGCTAAATAAAGCCAAAAACTCTGCCATAACACACATACGATGAAAAGGGTGGGCAGCTGATGAACGCTGTGCATTATTTACACAATACTGTATTGCTGCCACAGGGACACAATGTATATAGTGACCCGGCTGTCAGGAAGCCTGCTCAGCAGCCTTACCCCTCCAGTGGGATACAGATCTGTGCTCTCTCTGTCAAAGCTCTGAAGTGTGTTCTACTGACAGTGGCTGCAGTGGTGTTACCCTGCAAATCTACCAATCTACGGTGTTATGTTATGCACTTTTGTAGAGCGCACTATCACCCGATAGGGTATCCTGGACCTGAGCTAGCTCTCAAAAGAGAGTGGGCCCGCCCACTGGTACAACAATCAGAATCTAATGGGCACATGAATCAATATTGCATTTTGCGATTCCTTAATTGCGAAAAATAAGGAATCGCAATTAACGAATTGCAAACTGCAATGTATCAAGAAATCGCTATAAAAATAGCGATTTCTTAAAGTTCCTTAATTGCAATTCTCAATTAGAGAATTGCAATTAAGGAATACCTCCCAATCCATTCCTATGGGCCTAGAGGCCCATAGGAATGAATGGAAAGACATTCTTAATTTGCAATTCACCATTAGAAATTCGCAAATTAAGAATGCAATTTCAAGGGTGCAGGGGTGTCCAAAGGACACCCTGTTGCACCCCTGAAATCTGCTTAGAAGTACATTTTGCACACTCACATGCCCCAAGGGCATGTGTGTGTGTAAAATGGAACTGAAAAATGCACTTTAGTGCATTTTTCAAAGTTTTCGCAATCTACGATGAAGGTCAACTTCATGGTATTTGCTCCCCTTATTTGCGAATTCACAAATTTTTAGAGTTTGATGCATTGCATTTAAGGAATCTCAATTTGAGATTCCTTAAATGCAATCGCAATTTAAGAAATGGCATTTTGCGATTCCTTAATTGCGAAAAATAAGGAATCGCAATTAAGGAATTGCAAACTGCAATGCATCAAGAAATCGCTATAAAAATAGCGATTTCTTAAAATTCCTTAATTGCGATTCTCAATTAGAGAATTGCAATTAAGGAATACCTCCCCATACATTCCTATGGGCCTAGAGGCCCATAGGAATGAATGGAAAGACATTCTTAATTTGCAATTCAGCATTAGAAATTCGCAAATCAAGAATGCAATTTCAAGGATGCAGGGGTGTCCAAAGGACAGCCTGTTGCACCCCTGAAATCTGCTTAGAAGTAAATTTTGCACACTCACATGCCCCAAGGGCATGTGTGTGTGTAAAATGGAACTGAAAAATGCACTTTAGTGCATTTTTCAAAGTTTTCACAATCTACGATGAAGGTCAAATTCATGGTAATTTGCTCCCCTTATTTGCGAATTCGCAAATTTTTAGAGTTTAATGCATTGCATTTAAGGAATCTCAATTTGAGATTCCTTAAATGCAATCGCAATTTAAGAAATGGCAATTTGCGATTTCTTAAATTGCGAAAATTACAAAAATATTAATGTATCCCAAAAATGGGATTGCATTCGCAAACGGCCGAATTTTGCGATTCGCACCATTTGCGAATGCAATTTCCTATGATGCATGTGCCCGTAAGAGCTAGCATTCTATGCACCAAACAAAATCCACTGTGTGTCCTGTGCTGCAGATATGGGGCTCCTGGGTGTTCAAGGGAGGAAGACATCTGTAGATCCCACAGTGTTTCACTATCTTCATTTTTCTACTTTTTTTTTAAATATATTTTTTTAATATATTATTTTATTTTTCTTTCATTACACATTATGTCACATACATAATACTAATACATATATTATACATTTGTCAAGTAGTTTTAAATTTATACTTAAACACATCTGATTTGATGAAATTCCTCCTATTATACAAAACAAAAGGAAAATAATACAATGCATTCACACAATATCCACCTGAGCTTGTGGATTACCAATGTCTTTGATTCCAAAACCATTACAAAAACAAATAAATTACTACGTTACCATGGTCTCCTTCCATTTCATAATTGGCTCCCAGATTTTTAATCCCAACTTTCTTCCCCTTTTTCCCTTACGTGAATATACTGCCTTTTCCAAATTATACATTCCTAATAAATTTGAAAGCCAGGTTTGCATTACTGGGTGGCGTTTCTCCAGCCATGCTCTGGTCAGCCTTAATACTGCGGTAGCAACAAACATAAATTCTTTATAAATATAATCTTCCCCCATATCCCTCCCCAGCAGTATTAACAGTGGCGTTAATTGCACTCGAGTTCTTAAAGTATTACCCATAAATTCTTCTATATTCTTAATCAAAGAGTATATTTGGGGACAGGTAGCAAACATGTGGACAATATCTGCATCTACAGCATTACATCGAGGGCAGGTGGTACCGGACAAGCCTCCCCATTTAGCTATTCTAGCCGGTGTATGGTACGGTGAAAACAGGGTCTTGTAATGTTGAGATTGGAGGGGACCCGAACATAAGATGGTACGACCCAGGTCGAGTGATTCCGCAAAGTTTTCAGTCTCCCCCCCAATTTATCAGCCCATTTGTTACTAAATGTATCCATATCATACACCTTCCCATTTGCAAGGCTTGCATAAAAAGATCTAATCGTGCAATCCCCACCTCGTCCTATTTTCTCCAGAATTTCATTGCGACTGAAGCCTGCTGCCCCACCCCGCTTATTGCTGAGAAAGCTCCTAATCTGTAGAAATTAAAAAAAATCCCTCCTTGCAACACCGTATTTGCGAAATAAATCTTCAAATTGAACAATCCCCTCTTCATCCATTAAGTCCCCAATCTGTATTATCCTTTTTGCGCCCATCCAGCCATTATTACATCAGCAAAGATTGCAGTCGGGAAAGATTTATTCTTATATAGCCTGGTATACCTATTGTATCTTCCTAGGTTCGCCTTTTTTAAAAAAGAACTCCATATCTTAACTGCTGCTTCTACGGTCTTAAATCTGGTCCTTTTGTAATACCCGAACTCCACACAGTTTGTTAAACAATTTTCTGTCTCGACCCCCAACACTGCAGAGTACACTTCCGTGGACATAATCGTAACTCTTTCCTCGAGTCCACCACCCCCTATTAGTTCCTGCATGTACTGTAATGCTGCTGCCATTTGGTACATTCTAAAATCAGGGGCCCCCCACCCCCCCTCTCTCTCTGGGCAGAGTCATATATTGATATGCACGCCGGGTCTTCCCATGTGCCCAAATAAATCTATTCAATACATTCTCTAACAAATTAAACCATTTAACTTCGAAAACCAAAGGAATAGTTCGAAAAAAATAAAGAAATTTGGGCAATATCAACATTTTTATTACATTGGTGCATCCCATCAGGGAGAGATGCAAATTGCTCATTCTCTCTAAGTCACTCTTACCCTTCAGCATTAAAGGAGCCATATTACTCTCAACTACTATACTCAAGTCCACCGAAAGTGAAACCCCCAAGTATACTGCGGAGCTAACCACTCTGTTATCCTTACACCTAGTATATGTATTTTTTATAATCTGCGTTTTGGCTCTGTTCAAGCTATAGCCAGATATCTGCCCAAACAATAGGGCCTCCGTTTCTACCTCTTTTATGGCTAAGGTAGGGTTCGATGTTAAAATTGCTATGTCGTCTGCGTACGCTAAAGTCTTCACTATACTATTATTTACTTTTATAGGTGGTATATCCATATTAGATTCAAAACGCCGTAGTAGCGGCTCCAAGTATAACTCGAAAAGAAGAGGCGAGGAGGGGCACCCTTGCCTGGTCCCTCTAGCAATATTAACTGCAGCTGAAAGCCCTCCGTTAACTCTAATTCTAGCAGTGGGGGTAGGTAACATATAAAGCCTGTATAGCTTTTATAAACTTTTCCCCTATCCCACACCACTTCATCACATACCACAGATAATCCCAAGAGACCCTGTCAAACGCCTTCTCAGCGTCAAGAAAAAGCGCTGCAACAGGGTCTCCTAAGACATCTGCGGCATCAAGGGTAGTAACTACAGTCCTAACGTGTTGGGTTGTCCCTTTACCAGGTATAAACCCGTGCTGGGTGGTTGTTACCAATTGTTTAATATTTTTTGGCAGTCTTTTTGCCAGAATTTTCGAGTATATTTTTACATCTGAATTCATCGTTGTTATGGGTCTATAGGATCCTGGAGCTTCTGGTGGTTTTCCTTTTTTTAAAATGACGATAATATTAGATCCGACCCAAGATTCCGGAATAGATACCCCTACTTGTGCTTGCGACAATGTGTAAAACATATCTGCCAGCAACACGTCCTTAAATATTTGGTAAAATTCGATTGGTATTAGGTCTGGTCCTGCTGCTTTCCCTGCTGGTAGACTTGTGATGGCAGACTCTAGTTCTTCCAACTGGAAGGGGCCCTCCATTACCTCCCGATCCTCTTCGGGCAATACCGGGGGTGGAATATTCAGGAGATAATTTCCAATATTTACCGGGCTTACTATATCCTGCGGGGTATATAGATCTGAGTAATACCTTCTAAAAACTTCCCTTATTAAGTTAGAATCTATTACCACATTCCCCTGTCCAACCCTTATCTCTTTTATTGTTTCTGCTGCTGTTTTCTGCCTAGTTCTATTTGCTAAAACTTGCCCTATTTTCTCACTATATTCATATGTTCTTCAATTTTTCGTTAAATAGTTATCTGCCGCTTTTCTGGCCAATCCTTCAACAGCTTCAGCTTCAATGCTATGATTTTAAATAAATGTTCTTCCAACTGTAGCTTCCGTACAATAGCCCTACACAAGCTGTCTTCCTCTCTTAGTAACTCTTTTTCTGTTTGTTTTCTCTTATCCCTTTCCCTCTTCTGCCTTGCCAAAACAAAACTCATAGTTTCTCCCCTTACTCCAGCCTTAAAGGTGTCCCAGATCACCCATGGGGAAGCTGTCCCACTATTAACTTCCCAGAAGTATTGTATCCATGGAGCCATATGTTCTCTATATGTAGTATCTTTTAGTAAAGCTCTCTCGAATGACCATTGCGAAGGTACTCTTTGTATTTGAGCAATTTTAAGCGTGCAGATTAGCGGACTATGGTCCGATATAACCCGTGGTAGTTGTTCTATATATAACCCAGGAAATAGGGTAGTAGACATTAAGAAGTAGTCCAATCTGACCATTACTTTGTGTGGTGCAGAGTAGAAAGTACTCCCATCCAAATATGGATGTAGCTTTATCCATGGATCAATCAAGGCATTGTGAGACACCATAGCAGCTAGTGCTTTATATACCTTCTGCTTCCTTCCCCGATATGCCCCACCGTGCTGTGTAAAAGAACTCTCTGGATCGTGTATAATAAAATCCCCACAGCACACTATAGGCTCAGGCCATTGGGCTAGCTCAGTATCTAAAAATTGGAACAGATCTGGGTCATCTTCTGTGGATCCATAAACTGAGACAATAGTTATTGTCTGAACCCTAAATTTTATTTCCACTATCACCCATCTGCCCCATTTATCTTCCTTCTTTCTCCCAATAATCACATCCCTACCTTTTCCCAAGATTGCTACCCCTCTAGTCCTGGTACCCTATTTAGTGCTGGCCAGAACACTGAATCCTAATTGCTCCAAAAGATAAGTCTTACTCCCTTCTATATGTGTCTCTTGTAAACAAATTAGATCCAAACACAGGGTTTTTAAATATTCCGCCACTTTCATTCTCTTATTCATTTCGTTAACACCACAGACATTAATTGTTGCTATTTTGCACGCCATTGCAACAGTTGTTGAAAAATGTGCCTAGTAAGACCAGTTCTTTTTACGCTCATCAACCAATATATCGGTCTACCATTAATTCTAGACAAGTGACAATGTGTAAAAACATATATTGAAAAAAATCATTATTACTGTTTCCGACCCCCCTGAGCCCTCCCCCACCACCCCTTGACTCTCCCCTCTCCCCCCCTTACCCCATCCCACCCCTTTTTACAGGCAAATAGGTCATGGAACCTATGTGTGCCCGCATTAGGTTGCGCTAGTCGCATCCCTCTCTCGCTTAAACTTTCTATTTATGCTATACTGCACATTCACCCTTATAACCCTTTACCTGAGCACTACTAGCAGTGCTTAATATAATTCGCTTGTCACGCCAGTTCTAACCTTCCTTCTTTTTTTTCATCTCTTCCAAGAATAGCTGTGCTTTGATTTCAGATGTGAACATCCATGGTTTACCCCTCACGATCACCTTAAGCCTAGCGGGGAATAAGAGATATGCCTCCATACCAAGGGCCTGAAAAGGGGAAATCATCTGCCGTAACTTCCATCTCCTCTCTATAGTAGCATGGCAGAAATCAGGCCTGGCGAAGAAGGTTACGCCTTCAAATGTCCTCCTATTATCAGGTCTAGCCTTACTGATAATCTCTTCTCTGAGCAGAAAGTTCCCTACATTTATTAAGATAGCTCTTGGAAGGTTTCCCTGCCCCTCACTCCCTGCACCGCCCGAACCATGGGCTTTCTTCATTGTGAATGGGAATCTATGTGCTCTCTGTATCTCCCTATCCCACTGCCACTGGGATTCTGGGAAAGCCCCCTTCAATAGGTTAACCACAAATTGCCTGACGTCCTGCCCTTCTGTCCCTTCTGCCACACCCAGTAATCTAACATTATTCCTCCTCTGCCTGTTTTCAAAGTCCTCCATTTTCCAACACATATCCACCGCTAGCTTCTCGTGTTCTGTTTTGAATGTCTGCCAGCTTCCAACGTCATCTTCCAGTCTGCCAGTACGCTCCTCCACCTCTGTTACTCTGTCCACTATCCCATCGTAGAGCTTGTTAACTTTCCTCAAAGTGTTCTGAATTTTCTTTGTGGCCTGTCTTGCTCTTCGACTTTCAGCCCTGGCCTCCCCTTGCATTTGTTTAAGATAACTACTTTCAAAAGAATCCTGTTTGGGGGGTGGGAGACCCCCTGTGGCTCCATCAACGCAGGATGCCGCACTGGCCTTATTGTTATCATCCTCCTGGTACACCTGCGATGTTGCAGAAAAGTCCCATAACAGACGTTTCTCCGTACGTTCGGGAAACCCAAATGACTGACTCTTTAACTTCCCACGTTTTTTTCTCGCTGTAGATTCTTTCCCTGAAGTGGTATAATCTGTACCAGTTAGCTCCTCATCTTCCTCTTCAGAACTAATGTCAGTAGATACTGCAGACTCAGAGTCCTCATTCACTGAGTAGAATTCTGGTTCCACGGAGGCACTGTCCCCTCCTCCCATAGCTTGGATATTTATATTAACTGTAAGGTTGTCTTTCTCAGCAAGGCTGGCCCTGCTGCCCCAGGTACTGTCCCGTGGTTTTAATGCATTCATTTCTGCGTTCATTTCCTCCTCCACACTTAATAAGGCTCCGAGCATATCAGCTGTCGTATCCCCCCTTGATGTGACCACATTTGAACCCCCTTTGATATCCTCTTTGGCCACATTCAAAGCCTCACCTCTGTCCTGCACACAGCCAACAGCGTGAGCGTCAGGAGCCTCAGGAATGGTGTTTCCTGCAGTGTTCTCTGCCGGAGTCGATCGTTGCTTAGCAACCAGTAGCATAGCGTCTCCCTTGCTTGCAGCGTCTATTGCGTCCACGAGGATGTTACATGGAGACAGAGCCACTGTTTCGTTTGTATTCTTCCGTGGAGCGAAGTGCTCTGTGTTCTTCGCTTCGAGTACCTGCAACAAGGTAGGTTGTCTGAGGACTGGCTCCCGATACTTGCTACTGCTTTCTATTTTCGCGGGGTCAAACCCAGCTGGGTGACTTTCTACCGCTGCTTGCCCGCTCGTGTTTTTCATCAGTGTGCTTGGCTTCCCCCGCATCTCTCCTTTTTTCCCCCCACCTTTCTCAATCATAGGAGGGGGGAGAATCTTCCTTATTGCTCCGGCGCCTTTCCCAGCAGGGGTATCCAATTTCCCATACACAGTCGATCCTAGTTTTACTGCTTCTGAATTTTGCGCCTTCTTGCTTTTTTCCTTCCCCTTCTCCTCGGTCCGAGGGGGTAACTTCTGTGCCATTCTCCGACTGATAAATAGCTTTACAGCCTTGCCCTTGACCCAGGTCCAGGCCACTCCGATCCGGTGAATGCGTTTCTGAACGTACTTTTTTCCAGGAACCAGCTACACCACCAGCGCTACAACTCCATTAACGATCCATTAAGGGTAGGATTTGATCAGCACAGCGTCCATTTCGTAGTACATATCGTTGATGCGAGAGAGGGTTTAGCTGCGACCTCTCAGCACAACGCTGCAGCGGCCATCTTGCCGCCCCTGTTGTGTTTCACTATCTTCAAATGTTATTTTCCGCAGTTAGTAAAGGTAGCAAGAGATGAATGAGTTACAGAGAGAGAGAATGGTATTTGTAGCTCAAAAATGAAAGTCATTCTGTGGTTGGGGAAACAGCCCTTAGTGGCACTGGCGACCTTACAACGGCACTAATACAGCGGTGGAATCTCACTGCCAAATATGGAAGTATATTACTGGGCAGTGCACTTGCCGCCCATCAATGATTGGATACACGCCCCTGCTAGGCATCCCACTTACGCTCTGGAGAGGCACGGCATGGCGAAACGCACCTGCATTCATTATCTGTATGGGGGTAAGGGAGGAGACAGACTGCTTCCTGCCACCAGAGTTACTCTGAGGATCTGGGAATGGGCGTCAAGAGCCATCGGGTAGGCGCGAAAATCGACAAGACAGACTACAATATGGCGGTGCGCCTGGCTGAAGGAATTAGGTAAATTACGGGGTTTCCAGAGATGGGACGACATAGGTATCTCGGTCCTGGGAGACTTGATGAGGAAAGGGACGTTGAATTCATTCCATGCACTGAGGGTGGAGTATGGGCTACACCACACGCAATATTTCAAATATGCGCAGCTGCGTCACGCCTGGCAGGCAGAGAGGACATTGACGGGGACGCTCCCAGAGTATGCACCACTGGAGGGAAGACTGCTACAGGAACACTCCCCGGGTAGGGCATATAGAACCCTGATGAACAACATACCGGATGGTCTAGTAACCCTTAGAAGGAACTGGGAGCATGATGTAGGGGTAATGGATATAGTGGAATGGGATACAGTCCTGATGCACCTGAGGGAAGTTGTCTTAAAATCCGCCTGCGACTTATACAGTATAAAATCCTCCATAGGACCTATTATGATAGAGGGCGCCTGTATGCTATGGGAAGAGCTAGTGACCCGAGATGTGGCTGGGACAAGGGGGATTTTTATCACATAATCTGGTCCTGCCCTGAAATTCAGACTTACTGGGCGAGGTCCTGAGAGAGCTTGGGGGGTACTGGAGATTACCTTGCCGTTGGACCCCAAACTGGTTTTATTAGGTATGACCAATGATGTAGACTTGAACCGCCCACTGCTGATCATTTTAGTACCTGCTCTGGTGGTGGCTAAACGAGATGTGGCGAGGAGATGGGGGGTCGCAGCACTGCCACTGCTGGAGGAGTGGAGGAGAGGTATGGATTTGTATATGGCAGCTGAAAGGATTACATATAAGGCAAGGGTATGCCCTAAAAGGTTTGGTAGAATGTGGGGCAACTGGCGCAGGTATCACGGCCTGGATGGAGGTCTTTGAACTGGGGCAGATGAGGAGTCATCCTGTCCTAGACAGCAGGAGGCGCATGGGTGGGTATTATATCGAAGTGGATGGGGGCTTAGGGAGTGACTTGATCCAGTCATTTAGTTATGGGGAATTCTAAATTGTTGTTCCAGGTGGAAGGTAGAGGGTGGGGGGAGGACGGGTGGGGTTTGACGATCAATTGTGTCATGCTTGTTATGTTCTTGTACTATGAAAAGCAAATAAAAATATTTAAAAAAAAATGAAAGTCATTGACAAGCAAGTCTCTCTTGCAGTCTTCTGCATAGAGTACCTCTACCTGTACAGCATTACACTAGCAGAAAGGACCAAACCATTATTTAGCCAGACCTAAAAATGAAATGAGTATGTTACGCTGAAGAGACAATTAACTAATAACGTAACATACAATTGATTACTTAGGAGTTCTCTTTTCCTCTGGACCCACCTGGAAGCAGCAGAGACGCTTTGGTACGATGTCTCTGAGGAATCTCGGGGTTGGCAAGAAAATTATAGAAGTGCGGATCCAGGAGGAGGCTCGGAGCTTGGTGGAGTTCTTTGCGATGACGAAAGGTAAATGATTTCAGGCCCAGGGGCTACTTCTATGATATTAAACATCTGAGCCCCATATTAGGCTCATTCAGTTTCATCTGATATAATGTGAATTCATTTATTTATTTGCATGGTTTTCTATATTGCAAGACCGACCCAAAGGGTTGTCTAAGCGCTTTACGTAGAAAGGCTACCACTGTATACAAGCAGCTTGCAAAAGAACAGGAGGATACATGTGAACATTTTGTGTAGCTACATACAACATCAATTACCCACATTGATACATTACAACGGCAAGCTAAGGTACATAGCTATGAGGGTAGGTGGAGAATTTTTATTTAAAGAGTTTTATATAGCACTAGGCTAGACCCGGAAGTATCAGAGCGCTTTACATGAGAAACAACAATGTAACAGAAAAAGTTCAACAATAACACAATAAATCCTAGAAATTAGGCAATACAATTACACTGAAGGCAAGAACAAAAGAAAAGCAATAGCAAGCAGCATCATTTGCATTTCAATGTGGCCTCCATAATCAGACCAAGGTAGAGTGAACAAGGAGAGCAGAACAGGTATTAGCCTAGTTGAAATTCACGATGGAATAAGACACAAAATGGCAGTCCAAAGCTTCATGGTGGCATCTCCAACCTGAATCCTCACTGCCAGAAAGGAGTTGGTCATACCACTGGTAGGTCACCAAGATGCGATCTCCTCTCCCATGTCCTGGCTTCAGGTCTCGCTGGACCCTCACAACTTAACATTGCTTTACAGATGCATTCCCAGCATCCACGGACCTCTCAGCGCTGAATGTCATGTCCGTCACATAGTAGCTGGTGTAATGCATATCACTCAAAATAGGTGGGTCTTGGGAAGTTTCCTGAATTTGATTTCTTCTTTAAACATTCTCAAGGGTGAAGGCAGTGTGTTCCAGAGTTTTGATGCCAGGTAGGCAAAAGATCGCCCGCTGCTTCTGGTTTTCTCAATTTTGAGCACTGAGAGTGTAATGATCTCTTAGGGCCCGATTCACAGAACAAACTTAAGACAAAATCCTAAACTTACTACTTTTGGTATTCACAGAAGTTAGGATGTTGTCTTAAGTTTGTCTTAAGACAGACTTAGGACAGACTTAAGACAGACTTAAGACATAATCCTGACTTCTGTGAATACCAAAAGTAGTAATTTTAGGATTTTATCTCAAGTTAGTTCTGTGAGTGTTGTAGGGTGTTAGCAATGACTCTATTAGAGGAGAGCTTTTGTTATGAAGGGCCCCAATGGATAAGGCAGAGATTTTCATGTAATTCTCTTGGATATTGGCAGCGAGTGAAAGGCTGCAAGAGACGAGGAAACCAAATGATGCTTCGGAATCTTTAACTGAGTGCACACTGCAGCCTTCTGAACCACTTTTAGTCACTTGACCACATACCAAAGGCTTCCCAGTTAAACTGAGTTACCCTAGTCAAGACGAGACAGCATAAGACCCTGGACTGCAGTTCTTCGAGTGGCAAGAGGGAGCCAACTCAGAACCTACCTTAATGTTCTTTGTAAGCAAAAACAACAGGCTGCTAATTTTCCTACTAAAACCTCCATAGTGAGGTGGCTGTCAATCTGGCAAGACTTTTTATTTCTGTTTTATGAAGCAATAAATCACTTAAGCAGTCGGGGCACAGTAACTCAGTCCAAAGAGTAGGATTTTTACTGACCACCAGGACCTCAGTTTTGTTTTCATTGAGTTTCAAGTTACTGCTAGGCATACAGTTAGTGATTTCTCTTAGACAAACAGTAGATTGGGTAGAGAGTGCTGCTGTATCTCCTGTTAGGGAAATGAGTATTGAAGTATCATCAGAGGAAAATACCATTTAAAGTCCATGCCGCATTATAATAGCTGCCAATTTTCGAACATTGACGTTAAACAGAGTGGGGCTCAATGATGAACCTTGTGGCATTACATATTCCAGGGCCAGAGTATTTGAGCAGAATGATTCCTCGCAAACCTGAAGGCTTCTGTTTCTTAAAAATGAAGCTAGCCACTTAAGAGCTGTACCATTGATTCCTGCCTCTTCCAGTCCCTTAATAAGCATTAGGTGAGATGCCAGGTCAAACGTGGGATGGTGAGACAAACTATAGAGTTGTACATATCGACTTGTACAAATATCGAGCCAAAAATATTGTGACATGGAAATATCGTCAGGCAGAATATCATTGTCAAGAATATCATATTAAGGTAAGTAATATTGATTTTTAAAATATCGAGGTAATTATTATTGAGTACAATAATATAGTTGTTTATATCGATTTTCAATTGTTATTATGTATTTTGATATATATTTTAAATGTATATGATGCAAGTAATTATTTTTATTTTTAGTACTGTAGCGGCTTGTGGATTTATATGAGAACAGGGTGGGAAGTAATTTAGGGGCAGATTACGATGACGTGAGGCCGCCACTGACAGCCTGTCAGTAGCGGTCTCACCGCCATCGGTTGCATGTTTTACGCCCGCCACAAATGACATGCGGAAGAATGCTAGTCGGAAATCCCGACCAACTATTGTATTAAAAAACCTGCAGCTATGCTACCGTGTTATGTCTAGCAAAGTTAGGAGAAGTTCCTGACTGGGCAGAAGAAAAACAGTACATTAGGGGGCTCATTACGATGTCAGGCAAAAAGCATCCACCTGACACCATCTCAGATTCTGGACCGACTGACAAGCAGTCTGCAGATCCGACAGCGGATTATGATGCATCCCAACATTTTTCGGTTGGATTCCCATTGTTTCCTACAGGAGCTCATGTTAGGCCTGAGTACCGGCCATAACACAGGGTCTTAATTGGAAATGGGTGTGTGTGTATAAAACCCTGCATCCTGTTGCAGGCACCCACTCATGGTGCCTGCCACACAGTGCAGGGTTTTTACAGTGGGGTACGTTAGGTACCCCCTTGGCTACCAACGGTAGGCCTCGAGGGCTAGGGGGCTCTGCAAAAGGGCCCAATAGTCACTTTCCAAAAGAGTTTTCATGTCCGAAAAGATAAAAAAAGAAAAAAAGAAAAAAATATTTACCTCTGCTGTGTTGACTCGGGGCTGCCCTCCTCCTCCTCGCCGTGGTCTCTCCCGCAAACTCCTATGTCGGATGTATGTGTTGCGAGAACTGTGCATGTGTGCACATGCGCAGTCCTACCAAGACGTACGTCTGACATAGGGGTTTGCGGGAGAGAGCCCACAGAGAGGAGGAGGGCAGCCAAGCGGCGCCACATTAAAGGTAAGTGCCTTTTTCTTTTTTAATTTATTTTAAATAATTTTGTATTATGAGGAGTGAGGGTGGGGAGCATATGTTTGACAGGGAGGGCTAGCTAACTCCGCTCCGCTGCGGAGTCGAGTTTTGCCTAAACTCCACGTTCTCAGCAGGGAGTGGAGTAGGCAAAACTCCACACACTCTACTGCCGGAGCTGTATTCTCTGCCCGCCCTTAGTTACGGTGCTGTTCCGACCTACAGGAATACGCACGTTGGTTGGAACCGAGTCGGAATGATCGGCCAGTTCACATTCTGACATGAAACATTGTTCTCTGGCAGTCGGAAGGGCTCTGACGCGGTGGGGAAGATTCCAACTGTCAGGCAGAGGATTTCCGCCTGACGTAATGAGCCCTAATGTTGTTCAACCTTGTATATAATGTACAGACTAAATCCCAGGAAATGTCACTGAATAAAATATAATAATCATAGTGTGCTAAAATAATTTTATGTCACAAAAACGAATGCATTATGTGTGTCTGTGCAAAGCAAAGGCAGCCTAAAGCTGCTAACACATGTAACAAGGGAGAACCAAATTGGGCCCAGAAGGAGAAATACTAAAAGTGTACTATAACGCAAGTTATGTTTTTGTATTTCTGGTTGCAGGGAAAAGCCTGGATCCCTCTCCAGCGATCGTCCATTCTGTCACTAATGTGATCGCTGCTGTGATTTTTGGGCACCGCTTCTCCAGAGACGATAAAGAATTCCCTCAGCTCATCAAAGCAAATGATGTCATTGCTAGCAAACTAGTCAGCTCGTGGGGCAGGGTGAGTCTTAAAAAGACTTCATATTTAATTGAGTTGTTAACAGCGGTTAATTTGTAAAATAAAAAGTGCGGGGGCTCCCTTAGGAGGCAGCGCTAACAGGAGAAATAAGCTGGTGCAAACTGCCTCCTGACCAGAGCCCTGGCATTTATAATTCTGGAGAGGACTGGGCCTAACAGCTAGAGCTGCTGATTTCGTAGCTGGGAAACCGGGTTCGAGTCTTGGCGTGGCTCAAAATCCTGTGATTATGGGGGAAATTGCCTGCCTTCCAAATGAGTGGGTCCTTAATTGGTGCTATAAGCACTGGTGCTGAGGATTAGGTGCCGGTGCTGAGCACCTGAAAGCCCCTGCTCAAATTAAGCACTGGTTGTTAATCAAAGGAAGCAACCTGAGCACAGAAACTTGAATGTGTGACCTGAGACAGATTACAAGTTAGCTTTTAAAAGAAAGGCTGATAAACAAGATAATGTATGCTTTTTGTGACAGACAGTGAGAAGAAATTAGTCTGAAGAGTAATGCCCAAGTAGAGAGAAACTGATTGAGTGAGAGTCTGTAGAATGAGAAAGAAGTTAAGGGAGAAAGAGAACGAGAAAAGGAAGAGCAGAAGAAGAGGAAAGTAAAGCATAAATGAAAAATGGACAGAGCGAGTAAGATTTTATTTTTGCTGCCCTGTACTTTTGCACATTACATAATTTCTCACTTAGCAAGTCGATCTCAGAGCACGTTTAAAATTATAAACTACAGGAGCCTTCTGTCACTTGCTTTTGGCGCCCTACCTTTCCCACTGGAGAGTTGGAAGCTGCATCAGAGACAAATCTACTTCCACAGCAGCAAGATGCTTGGATGCCATCACGTGTAAAATATAGGATCAATGGACATTGAGCATGGCAATTTTAACTGTTTGTCCTGTCTCTTATGTGTATGTCTCTGTCCCTTTTTTTCAACAGGTGCATTGATCCTATATTTTACACGTGCTGGTATCCAAGCAAGGGCTACTTTAAATCTGTGAACCACCTGTAGTCCACAGCACCCCTATAGCATAGCGCAATCTCTCCTGGGACATAGTATGGTGTTAACAATATAGTTATACCGCCGTCCACTGTCCTCTCACCACAACTGGAGCACTGTGGATATACCTATGAGCATAGCAAATTTTAACTGTTTGTCCTGTCTCTTATGTGTATGTCTCTGTCCCTATTTTTCAACAGGTGCATATTCACTGACTGTGAGGTCTCCTAAATTGGGAGGACCTTAGGAAGAGTTCGCTCCTTCTCCATGCACTTTTTAACACGCGATTTTCACTTTCACGTCCCTAGGTTAGGGTGGGCCTTAGAGTGCTCATATCGCCAGGGTTTAGTACACATTTGTCTTGATGAATGCCTGGTAAATTCACACAGTTTCAAGGCAGAAACATGTTGACTGATTATTAACCCATTGGAAATAACCAAACAATTTTTTAGGACCATTTTCCCACACTATTTTATTCTGTCCAAGTGATCAAGCAATAAAATATATTTTTTGAGACACTGAAGAAATTTTTTAACTATCACTATCACCTCCTAATCACTCACTTCATGTCTATTTCACAAAACCCGCTCCACAGTAGATCTGGCGTCGAAGCACACTGGGGAGGCACTCGGCCTCTCCAGTGGGGCCCTATGATGAAGCATGTCACCAACCAGGGTGGTGAGTGAGGGCTTTCCATATTGACCCGAGAGGGGTCATATACTCATTGTTTTCCTGCTCCATTTGTACTTAAGTTGTCCACTGATAATCCAGAATACATCTGTATTGGAGATTGTGTCAAACAATAGGATTCAGGGAGTATAATATTTTTGTTGATTGTATGATCAGAAAAGGACACTCTGCTTAATCAATACAATATCTTTCACCCCAGATTTTTGATGTGTTCCCCTGGCTGATGCGGCATGTTCCAGGACCTCATCTGGATGCCTTCAAGAGCAATTCCTTCTTGGAAGAATTTATGAAGAAGGAAATCCAGAGTCACAAAGAGAATGGAGTGAATGAGGAGCCCCAGGACTTGTTGGATTTCTACCAAACTAAAATCTCAATAGTAAGTGTTTGCTTCTGGCATGTTGGCTGGTCTACTCAAGCTCCCAGGGGGTGCTTTGTACATAGAAAAAACACATGCAGTGATAAGAAAGAAAAGGTCAAACAGGAATCTTTCTACCTGATTGATTTCTCATGCAAAGGGGTATTCATCCTACAATAACTGAAGAATAAAGTGTGTGAATAAATAATAAAAAGTTCTGTGTTCACAATCTTTGAATAACCCCAGCTCTTTACTAACAAACACACTGAACTGAAAAGCCATGCCTTTTTAAGGTAATAAATCAGCACCTGGTCAATTCTTTGAATAACCCTTCTTCATCTTTAAAAAAGTGGGGGCCCGATCCTCAGCAAGCTTAGACCTTACTTCATTTCTTACAGGAACAAACAGAAAACACAGCCCAGGCAAGTCAACAAAACCCCATTGACAGAGATCCTTTCACAGCTTTCCAAAGGATGTGAAATGCGACAAATGTGGCAATTTACAGGACACAAAATGAATAAATACATCACACTTCACTAATTCTATTGTTCTTTCCTCCTTCACCTCTTTCAAATATGCTTCTAAGTAATTCCATTCCTCTAGTCAGAGGACGATACTGTTCTTCCCAATCCCTCCTAAATGTGGGATTATTGAAATTGCCCATCCCTCTAAATTCTGAAGTCTTTCTTCGCTTCCATTTCTCTGGAAAGAGGAATCAATTATTCTCACCCATAAATACTGCAGGCACAAGCCCTCATCCACATTAGTTGTGTCCCCATAACAGAGTTATAATTTAACCTTACCCCAAACTAGTTACCCAATGTTATCAATAACTAGGAGAAAATAAAATCTGCAATCTGTATAAAGTCATTCTGCAATGCCCCATATTAATTTATATCAATTCCATTTTATGACCAGGACTTTACATCATCACTCAGTTCCCCAAGTTATGATGTCTTCACAATAAGCTCTTTCAGTATTTCAGATTTGCTAAGTTTTCATGTTCATATCCCATTCAGGACTCCCAGGATGTCGCCTCTACATTTGATGAGCATAACATGGTCCGCCTTGCAGCTGATTTTTTTCTAGCTGGGACAGAGACCACCACCACTACCCTACGCTGGGCCCTACTTTACCTGGTTAATCAACCAAAAATTCAAGGTGAGGGCTGAGATGGGTACTACTGAAAGTATGTTTTGCCCTACCTGGTATGAATTCAGAACTCTAAGGAATGGGCGTGTTCAGTGGATTAGCAAATGTAATGAAAGAACTATATTTGAGGGTGCATGATATTCCTCTAAGAGAAGGATGTTTATTAATCAGTTTTGACACAATACATTTGGCCTGTCAAATCCACTCAAAAACAAGCGCCATTTACAGAATGTACTTTATGGCTTCCATCAATCCACCAAAATGCCATGGGAAGCAGAAGTGAGATCGCACAACCTTAATACATCGTTTATTCTTATTACAATTTGTGACATCACATTACCTTTGACCATGTTAACACAACAGGAAGAGATATGAAAGAAGTGATCTTCGACACTGGTTAAACTAGCAGTAAACAAAGTTAAAAGAAGTGTAAGATTAATACAACTCAGAAAAGTTATTGATAATAATAATTGTTAAAAAGTTGAACAATTATATTTTATTTCATAACAACATTTAGCCCAGGGTGCAGCCATTATAATTGTCGGATCATCCCACATCAGCCTAACAAACCAAAAGCTGATGCTTCATAAATTACTACAGAGACTTTTCTCTTCTTTCCTGGATGGTTGATACAAAGCAAATGTCACTATGGCCTGGCGGACCAACCAATTTAGGAATACTGTTGTTGTGTTCTGCTAGTTGGGTTGACTCTTTTATGTATTAAAAAAAACATTAACCACTGTGTGATTGAGTATTGAAAGATGGTGAGACCGCCACCGACAGTCTGAAAGTGGCGGTCTCACCGCCATCGTAAGCAGGTTTCAATGGACCATCGGACCATCCCTACAATGGTGCCAGTGCCTACCAGGCACACCAAAGGGAATATGATGTCTCTTTCCGCCTGCATTTTTCATGTAGGCAAAAAGGGAGTTTGGGAGGCTGTGGTGGGCCCCCTTCTCCCCTGGCCCTCCGATATGGGCACTGGTGGGCACCTATGGTGCCCCCCCACATATCCGTGCACCACCTAGTGCAGGTATATGTCAAGTGTCCCTAGTTTACATTGAGGCTGGTGCTGCAACCAGCAGCTCCTGCCGCAATGCAAAACATAGGCATTGCATCCATGGCATAGTACTACGCTACGCTAACAGAGCATACGTAGTTTATACAAATTAGCACAGTACAAAAACTGTGCTTAATCATGTAGCGTAGCAGCTAAATCAACACCATCCCATTTTACTTGTGAAAAAGCATATAACCAATTCACAAAAGTGAACTTTTTCAATGAAAACATTAGGCAATGAGAGAGCTGATGATTTTTGGGTCTCCCCTAACCTAGGGGGAGGACCAAGCAGATGCCTTGAACACAAGGAGCATAAACAAAAAGCCCTTCTTGTTGAACTTCGGTGGTGACCCCATCCTCTTAGGACCACCCCAAGCACTGTTATTGGCAAAAAAACAATCCCAAGGGCCCTGCAAAGCATTATGGGATGAGATTAGCAGTGGGCAGTGAATGTTATAGAATCCAATATCAAAATAATTCTACAAAGAGCTGCAGTTCAACTAGTCATTACTAGATGTCCATCACGAGTCAAATGCAAAAGCATTGAAATTATTCTTACATCAAGCTGCCTTTCCACTAGTTGTTTCTAGATGTCCCTCACGAGTCAAATGCAAAAGCATCGAAACCCTTTCATCAAGCATTTGCATTTGACTCGTGAGGAACATCTAGTAATGACTAGTTGAACTGCAGCTCTTTGTAGAATTATTTTGGGATTTTCTTTGCCAATAACTGTGCTTGGGGTGGTCCTAAGAGGATGGGACCACCACCGAATCGCTCAACAAGATGTGCTTCTTGTATTCAAGGCAACTGCTTGGTTCTCTATCTAAGTTAGGGAGGATCCCAAAATCATCACCTCTCTCACTGCTTGCTAATTTTTCAGTTTCACTTTTGTGAAAGTACTATATGCTCTTTAGCATATAAAGATAAAGATACTTATTTTATAATAACTGGAACTATGCAAGATGCCATTTGCAAATATTTCACAGTGCAGACAAGTACACAGTATCTGGCTGGGCATGTCTTCACCAATATAGAACTGACTGGGTCTATATTTATTTTCAACTATCCTCTGTCTCCTTGCTTGGGACCATTGTTGTTTTTGTATGAAAAGTACACAGTGCCATCAGCTACGCTACACAGTACTACGTGTACTACGTGTAGTTCAAAGTATACCACGCGCAGCTACTTGTAGTGCTACTACGCAAACTACGCCCAGGGTTACTTACGGGGCCATCAACACCATCTTGGGCGGTCTCGTTTCCGATACTACAAAGTACTATTTACAAACTGCACTTTTGTAGTATCATGGGCGTGTAACTTTCTCTTTTGTAATAACGCATATGTGTAACTTACACTTTTGTAGTAAATCACACTTGTAACTTGCACTTTTGTAGTAACTTGCAATTGTGTGATATGTCCAGCAGTAAACAGCCATTTAAACGAGTCTTTTACACTGCATACCATTGCAGTGCATGCGTTCAATGCATGCGATGTAACAACGTGTAGCCATTACTACGCATGGTATTTCATTGCATGCACTTATACAATGCAAGCGATGTAATGGCGATCCACCTTGTTCTGAGGAAACTGAGGGCCAGATGTAGGTGGCCATTTACCGACCGGTAACGGCCGATTTCAGCTGTTACCGACCGGTAAATGGTCATTCCTGATGTAGGTGGCCTATTTTACCGATTCGGTAAATTTACCGAATCGGTAAATTTACCGAATCGGTAAAATACCGAATCGGTATTTTTACCGATTCGGTAACTTCCATATGTAGGTGGGACTCTTCTGAGTCCCAAAGGCCAGTTTGATTCGGTATTTTACCACCCAATCCAATTGGACGGTAAAATACCGAATACAGGTGTGCATGCACATCTGTGCATGCACACCTGTGCAATGTGACACACAGACATGCCCATAGGGCATGTCTGTGTGCCACATGGCACACAAGTCCGGAATTGGGGTGCCGGAGGGTGTCAAAGTGACACCCCCTGCACCCTTGCAAAATTCGGAATTTAACGAATCGGTAAATACTGATTCGGTATTCCACATTGATTCCTATGGGCTTCAAGGCCCATAGGAATCAATGGGGGATACCGATTCGGTATTTGCAGAATCGGTAAATACCGAATCTTACCGATTCGGTATTTACCGATTCTGATTTACCTACATTTACCACTTCTTAAATACCGAATCAGTATGATTCCTACATCGGGGCCCGAGGCTCCTCAGTTTCCTCACAATGACGTGCATCATGCACCCCCACTCAGCTGCTGTGAAACGAAGTAGGAACCAGGGAGAGGAACCACAAGGAGAGCGATGTAAGGGGGATTGGGCCAGGGTGGGTGTAGTGTTTTAGGGTTTGAGGTATTGTTGTAGTGTTTGTGTAGTGTATGATAGTGTTTTAGGGTTAAGGGTAGTGTTGGGGGTTGTGCGGGGTAGTGTTTAAGTTTAGGGAGCGGACTTTTGGTCGGGGAGGGTAGTGCTGGATGTAGTGTTTCAGGGTTTCGGGTAGTGTTGTAGTGTTTGTGTAGTGTTGGGTAGTGTTTTAGGGTTTAGGGTAGTGTTGGGGGTCGTGCAGGGTAGTGTTTTAGGGTAGTGATGTGGTGTGTGTGTGTAGTGAAGGATAGTGTTTTAGGGTACAGGGTAGTGTCGGAGGGTCATGCAGGGTAGTGTTTAAGTGTAGGGAGCAGACTGGGAGTCGGGGGAGGGTCGTGCTGGAGGTAGTGTTTTAGGGTTTAGGGTAGTTTGTTGGTGTGTGTAGTGCATGGTAGTGTTGTTGGGTTTAGGGAAGTGCCAGGGGGTTGTGCTGGGTAGTCCTAATGTAGGGAGAGTACTAGGGGTCAGGGAGGACCGTGCAGGGGTACTTAATTAGGGTTTAGGGTAGGGCAGGGTAGTGTCACTTACATTGCATATTTTTAACATGAGTATAGCTTTACCACGCATAGCTTTGCGTTGTAATGGTATGCGTTGTAAAAGCATATGCGTGGTAAATGAATGCGATGTACTGGCATGTCATTGTTATTGCAACAAGTAGTATTAGCCGCATTGTAATGGCAGGCGTGGTATTAGTACGCATTCTAATGAGTCATATTCATGTCCAGCACTAGACAGGACCAAAGACTGGTGCAATAACACTCTCCCATTCAAAGTAATGGAGTTAAGGACTTAAAATAAGACCCCATTGGAATTTTTTTAATTAAATATATAAAAACATAAATTAATGTTAAACATAATTTATACACTTAATCCATATTTATGTATTGTTGTTTAAAAAGATGCAAAACTAGTATATCTCAATTATACCAATTCTAAAAACTTTTTTGTAATTAAATATATTATGACATTACATTTTATTCAAACTAACTTACATTTACTTACTTCTAATAATTATTAATGGACATTAACATTTTTCTCTGGGTAGGAATACATTTTTTATTTAAATGTCAGAAAAATATTTATATAAAAAAATATATTGCTATCAATTAAAGCTTTAATTCAAAATGAATTTATTAATGCTGTACTACTTCGTTCTTTTCTTCTACATGAAAGCACAAATATTTAGCCTGAATTTACATTACAATTTAACATAAAATTATTTGTAATGTCTGTTTTTGTTTAAAATAGACTTTTTTATTGTTTCCCTATACTTTTCTATGCAAAAATCTCCACCCTGAATGAGGTTGAATGAGGCGGTCACGGCTGCGAATTTTTTAATGTACATTAATATTTATTAAAAGTGATGTACAGATTTAATTTAAATTATTTTAATATTTTATTAAAAGGTATTGTTACGTTATCTTTCACTTTCAAAACAGGTATTTAAAATATTTTAAAATTAAACAATACGTTAATACTATTTTTTTAAATTCTGTGTATTATTGGTTGATATGTTTACTTACTTTAATTATTTAAAGTAATTGGTTTTCATTTAATATTATTGCCTATGGGGGTTAATACAAAAGCACGGTTTTTGAATACCTAAAAGTAGTAAACTTACTCAAATGTGTAAGTTACCTTTATGAATCGGGTCCAATATATTTAACGTGACAACCCAATACTAGGAAAAGTATGTACTTTATTCAGTACATTCTTTATCTATGCCCTGTATGGTATGAATACCAGCAGTGAAATAGCCACCTTATTTCATCACTTGATTGGTAGATCTGGCTGGCAAGGCAAAAATATCCTCTCCCACAAGCGCCCAATCAAATGTATTTAGGTGTAATTTAATAAGTAGATGATGAAGATGTTTCTCTTGAACATGATTAAATTTATGAAGAAAGAGAAGCATAGGTTTCTATGTTCTGATTATAGGAACAATGCTTTTCCCAATAATGGACAAGAGAAACCATTAAGGCATATTGACACTTCTGCCTCAAATCACACCACTGGCTGGCTGGTGTGAGCACTGAGCAGGCAGAGCACAGTTAATACCTCCATGTTTGCAGGAGATTGCTTTGTCTCCTCTTCCTGTGGCCCTGTTGGCAGATGGAAAATAAAGTGTGAAGTTCTCTCAAGTGGCTGAATGGTGAGTCTGATTCACAACTGTAATAGGAATCCTGTGCCAGCGGTTAGCTTTACTCCAATGACATTGTCAAAGTTTTACACGTTGATTTTTCTTGATTGCTCTTGAGTTTTCAATGGTACTTCTCTCCAAGACCGCTTTGGTCTGCTTCAGAATATAATCTCAAAGTGCCTATATACAGGAAAGCCAGCTAGGGTGGCAGAGGGGTTGTTGTAGGCACAATCAGGCTATGAAGTTCTCTTCTCAGGGAACTGAAAAACAAAACTGATCTGTTAGCTTTCAGGAAAGCACTGAAAAATGTCTGTTTAATCAATATCCTAACCATCTTCATTGTTATAAAGCTCATCTCTCTGAGACTAGTGCCTAGACACCCAACGACATCTCTTTTATTTCATTTCATCATTAAGAAAAACCTGAGGGGGTGTGGCAAGAAGTGTCTCCCCTGAGCTCTGTGTGAAAGCCCTTATTTTCCCCAATGCTTTAAATCTTGACATGAGTGAACCTTTCCCAATGCATTGAACCTTGGCGCAACTGCATTATGAGAGAGGTGAGTCATGGGGGCCGCCGGAAAATATGCTGGGTCTGGACAGAGGGGAGGCCCTAGCAAGGCGTGGCTGCCGGCGAGGCAGCGGCCATCTTCCTGGAGAGCACTGGGCCTAGGACACACTATCGCTGTGATCCGCAGGGATGAGTCCTCAGTGAAGAGAGCCATGAGGATATAGAGCGAGGGCCCCAGTGGCAGTGGGCCCCTTAGGAGGCCGGGAGTGAGCACTGGGGCTGCAACTGGGCCCTAGCCCCACAACATGTGGCAGTACTCATAAGCAGGCCCAGAGTCCCCATGGAGGCGCCAGAGTGGGTGTCCGGAGCCGAGGCAAAACAAATGAGCCCTTATCTGGCAGCAGGCCCGAAGTGAGGGGTACAAGCAGCCTATGCAATAACCCCCAGAGCAGGGACAGAGTAGGCGGACCCCAGTCTGGCAGTGGTCAGAGGTGCCCGCACAAGGCAAAAGAAGGCCTGGACAGGGTCCTCGATGTGGCAGTGATCCAGGAGGGCTCTATCTTAGCAGCAGGCCTGCCTTAGGGATCGGGCCCACGCCACAATGCAATGTCGATCTGAGGACAATCTCCAGAGGGTGAGGGAGTGGGCAGGCCCAGAACTGGCAGTGGGCCCATCCATGTAGTCAATGGTGTCTGCATGAGGATACCTTGAACCCTGAGGATACCATGCCTTCACCATTCTCTACCCGTCCAACCTCTCCAAAAATGCTGCAAAGATGTTGAAGCACAGGCTAGTGATAAACCATCCTCAGACTCTTATTTTAGACCCATACTTCTGCATTAGTAAAGGGGTAATATCCAACGACCTTGTGACCAATGCAGGAATACTTTTACTCATTGCTCCGAATCTCTAAAGCGAAATAAAAACTGCATGCCCTGAAATTGTCAGTAACAGCCTCAGACCTATGCCCTGCGAATGCTATCATTACTATCTACAACAACGGTAATATCCTTATACAAGCCTCCAACGCTTATACCATAGACAGGATCTTCCCTACTCTCAAGAAAGCAGTAAACAGTAAGAATAGCACACTCACCACAACCTCTCATCCTCAGTATCTAGATGACACCCTAACTTCTCTACAAAATCCCATATTAAACTCTTCCGAACCGACTAATGCCGACACCAACATTGAGCCCTATCGCCCAGACACATCGGATTCAAACACACAAGGGTCTCCTGGCCCAGGAGAGACAGGTTTGAACTTAGCCACCAATCTCAGCAGCCCAGAAACCCCCAGTGATCCCTACCCCAGTCCTATTGGTCGCTTCCACACCTGGGTTCCCCAACCCAGAAGGGACAGGGTTAGTCTTAGCTACCAATCTCCTCATTGAAAACTCACCACTGTTATCCCTGACGTACATGTGGGAAGGCACCAAATGGGATGCCACCCACACCCCCACGTCTCCCCCCTTTCATCCAAAGCAGGTTGCGAAGATCCCCCTCACCTACTGTCTTCCTCGATATCTGAGAGGACCCTAACACCTGCTACACTCATCCCATCCATCCAATCACAGCGCACAAAGACCATTCCCCAACCTCATGCGGCAGCCCCTATCCGGATGCCTTGCCTATATACCATACCACACACTGACTTGGACCCCACAACAAACCTTCCGGTTCAGCTTCTCACATCGACCCCTAATTAAGTTATCCTCAAGCAATTGGATAACGTTATCCATGCAAACAGACCCTACCGGCGGATCGCCCTCCATAACTGACCATACACCCACACTTACTACCAACTTTCCCAACTCCGTTTGGATCACATGACTCAATGAGTTAGCCACAGGCCTATCCCATCTCAAGGTCGAGAACCATAACCTATATCACTAAAGAACTTTTAAACATACACAGAGCCACCAACGACACTGTGAACCAAATCAGTCTCCAAACGAGAAATTACATCCCCACGAACTCACACCCAGAGAACACTAGTCAGAGTAACCAAATCAGTTTCCAACCTAGTAGATACATAACCAAGTTCTTACACCCGAAGAACACTAATCAAGGTAATTTACCTTCCCTGTCTTGGCCTAGCAGGGCAAGTGATGAACTATCTGACAGAGACATAGACAACCTCCTCATATCTTATGCCCCGGCAACAGAAAACAGTAAGTCGCATTGTGGCACTATCTAATCCATTGTAACCAACCCCCTCAGAGAACCAACTCACAACACCAGATCCGTAAATAGAGATAACCTCACAAATATCAACAAAGAGCAGAATACCCTAACCCACTCTAATTACAAGATGAAGTGTGCGCTCATTTATTGCATATCTGCTAGCAAACATGCTCCTGACATATTCAACCTCAATCTAGAGAATGATTTAGACATTATTGTCCTCACCGAAACACGGCTAAATAGTTCCTCCTCTCCCATCCTTGACTCACTGGTTCTTCCTACTCACGACCTAATCCACCTAGACAGAAATGTAAACCCTGTGGAGGTGTAGCCTGCATTTATCGTAACTCAATCTCAGTCAAGCAAGCAGACTCCATCGGACTATCCTCCTGTGATTATCTCTGTATTAATTTCGCTGATGATAAGCGCATTGCCAGCAAGCTTCACTTATTCTACCACCCCTCGGGTGATACCTTGACTTTCATCGACGAGCTAATGGAAGTCACTGCATCCAAAGTCAACTCACAAGTACCTTCTTGGGTGACTTTAATCTTCACTGGACCAACTCAAACGATCATGGTGTAGGCTGTCTTAAAGAGTTTCTGTCAGACCAGGAGCTATCTCAATTCTGTGACAGCCCAACTCACAATAATGGAGAGACACTGGACCTCATCATAGCAAAAACAAACATTGTCTTATTAGAATCCATCCCCCCATGCAACTGGACTGATCTTCACCTCATCCTCTTCTCCATCAATAACGAGGTAACTCAAAAAAGGGGTCAACCCTCAAAAACAAAGCAATGGAAAAGGAACTTACAAAATATCAACCCCATCACCTTGGTAAACCGATCCAACTCTGCCTTGACCCCCAGGACGGACTGGACTGATGTACATGACCTCATTGCCTTCTACAATTCCACTTTGCTTGAAATCCTGCACTCTACAGCACCTCTCCAAGAAAAAAACGTCTCCTCCAAAATTTCCAAACCTTGGTTCAATGAGACCCTGAACTTGGAGCGACGCAAGCTAAGAGTTGCTGAGCGACTATGGAAATCAGCACCCACCACTGATCACCTAGATCACCTTAGAAGGTTAAGGAACTCATACAAGAAGGAGATTCTTAAGGCAAAGGCAGACTTTTTCAGAACCCAGCTGAACCAAGCAATCAACCATCCAAAAAAACTATTTGAAATCGTCAAGCAACAAGCATGCAACACGACTAACTCTAGGGAACTAAATGACCTGGCTACACCTACCTGCTATGTGCTTGCCAATTTCTCCCACGAAAAGACCAAGGCCACCGAGCTCAACATCCAATCTAAAAGGCCCTCCCACACTCTGTGGCCCAAGATACTAAAAGTGGCGCACAACTCAAAGTCCATTTTAATACTCCAAGGGAAGTCACAAAAAACAATGCCTCATGGCACACCTTCTCGCCAATTTCTCAACAAATATTCTATAACACTCTTCAAGCAATCCACCCCTCCAATCACTTCTCTGACCCCCTTTCTCCAGCCCTATTCAAAATGTTAAAAACAACTATCCTACCTCTATGGGCAAATATTGTAAACACCTCTCTGAGGCAAGGCTCCATACCGGACTGTCTTAAAATAAGGCAGGTCACACCTATACTAAATAAAGCTGATGCCACTTCATCTGATCTCAACAACTACCGCCCTATATCCAACATCCTCACTTTGGCGAAACTGCTGGAGAAATGTGTACAAATTCAATTATGCAACCATATTGAGAATTACAACCTCCTAGACAGTCACCAATCTGGCTTCTGTGGAGGTCACAGCACAGAATCTGCACTCACACACATTATAGATGCTTGACCGCAACAAATCATGCCAAATGATACTTCTTGACTTATCCTCTGCCTTCGATACGGTCAAGCATGATAACCTATTGTCTCTATTGGAACAAAGGATGGGCCTCTCAGGCACAGTGTTACAATGGTTCTCCTCCTTCCTAAATAACAGATTACAAAGAATCAAGATGAAGAATTCACTCTCTCAACCCTCCGTGGTCACCCTGGGCATTCCACAGGGATCAGCCTTATCACCCATTCTTTTCAACCTATTAATGGAACCTCTGGTGAACGCATTAAAATCAGCGAATATTCTATATTACCTGTATGCGGACGACACCCAACTGTATTTGAATATCCCCACTCCAGAAGAGTTAATTTCCCTCAACGCTATTCTACAGAACATGCAAAGCTGGCTCACTAAAAACCACCTCATGTTGAATACCCAAAAAACGGAATTCATTCTCATCTCTCCACTGAATCACACACCTAAGATAGACCTATGGTTGAAACACCTAACCTGCTTTGACTGTGCTCCCCTCATCATTGACTCCGCAAAATCCCTAGGAATCACAATAGACAAACACCTGAATATGCAGATGCACATCACTAATGCCACCAAGGGAGCTAATCACAAGTTGAGTACACAAAGGGGTCGATTCCGATCCTGGTAAAAAAACATTCGTACGATTTGTATCCGGAGCCCTTTCCGTACGAATCGTATCCGTCCGTCCGAATTGCGTAGTACGATCCGTATTTTGTGAATCCGTCCAGATCGTCGCGATCCATACGTATTGCAAGGCTGAAACCGCGAACTGTTCGACTCGTATACATGCCACCCGACCTGTTGAGTACGATCCGGACTGGGGAATCAGGACGCGATTCGTACTGTCCACGTCAGGTAAGGGCAATTTGTACGGAAAAGCTCACAATCACATAGACACCGTACGGCACGTACCCCCCCATGATCGCAGGGGTATGGCGCGTACCCCTGTGATCATGGGGGATACGCGCCGTACCCCACGATCGCAGGTTGTACGCACCGTAAACCCAGCGAATATGGTGTACAGTGCGTACACCCCAAGATCGTGGGGTACGGCACGTATCCCCCATGATCGCAGGGGTACCGCGCATACCCCTGCGATCATGGGGGGTATGCGCCGTACCCGGGGGGGCCGTTCCGTTCCTGTTTCGGGGCGAACTCTGCTTTTACGGCTGTTTTCAGCTCCCGTGGGAAAAGGGTCGTACGGTGCGTACCCGACGCAAATCGTACTTGCCAGGTCGGAAAAAGCAGCCGCGATCCGTACAGATGTCGGGTGCAGTGGGTTCCGAGGGAGATTCATGCGGAGATTCAAGTCGTACGGTCTTTGTACGATTCGTACGGAGTCCTGCTCCTGGTACGAATCGTACTTCGTCGTACGTATGGGGGATGTTGTAGGGTACGATTCGTACGGGAAAAACGCTCCGTACGGCTGTTCGAAGCGTTTTTTTCAGAATCGCAATCGACCCCTAAGGAAACTCAAACCCTTCCTCCCGCAGGCCAACCTAAATATGACAGTGCAAGCCCTAGTGCTACCAAGATTACACTATGGAAGCACCACTGTTTGAGGTCTCCCCAAATACAAGCTAGCTTCGCTGAGGACATCACTTAATGCTGCAGCAAGACTGGTATCAGGAACTAAAAGAAATAGCCACATCTCTCCGACCCTGAAAGCCCTGAACTGGCTGCCCTATGAGGCAAGAATAGACCTAAAGGTTGACGCATAAAGCACTACATAACCATACACCCAGTTACTTATCTCTAAAGCTAGAAAGATCGGGTGGTTGCATACAACTAAAAAGTGTGAGTACTTTACTTCTGAAACCACAATCCTTCCATAAAAAGAGAACTGGTTGCTGAGCTTTCTCAGGAATTGCGCCAAAGATTTGGAACTCCTTACATCCAGTGGTACGTGAAATCTCTTCCCTTACTGCATTAAAAAAAAGAAGTAAAAATACTAATAATGAACAAATTTACGTCCTAAGTCTTAAATCTATGCTGACACTGAGTCACCTATACGATCCGCATATCATTGCCTACCTCCGGTGGAATTAATCAGATTATTATATGTATGTTTATTACCACAGCCACTTAATGCTCAATAACTGTATTTAGTGTAAAGCTCAGTTGGCTGTCGGTCTCCTATATTATCCATATACCTCATTACCATGGTGGATCAAAGGAGATTTTTATATGTATGTTTATTAGCACAACCACCTAATGCTTCATAACTGTATTTTGTGCAATGTCCTGCTGGTTACGGGTCAACTATGTTATCCATATAGTTTTCAGTTCAGCTTCCAACCCGTACGAGCGCCCTTTATAACAGCAACATTTCCCCCTTGCTCACTGCCCTCTTTGAGGACCTCGATAGATGGGGAAAGTTAGATATATGCTGGTTAGGATGGATCACTAGCTCAAAAATTAATTTAATGCCCAGATCCTATATGCCCTCCAGACATTTCCCATAGCTCTCCCTAAATCAACCCATGCGCTGATATGGACCAAAATGCTCAATTTTGTATAGGAGGGTAAATCCCTGATGGTAGCAAAATTATCTTTATTCTGCTCTTCTGCGGTTCGAGTCTTGGGCTTCATAGGCATTTCTCTGCCTACATGTTTTTGATTCAGTGCTACTGTTCTGTCTACTGCAACCATGACCTGAGGATAAGCCCTGAGTACAGGTGGAACCCCCGATCCCCCTGAGTGGACGTTTGTGGCTGACTGGCACGGCTTGGGGAGGATTTCCCTCCAATGCCATTGACAGCCAACCTCCTGTCCACTGGCAAACAGTAAAGAGAAAACGAGCATTCCTGGTCTACCCCTTACCAAACTCCTTGTATTTAATGTTTCATAAAGTAAAAGAACAAAACTGCAGTAGGGTATATAGATAGCATGGTAAAGAATGTACCAAATACATATATTATTAGCACATTGTTCTCATTGATGTATTGTGCAAAACTGTGCAGGATTATTTCATAAGGAGAGATATGCAAGGGCAAAATATGTTGATCGCTGATCCACAGAACCCCAAAACGCCATTAAAAAAGAGGGCTGTGAGCCTGTGTGGGTTAGACGCCAGTAGAGAGTTGGGCGAAGGACCTAGTCTAATAAGTACAAAACTAAACTGGTCAACAAACAATACAGTCAACAAAAAACATTTGTTCCTCCCAATGAGATATTATCAGTGAATAAAATTAATCATATCCCTTTGAACTCCTTATCAGCCTTTCTGTCCAAGTGGGCTTCCACTACACCTCGGAGGTTGGCCGTGGAAGCCCACTGGGGCAAGAGGGCAGATCAGGATTTCAAAGGAATATAAGTACTTTTATTAATTTATTATACCTTATTATTGTTTGTATTTAGTGTATGAAGAAGCATACTCTATACGAATATGTGTTACTTAGACTATATGTGTTGGTACCAGCACTTTCTGGTTGGCTAAAGGGATGCCCCAACCAGGAGGAACCCACCCCTCCTGTCAAGGGCCAGTGATTACACACACACTGTACAACCTGCTCCTACCCTCTGGTAGCTTGACACTGGGCAGTCAGGTTTATCACAGAGGCAATGTGTAAAGCAAAGGCACAGCGCTAAACCACAGTAAATACACAGCACGTCACAAATGAGAGACTACACATGGGATGTAGATACATATTGTTTGCATTGAACACACATATTAATCAATGTAACATGAATGTCATGTATTTCTGGGCATAAAACACATTTGAAAATCTTACTAGGCCCAATTGTATTGATAAGATAGGGATAGTATCCACGCATGAGGCAATTCCTATTCCGAAGCCAACAGCACCCTTTTGCGGTGCGACACATTGTCAGCCCTAGGCCCACCCCACAATCCTCATAATTCAATATCACATAGTTATAGGGTGTACCCTGGGTCACAACTACTTCAGAAATATGTACCTACCAATAATTTGAAGACTTTTTAGCAGCACTGTGGGCAACGGCCAAACGGGAAGAAGCCAAATGTAAGGTACTTTTGGCAAGAAATCAAAGTTAAAAACCACATCTCCGATCATTGTCATGAATCATAGGCGGTCCACAGACTGTACGTTCCACACACACACTCACTCTGCACCACTACACGGTAGAAAAGGTACCAGCCTGGTGCTAACAGGACACTCGTACACACCTCTGCACACCACACCCTAGTGTGGTGCAACTGATGCCCAGCAGATCATTGGATAACACGCTGCAGACCCCATGGCTCCAAGTCTCCTTCCACATTCAAACTCACCCCAGGTATTCTATTTTTTATTTAAATATTTTTATTGGGATTAGCTGGTACATTATAAAAGACATTTCAAATAATTTAGCATATGCATACAGTATACAAGGCTACAAATAATTTAGCATGAACATACATTGAACAGGGCTTCTGCCCAGCATTGAATCTGTACAAATAATGGCTAAAAAAAAAGTTAACAATTTCAGTCCAGGAATAAATACACAATTGATGATAAAAGGCATTAATAATAATAATATAATCCATTTATCGGAGACTAACCCAGCTGGGGATACAAAAGTAGAGCAGGTATACTGCATCCTACATCACAATCTTGCCTCCCTCCACTTTGTGATAGGAGCCCATAGGCGTCTTCCCATCTCCCGTTTTTTGCCACCCTTCAATTCGTATAGGCTAGACTCTATATTATGTATACCCAGTAATCTGGAGAGCCACATCTGGAAGGAGGGAGACGTGGCATCTTTCCAGCCTGCCGATAGTAGGATCCGGAGTACCGCATCTGACAAAAAGACCAAAGCTTCCTCGTCCTTTCCCAGATTAAGCTTAGAGTCAGTGCCCAATAACATCAGGGTAGGGGATCGATCGATCTTATAACTTAGCAACCCCTCCCAAAATTTCTCTATCTCATTCCTGATCGGGCCTAGCAAACTACAATGAAAAAGCATATGCAATAAGTCTGCTTGGCAGGCGTTGCATCTGGGGCACTTATCGTCTTCTCTGACCCCCCATGCAAATAATTTTGCCGGCATGTAGTACAGGTTGTACACGGTTTTGTAGTGCTGGGCCCGCAAATTAGAAGCCCGGAATAGCTTTTTGTTCAAACATATGGCAAGATCCAGGTCGACATCGGGGTTACCCAGTTTTGTGGCCCAGGTACATTCAGTTTTCTCTGTATCGTCTTGGATCCTCATTATAAAACAGTTATACACTATTTTTATCTTCTTGCACCCTTTAGCTAATAACTCTACCAAGGGGAGATCTACAGGAGGCGGCATCTTTGGCCTTAGAGCCTTAAGGGTTCGGACAATTTGGCCGTACAATAGCCAGTGGTTAGATGGGATACCAAACCTGCGTTGTAAGACATCAAACCTCACCATCCTCTCTCCCTCCATGATATCCCCTAAAGTCTTGACTCCCAATGCCTTCCAAACCTTGAGATTCCTGTACATTCCCAGTTGGCGGAAAAGACTAGAGTTCCACAGATGTAAATATGAATTTAGCTTCGGAGCATTAAAAAACTTCAGGATAGATTTCCAGATCAGCCAGGCCCCATAGAGAGTCTTAAGTCGAGCCTTCTTATAAAATCTCCGATCAACTTCACACAACAGTAAGCCGATTGCTTTTTTTCCAATGCAACATCTCAAACATAGAGAGTGGGCTCTGCAGATCGGAGTTTTCCTCCTCCGAATCCCCCTCAGAGTGAAAAAGGACAGACATTTGTATCAAAAGGCAGGACTAGTGATAAAGCCTTAAATTTGGGAGTGCCAACCCACCCCTTTCCCTAGTAAGTTCCATAAGGCTGGTGGAACGCCTGACTTTGCCATACAGCCAAATAAATCTTATAAAAACAGATTCCACATTTTTCATTATCTTTTCTTCAATAAATAGAGTTATGGCCCAAAACAAGTACAGCACTTTGGGAAACATTAACATTTTTAATACATTTACCCTCCCTATCAAGGAAAGATGCAGCACATCTATTCTTTTTAGCTCAACTTCTATCGCCTTGATAAGGGGGGGATAGTTTTTCTCTACGATTCTGTCCACTGAAGCATTATTTTTCACCCCTAAATAGGTAGCAGAATCCATGAATATTAGATCCGTTTTAACAATATTTTTAGAACAGATTATCTCTGTTTTTGACTCGTTTAAAAGGTATCCAGATCGACAGCTGAAAACCTTTGCCATCTGGGCCAGAACTGGCAGGGCCTGCTGGGGATTGGTAGTGATAACCACCAGGTCATCTACATATGCCAAAATTTTGTTCACGTGGCCATTACATACAACCGGACTTATCCTATGGCACCCTAATATTTCCTGATTGAGGGGATCAATATAAAGAGAGAAGAGGATAGGGGAACAGGGACATCCTTGATGCGTCCCTCTCTTAATGTCAAATGTGTCCGATCTCTCGCCCATAACCACTACTCGCACTACCGGTTCCATGTACATATGCTTTGAGGGCCCTAATGATTTTTTCACCAAACCCTCTCCCTGCAAGAATACCCCAAAGAAAGCTCCAAACAACACGATCGAATGCCTTCTCTCCGTCGAGCAGGATCATGGCCATCTCTCCCCCCGTGGCAGCCTGGGCGTCAAACAAGGCTATTGCTCTACTGGTATGATCAGTCGTACTGCGGCCAGGGGCAAACCCGTGCTGCTAAGGGGAGACGAGACTACCAATGATCCTGCCCAACCTTTTGGCCCATATTTTCGAGTACAACTTATTATCCGCGTTGATCAACGAAATAGGGTGATAGGACCCTGGTTTCTCGCTAGGCTTTCCCTTCTTATGGAAGATTATTATATTGGTTTCCTTCCATGACTCCGGGACCACCCCTGAACATAGAACCCCATTGAATAAATCCACAAGCAGCGGGGTGATCTCGGCTTCGATAGACTTATAAACCTCTACGGGGGTCCCATCTGGGCCTGCCGCCTTCCCTGATGCTACTTCCCGTAGTGCAGCTATAACCTCACTCCCAGTAGTGTCTCTATCCAATTCTTCTCTTGCAGCTTCATCCAGCTGGGTTCCCTGATCCACACACTCCTCCCCCAGGTTTCTATCACAATCTTCATCATCATAAAGCCTTTGATAAACGTTCTCAAAAACCTTTAGTATATCCTTGGCTTCAGTGTATTCTTTCCCTTCTTCTTCAATAAAGGAAATTCGATTCTTGTTTTTTTCCTGTCAGTCGTAAAGCTAAGGCTCTACGTGCTTGCTCCCCTGTTTCATAACTTTTGGCCCTTGAGGTTTGAAAATCACCAATCGCCTTCTGAGTTACCTCCTTCTGCAGCGCAGCTTTGACTGTCAGCAATATGCTTTGGCTTTCACTACTATCTCCCCCTGAGACAATATCCTTTATGTGCCGTTCTTCTGCGATGGCTAGTTTACCCATTAGTCTCTCCACCTCACATCTATCCTCTCTTCTCAGCCTCGCAGAACAGCTTATAGAGTCCCCCCTTAAGGACGCTGTAAATGCCTCCCAGACCCCATTGCAGGAGGTACTGTATCTATTGGCTGCAAAAAAATCGCCCGACCATTTATTGAGGTGTTCGACAAACCTTTTGTCTGCTAATAATATCCTTTAAAAGGTCCAGCTAGTCCTTTTTCTTTCCACCTTACTCATCTCATACATTAATACCAAGGGGTTGTGGTCCGATATTAGTCTCGGGAGTTTTGTAATACCTACCCTGTTTAATTTTGAGGAAGAGATAAAAAAGTAGTCCAACTTGGTATACTTCTGATAGGGGTTTGAGTAGTAAGTAAAGCCAGGGTTTTGGGGCTCTTTATTGCCCCACACATCCTTCAGCCCATGTGAACCAATAAGGGCCTGTATTGCCCTAAAAACTCTAGGTTTCCGCCCAGCGTAGAGTGTTCCATTGAGCCAATCCAATGAGATATTTAGATCTCCACATAATACAGTAGGGGTTGGCCAACTAGCTAATTCTACTTCAAGGAGATCAAAAATCTCAGGGTCATCCTTATTGGAACCATAGACTACACATAATATGAGACCCATTTTCAACTCGGCTATAACCCATCTACCGTCGCTATCCACTTTAACACGTCTAGCCCCCCCAAAGACGTTCTTACTAAGATAGCGACCCCCCTAATTGTTGAAGATTGAGTTGAGCATGCTTCCTCCAATCATTCATACCTCCCACGTTTATTGTACAGATTCTAATGTTCGCCATCATACTGAACCAAACAGCCTGCTATAAAGAACTGAGTCTTGGGCAGCCTCTTCTTTGCTGTGCTTATGCCTTGACCAATCATGCACCATTTTTCCCTTTTTTCAAATTTTCTCCCAAACCCAACCTCCCCCCTCTGCCCCCCCACCCCTCCCACTCTCAGCCCAGACCCCCCTGAAACCCCTCCTCACCCTACTCTGTGAAGCGCTCAGACCTAGTCTGTGCAAGTGATGGTCACGCGGTGACAACAGTGAGGACTTAAAAAATATACATAGACAAATTCCCACAAAAGCCCTTACCCCCTTGAACAATTTCCAAAAGTCCAAACGTCCATAGCCAAATAGGTTAACCCGACCCTTCTTAACCAGCAACCGAAAACTAAATTTTTTTTAAACGCGATCGCCCCGGTCACTTACAATTCCAACCTATTTGCCTAGAGAATCAAGGTACTCCTTTGTCTTAATTTCTGAAGAAAAGTACAGTGTCTTGCCTTCGTTGATAATTTTTAGCTTGCATCTTTTTATCCTGAAATGGCTTAATCATTCCTCTTAATAGCCAGCGCCTCTCTACTGTCGCGTGACAAAAGTCCGGCCGGACGAAGAATGAAACCCCCTCACTGCTTCTTCTAGCATCTGGCCTAGCCAATTCCGAGATGGCCTGTCTCAGGATGAAATTTCCCAAAAAGATTAGGACAGCCCTGGGTTTATCGCTCTCCTTAGCATTCCTTCTGATTTTAAAGGGGGTACAGTGTACTCTCTGTACCTCGGAGGACCAGTTCCAGCTGGAAAGTTAGGGAAAGGCTTGTTCTAAGAGCTTGATGATATACACCCTGATATCGGACCCCTCAACTCCCTCCGGGATTCCCAGGACCCTCAGTTTATTCCGGCGAAGCCTGTTCTCCATTTCCTCGAGCTTCCACTGTATATCCACCACCTGGGAACAATGCACATTGACCTTAGTGACAGCCTCAGCAACCTCTGCTTCAGTTAATACCACCCTATCTTCCAAATTTGAGACTCTGTCCCCAGTGTTGGCGCATGCCTTAGATAACTTCCTAACCACGCACTGCATTTTCCTCATTGCAACCTGGGATTTACGATTCTCTTGACGGGTTTCCTCCCTATGCGCAATTATCTCTTGGTGGATTGATTCCAGGAGTGACATTTGGGTAAGTTCCAAGCAGGGATAGCCCTGCAAGGGCATAGAAGATGAATGATCCCAGCTCAGTTTGCATTGGGGGTTGGCCTGACCCTTTGCTGCTGCTAGGAGACTTAGTAGACTTAGTGCTGTTGCAGGTTGATCAGTCTCGGGGTCACTCTCAGAGTCCAGATAGGAGCTGCCTTCCTCATCCTCCTCAGACCACCGACCCCGAAGCTGAGAAAAAGGCTTCACTGGGAGCATTCTCTTTTCCATTCCCGACTTCACCAACCGCCAAACCCCCCAGTTCTAATGGCTCCATCATGTTAGTATCAGAGGTGTCTTGTACAAGCAACTGGGGGCCATTCACATTTAAGCCCGAAATGAAAGGCATTAGGGGTCCACCATTTTCTCCCAGTAGTGAGGCTGCTTCTCCAGGGGTCGCTACCTCTAGAGAGTCCTTCGGTAAACCCTGGGATTCCTCTCCCATTATTGTAGTCTTTTGTGTTGAAGGAGGGGCCGACTTGGAGGGAGCGCTACTACCATCAGTCGTTCACTCTTGAAGGGCATCCACCTCCACCACTATGGGTATTCCACCCCGACTCCTTAGTCAGCTCCTTAACCTCCTTAACTTCCTTCTCCTTACCGGCCTTAGAGAACAAATCCACGATTGACGATGTAGCCAAGCGGGTCCTCGCTACAGTCTGCTGCCTCTTCTTCTGTTGTTCCACTGGGGGGGTTTGAGTATTCTGAGAGTCCTCAGTTGCCTCTGCTTCTGCTTCATCATGCAGGGTTTTCTTTTTCCCCATAGCCGTTTTAGATCCCAGGTTTACTTTGGGGGCCATTGCTGCCTTCCTTGCACTACCCGGCTGACTCGAATTCGGACTTCCTCGGCAGGTACACCCGCTGGTGAGCTCTTCTCTATGCTCTGCTCCGCTCCGCTCCGCTCCGCTCCGCTGCCGCCTTCGGACCTATCTCCGCCCACCTGAGCACCAGAGGCGTTTCCGATCCGGGGAGAGAGCCACTATCGTAACCACCAAAGCCCGCAGCAGCTGCTAGCAGATCCATGGCAGGAAAGCGCCATCAGCATACTGCCCAAATTGCTCCTTGGTAATAATTCTTCCTTAAGAAACAGGGTCGGGTTGCTCCTGGCTATGGAATTATGTCTCCATAAGGCTCCTTCTGTTACACGTCCTAACGCTCCACCGCTACGGCCACAAATATGCGACCGCCATCTTGCTTCCGGTCTCTTCACACACTACCAGTTCGGCAAGGTTCTCGCACCCCAGGTATTCTATATTCCCACTGGATGGAAGATCACCAGACCCTCCCTCTGGATACTAGGCTACACACAGCTGAGGTCACACTTAGCCTGGGTCCCAGGAAAGCAGGTAGGGATAGGTAGCAAAAAGAATTGAGAGGCAGACGTAAACAAGGGGGTTTCTGTCACCACTCAGGAAGTTCACCATCAGGTTGCGAAGCTGAAGCAGGATGATGCAATAATTGTGTAGAAACATGGATTTTTCAGGGCCTTCCGGTCCAGCCCATCTGTGAAGCACTAGTGGGTCATGCAGTCTCTTCACCTGCTCCAGAACATTTTCGGAAGCACTCACCCAGCCTAGTCAATCAACCTCACTCCTACCTGGTGACAATATGTTGTTGGGCGGGGCCAGGTGGAGAGGGGGTAGTTGGGCCACCATGATGGGGGCCAGGAAAGGAACATTTGGAGAATGGGAAATAATGCAGGGGGGAATTCTCCGGCCTGAGGAGGCACCACGTCCGGTACACATTGATCAGGGACGTACTCAGGCAATCTAGGCACAAGGTCGCACCAGACAATTCAGTTCACACAACCAAGAGATGCAAATTCTCTACCACCCTGGAAATGAAGCACTCTGTCCTGTGCACATTGATGTAGGTTGCACCAGACCATTCCAGTCACACACACAGGCACAAGTTCAGTTATAGCTCATGAGGTAGAATGAGACATTGAATTGGGTACGTTTCCCACCTCCGAGGGCTGCAACCTGTGAATCGGATAATGCCCACAATGAGCGTGTTGCACTAGGGAAAAGCAAAACAGTCGACGAAGCAGGCCACTTTGGATCCTACAACCGGTGAATCAGCTCACCACAATAAGATGCTTATGCATGTTGCGGCCCCTGCAATATAGATGCCACTCGCTTTAGATGTGGCCAATAGGCGTGGGCGGAAAATCCGTTCCGCTCGCGGATTTTGCGGATTTTCGGGAAATCCGCAATCCGCGAGATTTGCGAATTTCCCGCAAAATCCGCAAATCCGCGAGCAGCGGATTTTGCTCGCACTGCTCGCACTGTTCGCGTGAGTTCGCGCCCCGCGAATAAGTGCAAAATTGCAGAAATACGATCTTGGCAAAACTGAAAGTAACTACTTACCAGGTTCAAAAGTTCAGGCACATCATTAGTAGCCATTTCCTGTAGTGCTTCCTGAGGGGCCCCTCCAGAGTTCAGTTGCCAGTTGAAACTATTATGTGACCCTGCTCTGAACCTCAGAATAGTTACACATATGCCACAAAGGTCCTGAATTACAGCTAAGGGAGACAAGCAGGAGCCAGGCTGGAAGTTAAAATCCATTAATCAGCCCCTAATTCATTATTGTCAGTTGGGGCAGGGCAGGTGTTGTAACTAATTTTGCAACAATGAAAGCACTTAGCAAGTGCAAAAGATCACTAATCAGGGCGCACTAAGGAAGCAGGTGCCAGCTAAAAAAATATTCTGTGACACATTAATCAGCCCCAAATTAATTCAGGTCACTTGAGGCAGGGAAGGTGTGCTTTGCTTTGCCGAAAATAATGTACACTGGACAACCAGAGGGTGTAGTGATGAAACAGAGGGTGGCATGGGTGGGCCAGAGGGTGGCATGAGTAGTCAGAGAGTGGCAGTGGTGACAGAGAGTGGCAGTGATGAAGAAGAGTGTCCCAAACAGGCTGGACACGTAGAAACAACAAGTTCGCAAAACTTGCGACCCGACAGGTAAGTTCGCAAATTGCGAAATTGTAAAAACCCTCGCGAACTGGCAGAAACACGGGCGAACACAAAAAAAAAAAAAATCCGCAAATTCGCGGGAATTCGCGGATTTTGCGGATTGCGAATCCGCAAATCCGCAAAATTTGCGGATTGCCAATCCGCAAAATCCGCTCATGCTTAGTGGCCAATACATTTGGGGCTCTGTACTAGGCACTCCGGTCTCCAGGCACGATTCTTAGTTTGAAACTCAGGCTGTGCTGTCCATTGGAATTCAGCAGTGGGTACTTGAGGGGGGCACGGCTCTACAGATGTCACTGGTAGATGGTGTGGGTCCCTCATAGGAGATCTTTGAAATCCCTGAGATCTCCGAGAGAGCAGGGACCAGCCAACTGGTCCTTGGAGAGCACAATTCAGAGTGCCACACTTCAGCAGGAAGTCAACCCAGGCCAGCCACTATTCAGGAAAAATGCACGGTCCCTTCCAATGGCATTAATCCGCCTTTTACACAAAAGATTCCTCTGTCAGTGTGCACCACGAAGTCCTGGTTCTCAGGAGGGGGGCACCCATAGTTATACTGTACTGGGCCTTCGAAGTTGGGGGGTTCAAAGGGTATTTCATTGACTCACAGATGTGTCCTCTAAATTTCCGTCCGGTCTGCCATGACACCGTGGAATGCAAATGCCCATCTTTATGGGGACCATAATCTGGCTCCAGAGGCCAAGGGCCCGATTCACAGAACTAACTTAAGACAAAATCCTAAACTTACTCCTTTTGGTATTCACAGAAGTTAGGATTTTGTCCTAAGTCTGTCTTAAGTTTGTCTTAAGACAAAATCCTAACTTCTGTGAATACCAAAAGTAGTAAGTTTAGGATTTTGTCTTAAGTTAGTTCTGTGAATTGGGCCCAAGTGTCACAACCTCTGCCTCCCATCTATTGCACCAGGCCAGCAAATGGCAGAGGTGGGCCATTTCAACTGCATGGACAATGGTTCATGGCTGTCACTGGGAAATGCCTAGATGTGCTCCCTAGGCCTCCGCTGTTGACTGGCACCAGGCACCATGGCAGACAAAGAGTTTCAGAGCATAGAAATGTCCTCAATTCTGTAAGTGGTGTTTCTAAGCGAGTTATGCCAAGCTCATCCTTATCACTGGAAAGAGGTTGACATTGCAAATCCATTGATAGGAAACATCCTGAGGCTGCACCACTGCAATCCACTATTGCAGCTTGAAGTACTATCATCCACTTCCCATGCTAACCTATGGGAAGAGCAAGCCTCATAGTTAGAGAATCCTGCATGGGTATTCCCTGCTACCTGGGGGGGGGAACACATCTGTGCACCTGCCTGGTCCTTCACCTTCCACTTAGTTTACAAGTGAAATATCCCCTTACGATGGCCCATGCTTTCGAGAGATCAGACTGAGTACAAACGCAATGGCACCATCACAAACGTTCCATGGCAGGTTTAGACACATGTTTAAAAGCATGATCCATGTGAGTGCACACGCCGGCTTGCAAATGCAGGACGGACACACGTTTGAAAACACCATGTAAGCACCACTTCCTACCATAAATAGGAAGGGTATGCCCACTTTCGCACTGCATTTACAGGGGGAAAGTGCCCAAAGCCCTAAGCCCACTGCAAGATAATTAACAAAACTCAGAAGGAAACAGCAAAAATGTTAGGAAAGCACTATTCGAAGATTATCAGGTCTAACAATGAGCTTGTTAATACTGTTGAGCATTGCTGGTCAATATGTTTAAAAGTAAACCTACTGAGGCTTGGTGATGTAATACAGGTGAATACTGATAGTTTATTGATTTATTAGTGAGTTTGAAAGAAGATTAATTTAGAGTTCATGCTTATTTTTAGAAATTGAGAGTTCAACTGTATTAGCAATTATCCGTATGCACAAATGCATTCTTAATATCAAATAATTATATTTTGTAATATGGTTAGTTTTCAGAGTTTGTACCACAGTCTTTTTTCTCTTTTAATTACTCTGTATAAAAAGAACCTTCAAAAGTGGCAGTGCAAGCATTGATGTGGTTAATCCTCACAGCATTGTTATAAATGAATTTGCTGCTGGAATTCCGGTCTTTTCTTTAATTAAAATAAAAGAGCATATTATCTACACTTGTTGGAGGATTTTTTTGTATGTCATTAGGTTTGGTGGTTTGAATTGAACTGAATAGATTGGAGTTGCAGTGAGTTCAGCTCAACTCAGCTGGTCTGAATAGGGATGGGTTGAGGAAACGGATAGGCTTGCATTGTCAACTATCTCATCTGTAGACATTAGTGTGCTAGAATGTCACCAGTTCCCTGATTTGTGTAAATATCTCTCTCCAGAAAATGTCCAGAAGGAGCTGGATGATGTCCTTGGAGAGTCCCAGATCATTAACTATGAGGATCGAAAGAGGCTTCCCTACACCAATGCCGTGATCCATGAGATACAGCGCAAGAGCAGCATTGTACCTATTGGTCTTTTTAGGCAGACTGTGAAGGAGACCTCTTTGCAGGGATTCAACATTGAGAAGGTACTTATGCACCAGCATTGAGAGACCTATTGACTAGCATTGAGAGATGAAATGTGAAGCAGTCAGTGTATAGTTATCATCAGGCAGTGTATAGGTAGTGTTTTATTGGGAGTCAAAATACATAACATTGAATATAAAGTTTACCATCAGGCCAGGGGCGTAGCAAACGCCCACGCAGCTAAGCATGAGCGGATTTTGCGGATTGGCAATCCGCGAATTTTGCGGATTTGCGGATTCGCAATCCGCAAAATCCGCGAATTCCCGCGAATTTGCGGATTTTTTTTTTTTTGTGTTCGCCCGTGTTTCTGCCAGTTCGCGAGGGTTTTTACAATTTCGCAATTTGCGAACTTACCTGTCGGGTCGCAAGTTTTGCGAACTTGTTGTTTCTACGTGTCCAGCCTGTTTGGGACACTCTTCTTCATCACTGCCACTCTCTGTCACCACTGCCACTCTCTGACTACTCATGCCACCCTCTGGCCCACCCATGCCACCCTCTGTTTCATCACTACACCCTCTGGTTGTCCAGTGTACATTATTTTCGGCAAAGCAAAGCACACCTTCCCTGCCTCAAGTGACCTGAATTAATTTGGGGCTGATTAATGTGTCACAGAATATTTTTTTAGCTGGCACCTGCTTCCTTAGTGCGCCCTGATTAGTGATCTTTTGCACTTGCTAAGTGCTTTCATTGTTGCAAAATTAGTTACAACACCTGCCCTGCCCCAACTGACAATAATGAATTAGGGGCTGATTAATGGATTTTAACTTCCAGCCTGGCTCCTGCTTGTCTCCCTTAGCTGTAATTCAGGACCTTTGTGGCATATGTGTAACTATTCTGAGGTTCAGAGCAGGGTCACATAATAGTTTCAACTGGCAACTGAACTCTGGAGGGGCCCCTCAGGAAGCACTACAGGAAATGGCTACTAATGATGTGCCTGAACTTTTGAACCTGGTAAGTAGTTACTTTCAGTTTTGCCAAGATCGTATTTCTGCAATTTTGCACTTATTCGCGGGGCGCGAACTCACGCGAACAGTGCGAGCAGTGCGAGCAAAATCCGCTGCTCGCGGATTTGCGGATTTTGCGGGAAATTCGCAAATCTCGCGGATTGCGGATTTCCCGAAAATCCGCAAAATCCGCGAGCGGAACGGATTTTCCGCCCACGCCTACACGCAGCCCCCGCGGTTCGGGGGACCCCACTCTCTAGAGTAAATGAAAGGGGCCCGGGCCCCCTCAGCTCTTCAGTGAGAGCTGTGAGAGAGGCTTGCACTAAAGCAAGCCCCTCTCCCTCCAAAGCAGGTGCAGGCTGTCTGCAGCCTGCCCTGAGCTCCTTGCCCCTCCCGCTAACTGAAGAGAAACAAAGTATCAACATACATTGATTCTCTTCAGTCAGAGCCCCCGGAAAGAGGATGGGGTGGGGGCCCCAGAGAGCAGGAGGCAGCACAGATAACTGACAAGGGTGGGAGTGGGGCCCCCCAGAGAGAGCATTCTCCAGGGCAAAGCTCATATGAGAAGGGATGAGGCAGCAAAAGGGTGCCCTCAGGTAAGCACTCTTGTTAGAACACACCATGAGGGTGTCTGCAGGTGGGGCAAGGGGGGCCGAAAAGGGTGCAAGACAGAGGGGAAAAGGGTGCAAGGTAGAGAGGAGAAGGGTGCAAGGCAGAGAGGAGAAGGGTGCAAGGCAGAGAGGAGATGGGTGCAAGGCAGAGGGGAGAAGGGTGCAAGGCAGAGAGGAGAAGGGTGCAAGGCAGAGGGGAGAAGGGTGCAAGGGGGAGAAGGGTACAAGACGGAGGGGAGAAGGGTGCAAGGCAGAGGGGAAAAGGGTGCAAGGGGGAGTGGAGAAGGGTGCAAGGCGGAGGGGAGAAGGGTGCAAGGCAGAGGGGAGAAGGGTGCAAGGCACAGAGGAGAAGGATGCCAGGCAGAGAGGAGAAGGGTGCAAGGCAGAGGGGAGAAGGGTGCAAGGCAGAGGGGTGGAGGGTGCAAGGCAGAGGGGAGAATGGTTCAAGACAGAGGGGAGAATGGTGCAAGGTATAAAAGGGTGCAAGGTGGAGGGGGAGAGGGTGCAAGAGGGAGGGGGAGAAGGGTGCAAGGGGGAGGGCGAGAAGGGTGCAAGACAGATGGGTGCAAGGGGGATGGTGATGAAGTTAAAAATCCCCCCCCCCCCCCGGAAACATTTCTGCGGACGCCCTTGGCAACGCACACTACTTTGTGAGAGAGAGTGGGAGAGAGTGGAGAGAGAGTGGAGTGAGAGAGAGAGTGGAGAGAGACAGTGGAGAGAAAGAGAGAGATGAGATTAGAGAGCGGGTGGAAAGAGAGAGTGGAGAGAGAGACAGTGGAGAGAGAGTGGAGAGAAATAGTGGAGGGAGAGAGTGGAGAGAGAGTGGAGACAGTAGAGAGAGAGAGTAGAGAGAGAGAGGAGAGAGAGTAGAGAGAGAGTGGAGGGAGAGAGTGGAGAGAGAGTAGATAGAGAGAGTGAAGAGAGAGAGTGGAGAGAGAGTGGAGAGTGAGTGGAGAGAGAGTGAGAGAGAGTGGAGAGAAAGTAGAGAGAGTGGAGAGACAGTGGAGAGACAGCTGAGAGAGACAGTGGAGAGAGACAGTGGAGAGAGAGAGTGGATAGAGAATAGGGGTAGAGAGGGGAGATAGACAGTTGAGAGTGAGAGAGTGGAGAGAGTGTGGAGAGACAGTGGGGAGAGAGAGAGTGGAGAGAGAGAGTGTGAGAGACAGTTGAGAGAGAGAGAAAGTGGTGAGAGTGGAGAGAGAGTGGAGAGATTGGAGAGAGAGAGGGTGGAGAGAGAGTAGAGAGGGAGTGGAGAGAGAGAGAGAGTGGAGAGAGAGAGTGGAGAAAGTGGAGAAAGAGTAGAGAGAGAGTGGAGAGAGAGTGGAGAGAGAGTGGATAGAGAGAGGAAAGAGAGAGGAGAGAGGAGAGAGTGGAGAGAGAGTGAGAGTGGAGAGAGAGTAGAGAAAGAGAAGGGAGGGAGACAGTGGAGAGAGAGTGGAGAGAGAGAGAGTGAAGGCAGACATTGAAAGGAGAGAGAGAGAGAGAGAGGAGAGAGAAAGAAAGTGGAGAGAGAGACAGTGGTGAGAGAGACAGTGGAGAGAGAGACAGTTTAGATAGAGAGGAAAGAGTTGAGAGATAGAATAGAGAGAGAGATAGAGTGGAGAGACAGTAGAGATTGACTGACTCAGAGACTAAATACTGACTGACCGAGAAACTGACTGGCTGAGAAACTGACTGAGAAAGACTGACTGATTGAGAGAGAGAGAGACTGACAGAAAGAGAGAGATATAGAGACTGCCAGAGAGAGAGAGACCGACTGACTGACAGAGAGAGAGAGACTGACAGACTGACTGCTTGACAGACTGACTGACTGACAGAGACTGACTGACTGAGAGAGACTGAATGACAGAGAGAGATAGACTGACTGACTGAGAGAGAGAGAGACTGACTGACAGAGAGAGAGAGAGAGAGAGAGACTGTGATGGAATTGGGGTCAAAGTGTGTATGCAGCTATGCAATGCCTCTTAACCCCTCTGCTGCGCCAAACGTTCCACCCCAGTGCGGAACGTTCTATTGCGTGGGCAGGGCCGGAACTTTCAGCGGACGTGTGCAACACTACCGAGGTGGTGCACGCGACGGCCACTGAATGTTCGCAGCACGGAAGGGGTTAAGATTGCTATTGTCTACTAATACAAATTTATTATCAAAATCTGCTCTTTGTAGTTACATCTGCTTTTGAAATACTGCATTGTTGCATTTTCTAATGTTTTAAAACGGAAACGAGAAGGAGCAGTGGATGCACTTTTGCCAAAACTGATGTTGTATATCATGACAGGAGTCTGCATCAGAAAACCCACCTAAAATTGGGCAAACTTCCCGGCGTACTGATGGCAGGGACCCTGTAATGAATGGACCATCACCCAACCTGCTGGCAGACTAACCCCAACCTTTGACTCCACCATCAGGTGTTACTTATAACGGCTGGATTGGTGACAGTGGCGTAACAATAGCCCCGCATCCCCTGCATGCAATATGGAGGGTCACTGGCCTGAGAGCTCTAGGCCGGCCCAGAGGATGGAAGGGGGGCCCCCTCCATGTAGTTTGCAGGGGGGCCTCCTCAAGTTTCATTACGCCACTACATCAGGCAAGGTGCAAACACACTAACATTGTTACTGACACTTGTGGGATCTAGCGACGAGGAAAGTAAATTTACTAGCATTGTAAGGTAGGATAGGAAGAAAATAATTGCAGAGTTCATACCATGAAAGGATCATATTCATCAGCATTTCTATGTGGTGTGGTGGCATGGATTACAAATTTCACCATTGGTTACTTTCAAGACACACCTCACACATGAAATAGAGTATGAAATGTACATTGAAAACCTTTTGTTAGACGCTGCTTATCTGAGTTAAGGACAGAGAGGCGGGCAACTACTGAACTGTGTGTTGAAGAAATCAACAATGTGTGTCCAAAAATTAAACTTGAGTGGGATGTTACTAAGAAATGCCTTCAAATCAAATGCATTTTCTACTGTTGAGTTCAACTTTCCCACATGTTGATTAATTGAACACCATATAACCCAAAGAATCCTGACAGTGATTATCTTGCCATAATTTAGGTAAATCAACTCTTACCCATCTCTACACTCTTACTTGCTGTGTATCAGAGGTATGGGTAAGGGTATTCTTTAAAAAATATTGTCCAACAAGCCAGCTGGAGCTGCCAAAGGTCTAAACACATCAAACAGATGACCTTTAAAAAGGAGGTCATAGTGAACATATTGATCTATATTTCCTGAGGTGCTCTACCTGGTTTCTCAAGGATATTGGAGTCCCTTTTAATGAGTATCCTTTTAGGATTAGGGATGCGCAGTGAATTTCTTTCTGCCAGTGGAGGTCACAGAGTTTTGCTACTCCTTGCTACGCTTGAAGCACGCAGTTGGAAAAAAAACTCTGGCATCCACCGATCAGTGTAGTTTTCTGGCACTACTACCCCTACCTTCAATAACTACACATTGAGAGATGCTATGTTTGGAGTTCTTGTCTCTCTATCATTTTCATGCGTATGTTATGCAAGTACCATCTCTCGCAGCGGGGCTGCAGTCCATCCCTCTTCTCTTTATCTGGTCGCACTTGTACGCTGTGCATGTGCCTTGTGCCCTTTCACTTGTTATGTGTAGCCTGTGGCCTCTTGGGGGAGCTTGGTGAAAGATCTTTCAGTGCAGCCCTCTCTTTGGCTGAAGGCACACCACAGCAACTGAGTATAAGGAACAAATATCTTGTGCCCTTTTAAAATATTACGTAGTGTTGCTGAATATGTCAGACCGTTTTAGAACACCACGTAGTGTTGCTGAATATGTCATGACATTTTGGAACATCATAAGGAAAGGAAACAATTGATATGGGAACGCTGGACAATGCAAACATTCACCCCCAGCCACAAGGATCTGGGTTTAATCCATCATTCTTTTGCTCACCACACCACCCCATTTTGGACCCAGCCATATGCAAATCAGTCTTGACCCTGTTCCATATGGGGACAGTCCAGCCCAAGCTGCCAAGCCAGGTCCTCCCTGGACTGGAAACAAGCATCCTGGGATCCGTTTCAGGGCATCACCCTTCATCAGCTATGCTAGCTTGAATCCAGGTGTGTAGTGAGCACGGGACCCACGTCGGGGCATACCTTTCCCACTTAGGGCAACATAGGCAAAATAAACAATTTATGGATGGAATGATGGACAATGCAAACATTCACCCCCGGTCACAAGGATATGGGTTTAATCCATCATTCTTTTGCTCACCACACCACCCCAGTTTTGACCCAGCCATTTGCAAATCAGTCTTGGCCCTGTTCCTTATAGGAAGAGTCCAGCCCGAACTGCCAAACCAGGTCCTCCCTGGACTGGAAACAAGCATCCTGGGACCCATTTCAGGGCATCACCCTACATCAGCCAGGCTAGCTTGAATCCAGTGGTGAAGTGAGCATGGAACCCACGTCTAGGCATACCCTTCCCACTTAGGGCAACATATGCAAAGGAAACAATTGATGGACGGAATGCTGGAGAATACAAACATTCACCCCCAGTCACAAGGATCTGGGTTTAATCCATCATTCTTTTGCTCACCACACCACCCCAGTTTGGACCCAGCCATATGCAAATCAGTCTTGACCCTGTGCCTTATGGGAACAGTCCAGCCCAAACGTTCAAGCCAGGTCCTCCATGGACCGGAAACAAGCATCCTGGAATCGGTTTCAGGACATCACCCTACATCAGCCAGGCTAGCTTGAATCCAGTGGTGTAGTGAGCCGGGATCCACGTCTGGGCCTACTCTTCCCACTTAGGGCAACAAACGCAAAAAAACCACTTGATGGACAGAATGCTGGACAATGCAGACATTCACCCCCAGCCACAAGGATCTGTGTTTAATACATCATTCTTTTGCTCACCACACCACCCCAGTTTGGACCCAGCCATATGCAAATCAGTATTGACCCTGTTCCTTATGGGAACAGTCCAGCCCGAACTGCCAAGCCAGGTCCTCCCTGGACCGGAAAAAAGCATCTTAGGATTGGTTTCAGGGCATCACCCTTCATCAGCCAGTCTAGCTTGAATCCAGTGATATAATGAGCACAGGACCCACGTCTGGGCACACCCTTCCCACTTAGGGCAACATACGCAAATGAAACAATTGATGGATGGAATGCTGGACAATGCAAACATTCACTCCCAGTGACAAAGATCTGGGTTTCATCCATCATTCTTTTGCTCACCACACCATCCATGTTTGGACTCTCTTTCTTGTGGGAACATTCTAGCCCGAACTGCCAAGCTAGGTTTTCCCTGGACCGGAAACAAGCATTGTGGGACCGGTTTCAGGGCATAACTCTTCTACAGCCAGGCTAGCTTAAATCCAGTGGTGTAGTGAGCACTGGACCCACGTCTGGGCATACCCTTTCCACTTAGGGCAATATACATAAAAGAAACAATTGATGGGCAGAATGCTGGACAATGCAAACATTCACCCCCAGTCACACGGATCTGGGTTAATCCATCATTCTTTTGCTCACCACACCACCCCAGTTTTGACCCAGCCATATGCAAATCAGTCTTGACCCTGTTCCTTATGGTAACAGTCCTGCCCGATCTGCCAATCCAGGAGCTGGCCTGGCAGCTCGGTCTGGACTGTTCCTATTGGGTGCAGGTTCAAGGCTGATTTGCATATGGCTGGGTCCAAACTGGAATGGCATGCTGAGCAAAAAAAACTATGGATTTAGGCCCATATCTCTGTCCTGGAGTGAATGTATAAGATTGTTCTGCATTATGTCCATCAATTGTTCTTTTTAAATTTTAGAACATCAAGCAGTGTTGTTGAACATAACAATAACGCATCCTTTTGGAACATCACACTGTGATGCTGAATATGTCATTCCCTTCTGCTACAGAAGGACTGTACTGCAGAATGCCAGCACCATTAATTGACCAAGCAGCCTTCGAGCAAAACGCAAAGCATCAACGCAGAAATAACACTATATCACAAAATGCATGAGAACTTTGGAACATTTGGCACTGAGAAGCCGATCTGCTGTGAAAAAGCTCAACAATTGTGTAAAATATCTCTTGTGCTTAAGATGCACTGCTACTCACAACCTTTTACACTCTAGTGTTGAGGTGTGCAGCTCCCGCCAGTACAGTAGTAGCCCATGAGCAGAACTCCATGAAGTAAAGTGCAATATTGTGGGTCCTGTGTAATCCTCACAGCCTTAGTTTTGATGTGCCTATTTATATTCATCACGTATTACCTCTAAGAATTCCGTATTGTCATTCCCCAGAGATTATATGACTCAATGGTCATCTTCCCAGCTAACTCTAAATGAGCATTGCTAAACTCCCTTAGATGACTGCATGAGTTATTGAGTCGGGAAAGATTAAGACAGACGTTCAACTCCCAAACGAACATTTGAAATAATGAATATTTAATTAATTTAAATAAAAGGCAATTATTATATATGGGGTTTCTGTTTACAGCGCTTGCACCCTGTCCAAGCAGGAACCACAATCCTAGTCAGGGTAAGTTACTACTCAACCTAAATTATCCTGTGCTCACTCTCTGGAAGCTAGGCACAGAGCAGTCAGGCTTTACTTAAGTGGCAATGTGTAAAGTGTTAGTGCAACACTTAAACAATAAAAGAGTGTAAATACCACCAAAAAAATCCACAACAATTTAGAAAAATAAAGTATGATTTTATAAGTGAAACAAGGCCAAAACAACAAAAATCCAATATGTATAAGTCAAGATATGAATTTTTGAAGAATAAATGCAAAAGCAAATAGCGACTAAAGAGTTCATTGTTGGTGCTGGACCGGAACAAAGTCGAGAGTTCAGGCCGACCGCAATGGAGTGTGGGTCAAAAACATGTCATCATTGTCCAAGGTACCTCCAAGAGTTATTTTGAGCTCTGGGAGAAGGGGGAACAACCAAAGAAAAATCACAAAAACATCACACACGAACTGTATTGCTTTAATGTAGGCTGACACCAGGTCCACAGGACTATCCACAATACAAACTGCAATATCAATAACCTTTTATTATTTTTTTTATTACATTATTCCATGCTTTTTTCTTTCATTTATGTTCACATACAAACAATAACAGATTGACATTTTATTTGTAAAAAAGATGTTTCACATGATTCTTCTTTTACAGCAATTTCATCAGTTGTGACAGGTTAATATATATTTTGTTTTCTCATTGCAAACAATAATTTCATAATTTCATTATTATCACCTATCCCCTCAATTATGACCCTACTTGAATACTAACCTGACATACCAAACACTCTCACTCACTCTTCATACATAATAAATACCCAACCAGCTCACATACACCAAATAAGTCACAGTAAAGACAGATCATGAATAGTCTCCGTGGCTGCGTTGTAAGTTGGGTATCAAACATCAAGGGCGGGAGACATGTACCACTTAGGCCAGCTGAACAAAAGTAACTTTGCATTAACAGATGTGGGGTAGAGCTGAACAACACGCTGCTGATCCTCACGCAGTTTAGGTGATGCGCTGGATTTCTCCATTCGATTTAGAAAAGGGGGTGGTGATGAACAGAGTGTCTGAGTTAAACAGACCACTCTTACCCAGTCCAAAGATCAGGGCTTGATCCATCACCGTTATTTATCTCACTGCCCCATCCCAGCTCAGAACCTGGCTATATGCAAATCAGTCTGTCCCTGGCCCAGTGCATCATGGGAACAGGGCAGACTAAACTACCAAGCCAATTCTTCACCAGAAAGGAGACAAGCTACCGGGGACCGGTTTCTGGCATTTCAGCCTTCTTCGGCCCGGCTTGCTTGAATCCTGATGGAGCAGTGAGAAAGGGACTCATGTCTGAGTATACCCTGCCACACCTATAGTGGCCAAAAACGATTTAGAAAAGGGGGTGGTGATGAACATAGTGTCTGAGTTAAACAGACCACTCTTACCCAGTCCAAAGATCAGGGCTTGATCCATCACCGTTATTTATCTCACTGCCCCATCCCAGCTCAGAACCTGGCTATATGCAAATCAGTCTGTCCCTGGCCCAGTGCATCATGGGAACAGGGCAGACTAAACTACCAAGCCAATTCTTCACCAGAAAGGAGACAAGCTACCGGGGACCGGTTTCTGGCATTTCATCCTTCTTCGGCCCGGCTTGCTTGAATCCTGATGGAGCAGTGAGAAAGGGACTCATGTCTGAGTATACCCTGCCACCCCTATAGTGGCCAAAAACGATTTAGAAAAGGGGGTGGTGATGAACAGAGTGTCTGAGTTAAACAGACCACTCTTACCCAGTCCAAAGATCAGGGCTTGATCCATCACCGTTATTTATCTCACTGCCCCATCCCAGCTCAGAACCTGGCTATATGCAAATCAGTCTGTCCCTGGCCCAGTGCATCATGGGAACAGGTCAGACTAAACTACCAAGCCAATTCTTCACCAGAAAGGAGACAAGCTACCGGGGACCGGTTTCTGGCATTTCAGCCTTCTTCGGCCCGGCTTGCTTGAATCCTGATGGAGCAGTGAGAAAGGGACTCATGTCTGAGTATACCCTGCCACACCTATAGTGGCCAAAAACGATTTAGAAAAGGGGGTGGTGATGAACAGAGTGTCTGAGTTAAACAGACCACTCTTACCCAGTCCAAAGATCAGGGCTTGATCCATCACCGTTATTTATCTCACTGCCCCATCCCAGCTCAGAACCTGGCTATATGCAAATCAGTCTGTCCCTGGCCCAGTGCATCATGGGAACAGGGCAGACTAAACTACCAAGCCAATTCTTCACCAGAAAGGAGACAAGCTACCGGGGACCGGTTTCTGGCATTTCAGCCTTCTTCGGCCCGGCTTGCTTGAATCCTGATGGAGCAGTGAGAAAGGGACTCATGTCTGAGTATACCCTGCAACACCTATAGTGGCCAAAAACGATTTAGAAAAGGGGGTGGTGATGAACAGAGTGTCTGAGTTAAACAGACCACTCTTACCCAGTCCAAAGATCAGGGCTTGATCCATCACCGTTATTTATCTCACTGCCCCATCCCAGCTCAGAACCTGGCTATATGCAAATCAGTCTGTCCCTGGCCCAGTGCATCATGGGAACAGGGCAGACTAAACTACCAAGCCAATTCTTCACCAGAAAGGAGACAAGCTACCGGGGACCGGTTTCTGGCATTTCAGCCTTCTTCGGCACGGCTTGCTTGAATCCTGATGGAGCAGTGAGAAAGGGACTCATGTCTGAGTATACCCTGCCACACCTATAGTGGCCAAAAACGATTTAGAAAAGGGGGTGGTGATGAACAGAGTGTCTGAGTTAAACAGACCACTCTTACCCAGTCCAAAGATCAGGGCTTGATCCATCACCGTTATTTATCTCACTGCCCCATCCCAGCTCAGAACCTGGCTATATGCAAATCAGTCTGTCCCTGGCCCAGTGCATCATGGGAACAGGGCAGACTAAACTACCAAGCCAATTCTTCACCAGAAAGGAGACAAGCTACCGGGGACCGGTTTCTGGCATTTCAGCCTTCTTCGGCCCGGCTTGCTTGAATCCTGATGGAGCAGTGAGAAAGGGACTCATGTCTGAGTATACCCTGCCACACCTATAGTGGCCAAAAACGATTTAGAAAAGGGGGTGGTGATGAACAGAGTGTCTGAGTTAAACAGACCACTCTTACCCAGTCCAAAGATCAGGGCTTGATCCATCACCGTTATTTATCTTACTGCCCCATCCCAGCTCAGAACCTGGCTATATGCAAATCAGTCTGTCCCTGGCCCAGTGCATCATGGGAACAGGGCAGACTAAACTACCAAGCCAATTCTTCACCAGAAAGGAGACAAGCTACCGGGGACCGGTTTCTGGCATTTCAGCCTTCTTCGGCCCGGCTTGCTTGAATCCTGATGGAGCAGTGAGAAAGGGACTCATGTCTGAGTATACCCTGCCACACCTATAGTGGCCAAAAACGATTTAGAAAAGGGGGTGGTGATGAACAGAGTGTCTGAGTTAAACAGACCACTCTTACCCAGTCCAAAGATCAGGGCTTGATCCATCACCGTTATTTATCTCACTGCCCCATCCCAGCTCAGAACCTGGCTATATGCAAATCAGTCTGTCCCTGGCCCAGTGCATCATGGGAACAGGGCAGACTAAACTACCAAGCCAATTCTTCACCAGAAAGGAGACAAGCTACCGGGGACCGGTTTCTGGCATTTCAGCCTTCTTCGGCCCGGCTTGCTTGAATCCTGATGGAGCAGTGAGAAAGGGACTCATGTCTGAGTATACCCTGCCACACCTATAGTGGCCAAAAACGATTTAGAAAAGGGGGTGGTGATGAACAGAGTGTCTGAGTTAAACAGACCACTCTTACCCAGTCCAAAGATCAGGGCTTGATCCATCACCGTTATTTATCTCACTGCCCCATCCCAGCTCAGAACCTGGCTATATGCAAATCAGTCTGTCCCTGGCCCAGTGCATCATGGGAACAGGGCAGACTAAACTACCAAGCCAATTCTTCACCAGAAAGGAGACAAGCTACCGGGGACCGGTTTCTGGCATTTCAGCCTTCTTCGGCCCGGCTTGCTTGAATCCTGATGGAGCAGTGAGAAAGGGACTCATGTCTGAGTATACCCTGCCACACCTATAGTGGCCAAAAACGATTTAGAAAAGGGGGTGGTGATGAACAGAGTGTCTGAGTTAAACAGACCACTCTTACCCAGTCCAAAGATCAGGGCTTGATCCATCACCGTTATTTATCTCACTGCCCCATCCCAGCTCAGAACCTGGCTATATGCAAATCAGTCTGTCCCTGGCCCAGTGCATCATGGGAACAGGGCAGACTAAACTACCAAGCCAATTCTTCACCAGAAAGGAGACAAGCTACCGGGGACCGGTTTCTGGCATTTCAGCCTTCTTCGGCCCGGCTTGCTTGAATCCTGATGGAGCAGTGAGAAAGGGACTCATGTCTGAGTATACCCTGCCACACCTATAGTGGCCAAAAACGATTTAGAAAAGGGGGTGGTGATGAACAGAGTGTCTGAGTTAAACAGACCACTCTTACCCAGTCCAAAGATCAGGGCTTGATCCATCACCGTAATTTATCTCACTGCCCCATCCCAGCTCAGAACCTGGCTATATGCAAATCAGTCTGTCCCTGGCCCAGTGCATCATGGGAACAGGGCAGACTAAACTACCAAGCCAATTCTTCACCAGAAAGGAGACAAGCTACCGGGCCGAAGACGGCTGTAATGCCAGAAACCGGTCCCCGGGAGCTTGTTTCCTTCCCAGTGTAAGAATTGGCTTTTGTAGTTTGGTTTGCCCTGTTCCCATCATGCACTGGGACAGGAACAGACTAATTTGCATACAGCCAGATTCTGAAACTGGGATGGTGCAGTGAGCTAAAAAACGGTGTTGGATCTAGCCCTGATCTCTTGACTGGGTGAGAGCTTTCTGCTTAATTCAGAGACTCTGTCCCTCACCACCCCTTGTTGTAAATATTTTTGTCCACCCTAAGCGTGGAAGGGTATTCTCAGATGTGAGACCCTTGCTCATTGCACCATCAGGATTCAAGCAAACCGGGCCGAAGACGGCTGTAATGCCAGAAACCGGTCCCCGGGAGCTTGTTTCCTTCCCAGTGTAAGAATTGGCTTTTGTAGTTTGGTTTGCCCTGTTCCCATCATGCACTGGGACAGGAACAGACTAATTTGCATACAGCCAGATTCTGAAACTGGGATGGTGCAGTGAGCTAAAAAACGGTGTTGGATCTAGCCCTGATCTCTTGACTGGGTGAGAGCTTTCTGCTTAATTCAGAGACTCTGTCCCTCACCACCCCTTGTTGTAAATATTTTTGTCCACCCTAAGCGTGGAAGGGTATTCTCAGATGTGAGACCCTTGCTCATTGCACCATCAGGATTCAAGCAAACCGGGCCGAAGACGGCTGTAATGCCAGAAACCGGTCCCCGGGAGCTTGTTTCCTTCCCAGTGTAAGAATTGGCTTTTGTAGTTTGGTTTGCCCTGTTCCCATCATGCACTGGGACAGGAACAGACTAATTTGCATACAGCCAGATTCTGAAACTGGGATGGTGCAGTGAGCTAAAAAACGGTGTTGGATCTAGCCCTGATCTCTTGACTGGGTGAGAGCTTTCTGCTTAATTCAGAGACTCTGTCCCTCACCACCCCTTGTTGTAAATATTTTTGTCCACCCTAAGCGTGGAAGGGTATTCTCAGATGTGGGACCCTTGCTCATTGCACCATCAGGATTCAAGCAAACCGGGCCGAAGATGGCTGTAATGCCAGAAACCGGTCCCCGGGAGCTTGTTTCCTTCCCAGTGTAAGAATTGGCTTTTGTAGTTTGGTTTGCCCTGTTCCCATCATGCACTGGGACAGGAACAGACTAATTTGCATACAGCCAGATTCTGAAACTGGGATGGTGCAGTGAGCTAAAAAACGGTGTTGGATCTAGCCCTGATCTCTTGACTGGGTGAGAGCTTTCTGCTAAATTCAGAGACTCTGTCCCTCACCACCCCTTGTTGTAAATATTTTTGTCCACCCTAAGCGTGGAAGGGTATTCTCAGATGTGAGACCCTTGCTCATTGCACCATCAGGATTCAAGCAAACCGGGCCGAAGACGGCTGTAATGCCAGAAACCGGTCCCCGGGAGCTTATTTCCTTCCCAGTGTAAGAATTGGCTTTTGTAGTTTGGTTTGCCCTGTTCCCATCATGCACTGGGACAGGAACAGACTAATTTGCATACAGCCAGATTCTGAAACTGGGATGGTGCAGTGAGCTAAAAAACGGTGTTGGATCTAGCCCTGATCTCTTGACTGGGTGAGAGCTTTCTGCTTAATTCAGAGACTCTGTCCCTCACCACCCCTTGTTGTAAATATTTTTGTCCACCCTAAGCGTGGAAGGGTATTCTCAGATGTGAGACCCTTGCTCATTGCACCATCAGGATTCAAGCAAACCGGGCCGAAGACGGCTGTAATGCCAGAAACCGGTCCCCGGGAGCTTGTTTCCTTCCCAGTGTAAGAATTGGCTTTTGTAGTTTGGTTTGCCCTGTTCCCATCATGCACTGGGACAGGAACAGACTAATTTGCATACAGCCAGATTCTGAAACTGGGATGGTGCAGTGAGCTAAAAAACGGTGTTGGATCTAGCCCTGATCTCTTGACTGGGTGAGAGCTTTCTGCTTAATTCAGAGACTCTGTCCCTCACCACCCCTTGTTGTAAATGGATTTCTCCATTCAGCAGGGGCAATGTGACGGGTCGTTGAGCGAAGCATCAGTACTGGAGTGTGGTTGTTCTTTAGGCGATGTTCCGGGTTTCTTCATGATATAGAGTCAATGCTAATTTTTTCCACACGGTTGCAGCAATGCATGGTTCTGATATGGCGGGTCTGAGTGTGATACAGCGGGCTCCGAGGGCGACACGCAGGTCCAATTCCCACACCAGCAGCAATGCATCAATTATGCTCTTGCAGCTAAGGATGCATCAATTTAACTGGAGCAAACCCATAGGTCCACTTCCAAGGACCCAGGACTGGATTAGCATCACTTGGCCGGACAGACTCACAAGCAGATGAGCCTCAGAGTTGTGAAGGAGAGTGCTAGGTCTTTTCTGTCCATGAGACTTAGGCAACAGCAAGCAAGCCAGCAAGACCTTGGAGTCACCTGAATTTAAAAGAGTTCAAAAGAGAGAGATCAGAAGGCAGTAGGACAACACAGCAAGGCGATAATTCAGCAAACAGTAGATACAGCAGAGTGGCAGTCTTTTAGCAACACAGCAGCTCCTCTTCTTCCTGGCAGAGTGGTCACAGGTCAAGAAGTGTCCTCCAGTGTGGGTGTTGGGGTCCAATACTTATACCCAGTGTGCCTTTGAAGTGGGGGAGACTTCAAACAAAGCTTTGAAGTGCACAGAGGTTCACCTTTTGTCAGGAATGTAGTGGCCAGCACATGCTCAATGATTGTTCAAGCTAAAAAGAATGAGGCTTACCAGAAAGCGAGTAAATATCCTCACTGGAAAAGATTTCCCTCAGCCACTAAGTCAGCACTAAGACTTTGCATGGATTCCATTTGCACGTTTCCAGTATTGGATTCTGGAGTCATCTATACCATTCAAAGGTTGATATAATATAAAACGTTATGCCTGCTTTCTAATAAAACTATGTATAAGGCACTAATAACTTCTGTGAAAATTGCTGTCCTGATAAAAGTAAATCTAGTTATTCAGTTGACATATGAGCATACATATTATTTGACAATGTATTAATATGGTTATCTGCCACCTTTTGTGCTGACAAAACTGTATTTTATTATGTAACACTACAACTCCTGGTAGGCCACATAATGGGTCTGTAGGGGGAGAGGTATAAAAACACTACTTAGCCAATTGTCACTCAACCGTGAACAAGGACGTAAGGCTGAAACGTGTTGGTGGAGCCAGACTGGCTATGCGTATAAAATAAATTAACTGTCCCCAGATTTCTGAGTGCATAGCAAGTTGTTACTGAATCAATGGAGGCAGATGGTTCCGCCTGACTTACGCACACGCAATTGAGAGCGCTATTTTTTAAGCCACATTGTTGGAAAAAAAGAAATATATATACACCCAGTCATGCTCCCAAAGAAGAAGGCACGCACACAAAGCTGTCAGGATATGGCTTATTTATTGCATGGGTCTCCCTCGACCCCGAACTCAGAGAGACCCATTTCGCCTTTACATATATATATATGTATATCAAAAGAATACTCTTGCAGGCATAGAGTGATGGATAAATTATGCAAAAAAGAGGAAGAGAACCCTGTATCGTTCTCAAGTTTAGGTGGAAGGCAGCCTCTGAATAGAGCACCCTCAACACCAGGGACGTTCTAGATTTGCTCACCTCAAATGTCCGCTTTTCTATCCTAGAAAGTAGTTTCACAGGGGTGCTAAATAGTGTGTTTTTCTAACCTTTCTCCTTGTGCAGGAACAACACACCAAATCCCAATAGAAGAGATAAGAGCTGACAGAAAAAAACTGCAGACTATCTTGTTTTCAAGGCAGTCTCTCTTTGATTCACTTCCCCTTCCTACCCACTGTTGCCCTGAGACTACAGATAATATTCAGTGGACTAGGGCACTGATGTTGGGGCTTTGGGTACATCTTCAGTTCCTGTGGAATTTGATGTAGGCATCTTCTGACAGATTTGACACCTTTACTGCCCTGGCTCCAGACTAACAGCAGGGTGTATGCAGCCCTTTGTGTGTGTGCATAGCGCAGCCTCTTCAGGGGTATATGTGAGGCTGACTGCAGCTCTTCCTTCCTAATCTCCCAGGAGGACCCAGCAGCCCTACCTACAAGTCCTTTGTGTGTGGCTGTCAAGAGGGAATACATACATCCCAGCTACCATCCCACCCAGACTGAACAGAGACAGACAGCAGGCACCAAATGCCAACGTTCTAAAAGTGGCATTTGCTAAACTGTGATTTAAAATCCTAGTTCACCATAAGTTGTAATGTTAAATTGTGAGTCCAATGACACTAAACTGAAAAAGGTCTGTCTCTACACAATTGGGAATTACTCTTAAAATATGTAATACAGTAATCCTAATGTTATCCCATAGGAGAAATAGGCCATGCAGTAGTAAACATGAATATTGGGTGTTTTTCACTACTAAGGCATGTAAAACTGAAACAAACATGTACTGTCTTTTAACCACACTGAACCCTGCCCTCTGTGCTATACAGGATCTACCTTAGGAGTGACTTATATTTATAAAAAGGGAAGGTTTATGCCTGGTAAGAGGGTTTCCTTGCGAGGTAGACATGGGAATTTAGAACTGCATACTCAGGCTCTACAGTGGGAGGCCTGAGACATGGTTAAGGGACTACTTATGTTGGTGGCACGATCAGTGAAGCAGGCCAACTAGCAGTAATTTACATGCCTAGAGGAGATATAGTGCACTTTACTATGGACCTCTAAGTAAATTAAATATTCCATTTGGAGTCAAACCAATATTACCATGTTTAGGGAAAAGAGCACAAGCACTTTAGCACTGGTTAGCAGTGATAAAGTTCACAGAATCCTAAAGTCAGCAAAAATTAGGTCAGAAAATTAGAGGGTGGCAGTCAAAATGTTTAGGGAAGACCACCCTATGGTTGTCAAATCTAACAATTACTTTTTCCCTAACATTCTAATCCAATAACCTTTTTTTTCCTTGTAGGGTTCGCTCATCATACCTAATTTTTCCTCTGCTCTGTTTGATCCTGACCACTGGGAGACACCTCGACAGTTCAATCCAGGACATTTTCTTGACAAAGAAGGGAAGTTCAAGAACAATGAGGCCTTCATGCCCTTTTCTGCAGGTATGCCAGTTAGAGTTTAGGAGATTCAGGGCCTGATTAAGAATTTGACACACGGAGTAGTGTCCATCAGCATTTTTGAGGACATTATCTCCTTCATCTTGCCGGCATTTCATCCACCAATTTTACAAGTGACCCTCAGCCAAGCGGTCATCGCTGTACCTTGAAGGCACTCACCATCAGGGAGGTTCCTTTGAATGTATTAAAACTTTGGTGGATGGTTCCTGTCGATTTTGACAGATGTCCACCAATTTGTTTTCAGAAACAAACTGCCAAGCAGAAGTTTGTTTCTGAAAAACAAAAATATCTCCAGCACGCTGTAGAAGTTTTCTTCCAGGGCGTGGGAATCATTATTGTATTTTTTTACTGTCCTCGTGACAGACAGGAGAAATGGCATTATTACACCACCCTACCTGAATAGGGCATATTGTGTAATGTTCTTCCTCTAACGACCCATTCTCTGTTGGGCCTTTAGAGGACGTTTTCCATTGATGGAGCCAACAGGCCTCATAGATGGAATACTTAAGTTCCAATAGGCTCTAAATAAGCTGGACTGGGCTAACCTAGGGTTTGGCAGGCAGGGTACGTCATGTCATTTGCAATGGAGCTCCCTATTGCAAACTCTAAATACGACCCCTAATATATTATTATCAAGCAATGCCACTCTCTTCCTCCTTGCACCCACTTGAGGACTCTCTGCCTTTGTTCAAGTTGATATTTGGGGGTCAAACCTGTGCAGGAGCAGATCTGAATCCTGGTCCAAGGTGCAAAGATTGTGTATTCCTTTTAAAAAGGTCCATTAATGCTATTGCTCCTCTGTGGTTAAGGTTGACATCACACTTCTTAAGAAATTCCATTCTTGCAACTTTGTCCCTTTTGTTTATACGTATGTCTATAAAATCCTTTCGTACCCAGCTAGACTGCTACAATATAAGTTCTACATGCGTACAAACATGCAACTTTCTCCTTGGCCTGTTTTACCTGTGGGGTAGGTCACAAAAAAAAATACCTAAGGGAATTTTGGTATGTAGTTCTCTTCCTGTCCTCCAAGCCTTCCTTCTAAACTCTGAAGTTTGGTTTGCAACACTGCCCAAGAACAAGTCTATCCCAAAACTCAATAAAATCACTTATTATTCATGGTCACTACTTTGCTTTCAAAATGCTTCCTATTTTACCTCAATATTCCCTTAAGATTCAGCCAGTCTGAATCGTTTGCAAAGATCTGAGCATGTAACCTAAAGTTGTTTGCAAAGTTTTCAAAAGGTGGCTGGGTAAAATATATTGCTGTAAGAAGGTTTTTACTGGAGAAAGGCACAGTAAGGCCTATTCTTAAAAGGACCATTTTCCCACCAAAATGTTTTTGAGAAAAACCCTGAGATGGCCAAGCAAGGAGAGCATTGCACAAAGATGCTTATTTATTAAAAGTTCACCCAATGCAGGATGGCGAGCAAAGTTGCTGTGATGCATTACAAGAAGGGTAGAGGGCTGAACAGTTACATATCTGCTAAGAAATGGAACAATCCAGCTCTCTCTCTGTGCTAGCGCACTTGAGGCTGCCTAGAGCCAAAGCAAACATCCTTGCACCATGGTGCAAGGATGCCAGCATTACGAGCAGTATCATTTTCGTGCAGGAAGGAATACCTTCTTACACAAAAACAATTCGTAGAGGCATCATCTTCTTACAATGTGTACTTTATAAAGCAGCACACGTGGAAAGAGAAAGTACCGATACGAAATAAAGATATATCTCCTTGTTATGCCTCTCTCGGTTAGGCACACCATTATGATGAAAACCCATGTTGACAAGTGTTTGTAAATCTGGGATTGCATCAAAATACATGGGTGATGCATGGGAAAGCTTCTGTTCCACCCTTGTAACCCCTACCCAATGCAAAGTAACACAATGCAGCACTATGCACTGCCTTGCTGTAGCTTTTTATTTACTAAACCAGGCTAAGCCACTAAAATCCACTTTACGTTGCTTAGTAAATAACAAAATGGATTTTGCATCTGGGCTACGGCAAAAAAGTGACACAACCCTGACACAAAATTATAGTAAACCTGGCCAAAATCTGTATGTAGAGGGATGCCTCCCTGCATTCAAAGCTGTTTGAAGCACTGCAGCCTCCCCCATGTGCACTCCTTTGCCCCTTGCCCACCCGCGCATCAGGGGTATTCCAAATCCCATGTTATTGCGGATTACGTATGTTAAACATTGCATGTGACTGTTGTAATAGAAATTACTGTAATGTTGTTGTTCTCCCTCTTGCAGGACACCGCGTGTGTTTGGGGGAGACGCTGGCCAGGATCGAGCTCTTCATCTTCTTCACAAGCCTCGTCCGGTCCTTCAACTTCCGGCTTCCCGAAGGGGTGAAGCATGTTAACATGGACCCTATGTTTGGTGGAACACTGCAGCCTCAGCCATATCAGATCTGTGTTGTATGCCGCTAGGCAGAGAGGGCCCCTGGACAGAAGAAAGGGCCCATGATTCAGGATTGTTCTATGTACAGTATCACTATCCTCCTGGCTCCATCTCATAACTATCTACAATGGCTGTGTATCAATTGAAGCACTTTCACTCTAACATCAGCCATTTTAGTTTGCTAAGGTACACAATACTGCTGTAAAATATATGCTTTGAGACACTTTTTACATTTTCTGATGACTTTACATGTGTCTCTCATTCTTCAAGCTTGTGCACCTGTGATTGCTCTTCTTCTGACTTTGTGACTACATTTGAGCTATAATCTAAAATTGGTACCTTTAAATGATGTGGCTAGAGTGCTTAGTTTTAATGTTTCTGTGAGGGGCATAGCAGGCCCACTACCCCAATTATTGTTGTCTTTTTTAGATCTCAGCTAGGTCTCTACCAGGTATTCAGGTTTGTGAGAGGATGATGAAAAGAGAACATATCTTGGACAAACACCCACCTAAAAATGCTACCTGATGGATTTCAAAGGGATCTCTGACGTGACAACCACACAGAAGGATAGATACCCATTCATTGCTGTGGCATTAGAAATACACTACTTGTTTAGATGCTGGTAATGAACACAGGACCTGATTTGAAAGGAAGATGACTGAAATCCCCATAAAAACACCGGTCCTAGGATGCTTGTTTCCGATCCAGGGTGAACCTTGTTTGGCAGTTTGGGTTGGACTGTTCCCATTAGGAGCAGGGTCAAGACTGATTTGAATATGGCTTGCTCCACAATGGGGGGGCATGGTGAGTAAAATCACAACCCTGTACTGGGGTGAGTGTAATTGTTCAGCATTCCGTTCATCATTTGTTCTTTTTGCATTATACTAATTATGTCTACATCTATTTGACAGAAAATGCATTCTTCAAACTGATAAATTAAAGATAATAGATTCATTGTTTATATAATTGTTTTAACAAAACATGTTTATATTGATCTGTATTCATTTTAATAAATGGTTTAACATGTTCGCCTTTGTTTCAACTATGATTTATGTTTACCACTTGCTCTGGGAAAAAGGCAACTCATATTAGCAGTTTTAATTTCACCTCATGAGATTAAACTGAGTATTAGAACATTGGACTGTTGTGAGAGCCCCTGAAGACAATGGAGTGGCACCAGGCTTTCAATGGCTGGTATAAACTGGAGCTCCAAAATTCAAATATTTGTCTTTTAATTTTTGCCTTTTTAATTTGATACATTCTACTCTTAGTGGATAGAATTTTCTAATAGCCTTATAGCCCTTCTGTTTCGGGTTACACAGCTCTTAAAGGCTATCTCCCTCATTATAGGCCCTCGCTTGCGGCTCAGCCTATTACTCTGGTTCAGGGCCCTTAACAACCAGTATAGCCTTTGACAGTGGGCTATAAGGCTATAGTAAATTTGAATGTATTTCTGCATGCCATTTTACTGAGTGATAGTTTCACATGCTGAAGGCGTCCCTCAAAGTTGGCCCGATGCGCACAGGCGAGTAGTCATCCTCCAAGATGGGTGTGCCTGAGGCCATGAAGTGCCATGGATATTTGCTGGGGCATGCTCTGCATGATGTAGCCTTGCCTATTGGTATTTAACGGCTGAAACAGGATGCATGCACGAGGCACGGGGATGCCAGTGACCCATTCAGCACTGCACTGTGCCTCTGCCTCCATTGCAGGGGTTCCACTTCACGACCCCAGGCCGCCTTCAGCAGGAAGCCCACCCACTATGTGAGAACAGTGCACCAGCTTCAAGCGAGGCTACAACGGGGGTCTCTGCTGGACCAGGGCGATTAGTGGAAGCACATAGGGTCCTGCTTCTCATGACTGCCCCACTGGGATACCCACTGGCAGGAGAGTAGGGAAAGAGCGTACACCTGAATGCACACCTCTGTGGAACACTGGTATACAGCTACAGCACTACCCGACTCACAACACCAGCAACAGCCTCTTCGCAGGCGCAGCAAGCTCTAGCAGTTCACCGAACACATCGTTGTTGGACCTGACCCTTTTTGCTGGGTTATCACAGAACTTTTTGCCTTCCTCCTGCTTTTTTCTCTGTCCTGTTTTTGTTGGTTTTCTGACTCAGTGCACTTTACCACTGCTAATCAGTGCTAAGGTGCACTTGCTCTCTCTAGAAAACTTGGTAAGATTGGCCTAAACCTGTTAGGCATATTTAATTTACCTGTAAGTCCCTTGTACAGTGGTGTCCCATATACCCAGTGCCTGTAAATTAAATGCTACTGCTGGGCTTGCAGCGCTGCTTGCACCTCCCAAGCCCTTTGTTGTAAATTAGTTCTAGCTGTGTCCTACAATAAATCTACATGTAACTAACTGGAAAGGTCTTGAGATCAATCTACAACACCTTTCAAACCTGCCTCCGGCCTCTGCTGATACAGGGCCTGCCTGCGCAGTTTACTGCTGCAGTGACGTGGCATTTAAAGTGGTTGCCAAGTCTGACCCTCGTCTTTTACTACATATACGTCACCCCTTAGGTTGCCCTAAGCTAACACTATTGCTGGGGTGCTGACTGGGCAAAATGTAGGACATGTTCCTTAGCTGTGTGGCATGTCCTGGTAGTGACAAAAAGCCTACTTTACTTCTCACTGCTGTGAAGCTTGCTTCTATCATAGGTTTGCAATGGGAATTCTGTGTGTGCTTTTCAGTGGTAATATCTGAGCTGCCATGTTTGTTATGTTTGGAATAGTAGTGACAAATCATGCTTACTGGTGTTGGTGGATTGTTTATTACTATTTTAGAAATGCCACTTTTAGAAAGTGCAAACAAAACAGGTGATGGACAGAATGTGGATCAATGTCACACATTAACCCCAGTCCACAGATCTGGGCCCAAATCCATCGTTTTTTTGCACTCCACACCACCCCGGGTTAGACAATGGCGATATGCAAATCAGCTCTGACCCTGTGCCCCATGGGAACAGTCCAGTCCGAACTACAAAAGCCATGTCCTTCCCAGAATGGAATCAAGCATCCGAGGACCGGACCGGTTTCGAGGTAACACCTCTCATCAGCCCGGCTAGCTTGACTCCAGTGCTGTGGAGTGCCTGGGACCCACGTCTGGGCATCCCCAGTGCACTTAGGGCGGAATATGCAAACACAACAGGTGATGGACCGTATGTGGATCAATGTCACACACTCACCCCAGTCCAAAGATCAGGGCCCAAATCCATTGTTCTTTTGCACTCTACACCACCCCGGGTTAGACAATGGCGATATGCAAATCAGCTCTGACCCAGTGACCCTTGAAGTGTTGACAGCCAATAAGCATGCAGCTTTCTCGGAAAGGTATGCGCACTGTCCGCGTACCGTACGCATACGTACGCGGACCCGTGCGCGCACGGTACGCGCACCAGGTGATTTTTCATTTTTTTTTTTTGCCTTGGGGGGTGCTAGTGGGACTCCCTGAGCAGGCTAAGGGGGTCAGGGTGCCCCCTTTCTGAGCTCTACACATTTGTTTTTCTGCTTCCTTCTGCCACAGCCTACTGAGGCACAAGATGGCTGCCAACAATTTCTGTTTGGAGTGTTGACAGACATTGGCAGCCAATCAGCATGCAGCTCATGCTCGGAATGGTACAGAGTACAGTCAGCTCACAGTAAGCTGCTATAGATATATATATTTTGTCTCTTTTGATTTTCTCAGGAACTACTGGAGGGATTTACACCATTTAAACAAAAGGCACTTCTGCGTACCAGTCCCTACAATTTTGCCAAGGCTGGTGTAATTCCGTTCAGCAGTTCGGGCTGTAGCCGTGTCTAAACGTCCTATGGAAATTACCATGGGGAAAACAGGTTTTGGGACCCCCCTTTTTTCTCAGCCCCGCTTGACGAATCCCCCAAAAACTTTCAGGGATGGAGCAGAACTGAGCTGGCCAAAATTTTGGAAAATTGCACGCAAATTCCACAATCGACACCAAAGTTATTCCAAATAGAATGTTGCGGATTTCCTATGGAAACTAGGTCCTAACTATACCTACTGGCGACCGCCAGTAGTGAGGTTCCGTGACAATCATAAGTGGTGCTTTCGACTCGCACGAATATGGTCGAGTCTGGTATCTATGAACCGCAAATGACGAGTTTAGTAAGTGTGCGCAGTTTCGCTGTGCTAACTTAAACCGTTCGTTTGTTATGTGGGTTTTTCATCTGTACCCACGGGTTCCATCTTAGATACGGCATCCATTTTGTCTCTTGCCCTCAAGTAGCCAGCGAACGGACGCTGTCCGTTTCGCGACCCTGGGACTCCCAAGATATGTGCGGAAGACACATGTCCTTTGTAAATGTCTTTATGACGAGGGGGGTGTTACTGTAAGGCAGATGGCGCCGCTCAAGGCTCATCTTGCCGCACGGACTTATTGTCTCAGCCGTGCATCTCATTAGGCACGTCCCTTTGATGCCTGTATCTCGTGTTTCCCAATACCTCCCCTTTTACACCCTTTCCGATCTCCCCACTGTCTCCGTCTTCCCCTGCACCTGTCTTTGCTCCTACTTCGATCTGTTTTACTACCGATTGGAATGCACTAATGTTGGGAAGATGGGTTTTTACAGTTGGGAACCGCCAAATGTTTCCGCACTAATGTTCTGGACCTCATATGTTTCAAAGTGACCAAAGCGACCCCTCTGGGGGATGATGGTGGGAACTGAGTTGTAAACTTTTGTGTACCATGTTGTCCTATGGGTAAAAACTGTATAAAAGGAGCGATCTACAGAACCAATTTGAAGCAGTCTCCCCAAGTTGCACGTTGTGTACTTGTCGTGACTTCTGTGTTCCCTGCAGTAAATAAACCTTGAATCTTTGACGCCGAAGGAAGTGTCCCGTGTCTCTGTGATTCGTACGCCGGAGCAGGTTACCCACGAAGGTTTCAGGTGTTGTGCCCTGGCACCGCTGGGTCTTAAAGAACCCAGTCCTTCAGTAGGTAATATATATATATATATATATATATATTCACGCTCCAAGGTTGTCCACCATGTGAGTAGCACGCGAGCAGCAGCTTTATTTATGTGTAGGTGAGGACGGGGATCCGCTTGTAGACGCCGCTCCGTAATGGATCTGCCCGACGCGTTTCGAAGCTCCATCTGCTTCTCTTCAGGGGCTTTAACGGAAGCGGTGTGCGCACCCGCTACACTTCTCCAATTATATAACTCGCCCGTCGATGGGAGGCTCCAGTGAGACTTCTGGGAAGTGTAGTACGGAAAGCACACAATCAAGTCCTGTATGGACTCCGCAAGTGGGCCCGTCCTCGATTCCATGTACGGCTGCTACTTCACTGCCGTGACCCCCACGTTAACGGGGTGGTGCATACTCTGCGGCTGGACTGCCGCATATAGATTCACGCTCCAAGGTTGTCCACCATGTGAGTAGCACGCGAGCAGCAGCTTTATTTATGTGTAGGTGAGGACGGGGATCCGCTTGTAGACGCCGCTCCGTAATGGATCTGCCCGACGCGTTTCGAAGCTCCATCTGCTTCTCTTCAGGGGCTTTAACGGAAGCGGTGTGCGCACCCGCTACACTTCTCCAATTATATAACTCGCCCGTCGATGGGAGGCTCCAGTGAGACTTCTGGGAAGTGTAGTACGGAAAGCACACAATCAAGTCCTGTATGGACTCCGCAAGTGGGCCCGTCCTCGATTCCATGTACGGCTGCTACTTCACTGCCGTGACCCCCACGTTAACGGGGTGGTGCATACTCTGCGGCTGGACTGCCGCATATAGATTCACGCTCCAAGGTTGTCCACCATGTGAGTAGCACGCGAGCAGCAGCTTTATTTATGTGTAGGTGAGGACGGGGATCCGCTTGTAGACGCCGCTCCGTAATGGATCTTCCCGACGCGTTTCGAAGCTCCATCTGCTTCTCTTCAGGGGCTTTAACGGAAGCGGTGTGCGCACCCGCTACACTTCTCCAATTATATAACTCGCCCGTCGATGGGAGGCTCCAGTGAGACTTCTGGGAAGTGTAGTACGGAAAGCACACAATCAAGTCCTGTATGGACTCCGCAAGTGGGCCCGTCCTCGATTCCATGTACGGCTGCTACTTCACTGCCGTGACCCCCACGTTAACGGGGTGGTGCATACTCTGCGGCTTCTGAAGAGAAGCAGATGGAGCTTCGAAACGCGTCGGGCAGATCCATTACGGAGCGGCGTCTACAAGCGGATCCCCGTCCTCACCTACACATAAATAAAGCTGCTGCTCGCGTGCTACTCACATGGTGGACAACCTTGGAGCGTGAATCTATATGCGGCAGTCCAGCCGCAGAGTATGCACCACCCCGTTAACGTGGGGGTCACGGCAGTGAAGTAGCAGCCGTACATGGAATCGAGGACGGGCCCACTTGCGGAGTCCATACAGGACTTGATTGTGTGCTTTCCGTACTACACTTCCCAGAAGTCTCACTGGAGCCTCCCATCGACGGGCGAGTTATATAATTGGAGAAGTGTAGCGGGTGCGCACACCGCTTCCGTTAAAGCCCCTGAAGAGAAGCAGATGGAGCTTCGAAACGCGTCGGGCAGATCCATTACGGAGCGGCGTCTACAAGCGGATCCCCGTCCTCACCTACACATAAATAAAGCTGCTGCTCGCGTGCTACTCACATGGTGGACAACCTTGGAGCGTGAATCTATATGCGGCAGTCCAGCCGCAGAGTATGCACCACCCCGTTAACGTGGGGGTCACGGCAGTGAAGTAGCAGCCGTACATGGAATCGAGGACGGGCCCACTTGCGGAGTCCATACAGGACTTGATTGTGTGCTTTCCGTACTACACTTCCCAGAAGTCTCACTGGAGCCTCCCATCGACGGGCGAGTTATATAATTGGAGAAGTGTAGCGGGTGCGCACACCGCTTCCGTTAAAGCCCCTGAAGAGAAGCAGATGGAGCTTCGAAACGCGTCGGGCAGATCCATTACGGAGCGGCGTCTACAAGCGGATCCCCGTCCTCACCTACACATAAATAAAGCTGCTGCTCGCGTGCTACTCACATGGTGGACAACCTTGGAGCGTGAATCTATATGCGGCAGTCCAGCCGCAGAGTATGCACCACCCCGTTAACGTGGGGGTCACGGCAGTGAAGTAGCAGCCGTACATGGAATCGAGGACGGGCCCACTTGCGGAGTCCATACAGGACTTGATTGTGTGCTTTCCGTACTACACTTCCCAGAAGTCTCACTGGAGCCTCCCATCGACGGGCGAGTTATATAATTGGAGAAGTGTAGCGGGTGCGCACACCGCTTCCGTTAAAGCCCCTGAAGAGAAGCAGATGGAGCTTCGAAACGCGTCGGGCAGATCCATTACGGAGCGGCGTCTACAAGCGGATCCCCGTCCTCACCTACACATAAATAAAGCTGCTGCTCGCGTGCTACTCACATGGTGGACAACCTTGGAGCGTGAATCTATATGCGGCAGTCCAGCCGCAGAGTATGCACCACCCCGTTAACGTGGGGGTCACGGCAGTGAAGTAGCAGCCGTACATGGAATCGAGGACGGGCCCACTTGCGGAGTCCATACAGGACTTGATTGTGTGCTTTCCGTACTACACTTCCCAGAAGTCTCACTGGAGCCTCCCATCGACGGGCGAGTTATATAATTGGAGAAGTGTAGCGGGTGCGCACACCGCTTCCGTTAAAGCCCCTGAAGAGAAGCAGATGGAGCTTCGAAACGCGTCGGGCAGATCCATTACGGAGCGGCGTCTACAAGCGGATCCCCGTCCTCACCTACACATAAATAAAGCTGCTGCTCGCGTGCTACTCACATGGTGGACAACCTTGGAGCGTGAATCTATATGCGGCAGTCCAGCCGCAGAGTATGCACCACCCCGTTAACGTGGGGGTCACGGCAGTGAAGTAGCAGCCGTACATGGAATCGAGGACGGGCCCACTTGCGGAGTCCATACAGGACTTGATTGTGTGCTTTCCGTACTACACTTCCCAGAAGTCTCACTGGAGCCTCCCATCGACGGGCGAGTTATATAATTGGAGAAGTGTAGCGGGTGCGCACACCGCTTCCGTTAAAGCCCCTGAAGAGAAGCAGATGGAGCTTCGAAACGCGTCGGGCAGATCCATTACGGAGCGGCGTCTACAAGCGGATCCCCGTCCTCACCTACACATAAATAAAGCTGCTGCTCGCGTGCTACTCACATGGTGGACAACCTTGGAGCGTGAATCTATATGCGGCAGTCCAGCCGCAGAGTATGCACCACCCCGTTAACGTGGGGGTCACGGCAGTGAAGTAGCAGCCGTACATGGAATCGAGGACGGGCCCACTTGCGGAGTCCATACAGGACTTGATTGTGTGCTTTCCGTACTACACTTCCCAGAAGTCTCACTGGAGCCTCCCATCGACGGGCGAGTTATATAATTGGAGAAGTGTAGCGGGTGCGCACACCGCTTCCGTTAAAGCCCCTGAAGAGAAGCAGATGGAGCTTCGAAACGCGTCGGGCAGATCCATTACGGAGCGGCGTCTACAAGCGGATCCCCGTCCTCACCTACACATAAATAAAGCTGCTGCTCGCGTGCTACTCACATGGTGGACAACCTTGGAGCGTGAATCTATATGCGGCAGTCCAGCCGCAGAGTATGCACCACCCCGTTAACGTGGGGGTCACGGCAGTGAAGTAGCAGCCGTACATGGAATCGAGGACGGGCCCACTTGCGGAGTCCATACAGGACTTGATTGTGTGCTTTCCGTACTACACTTCCCAGAAGTCTCACTGGAGCCTCCCATCGACGGGCGAGTTATATAATTGGAGAAGTGTAGCGGGTGCGCACACCGCTTCCGTTAAAGCCCCTGAAGAGAAGCAGATGGAGCTTCGAAACGCGTCGGGCAGATCCATTACGGAGCGGCGTCTACAAGCGGATCCCCGTCCTCACCTACACATAAATAAAGCTGCTGCTCGCGTGCTACTCACATGGTGGACAACCTTGGAGCGTGAATCTATATGCGGCAGTCCAGCCGCAGAGTATGCACCACCCCGTTAACGTGGGGGTCACGGCAGTGAAGTAGCAGCCGTACATGGAATCGAGGACGGGCCCACTTGCGGAGTCCATACAGGACTTGATTGTGTGCTTTCCGTACTACACTTCCCAGAAGTCTCACTGGAGCCTCCCATCGACGGGCGAGTTATATAATTGGAGAAGTGTAGCGGGTGCGCACACCGCTTCCGTTAAAGCCCCTGAAGAGAAGCAGATGGAGCTTCGAAACGCGTCGGGCAGATCCATTACGGAGCGGCGTCTACAAGCGGATCCCCGTCCTCACCTACACATAAATAAAGCTGCTGCTCGCGTGCTACTCACATGGTGGACAACCTTGGAGCGTGAATCTATATGCGGCAGTCCAGCCGCAGAGTATGCACCACCCCGTTAACGTGGGGGTCACGGCAGTGAAGTAGCAGCCGTACATGGAATCGAGGACGGGCCCACTTGCGGAGTCCATACAGGACTTGATTGTGTGCTTTCCGTACTACACTTCCCAGAAGTCTCACTGGAGCCTCCCATCGACGGGCGAGTTATATAATTGGAGAAGTGTAGCGGGTGCGCACACCGCTTCCGTTAAAGCCCCTGAAGAGAAGCAGATGGAGCTTCGAAACGCGTCGGGCAGATCCATTACGGAGCGGCGTCTACAAGCGGATCCCCGTCCTCACCTACACATAAATAAAGCTGCTGCTCGCGTGCTACTCACATGGTGGACAACCTTGGAGCGTGAATCTATATGCGGCAGTCCAGCCGCAGAGTATGCACCACCCCGTTAACGTGGGGGTCACGGCAGTGAAGTAGCAGCCGTACATGGAATCGAGGACGGGCCCACTTGCGGAGTCCATACAGGACTTGATTGTGTGCTTTCCGTACTACACTTCCCAGAAGTCTCACTGGAGCCTCCCATCGACGGGCGAGTTATATAATTGGAGAAGTGTAGCGGGTGCGCACACCGCTTCCGTTAAAGCCCCTGAAGAGAAGCAGATGGAGCTTCGAAACGCGTCGGGCAGATCCATTACGGAGCGGCGTCTACAAGCGGATCCCCGTCCTCACCTACACATAAATAAAGCTGCTGCTCGCGTGCTACTCACATGGTGGACAACCTTGGAGCGTGAATCTATATGCGGCAGTCCAGCCGCAGAGTATGCACCACCCCGTTAACGTGGGGGTCACGGCAGTGAAGTAGCAGCCGTACATGGAATCGAGGACGGGCCCACTTGCGGAGTCCATACAGGACTTGATTGTGTGCTTTCCGTACTACACTTCCCAGAAGTCTCACTGGAGCCTCCCATCGACGGGCGAGTTATATAATTGGAGAAGTGTAGCGGGTGCGCACACCGCTTCCGTTAAAGCCCCTGAAGAGAAGCAGATGGAGCTTCGAAACGCGTCGGGCAGATCCATTACGGAGCGGCGTCTACAAGCGGATCCCCGTCCTCACCTACACATAAATAAAGCTGCTGCTCGCGTGCTACTCACATGGTGGACAACCTTGGAGCGTGAATATATATATATATATATATATATATATATATATATATATATATATATATATATATATATATATATATATATATATATATATATATATATATATATATATATATATATATATATATATATATATATATATATATATATATATATATATATATATATATATATATATGAACACCAATGGGCTTACTCTTTTGTAAGTGGCTGCAGGCCCCTCTCTAAACCCCTACCTGAACCTCCCTTACCCCATCCTACCTCCTTCCAGAGTCCCCTATTTTTTCACCTTTTCCAGCCCATCCCATCTGTCCATTCAATTCACAACCAAAATGCATAGCTAAGTATGCAGAGATCTTTGTAGTCGGAGCAGAGATCTCTGCACATAAAAGACTGGCGAGATGGAGGTGGAGAAGTTATGCGGATAGCATTTTGTAGTACTTGAGTAATACTAATGCAGTACTACTAAACATACTACAAAATGCAGTTTGTCACTAGGGCCCATGTATCCTAGCACTTCCCACACAACTAAATCAAGTATACTTGTTACATGTACTTTATATCATTATAAACATGTACCTCTCATGCCCAAAAGCACAGACCACTGAATCAGATCTATTTAACATTTTGTAACAAAATTACCTTTTTAACATCCCTCATGATGAACAACTCCAATTAGAAGTTAAACAAGGTCTGTTGCAGTTTAAAAATATGCAGCCTCAGTTATCAAAATTAATATTAAATTACAGCCCAAACCAAAAGCCAGGAATGTTGCTGATAGACCAGAGGCCATATCAACTTTGCATCGGTGTATCGGTGCACAAATAACAGGGCAAACAGGGCTCCATTTTGCTGATTGTACATCACAAAAAGTAGCAGATAAAATCTGCTTTCCGTATCAAGGACCGATTGTTATGCTTGAAAAAAAAGGAGGAAAGAAATTGTGAGACCATATGCATCACATGTATTGCTTATAAATGTCTGTATGTTAGTTGTAGATATTTTGGCAAATAACTCATCAATATTCTTTTTAAAAAGAAAATTAAGCCACCAAATGGTCCCTATTTTAGCTAATCAGGCCACAAAATGGAACAACCTGAGTGGGACTCAAATGCAGACCCTCCTGTTTTTTATTCAAAAACACCAGAGGTTGAGGAGAGCCATGATACCAAGCTCACACCCTAGTCCTAGCCCAAGCCCCAAAACAACAGTGCACCTAGAGCACCAGCAAGCAAAACCAAAGGCAAACAGGCAGCATCCTAGGATACGCATCCTTTAAGAGGTCCCTGTACGTCAGAACAAGTAGGAAGCCAGGAGAAACAGCTGGGCTGAGCATTATATGTGCCTTGTGGAGAGGACTCTCTTTATCAAGACTATCATGAACAGAACAGTCCTTGTCATGACATAGTAGAATGCCACTGTTTCTGTCAATGATAGAGCGCTTGTCTGTCATGGGTGGGACTGGTTGCCAGCAGAACTCAGACCCTTTCCAACACAGCAGAAAAGTGTGGATTATCCTGAACGACAAGCTCAACATGAAGGCACAGGTCAACACAGTAAGCTCCTCTTGCTTTCACATCCTACAGTTGCTAAGAAAAATCTTCAAAGTGGTCCCTGTAGAATGCCAGCCGTACCATCACACGAACACTCAGCACAAGCTGACTCAACTATAGAAACATACCATAAGCCGGAATTGTCAAACATCTGCTGAACAGGCTCCGGAACATCCAGAACTCTGCTACAAGACTCAAACTCAACCTCCATCACCGCACCCATATCTCACCTTACCTCTGAGAAATCCACTGGCTCCCCATCCACAAACACTGCTAATTCAAACTCCTCACGAAACCTACAAAGCCCTGCAGAACACAGGACCAGTTTACCTCAACAGCCACAAACACTTTCTCAACCCATCAATAAACCTACGCTCAGCCTCACACTCACTCACACACACCTCCCACAATCACAAATGCAGAACAGGAGGTCACCCATTTTCACAGATTGAACTAAAAACATGGAAAGACATCTCACAACATATTAGAGCGTCCTCCTCGCTACTTGAGTTTTGCAAATAGCTGAAGACCTGGCTCTTCCAAAAATGTAGCGAGGGCCACACGCCTACACCTCGCTCAAGAGTCTAGATACCTCTTGGGTGATAAGTGCACCATACAAATCAACAACACAAAACAATCACTATGGCGACTCTTTCAGGGTAGCACTCCAGTTGGCACTCTAACACCACTCTTGATAAAAGGACTGTCACTTCATCACACTTCTCTAAACCACACCCTTGATGTTTGCACAGCAGAGCTATCCCTCCAATTTACACAACTAGGACACTAAGTGCAAATGGGAATCAAATACAAACTTAATATAGAACCATTTATTTAAAAGCACAATTCCAGTGACAAACGGCAGGACTTGCACAAGAGAAATTTAATATAAAATAATTTGAGGACAGAAGAATCTTTTTGTAAAAACTGTGTGCACTGATCAATGAGCAATTCTGCACTCTGTCCGCAGCAAAACATGTTTATCGAAAGGTGCCTTTATCAGGTTCAAGTTTCTTTGTTTGCTGCCGTTTGTCCAAGTAATGAAACGTGAACATTCTCTTGTTAGAGGTAGACACCCATTGGACACTTCCCAAAAGGGAGAGTACACAGAGTACAGTGATCTTAGATACCTTTGTAAACAGGCACACTAAATCCCAGTGGCTGGAAGCCAAGCAGTAAACTCTTCCGTAGGGTCAGAGTGTGGTGGCAAGGGGTATTCCATGTGAGCTTAGAGGGCGTGTTTCAAATGATGTGGATGCCAGAGCTTAACTGAAGTTAAGATAAGGGATTGTTGACCAAACTTTGGAGTTCAGCATTTTGCAGAGGAAGGAGGAGGTCAGAGAATGAATCAATAGAAAATGTGAAGTTCAACAGAGGTTGCTGCTCACTCGATTACTTACCTGTAATCTACTTTATTTCGAGTCCTGGGCTTCTTGACATGCATAAAATTAGCTAAACATCTGAGACAGGCAACCTTCTGTTTACCTACTGAACCACTAGGTGAGAGGAGGCTTATTTACAAGAGGCCTGAGCCACCGAAGCAACACTTTTTTTTATGCTTTAGTGATGCAGGCCTCTCAATCATAGCTACGAGGCGATGCAAATCCACCCTGCTTGGCTTTGCATGGCCTCATAGATATGGAGCTGGGCGAGGCAGTGCAAAGCGGTGCGTTGCCTTACGCTGTGCCAAGGAGGAGTTCCATGGGCGTTGCAGTGGGTGACCCCACGCAACTCCGATGGATTTTAACAGAGCTCCAAATGTACAAAATCACGTAAACCTGAGGCAGCGGCAACATCTTACGTCTCCCCAGAACAGGCTTAGTGAGGAGAAATGTCTTTATTTCTCCTCGCTTCTCCTATTCCATGAGTGCTGTTCTGCAGCACACATAGAATGAGGAAAACTCCTCCATGGTTTGTTTTGGGGTACCAAAGTGCCCCTTCCTCCTTCCTACACAAAACAATCCTGCCAACAATGCAGAATCCCTTTACCCATGGTGCAAGATTGCCTGCTTTGGTGCTTGTCACCCAATTTTGCGCTGGTGCCGGCAGAAAGGCAATGAATGCATGGTATCTCATAAATACGGTTCATTCCTGCCCTTTAAAATTGGCATAGGGCAGCACAGCAAAAATACTTGCAGCGCTGCCCTACACCAATTCTTTTCAAAATGAGGCCCTTAGATCTTCTTCCCTCTCTAAAGTTTACTACCATTTACCCCATGACCAATAAAAAGCCCTTACGTCTACATCTGCAAGATAATATGCATCACCACAACTTTGACCTAAAAGCCATAAGCCCTGACAGAAAGCACAATGTTAATGTTAATGTTAAATGAACTTGTAACACGCACGGCTGCCCCAGCCAAGGGGCGTCTCGGCGCTTGCTGTAAGAAGTGTGTCAGTGATGAGTGTTAGTTCTGTCACAGTGAGGCAGTTGTACATTAGCAGAAGAGATGGGTTTTTATCATTTTCCTGAAAGGTAAAAGCTCTTCGATTTTTCGAATATGTATAGGGAGTCCATTCCAGAGTCTTGCGGCGAGGTGTCTAAATGACCGACCCACCATTCTTACTAGTTCGAAGCGGGGTACTACTGCCAGGTTCCGTCCTTCTGAACGCAGCGTACGTCGGGGAACGTACGATGTGAGGAGGGAGCCTAGCATGGGGGGGGAGGCAGTTTTAAGGATTTTGAACGCAAGACAAAGAGTTTTGTAATGGATCCTTTTTTCTACAGGAAGCCAATGGAGTTTCATAAGGACAGTAGACACTGACTTATAGCGTGGGAGACCGGTTAGCGCTCTCGCTGCGGCGTTCTGGACTCGCTGGAGCCTCGCTTTCTCTGCTACATTTGCTCCTAACAAGAGAGAGCTGGCGTAGTCCAGTCTTGACAAGATTGCTGACTGCACAACAATTTGGCGGGTTTGGTGGTCAAAGAACTTTAGGATGGGTCTAAGGTTACGTTAGATACCGAAACAGGTAGCTGCTACCCTTTTGGTATGGAGAGTAAAAGACAGCTCAGTATCCATCCAGACTCCCAAGTTTCTTACATGGCCTCTACATTCGGGTGGTTGGCCGAGTTTCTCTGGCCACCAAACAAAGGAGGTCCTGGAAGGAGTAAGGCCGGGCTGTAATACTGACTAGGAAGTAGTTTGGAATATTTATGCAGCGTATTTAGAAAGCACAGTTCGTCCAAAATGTCCTGGTGATAAAGTAATAACATAGTTACAGGTCTATCAATTTATTTACAAATTTTGTAAATAGAAGTTTTTATATTTTTTCATAAGGTTGGGTATCATACACAGATTAAATAAAGGGACGACTGTTATGGAGAGTGGCAGAAATAGAAACAAGCTGCTGCATGGGTTCTTTTGGCTATAAGACTGTGAAGTGGCTAATGTGTGGAAGATGTGTGGAAGATCATAAGGTTTGAATCCCAATATTGAAAACACTGAATATCTTTACAATATCGATGGACAACATATCAAAAGGTTGGTGTCCACCTGTAAGCAATAATTAACTAATCTTAAATCCAGATCTACATACCTTGAAGAGATGTATCGCCAAGGTACGTATATGCGGAGTTGGGTATAGAAATGTAAAGACATTTACCATTCACTATATTATCAGAGATATTGTTGTAAGGTTATTCTGTCCCGTCAATATTTGGGATTCGATATTCCCAGCCTAAACCCGTTGTGAAGGTATATAAATATGGAAATATGAATAGCTGTAAATGAGGAAAGATCTTGAAAACTGGCCAATGCACCAGCAAAGAAACTTGAAAATTATCCCTTTGCGAATTGGGAGCCAGTGATGTCTAGCCAGCTGACCAGCACCTCAGAGTAATGAAGATTACCTGTAAGTAATCAAGCCTTTACAACCTCACCCGTGTCCCTCATCACAGTCATTACATTCTCAAAGTCCCCCCCCCCCAGCTACAGGAACAGAGGTGTAAATAGCCTGCCAAAGAGGCCACTGAGCATCAGGATACCTGAAGCAAGTAAACTAGACAAAATATCGAATTTAAAATATAGAATTACCAAAATATCGAAGTCAAAATATAGAATGGACAAAATATCGAATGGACACAATATAGTGGTGAAAAATATTGAATTGAAGTATTTTAATATCAATTTTCGAAATATAGAAAGTCAAAATATCGAAGTATATAATATAGGTATCAAAATATATCGATTTTTTAATGATATCGAAGTGTTTTGTATGTTAGTATATGTGTGAAAAGTGTATATTATTTTTTAAAATTTATTTTAAGTAATGAATTTTATGTTATTTATTTTTGCGTAATTTAATTCTGCATCGGGTTGTAGGTTTATAGGGGAATAGGGTGGGAAGCAATTTAACTGTAATTAACAAAATATTTTTATTTATTTATTGGTACTCATTTTGAATTAATTGTTAATTATTTTCTAATTGGTAATTCATTTTCATTAATTAATTATTGATAATTTTATTACTTGTATTAATTTATTTTCTGTAGCGGGTTGTGAGTTTATGGGGGAATAGGGTGGGAAGTAATTTAATTGTAATTAATTGCATCTTAAAAATACTTGTGTATTGATAATGAATTTACTGTTAATTAATTATTAATTGGTATTACTTTTTATTAGTAATTAGTTTTTGTTATTGAAAATTAATTAGTTGTTAATTAATTATGAATAGGTAATTAATTTGAATACCTAATATGTATTTGTATTTATAATTGATTAATTATTACATAATATTAAATTGGCAATTAATTTTAATTAATGTTTTATTGGTATTGATAATTAATTTATTTTTATTATTTATATTATCTCATTACTTTCCAGACTGTTAAACTCACTAGAGTGGGAATATTCATTTTCACCCCCACGCTATCCAACGCTTTCCCTACTGTTGCACTCTATGGAGTGGGAATCGTACTTTTTACCCCTACGCTATCCTACGTTTTCCCTACTGTTGCACTCTCTGTAGTAGGAATAGTCATTTTTACCCTTACGCTATCCAACGCTTTCCCTACTGTTGCACTCTCTGGAGTGGGAATAGTCATTTTTACCCCTACGCTATCCAATGCTTTCCCTACTGTTGCACTCTCTGGAGTGGGAATAGTAATGGTTACCACTATGCTAGCCAACACTTTCCCTACTGTTGCACTCTCTGGAGTGGGAATAGTAATTTTTACCCTCCCGCTATCCAACGCTTTCCTTACTGTTGCACTCTCTGGAGTGGAAATACTAATTTTTACCCTCCCGCTATCCAACGCTTTCCCTACTGTTGCAGTCTTTGGAGTGGGAGTAATAATTTTTACACTCCTGCTATCCAACGCTTTCCCTACTGTTGCACTCACTGGAGTGGGAATAGTAATTTTTACCCTCCCACCATCCAACGCTTTCCCTACTGTTGCACTCACTGGAGTGGGAATAGTAAATGTTACCCTCCCGTTATCCTACAGAAAAAATATTGTATATTTTTTATTAATATTATGTTAATGTATATATATATATATGTATTAACAAATAAAATTGTATGTTTTTTTATAACCTAAATTAATTATTTAATAGTTTTAAGGTTATTTAAGTATTTTTAAATATGTTTTAGTTAATTATATTTATTATTTCAATAATTATAAATTACTTTTAAGCCATTTAAATAAATTCGATATTTTGACTAACTATATTTTTTAAAACGATATTTTTGATTTGATATTTTTGTACTTACCTGTTTGTAGATAGGAATTCGATATTTTTGCATTCCATATTTTTTCTTCGATATTTTAGTAATTCTTATTTGTGTATTCGATATTATGTCAGTGATCCAAGGAGATAAGGCTAATTGGCTGCAAAGCAAGACTGGCTACAGGAACCCAAAGCCAACCACTGGAATTACACACCTAAAATAAAGCTTGCATTCAAAATGGAACAATTCTCTTCCGGTATCCCTGATACCACATTATCCACTCAGAGAAGTGAATCACAGAGGATATGGTGCAGAGGGAGGGGTGCAAACGTGAACATAAATGGATTTACCAATAAGATAGGTAGAGCAATGGACAACTGGGTGCACTTCTGGAACAAGGCCAACGAAGTACGACAGCGACATCATCCCAGAGAAAGCAGTACCATGAATACTCTTGAAAGAAAGACTGATATTACTTTTGCTACTTTGATAGACATTCAGCAGCGCACTTTGGCTGCCACCAACCAAAATGACAGACAAAACTGTAGCTACTAAGATTACACATCCTGGAGAGAAGGTCATGTAGATCAGTGCAATTAGAGAAGTATGTCACAGATTCCAGGAGCCGAATCTGTGAGTTGCCACTGACAAGGGTCCAACAACACCAGCCACAGGCAATATAGACATTGAAAACTGCAGCGTCACCCCAGGAAACTGCAAGACAAGTCTGGGGGAACTAGTCATAAAAGGTCTATAAGAAGAATTTAAAAATGAAGCTGGCCACCACTATCTGTGAACCTGCAGTTGGGTAGTAGTCTCCTTGGTCAAAGGGGCCTCACCTGCCCATATATATTCCTTGAGCAAATGTTTCTTTCAGAACCAAGCCCCCAACACAACAGTGTCAAATGCACCAGGAGTCTCACTAGGCAAGGGAGGAGGCACAAGCAAATCGGCACTTGAACATATCCCCTACAGTGAGCCAGGGAAAGAGCAAGAGTTTCAAAGCTTAGTGACTTGACAAGTCTGGTCCCAAGGGGGCACAGAAATAATGGTGACATCTCCAATGCAGCAGGGTTAGTAGAACTCTATTGACTGTATTGTTGCCTCCCCCCCCTACCGCTGGCCTATACTTGGTCACTCATGAGGGTGGAGAAAACCTGTATGGCCTGCTTCGCTGATATGAAAGAGGCCGGTTAGTCCCAGAGAAGCGTACCTGCAACTGGGGCCAGAATAGCAAGGGCGTCTGCAGGCACCCGCAAGTATGAGTTGGCCGCACCATGGGGCCCAATGCGAATCTTGATAAGACCTCTTTGAGCAAGGATAGCTGACCACAAAAGGGCTAATAGGACCCAGCACATGACCTTACCTCTAGCTAGTGGTTGCATTGAGAACCATTACAATATGGTGGAGATTGGTCTGAGATTCCTGGTTGTGGAACATGTACCCATTGACATTAGGCATGGTAAAAGAGAAATAAAAGTTTGAAGGTCAGAAGCTATTTCGATCCTGACATTAAAAGCTGTTAAATAAGGGCTGCAAATAGATCATGAATTCCATTAATTTCGGAGAGACTCATGACTTTCATGCATTGTTTTTGTAAACTGTTTCTTATGGCTTTCTATTACTTGGAATTCATTCACTTGGATGTGGGTGCTTCATTAATGCTCACTACCTGGCAGAATATGAGGTATCTTTTGCAATCGAAACTGTGACAAAGATATTGCATGTATAAAAACCTCTGTGATTCCCTGTTTATCTGACCTACACTACTTAGAGTGAGTTAACGTCATAAAGGCACATTGAACCACTTGCAATATGCAGTATTGTATCATTTTCAAATTGTCTAGAACTGTCACATTTATATCTATCGATATAGGGAGATTATAAAAGTTAGGAGCACTGTTAAAATGTGAAATGATAATCGATATAGAAATATGAGGGCACATTGTAATACCTATCTATCTATGGTCTATGATTTGCATCAAGCTTTCTAAACATTATATAGTACGATCGCAGAAACTACAGATTCATCAATAGGTTTCTGGATACATTTTCCTGGGATTTAGAATTTGATGATATTGAATACTTAAGATAATAATGTTATGAGAGAGGCCCGCACACTACAGGGACAGGGTTCTGTATAAATGGTAACATCGAATGAATGCTCCCTTTCAATGCCTGTTAAGATTATTCAACCCGATTAGTCAATGAACAAAAAGATTAAGTGTATTGTCGTATGTGTTACATCTCTCATTTTCTTCTCTATTTTCCTTTTTATATAAATGTGTAGTCTTTTTAAATTGTGATTATGATATATTTGTTAAAAATAATTGTCTGATGATTTCTTTTTCATAGATTACAGTGGTGAATATACTTATGGAATACAATTGATTATGTTAATGGATTTAATGAATTTGATAGTAATTTTATGATGATTTTTACTATTGTGAAGAAAGTGTGGGTCACGTTTGTTTGATTAAATGCAGAACATTTTGATATCAAATATTGGTTTGTTTTGTGGCACTATAAGTGTAAGCAGGGTTTAGATGAATATATGGAATTGGACTGAGATCTGAACTTTATGACTGGTAGTGTTTGATCAAGTTTGAAACCTAAAGGAGCATTCATTGGATTTTACAATTAAATACCTAAGCACAGATATTTCCCTCCAAATCTCTGACTGAATACACACATGAATAAATGGGTTATGATTTAATGATAAGAAACACTATTGACTAACACATGACCCAAAATGGATGAATAGATTTAATGAAAAGGAGCTCTTTTGATTAACATGCGACCTAAGATACCTAGGGGCCCATTAGGATGGTCTAGCGGTGCTGAGACCAGCGGCCAGTGGTGTGGTGGTCCCACACCGTCAATTAGGCATCCTCCATTCCCAGCATTGTGGCGGGCGCCCCCCACAATGCTGGGAATGCACTGTGTACACATTGTCATGCACAAGGTGACAGGCACCGCGAGGTGCCTGTCACCTTGTCCATGACAATGCTGGGGAGTACCATAGGTCATGCTCACCATGGTCCACAAGTGTTTTTGTGGGGTAGGAAGAATGCAGTGGACCTCAGTGCGAGCTATACAATGGTACCCCTGCATGCTGGTATGTTGGGTAATGGGACCAATAATTTTGGGAACAGTCCAGCCCAAGCGGACAGGCCAGGTCCTCCCTGAACTGGAACTGGACTAGTAGTCAGCGATTCCAGCTGACAAATTAAGATGTGACCGCCCATGATGCGGTCAGAAGCATCCATTTTTCCTTTGGGGTTTGTGCTGCAGTTGGGAAAGGGCCACAGCATAAGCCACATAGGAAAAAATGAATGTTTTCAAACATCCATGCACTGTGTGCCAGGCACCATGTTGTGCTTGGCAAGCGGGGTATTGATGTTAAAATCCCCCCAGGCCTCCTAGCGAAGGCTGCGGAAGGACGGGGCCCTGCTGGAGGCCCCTAAAGTCCATTTCCAACAACCTTTTTATGGATTTCTATTCTTTGAAAGGGAAATTTAATCCCTACAGGGGTGCCTGAGCAGGCACCACCCTATTGTAGGGATTACATTCTCACTGATGGGCAGACAGGCTTCTTGAACCCGTCGGAAGAGTCAGTCGGTTCCTCCACCCACTTCCTCCGGCCGCTGTTCATCATATTGTGGCGTCGGACTGTGGCACCAGATGCCAATTGGACCACACCGGCGGCCTGTTGGTTGCGATCATCATCGCAATGAGGCCCATAATGTTCATCCCATTGACCCATTCCACCATTGTGGGGGACGGAGTGAGTGTCTCACCAGCATCATGCAAAGGCTGTCTCTTTACCACCAAATATCCCATGGCAACCAAGGTTCAGGTACCCTGCAGGCCCTGAGGTCCCCCATAATATCCTGCAGATTGATTTCAGGTTCTAGAGTAAGTCCGCTGGCTGTAACTCTATGTAGGGCTCTGTTGAGTATAAGGCAATTTCAGAAAGTTGTCACTTAATTACCCAAATCTTCAGTGGCAAGTTACAGTTGCTGGCCATGAGACACCCTTATTCCCTCCTTATGAGAGATGTGAAGGACACAATTTTGGCCTGCTGTTGGAGGAGGTGTTACCTCTTCTTGGCAGGAAAGCCAAATATGTGTGAGACCAAACGGCAAAAGGGAAGCCTCCTTCGAAATCCAAATGGTGGAGACACACAAGAGGGTCTTTTGTTTACTTTTCTTTTGTTTTGGTGGACAGGTTGGCATCAGGAGCATAGAATAACAGTTGCCAACCCGGTTTTTGAGTGGGCACGTATCTATGTTATGTTATGTTATGTTAACCCTTTGTTAAAGCGCAAACAGCTGCCCCAGCAACGGAGCGTCCCGGCGCTGACCTAACCAGTACCTGAGGGGAGGGAGGGAAAACCAACAGAAGACTAGATGACGGAAAAGAGATGAGTTTTGAGTTCCTTTCGAAAGGCAGTCAAATTGGTAAGGGTGCGGATGTGTAGAGGCAGGGAGTTCCAGAGTCTTGCCCCTAAGACTTTGAAGGAACAGCCGCCCATTCTACAAAGCCTGGTTCGGGGGACCGTCACGAGGTGTTGTCCCAGTGAGCGCAAGGTGCGCTGGGGAGTGTAGGGTACAAGGAACGGGCGTAGGAGTTCAGGGCAGTCTGAATTAAGAATTTTGAATGCAGTGGTAAGGGTTTTTGAAATGAATTCGGGATTCAATTGGCAGCCAATGCAGATTACGAATGGTGGCTCTGGCAGAGCACCTGCGTGGGAGGCCAACCACAGCTCTGGTGGCCGAGTTCTGAATACGTTGCAGCCGTGCTAGTTCTGCTTTATTTGCCCCCAAGAATAGAACATTGGCATAGTCCAGCCGGGCAAGGATCATGGATTGGATGATAAGTTGGCGGGTTCTGGAGTCGAAGAAACCGAGTATGAGGGATACACACCTTTCGGGTGGGCTCCCAAGCTCCACACACCGAGAATAGGTTTCTGCCATCTTGGGAGCGGCCAGAATAGTGCACTCTAAAATAGATAGATGCCACACATTGCAGGAAGTCTTAATTAGGGCAGACAGGACTTGGCAGCCCATAGGCTAGGACTCACTGTATCCCCTGAGAGCAAATTTCGGGCACAAAAGTGGTACCCCTAGGACCCAGACCTCAGATCACATCTGCACTGGGTAAAGGACCAACGAAGAATTGCTCTGCTGTTCCTTGAACCCAAAAAAGAGAGGCTGCACCAAATACAGTACTACATCTGCTGATCCTTTGGTGAGCAAAGAGAAATAAAATGAAAATCGATTTTCTATAGCGCACTTCTTCCCTGAGGCACTTATGCCGGGTGAGCGATTTAGTGAAAAAGAAGAGTTTTCAAAAGTGAAACTTTTGTAGATCAGGTTCGCGACGCATGTTGGGGGGCAGAGAATTCCAAAAGGAGACAGCATTCCAAGAGAAGGAGCGACCTCCCCATCTAGCTTGTTGAACTTTCCATGAGACTGCAAGAAAAGCTGTGCTAGAATGCAGACTTCTGGAGGGATGGTAGGGAGTCACTAAAGAACGGGTCAGAGAAGGGCCTGAGTGGCACATAGCTTTATGGCCTATGTACATCGCCTTAAATCAAATCCTGGCCTGGATTGTCAGCCAGTGGAGCTTTTTCAAAGCAGCTGACCCTGAGTGTCTCCGGGGCAACTCCAGAAGTAAGCGGGCCACACAGTTCTGAGTCACCGGTAGTTTTTTGATGGTGGTCATCGGGGCACCCAGGTACAGGGCGTTCCCGTAGTCTAGACGGGACAGGATAAGAGCCTGCACCATAATCTTACGGGCCTGAAAAGGGAGAAGGGGCAGAACTTTTCTCACCAACCTCATCAGGCCGAATTAGGTGGCGGAGAGCTTGGTAGCTTGATGATTGAAGCAGAGCGTGCTGTCCAACCACACTCCGAGACTCTTAATCTGATCTTTAGGCACCGTCAGAGTGCCCATACAGGTCGGCCAACCCAAGGCTGCTATAGGTGACGGGGACTTACCCAGGAACATCAGTTCTGTCTTGTCCCCGGTTAACTTTTGATGAGAGAATGCCTTCCAGTTGGCTACTGCTTCTAGGCAGCGGCCCAGAGTACTAGATAATCCCTCAGGTTGGTTGAAAGCAACCACCAGTTGGGAATCATCTGCATAGGTGACAATTTTGATGCCGAAAGGATGCACTAGCCCAGCCAAAGGCTCCATATAGATATTAAAAAGGGTGGGGCTCAGGGAGGATCCCTGAGGGACCCCGCAGCCAAGGGGCCATGGTTTGGATTGAGTAGCACCCTCCGAGACCTGAAAAAGCACAGTCTTCCAGGAAGGATTGCAGCCAGGTGAAAGCCAGACCTGTCACCCCAAGATGTTTTTATTGGGAGAGCAAGATGTTGTGATCCACAGTGTCGAAGGCGGCGCTGAGGTCCAGCAAAATAATTGCTGCAGTGCCGCCTTGGTCCAAATACCTCCGAGCACTCTCTGTCACTGCCAAGAGGGCTGCTTCCGTCCCCAGCTTCAGGGGGAAACCTGCCTGAGAATCATGGAGTAGATTGTTAGACTCCAGATGGTGGACCAGGATGGTATTAATATGTTTCTCAAGCAGCTTTCCCAACCATGGAAGGAGGGAGATTGGACGATAATTGGCCACGATGGAAGGATCCAAATTGGGTTTCTTCAACAATACTCTGACTTGGGCACATTTCCCTGCCAGCAGCACCTTTCCTGTGGTGATGGAGGCATTTAGAACATTCAGGATCACTGGCCGGATTACATCAGAGACTAGCATAAAATGGCGCGGAGGGACTGAATCAGTCGGAGAGCCAGATGCTACTCTCGATATTAGGATGTTCAGTAGTCCCTCGTCAAGCAGAGGGAACTCCATTAGAGGGCATTGTGTAGTCGGAGGGCTACTCTCAGTACCAAAACAAGTGGAATTACCCTGGGGCAAGGTAAAAGATAGGGAAATAAGCTGAATTTTTTTGTGGAAATATTCGGCCTGCTTGTCACAGCGATTTTGGGCCTCTCTAGGGTCAGGGTTTTTTTTAGGACGTTGATGTGAGATTTAGCAATCCTAAAAATGTCCCTAGTGTTTCCAAGCATCAAAGTTACTGTTGGCCTTGCCAGGGTCTAAGCCAGACAAAGGAGTGATAGCGGTCAGTGAGGTGGACCACTGGTTGACAGAAAGGTTCGACCATTTCCTTCCCAGCAGTGGAGCTGGACTCTGCACTACGGGGAGAGTCAAAGTTTCCCAATTCAAAGGAACAAGTAGGTGATCAGTCCATGGGAGGGGGATAGGGAGACCCACATGGAGCTTTTGGTCATTGCTGAGCACAGCATCTAAGAGATGACCCTTAATATGTGTGGGCGTAAAGCTCCTCTCCACAATTTGAACTGGACAGAAGAACCCTTGCTTGGTGATCAGTAGGGTCATCTAGGTGTATATTCAAATCTCCGAGAACTGTGAAGTTCGCTGGGAATAGTGCTAACTCAGCAAAAAGGGATGGAAGACTATCAACAAACTGGCCCATAGGTCCTGGTGGCCGGTAAAGTAACAGGCCAGAAAAGGTAACCGTGGGTGAGATTTCAAGTGCAAAGCTCATACTTTCGCAGTCGGGTACTTCCGCAGTTGATGACCAACAACGGAAACAATCCTTAAAGATTATCCCAAGTCCCCGCCTCTGCCAGTCTTCCGATCTGCTCTGTGTAGTGAGTACCCTGGCTGTAAAATCTGTGTAATGGCTGGGTCAGCCTCATCCCACAACCATGTTTCAGATAGAAAAAGAGCATCGGGATTAAAATTTTCCAAAAGAAGTGACAGTTCATCAGAATGCTTGACGAGGGAACAGCAATTCAGAAGAAACATTTTTATTGGTGGCCGGGACCCCTGGGCTGCCTTAATGTGAGGTTTGAGTTTGTAATCACAGTGGGAGCAGTTTGAAAGATTGTTAGCCGGACACATGGATTGAAGACACATATTATCAGGGGCCGCCCTTAGATTCCACAGTGTCTGTGAATTATAGCTATAGCAGATGGTCTTAATTTTGTCAAGATGACCAGGAATCCTGGCCCCTGGTCCCAGCCGGGCTCATGAGGTGGTGACTAAATAGTCTAGGGTGCTTCAGAACTAGAGCGCTACTCCATCGGAAGTGTGAATCTGCTCCCGAAGGCCCTCCGCACAAACGGCAATAGCCACGACGGACCGGGGCCTGGAAGAGTAGGCAGGTAAGAATGGTCCGAAAATATTTTAAAATGTGGAGATTATTAAAAAAAGTTACAGCCGTAGCAAATTCACAATCACACAATCACACAGCAACTGGCAGTGTCTCTCAGCTGAGAATCACAGCGTCCGCTGCTCGTGCGCATGAGGTGGTGACTAAATAGTCTAGGGTGCTCCAGAACTAGAGTGCTACCCCACCGGAAGTGTGAATCTGCTACCGAAGGCCCTCCGCACAAACGGCAATAGCAGCGACGGACCGGGCCGGGAAGAGTAGGAAGGTAGGATTGTTCACAAAATACTTTAAAATGTGGCGATTAATAAAAACAGTTACCGCAGTAGCAAGCTCACAATCACACAATCACACAGCAACTGGCAGTGTCTCTAAGCCGAGAATCACCACGTCCACTGTGCCTGTGGTGCCCGGCTCCAGAAAAATCATCCACGAACCCAGGCAACTCCATGAGTCAGTTGGCTCTCTTCCTGTTATAGATCCTGGGTCTTAAAACCTGAAAAAGCTGTTGGCGAGTTGGTAGAACAATTACTTGATTGCAGCTGACCGCTCAAAACAACCAGGGAGACTAAGACCTGACACTCAAATGTTGTACCTGAGTCTGCTGGACATCGAGAGAGTCGTTGGGGTTCAGTTTGGTCATTCAAGATGAACACTAGCCTCGGTTAAAGGAACAGCTAGTTTTACTGTGATGGGAGGCATGTAGAGCAGTGGCAACTGGTTTTTGACTGGACTTCACCTGGACTTTGAGGAACATTGACCTCTGTGGCCACACTTACCCACTGTGTTCATGGACCGAGGGGTGGTCCTAGGAAGAACCCCATTGACAGGATCAGTATGCACAGCATAATCAGCATCTTCAACATCCTGTATGCCTTGCTTCAGGACCACTCCATGCATTGAGGTAACTGTTCTGCTAAGTATTATTGGCCCCTGAGATTTGCTCCCTACTGGGATGGTTGCCAAAAGTTGGCTGGAGTAAAGGAACTCAACTTTACAAAAGGTTTTCAAAGTTTTAAAGCAACAGCTACCTTCAGTAGTTGCCAATGCTTTCTTGCGATTGTTGTGCAAAGGCAGTGATTTACGATTTGTTTATTAATTTATACCTCAGAAAGCAGCCAGTGGATTTTATTCATTTTGGTGTCTAACAATTCATAAAAATAAGATCTGTATTTAAAAATGTATGTTGAATTTCCTTTGTGTTACAGTTTCTTCTTATTTGATTGCTTTGATATGTCTACATTCTTTGCTCTTGTTCCTTTGATAAAACTAGACTGCTTGAAGCTACAGCTACCCAGGGTTTAGCTAAGGTTTTAAAAAGGAGCCTGCCTGGACCCATTCATGGTTTGTAAGTTTATTACCCTGTGAGGTTCACAACCACACCATACATTAAACCACATTTCCCCACATACTAGTATATGAAATAATTCATCCTCCAATTGGTGTCATCAAAAGTGGTGTTTTAAGCTGGTATGTATATTTTACTCAGCAATTATGGATAAGAAAATTGTGTATAATCTTAAACTGGGTACAATGTAATCTTGTATTACTTGCCACAGTTTTATAGTATACTAGTGTTTCATCCTATGCATTATGCTTTGAAAAGCAAGGTAATGCTCCATATTATGAATATCTTTAGGGGCAGCATCTAGGTGTTTTGTATATAGCAGACATTAACTCCCCTTTGTGACCTCAAAAAGGTCTGCCAGTTTAGTTGATTAGGGTGGGCTTCCCTCCCATGTACAGTGTGCAGCCTGTGTCATGCTAGTTTAGAACAGTACTTGATCAGACCCTATTGCAAAATTAGTTCTAGTTTCTTCAAAGGTCACAAACCTGTCCCCATCATACAGCGCAAATAATACACAACACCCATGCTGATACCATCCTGCCATTCCAGCCCCACCTCACAGTTTGTAGAAATGGGGCAGACCCAAAGCTTGGCTGTAGCAAGACGTGGGACACTTTTCAGTTTGATTGAGGCAGTCTGAAATGGCAAGACATTGTAGGTAAATGTTGCAGGGTTTGTTGAGCAGTGTTTGGCAGCCATCTTGAGAATTTTGGATTCTTTGGAAATGCTTCAGCCGAATTTGATGTAGAAAGCACATTATTACCACGTTTTGCATACTGAATGGTAAGGCTTCCATTGTAGACGGGACGATTAAATTGGTGCATTGGAAGGAAGTATTGCGCATGCTCACAAGTTACTCTGTGCAACTCCAGCAGTGCCACATTGGGTATTTGTGATGTGGTAGTAAACATGTCTTAGAGGTGATAGGCACACAAGCAGGGCACAAGTCCTAAAAAAAGAAGTGGGGTGACGCTGACATCATGACAGGAAGTGACATCATGAAAGGTGGCTTGCACCATCAGACTCATTGCCTCCCCTCGCTCACCCCTTAGATGCGATTGCATCAGAGAAGCCAGCGCATGAGCAGTGTTCTGGATGGGCTCCGATCTCGCCCCAGAGAGGCCAAATAGTGAATGTGTCGCTCCGTTTAGTCCAGTTATCGAGCTCTGGTAAAATAAGTGGGGGAACGCAGTCCACCCACGCAGCCCCTAGACTCGATCCCTGCACACAAGGTAAACTTCGACCAAGGTACAGTTGACCGTAATTAACTATGTTGGTATGCACACACATACAGAAGTAATAGTGCATACGTTTGTGATCTATTAGTGTTGTGTGCTGACCCAGGGGTGTAACACAGGCCCCCGCAGCCCATGCGGTGCGGGGGGGCCCCTAGCTCCAAGAGGCCCCCTCGGCACTGAACTCTGGCCGGGAGAGCTCCTGATTGAGCCCGGAGGGGGCCCCCTAAGTACTGTGCAGGGAGGCCCCCTCACTTTTTGTTATGCCAGTGTGTGACTCAGATCTCACTGGTGACTGACAGATCATTAAGCTTTTGATCTATCATCATTGTGTGTTACCTAGATCATATTCAGTGACTGACACAACATTTAGCTTCTGAAGGATACATGTATGTGTGCTGACTCGAGGCATACCCAGTGACGGTCAACACATTTTCTGGGCAAATATGCAGAGTTTGTAAAGCGAGGAGCAAATGACACCAACTGATTCAATTACAAAACAAAAATCAAAACTTAGTTGTTTTCGGGCCTCCTTCAAGGAGTGGCATACCATTTTGGGATGGCACAGAACATATTTTAGGGCAAATTATGGTCATTTATGTCAAATAGGGGTATGTAGTTAAAGAAATGTTATTACTAAAAGTGTTCATCTGCTGTGAGTAAGTTATTGTTATTAAAAATGTTACATTTTTCTGCATTATCATTTTTCCTACTCAGACCTGGAGAACCACAAATACAGTGGTCGAAAAAAGGTATGTTTGTTTATGTCCAAACAATATGACAGTGGATAATAAAATGGTTCTATTGGTACATTGTCCAGAGGTGGAAGGCCACGAAGTACTGGAAGATTTACCAGAGTTGAATACAGAGGAGGTTTGTGGTTTAAATTAATTCTACATTTGTGTAAAAAAGTTCAGTTCTATCTATATATATATAAAAACGAATGTATGTCTGTCTGTTTGTCCTTTATGCATTACTACATCATTCATCCGATCGGCATGAAACTTTGGAAATTTGTTGAGTACACTCCTGCGAAGGTTTCTGGCAAAAAATGAATAAATTAAAAAAAAAAAAAAAAATTGTTAAAAGTTGTTGAGTAAACTCCCGCAAAGGTTTCTGCCAAAAAAAAAGAATTTGTTAAATATCAGACCCCAGGGCCCTCATAATCTTTTCAATACTGAATGTTTACAGTTTCCGGTGAGACTCGCTTTTCCAATGACCATCAACAAAGCACAAGGACAATCGCTGCAAGTGTGTGGACTAGATTTGGAGAATCTGTGCTTCTCAGATGGACAACTGTATGTGGCCTGCTCATGCGTCGGAAAACCTTCTGATTTATTTGTGTACGCACCAGACGGAAAAACAAAAAATACTGTGTATCCACAAGCACTCGAATAAATAAACAGAATTAAAACACTTTAAAATGTTTTCAATAGTAAAATGAATAAGTTTCAATGAAAATGACACAATGTAAATTGAATGTTATCATAACAAGTTTACTTAAATTCCCTTTCTTCTGAGATCGCAGCAACGTGCGACGGGTACGCTAGTTAGTTTATAAAAAATAAGCACCTGCTTGGAGCATTACCATTTTATAAGAGTGCTGGGAGAGAATAAAAGTCTGGAGGAGTTTGTTACAAATCTTCAAAAACCAGCTGGAAGTTGTAAATTTGGTAGACTGTGTGAAGACCATATAAGTGATCAATTGCTTCCAAGTGTAAGGGAGAGAGGTTAAGTAAGGAATTTTGACCAAAAGATGAGCCAAATTTGCACAAAGTATTAATGACAACTAAAAGAGTGGATCGCTTCAATCGTAGGAGCTAAAGTGGAATTCAAGTGTGAATGCGCAGACACAAGTTAGTGATTTGAAAGGTGTGAAAGAAAAGGAAGTATAAAGAATGATGGGAGAATTAAGGGAACATACAATTAGTGTGTACAGAAAGAGCATATGGCCAGTTTCAGTGATTGCCCTGCCCAAGAAAGTATTTGTAACAAAGGTAGAAAAAGGTAATTTTATGAAGTGTTGCAAGTAATTAATAAATGTCAAAAAGACATATGAAAGTTGTTGTGAAGTTATTTTATAATTGTGTAGCAACATGGGCAACCTATTTGAAGCCATAATTATAGAGGGTATGAAGGTGAGAATGTTCTTCGCCTCATGTTCAAGATTGACAGTAATGTCTTAGGAAAACTACCAATGTTTGGATGGAGAACCTAATATTCTGAAAATATTTGATGTAAACCAAGAGGTTATGGTGGATAGGAAATCCCTATGTGGGGTTACTTTTAAGGTAAAGTAGAGTTTAGAAAAAATAAGTTATTGCAAAATGTATGTTTTTGAAAGGGTGATGATATATTGCGATTACTGAAGCAAAAGGAAGAATTCCTTTGTCCAAGTTGGAAGACTTGAGTGATGAGAATCATTAAGAAAGCAAAGGAAGAAGCAGGAGGGTTAGGAAAACTCCGAACCCCAAATAACTGAAAGAAAATGTTCAAAACATAGAAAAGAAGAAGAACAATTAGTTTTTATTGCATGCATTACATTGTTCTAAATGTAGTCTACTGGTATCTCTGTTTTGGGGGTAAAAAAAACAAAAAGGGGAAGAAGTATAATGTTGTGGAATGTTAAAGAATGTGATGTAATGGAATGTGGAGGAAATTTTCTATGTGGAGCCAGTTGATGAGAAAGCTGGTGGATGAGGTCTGTTTGGAAAAAAGCACTGACATATCGATCCATATGCTTAGCCATTGGAGGGCTGTACCATTTCACACTATGCTTTCAAGGATAATGTTCTGTGCACAATTTAAGTCATTTACTGTACTTCATCCACAGTCAACACTCCATGTTTGTGTCTAAAAATGGCTTTAACAAGACAAATGGACACCCCTGAGCAGCCAGGTTCTCTGGCCTATCCTCCAAGCACAGGGCCACAGCCCAGAATACATATTCTGTCGCCAATGTATTTGCATACACTTTGGAGAGAGCGAATGATAATAGGATAGTGCAGTGGTGGCTGGTGACATTTGTAAGTGGTAAGGCGTAAAATAATTGCCGGTACTGCACTATGGCGAGCGTGTGTAGCATGCGAGCCTGAACAATTTAAGGGGGGTTGCGTGGGCTCTCCCCCGAGAGCATTTTGAAAAAAAGAGTGGACAAATGGTGCATCTTCAAGCAAACTTGAGCAAGCAAGAAGGTTAATGAAGCAATACAATTGAAATATTTATCATTTAAGAAATTGCCAATTTTTGAGTTATAGAGGACAATCTTTGCGTATTTTACCAGCAGAGTGCCCGCGCTTTTATTAACTGGCTTGTCAGCACTAAAACGAGTTTCTTCCCATAACCGCTTTTAAATAAAGTATGTTCAGTCTGTTCTTGTTTTCCTTGAGAGATCCCTCAGTGTTCTGGTCTGTTTTAATGCTATTTCTAAACCGTTTTAATATGCAAAGCGAGAGTTCCCCAATATTTATCTTATTTCATGATTATAACTGTTTTATTCAATTCACAGTAAAGGGTCACTCAAAGTCTTACACATATGGCCTTAAAATGTCACAGATAAGCAAAACCAATCACTGGAAATGTCACACATAAGCAAACTGTAAAGTTGGCAACTATGAGAAGGCAAGGGGGGCTTCAAGAGAAAGAAGGAGAGAAAGAGAGAGGGTAGGGAGAAGATCATTGGACTGAAAGGGAATGAATGTATGAAGAGAGAGAGAGAGGTAATTTGAAGGTCATTGATATGTTTTTCCCTCTCACAGAGGGCACTGGTCCATTACCATTCTTCACAGTGTTCTTGATATGTTTGATCATGTCTAAGATTGGATCCAGAGTGATCCCCAGTGATTTAACTGAGTCGGCTGGGGTAAGCTGGCAGTTGAGAGCGTCGATAGATTTAAGCCATTCTGTGATTTGGGGAGTCTGTTCTTTATTAGATATGAGAAAGATTTCCGTCTTACCTTTGTTGAGTTTCAGGTGGTTGAGGGATAGCCAGCATTGAACTTCTTTTATGGTGTTGTTTAGTCTCTGAATATCGCCGATTGAGGAAGTTTCTAGATAGATCTGGGTATCATCCGCATAGAGTTGGAAGGGAATATTGGCTTTTTTGAGTATGTTGGTGAGAGGCTCAATGTAAATGTTGAATAGTTGTGGGGAGAGTACAGAACCTTGAGGAACACCCCTGTTAATGGGGAGTGGGCCAGACATGGAGTTTTTTATTTTTATTCGTTGAGTGAGGTTTTGCAGGAAGGAGAAGAACCATTGCAAGACAACCTCATCAGCTCCGACTCTTTCTTGAAGACCCTTGGTGAGTAGTTTGTGGTCAACCGTGTCGAAGGCTGCCGATAGTTCTAGGAGTATGAGTATGCTGCATTGCTTTGTGTCTAGAGATTTGTATATATCATCAATGACAGTCAGGATCGCTGTCTCTGTACTGCAACCTTTTCTGAAGCCCGGTTGATGAGTGTCTAGTAGGTTATTGCTGTCAATGTGCTGGCTGAGTTGGAGGAGAACACACTTTTCCAGTATTTTTGCTCGGAACGGGAGATTGGAGACAGGTCTGAAGTTATTGAGGTCGTCACATCCTGAAAATTACCAAGCCTACACATGAAGCTTATAGCAACATAGGGAGGGAGGAATGGGAGCTCATCTGGCAAGGAAGACAATACTCGGAGTAATGAAGATTACCAGTAAGTAATCGGGACATTGCCTCCTCATAAGTCTTCCACGTCACATGATTAACAAAGAGAGCACATACCCAAGCCAAGCGGCTTCATGGTAACTCACAAGAAACCAACCGAAAAGAAGGAGATGCCAAAGAAGGGTGGCAAACCCACAAAAAAACACAGGTGAGTGGAAGAAACCACCCAAGAGACAGGCAACCACGAGCAGGAAGAACAAGACCGGGACAGCGAGACACCGTGAGGGCCGTAAATTTGGACCCCGGAGGCCAGGCAGAAAGCAAGCCCCAACCAACAACAGAAGGTGGACAGAGAAGGCACAGGAACAGACTGTATGGAGCCAAAAGCAACAACAAACAGGCCCCAGAACAGAAAGCAGCAAGTCGCTACAAACACACCAAGCCTGCCCAAATGACAGCCAAAAGAGAGAGGGGAGCAAAAGCCCAGACTCCGGAACCGAAGAAACAGAGGGCATCCCCACCACAGTGACCCAACAAAAAGCCACAGCAGTAAAGAGACGCAGTCCGACCAAAATACAGCAATACTGCACAGTGGACCACCAACAATGAGAGAGCCAAATCTACCCCAAAAACAACAACAGAGGGAAAGAAGGAAACAAAAACCTCCATGCCTGGTGGCAACCGAGGACTGAAGCAGCAGAACCAGATGCAAGCAAAACAGACTGGCAGGAGTTGCAAGAACGGATTTAGGTGCAGACAGGAACCCAGCACGCCAACCGAGCAACCAAAAAGGAAGGTCACCAAAATCCCAACAGCAAGGAGTGAAACAGACGGGACACGGACCCCAGTTGCACAAAGGACCCCACAGGAAGTGTGAGCGACACCAGTGAGAGAACCCAGGCAGGCGCAAGGCAAAACAGACCCAGGAATCTGCAGGAAATGACTCTGAAATGGTTCAGCCACCAAGGAAACCCAACCGTCCAACAGCGAAAAGCGGAAAGCCCCAATGGCTGCCCACAGAGCCCGAAGAGTGGAAGGGACCAGGTCCAAGGCCAAGCCACCAGAAAGGAGTGAGTACGCACACCAGGAGCCACCATGCACAAGAAAGTACACAGAACTCGGTAGGGAGGGGAAGGCAGCACAAATGATCGAGACCGCCCCGTTCAGGGGCCAAGCAAACCGCCCCTGTAACCCACCACATGCAGGAAGTGAACCACTGAAGCGGGCAACCAGATGGCCATACAGCCAGCCAACAACCAGGCCCGACCCAGCCGAACAACGAGGAGCCGACAGGAACAGGAGCGGACAGGGAGGTAAGGCCACAGGCAGAAACACACCAAAGGCAAGAAGGACAGAAGAGCCGGCCGAAACGAGCCCGAGCAACGTAAACACCTCCAGGGAGCAAAACTGAGCCAGCAAGCCCCAGTACCCTAAAACCAGGGACAAAGAAGAATGCAAATGCAGCACAGGAAGCGCAGGTAAAGAAAGGAAATGAGGAAATAAAGCATCCACCACCCTGACTGAGGAAGGCCATAACTCAACCCAGCCAAACAGAAGGCCAACAGAACCAACAAAAGCACAAGCTCCGATGCTATGGGATGCAGGAGACAAGGCTCAGATTGTAGTGACAGAACCAACTTGCCCACCCAAAATGCTGACCGACAAATAACACACACGGATCTGCAACGGAGAATGCAAACGTAAAGGGCGAACACAAAAAACAGACAACAGTACCGTCCAGAAGAAAACCAACACCAGCAACCTGGAAGGAGGGCAAACACAAGCAACAACAGGCATCCAAAAACCCAAAAGCAACCAGAAGGCGCAACAAGCGGGCGAGAGTCTGAGGAAACCACTGGCCTGTGAACAACAAAAGGCGGACAACCACAGGAGTAAAAAGCCGAAACCACACAACATATTTCAACCATTGAAACACCAGGCCTAGAAGCCAGAACCCATTACGGAAGTGCCAGAGACCGGAACCGGTGTAGACACCATCGCTAGTCCACAGGGACACCTCCTCATCCCTCGAACAGACACACATACGCACAAAAGAACAGGAAGAAAGCATCTACCACCCAGACAGATTAAAGGCAACCCCACAAGAGACAAAGGGGGTAGTCCATAGCTCCATCAAAATCAAAAGGGCAAAGGAGAGGACAACAACACCTGCCGCCCAGTCAGAATGTAATCATTTGGCGAGGAAGGCTTACAAGGAGGTAATCAGATGGAGGTAATCAGATGTCCATTGCAGCTTGAGCGCAAACCTTGTCAAGCACCCATTTGAAACTCCTGCTCTCTGTTAACAACAAACAAACTCCAGTCTCCCTGGAAACTCCCCAAACCACAGAAGTAGTAAATTACTCTGTCACTCAGAAAATCCCTAGGAGAAAAGGTGGAATGGGAATGAGAGAAGAGAAATACAGAATCTTCCGTTCTAGCGCGAATCCTCTGTCGTTACTGGCTGCTTGCAATTATTCTAGGGATTCTTCTTTCAGATACTGGAAGATTTCTGTTGTGCGTCTATATAAGAAATATACAATGATATCAATAAAAACCTTTGACACATGAATACTTGACACCTAACAGATTACAAGATTAAGTTATTTTCAATACCTATAAAACATTCTAGAATTCCTAAGGAACTTCTCTCTGGAATTATGGTTTAGTAAATGGTCTGCGTTACCATCCTGTAAACAGACAGAAAATAACAATATTCCAGAGTTCAGGTAACCACACATTAATAATACAATAATCATGGTATTTGATTTTTCTTCTTTTTCACCATAAGAATATCTGTAAAATATATATACATTTAATTGTGTTCAGGATAATTATTGTTGCTTTTATCAGATTAATTTATGTATTTATACAGTGAATGTGTAAGTTCTCTGGGATTACCCCACCACAGGTTTTAAATCAACGTGTTTTCTATGTCTATTAATACAAACCACTGCCTTAATGTTGCGACAGCCAATGAAATGCACTGTTTTCCCTGCACTTGCACTTTAAATACTGCCCACTTCTCTCATTGCGTCATGTGACCAAGGCCTCTTGGCAGGCCGAAACGTTATGCTGACGAGGTGTGCCAAATAAAAAACTCACCTGCATCCTGGGTCTTCTGTTCCTTCTTCCTTGTTGCGTTTCCTGATTTGAGGGCGTGCTGTCGGTTGGAACTAACAGGCATCTACACAGCGGGTTAAGTGCTTCTCCAGTCTTAAAAGATCCCTTCCTCGAAGAGTGGCGGAGCAGCAGGAAGCCCTGACCTCCGATTACCTGGAAGTCGTTTATTTTTCCCATTGGGGAGAGACTGCTCTAGCCCCTGGACACTGAAGACTATTGTCGCACCTGAGATCGGGTCCGGTACGGTGGGACGGCTGTCTAGAGAGCCCGCTGCAGAGTGGTGACGTAAGGATCGTTCCGGTGGGGAAGTTTTGCATATACGGTGGCTTAAGGCTATTGTTGCTGGATCCCCGTATTGAGTGAGAACGCATTTGCATTGTATGACTGGCAAACACGATGTCGGCAGACGCACGAAGAGGGAGAGAGGTGGCGGCTCTCGAAGCATTCGACGACTCCCCGGCTGGGGGGTCGAAGGTGAACACTTGCCGAGGAACCAGGCGCAACGGGAGGTTCCAGCATCCGTGAAAAGTTCAAACTCCTTGAAAAGCTCCTCAAACGCGAACAGTTTAAGTGGTGGGAGCATCGCTCCCTGAGCAGATATCTTGAAGTAAATTGCATTCCTCGGGGGCTACGAGTCATGCTGGCCCCCAGTTACGAACACCCGGATCCAGAAATGCTCTGGGAGTGGGCAAAATGCAATTTGGACTCGTCTCGGTGATTGGTGGAAATCCTGGTGCGTTATGCAGAGAGTGACCGGGTCAAAATTCAACAACAAATTGACGAGGTAAATGCAGAAATCGACAGCATGAGTGCAGACAATACGGATACTGTTTCAGTTTGTAAAAAATACAGAGAGGTAATGTTGTTGAGAGTGCAGAAGGAGGAAGATGTAATCAGGAAAAGGAAAACGTACAAGTTCCAGCGAGGAAAGACCGATTACATGGAGGGGCGCATCTTTACATTTGCGCGGAAATACGACGCCATAAAAGCTACAAAACCGCGTATTACCCCTAATACCTCACTAGTGGTTGCACCATCTCGAGTGAAATCACCTGACAACTCAACCATCACAGATCTCAGTTCAAACATAGATAGTGGTTCTGAGTCTGACGCATCCAGAGGGGCGCCGCGGTTGGGGTTTACTCGGTATACCCTGGCTCAAGAACTAGACTGTATTCGCCAGGACAGATGGGATACACTGCGCCCCAGAATCCTACCACAAGCAAAAGCGCTAACACCAAGCGACAAGAGAGGCTGAAATCCAACACAAGGCGCAAAACCAAAGAAAAGGAACTACAACAAACGGTGGAACAACAACAAAAAGAAGTAAGCAACTTGTCTAATATACTTGACAATGGTCTGTCTGTGATTAATCTCACATCTGCTGTTCTTACTGAATCAGAGATTCGAACACTCCGACACTCCGGATCACCGACCGACCCCTGCCCTCACCACGTCTTCAACAAAGCCGACGCTGTCATCGCACCCCACCTGCGAGACATCATCAACACATCCCTCGACACCACCATCTTCCCCGAGAGCTGGAAACACGCCGAACTCAGCGCCCTACTCAAGAAACCAACAGCGGACCCCACCGACCTCAAGAATTACCGCCCCATCTCGCTCCTCCCGTTTCCAGCCAAAGTCATCGAGAAGACCGTCAACAAGCAGATGGCCGCTTTCCTCGAGACGAACGGATCCCTCGACCCCTCACAGTCCGGCTTCCGAGCCAACCACAGCACCGAGACCGCCCTCATCGCCGCCACCGACGACATCCGAGCCCTGATGGACAATGGAGAAACAGCGGCCCTCATCCTCCTAGACCTCTCCGCGGCATTCGACACGGTCTGCCACCGCACCCTAGTACGGCGCCTCAGCAACGTCGGAATCCAGGACAAGGCGCTGGAGTGGATCACCTCCTTCCTCGACGGGAGAACACAGAGAGTCCGCCTACCACCGTACAAGTCAGAGGCCACCGAAGTCATCTGCGGCGTCCCCCAAGGATCATCTCTGAGCCCCACCCTCTTCAACGTCTACATGAGCCCCCTCGCGGCCATCGTACGCAAACACAACCTCAGCATAATCTCCTACGCCGACGACACCCAGCTGATCCTCTCCCTGACCAACGACCCCGCCGCCGCCAGAGCCAACCTGCACGAAGGGATGAAAGAGGTAGCCGAGTGGATGACGACCAGCCGCCTGAAACTGAACTCGGACAAGACGGAGGTCCTCATCCTGGGCTCCTCTCCCTCCGCCTGGGACGACTCCTGGTGGCCTCCCGCCCTGGGCACCGCACCCAAACCGACAGACCATGCACGCAACCTGGGCTTCATCCTGGACTCCTCCCTCTCCATGACCAGGCAAGTCAACAACGTCTCCTCGGCATGCTTCAACATCCTACGCATGCTACGGAAGATCTTCTGGTGGATCCCCACCGAGACCAGGAAGACCGTCACCCAGGCCCTCGTCACCAGCCGACTGGACTACGGCAACGCCCTCTACGCCGGGACCACCGCCAAGCTCCAGAAGAGACTCCAGCGGATCCAGAACGCCTCAGCCAGACTCATCCTCGACATCCCACGAACCAGCCACATCTCCGGACATCTGCGAGACCTTCACTGGCTCCCCGTCAACAAAAGAATCACCTTCCGCCTCCTCACCCACGCACACAAAGCCCTACACGACCAAGGCCCGAGCTACCTCAACAGCCGAGTCAACTTCTACGCTCCCAAACGCCACCTCCGATCAGCCAACCACGCCCTCGCCGCCGTCCCCCGCATCCGAAGAGCGACTACAGGAGGAAGGTCCTTCTCCCACCTGGCCGCCAAGACCTGGAACTCCCTCCCGACCGACCTGCGCCTGACCCAAGACCACCTCTCCTTCAGGAAGAAGCTGAAGACCTGGCTGTTCGAGCAGTAGCGGCTCCCCCCCCCCCCAGCGCCTTGAGACCCCACGGGTATGTAGCGCGCTTTATAAGTGTCACTGATTGATTGATTGAACTTTGTCGATGGGCTTATCCTTTAGCCCATCGAGTGACTTTAACTACGCAAAGACAAGAATAGACCTTTTTAAATTCACTCGTAAGTTAAAGTTGCAGAAACATTTTGTTAACAGTAAGTCACGTAATACAGCAGGGAGAATAGATGTTACGCCAACAGCTTTGAGGCTTGCTGTGAATGATGTTCCTTTAATGCAAGATTTGGAGGCTTGAGACTGGAACAGGCTTCTTCACAAAGTACACAGGTGGAGCCAATTACCAACATGGGTAGATTAACTAAATTCAAACCACGTTCCACATTCACACCTCTCATGGCATATGATAACATTGACATTTTTCACGATGCGACCATTAAAGAAGTTAAGACTTTGTATGCAAAAACATTGAAGATCAAGCAATACAATCACAGGTGCAACAATGAGTACTATAAGCTGGTTAAAAAGATCCAAAAAGATGGCAACATGATAGTCAGACAGTCTGACAAAGGCGGCAACGTCGTGCTCTGGCCTAGACACCTATATATGGAGGAAGCGCTCCTGCAACTAAATGATTCAAACTGCTATAAGCACTGTGATGTAGGGGTGGTGAAAAAAGCACAATCTGACTTTTATTCAATGTTGATGGGTTGGCGTTCATCTGGACTAATCAGCATGGATGAGTTCAAATTTCTAACGACCACCCCATCACCCCTGTGATATATCTCATCCCCAAAGTGCACAAAAATGCCGACAAACCCCCTGGAAGACCTATTATTTCGGCATGTGGAGGGTTGCTAGAATACACCACGGCCTATATTGACTCATTCTTACAAGAATATGTCACTGTACTCCCATCATACATCCAAGATTCAAGTGATTTTTTGAGAAAAATTAATGATGTTGAATGGGACAACGATTACTGGTTATTAACACTTGATGTAGCATCACTGTACACCAGTATTGTGCATGCAGACGGAATGAGAGCCGTTGCATTTTATCTGGGCCAGCGGCTGATTGATCTGTCTATGACCACTTTCTGCCTAAACCATAACTATTTCATGTTCCTCAACCAATACTACCAGCAGGTCAGGGATGTCGCCATGGGGGCCTGTTTCTCTCCCAGTTATGCCTGTTTGCACATGGGCTACTGGGAGAGACAGGTCCTCTATGGTAATCACTGTGACATCTGCAATAGCCACATCATACGATGGTATAGGTACATCGATGATATCCTTTTGATGTGGCGAGGTTCACATGAAGAGGCAGTTAATTTCGTTGAAACCCTGAATTGCAATGTCTTTAACTTGGTGTTTACATCACACATCAGTCAGTCTCAGGCACATTTTTTGGACATCACGATCGAAATCAATGAGGACAGGTTGGAAACAAATTTGTACAGAAAACCCACTGCGGGCAACACTGTACTACATGCTGATAGCCATCATCCCCTGCATCTGATTAGAAGCATCCCCTATGGGGAAATGCTCAGGATCAGGCGGGTTTGCAGCACAAACGATCAGTGCAAACTAGCACAGGCAGCGAGTAAACAGAGGTTCCTGGCTAGAGGGTATAAAGAGAATATAATAGATACAGCTATCAATAAGGCAAATGCATTGTCCCGTGATGACGCTCTGGTCCACAAGAAAGCTCAGAGATCCAAAGATACCAAGACACACCAACCAACGAGACTCATTTGGACCTACAATAGGCAACATGGGGCACTAAGGAAAATAGTGAACAAACACTGGAATTTAATCCGGTTTGATCCAGTGATTGGTGAACACATGCCTAGCAAACCGGCGATCACATTCAGGAAGGCTTATTCCATGCAGGATGCCTTAGTGAAATCGAGTCCGGAGGTGATCTCCCTTAAAAACTGGATGGCTACCAGTAAGGGATTTAGAAAATGTTCCAGCTGCAAGGCATGCACGCATGGAATCAGTAAAACTGAATTCATGACTGCATTTTCCCCGGTGCCCCGGAAAATCAATAAACAACTTACGTGCAAGAGTGAGTATATGGTCTATGTGCTGGAGTGTCCGTGTGGCCTGCAATATATTGGTAGCACCAAGTTGCAGGTCCACAAAAGGATACTCCAGCACATAAGGGCAATCAACACCAACGATGCCACATACCCTGTTGCCAGGCACTTTAAGGAGTGCCACAATAACAACAGTGGACTCCTTAGGTATTATGCCATTGATACTGTGGGTCCTTTGAGAAGAGGAGGTAACAGGGAGGGTATCCTAAGAGCGTTAGAAACAAGATATATTTTAGAAATGGAAAGTAAGACCCCACGGGACCTTAATTCCACAGAAGATTTCTATACTTGTCTCTAACAACTAGGATTGTTTAGTTTTCTATCCAAATGTGCCGTTATCTATTAGAGAGATATTCTGATATTTGTTTAATATACATATATATAATTTTTTTCCACTGGACCAACTCTATATGCATTACCAGCTAGGTTGGCCAGTGGGGTAAAGAAAGAAGTCGCCCGTGAGGTTTCTGCGTTTTGTTTATCACCTTGAGTATTTGCTGTAGATTATGAGTAACCTACATGAAACATATTGCATTACTCGCTTTTTATGATTATATGAAATTCTGAAAAAAAGTATTTTTTTGTTTTCTCTCACATATTCACACATAATTGGCTGTCCTTGAAAAAGCTTGATGTTAAATATAAGTGTGGTGGTACTGCTGTTGGAAAACTAAAGCAGAACAAAAATTGACTAAAAGGAAAAAGGTTGGCCGGAATTGAGAATTCTACGATCTACATGTCGTTCACTCAAATTACAAAATCAAATGCTAATGGACTTTTGTATTTAAACATAATATTTCATGTCTGTCTTAAAATAATCCGAAATAATTTTTAACAAAAATTATTTATTAGCTTTCATCCAAGTATTTTACATTTAATTGTGTTCAGGATAATTATTGTTGCTTTTATCGGATTAATTTATGTATTTATACAGTGAATGTTGTAAATTCTCGGGGATTACCTCACCACGGGATTTAAATCAAAGTGTTTTCTATGTCTATTAATACAAACCACTGCCTTAATGTTGCGACAGCCAATGAAATGCACTGTTTTCCCTGCACTTGCCCTTTAAATACTGCCCACTTCTCTCATTGCCTCATGTGACCAAGGCCTCTTGGCAGGCCGAAACGTTATGCTGACGAAGTGTGCCAAATAAAAAACTACCTGCTTCCTGGGTCTTCTGTTCCTTCTTCCTTGTTGCGTTTCCTGATTTGAGGGTGTGCTGTCGATTGGAACTAACAGGTATATATATATATGTGACCAAGAGCCCGTGAGCTCGAAACGCGTCTTGTTTATGCCCTGAAATAAACAACTTTTCCAGTACCTGGTGATGTGGCTCGTCATCCTTTTCCTGATTCGAAAGGAATCCGTGGATAGATATATATATATATATATATATATATATATATATATATATATATATATATATATATACTAGCAGCCCGTCCCGACGTTGTCCGGGGGAGAAAAGTAATGTGTGAAAAAATATTATGAAGCTTTTAATATTTCTCGGTACTGCCCCCTGTTGAATGTGCCTATTTATTTTCCCTGTCTGCCCCCTGTGCAGGCCCTTGCAGATGTAAATGTGCCTTGTTGTATGTGCCTTTGTATTTTCCCTGGATGCCCCCTGTTGAATGTGCCTATTTATTTTCCCTGTCTGCCCCCTGTGCAGGCCCTTGCAAATGTAACTGTTGGTTGGTTGCCCCCTGTTCAATGTGCTTTTTTTTTTCCTGGCTGCCCTCTGTGCAGGCCCTTGCAACAGCTTTATACGGCCTCGTTGTGGAATGTAAAAGAGGCTTGTGGAATTGAGCGTTTGGATGTTCCCCTGGCCTCTGAGTTTTTTTTGTGTTAAAGTAGTGCTGATTTATTTATTATCGCGTTCGTGGCCCTGCCAGCAATGTTTACAGGGAGTGTTCTGAGTATGTTTTTTTAGCTTCCCCCTTGCAAGAACGTTAGACGGTAGTAAAGCGTCGTGAATTAACGTGCAATGAGACTTGTTCTTTTCCTGAATATTTCCCTGGCCGCCCCCTGTGAAGCACCTTCCATCAACAGTGCGCGAGTCCGGTAATGGCTTTTAATGAGCGTAGATTATGCCTCGTTGTAGAATGTGAAAGCAAAGCTGCCAAGGTTTCAGATTGCCATGTGTGACATTTTCATAATTTCAGTGTAATTATGAGTGACATTTCAACGACTATGACACTTTCTTGCGGACAAAATTAAGCAATGAAGACGATCAACACATGTAAATATCAGAAATAACACCACAAAGAGTGTTCCAATCAAAACATGTCAGTCTTTTGAATAAACTACTACGGCAACTATATCTCACAATGCAAGCTTTCCTCTGTGTGTGACCACGACGCTCTCGCTCTATCTATTCCTCTCCTCTGTCTCTTTTTATCCCTCTCCTCTCTCACACGCTCTCTATCCCTCTCCTGCCTTTATCCCTCCCCCTCGCTCTCTCCCTTTCTTTATTCCTCTCCCCTCTCTTTATCCTGCTCCTCTCTTTGTATCCCTCTCCCCTCCCTCACACACTGTCTGTCTCTTTTTATCCCTCTCCTCTCTCATGCGCTCACTCTCTAGACATTTCCTGTGTTTATTCCCCTCCCCCCTTGCATGTTCTCGCTCTCTATCCCTCTCCTGCCTTTATCCCTCCCCCTCTCTCTCTCCCTCTCTTTATTGCTTTCTTTATTCCTCTCCTCTCTCTTTATCCTGCTCCTCTCTTTTTATCCCTCTCCCCTCTCCCACACACTGTCTGTCTCTTTTTATCCCTCTCCTGTCTCACGCGCTCACTCTCTAGACCTCTCCTGTGTTTATTCCCCTCCCCCCTTGCATGTTCTCTCTCTCTATCCCTCTCCTCTCTATCCTTTCATCCCTCTCCTATCCTTTCATCCCTCTCCTGTCTGTCTCTTTTTATCCCTCTCCTCTCTCATGCGCTCACTCTCTAGCCCGCTCCTCTCTGTCATTATCCCTCTCCCCCTCTCTCACCAGGTTGCACTGTTTGCTTTGATCGGAAAACGTTAATTTTGAGGCATTTTACTCGATAGAGGCCGCCTTGCAAATACAGATGAAGCACCATTTTCACACAGTTGTGAAAAATGTCACCTTGCCTTTAAATATCCGTCATGAAAAATGAAAACATTTTTGGCAAACAGCTACGCACCTGCATTCACTCAGCCTTAGCAGTGTAAGTTGCTGTTCCAAAAATCCCAAACAACGCTCTGTACTACCCGCTTCTCTTGGGCCTACCTTCCTTCCACAGAGCAAGGCACCTGCTCCGGTCTGTTTTTCACTGGTCACAACTTACTGCGCACTTTTAATTGTTGCGCATGACTGACATTAGTGGTCCTGCTCTTTGATTCTCTGAGGGTGTTGTCTCGACACTTATACTCCATTTTTTTAAAGGCTCGAGTCTCTGTATACCAAGACAGAAAAGGGGCCCATTCGTACTGCAGAGACCTGTCCAGCTGCGATGAGCAGCAGCCTCACTTTGCCTGTACCTTCCGTCAGACACAGGCTCCAGCACGATCCCTCGACCGGCCCCGGGTCGGAAATAATTATTTACTGGCAGGGGAGATATTTTAGCCCCACTGCAACAGACTGAAGGTGCGATCTGTAGTGCTGCCAGCCAGCCGAGCACCATGATTCCGGTGCACCTGCCGCCCGCAAACCAGTGAGCTGTGCAGCCAGCCTCTACCTCTCAGTTGGGACGGACCCCGGGCCCCCTGCGCCAACAGCCATGATTGTGCACATATTGAAAAAAACGATGTTTATGCTCATCAAGCAAAACAATGTTTATGCTCCAGAAGGCTACATGTATAAAACGGTGTGGGAAGGTTTTGTGCTGCGATTGGATGGCTGTTTGGTGGAAGGGGCGGGCAAGAGTGTTACACGATTGGATGTTACTGTTCCTTTTCTGGTCGAAGCCGCGCCCCTTTGTTTATCTTGGCTCGGAACCCTTACGGAGGCAGTGATTACCGAATTTGCCGACCTCTTTTAGTGCACATTTGTGGAAAACTAAGTTTATGCTCCTGAAGGAAAACGATGTTTATGCTCTCAAGGCTATGTGCATAAAACGGTGTTTATCGCTCCTGAAGTGGACGTGCATGCAGAAGTAGCTGTGTTGTGTGTGTGCTTGTGTGTGGTTGCAGTGGTGAAGTTGCTGTGTTGTGTGTGTGCTTGTGTGTGGTTGCAGAATCTGTTGCTTTGTGTGTGCTTGAGTGCTGGAAACTGAGCGAATGGGACATGCCCCTCTGCCAATGTTACCGCCCACATTGAGAACAACGCCCACAAGGAACTACTTTCTCCGGAATGTTGTTTGCCCTTCGTAATGTATATGTTGTACAAATGTATAGCCTATGTCCTTCTGCTGCAACTGCCCTTTCCAACGCTGTATTGGGTGTTATGATTGATGGTGTACTTCTGGAGTTTACCCGCCTCAAAGGTTCCCAGTTCTCGCTTTATAATAGTAGTATAGATATATAGATAGATAGATAGATAGATAGATAGATAGATAGATAGATAGATAGATAGATATATATATATATAGATATATATATATAACGTTTGATGAATGTTCTTAATGCACTCTTAAAAGTGTCTCTGATAGTTTGTTCCTCATGCGCTCTGATCAATGACTCTTTGGTTCTTGTTCTTTAGAGTCTTACACTGAATTCCTTGAGCCCTATTTGAAGGCCTAACCAAAGTCTCTCTTACTAGTCTAAAATGTGCAATTGCAATTCAATGCCAAAAATGTAATCAAAAATAAAGTTTAACGTGACTTACTCTTGAAATAACTCCTTCAAGAGTTTCCAATACTTGTTCCTCTTGCTGTACTCTTAAGACAAGTAAATGCTGTACTCACCGATGGAAGTCTTCTATCGGTATTAATAAATATTTGCCACCTTGTTCTCTTTCTTTTTCTTGTGTGCGCGGGTTCACCGGAAGAAGATTGTTGAGAAGAATCCAGCTTTCTAGAAAGAAAGGCAATCCGGAGTTTTTCAGATCTCCACTGGAAGGCGCCAGAGGACAACAGATCGCACCAAGAGAAGGCAGAAAACGAGCGAGAAGATGCTGAGGCCTCGGAAGTGGAGGATCAGGTAAGTCGGAAGTGGAGGATCAGGTACGTTCTGGATCTGTTGATTGAAGACGAGACCAAGCGCGTCTATGGAGGTGCGAGCGACTTAAATAGCTGTAGCGCTCGTGTTCATTTCCATAGAAGCGTGCAACACGTTTGGACAGCACGTGTAAGGGCTTCTAATCACCTGCTGGGATCAATGCTTGCAAGCATTTTTAATTTGTGAGTTCACACGTTGCTCTTGTATTGAGTCCTCATGATAACACCAGGGGGCAGATTTTCAAGCCCCCTGCGCCACTTTTGGGAAAAATAACGCAAAAGTGACGCAAGGGTCTTGTAAATCTGCCCCCACGTGTTTTGCCAAGCACGTGAAATGAATCATATTTAACATTTATATCTCCTCACAATATTACATCATGTATTGGAAATACATCATAATGAACACTTTAATTACTCATAAATCAAGCAATGGGGGGTCAGGAACAGAAGGAAGTTAACCAGCTATGTGACTAAAACCTGTTAAGAAGGTTTAACATGAATATGAGCTTTGGGGGTCGTGACAAACCTGGTGTCCGAATTGTACAGCAATTGCACATATCAAATAAACGAAACGAGTTACGATCCCACGATAGCGACAAACAGCAAATCATCCAACCAGCGTGTCATGTACAGAGTAACTGGAGAACATTGGGCCCAATACACAGAACTAATTTAAGACAAAATCCTAAACTTACTACTTTTGGTATTCACAGAAGTTAGGATTTTGTCTTAGACTTAAGACAGACTTAAGTTAGGATTTTGTCTTAAATCTGTCTTAAATTTGTCTTAAGACAAAATCCTAACTTCTGTGAATACCAAAAGTAGTAAGTTTAGGATTTTGTCTTAAGTTAGTTCTGTGAATCGGGCCCATTCACATTATCTAATAAACATGGCTGTGGTCACCTTTTACTAAAATACCCACTGTACTTATTCCTTATTTGCACCAAGTTTAATGTAATTGGCCCATAACTATCTAAATGAGTCTTCAGGACCTGTAGCACAGATTCCAGCACTGGACAGGAGCCCAGGATTAGAGCTGTGTTTATTGGCAGTATATTTGTTTGCACTTAAAGGTCCAACAAAGCCAATCACAAGCAGTGAGGAAAGAGCAAATGTTCCAACTTACATTTGATAAGCATGTTTGTCACACAAACAAACCCTCAGATATTACAGACCGAGGATATACGCCTCCTCAGGAGTATTTAGACAAAGTATAAAAGGGGAGAGAACGTGAGAAATAATTAGTTAGGCAAGGGAGCCTTTATTGAACTGGAAAGGGACAGAGGTGCACGGGCTAAGCGTATATACAAGATAGACATTGACATAAAGGAGAAAAGGAAGCAAATGGATGAGGAACTGAAAGCAGCCAAAGGAAGGTGAAATTGAGTAAAAGAAAACGTCAGCAGAAAAGGCAAGGAAGGAGAGCAGACAATCACGGTAGAGAAAGACATGCAGTAGAATCAGAGTACAGAGGGAGACAGAGTAAAACAGAAAGAGACAGAGAGTGAAAGAGATTACGAGAAAAAGACAGGACAGCTAGAGCAACAAGAGACAGCTAGAGCACAGATTCAGGATTCATAAATAGTCACAAATCTTACTAAGACAATAGGAAAGAATAGCAAGTAGAAGAATTGAACAGTAAAAGTCCATTGTTTAGGAGAACAGCTCGAAGCAGAGACAGGCGTCCACCATGCCGCTAATCACTGAGCTGTTCATTGCTCTGTTTTTTACTCTCTTCATTGCAAATTACTTCAAGCTTCAGTGGTTGAGGAGAAGATACCCTCCTGGACCAGCTCCCCTCCCCATCATTGGCAACCTGTGGACCCTGAACTTTATGCTTCATCATGATACCCTCATGCAGGTACTGTAGACCTGGCTAGAAGGTTGTTGCTACTTCTGTTGAGTGTGTAAATGTTTCCCAGCTGCGTGTGTAGTTTATAGTGCTCTTTACACAGACACACACCCTGATATTTGGGGCTAAGAAAAAAGTTGAAGGTGGGTCACTGATCAAAGATTGCTTGTTTTTGTTGTTCTAGCACAGTGGTTCAGGCTAGAGTTTGTCTTTGACCACACACACACACGCACACATACATACATATATACATACATACATATACACGAAAACAAACATGCACATATATGTGTATAAATGTATGCAAACACACAAACACAAATCAATTACCTATTAATTGTAATGCTTCTTCTACCACTCTTCCGTCCACCATGATAATGTTGCTCAATTATAATGATACTTGTAATGCTGCATGTTTTCCCAAGGGTGCATTTTTAGGTCTTCTGTGTACTAAGGTGAATCTTTTCCCAAACTAGTCTATGACCAGTTTTACTACGATGCATGTCACCTCAATCAAACTCCTAAAGGTGGCTTTTCATAGTCGTGTTTTCAAGATGACCAATGATTTTGATAGCTTGCCAATGACCTGTGCCACGTAATTTTGCTCCCTGTTTTACTTAAAAATAAACTAACATTGTTTTTTTTTCATTTTGTCTTAAAACTTAATAAAATCTTTCTGAACACAAAAAATAAACTAACATATTACACGTGCCAGAGGAGTTGCCCATTCGCTGGTTTCACTTGGCTTTTCTGTAGTAAGTGAATTCTCAGTCTAGTGAGTAAGTTTATAGTTCTTCCGGGTATGTGCTAATCAGGTGCAAAGGTTCAGTTTTTAGCACACCAAGCATAAACTTTTCCTAAACTGAGTTTCACTCACTTTTACTGCAAAGTTATCTCAGTCAAACTTTCATGGATGGCTTTTGACAGGCTCTGTCCAAGAAAACCGAAGATCTTGGTTGCTTGCCAGTGCTCTCTGATGCTGAGAGTTGTTCCCCCTTGTAGCTCAAAAATGTGTCAGTTAATTTTCAGAGTATGAGGATGGCTCATCCTGCCTTCACTGAGGTGCGAACGATCAGCCAGGGGTTTCTTCAGAGATTCATTAGTATATTGTGTCCTATTGATGTTGGTTCAAACAAGCAGCCTCTATTCCAGAAACTATGTTTATCCACTTTATATGTCCCTGCTCGCTTGTCCCTGTTACTTGGACTTTTTCTAAATCAACACTGTTGGTGCCAGAGTTGGTGGCACAGATTAAAAGGTTTGAATGCTCAGGAAGGAGATTTCCCCTCAAGCTACAGAAAGTGCAATGACCTAGTTTACAAACACAGCCCAGAGAGCAGGCATTATCAAACCAGCTTCCACGCTGCCACAGTTCAGCACACATTGCTATGCCTGTTTCTATGTTGACTATTAAATGACCATGGTGGGGTCCACATTGGACCTGTAAAGCACAACATTGCCACGCGCCACAGAGAAGTGCAGTGCAAGCTTTCCTCACACATAGGACAGGTAAAGCACAGGCTGGAGAAATGCAAGATTCCCTCACAAGCAAAGCAGGAACAGCACAGACAGCAGCATGGCAACCTTCCCTCATACACAGGCATCGCACAGGTGTCAGCAGTCCAAGTGTTACAGAAAAAGGTGCTGCTGATGAAAGGAGCAATGCAGATATCCATCAAACACCCAGAATAATCACATCAATGCAAGATTCAATCACAGATGACAGGGGTGGCATAGGCAACACATTTATAATATGAGCATCACACAGGTACTCTGCTTATACTGTATAGTATTAGTAAACAAAACAGACACACACACTAGCATTACCTGGCCATTAAGACATGGATTAATTAAGTTTATCTGTAAGTAAATAGGCAATCCGGTATTCTCCCCACTCCGCAGCAGTAATCACATCTAAGTTGGAGGTTCACACACAGGTTTCACTGAACTGCAGGCAAGACCACAATTCCTGCTAGATGGTCACAACCAAATAAATTTGTTGCAACCTCAGCACTTATTCACCACCTGCACTGATGAAACCTGCGAAACTTTAGTGAACTAACTGCACTGCCTGTGGAGATGACAAAATCCACTATAGCCTCTTAGGTGCTGCGCCTATTCCAACGGCCGACGGCACCACTACCTCAGGAGTGCTGCCGTCGGCTTTTGGACGTTCGAACCTCACCTGCGCAATGGAACGTTCAGCACTGGAGCTGGACGTTCCATAGCTGCTAAGAGGTTAGTAGCCCTGAAAACAGTGAGGGAAAACGTTGATGGAGGCCAGGCTGCCTATTACACCTGGCGCCAGCTTTTTTGGTTAATTCCTTACTCAAGGAAGTAAACTTCTTACAAAGAAACCACAATGTCTTAAAATTCTATGTTAACTTTTATCCATCAGCGCTCCACCTTCTCCAACACCTCAACCCCAAGAGTGACAGAAACTGGGATTCTATGTCAGGGCAGGAGGCGAGGATTATGCTGTATTCTCTCTCCACTTTATTAACAATAACCATCAGTGAAAAGCACCAAAAAAAACGTAATTTCTCAAAAACCTTCGGAAAAAAGTCAACATTCCATAAAAAGGAAACAATGTTGAATCAAATGAGGGCAGGACCCCTTGATAATCCCAAGTTGCTGTTACCGCCCACTCTTTCTTCGCTGCTCTGCAGCTGAGTAAAGTGCCTCCATCCTTTGGTGGTGATTACGCTAAATTATACTCCTTGTCTTCCCTACTAAATTCAAATCAGATGGTCTATTTATAGCCGCTTAAAGTGTTTTAGGGGAGCAAAACAATGTAAGGTTATACTTTCAATTTAGTCATGCTTTTAAGGACCACAGGCTCCAACTTTCAGTTTTGTGGATTTATTATAAGGCCAAAAATAATTGAATATAAACACACCTCAATATCAGAGTGCACAAATATATAAAAATCAATACAGAGCCGCATCTACGAAAATAATTAATTCGGCACAAAGGGCATAATATGATGAACTCCAAATTCAAAATGCAACAAAGAATAGAAGTCCTATTCTCTTTTCATTAGAGAAGAAAAGAAAAGTATCTTTCCCTACACTGCTCTATCCAAAAGGTGTCAGCAGGTGTTGACTTCCTAAGAAGTAATCACGTCAAAAGGGTCTGATAGTTTAAAGCTATAGAGCTCACTCTAAGATGCTCCTCCTCCGAAAATAAGTAGAAGTCTCTTTAATCTGTCCCTGCGCATCATAAAAAAGGCAATGTTCAACCCACAATACGTCATAAGATAAAGTTTTCCATTTGCAACATTTTCAGTAAGATTCCACAGAAGGTCTAATTAAATTTGTTCAATGTTCAGTGGCCTTGGTTCTCAGATAGGCCAGGCACGAAAGGCGCCCTCCGTCTTTCGCCTTCCAGCCTTCTTCAAAGACGGGTATCTCCTTAAATCTAAGAATAACAAGGTCAAATTCCTGCACCTGCAGAAGGATGAGAACATACTGTCTTTGAACACAAAAAGGATTCATTTAATTATAGGTTGTTCAAGGAAAGCTTTATTCGGCTGCTTTTTTAAAACCGGCTTAAAAGCACATAAATATAAAAATACATCTTCATTCATAATATATACACAATAATATAACAATAAAAAAGCTCAATTGATATAATACAAGATACTCCAACTACAGCTCAGTAATTGTACAACATTTCCTATATTGAAGGACTTTCTTTAAAAACATAGCTATTCTCTCTACGCTACATGCTCATTTTCAAGCAGCTGGAGTAAGTACATAGCGGGGCAACACTGTCTGAGCCCCTGGTTTAAAAAAAAAAAAAATCCAAACTTTCCTTGGCTCAGCATAAATGTACAAAACAGAACTAAGTGGATGGTGGATTGCTCTGAGGTATTATCACAAGGACAGGGTAACAGATCATGGAACTAATCGTTCATTTTCGGTATAGACACTAATCTGTGTAAAAATCCCAGTCTGAACCTGGTTAAAAGAAACCTATTGAACGTCCCGGGTACAAAAGATAGGTAGGGCTCCATCCCCAAAGTTATTCCTATCGATTGATGTTGCCTTTAGAAATTTCTTCTGGCATTCTGATCGAATCCAATCGATGGAGGCCCTCTTTACTCAGTCAGTCAGTCAAATTAACTTTATTCGATTCAGTTAAAATCATACAAAGGACATAAAAACAAGATTATTTACAATTAAAAAGTTATTAAACAGTTTCTTTGCAATCGAATTAATTTGACATGATAGTTAAAAAAGAATTAAAAATTATGCATACTGGTTTGACTAGTTCATACATTTTCTTGTTCTGGACGCTGCCACTAGGAAATTTGCCATGGCAAATGTGATGCGTATGTTTCCCAGGGATTTTAAATAAAGCATGGCTGGTCTCACCTGTAGGAAACCAGCTTCCCTTAAAACAGGTAACAAGTGTTTTTTTCTTACTACAGAAAAGAAATCACAAAACATAACAAAGTGCAACGTGTCCTGAACTGAAAAATTGTCACATGTGCAGGGAGGTGCTAACTCTGGTTTCATCCAGGAATTAAATTTACCCAAATAAAAATGTATAAGATTAAACCTAAATTTGGTTAACAAAAATCTATGAAAGGGGTTTGTGACAAAACATAAATAGGGCTCGATTGCAGGGGAATTGAGTGAGAGATAATGCAATCGTACTGTAGGCTTTTGCAATTCTGATTCTTCTCGGAGCAAACGTTCCCTTGTCATAAACTGTTTTTTAATTATGTCCACGTCCTGCTTTGTTATACCAGAGGGAACAGTGAATAAATCTGGGCGACCCAGATCATTGAAGGATTTTTTTACATAGACCAACCATGGGCACTTAAAACAATTCTCCAGATTTATCACATCCCTCATGATCATATGATTTAACGTTAATTCTGGGTTTAACCAAGTCTTAAGCCAATATATCAAGGGTGCCAGTCTCAATTTATCCTGAACGTAATCCAGGCCAAGTTCCATATGAATGGAGAAAGTCGGGGAAGATTGGGGGAGGGACAGGAGAGAGCGTAAAAACCTATTCTCCGCTAGTTGGATTTTATCTATGCATGCATAGCCCCATAATGGTGCACCATATAGGGCCACGGGAAGGGATTTACTATTATACACCTTTATGATTGCTTTCATTGGTCTATGTCCCAACCTTTTGGCAAAACCTAGGGTAGCCATAGATGTTCTTGCAACCGCTAAACTTTTAGCTCGTATCTGAGGACCCCAGGTCCCCCTACTATCGAAAAGCACTCCCAGATATGGGAAGACCTGCACTCTCGACACTACCTCACCTCTGCAACAAAATGTTTTTGCTTTGGCCCTTTTCCCCTGGTGGCCTAAGACCATAGTGTGAGATTTAGTGGCGTTAATCCTCAGGTCGAGCCGGTCCATAAAGGACCCAAATGCGTCTAAAAGCTTTTGGAGGCACACCCCTGTACGTGCTATGAGTACAGCATCGTCCGCGTATAGGAGAGCAGGGATCTTAGCTTCTCCTACACGCGGCACGTCTGTAGCTGCCCCTTCTAGGTGCTTTCCTAAATCATTTATGTAAATTGTAAATAGCAGGGGGGCTAGTATGCAGCCCTGCCTGACTCCCCGCTTCGAATGGAAACGGGTAGTACATCTTCCCTCTTTTGTTACCCTAACTGCGGCGAAAAGGTCCCGGTGTAAGGACGCTATAAACGCCACCAAGTCTTCCTCAATGCCCATCTTTAGTAAGATTTCCCATAACTTGGATCTGTTGACCAAGTCGAAGGCCGAGGAGAGGTCCATGAACGCTAAGTACAAGGACCCCTCCTTGACCACCGTATACTTGGCGGCCAACAGATGCAAAGATTTTACTCAGAATCTTTCTAGGGATCTCCAACAATGAGATCCGATTTGAAAATTATTCTGGATGGCCCAGGTTGTTCATGAAATCATGAACAAAGCAAATCAAAAGGATCGTTAGAGCCCCCTCCAATCTCAAAGTATCTTTCAGGATCTCTCTGTTGAACTTGGTCTGATCTTCACCCCAAACTCTATGCCACAAGAGTATTGGTTCGAATTTTATAAGATCAACAATATAATGGAGGCCCTACTCCTCATGGCAAACATATGAGGAGGTCAGGGCCGGACTGGGAACCAAAACCGGCCCTGGCAAAGTGCTCGGCCGGCCCCCCTCCCCACCTCCCGGGGGGGGGGGGGGGGCGGCTGCGCTCTCTGCCAGGGCCGGTTTTCGGCCGATTTTGTTACAGGGCCGTTTTTGCAGCCATGCTGCAAAAACGGCCCTGTAACAAAAACGGCCCCAGGGGCCCCAAACTGGCCCCCACCCGGGCGGGATTGCCCGGTGCCCACAACGGCCAGTCCGGGCCTGGAGGAGGTACTCGGGGGAACAGAAAGAATGTAGCTAAGAAATGAGTTTTCAACCGTTTGTAGTGGGATAGCATTTGTGAACCCCCAGACCCCTGCCCTATAAATTACCATTCTAACGCATTTGGTCTTATATATTTCCTAGAGTTCTGCGGGAGGTTTCATACCTAGCTTTTTCGCAAAGTTCGTCAAAGCTGCTATTGATCTAATGAGAGCCATGTTTTTGAGGAAATAGTTTGTGCCCATAGATCACGCTGATTAGATAATACTCCCAAGTAGGAAAAATCTCTAGCAGTTTCTAACTTTTCACCATCTTCAAACATTTCCCGCGTCTGTTGGGTCCCTTGTCTACATCTCATGACAAACTTCTTTGAGATGTTAGTATTTAAACCTAAGTCCTTCATAAAATCTCCAAACCCATCCAGAGCTCTCTGGAGGCCGTTTTAAGAACATGCCATTAACACAACATCATCCGCATAAAGAAGGGCGGGTATAAACCGCCCTCCAGCTTGGTAAAATCTTTACCTTTCAAGAGTAGAGCATCACCCAGTCCGTTAATGTAAAGGTTACAAAGAAAAGGGGCCAGCACACAGCCTTGCCTAACCCCTCTCCTAATGGGAAACTGCTGAGTTCATTCACCCCCCAAACCGTACTGAACACTTGCGGTATCTCCATTATACAGCCGTTTTAAAAAATATATAATCTGGGGGTCAACCCCTACTTTCTCAAGGACCTCCCACAAACTAGGATGCCTAACTGAATCAAAGGCCACGGTGTGGTCAACAAATGCCAGGAAAAGACTCCCCTTCTTTGCTTGTGTATACTTGCCTATCAAAATAGACAAGTTCAGATCCTGTTCGATGGTACAGAGTCTGGCACGAAAACCGTACTGAAAATCTGACAAAATCTGGGTGTCTTCTGACCAGTCTTGAAGGCATTCTAAAATGAGCCGCCCTAACACTTTGATCGTGGAATCCAAGAGTGAAATCGGTCTGTAACACCCCGGATCGTGACAATCCCCTTTTTTAAAGATAGGGATGATCATTGATTGCACCCAGGTTTTAGGGAATGTTGTCTTAATACTGGCATTAATAACTTGGGTTAAAATTGGCCCCCAAAGAAAAACATTTAATTTGAATATATCAACTGGGATCCCATCGGGTCTTGGGGCTTTGCCACCTAAATTAAGTACTTTATAACACTACCGTAGATTAGGGGTCAGGAGGGAGAGGTTATAGACCTATAGGTGTATGTTCCCTCATAAAGACTCAAAAAAAAAAATTATACACCTACAGTCTCATGCATGTGTATGCAATATATGTATAGTTGCCCTATCTCTCTCTAAACTAGCAAAATGTGTTATACACAAGGGAAAACATCCCTTAAGGATAAGACCCCTCACTCACCCGAGGGTGACATGCTTCATCATATGGGTCCTCCTTACCAGTGTGGAAAACCTAGTCACCACTGGGAGCTACTACTTCGAGATTTAAGGAAGGAACTCAGACATGTTTTAAATTGGTAGGGAGTAGGATAGTAATCCCATATGTGTGATGATGGGTTATAGTGAGGTTTGCAGCGCTGTGTGAAAAAGGAATGAAAATGTGAATTAAAACTGCCTAGATAGAATCACCAAATAGTTTTATTAATGTGTTCTACCTGACAGGATTAAAATGTAACAGCACAGTGGTATGGATATAGAACCACTGTTACTTAGAGGTCAACATGTTTCAGCCTGTTGATCAACCTGTGTATCAGCGGCTTTCTTCAGGACCAGATATTAACATTGCTGCTGCAAATATGTGATAAATAATACATTTTAATACACCACCAGTATTCCTGCTCTTATCTTTGAATTGTCAGGTCATACACAGGGTATATGTGGATGAAACACAAGAAACAGAATGCAGGGGAGGTTATAGAAAAGAGAAGAGAGAAGCAACCAAACAATCAGTTAATCACATGAGAACTTGTGCATTGTGCTTTGTCACTTTGTCACATTTGTAAAATTGCTTATTTAACTATTCATAAGCGGAAAGGACTTACCCTCAATTGTAGGATAGCCCAGCCTCACCTCTACCTGACAGGCTGCTCAGGAGGGAGGCCCCGCTCTGCGGGAAAAAACACAAAAAGGTGCAGAAATAATTAATGCTTCCTACACCATTTATGTTGTGAATATCCTTAATTTTATGTTAAACAGAGGATCAAAGGCACGTCTAGGTGTAGCAGGAATCAAAAAGACCTCAAGTACACTCAAGTCATAAATTAAGATTGGGTCAGTACGAGACTAGTATTCTAAAAGTTAAAATTGTGGAGTCTTTTCTTTTAACTGCAAACACAAGGGCAGTCAGAAAACAAATGTTGTTTAAACAAGGAAAAGGAGTGTAAACAGCATAGACTAAATGAAGTCAGGGTAATCCTTTGCTAAACAGAGGTTCCCTAACTCGAAGCTTACCTGTCCGTCGGTACCTCGTTGCAAAAGTGAGCTCGCCCCGGGAGGTACCGAACGGCAGGTCTGTTTGTGTATATATACTGGCAGCTTAATTGTTCGCCGCTGTGCAAGGCAGGGGGGTCCCTACAATTTTAGCGGGCCGTTCGGTCGCCTGTAGTTCTTTATGTCTCGCGCATGCGTCGGCAATCAGCATTACTTTCCCGCGCATGCGTGTGCTCGTTGTATGAAGGAGACACTACATTGCGCGTTCAAGCACTGTTAATCCTTTGTTGTTAATGCGCAAAAGGGCGAACTTTTCCTGTAAGCCAGTAAATATTATATAAATATGCCTATCTTGCTAAGAGTGTTACAAGACCATTTAGTGGTGTAGACAATATGCATTGGTGTTTACAATTATCTTATTCTTAAATCCTGTCGCAGGGTTTCCGTTCTCTCACAGAACTGTGCTCAGAGACCTAGAACCTGGGTGAGTCAGGGTGACCCAAAACTCACCTATGTTTCAGAAATCCCCTTACCAGGCTAGCTACAGTATCTCATCGGCAGTGAATACTTCCCGATGTCTTAGACAATCCAGAACATGAACTTAGAATACCTCAGGTATCGTGGAACACATGAACACTCTTTCGTTATATTATCATTCCAAACCGAAACTGGGAGGCAATGAGAACACGTGTAAGTTTGAAATGTTTATTTTTTCAATGCAACATTCTCAAACGCAGTATCTTGTATAATACCAACATACATATTATAAAAATCAAAGTCAGCAGCATAGTCACTAATCCATAGTAAGCAAACTGTGATAACATATTATGATGCAAAATCTATAGAATTCTGTATCACCTATATTTCGCGCACCCTAATTAGCATATTATATTATATCTAAGAAGGTCTCATTTGGGCTTTAGCTGGGCGAACCCATACCTCAAATTCTCAGTAGTAGGAGATCACATCAACAGCTACCAGCTCTCAGCATGTCCAGCATCAAGTGTGTTTTTCAATTCCCTGTAACTGTATCTTGAACTCACGTAAAGCCCAAAGTTGGCACAAACATTATTTGTGTTATGACTAACGTAGTGCGAGGATCAGGCCTACAATAACCTTGTGTTAGAGTGTGCAGCTCTCAGTGTGCAGACAGTTGTACCAAGTGTCCCAGGCACGACTGATACCAGTACAATAATATATTATTCTGAAGTAAATCACATCTTTCGTCTAGGTTAAAAGCTGTAATAACAATTAGGTGTCGTGTGCAAACCGAAGCAGAAAGAAAAGATGGCGTTTAAACTTTTAACAAGCACATGCTAACTTAACACAACCTATGGAAACGTAATAACCATATGACAATCCCATATCGGCTATGACAATAATGCGAGGACGTTTTTCAAAAATCAAAACTACACAAATATTAAAGTGTAGATACTTGTCCTCAAGGATGTTTGTTGTGAGTATATATAGGTGATAATGACATGTAACTAAACCTGTTGACTAGGTTCTTCCAGGTCAAAGGTGTACTGTGCTTAAGGTTATATCACGTATTCTTCTGAGTGAAAGGTTGCAGAGATTCTCCTCATTCTGCCCCTCACAGTAGCTACATTATTTACTTGTCCGTAATAATAATACTGTCCAGATATCATGTTTTATTACGGACATATGAGAATAATGTATTAAATTAAATTAAGATCCAGGTTATTTCATCATTTAGACCTCTTGTGTCTGTTCTCAATTTATATACCCACTGTTGTTCTTTACGGAAAAGAAGCTTTGAAGGATCTATTAAGTGTGGTGGGATCCAAGGTTTTTCTAAGACCACCCACTTTAAATCTGTTCCAGTATGGCCTGTGTCTAGAAAGTGGTTGGTCAGTTTCGTTGACCGTTTCCCACACCTAATCGTGCTCTTGTGTTCTTGGATGCGGATTTTAATTTTTCTAGTGGTCATTCCCACATAGCGAAGCTTACATGGACACCAGATCAAATGAATCAGACACTCGCTGTTACAATTAGTATGTTTCTCGATCTTCCAAGGGCGGGAAGTGCCGATGTCGATCTCTAAAGTTTTTTCTGTTTGTGGGCAAACTGTACAGGTCCCGCAGGCGAAATGGCCTATCACTGGAGGCATGTTCCATAATGTGGTCTGAGCCCCACTATTTTTCAATCTTTGTGGGCGGGTATGGACTAATTTGTCTCGCAGATTGGCACTCCGTTTATATGCGAACAGGGGTCGTGGAAGCTCATTATTCGCTAAAGTCAAGATAGGCCAGTGCTTAATAATGCTTTTTTTAACAGAGTTTGAGAAGCTGGAAAAGGTGTTCACAAACGTTATTCTTTGGTTTGCTTCTTTATTTGTTCTTTGTTCTAATAGTGATTCTCTGTTGTTATTGGCCGCTCTTTTTTTATAATTACGAATTATACGGTCCGGATATTTCTTCACTTTTGGATCTTTTGTTAATTCCTTTGCATGTTCTTTATATTGTTCCAATTCTGTACAATTACGTCTTATACGTAAAAACTGACCGAACGGTAAGTTTTCACGAAGAGCTTGTGGGTGGTAGTTCTGGAATGACAATAAGGAATTACACGAGGTTGGCTTTCTGTATAATTCTGTTATTAATTCTCCATTCCTCGGTTGGATCAACAGATCCAAAAATGGAAGCTTGGTTTTAGAGAATTCTAAGGTGAAGCATAAGAAGTCATCTTGATTGTTTAGCCATTATTATTATTATAGGAGTTTATAAAGCGCCTGGTGACGCCTCCCGGCGTGTCCCCGCGCTAGTGACGCCTCCCGGCGTGTCCCCGCGCCTCCCGGCGTGTCCCCGCGCCATTCATGAAACATTTTCAAAGTTTTTTCATCTCCTCGCCAGATGACAAAAATGTCATCTATGTACCTTTTCCAGGTACGTAGATGATTGAAAAACGAGTTACTTGCTGTTAGTATTGTCTCTTGTTCGATTTTATGGACATATAAATTAGCCAAGCTGGGGGCAAAAATGCTGCCCATACAAGTACCTGATATTTGGAGGTACAATTGGTCCTCAAATCTGAAAAAGTTTTCTTTGAGCACCATCCTTGCGCAAAACATCACAAAATCAATGGGTGTGATACTCTCCCAGGTTAGGTTTTCCAGCATTCCTCTAATAGTGGCTAATGTCTCTTCTTGGGGAATACAGGTGTAGAGAGATTCCACGTCGAAGGATACTAGCCAGTCATTTTCTGTATCGAACGGAAGTTGTTGAATATCCGTTAGAAGATGCTTGGTATCTTGGATAAAAGTTGGCATCTGCGACACCATCGGCCGAAGAAAAACATCCACGAAGCTAGAAAGAGGCTCTAGTAATGAGCCGATCCCCGAAATAATCGGTCTTCCTGGTGGGGGTCTTGTGGGTTTATGTATTTTTGGTAATATGTTATGTTATGTTATGTTATGCTACTTATTCTTTTGTATAGCGCAACGGTTACTCAAAAAGAGTGTCCCGGCGCTTTAGGTAAGGAGAACAGATTTCAGAATAACACAACACAGTTAAAAGAGGTTAAAAGGCAAACAGAACAAAAAAGAGGAACTACTAGCAAACCTATTGGGAAAACAGCCAGGTTTTGAGACCTCTTCTAAAATCAAGGAGCGTAGTCGCCCCCCGCAATGGGAGCGGTAATGAATTCCACATCTGTGGGGCCAACAGACTGAAAGAGCGGCCCCCGAGGCGAGCCCTCTTCACACGCGGAACAGCCGCCAAAAGTAGAGATTCCGACCTCAGCGGGCGAGCCGGGTGGTAAAAGGTCAGTCTCTTTTGGAGATGTTTTGCTCCCACAGCATGGAGCGCCTTGTAGGCCAAAGTCAGAGCCTTAAAGGCGATCCGTTTGCGGATGGGTAGCCAGTGTAGCGTCACCAACAACCCAGAGAGACGCTGGTGCGTCTACTTAGGCCAAAGATGGCCCTGGCCGCCGCGTTCTGTGCAACTTGAAGCCTCTGCAGCAGGTACTCTGGCAGGCCCAGGTAAAGAATGTTGGCATAATCCAACCTGGAGCCTATCAGAGCCTGCACAGTCAGCCTCCTGTGCTCCTCGGACAAGAGGGGCAGAAACCTCCGCAGCATTTTTAAAAGGCCGAAGCAGGTGCCGGTCACCCCCAGGATCTGGGCTTTCATCGGCAGCCCCTTGTCCATCTTAACCCCCAAGTTTTTAGCCATGGGAGAAGAGCCGGACGGAGGGAACATGTCGATGGGCCACCAGGCCTGCCAGCTAGGCTCCGTATCGCACCCGAAGAAGAGTACCTCAGATTTGTCAGAATTGCACTTGAGGCTGTTCAGTTGGAACCATGAGAACACAGCCCAAAGGCAATTCTGGATACTCTCCCCGTCAAAGTCAGCCCCTCTCTCGCAAGAGAAGAGGAGCTGGGTGTCGTCGGTATACGACACGATCCGGGCACCAAATGACTCCGCCACTGCCGCCAAAGGGGTCATAAAGATGTTAAAAAGGGTCTGGCTCAGTATAGAGCCCTGAGGGACCCCGACTCCCAAAGGCGGCATTACAGCGGTGTCAGATGATGTCCAGATCGTTTGCCGGCGGCCGGCTAAAAAAGATGAAAACCATCTGAGCACCGTCCCCCGCAGACCAATTTCAAAGAGTCTTGCGAGCAGGCCCTCATGGGGGACGGTGTCAAAAGCCGCCGACAAATCCAACAACACCAGCATGACTTTGCCCCCGGTATCCAACACCCCTTTAATGGTTTCAGAAACCTCAAGGAGCGCGGTCTCGGTGCTACGATTTGAACGGAAGCCCGACTGGGAGTCATGTAAGATCTCATGGGACTCCAGAAAATTGGAGAGCACCGACTGAACGTGCTTCTCCAGGATTTTTACAAGGGCCGGCAGCAGCGAAATTGGCCTATAATTGGCTGGAGCTTTCGGGTCAAGTCCCGGCTTTTTAAGCAACGGGATGACCATTGCCTGCTTCCACACTGGCGGCACCTGTGCTCCTCGGACAAGAGGGGCAGAAACCTCCGCAGCATTTTTAAAAGGCCGAAGCAGGTGCCGGTCACCCCCAGGATCTGGGCTTACATAAAAGTAGGGTACTATTGGTGTAGTGGCTACCAAGTATTGTGCTTCATGGTCCGTAATCCACTTCTTATCTTTAGCTTCTTCCACTTTCTTACTGATCTCATTCTTCGGACGTGATGTGGGGTCTTGTTGTAACCTTAGGTATGGCAACGACAATGACGACTCAACCTCCGGGAACGGCGACAACGAGCGGCACAAACAAATATTAGTCAATCTTAGTTCCTATGTTCCTACTGAATTGGAGTTCAAAGTCCTGGAAAAAGGGCTTGGATATGTGCCGACCTTCAAATGAGATGCCTTCAAAACACGTCAAGAATTGGCGTCTTTGTTCAGAAAGATCCACCTCAATGCATTTTTCAAAGATAAAGATCCAGGAGATATAAGCCCTACCAACACAGGACTACGTCCTGAATCTACTTTTAATCCTCCTACACATCTGGTCCCGGCATGTATTATTGCTTTTGAGGAAGCAGTACTCTATGACTTTGAAAAAATCTCGAGTAATAATCCGAGCCAGTTTCAAAACCTCACAAGAACTGAGAAGACATCCTTACGAAATCTGGCTAACAACTCAGAGATAATAATAAAACCTGCTGATAAAGGGGGAGCAGTGGTGCTTCTAAATACAGAAACATATAGAGATGAATGTCTACGACAATTAAGTGATCCCAAATCATACCTAAGGTTACAACAAGACCCCACATCACGTCTGAAGAATGAGATCAGTAAGAAAGTGGAAGAAGCTAAAGATAAGAAGTGGATTATGGACCATGAAGCACAATATTTGGTAGCCACTACACCAATAGTACCCTACTTTTATGTATTACCAAAAATACATAAACCCACAAGACCCCCACCAGGAAGACCGGTTATTTCATGGATCGGCTCATTACTAGAGCCTCTTTCTAGCTTCGTTGATGTTTTTCATCGACCGATGGTGTCGCAGATGCCAACTTTGATCCAAGATACCAAGCATCTTCAAACGGATATTCAACAACTTCCGTTCGATACAGAAAATGACTGGCTAGTATCCTTCGATGTGGAATCTCTCTACACGTGTATTCCCCAAGAAGAGACATTAGCCACTATTAGAGGAATGCTGGAAAACCTAATCTGGGAGAGTATCACACCCATTGATTTTGTGATGTTTTGCGCAAGGATGGTGCTCAAAGAAAACTTTTTCAGATTTGAGGACCAATTGTACCTCCAAATATCAGATACTTGTATGGGCAGCATTTGTGCCCCCAGCTTGGCTAATTTATATGTCCATAAAATCGAACAAGAGACAATACTAACAGCAAGTAACCCATTTTTCAATCATCTACGTACCTGGAAAAAGTACATAGATTACATTTTTTTCATCTGGCGAGGAGATGAAAAAACTTTGAAAATGTTTCATGAATGGCTAAACAATCAAGATGACTTCTTATGCTTCACCTTAGAATTCTCCAAAACCAAGCTTCCATTTTTGGATCTGTTGATCCAACCGAGGAATGGAGAATTAATAACAGAATTATACAGAAAGCCAACCTTGTGTAATTCCTTATTGTCATTCCAGAGCTACCACCCACGAGCTCTTTGTGAAAGCTTACTGTTCGGTCAGTTTTTACGTATAAGACGAAATTGTACAGAATTGGAACAATATAAAGAACATGCAAAGGAATTAACAAAAGATCTAAAAGTGAAGAAATATCCGGACCGTATAATTCGTAATTCTAAAAAAAGAGCGGCCAATAACAACAGAGAATCACTATTAGAACAAAGAACAAATAAAGAAGCAAACCAAAGAATAACGTTCGTGAACACCTTTTCCAGCTTCTCAAACTCTGTTAAAAAAAACATTATTAAGCACTGGCCTATCTTGACTTTAGCGAATAATGAGCTTCCACGACCCCTGTTCGCATATAAACGGAGTGCCAATCTGCGAGACAAATTAGTCCATACCCGCCCACAAAGATTGAAAAATAGTGGGGCTCAGACCACATTATGGAACATGCCTCCAGTGGTAGGCCATTTTCCCTGCGGGACCTGTACAGTTTGCCCACAAACAGAAAAAACGTTAGAGATCGACATCGGCACTTCCGCCCTTGGAAGATCGAGAAACATACTAATTGTAACAGTGAGTGTCTGATTTATTTGATCTGGTGTCCATGTCAGCTTCGCTATGTGGGAATGGCCACTAGAAAAATTAAAATCAGCATCCAAGAACACAAGAGCACAATTAGGTGTGGGAAACGGTCAACGAAACTGATCAACCACTTTCTAGACACAGGCCATACTGAAGCAGATTTAAAGTGGGTGGTCTTAGAAAAACCTTGGATACCACCACACTTAATAGATCCTTCAAAGCTTCTATTCCGTAAAGAACAACAGTGGGTATATAAATTGAGAACAGACACAAGAGGTCTAAATGATGAAATACCCTGGATCTTAATTTAATTTAATACATTATTCTCATATGTCCGTAATAAAACATGATATCTGGACAGTATTATTATTACGGACAAGTAAATAATGTAGCTACTGAGAGGAGCAGAATGAGGAGAATGTCTGCAATCTTTCACTCAGAAGAATACGTGATATAACCTTAAGCACAGTACACCTTTGACCTGGAAGAACCTAGTCAACAGGTTTAGTTACATGTCATTATCACCTATATATACTCATAACAAACATCCTTGAGGACAAGTATCTACACTTTAATATTCGTGTAGTTTTGATTTTTAGAAAACGTCCTTGCATTATTGTCATAGCCGATATGGGATTTAAGAATAAGATAATTGTAAACACCAATGCATAGTGTCTACACCACTAAATGGTCTCGTAACACTCTAAGCAAGATAGGCATATTTATATAAAACTAGCAGCCCGTCCGGACGTTGTCCTGGAGCAATCAGGCTTCCCCGACCCCCGCCTGCCCCAACATTGTCCCCCGGAGCCTTACCTTGTGAAATGCTGAAAAGTACACAATTATGGCCGTATAAAACAGAGGAAACTGTGTGTAAACGTTAAATTCAATTACTTTTAGTGACTCACTGTTAGTGTTTTCTATGATGCTGATCACTTTTGGTTAAGTCATTTTGTGCCCACTGTTTGATGATAAATTGCAGTCTTACTTCCTTGTTTATGCAATGTTCCAGTGTTTGATTTTCGAAATCCGGTGAACCTATCAACGCAGCCCAGCTTGGGTGACAGACTTACCACTATGCAAAGGCCTCTGCCACGGTCTGTCAACAGAATGTGCGTAAGTCCCCGTCCCCCGCCTGCCCCGACCCCCGCCTACCCCGACATTGTCCGTGTTGAGGCGGTCTGAGTCCCCCGCCTGCCCCGACATAAACGTTGCATTTAATTCCTTTTAGTGTCTCACTATTAGTGTTTTCTATGATGCTGATCACTTTTGGTTAAGTCATTCTCTGCCCACTGATCAATGATAAATTGCAGTCTTACTTCCTTGTTTATGTAATGTTCCGGTGTTTGATTTTCGAAATCCTGTGAACCTATCAACGCAGCCCAGCTTGGGTGACAGACTTACCACTATGCAAAGGCCTCTACCACAGTCTGTCAACAGAATGTGCGTAAGTCCCCGTCCCCCGCCTGCCGCGACCCCGCCTGCCCCGACATTGTCCGTGTTGAGGCGCTCTGAGTCCCCCGCCTGCCCCGACATTGTCCCCAGGAGCCTTACCTCAGCCGCCGCTTCTCAGTTCACCGCTCCGCCTCTCACCTCTGTTCTTCGGCGCTCCTCAGTTCACCGCTCCGCCGCTCACCTCTCTTCACGCCGGTCCGCTGCTCCTCACCGGCCACTCGTCACCGTGCCTCCTCCGCGCCTTGTCCGCCCGGTCCGCTGCTCCTTACCGACTGCTCGTCACCGCTCCTCCCCCTTGCCATGTCCGCTGCTCCTCCTCGCGCTCCTGACGTGAGCACGCAGGTCGCGGCCGGCGCTACTTCTCAGGGACTATTTTTTTAATGCAATTTTTTTAAAATATAATGTATTTTTTTACTTTATATAGCCTATGTCCATCTGCACACCCTGAGGATTACAAAGATGTATTGGGTGTGTAGATTGGCGCTGTGGTTCCCGAGTTTACCCGCCTCAAAGCCTCAAAGTTCTTCCTTTATAATAGTAGTATAGATTTACTGGCTTACAGGAACAGTTCACCCTTTTGCGCATTAACAACGAAAGATTAACAGTGCTTGAACGCGCAATGTAGTGTCTCCTTCATACAACGAGCACGGGCATGAGCGGGAAAGTAATGCTGATTGCCGACGCATGCGTGAGACATAAAGAACTACAGGCGACCTAAACGCCCTCTAAAATTGTAAGGACCCCCCTGCCTTGCACAGCGGCGAACAATTAAACCGCCAGTACATATACACGAACAGACCTGCCGTTCGGTACCTCCCGGGGCAAGCTCACTTTCGCGACGAGGTACCGATGGACAGGTAAGCTTCGAGTTAGGGAACCTCTGTTTAGCAAAGGATTACCTTGACTTCATTTAGTCTATGCTGTTTACACTCCTTTTTCTTGTTTAAACAACATTTGTTTTCTGACTGCCCTTGTGTTTGCAGTTAAAAGAAAATGCTCCACAATTTAAACTTTTAGAATACTAGTCTCGTACTGACCCAATCTTAATTTATGCCTTGAGTGTACTTGAGGTCTTTTTGATTCCTGCTACACCTAGACGTGCCTTTGATCCTCTGTTTAACATAAAATTAAGGATATTCACAACATAAATGATGTAGGAAGCATTAATTATTTCTGCACCTTTTTGTGTTTTTTCCCGCAGAGCGGGGCCTCCCTCCTGAGCAGCCTGTCAGGTAGAGGTGAGGCTGGGCTATCCTACAATGGAGGGTAAGTCCTTTCCGCTTATGAATAGTTAAATAAGCAATTTTACAAATGTGACAAAGTGACAAAGCACAATGCACAAGTTCTCATGTGATTAACTGATTGTTTGGTTGCTTTCTCTTCTCTTTTCTATAACCTCCCCTGCGTCCTGTTTCTTGTGTTTCATCCACAGAAACCCTGTGTATGACCTGACAATCCAAAGAAAAGAGCAGGAATACTGGTGGTGTATTAAAATGTATTATTTATCACTTATTTGCAGCAGCAATGTTAATATCTGGTCCTGAAGAAAGCCGCTGATACACAGGTTGATCAACAGGCTGAAACATGTTGACCTCTAAGTAACAGTGGTTCTATATCCATACCACTGTGCTGTTACATTTTAATCCTGTCAGGTAGAACACATTAATAAAACTATTTGGTGATTCTATCTAGGCAGTTTTAATTCACATTTTCATTCCTTTTTCACACAGCGCTGCAAACCTCACTATAACCCATCATCACACATATGGGATTACTATCCTACTCCCTACCAATTTAAAACATCTCTGAGCTCCTTCCTTAAACTCTCGAAGTAGTAGCTCCCAGTGGTGACTAGGTTTTCCACACTGGTAAGGAGGACCCATATGATGAAGCATGTCACCCTCGGGTGAGTGAGGGGTCTTATCCTTAAGGGAAGTCTTCCCTTGTGTATAACACATTTTGCTAGTTTAGAGAGAGATAGGGCAACTATATATATATATATATATATATATATATATATATATATATATATATATATATATATATATATATATATATATATATATATATATATATATATATATATATATATATATATATACACAGTGCAGTCTTTTAACTGGGCTGCGCAATGAAGAGCCACCCCAGCCTCATTTCGTAGTATTAGTTTTCTCGCTTTTATCACCCCTCTATATTCTGCTCTAATTTTTGTTGGGGATCTAGGCTGCCTATGCAATTCTTTTTTTAAGGTGGAATGGTCATTAGTTCATTTCTTGTCGAACCAGCCAGGGGTAATCAACTTGTTATGATACTGGGCCGTAAGTAAGTACTTGACCTCCTTAGTGATGTCATTAAAGCAAAGGACAATATCCGTATCAGACATAGTGTCGCTCAAACAAATCTCGATAGTGGATTCACAGTTCAATATCACTTTCCTAGTTAATGGTTCAGGGTTAATAATTGCCTATTTTAAAGAATAGCCATTTGTTTTATTTAATTCGGTGTCCCCCAACAATTGGGTGGTCAAATTGAATCTCTTCAAATTCATGAATAGGTAGATTAATTTAATTATAAATCTTGAGCAATCTAAGGAGAAACAAAACTCAAAACAACTTGCAGTTTGGGCCTACAACTCAGGCAACTTAAACTAGACAAGAATTACATTACATGAATATTATTTCATCCTGCGAATTATACATACAGGAATTATAGGTTTCTTTAATACATACAAAGTCCTACTTAAATGTGCACACAGAGGGCCCGATTCACAGAACTAACTTAAGACAAAGTCCTAAACTTACTACTTTTGGTATTCACAGAAGTTAGGATTTTGTCTTAAGTTTGTCTTAAGACAGACTTAAGACAGACTTAAGACAAAATCCTAACTTAAGTCTGTCTTAAGTCTGTCTTAAGTCTGTCTTAAGACAGATTTAAGACAAAATCCTAACTTCTCTGAAGACCAAAAGTAGTAAGCTTAGGATTTTGTCTTAAGTTAGTTCTGTGAATTGGCCCATACTTTTCAATGCGAATGTAACTCGAATGAATGCATCTTAATAATCGTGAAACACTGGAAATTATGAAAATACATGTGAGTGCGTTTAAACCATGAGTATAGTGCACTCATACAATTTAGAGTGCTGTAAGCGCTCTATCAGTGGCATTATGTGTCTGACTGATTATATGTTGAACTGTGAGTTTGATGGTTTTTGTACACTGTTTGTCTTTGCCAGTATTGCATGGCTGTGGGAATGCTTGTTGCTCCATTGCGGCAGTTGTGTGTGATTTTTCTTTCAGAGCCTGGGGCAATGCATTTTGGCCCACCGGCCACTAGAGGAAGCTGCATTCTATCTAGCGCATCTCAGTGCCCCATGCTGGCACGCACCTTAATTTCCTGAAATCATCAGCGCCACTGGCCGGGCTTTCAGCCTGTCCTTGTAGTGCCCCAAGCACTCAGGAAGGTTCTGTATTGTTAGGACTTAGCACACTTGATCACAGTGTTTATTGGTACACCACCCAGCAATGTCCATTACCCCATTGATTAGAAGGAGTTTGTGGTGTCCTGCAGGGTTTAACAACTCTGTCATCGGCCTCCTGGGCTGCAAAACTGTCTTGTGAAAACCCGACTTATTCACCTCTCATTGACTGGATGGTGGTCCCACTCTTTATACAATTGACTGCCCTATTGCCTAGGTATAGATAACTATTCCCCAACAATGAGTGATGTGGAGGAGACTTACCAGGAGGAGGATATTTTGACATACATCCCCATTGATGAACTTGTCTGTGAGGTTGTGGATGCCTCCATGTCTTAAGCAGTCCTACAGGCGGGGCCTACCCTGAGGAGGACGTTTCTACAATATGCAGAACATTGTTTCAGACCCCTCCCTTTGGAGGAAAGACCCCTGGGCTTAAACCTTTTACCTCTGGGAAAGCTCACCCTATCAGCACTGCATGGCAAATGTAAGAGGGGTCCTCTGTCCAGCATTGACCTTGATGCTTTTGATAGATTGAAGCAGGTGTTTATGGACAATGCTCAAACTCTGCCCTTAGACTCAACTGAACCTGGGGGTTGCAACCAATAGGTCCTATTTCTCCTCCTGTCCCACCACGCGCCATAGGGGTTTGATTCCCCCTCAGACTCTGATACTGAGCATGAGCTGGGGTGAGGGTGTTAGAAAAAGGGGTCTCTAGTTGGCATAGGTAGGTACCTTTGACCAAATAGGGACCCTTGCTTCTAGTTAGGGTTAAGGGGAAACACAATGTAGATAACCCCTGCTCACCCCCTTGGTAGCTTGGCACGAGCAGACAGGCTTATCCCCAAGGCAATGTGTAAAGTATTTGTACCAACACTCACAGTAACACAGTGAAACACCACAAATGGACACCACACAGGTTTTAGAAAAATAAAGTATTTTTATCTAAGTTATGCAAGACCAAGATAACGAAACTCCAACATGCACAATTAAGCTTTTCTTTCAAATGTTCTTTGGAAGGTTCTGGTTTAAAACCAACTTGTAAATTCTGTATTCTGCAAGTATTATCAAAAACCAGCTGGTAGTTACAGTATTCATTTAGGCCAATGACAAGGGATCAAAAACAGTCTCAAAACTAAAATAAGACATGTGCAGAGACTGTATTTTCCATGGTGAACGTATCATTATTTTCCCAGGTCACTTGACACCGAAGCGCGGTGCCCTTCTTTTTCTTAAAACAAAGAGAACCACTCTGCTAATTCTTAAACTGACTCTGTCATGAAGGGCATTGACAGCCTGCCCCAGATGTTTACTCGATGGGAAGTAATAGTGGAGATATGGCCCCAGGTCCCGCCTATCCCTCAGGTTGTTGATCTCCCTAGGAGAGGAGCTCTGATAGCAGGAACAGCCCCCTGCAGACCCACAACCTGCCCCAGGCAGCGCCACTCGTAGCCGTTCAGATTAAACTATGAATGTTACCTGGGGGGTTGATTTTCTCGCGTCCTCTCTGACGACGTCCTGCTGGACCGTTCCGGTATGCACCTGTTACAACGCATTTTTTACAACGCACTACCACTACAACGCAGGCATTACAACGCATACCATTACAACGCATTGCGCTGGGGGGCGCTCTAGGATAAGAGGTAAGTTTAATTTACTATCCAACACCTTCCCTAGGGTCCACGGGGACTGGAGTTAGAATAGTAAATTATACTTACCACTATCCAGCACCCCAAAGCGCTATGCATTGTAATGGTATGCGTTGTGAATACCGCATTGTAATGGTATGCGGAGTAAAAGTATGCGTTGTAACGTCGTACATCCGACGGTTCCACCAGCTGGAATAGAACAGAACAGGAGAGTACTGGTTGCTAGGCAATGCCTCACAGCGGTGTGGGTGCTAGTGTGGCTTTCCCTTACAGCGTCAGCAAACTCGGGCACGTAGCTTCCAAATAAACATGGCAGGCTTTGCGATGGGCTCAATGGAGGCAGGACGGCGCTCTGTCACACGCACACATCGGTGCTGCTCCCTTCCTCTCGATAGCGATCTGAGTTGACTCGTGCCGGTGGGAGTGACACACCCCAAGTACTACTGCAGTGATCATGCTGGTTTTACAAAGGCCACGGTCCCAGCAGGGCTGAGTGCAGTCACAGCATTGGTGTTGGCAAAAAGCGTGGCACATGAAGTCACCAGCTGTATGCAGACACACGCTTACAGCTTCTCAGAAGCAACCTTTGATATGTTCCCTCAACAGGAGGCCAGCTCTCCTCAGGCCCTTGGAGACGTTTCACTTCAGGACACAGCACACAGCAAAGTCCTCTTTTTCAAGCAGGGGACACACAGCACACAGCAAAGTCCCTTGCCCTCTTCTTATCAGAACAGCAACCTGCAGGCCAGCCCCAGACACACAGCAAGGGCAGTACTTCTCCCCAGTCTCTTCAGCTGTCTTCTTTTGCAATAGGTTCTTCTTGATCATGAAGTAGTCTAAATTACAGAGGTTTCAGCTCACATTTTTTTTACCCCCAAGTCTTTGTTCTCTATGTGTCAGGGGTTTTGGACCCAGTCTAAACCAGTTCTGGGTGCACTCTGCCAGTGCACAACTTCTTCCTTTGTGTATGTGGGCCAGGGTCTTCAGATGCACCGCCGGAGGTGGAGCCAGTCTTTTTTACGGAAGGCAGGCTTAGCCCTAGTCAGGGACAGATACTGCTCCTCCCACCACTCCAAATGCAGGTTGGCATATTTAGCTCAGGCTGACTCACCCAGACTCCTGGAGCCACCCCAGCTCTTGTCACTCCAAAGCCAGACAGTTAATCCACAACCAGGCAGAGGCACACAGAAAGGTTGAACAAGAAAATAGCCACTTTCAAAAGGGCTTTTTTTCGAACACAGAATTTAAACAACATCCTTACTAAAAGGTGTGATATTAAATTCCGAGGTTCAGTTATACCAGACTCCAATTTTCAATCTCACTCCTATGGAAAGATATGCAGGTACAATGTTACACAGCATTCCCCATTCTGTCCTATGGGCAAGATAGCCTTTCAAAAGTGAAAAATGAAATTGGCAATATTTCACCATTAGGACATGGTGCACACACCAGTACATGTCCTACCTTTCACATACACTGTAACCTGCCCAAGGGAGTTTCTTGGGCCTTCCATAGGGGTGTCCTAGGTGTAAGGAAATGGAAGGGTAGGCCCTGATACGGGGGTGCACTTGCCAAATCAAGTTAGCAAACTGTGCGCAGGCACTGCAATGGCAGGCCTGAGACATCTCTATGGAGCTACTCAAGTGGGTGGCACAATCAGTGCTGCAGGCTCACTAGTAGCATTTGATGTACCAGCCCTGGCACACTTAGTGCACTTTACTAGGGACCGGCTAGTAAGTCAAATATGCCTATCAGGTAGAACCAATCATATTCACAATTTACACAGGGAGCACTTTCACTTTGTCACTGATCAGCAGTGGCAAAGTGCCCAAAGTATCTAAGCCAGAAAAAACTAAATACAGCATAGCATCAAAAACACAGGAGGTAGAGGCAAAAAGTCAGGGGAAAGCACACCAAGGATGCCAGGTCTAACAGATGGCCATTGCGTCCATCCCCCATAATGACCAAGATGTGCTGGTGAACAAAACTCCCCAGCCTATCCAAGGCAAGCTAGATCTGGAGAGTTTGGTACACCCACACTCCTTAGAATGGGCACCCACAGGGAAAGTCACACCTTTTGTTGCTTGGAGGCTTTGTAAGCCACTGGATAAAGACCTGTGCAACTGCGGGCGGGCAGAGTGCCCATGCCGCTCCCTGTAGGACAAGGTGACGGTAACACTTGACAGTGATGAACGAATGGCTGCATTCTTCAGAAAATAGGTGCATGATCCCAAGAAGGGGATCAATCATCCTGGCGAGCTTTCCAGGACAAGTTTCCGGCAAATCAGGTCCCCTGATGCACATCCTAGATATAGCGGAAGACGTCGAGGCACCAGGGACTTTGATCCATAAGGAGAGTGGAGTCAACCAAGGTGAATGGTCAGTCTTTTCCCCACCAGGCATTGGGGCAAACGTCAAACATTCATCCACAATTGGATGACCCTTGCCATAAACGCTTGGGTCATTCAGACAGTACGGGGATTCCACATAGAGTTCTACAGCTCCCCTGTCCAGAACAAGTCACACATTTCCCTGGTTTTCTCTCCTGCTCCTGCAGAGCTAGTGGGTGTTGAGGTATAGGAATTGCTCGGCAAAAGAGCCATAATATATTCCTCTCTTCATCCATTGAGTTTTTAAGCTCTAAGCTCTAAATACCAACCCAACCAACTCAGAGAGTACCCAAAAGAGCCCTGAAGAAAAAGGGCTAAGTAATTGAATATTGTGATATCTGCAGGAGTAATAAAGATTATCAGTAAATAGTTAGTCAATTTACTTTCTGGGCCTATTTCTTCACCATTGAACATTTATTTAGCCTATCTAGGATTAGAAAGGTATAGGGGCACGTTATAGATAATCGTAAAACCAACCAATAGGAATGAGGAATGCATATGCATATGCCAGAGTCCAAACTGAGATGGCATGGTGAGTAAAACCACGATGGGTTGGGATGCTGTCCTGTGCAACTGCCAGCGCTTAGACACATTGCAAGAATTCCTCCTATCACCTTTTGTGTGCTTTATTATGCTAGATTAGGTTATGTGATTTTTGATGACTTTAGTGGCATTTTCTGTGTTGGTAGTGGTATGATCTCTGGGCCATGTCTGAAAGTCCAAAGTACATTATAGACTCCTGACCACGATTTCTAGTTGGAGAGTAGTAACTTCTCTTGTGTTGCTTGGATGCCCTCTACAGTAAGGTATTGCCATATGTTAACCCTTCATCCACTGCTAAACTAAACAGCACTAAGGGGGTAGTCAACCCCCTCTGGAAAGGGTGTCTGAAGTTGTCCAACATTCAAGTTCCCTCATGATCTTGCGAAGCATTGGAATTGAGCATTCTACATCAAAGCTATGACATGACAAAAAAAGGTATATGTCTGATGAGAAGCTGTGGGTTATTGTACAATATTATGAACAATATTCCAAAGCACACCCTTTTATTCTCTATTACGATTAGTTTTATCGTCCTTTTTCATTGTTTGGCGTGCATGCACCCATTTTAGTGCGCCATTCCTTTTTGCAACAGGGCATAATTCAATCAAAAGGTGGCCTGCTAGGTTCGCAGGTCAGCGGGTTGCACATCTGTATGCACATTTGTATCTTGGAATAATACAATTTCACCAGTGTAATCCATTTTAATCCATTTTATTTTTCTTCACTTTTGACCGTAGAGGTGCCGCTCTGCTCCTCTATACCCGTCCCTGCACTACAATTCCCATGGACACAGGCTCCCAGACCCCACCCAATCCAGCGCTTCTCCCAGCATGAGAGTAGCACTGGATTTGGGTGGAATGGGCCGGTTTTATGCTCCAGCATGGTCGGGTAGCCTGTGCCCCTGAGAACTAGGATATCTCGAAGGAACAGTCTGGAGGTATCCTAATGCGCATGTTGGTTTGGCTGACTGTGGAGGCCTAGCCAAACCACTTTTGGTGCCTACCACTCCACTCCCCCTTCTGTGTGACAGGTGGCCTGCCCCCCCCCTGCACTCAAATCAGCAAGCTGGAAATAAAGATGAAATGACAATTAAATAGTTTTATATTCATGTTATTTTTCCTTTGACTGCTGCATTTCAGCAGTGGGGCGACGATCCTCCGCCAAAACGAAGAAGCCAATCCTGTACATTAAGTAACATAAGTAGCACTTAGCTAACATGCCTTGTACAGGCTGCCCACAGTCTGAAATGGATAGTAGTTACCTTCCCCCAAGAGATCATATATTTATTGGCCAGGTTAGTACTTGCTTTCTGTTCTGTTAAATCGCTGCATGATTACTTTCTACCTCCAGCTTGCGAAGACCTATGGGAATGTTTTCACTGTGTGGCTGGGGCAGAAGCCGGCCGTTGTGCTGAATGGATGCCAGGCAATGAGAGATGGTCTAATCTCTCACTCCGAAGAGCTTGTTGGACGCCCTGCAACCGCAACTTACCAGGGACTTACAAGGGGAAAGGGTAGGTAGCTCTTGCTTCACAACAGCATAGTTGAGCAGCAAATAACATGTATTTATATAGTTTAGTAATTTAATTTCTCAGCGCTATGAAAATATTCAGATCCAGTTTAATGGTGCTCAACTTACCAACCTTGAAGAATAAGAGGATGCAAGAACAAGGGGATGCAAGTATTGGAATATGTGATCTGCACAACCTTTTCTAGGTGCAACTCAATAAGCCATTCATTCAGCTTTTCAGAGTATTACACAGCAGGGGTCAGAGAGCATGAGGTGCTATTCATTGGGTTATGAAAGGATGGGATATGAGATTTGTAGACATTAATGACAACTGTATTGACTTACTGAGTGGATATAAACAGATCTCTTAGTGGGATTGTGAGACTTCCTCTTCACCTATTCCTACTCATGGAGCAAAGCTTTGTGAATTGGATATACATTGAGTAAGTGGATGGATGGATGGACTGACAGACAAACTGATGGCGTGTGGAGCAGTATTAGCAAACAATGAAGAACTAGGGCTTTCAGGGTTGGCAGCCAGTGAAGGCTGTGCATTAGTTAGACAATACAGTGCTGCTGCCACAGGGCCAGTGTGTGAATAGTGACCTGGTTGTCAGGAAGCCTTTTCAGCAGCCTTTTCTCTCCAGCGGGATACAGATCTGTGCTTTCTCTGTCAAAGCCCATGCTGTGTCAGCTACTGACAGTGGTCACAGTGGTGTCATCCTGCTAACCCACCTCTGAACACTGGTATGTTATGCAAAATTGTAGAGTGCACTATCGCCTGAGTGGGTATCCTGGCACTGAGCTTGCTTTCAAAAGAGAGTGGCCCTATGCAGTGGTTCGAGCATACATGTGCAACAATCTGAATCTAAGAGATAGCATTCTATACATTAAACAAAAACAGAATGAATCCACTGTGTGTCCTGTGCTGAAGATATAGGGCTCCTGGAAGTGCAAGGGAAGAAGAAAACTGTAGATCCCACAGCGACTCTATCTTCACATTCTATTATCTCCAATTAGTAAAGACAGCAACTAGAGCTAAATGAGATGGAGAGAGAGTGAGAGAGAGAGAGAGAGAGAGAGAATGATTTTGACAACTCAAAAATTAAAGTCTTTGACAAACCAGTCACTCTTGCAGCCTTTTGCATATAGCACCTCTACTTGTACATATATTACATTAGCAGACAGGACCAAAGCTTTCTTTAGCCAAACATAAAAATAAAATGCGTATGTTATGTTGAAGGGACAATTAACTAATGACCTAACACACAATTGATTACTTAGGAGTTCTGTTTGCCTCTGGACACAACTGGAAGCAGCAGAGACGCTTTGGTATGACGTCTCTGAGGAATCTCGGGGTTGGCAAGAAGAGTGTAGAAGTGCGGATCCAGGAGGAGGCTCAGAGCATGGTGGAGTTCTTTGCGATGATGAAAGGTAAATAATCTCAGGCCCAGGTGCCACTTCTGTAATGAAAAAACATCTGATCCCCATTCTATTTCATCTGACGTAATATGAATTTATTTATTTGCGTTGTTTCATTTAGCACAGGACAGACTCAAAGGGATATCTATGGGCTTTACATAGAAAAGTTACTACTGCATGCAAGTAGCTTGCAAAACAACTGGTGTATGGGTTGGTATAGACATAAAAGTTTTGTAGTTACATACATATAAAGCAGCCATCATCACACATTAACAGATCACACATTAACAGATTCAACAGAAAGTTTAGCATTAGTTGTGAGGATAAGTGGAGATTAACATACTAAAGGCAAGAACTAAAGAAAAGCAAAAGCGAATGGGCACCATCCATCTTTCAACATGGTTGCCATACTCAAAGATAGAGTGAACAAGGATAGCCTTACTATTATCAGACTAGTTTACATCTATGTTGAAATAAGTCACAAAGTGGTGGTCACAAAGCATCATGGTGGCCACCTCCAACCTCAAACCCCATCGCCAGAAAGGAGGCGGTCATACTACTGGCTGGTCACCAGGATGTGATCTCCTGTTCCTTGCCTTGACTTCTGGTCTCACTGGACACTCACAACATGACATCACTGTATGGATATTTAACCAGTATCCACATCAGATGGTAGAAGTTCTGGCACCAGTTGAAAATCAGCCAAAGATTCCCCTCTTCCTACGATGGAGGCGGAATCTATGGTGGTGAAGCTTGCACTGGCAGAACTATTAACTCAATTCACGGCAGCTTTCCCACCATCAGAGTGGCACAGAATTTCTTCCAGCAACATTCTAAATCAACACGGCATTGATAAGTTAGGTGGGCCCGACTTCAGCCTTCGTCATTCTGTGCTTTACAACATTCGCACAATTGTGTTGGTAATAATATTTTTGGGGATACCCTTTTTGGGATACCCTTATCTTGAGTATGAATATTCTGCAGAATGTATCGTGAGAAGATATCTAGTTATTCCCACTAACAACAGATTGTACTACTTAAGACGACTGTGACTTTAACTGATGTTTTCTTTGTAACATGTTGTGCAAGCCCAGGTCAATTGAGTTATTAGCACTGAAAATGGAACTGCAGTTGTGAAAGATATGTCGATTTCTTCTTTGTCAAAATTATTCTTTATGAGCCGGATTTGTGCATATTCATGGATAAAAAGAACTTTTTACAAAAATAGGATCACAGTTGTGTTGTTTCCAGCTCTTGGAAAACAAATGCTGGATTGATAGTCCAAGATATGCCTTGTGAGAGGTTTTAGTTAGGGGTGTCATTTGCTTTTGCGAATTCAAATAAATGCCGCAAAAAATACATAAAATTATGCATTTAGCTCTATATTTTAGCACTAAATTAGTGCATATCTTCTGGACAGACAAGACAACATCTGCATAATCTGAATGCTATATATGTGGAGATCTTTACATGTAGATTTTCCTTTGTCAATCAGGTACCTACCAAGTGTCCTGCATTTTCAGTAGAACTGTATCCGTCACGCCTTGATAGCCTATGATTAGCCAACTACTTAACCTGTCTCATCAACGCTATTGCCTGCCTGTCTCATGATGAACATTTCACTCACCAGGATGGTATTTTGGAGCTGTCATGGGTTTCAACTGATAACCATACTTTCCCTAGGGACCCTTATGTCAGTGACCTTACTTGGCCATCTCTACCACCCTACAAAAATCTGCCAAAAATGGGTGGCTCACAGATGGGCGCTATGTGTCCCGTGGCACAAACTTTTTTCTGCACATCCACATGTCTTCTAGATATGAAAGTAGATATGTATCATCCTTTTTTAAAAAAAAAAAAAATTTTATTGACAACACGACAGTGGAAGCAAAAAACAAATACGGAACATACTTCCTGTGGGAAGAAAACATTAACAATATTATGGTAGAATTAATCAGTAAGTAAATAATCAATCCAATAAAAAAAGGGGAGAAGAAAAGCAAGCAGAATAACTGGGGAGCAGAAATAATAGTCCATATAAGAAAATATCAATGGAATAAATTTGGTTTTACATTTTACATGAAGTTTCCCCATATTTTTTCAAATTTCCTTAATGACTGTACCCCCCTGAATTTAGTCAGGGCGGCCTCCATGGAGTGTATTTCATTGACCAACGACCACCATTCCAAGATGTGAGGGGGTTTAGGGGAAAACCATGCATGAGCAATAGTTAATTTTGCGCAAGACATTAGTATAGTAACTAGATTCTGCTGAGGAAAAGAATAAGAATGAATATCTAATAATATCAATGGAGCCGATAATGCAGGTGGCTTACTCAGTTTCATTTTCAAAACCTTATCTAATGTTGACCAAAACTCTTTTAACAAAGGGCAAGAAAAAAACATATGTTCTAAATCAGCACTATCGCACTTGGGGCATTTGGTACGATCGCTATAGGCAACATTAGTAGTCCATTTGGAAATTACTTCGGGAGTGTAATAGAGCAAGCAGGTGGTTTTAAACTGTTGCAACCTTAAGCTTGACGAACTAACAAGGTTGTTCAGGTTAGAAAGAGAGTGAGCAATCTGGTTAGATGTTATATTGCACCCCATCTTCAAGCTCCATTTCTCTGATAATTTAGAACTATCCCCTGTCTTATGGGTGTTTAAACATTTATAGCTTTTGCTTATTAAAGACTTTGTCTTCAATGAGTAGAAACAGTCCCAGATATCAGTATCCGAAGTTTTTGAAATTTTCATCTTTCGTATCAAAAAGTTGTGGATTTGGATATACTGAAACCTCATTAAGTCAGTAAGTTTAAATACATTTTTAAGTGCCCCGAAGTTTAAGAAGCCTTGAGAGCCATAGAGATCCCCCAATGTTGTGATTCCATGAGCAGACCAATTGTTTGCCCTGCCATCATTAAAGATCCCGGGAAGCCCCGGATTTCCCCAAAGTTGCATTCTGGAATGAAAAAATGAAGTGTTACAGAAAGTCATAATATTAGACCAGATTTTAGCAGAATCTCTGGCTGTCTTAAATTTGACCCTTTTGTAGTAGTGTGGATCGTTTAATCTTAACAAAAACATTCTAGAGTCTGAGTGGAGCATAAAAGTATGAAAGAAAAATTGAGTGTCAGAATTCAACAAAGAACGCAAATGGCCTATAAAGATGGACCAATAGTATAATTTAAAATCTGTGAAATTAAGTCCCCCTGCCTCTGCTGTACCCTTTAGTAGCGTCAAAGATCTGCAGACTTTCCTATGTCCCCAAATAAAACTACTGAATAAATCATCTAGCTTCTTAAAAAAGGAATTATTAAGTGTTAAGGGTATAGAACTAAATAAATAAAGGAATTTGGGAAGTACTTTCATTTTGATCAAATTAATTCTGCTTATAATATTTAGGGGGAGTTTATGCCATTTTTTCAGTGACGAGGCTGTAGATTTTAATAGAGCATCGTAGTTTATGGGAATAACATTACTAATTTTAGATGAGATTTTAACCCCCAAATAATTAGCAACCTTACATATTTCGGTGACAGTAACCTGTGGTTTATAATTTACAACTATTTGTGTTTTATTGATGTTTAATTTGTATCCTGAGACACTTACAAATCGGCTGGCCTCTGTAGTGATACCCTCTAGTGCCTGGAAGTCATCCGTGGAATAAATGGCAATATCGTTCGCATACGCAGTGATTTTCAAGGGGTGAGGGCCATGTCTAAACGGTGTAATTCGAGGTTGGAGCTGAAGGGCTGATAAAAAGGGTTCCATTGATAGGGCAAAGAGCAGGGGTGATAATAGGCACCCCTGCCGAGTGCCCCGAGAAATGGAAAAAGTAGGAGAAGTCAGCCCGGCATAACTAATACCCGCCGTGGGTCTATCATATAGTGCTCTTATCCAGTTAACAAAATGACCCCTAAATCCCATAAAAGACAAAACTGACCAGAGATAGTCCCATCCCACTCGGTCGAAGGCCTTCTCGGCGTCAAGTAAAATCATACCGAGTGGGATGGACTCAGTCTCGGCTATATCAAAAGCAGTTATGGTTGTGTTTATATGAACCGTGGTGTCCCCACCTATTACAAATCCATGTTGTTGAGGATTTACTATTTTTGGGATATATGGTGCCAAACGGTTAGCAAAGATTTTGGCAAAAACCTTGGCATCGGTATTAATCAGAGAAATGGGTCTGTAGGACCCACATTCGTCAGCTGGTTTATCATTTTTAAGAAAGAAAACCATTTTCGCAATATTCCAGGAGCTAGGGGCCTTCCCATTTTCCCCTATGGATTGAATAACCTGAGAAAAAAGAGGTATCAATTCTTCAGTACACAATTTATAAAGCCCCGGCTGCTTTCCCCAATGGTAGTGAGGAGATAGCCTGGTCTAATCTCTAAAATAGTAATCTCCTCCGATAATTGATCTAGCCCTGATAAGTTATGTTTCTCTTTGATGTTGCTATCCAGAAAATCTTGGATTTTTCCTACATTAGGTTGATTCTCTGGAGTGTATAAGAGATTATAGAATTCCACCAATTGTGCCAGTATCTGTGCTGGCTGATCATGTATAATATTATTCGAGCCCCTAATGCTTTTGATCATAGTATAAGCCCTATCATCCGCCACTTTATGAGCCAATATTTTCCCTATTTTATCTCCTCCTTCGGAATGAAAAATTCTTAATTTATGCAGCTTAGCACTACTTTTTTCAATGAGAGTTGTTTTCAGATTAGCTTTTAAACGCCCCAATATTAACCCAAGCTTGTCTAGATTGGGAGAACCAGATCGTAGAGCGTCTGCCAAAAGCGATTTTTGTGCCGAAATGTTAGAAATCAGTTTAGTATTGGTTTTGCGGCGATCCAGATTTTGCCTAAGAACAAATTGTTGGGTAAACCCTCTAATGCTGGCCTTGTAGGCATTCCAAACAATTATACATGAAGTTGAGTCAAGATTGAATTGAATAAATTGAGAGGTATGTTGCTTAAGTTGTGTTATATATCCTACATCAGATAATAAATAACGCGGAAATGAAAACATTCTTGGGCCTGCCGGAGCGTGTAGATAATTGAAAGTCAGTAAGATTGGGTTGTGGTCCGAAGTAACCCGAGGGCAGATCTCCATGGAACTTGTAGATAATATATTAGTAGAGGCCCAAGCCATGTCAATACGGGAACATAATTTGTGTGGTGCTGAATAATAAGTATAGCCGGGGATCTTAGGATAAATAGAGCGCCAGATGACCCTGATATTATGTAACTGTCTGATTTTCAAAGTTGCTGCACGTACTTTGCGCATACGCTGAAAGGCGCCCTGTCTGGTGGTGTCTAGCCGGTATTCCATAATACAATTAAAATCCCCCATCAAGATTAATTCCCCTTCCCACCCCAGAACCTCCGTATTTAATTGGTCAAAGACATAGTCTTCATCGCTATTTGACCCATAGATTACACAGAGTACATATTTGTAGTTTCCTATGGATACTTGAGCAATGGACCAACGGCCGTTTTTATCTGAAGTAGTTTTAAGAGTTTCTGTTCTGATTCGTCTATCTTTAAGAATGGCGACTCCTCTATTTGATTCTTTGTGGCATAGAACTGATTATAACATGATATCCAAGTTGGCTAAGTAACTTCCTATCCTTAAAGGCAATATGTGTCTCGGATAAAAAAATAAAATGTGGGTCATATAATCTAAGCTCCTCCGAGACAAGTCGTCTTTTGTTCTTACTGTTCAACCCTGCAACATTCCAAGCCAGGCATTTTAATTTATACATCTCAAAACATAGGTTGAATTTATTCTAACATTCTGCCCGTTGCATAAACATATATGTCTCCTTCCCAACATATTCCATAGTACACCACGTTGTGTTGTTCTTTTTTATAGTTTTACCCCCCCAGAACCCACCCCCCCAAAGGACCAAAACCCCCCCACCCTCCCCCCTATCCTTCTCACCATATGGAGAGGGGACCCCCCTGAACCTGCTGCTGCTGGAGTGGCAGCTAATGAGAGCAGCAGCGTGAGGACTACCTACCGCCTAACTACTTTTCATGAAGATAAACAATAAAAGAGAAAGAAATACACTTATTAGAGAAAGAGAGGGAAAAAAAACGGAGAGAGAGGAATAAGTCATAGAAGAGTCTAGAGCAAACTCCATGAAGTCTAATATAAAGGTCTGTATACTATACTACAAAAATAAAATTGGGCATCTAAAGTGTGCAAGAAGATAAAAGTAGTGTATAATCTTCTCGTAATGAGAATTCAAGATGATATGGAGAAGACTGAATGCACTTGGGCTATGAAATTGGGTAACCCTGATGTCGACCTGGATCTCGCCATATGTCTGAATAAAAAGTTATTCCGGGCCTCTAACCTGCGGGCCCAGCACTACAAAACGGTGTTTAACCTCTATCATACGCCAGCCAAACTATATGCTTGGGGGTTAGGGATGATTACAGGTGCCCCAGATGCAATGTCGGTCAAGCTGATCTACTGCATATGTTTTTCCATTGTAGTATGCTAGGTCCAATTAGGGATGAGATAGAGACATTTTGGGAGGGGCTGCTAGGCTATAAGATCGACCTATCCCCTACCCTGATGCCATTGGGTACTGACTCTAAGCTAAATCTGGGGAAGGATGAGGAAGCTTTGGTTTTTATGTCAGTTACGGTACTCCGGATCCTAATATCGGTGGGGTGGAAAGACGCTACTGCTCCCTCCTTCCAAATGTGGCTCTCCAGACCACTGGGCATACATAATATAGAGACCAGCCTCTAAGAATTTAAGGGGGCAAAAAAACGGAATATTGGAAGACGCTTATGGGCTCCTATCACAAAGTGGAGGGAGGCAAGATTGTGATCTAGGATGTAGTACACCATGTCTATATTTGTATGTCCAGCTGGGATGGTCTCCGCTAAAAACTGCTTTTATCATCAATGTCTTTTTATCATTAACTGTGTATTTATTCTTGGTTTGGTAGTGATAAATTTGCCTATGTTTGTACAGTTCTAATGCTGAGCCGAAGCTCTGTCTATTGTATGTTTGCTAAATTAATTGTTATGTCTTTTTTATATGCACCAGAAAATCCCAATAAAAAATAAAAAAAAGAAAAGAAAAAAAGAAAATCGGGCATTAACCCAATTTAGATAACAGAATCTCTGCTTCCTTCTCATCCGTGAAAAAATAAGTATGGCCTCCCTTAATAACCTTGAAGCGGGCCGGCTCTTGTAAGAACACTTGCGCCCCTTTCAATTTAAAAGGATCTATAAGTTTCCTTAGCTTCCACCTCCTATCCATAGTAGTTTTACTCAAATCTGACCGTACGAAAAGGGACAAGTTCTCGATAGTGACTGGAGAGTTGGGGCGTGCCTTCAGAGAGACTGCTTGCCTCAAAAGAAAATTGCCAAAATAAATAAGAAAGGGCCTAGGGAATTTACTTTCTTTATTCCTTTGGACTTAAGGGAGGCGATGAGCTCTTTGGACCTGAGAGCCCCAATCCCAGTCCGCTAAATCAGGGAAAGCCTTAGATAATAACGCAACAAGATACGCCCTCGAATCTGACCCTTCAACCCCTTCTGGTATACCAAAAAGTTGCAAGTTCGACCGCCGTTGGCGATTTTCTAGGTCTTCCACTTTCAACTGTAAATATGTAATCTGAGCATCATGTGGACTCAGGGAAGACTCAGTGTGAGCACAGTCCTCCTCAATGTGTACCACTCTCTGTTGTAACTCCTCGATGTCCTGTAACAACCTCCCTAATTTGGAAGTCACCTCTGATAATTAATTCTGTAATTTATTATTGTCCTCCCGCAACTGTAGAAAATGTTCTTGAGCTTCCAAATTATGATTTGTTAAGGTTTGCAAGATTATATCAAGGGGAGAGATAGCAGATTCAGGTTCTCCAAAGATGGATGACAGTGGGGTTGTATTATCTGCATCGGAGATTGAATCAGTTTGTTGAGGTTTAGATAGGGGGGGTAGACCCTGGAAATATGAGGCTACTATAGGAGAAGGAGTAATATGGCTTGGTAAGGATCCTATGGTAGTGGTAAGAGGGTGGCTAGGAGCCAGTTTGGCGTCGAAGAGGGAGACGTGTAGTGCGGCTACCGAAGCTGGCGGGGCACTGGCTGGCGGGGCACTGATGTTTGTTGGAGAAGGATTTGTGTTTCCATTCTCACTGTCGGTAACTATAGGTGAGGGACCCCTTGATGCCACAGGATGCCTTTTCGGAGACTCAGGAATCAGTGGGCTTGTTCCAGACAGCTGCAAAGTCATATTTTTGACAAGCCCTTAAGCCTGTATCCATTTTCTAAGAGGGCTTTTTTCAGTAAGAAAAGTCTTTTTCAAAATAGGGGCAGTAATGATGATCGGTGGACCCTCAGATGAAGGTGTTCTCCCTTTCTTGTTCTTTGATTTGGCCTTGGTTTTAGCTTTTTCCCTTTGGCCAGTCAAAAATGTGATGGTATCTCGGGAGAAGCCGGCTTTAGAATTAGCAGGTTCACCATCCTCAGCTTCATCATCCACCTCCTCGTAGTCCTCATTTGAGCCCGCTCCTTCGCCGTCCTCGCCATCCTCGGCCCCCACACCAAGGAGGGGAGAGGGAAAGATATCTCTGATGGCCTGTATGTTTTTTGTATTTACCAACCCAGGACTCGTTTCCTCTTCCTCTTCCAGGGAGACCACCAAAACAATATCTCCCTCCCCCTCTCCCTCTGCCTTGTGACAGGCGCCGGGAGTCTTATGCCCAACTGATGAAACCTCCTGTGGGCCCCCAATTGAGACAGATGAGACAGTAGAATTCAGATCCTTTTCCAACAATTGCACCGTAGGAGGTCCAGCCTTTAAAGTGGAGGGGGAAGCAGTGCCAGATATCGCCTGCTCCGAGGGAGGGTTAAATTTGTTACAGCCAGTGCTTAAATTGTTACTATCACTGTCTTCGCTGTTAGGCAACAAAGTGTCCGCTATAACAAAAACCGGTGGGCGTAGAAGTTGCTTACCGGTTCCTGCTGTCTCCACGGGCAGATTCGTTGTATCCATCGTAACACGCAGCTGCTTTAGCGGTGCGGGTGGCTCTCTGGGGTTTTTTGGAGCCATTCTCTCCTTCCTGAGATCCTGAGCTGGGGAGAGCCGCCCTCGCTGTAATGACAGACCTAACCAGCTGAGCGCTGAGCCGGGAACCAGCCGCGGGATCGTATGCCTGACAGACTGCAGGGAGCTGCTAGCGAGACACAGCATTCGTCGCTTCCACCCCTCTATGATAGCCCAGAGTAAAAAATGAGAGGAAGTTGCCCCATAGCTTCAGCAGACCACTTCGCATACCACTTCGAAACAAGCCAGATACAGAGACAGGCCCACTGACCCCCGTCCGGATCGGGTGTAAGGTCAATACTTCAGTTAGAGAATAAAGTCAAAGCTTGTTTTCCCAGATTGCCGGCTCTCAGGAAACAAACATTTTTCCGTTACTTTTCACCATAGAATTGGCTAAGACGGTAGGAGCCTCAGAGTGAGCTGCTGCTCTACGGCGTCCTCACTCCGCCATCTTGGACGCCCTCCCCGATATGTATCATCCTAATCCAAGGCTCTAATATCAATTTAGCAAAGATGGCCAATTTCTACCCCACTCGTAGAAAAGCGGTATATGGCAACTCCACTGACCCCTACTCAACCACTACTTCTCTGCTGGGCTTAACCAGTACTCCCCCCTTATCAGTTGTGAGTACCCTACTCTTCCTTAACCCCACATCTTCATTAGCTGATCCCAGAGCCACCTTGTCCCCTGTGGAATTATGTCAACGCACTAGATCTCCCTCTCAGGTGATTGGCGGATCTATGGGCTCAATCTCCTCACCGTCTGTCAGTCCGACACAGGGTTTCTCTCGAGCTGAGAAGTTCCCTCAAGACCTACAATCTCCTAGATTATTAGACGATGCTCCTTCCCCATCCCTATAACTTTGCCACATGCTATGCCAGAATCTGGACAACGATCCTCTACACAGGCCTCAACTGGATTACACAGATGCTCCCCGTCACCGCTAATTTTTCCCTCACACCCTCCATTCCTAGACCAACACTCAGACTTGTCTGCGCTTTCACGAGATATCTTGACAGTTGCACATTCTCACTTCTGAGCTACATGACCTGAAAGCCCTCTCAAATGATCTCCCTCCTCACCTCAGGGATAGTGCATCAGGGATAGTGACCACATGGATCAGCCTATAGCCCCCTCCATCTCGTAATCCATTCCCCTACCCAATTCCTCCGCCAGCCCCAGAGGATGTGAGACACACCCGGTGCCCACTGATCTCCTGGACAGTCACAACTCTTGGGGCCAGATTCACAGAACTAACTTAAGACAAAATCCTAAACTTACTACTTTTGGTAGTCAGAGAAGTTAGGATTTTGTCTTAAGTTTGTCTAAGACAGACTTAAGACAAAATCCTAACTTAAGTCTGTCTTAAGTCTGTCTTAAGACAAACTTAAGACAAAATCCTAACTTCTGTGAATACCAAAAGTAATAAGTTTAGGATTTTGTCTTACGTTAGTTCTGTAAATCGGGCCCTTGCTCTTTGTGGTCCAAATCTAACATGGTCCAGCCAATACAAATACATTCCATCCTTTCTAACCCGAACAGAGAACCTCCTCGCAATCCTAGATGCAGCACTTCCGACAACCTCACCCGTGTGAACATCACCCAGACTCCTTACCCCCCTAATCCACTACGACTTAAATGTGTGCTACTTAATTGCAGATCAGCCAGTAAACACTCCTCCAATATCTGTGACTTCATCCAACACAATGATTTAGACATTATTATTCTCACTTAAACTTGGTTAAATCATGCTTCCACTCCTATCTTACACCTCCTAGTACCTCCCACTCATGCAATATTTGGGCTAGACAGAGCTCTGAAGTTGGGTGGTGGCCTAGCCTGTATTCACAGGAACACACTCTCGATTTTTCACTTGGAGTCCTCTGCGCCTTCCTCCAGTGAATACCTGTGTCTCATCTCAAGTAAGAACCTACCGGTTTGCAAACTTCACACCTTTTACCACCCGGGTGACAATCTCCCCTTCATTGAGCAACAAATGGAAATCCGAACTAGCAATGTCGACTCAGAGGTGGCCCAAATCTTCTTTGGTGATTTCAACCTTCACTGGTCTAACCCCAATTATTCTGGTGTATCTTGCCTTAAATCTTTCTTAACCCCTTCAAAGCTTATGACGGAACGATTCCGTCATCAGCGTCGGTTGGGCAGTGCTGATGACGGAACCGTTCCGTCACGACCACGCCCGTTTTTTTAACCTTCAGGACAGCGCGAAACTTCGCGCCGCTCTGAAGGTGTTAAATGATCAAGATCTGACTCAGCACTGTGACCAACCAACTCATATTAAAGGAGAAACTCTAGACCTCATCATCTCTAAAGGGCAGACCATCACCTTAGTTTCCATTACCCCTTGTGATTGGTCCGACTACCATAGCATCCTCTTTTACATTAACAGGGAGGTGTTGATGAGGAAGGCTCAACCATTGAAATCAAAGATATGGAAATGAGACCTCAGATCAATAAACTCTGACGATCTAGCTGCCCAATGCAAATCTGCCCTCTCCACCCAAGCTGACTTGGTCGAGGTGCAATCACTCACCGACGCCTACAATTCGACAATCACCAACATCATGGAGGACATTGCTCCACTCCAACATAAAAATGCCTCAACAAAAATATCCAAAATGGTATAATGACAACTTAAACAAAGAACGACGCAACCTTAGGGCAGGTGAACGTTCCTGGTAATCCAGTGCCACGGCTGACTACTTCAGACATCAATCGGATCAAACGGCAAACCGCCCCAAGAACCTGTTCGAATTGGTCAAACAAAAATCAGTTGTTGGTCGAAACCACTCTGAACCTGGTGGTAGCCCACCCTCATGCGACAAACTTGCCTCTTTCTTCTTGGAATAATCAAGACTCATCTCTGCTGACCTCGCCTCTAAGAAGGCTCTATTGCCTTCCTCAATTGCCGCCTCCCCCCATGACCCCTTTGAAAAGGGCAAATCGACCACTAAGAACACCAAGAACAATGCGTCATGAGGGGCCTTTACCCCATTTAGTGAAAATGTAATTCACAAGATTCTTCAGAATATCCACACTTCCAACCACTTCAGTGGCCCGCTTCCCCCGGCCATCTTCAAAGAAATCAAGAATGCACTCATCCCCACCTAGACAAGGATAGTAAACGCTTCTCTTTCACAAGGCACAATCTCCAATTGCCTAAAAGCAGCGCAGGTTTCACCTATTCTAAAAATAACTAACGCCGACATATCTGATCTCAATAACTTCTGCCCCATTTGCAACATCCCCACCCTAGCGAAATTTCTAGAAAAATGTGTTCAATCTCAACTTTGTGCTCACATAGAGAATTATTAACTCCTAGACCAGCATCAATCTGGTTTTAGGAAGGGGCACAGCACAGAATCGGCTCTCACTAAGGTTATAGATGACATTTTAAAAATGCTTGACGAAAACAAATCCTGCCTCCTGATTCTCCTTGACTATTCCTCTGCATTCAACACGGTTAATCATGACAACCTCCTATCCATCCTGCAAAACAGAATGGGTTTTGCTGATTAGGTGCTACAATGATTCTCGTCTTTCCTACATCACAGATCACAAAGAGTCAAGGCAAACCCCTCTCTCTCCCAGCCCTCTCCTGTACTCATGGGGGTCCCCCAAGGGTCCTCTCTATATCCTATCCTCTTCAACCTTTTCCTGTAACCTCTTGCTAACTCATTAAACTCCATGAATATTCTCTTCCACATGTATGTGGACGACACGCAACTCTATTTGAAAATCTCATCCCTGGAATACATCATCTCCCTCAATACTACCCTAATTTCTTCTCATAACTGGTTAATGGAGAACCATATCCTGCTTAACACTTCTAAAATGGAATTCCTGCTCATCTCCCCTCCGAACCACATCCCCTAGCTAGACCTATGGCTGAGTCACCTCACTGCTTTCAATTGTTCTCCTCTCATCAGAGACTCAGCCAAATCTCTCGGAGTCACCATGGACAAGCTCCTGAATATGAAAAATCATATCAGCAATGTATGTAAGGGAGCAAACCATTTGTTGAGGTCGCTCAGAAATATCAAACCTTTCCTTCCTCTAAATGATTTCAAGCAATTTTCCTACCAAAGCTAGACTACGGCAGTGCTACCCTCTGTGGCCTTCCCAAACACAAGCTGGCTCAACTAAGGTCATCACTGAACGCAGCGGCTAGACTTGTCACAGGCAACAAATGATCTGAACATATATCCTCAGTCCTAAAGTCTGTCAATTGGCTACCCTACAAAGCATGAATTCAGTTAAAGATTGCCGTTCTGGCGCACAAATCCCTTCACTTCAATACTCCCAGGTACCTTGCGCAAAAAGTTCAACTATCCTGTGGTGTAAGAGTCTCAAGAAGAGCCACTACCTTTCTCTTGAAACCACTCACCCTTAACAAAAAAAGAACTGGTCACCAAGCTTTTTCCAGCGCTGCATTAAAGATATGGAATTCTCTTCCACCAGAAGTATGCAGAATCTCTTCAAAAAAGGCTTTCAAATTGGAAGCTAAACGATTCCTTATGAACAAATTCTTACTCTGAGAGGGATAGGCTCACTTGCTCGTTGACATTGTTCCCACTATCATGGCAACTCCATTTGTAACGGCTCTTCTTTAATGCACACTGTGACCCCCCCCCTTGTTGCCTGCGTACACCTGCTTATTGTATTACCCTCCTGGGCGCAATTGTCCCGCGTTCCATGACCATTCCAGTCTTTTTTTCCTCTGTTTCTCTACTGAATGTTGATATTGCATTTATGTTCTTCCTCCCATCATATTGCTAAATGCACTGATATCCTTCGGGATCTTGTTCGCACTATATAAAACTTTATAAATAAATTAATACATTAACATAAAATCGGCAGGAGAGAACTAAAGCGATTGCAATCTGAACCCTGTGGAAGCTGTCATGAGATATTGGTTAAGCATCATTGGTACCTAATATGAACAGAGTTATTGTTTTAGGCAAGTAGAACAGGGTTCTCTTTTGTTTACAAATTGTTTAGTGTTCATAAACACTTGGGAACTCAGAAAAGCATATAGTGTTTGTAACTTCTGTGCTCAGTGTTGAAGCTGTATTTCTTTGTGTCAGCTTTTTGCTTGCATTGTTTTTTTTTTTGGCTACTAATCTTATTGCACAGAACCGAACATGACTTGTTACTTTGCAAGTTAATTCATTGCTTGGCATTACAAAGCAGTTGTTACAACGAACGCGTAGCTACAATGCAATGCCAATACTACCCAAATCATTACATCGACTTGCAGTAGATGGTGCGCTAACATTAGAAATATATCATATACTATTCCAATTCCAGCGAACGCAACAGTAGGGAAGGTGTTGGGATAGTAAACTATACTATTCCTTATGTTAGTGCGCCATCTACTGCAAGTCGATGCAATGACTTGCGTAGTAATGGCATTGCGTGGTAACAACGCGATCGCTGTAACAACCGCGTTGTCATGGCATCGCGGTGTAATGACCGTGATGTAAAGGTTGTTCCCACACAGAACCATATATATATATATATATATATATATATATATATATATATATATCAACTTATATATATATATATAAGTTGATATAGAGGTTTTGTTCTTTGATACAAAAAACAAAAAAAGAAACTCTGGAAATTCATCTTCATTTCACCTTCATCTGTTTTGCACTGTATCTAACATCGAGCTTCACGCCATATCTTTAGAGCCAGGCCTTCACTGATCAAAGCAAGCTACTGCCAAAATCACGGAGGATTGGGAAGCCAATTTTCCATTGCAAAGAGAGTAATCTGTTTCTTGATTATTGCCGGACACTTGGGTTCATAAACATATCATTGGTAGGTTGTCCTTGCACGTGAGAAAACAAGGGAATAACCCTGTAAGCTAAATATTTTTAAAAAAAGGATTAGATCGAATTCTTGAAAACACCTCTTAAAATTATTTTGCAAACCATCCTAGTCCTTTGATGTTTTCCTCAGTTTGCCTGGTTTGATCAGCCAAGTGCCCTACAACTCTCTGGTTTACTATAAATTGCTTAAGTGAGTGATTTTTTCATTTTGTGGTTGCAGGGAGGAGCTTGGATCCCTTTCAGGCGATTGTCCATTCTGTCGCTAATATGATCTCTACTGTGGTTTTTGGGCACTACTTCTCCAGAGACGATGAAGAATTTCATCAGCTCCTTGAAGCCAATGATGTTGTTGCTATCAAACTAGGCAGCGCGTGGGGCAGGGTGAGTGTTAAGATGAATTCATATTCTAAGAGAGTGGTTAATCAAAGGAAGCACAATCACACTGAAGGGGGCCCCTGAGAGGACACCTAGGCAGGGGAACAGGGGAAAACACAAGTATCAATCAAGAACACACGCACTGCCTGTAAGTAAATTAAGAAAAAAGCTGTATGTCACAGATAAAGAAAAAGGGAACTATGTAATACATTCTCAGGAGGCAAAAAACAGTGTGCAACAGCAAAAAGGGGTAGGCTGCTGTATAACTAATGCTATGAAACCATGGTTATTAGGGCATGTATATCAAATGTATTCTACCCATTCTCGTTATATAAAAATATCAGATATATATATAATAAACCTTTATTAAATACTCCAATAAATACAATACCACATCAACACATGATTGTACATACTAGTGGTACCCAGGCACGACAAAACATACAAATCAGTAACACATACTATTAACAGAACTATACTCCCTCACTCACACAACCCATTGCTCAATGGCGATCCACTGCATCAGACACAATAATCTCCAATAAATGATAGTTGAAGGTATTATACATAAGATTAGACACAGGATGCTTCATAATTATTCCACCAGGCCGAATGGCCACAGTTTAGACATGTGTCCCCAATGAATAATTATTACATATTCTTTGAAGCTTCATGTAGACCTCAAGGGGAGACAAAAAGTTGAATATTTTGAATGAGACGTGTAGATCAGTGGGCACCTACGCTGATGCTTGTTTCGGGGGATGACCTCAGATGTGGGTCACACCTTCTTCAGGGCACATAAAACATAATGCAGCAGAGGCTGCAGGTGCCTGAGAAACCTAAGCTGGTATCAGCTCCAAAGGAACTGAACAGGAGCCCTGATCGTATGGGTCAGTCTTCTGAGAACTGAGGCACCCTTGTGGATAAAATTATGACTCGCTTTAAGATGAAGTGTCTTCTATCCATGGATCAGGTGATCAGGATTTCCTATCACCTTGAATGATGGCACAGCCGAAATGATCAATGTTTATTGTCCCCAATCATATGCTTGTGGGTTGATAACAAATTTCACTAAAGAAACGGATCCGGAACAATCCATGGAGCTTCCCCCGATGAGGAAGCAACCTGAGCTCTCTGTTAAAGTTAGAAAGAGAAAATTAGGCAGAAGATTGACGCCCAAGTACAGAGAAATTGATTGAGTAAAAGAGTCTGTAGAATGAGAACGAAGTTAAAGGAGAAAGAGAACATGAAAAGGAAGAGCAGAGGGAGAGAATATCAAAACATAAATGAAAAATGGAAAGGGTGAGTAGGAGAAAAAGGAAAGAAAGTATGCTAAAACAAGAAAGCAAAGCCATGTATAGTAAAAAAAAACTGCAGCAGTAGAAGAGAGAACCTGTGCAAGGTCAAAAAACAGGCCTAAGTTGATTATGGATAAAAGAAAAGGGAGGCAGCACACAACCAATACAGAGAAAAGAGAAAGACATAAAAGAAAAAATAGAAGTGAGGTGAGAAAAGTGGAATACAATATATGTTTTAAGAGAATGAGACATAGAAGGTGATGAAGAGAGATGACTACATCAGTCACAGGATGAGATGAAGTAATTCTCAATCTCACCCAGTTTCGCAACATCCCCTTACTGGAACAGATCTCTGGGCATTTGAGTTGAAAGAGATTCCTCAATGACTATTGTGGATTAAATTTACAGCAAGGGGAAATTTCGATTTATCACGAAGCCTGATGTTTCCAAAGGTAGAAATACTCTACCACAGCTGACATAATTTCAATGTTCAAACAGTGTTGTGTGATAAGCACTCCTAATTCATCAGTTTAACCTAAATTTCATCTGATTATATATGGTGCTGACCCATTTCTTGACTAGTCCCTAGTCAAGTTGGTACAAATGAAAGGTTTCTGTGATTTTTTCATAATTTCAATGTTCCCATGCCTAGTGATTATTTTAGTACCTCTCTTACAGAGTTATGTAGGGATTTCACCTAGGAGTCTGCGATTAATCCAATTCAAAACAATGTAAAATATACACAAAATAGAAGAAGCAGAGTGATAATTCAAAACAGAGAAGATGGCAACAGAGCTTACATCATGCATTAAGAAAGAACACAGTACAGATAGCGACCAGTATAGTATGATGTGTTCCTCACTTATGTATGTAGGTTTAGGTAAGAAACTGATCACCATTGAAATTGAATTTACATTGACTGTGTTTAATTCCCCATAAGATGTGTGCTTTAGTTTTTATCCATCTGTCCTCCACTCTTTTATTAAGATTTTATTTTTTTCTACCCTGTACTTTTGCACATTCTTTTCTCATGTAAATCACAAACTACTTGCCTGCTCTATTACTTGTTTTTAGTGCCCTAACTTTCTCATAGGAGTGTAGGAAACTGTATTAGAGACAAATCTACTTTCACAGCCGATATATTGGAGATGCTTCTCCAAACAAGTAGCAGAGATTTGTATGGATCCCTGCTGTGGGTGGTGGGCACCAAAGGCCTTAGGGGATTGGGTGACCTGGGATCAGTCGAACAAGAGGTAGAGTAAGGAGGATTTATGGACATATGAAACTGGACCTTGAAGCTGTGAGGAAGAGAAGCCACACAGGTGCTGTGTGTTGTGGGTCAGTTCTAACACAGTTACACAATATGTCACCAAGAACTAAACACTAATCATGGTAGGAAATCCAAGCTCAAACTTAGAAGCTTGACACAAACAGCAAGACTTTCCTTGGAGAATACATAGGAGAATCAGGACTTGTGTAGATTGGGTTTAATCTATATTCTCTTGCCTAGTCCTATCATAGTGTCATTGTAGTTGTACAGTTCATACCACAACATTTTCCTACTTATGTTCTAAACTTTTCTTGCAATGCAGTTTCTAATTTAGTTTTGCCTTAGACACTCACGCAAGCACTTGTCCCACATACCCACTCACATAAATGCGGGTGTGAGGCTTCATGACTGTCTATCCATAATTCAGAATGTATCTGTTTTAGAGGTAGATTGTGTCTAACAAGAATATTCAAAGGAGCATTCTGCTAAGTTCCTTCAATATGTTTGTTAAAGGTTTAATCAGAAAAGGACACTCTGCTTAATCATTACAATATCTTTAACTCCAGCTCTTTGATGCGTTCCCTTGGCTGATGCGGCATCTTCCAGGACCTCATCAGGATATCTTCAGGAGCAATGCCTTCCTGGAGGAATTCATGAATAAGGAAATACAGAGTCACAAAGAAAACGGAGTGCCTGAGGAGCCCCAGGACTTGATTGATTTTTACCAAACTAAAATATCAAGTGTAAGTGTTCTCTTCTCCCATGGTGGCTGCTCTTGTCGAGCACCCAGGGGGTGTGTTGTACAAAACACAAGCAATGATAGGAAAAAATTTCACACAACACTATTCTTTATGACTGATTGATTTCTTATGCACATGGATATTTATACTAAAATTAACAGAAGAGTTAAGTGTGTGAGTAAAGAATAAAAAAGCTCAGTGTTCACAAAATTTGAATAACCTCAGCTTTTAACTAACAAACCAAATGAGCTTTCAAAAGCCAAGCATTTTTAAGGTCATAACCTTGTCAGTTCTTTGAAAACCCTTCTTCCTCTTTAAAAAGAAGGGGCCCCCATCATCAGCAAACTTAGCACCTCACCTCATTTCTTACAGGAATAAACAGAAAACACAGCCCCAGCAAGTCAACTAAACCCTATTGACAGAGATCCTTTCACAGATTTACAAAGGAAGTCAACGGCAATAAATGTGGCAATTAACAGAACACAAAATGAATAAATACATCACACTTCACTAATTATATTGTCCTTTCTTCCTTTACCTCTTTATATATGCTTTTAAGTAATTATATTCCACCTATCAGAGGGAGATACTGCTCTTCCCGATCACTCCTCAACGTGGGATTATTGAAACTATCCATCCCTCTCATTTCTGAAGTCTTTCTTCAATTCAATTCCTCTACATAGAGGAATCAATTGATCCCATCCATAAATACTGCAGGCATGAGCCCTTATCCACATCCGTTATGCCCTTATGTCAAAGTTCATAACATAACCTTACCCTAACCCCTTCTGGGTAGGAAACTTTGGGATGTCCAAGCAAGCAATACCTTGCTGGACTCCCCCGGGTGTCTAGTTTTGAGAAATGAGTGGGGTTGGTAGTTTTCCAAGATGGCCATTGAGCCCAGGATTAAAAACCGAGGGGACCCCCCTTGCAAAACTAGGATGTTTTGTGATAGGTCATTTTGATGTCTCCTCAGTACGTTTTGTGCCCTTGCCTCTCGCAGGTACTTGGGCCACCCACACGAGTGAGGTATCACTTTTATCAAGAGACCTAGGGGAACACTGAGTGGTAGGAAGGTTATGTCAGCCCATGATCCCACAAATTTCACACACGGAAATTTGAGAACAAAAAGGAATTTTTTCAGCAAAATGTTAGGTTTCCAGAGGATTCTGGGGAGGAAAATGTTGGGGGGCCATGCAAGCCATACTTTGCTGGAGTGCCTAGTTTTGAGATATGTGTGGGTTTGGTAGTTTCCCTAGATGGCCACCGAGCCGGGGGCCAAAAACCCAGGTTCCCCCCTTGCAAAACCAGTTTGTTTTCTCTGGTGGGTTATTTTGATGTCTCCTCAATGCATTTTGGGCCCTTGCTTGTTGCAGGTCCTTGGACCACCCACACAAATGAGGTACCATTTTTATTGGGAGACCTAGGGGAATGTTTGGGGAGGATTCTGGGTAGAAAAATGTTGGTGATGTCCAAGCAAGCTATACCTTGCTGGACTCCCCAGGTGTCTTGTTTTGAGAAATGTGTGGGTTTAGTAGTTTCCCAAGATGGCTGCTGACTTCAGGGCCCAAAACTCAGGTGACCCCCTTGCAAAACCAGGTTATTTGTGATAGATCATTTTGATGTCTCCTCGATACACTTTGGGCCCTTGCCTGTTGCGTGTACTTGGGCCTGCCACACGAGTGAGGTACCGTTTTTATCAAACGACCTGGGGGTATTGCTGTATGGTAGAAGCAATGTGTTTTTTTCTGATACCAGATTAATATGACACAGTAATGGACGACAAATGTGTGGCTATAGTCACATTTTGAGGTTTGCATGGAACTGGGAGTAACACCACCCAGCACTCCCCATGCTTTTGGTTTACAGAAATATCTAAAGTTGGCAACTTTTCCCTAGAGACAGACTACACCTTAGGACAGAAAGAAAGATAAGACAAATATGACTGCGGACATACTGGTTGGATTTGGCACGAGGGTGAGGGAAAGGTTCAAAATGTAAGTTTTCTTAACAAGAGATTTCACAAAAAACACACTGTTAATAATTAAAAGGTACCAACCTATTTACAGGCCATTCACACACCGTTCATACTTGACACACACTTTCTCACCACCAGCTGCAGCCCCAGCACATTACAACACTCACATCAACAGACAATGTGGAGACAATCTACAACCTGGCATAGAGAGAAATAAAAGATAAATATTAATTTAAAACAAACAATTCCTTAAGTACACACACATACTGGTTGTATTTGGCACAAGGGTGAGTGAAGGTTTAGATTGTAACATTTTAGTAACAAGAGATTTCACAAAAAAGAAACGCACTGTTAATAATTAAAAGGTTAAAACCCCCAACCAATGACTCACAGCTCATGAGCTGTAAAGCCACAACAAGGCACCAACCTCTTTACAGCCCATTCCCACACCTTTCATACATGATGCACAAGACCATTCACACTGCCAGCCTCGGGCCCAGAAGATTACAACATTCCCATCAACAGACAGCGCCATTCAAAGACTCATCACTTTCATATGCCCACATTGACTGACACAGCAATCACACTGGCTGGTGGTTGACATAGTGTGTGCAGTGGCATTTGGTTAGCAGAGTATGTAATGACCAGCAGCAAGTCACTACTCACACACTGCCAGCCAAGCTCCAGCCTACGCACACTGCCAGCCAAGCGCCAGCCCACGCACACCGCCAGCCAAGCGCCAGCCCATGCATACCACTAGCCAAGCGTCAGCCCACACATACCGCCAGCCAAGCGCCAGCCAACGCACACCGCCAGCCAGTCCCCAGTCCACACACGCCACCAGCCAAGCATCAGTCAAACACCAGTCCTCGCACACTGCCAGCTAATGCGGCAGTCCTTGCACACGCCAGCCATGCGCCAGTCCACGCACACCACCAGCCACGGGCCAGACCACTCACACTTTTTTAACAAGAAAGAAAACACAAACCATTTGGAATTTGATACAAAACTATAACTACAAACACAACAGTTGTAATAAAGACATAATTCTAATGCCAAACATGTAACTGAACAACAAATTAAAAAACGTACAGATCAGGCAGTGGGAGGAATTACATCGGGAAAGTGGTGATCTTTCAATCTAGCCACATCCTCCACCACTCCAACTTTAGAAGCACTTGCCTGTTCCATTACAACAATTCTGCCTTTCACAAACTCCTGAAACTGAAAAAAAGGCATATTTGACGCTGGAAAACATTCCTTGAACACAACAAAAGCATGAAAAGTTGCTAAATTGAAAAGATGGATGGCCAGCTTCTTATACCAAATATAAGCCTTACGAGTAGCAGTGTAAGGTTCCAACCTTGATCTACTCTATCAACACTGCCCATGTGCTCATTGTAGTATACAATGCACACAGGTTTATGCACTTCATCAACCTGACCCCAAACAGGCACTGGTGAAGTACGTTTATGATGGATGGTAGTCAGCATGTACACATCCCTCCTATTGACAAATTTCACAGCTAGCAGTTCATCACTACGCAAGGCACTTCACTCTCCCTTCTGAAGCTTTTTGCAAACAAGCTGTTTTGGGTAACCTATAGGGTTAGAGTAGAATGTGCCACAAGCAAGAGTGTCCACTTTGAACAATTCCTTAAACAATTGCACAGCAGTGTAGAAGTTATCTAGGTACACATGGTGACCTTTGTTAAAAAGTCCTTTAGCAAGTTCCAACACAATTTTCTCTGAAACTCCTAACAACCAGGGAGGACAATAGTGGAATCCCTACCAGTGCACACCCGGAAACTAAAGACATATCCTGTCCTAATATCAGACAACATATACATCTTAATTCCATAACATGCCCTCATGCTAGGAAATTACTGTATAAAAGCCAAATGACCCTTAAAAAGAGCCAAAGGCTCATCAATAGCTATTTCTTTCCCTGGAGAATATACCTCTGAAAATCAATCTATAAAGTGATCAAGAATAGGCCGCATCTTAAAAAGATGGTTACAGTCAGGGTGATCTCAAGGCAACAACGAAGCATTATTAACAAAATGCAGCACCCAAAGCACAATTAAATACCAATCACGACTCATAATTGCAAGAAATATTGCTGGTGCCATCAATGGACTGGTAGACCAATATGAAGCCATGGACGGTTTCCTTATCAAACCCATCAAAAAAGTAAAACCCAAAAACGTCTTCATCTCTTCCAGATTTGTGGGAGTCCACTGGGTAGCTCCAGAGTGGGGCCTAAGTCTGTCACTATTGTCCCTCAAATGATGTTCAGATTACAAATTAGTCTGCTTAACAATCTCAGCCAAACAAAAATCATCCATAAACAACTGAAAAAAATGTATAGGCAAATAATTTTCACAATTCACTCTACACCCTGCATCACCACTAAAGGCAGGCAACACCGGTTGCACCGTGTTTGGATCAACCCAGATTCCAGAACTTCCGATGGGAAACCTTGCAGCCCCAGACTGCAACCCAGATGCCTCTTGCTGCACCATCGACACATCAGTGTCCTCCTCTGAAACAGGTACTTCATCGCACTGAGAGTAGCCTCATCTGCACTGAGATTAGCTTCATCATCAGATGATTACTCATGGGCAGAAAACTCACTGCCAGAATCTTGCACTTCCTCCTCTCCCTAGCACTGTCAGTCTCATAATCATGGTCAGAGGAAGATTCACAAAGCATACCAACCACCTGCTGAGCAGTAATTCTGTGGCTAGCCATAATCCTTACTAACAAAGGTAACTTGTCAATCAAGTCAACAACAATAAACACTTTGTAGAATAAGTACTAAGCAAAATGTGGCTTTCTCACAAATACCTATATACTCACTGTACCACTCTCTTGTCAGAGCAGGTAGACTCACCACTACCTACTCTGAACAGACACAGCAAGGACCAACAATATCGCACTAAAAAAGAAAATTACACATAATACAATGCAATAGAAATTACAAAGAATATCACACTCAAAACACAAACTAAATATGCGGCTGTTATGACACCACTTACAAAAAAATCACTCATGCATGACAATAATACTCATTTGGAGTAAACACAACAAAAAGAATTCTTACCAAATAAATGCTATTACGCAAAACTGCAGATCAATTACTGCTGTAACCGCAAACAAGAACAAAAAGCTTTGCAATAGAATAAAAAGGAGAATTAAAGCATTACAATAACATATGCAAATAATGAAACAGTCCACACACATTCTACCAACCAAGCTGGGGGGTAGGTGGGCCTAAACATGCAAGACCAATCCACCCCCAAGAGGGACAGAAACAGCCGAAATATTCCATCGCATAAAGGGAAGAACCCTTGCCCAAGGAGCCACTCCCTAGAAACATTTATATAAAACAATAAATCCCTGGTGGCCTAGTGGACCATCTAACATATTGTTGTGCCAATCTGCCACCCAGGGGTATAGAAACAGACACACAAAATGCCCCTCAAAGGGGAGGGACCCTTGCCCAAGGGGCCTAATGGGCTATCTAACATCATTTTGGGCTGATCTGCTGCCCCCCAAGTGGCCAAACAAAATGTCCTTGAGGGGGGAGTGCCCCTTGCTGAAAGGGCCGCTCCCCGCATGCATTCGTACCATAAAAAAAAGAACTAAAACAAAAAAAATCCCTGGTGGCCATCTTAAATTAATTTGGGCTGCTCTGCCCCAGAAACAGCCAAACAAAATGTCCCTCAAAGGGGAGCCACCGTTGCCCAAGGGGCCACTCCCCTCATGCATTAGTAATTAAAAAAAAGAAAAAAATCCCTGATGGCCTAGTGGGCCATCTAAAATTAATTTGGGCCAATGTGCCCCCACCCAGGGGGCTGAAATGGCCAAACAAAATGTCCCCCAAAGGGTAGTGACCCTTGCACAAGGGGCTGCTCCCTGCATATTTTAGTAATATAAAAAATAATAACTAACATAAATCCCTGGTGGCCTATTGGGCCATCTGAAATTTATTTGGGCCGATCTGCCCCCCAGGGGGGCAGAAACGGCCAAACAAATGTCTCTCTTAGGGGCTACTCCCCACATGCATTGCAAATTTTTAAAAAATACGCTAAAATAAAAATGGTCCATGGTGTCTAGGGTGCATTCCTGCAGCACGATCGTGCAGTCTTGCAGCAGGACTCCTCAAAGAGACTTTGGAATAAAGGAAAACCCTTTCCTTTACCCTGATGCCTCTTTCATAACAAAATCCCACCTCCCAGACAAGAAACTCACTTCCTCTGTTCTGGACACGGTGGAAGCAAATGGTTTTCACCGCGACCAGTTTCATCTAATGATGCACGCTGATGTCATTAGATGGCTTGGAGGCCCGGAGGAAGGGCTTCTGCTGTCCTCCCGGTAGGGGCAGCATAAACGGTTGCCCACTAGAGAGCGCCAACACTTCCGCCATGGGTGGGTGCTAGGATGGCTAGGAGCCATCCTGAGCACGTGCCCACCGTGTCAGGATGGCTCCAGGCCGTTCTAAGCATGGAAAGGGTTAAACTCGCTTACCCAATGTAATTTATTCTTATGATAAAATGAAATCTGCATTCTGTATAAATTAATTCTACAGTTGACCATACTAAATTTCCATCAATTCCATGTTGTGACCAAGACTAGACTACTTTACATCATCAATCAGTTCCCAAAGTTATAATGTCTTCAAAATAGGCTGTTTAAATAACTCTTATTTGATGAGTTTGCATATTAATCTTCTATTTAGGACTCTCCTGATGTCGCCTCTACATTTGATGAGCATAACATGGTCCGCCTGGCAGCTGATTTGTTTCTAGCTGGGACAGAGACCACCACCACCACCTTACGCTGGACTCTCCTTTACATGGTGAAATACCCAGATATCCAAGGTGAGGGCTGGGATGGGTACAACTGAAAGTATGTTATGCCCCATATGGTTTGAATCTAAGGAATGGGCTTGTTCAGTAGATTAGCAAATGTTTTCATATACTTATTTTTGGGAGGCATGATATTTCACTAAGAGATGGATGTTTATTTGCAGATGTGACACAATGTATGTGGGCTGTCAAACCCACTCAAAACCAAGCACTGTTTGCAGAATGTACTTTTATAGGCATACAGTCAAAGGCATCAATTCACTAAAATACCATGGGTAGCAGAAATGAGATCACACAACCTTAGTACGTCTGCTATTTTTATCAATTTCTAACATCTCATTACCTTTGACCATGTTAACATGCAACATGAAGAGATGTGAAGGGATCTTTGACACTGGTGAAATCATAAAAATATCAAAACGAGCATTAAACAGAGTACAAAAAAGTGTAAGATTAATATAACCACAAAAAGTTTAAAATAATAAAAATCTTTAAAAAGTTGGAAAAATATATTTTAATCAATACAACATATAGCACCCAGGGTGCAGCCACTATTTATCAGACCAATCCACATCAGCCTAACAAACGAATAGCTGATGCTTCATAAATTACTACAGAGACTACCAAATGTCACTATGAACTGATGCACAAACCAGTTTAAGAAAACTGATGTTGTTTTGTGCTAGTTGTGGTGGCTCTTCTATGTGTGGAAAAAACATTAATCACTGTGTGATTTAATATTGATAGAACTAAATGTGCTTGAATAGATCTCTTTATGTATTACTTACAGCTGAGTTTTGGACTCAATTGAGATCAATCTTTCAACAGTCGATGTAATCAATGGAAATTATTCCTTCAGGAGTTTCTGTTTCTATTCCAACTATATGCCAAGTACAGTGCTCCCTTAGGTCAGCTGCACAATTACACGTTTCATACGATTACATTTCACGCCTGGTTCACAAACTTCACTTTGTGGCAAGTTATGCAGTACTAAAGTAGTACTACAAAACATTCTACAAAGTGCTATTCCCTAACTTACTCTTTTGTAATGACATATATGTGTAACTTACACTTTGGTAGTAACATACACTTGTAACATAAACTTTTGTAGTAAGTTTAAATTTTGTAATAAGTCCAACACTATGCAGGACCAACCACTGGTACAAAAACACCCTCCTATTCTAAATAATGGAGTTAGGGCTTAAAATTAAAACCTATAGGAAATAGTTTAAATAAAATTAGACTATATAAAATAGTTACAATTAGAAATTAATGTACAAATAGTACCTATTTATTTATTATTATTGAAAACGATGTAGAACTAGTACATATTTAATATTTAATTATAAAGGAGCATATGTAGGTAATTTCCATTTCGCGATTCTGAAATAGCAATTTTTAAGGAATCGCTATTTGAGAATTGAAAAATGGAATGTAGGTAAAAAAATCGCGATTTTTTTGTGAATTGCTGAAATTCCTTATTTGCGATTAGCAAATTGCGAATCGCAATTAAGGAATGAGTGTCCCATTCATTCCTATAGGCCAAGAGGCCCATAGGAATGAATGGGGATACATTCTCAAATTGTGATTTTCTATGAGAAAAACGCAATTTGAGAATCGCAATTCCAAGGGTGCCAGGTTGTCCAAAGGACACCTGTTGCACCCCTGGAATGTGCATGTAAACACATGTGGGGCACATACATGCCCTAAGGGCATGTCTGTGCGCCACATGGCACTTTGAATTTTTTTTTAAAATGCGTATTGACAGGAAATCGCAAAATACCATCTACTTGGAGTAGGTGGTATTTTGCGAATTCTTAAGTCAAAATCTCAATTTTCAAGGCACCCCTACATAGCATTTAAGGAATCGCGAAATTATTATTTATTTAGCTGTTTTATAGCGTGCTCTATTACTACCAGAGTATCTTGGCGCGAAAAGAAAAACAACAAAAAAAAAAAAAATTGCGATTCCTTAAATGCTGAGCAAAATAAGGAATCACAATTTTAGCGATTCCTTATTTTGCTATGTGGCCCATACATACCAAAACGCCTTTTGCGATTTGCAAACGCCGGAATTTTGCGAATTCCGGGCATTTGCGAATCGCAAACGGCTTCCAACGTATGCCCCATAATATTTAATAACCTGTTTTTCATTAAACATAATCTCACAATTCATTTTATTCAACCTCATTAAGTTACTTTTAATAATTCTTTGTATCAATTACAATAATTATTCATGGACATTACAGTTTTTCCCTAGGAAGGAATTCATTTTTTTATTTAAATGTCAGAAACATATTTAAATTAAATTAAATGTAGTGCCTTTAATTAAGGTTTTAGGTCAAAATGAATTTAATAATGCTGCACTATTTTATTTTACATGAAAGCAAATATGTAGAGTACATTTTCTTTAAAATGTAACATAAATATATATGTAATATCTATTTTTAATTCAAAAATACGTTTTCCCTGTACTATAGCATGCGGTCATCTCCACCCTGAATGTGGATGTCAAGGCAGTGATGTTTTTTTAATGTGCGTTAATAATTATGAAAAGTGATGAACAGATTGCATTAAAAGTATTTAAATGATTTTTAATAAAAGTGTATTGTTATGTTATTTTTCAAATTTGAAATAGGCATTTAAAATATGTTATAATCGAAAAATAAATATATACATTCTTTATAACTTATTTTTATTATTGATTTATATATTTAAATTATTTAACTATTCAAAATTAATTGATTCCATTTAATATCATCTCCTATGGGGGCTATCTAAAAAGCACAGATAGTAAATACTGAAAAGTAGTAAAGATGCTCAACAGTATAAGTTATTTTTTGTGAATCAGGTCTAATATGTTTAATATCACAACCCACTAGAAAAAGTATGCACTTGTTCGGGGCATTCTTTAGTTATGCTCTGTATTGTCTGAGTAACATCAGTGAAATATCCGCCTTACTTCATCACTTGATTAGTAGATCAAGCTGGCAATGAGAAAAAATACCTAACCACAAGCCCCCCAAACCAATGTATTTTGGTGTAATTCAATACGTAGATGATGAAGATGTTACTCTGGAACATGATTGGTTTTATGAAGAAAGAGAAGCATAGATTTCTACATTCTGATTTTCAGAACAATGGTTTTCCTAATAATGTACAACAGAAACAGTAAAACACATTGGGCCTCAAATCGCACCACTGGCTGGCTAGTGTGAGCAGGCAAAGCACACTTACTACCTCCATGTTGGTTGGAGATTGCTCTATCTCCTCTTCCTCTGGCGGCAGATGGAAGATCAAGTGTGATGTTCCTTCAGGTGGCTGAATAGTGCCACTGCTTGACCACCGAAAAAGGAATTTTGTGCCAACAGTTACCCTTACTCTAAGGACATGGCCACCGTTTTATATCTTGATTGTTTTTGATTGAGAAAGGGCTGAGAAGGGAGTGGCTAGGGAGGAGACCAGGCAAAATGTGTCTCCCATGAGCACCTATTACCCCCAACGTATTCAATCCCATCAGTATTGAACCTGGGCCCAACCTCATCATGCCTGACTGGAGGCAAGAGAACCCCATTTTCAATGCCGGGCTCGGCGGGGAGGCCCTAGCAAGGTGCATCTGCCGGCAAGGCAGCAGCCATCATTCTGGTGAGCACCAGACCTTAGACGCAACATCCAAGTGATCCATGAGGACAAGTCCTCAACAAAGACAGCTATAAGAAGATAGCACAAGGGCCCCAACCGCGGTGGGCCTTTTCAGAAGGCCAGGAGTGAGATTTGGGGCTCCTTCAGGGCCCTAGGCCCTCTGCGACACGTGGCCGTGCTCATAAGCAGGCCCAGACAGAGTCCCCATTGATGTGCTGGAGATGGCATCCCGAACTGCAGTAAAGCAAGCTAAACTCTATTTTGAAGCAGGGGTGGAAGTAGCCTAGGGATGATCCCTAGAGCAGAGAAGAAGTGGGTGGAACCAGATCTGGCAGTGGTCTTATCTCAGTAGTCCGAGGTTCTCATACAGGGCGAAAGCAAGCCTGGACAGGGTCCTTGAGGTGGGGACGATCCTGGTGGGTCCGATCTGAGCAGTAGGCCGCCCTGGAGATCGGCAAAGGCCGAAGGTGGCACCTAGAACAACAAATAGAGAAGGCAGGCCCATATGAGTTAGGCTGCCATAAAGATGACCTCTGGAGGGTGTAGGAGCTGGTGGGCCCTGATGTGGCAGTGGGCCAGTCTGAGCAGTGAACAGTGGCTGCATAAGGATAACAGGGTGGCAAAAGTGCAAGTGAGCAAGTGACCTCTGTTAGGGAGGCTTAAAAAGGAGCACAACATTCAAGAAACAGAGACCGAAAGGAGACAGCTACAGCATGTCATTGGATGGAGGGGGTTTTCCTAGCCAAGCGGGGTGCATCGCGCCCGCAGCTACCACTGGTTGGCTCACTTTAGGGACCCTGGAAGGCACAGTCAATGGACTTGGATGTCTTGTAGGTCTTGTAGATGTTATTGGCAGGCCTGGAGTGAAATAGAACCCAAAGATCCTGGGGCCCGGGGGTGGGGCTTATCAGAGGTTTTGTCATTAGGTTGCTTCTCTGTGAGCAGGGCCCTTGGTGCCCTTGGACTCATCTGTTTCCTTGCGCTGATAGTGTCCAACAGAGACATGTTACAGAAACCTGAGAGGAAATTTGGGGAAGAGCTCCCAGCCGGAACTAAGTGATTCAGGGGGAAAACCGGATCCCCAAGCCCGAGCGACCAAAGAAGACATCCAGGTATTAATCTCTGAATTCCAAAAATACATGAGTTCACTCCAGCAGGATTTCACTAGGCTCTTAACTGATCTCTATGTCGAATATACTCTCGCCTGGCACAGGTTGAGTCAACTGTGGTAGACCATACACAGAACGATATGGATTACAAGGCGTGCATAGAAAAGTTGGAACGCTATCAGGCTACTCTACATGACAAGCTTGATGATCTTGAAAATCTCTCCAGAAGGAACAACATTCAGATCAAGGGTATTACACCTTGCCCACATACTACAACCACCCGATGACCTGAGTTCCTCCATGATTGCACTAACCGGGTGTACTCGGCGTTCCAGCCACAAAAGAATCTCTTCCTGAACACTGTCACTAGAGTTCATTATTTCCACATAAAATGAAACATTTTACAGACTGCAAGGCAACAGGAGCCAATACTGTTCCAAGGAGACAATATTTAACTTTTTCAAGATATCTTTGCCCACAAGTTAGCCTGACAGAGAGAGCTCCTATAATTATCACAAAACACTTGCAAAATCACAAAATACAGTACAGTTAGGGATTCCCTTTCATCGCCACTTTAGCTTGAGAGACAAGAGGGTTGCAGTTCAGACAATCAGCATGCGGCCCCCGTCTGGATGACGATCCCCCTAGGGATCCAGGACACTCATGCAAGTGGACCAAAGAGGGTTTTGCATTTCCAGTCTACTCAGTCTACAAGAAAGCCCAAAATCAATGGCATCAAGGAGAAAAGGAACAAAGATTGGTGTCTGCAGGCACTCCACCTTGAACTTTCCCAGAGACACATCAGGCCCAAGCAGGGTGTAATGGAAGGAGCCAAAATAAAAATCCTTCACTTCCTGCTAGACATTGATTCCTCGATTCTGGAGGCTGACTGGGGGTGGGGGTGGTCACTTCTGTGATCCTGGCCTACTTTTCCATATAGCATTTAATGTTCCTACTATTCTCTACCCTCTTCTCATCCTGGAAGATGTTCTCCTGGATCCTGGCCTGGAGAGAGGTCTGCAGAACACTGCGACTATAGTTCTTCAGTTCTTATTATGTTTTTTGTTGCAATTTTGTTTATTATTAACTTCAGTCACACACACAAATAGCGTAGTCTGAGATGATATGATGGGGGCACGTTTCATTAACGCAGGCATAACGTCCACATATTCAAAGATGGTCATACAGTTAGACATGACAGCCTTACAAATAGTCTGATTTAAAAGTACAAGACTTTAACTCCCTAGTAAAGTGTAAAGCCCTGAAAATTGACTTATATATAAGGGGGTGGACATTGGGCTGCTCCAGGAGATGTACTTCCTTAAAATCCACACCAAGCGCCTGTTCTACTATTGGTGCCCAACACAGTTTCACTTTTCATATACCTGCAAGTCTATAGGCATGACAATCCACCTCCTTAGTGATCTCTTCCTCAAATTGGAAAGCACATACAGGGACCGAGAAGGGCGACAGATGGGGATACTGGGCTGAATTTAGATGACAACAATATCTGTTTATGGACCCAATGGGGAGTGAGAAGAGTTCTACTCTGACTTACTCCCATGAATATCCCACTGTGCAGTGTGTGGTGATCACGGTAGAGCTCCAAGACCCAACCCCGTGAGACCATAGCAAAGATATAATACAACACAATTTCCCTGAGAACGATAACGGGGAGGTGCCTCTTGCAACCCTTTGGGACGTGGCTAAGGAGGTCTTCTGTGGAAAATTCATCTCCCACATGACTGCATTTGAGCACAGGGCAAAATTTCTCAAGCCAGAATTAAAAACTCAGATATTCCAGGCTGAGGGACAACATAAGAAAGGGCACTGAAATAGAACCCTACGCAGGCTTCAATAAGAGCTCAAACAGATACTGACGAAGGAGGCAGCTAAGAAGTCAATCAAACAGTGGCGCTCATGGCGGTGGTGGAGAAGCTTCACCAGCTGATGGCTCTCCTCTCTCTTGACACGGAAAAGGTATTTGATCGAGTGATTGGGCATATTGGTCCAGGGATACTGGATAAAGGTCACTTAGTCCCCAAGATGAAAACTTTGATACAGGCAAACTTCAATAGGCTGTCTGCAAAGCTCAAAATTAACGCTGCCTTCATGCCTGACCACCCACTGATTAGGGGTATGAGGAGGGATGTCCATTGTCCCCGTCATCTTTGTCTTGACCATGGAACCCCTAGTAGCTAGAATCAAGAATAATCCAATGATATGATGATGGACGACAAAGAAAACAAACCGGCCCTTTTCGCCAATGATCTCGAAATTAGCATACCAGCACTATTGGAGGAACCAGATTGCTTTACACAGACATCATAGTTCACAATTAACTACTCCTGATCAAGGGAAATGAGGTAGGAGATTCTCAGAGAACCCTTCAAGATCCCATCCAAAGAGGTGGGTTCACATGGGCTGCATCAGTCATAACACATTTAGGGGTTTAGCTCCCAATCCACAAGAGCGTCCTTTATAACAGCAATATTCCACCCTTCCCCACAACTCTCTTCAAGGTCCTCTATAGATGGGACAAGTTAGAGATATCTTGGTTAGGATAGCTCAGTAGCCTCAAAATCAATGTATGCCCTTCTGACTCCTCTACTAGCTATCTCTAAATCAACCCAAGAGCAGATCCGGACCCAAATGCATAATGTTGTAGAGGAGGGTATATCCCAGATGGTAGCAAAATCATCTTTATTATGCTCTACTGCTGTTGGGGGCTTGGGTTTCCCAGGCATAATTGCGTACACGCTAGTAGCTCAGTGCTAGCCTTCGTCGACAGGAACCACGACCGAAGGGTAAGCCCATGGACATAGGTGGAACAAGTCTTTTCCCTCTTCCCTCTTAGTGGACTTTTGTGGCTGCTGGTCCCTGCTTGGGCAGGCTTTCCATCCCATGCCATTGATGGCCAACCTCCTGGCCAATTGGCAAACAGTAAAGAGAAAACAAGCATTCCTGTTCTACCCTTACCACACTTGCTGATAACACAGATTTCCCCTAGGTGTGTCGGATCCGGATTCTTTTTCTTGGGATCAAGGCCGGTCACCTTCTCCAAAGGACTTTTACAACGACGACCTTAGGACAAGAGGGCACCTCATAGAGAAATACTCACTAAGTATGGGCAATACATATAGGGCCACTCAGGCATTACACTGGGCTGGAAGAGACCACGATTGCAGAGAAATAACCAATTGAATCACTATACACCAATAACATTAGCTGTAAAGGCATATTATGGCTATACCACTACATCCTAGCTCTCACCGCCACCAAAAATCATGCATATGTGACAAATTTGGCCACTGACATTTCAAATGAGTTTTGAGGCGCTATATGGCAGAGGGCTTCCAAGTCATCCATTCACTATTGCTATAAGGAGAATGCCTACAAAATACTCATATGCTGGTGCCTCATACCGGTGTGATTTCACAGGATGTTCAACGGTAGCCGACCTAGCTGCAAATCCAGGCATTCTAGGATGAATCCCTTCTCAGGATGCACTCCCTTACCAATGTCTCCTTGCCCCATGACCCATTACTGATCTTTTTAGGGAACCCAGGGGAGGATCGACCTTACCCTACAATGACTCATCAGGGGTGGCTGTTCTCTCAACTTCTTCTGGCCGCATGCCTGCATGTGGCCCAGAAATGGATAAAACTATAGGCACCCTCGCACAGCATGTGGTAGGGGATGGTGTAGTCTATGCATGTCATGATAAGCCCAATGCCATTGTTCATAATAGGTACAACAAGGGGTGGTGAGGGACAGAGTCTCTGAATTAAGCAGAAAGCTCCCACCCAGTCAAGAGATCAGGGCTAGATCCAACACCGTTTTTTAGCTCACTGCACCATCCCAGTTTCAGAACCTGGCTGTATGCAAATTAGTCTGTTCCTGTCCCAGTGCATGATGGGAACAGGGCAAACCAAACTACAAAAGCCAATTCTTACACTGGGAAGGAAACAAGCTCCCGGGGACCGGTTTCTGGCATTACAGCCGTCTTTGGCCCGGTTTGCTTGAATCCTGATGGTGCAATGAGCAAGGGTCTCACATCTGAGAATACCCTTCCATGCTTAGGGTGGACAAAAATATTTACAACAAGGGGTGGTGAGGGACAGAGTCTCTGAATTAAGCAGAAAGCTCTCACCCAGTCAAGAGATCAGGGCTAGATCCAACACCGTTTTTTAGCTCACTGCACCATCCCAGTTTCAGAACCTGGCTGTATGCAAATTAGTCTGTTCCTGTCCCAGTGCATGATGGGAACAGGGCAAACCAAACTACAAAAGCCAATTCTTACACTGGGAAGGAAACAAGCTCCCGGGGACCGGTTTCTGGCATTACAGCCGTCTCCGGCCCGGTTTGCTTGAATCCTGATGGTGCAATGAGCAAGGGTCTCACATCTGAGAATACCCTTCCACGCTTAGGGTGGACAAAAATATTTACAACAAGGGGCGGTGAGGGACAGAGTCTCTGAATTAAGCAGAAAGCTCTCACCCAGTCAAGAGATCAGGGCTAGATCCAACACCGTTTTTTAGCTCACTGCACCATCCCAGTTTCAGAACCTGGCTGTATGCAAATTAGTCTGTTCCTGTCCCAGTGCATGATGGGAACAGGGCAAACCAAACTACAAAAGCCAATTCTTACACTGGGAAGGAATCAAGCTCCCGGGGACCGGTTTCTGGCATTACAGCCGTCTTCGGCCCGGTTTGCTTGAATCCTGATGGTGCAATGAGCAAGGGTCTCACATCTGAGAATACCCTTCCACGCTTAGGGTGGACAAAAATATTTACAACAAGGGGTGGTGAGGGACAGAGTCTCTGAATTAAGCAGAAAGCTCTCACCCAGTCAAGAGATCAGGGCTAGGTCCAACACCGTTTTTTAGCTCACTGCACCATCCCAGTTTCAGAACCTGGCTGTATGCAAATTAGTCTGTTCCTGTCCCAGTGCATGATGGGAACAGGGCAAACCAAACTACAAAAGCCAATTCTTACACTGGGAAGGAAACAAGCTCCCGGGGACCGGTTTCTGGCATTACAGCCGTCTTCGGCCCGGTTTGCTTGAATCCTGATGGTGCAATGAGCAAGGGTCTCACATCTGAGAATACCCTTCCACGCTTAGGGTGGACAAAAATATTTACAACAAGGGGTGGTGAGGGACAGAGTCTCTGAATTAAGCAGAAAGCTCTCACCCAGTCAAGAGATCAGGGCTAGATCCAACACCGTTTTTTTAGCTCACTGCACCATCCCAGTTTCAGAACCTGGCTGTATGCAAATTAGTCTGTTCCTGTCCCAGTGCATGATGGGAACAGGGCAAACCAAACTACAAAAGCCAATTCTTACACTGGGAAGGAAACAAGCTCCCGGGGACCGGTTTCTGGCATTACAGCCGTCTTCGGCCCGGTTTGCTTGAATCCTGATGGTGCAATGAGCAAGGGTCTCACATCTGAGAATACCCTTCCACGCTTAGGGTGGACAAAAATATTTACAACAAGGGGTGGTGAGGGACAGAGTCTCTGAATTAAGCAGAAAGCTCTCACCCAGTCAAGAGATCAGGGCTAGATCCAACACCGTTTTTTAGCTCACTGCACCATCCCAGTTTCAGAACCTGGCTGTATGCAAATTAGTCTGTTCCTGTCCCAGTGCATGGTGGGAACAGGGCAAACCAAACTACAAAAGCCAATTCTTACACTGGGAAGGAAACAAGCTCCCGGGGACCGGTTTCTGGCATTACAGCCGTCTTCGGCCCGGTTTGCTTGAATCCTGATGGTGCAATGAGCAAGGGTCTCACATCTGAGAATACCCTTCCACGCTTAGGGTGGACAAAAATATTTACAACAAGGGGTGGTGAGGGACAGAGTCTCTGAATTAAGCAGAAAGCTCTCACCCAGTCGAGAGATCAGGGCTAGATCCAACACCGTTTTTTAGCTCACAGCACCATCCCAGTTTCAGAACCTGGCTGTATGCAAATTAATCTGTTCCTGTCCCAGTGCATGATGGGAACAGGGCAAACCAAACTACAAAAGCCAATTCTTACACTGGGAAGGAAACAAGCTCCCGGGGACCGGTTTCTGGCATTACAGCCGTCTTCGGCCCGGTTTGCTTGAATCCTGATGGTGCAATGAGCAAGGGTCTCACATCTGAGAATACCCTTCCACGCTTAGGGTGGACAAAAATATTTACAACAAGGGGTGGTGAGGGACAGAGTCTCTGAATTAAGCAGAAAGCTCTCACCCAGTCAAGAGATCAGGGCTAGATCCAACACCGTTTTTTAGCTCACTGCACCATCCCAGTTTCAGAACCTGGCTGTATGCAAATTAGTCTGTTCCTGTCCCAGTGCATGATGGGAACAGGGCAAACCAAACTACAAAAGCCAATTCTTACACTGGGAAGGAAACAAGCTCCCGGGGACCGGTTTCTGGCATTACAGCCGTCTTCGGCCCGGTTTGCTTGAATCCTGATGGTGCAATGAGCAAGGGTCTCACATCTGAGAATACCCTTCCACGCTTAGGGTGGACAAAAATATTTACAACAAGGGGTGGTGAGGGACAGAGTCTCTGAATTAAGCAGAAAGCTCTCACCCAGTCAAGAGATCAGGGCTAGATCCAACACCGTTTTTTAGCTCACTGCACCATCCCAGTTTCAGAACCTGGCTGTATGCAAATTAGTCTGTTCCTGTCCCAGTGCATGATGGGAACAGGGCAAACCAAACTACAAAAGCCAATTCTTACACTGGGAAGGAAACAAGCTCCCGGGGACCGGTTTCTGGCATTACAGCCGTCTTCGGCCCGGTTTGCTTGAATCCTGATGGTGCAATGAGCAAGGGTCTCACATCTGAGAATACCCTTCCACGCTTAGGGTGGACAAAAATATTTACAACAAGGGGTGGTGAGGGACAGAGTCTCTGAATTAAGCAGAAAGCTCTCACCCAGTCAAGAGATCAGGGCTAGATCCAACACCGTTTTTTAGCTCACTGCACCATCCCAGTTTCAGAACCTGGCTGTATGCAAATTAGTCTGTTCCTTTCCCAGTGCATGATGGGAACAGGGCAAACCAAACTACAAAAGCCAATTCTTACACTGGGAAGGAAACAAGCTCCCGGGGACCGGTTTCTGGCATTACAGCCGTCTTCGGCCCGGTTTGCTTGAATCCTGATGGTGCAATGAGCAAGGGTCTCACATCTGAGAATACCCTTCCAAGCTCAGGGTGGACAAAAATATTTACAACAAGGGGTGGTGAGGGACAGAGTCTCTGAATTAAGCAGAAAGCTCTCACCCAGTCAAGCGATCAGGGCTAGATCCAACACCGTTTTTTAGCTCACTGCACCATCCCAGTTTCAGAACCTGGCTGTATGCAAATTAGTCTGTTTCTGTCCCAGTGCATGATGGGAACAGGGCAAACCAAACTACAAAAGCCAATTCTTACACTGGGAAGGAAACAAGCTCCCGGGGACCGGTTTCTGGCATTACAGCCGTCTTCGGCCCGGTTTGCTTGAATCCTGATGGTGCAATGAGCAAGGGTCTCACATCTGAGAATACCCTTCCACGCTTAGGGTGGACAAAAATATTTACAACAAGGGGTGGTGAGGGACAGAGTCTCTGAATTAAGCAGAAAGCTCTCACCCAGTCAAGAGATCAGGGCTAGGTCCAACACCGTTTTTTAGCTCACTGCACCATCCCAGTTTCAGAACCTGGCTGTATGCAAATTAGTCTGTTCCTGTCCCAGTGCATGATGGGAACAGGGCAAACCAAACTACAAAAGCCAATTCTTACACTGGGAAGGAAACAAGCTCCCGGGGACCGGTTTCTGGCATTACAGCCGTCTTCGGCCCGGTTTGCTTGAATCCTGATGGTGCAATGAGCAAGGGTCTCACATCTGAGAATACCCTTCCACGCTTAGGGTGGACAAAAATATTTACAACAAGGGGTGGTGAGGGACAGAGTCTCTGAATTAAGCAGAAAGCTCTCACCCAGTCAAGAGATCAGGGCTAGATCCAACACCGTTTTTTAGCTCACTGCACCATCCCAGTTTCAGAACCTGGCTGTATGCAAATTAGTCTGTTCCTGTCCCAGTGCATGATGGGAACAGGGCAAACCAAACTACAAAAGCCAATTCTTACACTGGGAAGGAAACAAGCTCCCGGGGACCGGTTTCTGGCATTACAGCCGTCTTCGGCCCGGTTTGCTTGAATCCTGATGGTGCAATGAGCAAGGGTCTCACATCTGAGAATACCCTTCCAAGCTTAGGGTGGACAAAAATATTTACAACAAGGGGTGGTGAGGGACAGAGTCTCTGAATTAAGCAGAAAGCTCTCACCCAGTCAAGCGATCAGGGCTAGATCCAACACCGTTTTTTAGCTCACTGCACCATCCCAGTTTCAGAACTTGGCTGTATGCAAATTAGTCTGTTTCTGTCCCAGTACATGATGGGAACAGGGCAAACCAAACTACAAAAGCCAATTCTTACACTGGGAAGGAAACAAGCTCCCGGGGACCGGTTTCTGGCATTACAGCCGTCTTCGGCCCGGTTTGCTTGAATCCTGATGGTGCAATGAGCAAGGGTCTCACATCTGAGAATACCCTTCCACGCTTAGGGTGGACAAAAATATTTACAACAAGGGGTGGTGAGGGACAGAGTCTCTGAATTAAGCAGAAAGCTCTCACCCAGTCAAGAGATCAGGGCTAGATCCAACACCGTTTTTTAGCTCACTGCACCATCCCAGTTTCAGAACCTGGATGTATGCAAATTAGTCTGTTCCTGTCCCAGTGCATGATGGGAACAGGGCAAACCAAACTACAAAAGCCAATTCTTACACTGGGAAGGAAACAAGCTCCCGGGGACCGGTTTATGGCATTACAGCCATCTTCGGCCCGGTTTGCTTGAATCCTGATGGTGCAATGAGCAAGGGTCTCACATCTGAGAATACCCTTCCACGCTTAGGGTGGACAAAAATATTTACAACAAGGGGTGGTGAGGGACAGAGTCTCTGAATTAAGCAGAAAGCTCTCACCCAGTCAAGAGATCAGGGCTAGATCCAACACCGTTTTTTAGCTCACTGCACCATCCCAGTTTCAGAACCTGGCTGTATGCAAATTAGTCTGTTCCTGTCCCAGTGCATGATGGGAACAGGGCAAACCAAACTACAAAAGCCAATTCTTACACTGGGAAGGAAACAAGCTCCCGGGGACCGGTTTCTGGCATTACAGCCGTCTTCGGCCCGGTTTGCTTGAATCCTGATTTTGCAATGAGCAAGGGTCTCACATCTGAGAATACCCTTCCACGCTTAGGGTGGACAAAAATATTTACAACAAGGGGTGGTGAGGGACAGAGTCTCTGAATTTAGCAGAAAGCTCTCACCCAGTCAAGAGATTCTTTTCTAAATCGTTTTTGGCCACTATAGGTGTGGCAGGGTATACTCAGACATGAGTCCCTTTCTCAGTGCTCCATCAGGATTCAAGCAAGCCGGGCCGAAGAAGGCTGAAATGCCAGAAACCGGTCCCCGGTAGCTTGTCTCCTTTCTGGTGAAGAATTTGCTTGGTAGTTTAGTCTGCCCTGTTCCCATGATGCACTGGGCCAGGGACAGACTGATTTGCATATAGCCAGGTTCTGAGCTGGGATGGGGCAGTGAGATAAATAACGGTGATGGATCAAGCCCTGATCTTTGGACTGGGTAAGAGTGGTCTGTTTAACTCAGACACTCTGTTCATCACCACCCCCTTTTCTAAATCTTTTTTGGCCACTATAGGTGTGGCAGGGTATACTCAGACATGAGTCCCTTTCTCACTGCTCCATCAGGATTCAAGCAAGCCGGGCCGAAGAAGGCTGAAATGCCAGAAACCGGTCCCCGGAAGCTTGTCTCCTTTTTCTGGTGAAGAATTGGCTTGGTAGTTTAGTCTGCCCTGTTCCCATAATGCACTGGGCCAGGGACAGACTGATTTGCATATAGCCAGGTTCTGAGCTGGGATGGGGCAGTGAGATAAATAACGGTGATGGATCAAGCCCTGATCTTTGGACTGGGTAAGAGTGGTCTGTTTAACTCAGACACTCTGTTCATCACCACCCCCTTTTCTAAATTGTTCATAATAGGGTCACAGAATTTGATTCAATATGGCACCATTTTACCACTTACATGAAAAGATGGCAAAACATGGGGGATACATCTGACAATGTCCAAAACCTTGTCCTGAACAATCGAACTAGACAGCAATATGTCCTTACATATCCCAGGAAGCAGGAGATGTTGAGTCTGCCTGGGTGGGTTTGGATGGCAGACGAGGGGACAAAAATGCATGAGTAATATCCTGCGAGCTTTCATGGGGTCAAATACTACTCAATATATATGGTGGTCTAAAGATCGAGCCAGCCAGTGAGTACAAATACTTGGGAGTCATATCTGACAGAGAAGGCTCATTTGTGCAGCAGAAGCAGGAAACAAGAAGGAGAGGAGCTGAACGTAACGCTGAAAAATCTAGCTACCCAACTGACGGGACCGACCATGACTCCTTATCTGAAAGTCATTCAGGCGAAGCTACTTCCCTCGATCACTTACGGCAGCGAGGCCTTGCGGGGAAGAGACTCCAAAAACCTGGACCACATACAGGTCAAAGCCTACAGAACAATGTTTTCGCTCCCGCTCCACACCTCCCCGGCTCAAATAAGATTGGAGTTTGGTCTGCAAAAACAAGATCTAGCCAGGCACGGAGCATACATTATTTGCTGTCACAAACTCAGATCCGCCACCACAGAAACATTAAATTCTCTACTATGGCAGGACATGCAATGCAAGGATGCCTCTCAGGCAAGAACTTACTTGCAGGCAGCGCTGTAAGTTACTAAACTCTCCGTGCCTTGGGACATGCAACTAGGGCACAGCGCTTTTAAAAAACTAGTGTGGAAAAACGTTAAATCACTTTCCCTATTAGAGGACAAGGTTCTTTTTTCCAAAAGATCTCATGCATGGTTGACCCTCAACACGTACAAAGTCTTGACACCACAAATATATTTTAGCCAAGGTTACCCAAAAGCAACAAAAATTAGTTTTTGAAACACAGATTAGGGATTCTGCCAAGCACAGAGTATATTCCGCCATGGCTCAGGACAGAGGGCAACAAGGTTTGCCCGCTTTGCGACTCGGACAATGGGGACATTCTCCATGTCATTTGTCTTTGTGAAGAACTTCAACAAGCACGACAACTGCTCCTCAAGTACCAGCTTAAGCAAAAAGGGATCAGCACCAGAAGGCAAGCGGTGCTCGCCTGCCTGAATCCTCAAAACACCAAACTGAACTGTAGATACGTCAAATTCCTCGCGATGGTCGAGCAAAGAATTCCAAGACCGCTAAAACCGGGATCAATAATGTAGACACAGGTTATCAAGCAGACTGTCAGAAGGAAGTAAGGGAACCCACTGTCCAATCTTTGTAAAAAGGCGCATCGACAGCCACACGGTTCTTTTATTTAATTATATGCTCAATTTTTTTAACGGTTTTAAATCACGATATGTTATGATCCTTTTGTAACATGTTTTGCACTGGTTTTAATTAACTAAGCATAATAAACTTTACCTTACTCAATATATATTTTCCACCATAACAAAGCTGTAATATGTGTCTTGTTTTTTTTCAAAACCTAAAACAAAGTTGTTAAAAACAAAATGCCTAACAATGAATGTAGTACATACTTAAAAACCAAGCAAAAGTTTCCACATTTAGTCCCACTGTAAAGCTTATGAATGTATTCCTCCCTTTTAACCAAGAAACATAGTATGTATTTGTCTGAATATGCAGTCTATTCGATTAATTCAGCAAACACCAAAATGTATAGGTATCTTGTTTACCAAGAGTGCAATGTAGATACAACTTTGTTATTGTATGCTTTGATATTGCTTTTATTTATGCAACAATACAACTGCATCTTCTCCTTGTGCATGTTTCTTATGACTATATTTGAGCTCTTTTTATGATTTTCCAATGGTCTTGAAAGCCTCAAAATATTTGTCAGATTAACAATGAACTGAAGACTTCAGGTGTTATTAACTGCTAATAGAGTGAATTAGTAAGTTACAGACACCTGTCTATCATAACCTACGGCTCTGACCACCTGTTTCAAGAGCTGATCATTATTCTCTGGTAAACCCATACAAATTATTGATCATTTCGTACTTACCTTATTTTTATTTATCTCAAATACTTTTTACTTATTGATTTATAAAGTAAAAGAACAAAACAGCAGTAGGCTATAAAGATAGTAGGGTAACAACTTTACCCAATTCATGCATTAACAGCACATTTTCCACATAAATGTATTGTATAAAATTGTGCAAGGTTTTTGGTGCCACTCTGGAAGGGGGGGGGGAGATATGCTTGGGCAAGGGGTGGTTATCATTTGATTGCTGACCCACAGAACCCTAAAACTAAATAAAAATTTGGTTTGTGGACACACGGAGTTAGGCACCTGTGGGGAATTGTGTAAAGGGACTCATCTAATAAATACAAAAATACACTGCTCAACAAAAAAAATATTTTTCTCCCAGTGTGGTATTATAAGTGAATATATTTAATTGTATTCCTTTGAACTCCTGATCAGCCCTCCTGCCCCAGTAGGCTTCCACTACACATTGTAGCCTGCCTGTGGAAGCCCATTTGGGCAGGAGGGCAGATCAAGAGTTTAAAGGAATATTTTTATTTTTTTTTAAATTAATAATACTTTATTATTTTCTATATTTAGGTTGGCAAGGGGCATGCTCTATATGAAAATGTGTTAATTAGTATATATGCGTGTTAATTACTGTTGATCATGGTGAGTCAATTTATTTAACCCCTTCCATGCTCATGACGAGCTCAGCTCGTCATGAGGCACAGTTAAGCTGTGCTGATGACGAGCTGAGCTCGTCATGACACAGCAAAATGGCAATTTCCAGCACAGGGGAAAAATAACCACAGCAGCGATGTGGTTAAAAGTTAACCCACTTTGGCAGGTGAATACGTGCAGACATTAGTGGGTTAGAATTTCACAAGTTCCCTTATTTCTGTGAATATCTCTCTCTCCAGAGAAGGTTAAGAAGGAGCTGGATCATGTCCTTGGAAAGTCCCAGATCATTCACTATGAGGACCGGAAGAGGCTTCCCTACACCAATGCAGTGATCCATGAGATACAGCGCATAAGCAGCATAGTACCTATTGGTCTTTTTAGGAAGACTGTGAAGGAGATCTCATTGCAGGGATTCAACATTGAGAAGGTACGTATGCACCAGCATTGAGAGACAAAATGGGATGCAGACTGAGCAGGGTCATCATCTTGTAGTATATAGGTAATGCCTTACTGTGAGGCAAAATACAGAACATTGAGTATAAAGTTTACCATCAGGCAAAATGCAAACACACTAACATTGTGGCAGACAAGTGGCGTATCTATCGACAAGCAAGGTAAATACACTAGCATTGTTAGGTAGGCCGGGAAGAAAAAAAAAGCAGGCTTTATCCCATGAAAAGAAACATAAACATCAGCATTACAAGGAGGTGCAGGGGCAGAGTTTAAGGGCCCGATTCACAGAACTAACTTAAGACAAAGTCCTAAACTTACTACTTTTGGTATTCACAGAAGTTAGGATTTTGTCTTAAGACAAACTTAAGACAGACTTAAACAGACTTAAGACAAAATCCTAACTTAAGTCTGTCTTAAGTCTGTCTTAAGTTTGTCTTAAGACAAACTTAAGACAAAATCCTAACTTTTGTGAATACCAAAAGTAGTAAGTTTAGGATTTTGTCTTAAGTTAGTTCTGTGAATCGGGCCCTACATGTTTTACTATCAGTTCATTCAAGACACAACTCACACATGAATTAGAGTATGAAATGGACCTTTAAAATCTTTTGTTAGATGTTGCTCATCTGCATTGAGGCCAAAGAGGCAATCAGCTGAAGACCTGTGGGTGGTTGAAGAAATCAGCAATGCTGTGTCCAAAAATTAAACTTAAGTGGTGAAATAAATTTAAAAAAAAATTCTGTCATCTCGACAGTTGGGGGTTACGATAGATTCCAAAGATTGCTATTGGAACATCTAAACCAGAACTGATCTATTCTCCAAAGTAATTGCTTTACAATCCTAATTTCCTCGTGGTACTCTAAGTGTATGCTTCTTCATGAATGTCTTATTCTATCATTCCTGTTCAGCCACCTCTTTTACAGTTTGCGTTTCTTGTGGGACCTTGAAGGCCCTGAATTTTACTAAGAAATGCCATAAATTCAAATACGTTTTCTACTGTTGAGTTCAACATTCCCATATTTTGATGAACTGAACACCATAATAACCCAAATAATTCTGCCAGAGAGTATCTGGCCATATACTTTGTAAATCAACTCTAACATGTCTCTATCTTCTTAGAGAGGAATCTTCATAAGGGTACTCTTTAAAAAATATTGTCAATATCTTTGAGACTGCAGATAGAGCCCCTCAGCAAATAGAACAATATGTTCACTTTGAGCTTCTTTTTAAAGGTCTTCTGTTTGATGGGTTTAGAACTTTAAATGCTTCAGCTGGCTTGCTGGAGTATTTAAAGTTCTAAACCCCTCAAACAGAAGACCTTTAAAAAGAAGCTCAAAGTGAACATATTGTTCTATTTGCTGAGGGGCTCTATCTGCAGTCTCAAAGATATTGAATTCCCATTGGACCACTATCCGTGTTGTTGTACCTGTTCAAGTTCATCACGTATTTCATCTGAAAATTCGGTATTATCATTCCCCAGATAGTTTATGACTCCGTGGTCATCTTCCCACCAAACTCTCAGGGCCCGATTCACAGAACTAACTTAAGACAAAGTCCTAAACTTACTACTTTTGGTATTCACAGAAGTTAGGATTCTGTCTTAAGTTTGTCTTAAGAGAGACTTAAAACAGAGTTAAGACAAAATCCTTACTTAAGTCTGTCTTAAGTCTGTCTTAAGACAAACTTAACACAAAATCCTAACTTCTGTGAATACCAAAAAGTAGTAAGTTTAGGATTTTGTCTTAAGTTAGTTCTGTGAATCGGGCCCGCAATGATCATTGTTACACTCACTGAGATGACTGCATGAGTTTTTGAGTCTAGTAAGATTAAGACACCTGTCCAACTCCTACCTTCTAGGAGCAGAGTTTAGAGCACTGCCACCAACCTTAGGGAGAGTTGTGCTGTATGAAAATGTGAAATAATAGTTATTTAAATAATTTAAATAATAGGACCATATTTTGTCTATCGTTCTATTCCACTAACCTGGTTTTTGCTTGTAGGGTTCCCTCATCATACCTAATTATTCCTCTGTTCTGTTTGATCCTGACCACTGGGAGACACCTCGACATTTCAATCCAGGACATTTCCTTGACAAAGAAGGGAAGTTCGTGAACAAGGAGGCCTTCTTGTCATTTTCTGCAGGTACGCCTAGTCAGAGTTAAAGATATTTAGGACCTGATTAAGTATTTGGCATCAGAATATCGAAGGGCATTATATCCTTCATCTTCAGTATGCTTTATCCACCAAATTTAAAAATGACCGCCAGCCAACTTAATAGCACAGTGGTTCCTTTCAATGTATAAAAACTTTGGTGGATGGCGGCTGTCATTTTTGACAGCTGGCCACCAATTTATTTTATTGTTTTAGTTTTTCAGAAACAAACTACTGAGCAGGCGTTTGTTTCTGAAAAACAAAAATAAAAACATAATTTCCACCACACCACAAGAGTTTTCTCCGAGGATGTCAGTGTCATAATTGTTTTTTTCCTGTGCTCTTGACTGACAGAAAAAAAGGCATTACACCATCCTCCCTAAATAGGACAAATTGTGTAAGGTTCTTCCTCTGAAAAGCCATATGCCGTTGGGCCAGTAGAGTACGGTTTCCATCAATGGATCCAACGGGCCCCGTAGATGTAATACTTATGGTCCACCACACTCTAAATAAGCTGGGCGAACTTAGGGTTTAGCGGGCAGGGTACGCCATCATATACATTTGAGATAGCATTTTCTGTTGCTAAACTCTAAACCAGGTCACTAATATATTATGATCAAGTAATGTAATTCTTCTCCTTTTTGCACCCTCCTGAGGTCTCCCTGCCTTTATTCAAGTTAATATGGTATTGGCAATTCTGATTTAAAAATAAATACTTCTCCTTGACTAGTTTGAGGTTTTAGTTTTTCTTCTAAACTAAACAAGGTCAGAGGTGAGTGATACATGTGAAATCATAGAAAAGACCTCAACATCTTGTTCTAGCAAAATACATAAAAAAATGCAGGATAAATAAAACAAAACAGAGAGTGGCTACTCCACTTGACTTTTGGTGTCGATCTGAGGAGCTATGCATGCGTTGGGGTGGACTTGTGCAGGAGCAGACTTGAGTCCTGGTCCAAGGTGCAAAGAGTGTGTATTCCTTTTCAAAGGGTCCATTAAATGCTATTACTCCTCTGTAGTTACGGTTGACATCACTCTTCTTAAGAAATTCCATTATTGCACTGTTGTCCCTTTTGTTTATACGTATGTCTGCAGTGTCCTTTCCTTCTAGGCTAGACTCCAGTAATAAAAGTTCTACATACGTACAAACATGCAGGTTTCTCCTCGGCACCCCCAAAGAGGAGTTTGATTTCCTCTGTTGGGGGGAGATCGCACTGAAAAGGTCCTTCTCCCATACACTGCCCTAGGGCAGGGACATTCATTCCCCGTCATGAGGAGCAGTGGTGGAGGAATTTGTGACCTAAGAGTCGTAGACTGTGACCGATGCCCATCCTTTCTCTGATATACATTGGGGTGCGGCTGGAGGAGGTTCCAATTTGCACATAAGAGCAGCTAACAGCTATGTCCCCTATTTTGTCCAAGTACTGGTAGGGGTGGAAACTGGTGCAACACTCCCCACCTTTCTCAAGAAGTGGAAATACTGCTGAGGCAATGTAGATACTGCAGGTCCAGTTTTCCACTGTGTAATATTACCCTTGTTTTCTGAATTCTAGGTACTGGGATGAGGGACAACTGATAATCCCAATGTTCCAAAAAGAGAACTTGGAATATTGCTATTTTTCACAACATAATTTCTCTAGGTGTACAATAATTTTGGAATGCAGTTCGCTTCCTGTCCTCCCAGCCTTCTTTCTCAACTCTGTAGTTTCTTTTGCCACCCTTCTCAAGGACAGTTCTATACCAAAACTCAAACAAAATTATTATTCACGGTCACTACTTTGCTTGCAAACTGTTTTCTATTTTACCCCATTATTCTAAAGATTCAGGTGGTCTGAGCCATTTGTGAAGATCTGCACATGAAACTTAAAGATGTCTGCAAAGAAGTTTTAAAAAAAGTAGCTGGTTAAAACATATTGTTTTAAGAAGGTTTTGTTGGAGAAAGCACAGCAGAGGCTATTATTAAGAGGAACAGTTTTGGACTGAAAACGTTTTTGACAAAAGCCCTAAATGGGTGAAGCATGAAAACCATAACAAAAAAGGGGATATTTATTAAAAGTTCCCGCTATGCAGGATAGCAAGCAAAGTTGCTGTGCTACATTGCAGGAATGGGAGAGTGCATAGCAGTGACATATCTACTTTGGTATCAAGTGTTTCAGCTCCCTCTCTACACTGGCATACTTTAGGCTGCCTAGAGCCAAGGCAAACATCCTTGCACCATAGGGCAAGGGTGCCTGCATTAAGAGCAGGATTGTTTTGTGCAGGAAGGAATACCTTCTTGCACAAAAATAATCCTTAAAGGCGTCTTTCTCTTTCTATGCGTGATGTTGAGAGCAGCACACATGAAAGGAGAAAGAGACAATAAGAAATAAAGATATTTCTCCTTGTTATACCTCTCTCGGTTAGGTGCACCATTTTGATGCAAACCCAGGTTTACAAGTCTTTGTAAATCTGGGCTTGCATCAAACTACAAGGGTATGCATGGAAACGCCTAGCCAATGCAAAGTGACACAAGGCAGCATTATGCGCTGCCTTGCTGCAACTTTTTATTTACTTCACCATGTAAAACCACTAAAATGTACTTTGCATGGCTTAGTAAATATCAAAAAGTATTTTGCTTCTGGGTTGTGCCATAAAAGTGACACAACCCCGACAGAAAATCATAGTAAATCTGAGCCAAAATCTGAATGCAGAGAGAAGCCTCCCTGCATTCAAATGTTTATTTGAAGTTATGGCAATGTGTAGAGAGATGCCTGTCTGAATTCAAAGCTGCTTGGAGTTACTGCACTGTAGCCTCCCCCATTTGTGCTCCTATGCCCCTTGCCCACCCCCACATGAGGGGTATTCCTTCTCCCATGTTATTGCAGATTATGTATGATAAAAACTGCATGTGACTGCTGTAAGAGAAGTGACCGCAACTGTCTTGTTCTTAATCATGCAGGACACCGCGTGTGTTTGGGGGAGACGCTGGCCAGGATTGAGATCTTCATCTTCTTCACAAGCCTCCTCCGGGCCTTCACCTTCCGGCTTCCCAAAGGGGTGACGAATGTTATCTTTGACCCTATATACGGTGGAACACTACAGCCTCAGCCATATCAGATCTGTGCAGTACCCTGCTAGGCAGAGAGGGCCCCTGGACAGAAGAGAGGGCCCATGATTCAGAATTGTTTTATTTACATAATCAGTGTCCTCCTTGCGCCATCTCATAACTACCTACAAATGCTGTATATCCAGTGGCGTAACAATAGCCCCAGCAGCCTGTGGTGCAGGTGGGCCCCCAAGCTCCAGGGGGCCCAGTCTGGCATGAGGCATGGGTAGTAGACCCTTGGCATGAGAGATCCTGACTGGGTCCAAAGCGTGAGTGGGGCCCATTCATGTACTTTACAGAGGGGCTCCCTCAATTTTAGTTACACCTTTGTGTAAATTTAATCAACCACTTTTACTCTAACACCAGCCATTTTATTGTGCTGAAGTATTCAATATTGCTGTAAAATATATGCTTTCCACCACTTTTCACATTTTCAGATGCACTTCCTTGTGTTAGAACCTGTAATTATATCAGGTCTTCTGACAAACTGTTAGAGAATCTCTCATTCTTCAAGCTTGTGCACCTATGATTGCTCCTTCCCTGACTTTGTGACTGCATTGGAGCTATAATTTAAAATTGGTACCTGGAACTGGTGTGAAATAGAGTACTCAGTTATAATGTTTGTCCCTGGACTATAGAAGGCCCACTACCCCTAATAGTGTTGTCTTTTGTAAATTGCAGCTAGAGCAAGTGGGCTCATTTACTAGCTAGATCTCAAACATGTATTCAGGTTTGTTGGATTATGATGACTGGACAACATAGCTTGGACAATCACCCCCCACCAACCCAAAAATATGCTACCTGATGGACTTCAAAGGGACCACTGATGTAGACAACCACACAAGAGAATAGGTACCTATCCATTGGTGTTGAAATACATAAATGGTACTTGGTTAGATGCTGGTAGATGTCCACAGTACCTGGTAGATGACTACATTTTCTAAGAATCCCCAATTAGAAGAGCTTCTTGAGGACCCAACATGATCAGCAAGAAGTCTTTATCACAATATCAGGCGCATTCATGACCCTCTGAAGATTTATCTTTGGGAATAGGATGGTAGAGAGACATGGGGATAACACAGTGGCTCTCTCCTGCAGATTAAAGCAGGTATGAGAGATGGATTTGTGTTCAGAATGAGAACATTAAGGCATTGCCCACACCTAGGCCACTGCTCAGTAACATCTTGATTTATAAATTAGGGCTAGCAAAAGTCAGTGCTGTGTGTTTTCTTGTATATGCATGTACTTTTTCCTTGTGAATTCATTAAATTGATTTGATGACCAGTGCTGTGTAGCATCACTAAAATTGTGGCTAGAAACTATAGAAATGCAGGTTGTGGCCTCGCTGCACAATGAAATGGCCGCTCCTTGAGCGAGCTCCGCCGGCCAAGACAACATCCACCATTAATACATCCTTCTAGCTGCACCTGAGGTGGCACTTTTGCTGATATTAGTCCACCTCTTGTGACGTGAAGCAGATCGATACCGCTACTGGGGTGCTACAGGTTATGCCTGTTCCTGCGACTGGGTGCCGCTCTTGACCCCGCTTTGCATAGGGTGGCCAGTGCAGTGTGTGAGTTGTGCGAAGACACGGGTGGACGCCAACATCTGCGGTGATTTGATCAAGGTTGTGGCAAGATGTGGGGACGCGGACACCTTGTCTGTGGTGCAGCTTGTGCCGGAAGACGGTGAACTGGGCGCAAAAGTGGGGATCCGCCCGCAAAAGAACTGCAGCTGCCATCTTGTGGAGCTGGGCAGCAGCGCTGCGCCGCTCGGGCTACGACACCAGGCGCATCCTCTGTCTGCAAACTGGGAGTTAGCTGACCGCAGTTTAGCATCAGCACTGGACAGAGGTAACGGGGGGGCCACAGACCGTTCCGCGCTGCCTGATGTCCTGGGGCTGGTGCGGGTTATCGCCAGGTGAGCCCCTACAGGGAACACGAGTCAGGTGGCGTCCCTCATGGGACTTCAGTTGCCTTCAATAATCTGTGTGTGGCTATAGAAACAGGCCCCACGGGGATCGTGGGGCTGCATCAGGAGTTGTGCCGAGGCTTCTGTGAACAGTGTGGAAGTATGGATAGGGGCCACCCTCAGTGGTGACCTGGTGAGATTCTTGACCCCTGTGTCGGACTGTGGGGGTGTGGCGGCTGCCTCATTGATCAGGAGGACATTCTGCACTTGTTATGTAGATGCAAAGCTCTAGATAGAGCTCGAAGGAGCCAACTAACACAGCTCTGGAACCAAAGTGGCGTGCTAACTCGCAGACAAGCTCTGCTGATTAGCTTCAAGGGAGAAGACATCCAACTAGCCTGTAGACTAGTGCGCTCCATGAAAATAGTTAACACGGCCCTAAATCCAGCGGCTAGTGATTGAACTTCATTTATCGAGATCTGCTTTCGCACTTAAGACAATTCTTTTTTGATAACTAAGAATACAGCAAATCTTGAAAGGCCTTTTATACAAATGCACAGTACTGTTCTAGTCTGCATGGTTTTTTTTCCTTCTTTTTTTAACTTTTCTACTGCTTTTATCTGCTTTGTAAAACGCTTTGATTATGTATCTCATTCCTTTTTTATAGAGTAATTGCAAAGATTTTAAATAATCGTGCAATAAAGATCATTATCTCATTCCCCTCATTGATCACTGGTGCATTTATGGACCGAAGCGTTAGACTGAGAGGCATGCATCGCACACAGCATCTAAATTTGTGTCTGGGGCCTCAGCTGAACTTCAGTGTGGGCGTGAATGCACTTGTGTTATTGGGTGCTCCACTGTGTCTACCTGAATTGTTGGCTTACTTTTTACCACTAAGGAGAGACTGTCTGTAGTTGAGATGCCTGACTTCGCTATTGGGAACACCACTTGGAGGGTTGTCTTGAGGAGATTGATTTCCCGGTGCCCTCTTCAGGGTGGGTGACGGAGTCAAGATGGGGCAGTCAGATCCCAAGCAGTCCAAGCTGTCCTTTTACCGCAAGAGGCACACACGTCAAATGGACTCAGGAACTGAGGGTGATGGCAATAACCCTCCATCTGGTTATGCCGATGATCGGGATGAAGATGTGCGTGTCTTACTATCAGAAATGAGATCTAGTCTAAAAACTTGAAGTACTCACCTCACAGCTCAGAAATGTCAAGAAACACGTCGACACCCATGAAACTCATCTGGATCAATTGGAGAACCGTTCCTCGGATGCGCACAATTTCCAGGTGGAAGCCGAGGAACAACTGCTGCAAATGGTTAAGATATTGTCCCTAATTAGAGCCACAAATGACAATTTAGAAGCCAGGACCAGGGGTAACAACTTCCAACTGCTTAGTAATCCTGAAACCACGGCAATTACCAAATTGGAAACCTTTTTGGGGGATGTACTGCGTGACCTGTTTGCAACTGTTCTCTCACCGGTCATTGTGGAGCGCGCCCATCGCATGTTGAGGCCTCGACCTCCTGTGGCCGCCACTCCGCGTCCGATCCTGGCCCGTCTGTTGAACTACCGAGACTGAGATGTAGTGCTCCATCTTGCCAGGGAATGGGGCACTACATCCAGTACCAGGGCCACACAAATACATTTATTCCGGACTTCATCCCAACAGTTCAGGTGGCGATGCGTGAATTTGTCCCTGTAAAACACTTGCTGCTACAGGCAGAGATTCCTTACGCTGTCCTCTACCCTGCCAAACTGAAGGTCTCCCACAAAGGCACCCCTCAATTCTTCACGGACGCTAAGTCAACAATGGTGCCACCACTGCCCCAAGGGCCAGAAGAGCCCTGAGAGGACTCTGAGTGATAATGGCAAAAAATTACTCAGCATTAGTGATAGATGTTTTGTTGGCATGCCTTTTATTGTCGCATTTACATGGGCGCTGTGTTGTGATTCACCTGGTTGCTGACAGGCTTTGCTAGGCTTAGTTTTACACTTTGGGGTTAAAATATAGTGCAGTTGAAGGTACACCATGGGGGTGGAATATATTTCTCGGCTACCCCGCCTCAGGGCCGGGTTGTGTACCTCCACGCCCCAGGGGAGATCTCCCATGCACTACCACCAGGTTTGGCCCTGGGTCTATTTGTTGTTCCTGATTTGGGAGGGTGGGTCTTTTGTACAACCTGATTGGGGGGTTGGTGTGGGGGGGTGGAGCTGGGTTTGCTATTGTTGTTAAGTTGAATAGAAATGGAATCTACTGCACTATACAAAACCTTACTGGTATTCCAGCATGCAGGACACATGGCTCAAAATGGTGGTACGGACTGAGCCGCTCCTATAGAATGTGGCTGTTAATGGCACAGCAGGGACAGAAAAGATTATGGTATGAATATTGGGTTACTGTGATGGCTTGACTACTGTCAGATTTGTAACTTTTGCAGAAAAACCAGACGCGTTGTAGATATCTGTATGTTGCAGGAAACTCATCTGAATAACACGTCGCATGTGAAATTACAACATAAACATTGGGGTCACACCTTTTCCTCTATATACTCGAATTATGTTAGAGGTGTGGCGATATTGATTTGGCAGGGGCTGAATTGGTCAATGATAGAGTCGCAGACTGTGATACTATGTGGGCTATTGGGAGAAGTAAAGATGACAATATGTGAGAAAGCCTTGTACGGGCCACTATCCCTAATATAGATGCAAAGATTTATGCAAAATTATTGGCCAACAGGTTACAGCCCTTGCTTCCCATGATCGCGAGACCAGATCAATCCAGGATTATACCTGGAAGATCTACCGCTCACAATCTCCGCACATTCTTCACTTTGCTATATTACCTGAGCCCAACCACCAAAGCGCTTGTGGCATTTCTTGACACCATGAAATTATTCCATACTTTGGAATGGCCCTATCTGTTAACCATCCTAGGCAGGATGGGTCTCAGTCCCAACTTCATAGCCCTCATTCAATTATTGTACACAAGACCATTGCCAAGGCTGCGCATGAATGGCTTGATCTCTAGTCCCTTTAATATCACTTGCGGAACAAGACAGGGTTGTCCCCTGTCCCCACTATTGTTTGTAGAAGCGATGGAGCCGATAGCAGTCAGGATCCGTCAACATCATGCTGCTAGGGGACTGGGATTTAGCTCTAGGGGGCTTTTGATATCGTTATATGCAGACGACATGGCGCTATTTGTAAGCGACCCAGAGGTCAACCTCGCACCACTCGACTCTGTTACCTTAAAGTCGGCAAGTAAGCCTTTTGATCAAGAATTTCCACTCCAGTGGATGAAGGGCTCTGTAAAATATTTGAGCATCTGGTTGAGCTGCAACGTGCAGGAAATATGGAATCTTAACTATGGCTGCGCCATTGCCTGGTTGGGGGGGGACGGGGATGTGGGCCAAGTTTCTACTCTCTCTCACTGGCAGAATAGCTGTAGTGAAGATGGTTATTTTACCCAAGTTTCTGTATCTATTCATCAACATACAGCTCCCGTTGACACAATCATTTTTTAACACCCTTCAGTCTCTCTTGGTCTCCTTGGTCTGGGCAGGATAGCAGGCTCGCGTGAGCTGGTAGATACTCACCCTCTCCTTGGCACAAGGGAGTCTGGGGGCCCTGGATATGCCACTATACGCTTACTGTGCACAAGCACAGTTTTTACATTTTTGGATACATCCAGTTCCATTCCAGCCACATGTGGCTGTTGAGACGTACATTGCGGCCCCTATCCCCCTACAAGTCACTGTATATGGAAAATCTTAGAGACAGTATAGACACTGTAGAGACCCTGAGGTAGGCCTGGGAACGCTTCCGTATTAGAGCTGGGCTAGAGACGCTATATGTGCCGTCAGTCGCTCTGCCTTACAATCCACAGATCCTGGCCATAAGCAATGGAGGAAATGTGACACTGGCAACGTCTATGGGACTCGAAACATTTGCAGACCTATACCCTGGAGACAAGTATTGTGCCCCACCAGCTGCTGGAGCTGTAGTATAGTTCCTATATTCCCAATAGGCTCTGCGCATTGGAATAATATACACTACAGATTTGACATAGGACTGAAGTCAGTATGTCTCTATCGAGTATATTAAACTTAATTAAGCGTGCTGACTAACTCAGAGGTCACTAGAAACGTTCTTGAATACACAAGAAGGGATTTGTTTCTGACAACCACATAAATATGACTACTTTGTTTCCCTAGGACTGGAACAAATATTTACACAGTCGTGGAAGCAATAGATAACTATTTCACTCAGTCAATCGTGCATGCTTCGTTTCTACAGAGTTGCAGAGAAATAGTGAGACGGGCGTTTTCAATAAAAGGGTTTATTGAACAGTCTTCTTTCTCATGCAAGAGAGGTGAACTGCTACAATTGTTAGACAGAATGCAAAGTATAATGCGTACAGCGCAAACAGTAATATAAAATATTACTGGAATAGCAATGTCTGGTGCTATGACATACAAAAATACATACATAAATAACACAGGCAAAAATATTCAACTGCTGCTTCTAAAATATGCCTACCCCAATGTACCTAACCTAGGACTAGTACCAGGGAGGAAGTAGGTGCTGTCTTTTAGCTAAGTTTAGTTTTGCCAAGAATTGCCAAAGGTTTCTCTAGGTTCTAACCAGCTCCATACCTTAGAATGAGAGAAGTTGGTATCTCTGTCTCTGGACTTCATTTCCCAACACTCCGCATGGGGAGTCAGAAACACGGGAGCTGGATTTCTCGTCAGGAGGATGACAGTTTCTAGTCAGTGCGTCATCTGGAGAGTCGGCTTTCTTCGGCACTTGCTGTAGCGCGCTGCGTCGGACAAGTAGGTAGTCGAACTGCAATGAACCACACTGTGCTTTGCTATAGCAAGTGAAGGTATATTTATACCTTGAAGGTGTTTAGGAATGCCAGCATTGACGTAAAGTCGGGCATATGAACGTCATGAATGAACACCTAAGTAATAGTTGTTCATGCATTATAACTGAGTTCTTGGAGAAATCAATATTTAAGCAAGGGAAGTCCCTAACAGCTTAAGAGTCTGGTTTTCCACGAAATCGTTGTGACGTAGATGAACGGATGGAAGTAGCCATGCCTGTATTAGGGCAGCATGAGCTATGCCTTAATAAGGACTGGATATCTATGCCTATATAAGTTCAACGCAAATTGTGCCTATATATGGGCATGAATCTGGAAAATCCATACGGAATCTAAAACGACATACAATGCCCACCCCACTTTCTTATGTATGGCGTTACTAAATCCTAAACATGTTTAACATATCTAAAACATATCTACACATGAGTGTGGAAACCCACCCAAGATACATAAAAAATGCATTTGAACTGGTTGTACACATAAAAGCATTGGTGCTGTACGCATTTAAAGCAAATTTTCATTCTAAGCATATATTTTCATATTGAATGGTAACTGAAAGAATCAAGAAAATATACATTTATGAAATGGCTTGTAAATACAGAAGAAAAAGTGCCAAAACCATTTCATGTCAGATTACATAAAACTGTTTGTATGTGGACAAGGTCAATATTGTCCCTGGAAGTTTTTCAAAGAATTCTTGTTCTCTATGAATAGTTCTACTTTAAGCAGATTACTTGTGCCAAAAAGGAAAAATACAAATTTGGGAAAAAAAATTAATCATAGAAAAAAGAGTTCCAAAGTTAGAACTTTGTTTTGAAAAATGAAGGTCGAATTCAAAGTCTCTAAGAACACTGTGTGCCAAAATCAAGTCAGTGTTAGGGCTTGGAGAAAACATGAAATCTTCTATGTCTGTTGACAAAAAGTCGTCTACAATTGTAGGTGAAAGTTGGATTACCACGTTTAGAAGATTAACCTCACATAGCCGTCAGCATTGGCCGCATTAGCAATGTTCGTATTGGATGGTACCTGCGCGCCTGTTGTTTCCTCTCATACCTCAGCATCAGCTTTTTGCGTCTGTGAGATCTCAATGAATGCCGTCATCAGAATTGGTAGCCGCTGGGGAGAATACAGTGCATGGGCCATTACTGGTTCAAGCAAAGTATCAACATCCATTGGCATGACTGATGGGAGTGTGAGACATGTGTCTAACACGCATTCTTCTCCCCATAGCAGGCAGCGTAGAACAGGTAAGATGCAATCTTTCCAAATTTGTCTGAATGACAAAAATCATGTGGTATTTAATTCTCGTAGACGAAATAGTCCCAAAATTTGGGCGATGCGCTCACGACACTTCATCACCAATAGATTTGTCTCCATGGAGAACTGGGTGTCACTTGTGAATTGGCTTGCCATATCATAGCAGTAGGAGCAAAAATAGTATCTCTGCAATGAGGAACAATCCGCCAAACACAGAGTTCACGAAGTTTGGAAATATTCCTAGGACTGCTTCAAAAGGTGCTAACAGTCCAGAAAACACGGTCTTAAATACATGTACAATACCACTCGTATCAGACATGTTTAAGATACGACTTAACATTTCCAAGAAATGAATAGGGCAGTTTGTAGTTAAGAGGGCATGTATATCAGCAGAAGTCCTTGCGACTTGTAGATCATAGGTCTCTTTGGCCGAGGTCAGTGGCACAGTTTTTTGCAAAAGAATGGCTTTCATTCTGCTTAAAGTATTAATTCTTATAGAAGAAATGTACAGTGAAGGCCATAAAGGCAATTCCCTGTCTGTCTTGGTTTTAGGAAACAATACTTGCATACAGCAAGTGACCCTGGCCAAAACAGTTACTAGATATGGTATACCTGGCAACATGCCACAGCAGCTGTGATCTTTTAACATGAGGTAACTTCCATTTGAAAGTTGTCCGAAAATTGGATCAATCACCACAGCTGGTGAACTTTGCAGGTGGTAGGATAAATTATTAGAGGAACCATCGTAGGCCCCGTGTAAGTTTATACCCTGACAAAGGAGAGAACCGCTTAGTGCGTTTTCACAGTTTTTCCCGCTAAGAAACCCTTCACGTCCCCCACTCCAACATCTATGTGTATACGGTAATTCCCAGGATGTCTTGATGTATTCTTTACCCAACCTTTCATATGTGCCTGCTGGTATGTGTTTGAAGCAATACTGAAAATGGAAAAGTGTAACAGGCAGAGTGATTGTTCCATGTATTATCCATTCAATAGCTGGTTTTTCTGCTACAGTAAATAGCAATCTTTCCAGTTTTTCAATGCTCAGCACCATAAAGTCTGCTCCCCTTTGTGCCAATTTGATCTGTTTATCAGTTAAATTGAATTTTGAAAACAGTGACGTAGTATTGATAAATGCCAAGGCCCATAGTCTGAACGAAGGTTTTGCAACGTCCAGCCTAATAGCATGATAGAATGTAGTTGCGACTGACCATGTTGCAACATGACCAAGTCCTGTTTCATGATGTCTATGGCAGAAGACACTATGTTGTCCAATGAATATATCCTGGACGACAGAGTTGTTAACCCATTGTGAACCACAGACAGAGTTTTCTCTAAATTAATACGATCAATTTCTCGTATTCTTTCTGCAGTCTCTGCTTGCATAATCTTCCATGCTTCATTATAAGCAGCATAGATACCGGCATATATAAAACGTTTATGACACACTGTTCTTGGTCCTAGCAAGAATTCCCTAAAATCTGTGCCCTCTTTAAGTAAAGATAAGTGTTGCTTTATATCCCTAAGTGTTGATCTGTGTAGCCATTCAAGGCAAAGCTTCTCTACACTGTATGTTGTTACTATTCGAGGATGCTGTCTTGGAACATCAACATATCTTGGATCTGGCCTATTGAAAGTAAAACCCTGTGTTTTGTTCAGGAATCTATCTTGACAGTTGTTTGTGTCTGTGGGCCAGATTAACCATTTTTTCTAATCTGAATCTGTTCTGTTGTGATGCAAAATAGTATGTACATCGACCTACCCCTCTGAAGTGTTATCACTATCAGGTGTAGGTGTAGGTATGGACGGATTGTTCATGTCTTATATCTTGGGTAACCCAAGGCAAGACGTCTGTTGGACAGTGTCATTCAAAAACATAATTTGCTCAGGGATTATACAGGCTCTAAACATAGCTTCTATACCCTGTAGCTGCCAATCTTTTGTACCCCAGACAGTTTTTGTCTCAATGTTGTTGTTCCAAAAGTCAAAACCTAGTTTAGACAGTTGGGCAAAAAAGGCTGCAGAATAAATCTGTTGGGTATTTGTCAACATACTTTTCATTCCTGTTTTGTTTACATTTTTAAAGTAAAATGAATCAGCATTAGTTACATTGAACTCTTAAAGGACAGAAATGCCATTGCAAATGTTTATGAGCTACCCTTTGGTGGCGTAGGATAATGTTTCCCATTGGTTATATATTAATACATTTCTATGCATTGTTGATTTGTGCAAGAAATGGTGACTATACTGATTATAACAATACATTTGTTCATAGTCTGATGAACCTTCTAAATATTCATGATTTGTGAATACTGCAGACATTTCTAAGTCTGACATCATTTTATTAACAGTCTCAAAGTCCCAATCATCAGAAAAGGTACTTGATGAAACAAAGTCGCTCAATGAAATCTTGAATAAGTGTGGAATCTTCAACAGCTCCAATGGGCAAAAAATGTCATAATCCCTTTTTTCCCAAGCTATACCACCAGGTATAGGAACGGCTGGGATGTTCACTGATGACAAGTCTCTTTGTTCACGATGGGATGATTTGTGTGGCTTGAGGAGTAAGTTGATGTTCTTACTTGCTGTGTCGATTTTGACATATCTTCCATTAATTAGCATTCCCAAAGTTATCACCAGAGTCAACTAAAGTAAAAGAAAAAATACACCCAACACAATCCAAAGTTCAATCCATGGTGAAACCAGATAAGTCTTTTCCAGGCGATGAGAAAGGTAATTAGCTTGCTATTTGAAAGTTCGTTTCAGGCTGGGACCCTCAGAAAACGTATCAAAGTTAATAAAATAGCCAGAGGCAGTTCTGTCAATTGTAGGGATTGCATGCGGATTAGTTGAAATCGCTGGAACCACAGGATAACTTGTTACATTTGGGTAGTCAGATACTACTTCATTGTAGACAGGCGTTTCTTGACAAACTGTTATTTGGATCTCAAGAGGTACAAGTTCCATAACTTTGTTGCTTACGCCTTCATTTTGTACTGCAGATTCCTCAAAGGTGATGAGGCTCTCTGTTTGAACGTCCTGGATGGGAGCTAGAGCAGGGCGTCTGCAACTTGGTCGGTGTCCACTTGGCCTACTGCTCAGTCTCAATCACATAGTATGGTTTTATCAGGTCGATGGACATACACCTTTTTTCCAGCAAGGGGCGGCAGTAAAACTGTTCTTGATCCGTGGATTGCTAGGACAGGTACTGGTAGTCTGTAAGAAGGCCCATATTCTTTCTTGTCCGCAATCTTTTCTCTGACCAGATCACCAAGCTTGGGAATCCAGGCAGGCTGTGCTGAGACGGTCGGTTTTCCCTCAGTGGTGGTTGGCTTCAGGAACACGTTGCTTTGTTTCGTTCCTATTTCATTTAAGTCCTGTTAAACAGCCAAACGATCTTTGATATCAAAATCTTTTGTGTTCACCACTGATGTCTGACAATCGAGTTCACTACTAACATTGTGCTGCCAAAAAGGACTTCATATGGAGTGATACCCCTTAGAGAACTTCTTGGCAAGTTGTTAAGACTACGTTGGACACTTATTAGATGTTTGACCCATCCGTCACCTGAATCAAATACCCTAGCTGTTATAGATTGCTTTACGTCCCGTTTTTTTTCTCCACAACTGAATTTCCCTCAGGATGGAATGGACTAGAGTACTGCAATGCAACGCCCAAACTGGCCATGGCCTCCTTGTAAGCTCAAGAGCTAAACGCAGGACCCTGATCAGAATGTAGCGTGCCAACTGCGCATGTGCCGGTAAAGACTCGCAAATCTTTCATAACAGTTCAAGCATCAGCCGAGCGCTGAGGACACATCCAAATGAACCTTGAACACGAATCCACGGTAACCATGATATATTTATAGTTGCCATCCCTTTGTAAGGGGCCGCAGTGGTCCAGGTAAATGCAAGCTAATGGTTTATCTGAAATTAACAAGGGCGTCTGCGCAGGGCGTTTCACAACAGAGACTTCATCTTTTGGCATATTTCACATTCCAAAACATAGTTTCTGTTTTTTTTTCCTCATGCGTGGCCACCAGTATCTCTGTTTTAATAATGACACTGTGGTGGAAACACCTGCATGTGCAGAGGCGAGCCCTTCATGCACTGCTAAGATTAGTCCTAATCTATGTTCCATGTTTGGGTTCACTCTATCCCCGCTCCAGGGATTCGAGCAAACGGAACATTGTTCGCATCAGTTATATATGAGTAATTGAGTGGAAAGCCTTTAGGTAACGCTGCACCGCTGCCTTTGCTTGTGGCATTGGCAGTTAGCATTATTTTGCTGTCTATTTTCATTTTTGAATGAGTGATTGCAGCTACGGAAGCCGTTTGCACAGCTGTCTTTGCGGCTTCATCAGCCAATGAATTCCCTTCAACTAGAATGCCATCACGTTGATGTCACAGAGTATGTATCACATGAGTGTTTTGTAGTCCTTGTCATAACTAAACTACCTGTTCCCAAAGCAATTTATGCTTGATTGTGCCACCTTTTGCATCTGTGAAACTGTTTTGAAGCCAGTTTTGCAAGTATTTATTGTAAGATTGAACACAATAATACGAATTGCACACTATGAGTGTGGGGAATTCACGGTCCGTTATTTCAAGCACCATCTTGAATGCTTATAGTTCAGCTGGATATCTATGCCTATATAAGGGCAACAAAAATTGTACCTATATATGGGCATAAATCGGGAAAATCCATACAGAATCTAAAACGACATACAACAGCGCGGACAACTAAAAGTATTTTTCGTCACTCTTCCTTTATTTCAGAGTTCGGGCCACACGTAGGCAAATGCATTCCTCTTTCCCAAAATCCCCTGTACCGCTGCCAGCCCTTGAGCAACTCATAACACGACTGTATGGTTCTGTGCAAGCTACTTCACCTATTGTCATTCCTAAGGCTCAATTAGATTGGAAGACAGAACTAGATAAACAGATGACAGATGAAAAGTGGGTCTTCTGCTGCGGCCAACTCCAAGTACTCTCACCCAATTATACACTGGGATTAATACACTTCAATTATATTCACCGGTTCTATAGAACCCTGAGTGAACTTTCCTGTATGGGGTTATGACCAGACTCTGGATGTTGGAGATGTGGCTTCACTCCTGTCACCTTTTTAAATATGTCCTGGCATTGTCCGCCCATTGCTGCCTACTGGACTGTCACCTTCAATATGTTTCATGATATTTTAGGGACACGCCATGTGCTGGATCCGTTAATAGGCCTGCTTGGCTATGTTAAAGACACAAAGGCTGAGTACCGTAAACTGTATGCTTTGTTACTCCTGATGGCCGGACGCAGAGTATCTATCTATTGGGGGGAGAAAAGAGCACCCACAGTTAAAGCTTGGATCATTGATGTTACATTAAGCCATACCCAATTGTCGACTTTTTGGGAGTAGATGCCTAGGGCCTCCAGGCCGAGGAATATATGGGAACCTTTTTTAGATTGGTTAAAGTCGCTGAAAGAGGATGTATCTGCCCCCCCCCGCCCCCCCAATCTGGGGGTGGCTGGCGACACAGAGCCATCTGGGGCGCAATTTGTGAGTCATACAGACTAGTTTTCTTGCATCAAGTTGACAGGTGTGGCATCCGACATATAGCTCTTGTGGGTGGTAGTAGGTACCAAGGCACTGCCAGCTGTGTCTTCTGCTTTTGACAGCTCTGGGGATGATCTAGCCCGATGTCCTTTACACACAATGCGATGATGAGCATTGTATAGTATGCCTAATATCTGCTTAACAAGAATGTGGATTGCTGTTTCCTGTCTGTGATTTATTTTTTTCGTTTTAGTTATGTTTGTTTACCCATGGGATCAGTCATATGCGATATCTATAATGTTCTATAAAAATGCTGTGAGATGTTTGGATTTTCTAGAATGCAAATAAACGAGAAAAAAAAAACTATAGAAATGCACTTAGCATATGGGAAATTGAAGCAAGGTGGAGGGGTTGTGGCTGATGTGTCTTCTGCCACTGGGCAGAGAAGGGCGTAGCAGTGTGGCACATATTTTCAGCATTGGTTTTATTTATTTACATGTGTTTAGAGGTTAGTTTCAGAAAGTTAAGAAGAGTGCTTTCCGAAAGAAATACCTAGGTGGGTAGCGTGGGAAAAGACCAGGCCACAGCATATAGAGAGAGGGTGGAGGTATGCCAGGACACAATATAAAGAGTGGAGGGGTAGGGCATGTCACAAGAGGGCAGAGTAAATAGGAGGAGTGAGTGGAGAAGTAGGGAAGTTAGGGTGAGGAGTCAGGAAGGAGTGGAATTGTTTTTGAGTGACTCTAAAAAGAGCTTTGGAGTAAAAAGCTGATTCAGGTTAATGTGAAAAAAGTAGGTAGGGAAGTGCTAAGACAACAGATAAGTGAGGCATTTTCAAGGTGGTCCATTCTTACCACTGATACCCAACAAACCTAACGACCTGAGGTTATACATTCACAACAATAACTAAAAGCAATAAGATCCAAAGGCATGTGATTTAGACACCTCCTTTCCCACTTTGTCCTTAGTATGATAGTGAAATTACATGATGGCTAATACTGGTATATATTTAAAAAAACAAAAGGGAGCATACACATCCTTTATAAAACATGTCCCTTAGTTCCTTATCACAGTATAGTAATTGCATTTCTAATCATCTGTAAATGAATGATGAAGTGTAATAGGTCATTACAGTTGAACTGTGACATTATAATGCTTGTTGCCACTGCCAGCAGAGATGGCAGAAGTAGGAGCACAGATGACAATTACAGTTGAAATTCTGCACAAAGAAAAAAGAGCTGTCTTTTCCTTCTGATTTGCTTTTCAAAAGGGATTGTGATCAGCTAATAGGATATATATATATATGTATATGATTGAGAAAGCCTGCTGTGACAGGCGAAATGCATTGCTGGGTCAGAGGAGGCATAATTCAATAAAGAAGCCTTTACCTGACTAGCCTTCGAGTGCGTGCTTTTTTCCTGATGGGGATTAGAGGTTCTTTGGTTAATATATATATATATATATATATATATATATATATATATATATATATACTAGCAGCCCGTCCCGACCTTGTCCGGGAGCAACAGGCAGCTTTCCCGCCCCCGCCCGCCCTACATTGTCCATTATGCCGGGCCCCCGCCCGGCCCGTCCCCCACCTTCCCCGACCCGAACCACATCTCAATGGGCTTGGGGTCCCCTTACCTCCGCCGGGGCTCCTTCATCTATAACCCCTGTGGCTACACGTCACTTTTTCCTCCTTTTCCTCCTGTAATGCACCGTTTGTCTTTTCGCGGGCCCTGCCCGGCCCGCCTGTCCCGTCCCCCGCCTGCCCCTACATGAGTGCCCTTACCTCCGCCTGCGCTGCTCCCTCCTGTCCGCTCACACCACCGCTCCTCCCCTGCGCCATGTCTGCCGCTCCTCCTCCGCCGGCGGTCCTCTGCTCCTGACGTCACCGCTCCTCCCCCGCGCCATGTCCGCCGCTCCTCGGACGCCGCTCCTCCCTGTGCTCTTAACGCAGTGGTTCCCAATCTTTTTTGACCCCTGGCTCCCTTGACCTAATTGGCAGTTGGCCGTGGCTCCCCACCATTTTTTTTTACCGGTGGGCGTGGGGGGGGGGGATGTAAGCGCGACCTCGGGAGTACCTAAAGTTGGCTTCCTAAAGTAATTGGGATGCAATTAAGGTATTATAATCATATTTGTAACAATGTTCACATCATTAATTGACAACAAAGCCATTGCATCTGAAGAGAGGCACATGAAGTATCTATTGCAGTACTTTCACAGTGTGCCAAGCAAGGTGGATTGATCAATTTGATGTAATGTTGAGGATTCACTCTCGCCACAAAAATCAAACCATCGTGGAAAAATGATACAATTCACAGTTCCGTTTGCTGACAAATCAATGAAATGTCCATAGGAACTTCAGTCACTTCAGAAAATCTGGACCATGCACTTTAAAATGGACCATCTATCTAAAAAAAATCAATATAACATCCTGCTTCACTTCTACGGTCCTCTTGCTTTGACTGTCCCCCCTAATATGTGCACGAGTTTCCCCACAGAAATAAGGGTCGTTTGGAACAAAAAAAGATGAAACATTAAAATACATGTAAATTTTTCAGTAAAAATAATGCTGCTGGTACGGGTGTAAATAGGAGGTTGGGCCGAAGACCAACCTGGTATTTGATTAAAAATGTTACTGTGCAAAGGCAGGCTCCACGGAGCAAGTATAAGTTTACTTTACACACAAAAAGCGCAAATCATACTTTTAAAGAAGAGGGATAATTAGTAAACAATTTCTGCAAATGCCAGCATATATTTATTAAACCCGGTTACCTCCCCAGCAACTTGTGGCTGCGCACTCCAAATAATCCAGTTCTTCATTCAGGCAGACGTGGGTTTGGACTGGGTTGGGGAGTTTAACTTGTGGCTACAGTGAACTACATTTATAAGGCACATTACACAGGATCAGAAATAACTGAAGTTTAGTGAACAACTGCCCAGTACAGCCCTCAGTGGCATCCTCCCCGAAACAAATGGCAGTATTGGAAATCCCAACCAACACTAAATTTGCCCATATGTCCAGTGAGCACGAGTGAAAAGTTTAACTCACTCCGTGGTTATTAATCAAGTACCATGCTGATCTTCGGCCCAACCTTCGTATTTACAAACTGAGAGCGACCATGCATCCGGCCTCGTGCTGAAAACCAGAGCGCAGAGTGACAGGAAGAGAATAGGCTGGAGCTGGTTTTACAGCAGTAGGTAGCCGCCGTAGTGCTTCATGTCATCCAAAAATGAAACACAGAGACCAAAATTGCATGCGTGGCCTCCACCAATGTATGCAGGCATGGATTTCGCAATCTCTGAACCAGAGTGTCCCCTGCTCAGCGTGCTCCCGAAGCTGGAAACCAGTTAAAAGCATATGGCTGGGAGCAATTTTAACAGGATTCTTTCCCTTGAATCTAGTTGCCATAACCCTTGCCCTTTCCAGTCTGACCTGAAGTAAGAAGTTGGACATTCATAAATAAAAGGTAAGATCAAAGGCCGCTTCAAAATCCCTCTGAAGTCATAATGAAAGGTATATATATGCTGAGGCGTTGTAAAGACCAGAAAACAGACGCCTTGTCTGGGCCATAAAGACTCCCGTGCACTTCTTGCCTTTTCCACTTTCACAAACGGAATGCTGTTCGTTTTTTATCTGAAGCCCCGAGACTCATGGTGAGGAGTTGTAAAGACTTTACTAATTGTCCCAGTCTACTTCAAAGGTACGATTTGCGCTTTTTGTGTTTAAACTTTGACTCGGTCCGTGGAGCCCGCCTTTGCACAGTAAAATAATAACCATGCTGATTTTCGGCCCAACCTGCGTTTTACACTCGTATCACCAGCATTATTTTACAGTAAAAATAATGCTGGTGATACGAGTGTAAAACGGGCCGAAGATCAGCATGGTACTTGATTAATAATTTTACTGTGCAAAGGCGGGCTCCAGGGACCGAGTGAAAGTCACAGTCAAAAACAAAACGGAGCACAACTAACTGTAACTAACCTTATGAAGGAGAGGCTCCCACGAGGCACGGCGGACAGCAACAACGCACCTGAAACGATCGGAGTTGCGTATAAAATGGAGATGAGACAATGCCTTTCCCACATCCAGAGCACGGCGCACCAGGCACCTCATAGCGGCGCACACTTTGGGAACCATGGTCCTAACGTGACCACGCACGTCGCGGCCGGCGCTACTTTTGAGGGACTACTTTTTTTTTAATCTAAAATTTTAAATAATGTTTATTTTTTTAATTTATGTAGCCTATAACCATCTACACACCCTGCTGATTTCAACGGTGTATCGGGTGTGTAGATTGGCGCAGTGGTTCCTGAGTTTACCCGACTCAAAGCCTGAAAGTTTCTGCTTTATTATAGTAGTATAGATATATATTACCTACTGGCGGTCGCCAGTAGGTATATATAATTAGGATTTTTTTCCTATGGGATTTTTTAAAATTCTATGTCGAATAACTTTGGAGTTTGTGGACGGAATTGGCTGAAATTTTCAGGAAAATGGCACATTTTGTTTCTGAGCAGCCCTTGAAAATTTGGGGGGTTTCGTCAAGGGGGGGCCGAGAAAAAAGGGGGGTCCCAAAACGCGTTTTTAACATTGAGTTTTCCATAGGGTGGTTGGACTCACTTTTAGCTCGAACGGCTGAATGGATTTATACGAAACTTGGCAATATTGTAGATATGGTTTGCCCGACGTGCCTTTGCTATGTCTCAATATATGTGCTGCAGTGGATTTTGTGAAATTAACGTTTTAAAAAACAGATATATCTGTGACAGCGCTCCGGTTAGCGCTCCGGTTCGCGTACCTGACGCGTAACGGAACTTCGCGAAGCGAAGCTGATTGGCTTTCCGGTGTCTGTAAACATTCTAAACAGTCAAGAGTGGCCGCCATCTAGTGTCTCGGTAGGATCGAGACACAAGAGGTGGCAAAAACAAAGGGGGAAATGAGCATAAGGGGGCAGAGTACATCCTCCCTGACTTCCTAGGTTTGATGAGGAAGCTTTAAAAGGGCCTCGCAGGGTTAAAAAATAATAATTTTTATATCGTTTTTTTTGCGGGGGGAGCGCTCGGTACGCTCACCGGGAAGCGGTCCGGGAAGCGTAATATTGGGAAAATAGGATGAAAGAATGTTCAAATATTGTATGTTTATTGATTGTTATTTTTTTTTTTTTTATTTATTTTATTTAAGTACCAACATGTAGGTACCAATGCAGAGTCAAAAAATAAAAATACATTGTTTCCTTTGTAGATATCTTGCAGGTTGTTTCAGAAGTTATTGAGGTATATGGAATTCATAGCGTAGTCTGTCAGGAAAGCAGAAAGACAATGGAGGCAGGAGATGATGAAGAGATGTTAAATACACATTGGAGATGATATAGTGGAAGAAAGGAAGTAACTATGAGCAAACTTAAAGTTGCACAGTATATTTAAAGTATGATTTTACATTAAAATCAATTTGCTACTAGTTTAAAAAATACATATAAAAATGAATAATGTCTCAAACAATTTTTGAATTTTTATATATAAATTTATTTTTCTGATTTATTTTCAAAATTAAAAAGAACTTCTAATAATTCTTGGTCAGATTTTGACTCATTTTCAATTAAGAAATCCACAGCTTCAACACATTGCAGAAATTCCATGTCCATTGATTCATCAAAGAATTCTGAATCATTTTCTGTGTCTTGGTTGCATTCTGCCACAATTTCCATGTTATTTTTCTGCTCTCCTTCCATTTTGTATGCTGTAAAATGAATTTTAAAAAAATATATCAGTACAGATAGGGCACTGTTGGGTTTAAGTACAGACAGGTAGTTTGGTTTTTTAAACAGTGATTTTTTCGTTGGGCAGTGTATGGTATCAAACTGGAAGTAGAAATATCAAACATTTATGTGATAAACTCTAAGTCAATTCTTAATTATACAAGACAAGTCTAACTCCATCCATAACTAAAACAGAGAAGTCTATTTTATTCTATAAGTATTACAGAGGGATAGTATATAACTATCAGAAAATGTTTTCCTAATTAACTTACAGTACAGAACGTACTTCAGTTTTTAAAATAACATCTTACCTTTCAAATAGAACTTTAAGTTATCAGTTGAAATGTACTTGATATGTACTTCAAGAAGTAGTAGTCAAAATGGCTGTGTTTCTCTCTCTTTCTTTATATATATTCAGGTACATAACCAATCAAATGTCATGAAATAATAGAAGATATTGAAAGTAGCATTTTGATTGGTTGTCAATTCTAACACTTCATAAGTGTTTTGGTTAGGTAATTTACCTCAGGATACTTTATCAGGCTTACAGCATAATTTTCACAATGAAATTCCATCAAATTTGGGGAAATGGTAGGGACTGCTATGTAGTAGGGGCTATTCTATATTTGATGAAAGTGTCTGTAGTGGTTTTTCTGTAAATTACTTTCCCACCTTTTTTTATCGAGCGCTTACCGGTGCTCTCCCCGGTACGCAAACCGGCAGCGTTATGGGAGTCCTCCATTTTGAGTATTGGTAGAATTGAGACACAAAATGGAGGACAAACAATGTTCGGAATGGGTAGAAGGGGGCACGGTAGACACTTTGTGACCCTCTAGGTTTTCGGAGGGGGGATTAGGATGCTGATACATGCAAAAATAAAGAAAAAAAAATTAAAAATTTCCAGTAAGCGAACCGGGGAGCGTACTTTGGAGAAAAAAAAAAGAATACATTTTACAGCTTTTGATATTTGCTATTAAAAAAACATTGAAATTCACTGAAAAAAACATAGGTTATAGACCATATATAGTTAGGAATTAGCATTTACAAAACCTTGAAAATTCACTGAAAAAACCATAGGTTATAGACCATATATAGTTAGGGATTAGCATTTTCAAAACGTTATTTTACTCGCACAAAACCATTGAAATTCGCATATATAGTTAGATGCACTAACTATATATCGCGCACCCGCAATCCACTGCTGATGATGTCACATATTACATCATTCATGACATGGTCAGTGACATCACTGATGACATCACTGATGACAACTCAAATGGCATCACTGACAACATCACTAATGACAAATAAAATGACATCACTGATGACATCATCCAGTGACTGTATGTTTCTGTAAAGTTAAAATATGTCTTACATATTGAAGAATGAGTGGATGTATAAGTGTCTGGATGAAGGATTTAGTAGATGCATGACAGACTGTATGAGAGAGTGTTTAAATGTGTCTCACTGAGTGCATGGGTTAGTGGCTAAACTGTCTTAATTTGTGCATCATTATGTCTGTTGTTCTGTAAACTGCTGCATGTGTTGATAAGTAGCTATATGAGTAACTATATGGGTAATTGATTGGTTGCCCAAGTATTTGTATGGGAGAGTGAGTGTGTGTGTGTGGGTGGCTGGGAGGTGTGTTCCTCTGTGCATAGATGTGTGAACAGTTGATTCACTAAATGTATGGGTTCAATACTGCATGTGGAAACAGCTGTATGGGTGGTTGACGGTGTGCATGAGTGTATTGGTGAGTAAATGGATAGCTCAGTGCTATATGTCAAAGTAAGTACATATGTAAAACACAGTGCATGTGAGAGTTGAGATATATAAATTACTGTGTATAATAGCTAGTGAATGTGTGAGTGGCTGCATGGATCATTGAAAACTTGTATCAGTGATTGTATAAGAGAGTAAATATGTGTTAGAATAAGTTTCAATAAGTAGGATGTGTATAACTGTATAGTTGAGGAAATGGAGGTGTGATTGATTCTTTGCATGACTGACTAGGTGTATGAGTAACTCTATGGATAAGTGACAATCTGTGAGTGTCTGTTTACACTGAGTGTATCTAAGGTTATATTAGAGTCTGAACAGATTCATCGTATTATCACATGAATGACGTCATCAGTGATGTTGTCAGTGATGTCATTTGAGTTGTCATCAGTGATGTCATCAGTGATGTCACTGACCATGTCATGAATGATGTAATATGTGACATCATCAGCAGTGGATTGCGGGTGCGCGATATATAGTTAGTGCATCTAACTATATATGCGAATTTCAATGGTTTTGTGCGAGTAAAATAAGATTTTGAAAATGCTAATCCCTAACTATATATGGTCTATAACCTATGGTTTTTTCAGTGAATTTTCAAGGTTTTGTAAATGCTAATTCCTAACTATATATGGTCTATAACCTATGGTTTTTTCAGTGAAAAAAAAATAAATATATATATATATATATATATATATATATATATGTATATATATATATACCTCGCTGTTATTCATATTTGCCCTACATTTTACTACCACATAGACTCTCAATAAATAGGTTCCCTAATATTGAGGGTTTATGACAGATTAAGATTTAAAAGTGCCGTCTTTTAAGGCAGATGGGCGCCTTGGCTCTCTGCACAATTTGACAAAGCCCGAAGGCGAAACGCGTCATTGCTGTAAAAGTTCCAGCAATAACTCTTTTGTGGAACTACCCCCTGCGTGTGCTACGTTCTTTATGGATTGAGTATTCTTGGATGTTTGAAGCGTGGATATATATATATATATATATATATATATATATATATATATATATATATATATATATATATATATATATATATATACACACCTCGCTGTTATTCATATTTTCTGTCTCCCTTATTTGCCCTACATTTTACTACCACATAGACTCTCAATAAATAGGTTCCCTAATATTGAGGGTTTATGACAGATTAAGATTTAAAAGTGTAGGACAATTCAATACATTCCACTGGTCTGATTTTTTTAGCTGTACTAGCATTGAATGAAATTATTTATATATTTATACTGTATTTGTATTACAATTATATCTTGGATATTAATTGATGTGTATATAGTATGAAATGAAATTCTCTCTCTTTTCTTGTTATATGAAATGTTTTCCTTGTATATATCTGCATATATTTATTCCTATTTATATCATCTTTCTTTCCCCTCTTTTAAGCACTATTATTACTGTCTTGATGAATTTTAGAAGGCTATTAATATGATTTTAGCAAATCCATTACAGGGCTCTGAAATGAATTATAGTTATGAATATTGAAACGCCTCTTGAATCGAAAAGTTATTTGCACTTCATATTTAAACATGTCTTCTTTGCACTTAAATTTGCACAACTTTCTGCACTTTAAACTGATTGCTGCTTTTGCTAAATTTTGCCCTTCAATTTGATCATATAGAATACTGCATATTAATTATACATGTATAGAATAATCATGGATGTTATGAGAAATTTCAAGTTATTAGGTTCCCATTTTATGTATTTATACAGACATAATGAAATTGGTCATTTGTGTTAATATTGGATTTATCCATTAATATTAGATTGTTGTGAACCTGAATATACATTGTATATATTTACTGCATTTAGGCAGAAATAATTACGCAATAACTTCTATTAATATGTATGTTTTAAACAAAAATATGAGATTACAAATAGTATGTTATCCCTTTCTATGATCATGTGTTGAATGATGTCACTATTATCGGCGAGCACCTCTATGCACACATAAAAAAGCAACAAAAACTTTATCGACTTGCAGCGTGAACAAGAGCTCGTGTAGCCTGAAACGCGTAGCTGTTTCTCTCTGTGCGGAATAAATTATTGCACCTGAGCCTGCGATCGGTCTCCTTTTTCGCTGGCGTTGCAGAATTGCTTGCCGGAGGTTTTGTGGAGTTTCCGTCAATATATATATATATATATATATATATATATATATATATATTCCACAAATCTATCCACTGATATAGCAAGTCAGCACTCAACAAAGGATTTGCTTCCCAAATTTTCAAGATTTATTTTCAGATTGCAGCATTCGCACAACACCAACGCGTTTCGCAACCCACTGTTGCTTGATCACGGTACAGTGGGTTGCGAAACGCGTTGGTGTTGTGCGAATGCTGCAATCTGAAAATAAATCTTGAAAATTTGGGAAGCAAATCCTTTGTTGAGTGCTGACTTGCTCTATCAGTGGATAGATTTGTGGATTATACGAAAGCGGGGCTCTGCTTTGTAGTCAGCACCGATGATAAGAGCGCCATTGGACTACGAGTTTGGAGCCAAGGCTGTGGATATATATATATATATGTATACAAGAGAAGTCAAAGGTACCTGACTCCCGGAGAAAAGCGCTTTTCGGGAGGGTGTCGGATTCGAAACACACCGGAAACGGAGAAAATACACGGAGCCCTCTGCCGCATTGGAAGGAACACGTCCGGCTGAGCAGAACGGAAGGTGACACGCCTACAGGTTTCCGAGTACGGTTCGGAGGAGCCGCATCGAGGGAGCCCGGTGGCGGGAAAACCAGACGTCGCTGGAAAAGGACGGGATCCAAGATAACCGGCAGGTGAGGGGGAGTGCTAAGCCTAGACTGTGGTAGCGCAAAGCGAAGTAAGTGGAAACGTAACACTAAGCGCTTATCTGCAGTAGTGGGCGAATAATATATAAAAGACTTACACCATGTCCGCGACAACACTGAGGAACAGGGAGAGTGCGGCGGCCGACGTGTTCTCGGACGAGACACAGCAATCGGCGAAAAGCAATAAAACTGCCGGTACAAGTAACGCAAATGTAGGAGCAGGATTGAGAGACAAATACAAACAGCTGGAGAAACTCATTCGTAGGGAAACAGCAAAATGGTGGGAGTCCACATCACTCAGAAGATACTTAGAAGTGAACCGTATACCGAGGGGATTAAGAATAATGATTGCCCCTAGCTATGACACCCCAAACCCGCGACTAATGGCTGAATGGGCACAATGTAACTTGGATTCCTCACGCAAACTGGTTGAACTGCTGGTCAAATATGCGGAAAGCGACAGAGAGGAACTAGTGCCACAGATAGAGAGTTTAAGAAAAGAAATTGAAACTATGAGTGACCCACAAGATCAAAAAACTAAATACAACGAAGAAATGGAACAAAGACTAGAAAAAGAGGAGGAAAAAATTAAAGCAAGGAAACAATACAAATTTAGACGAGACAAGCAAGACTATGAGGATGGTAAAATCTTTACCTTTGCGAGAAAATTTGACGTGATGCGAAAAACAGCGGCAAAGAAAGGTCAAAAAGGCATGCAGAATGGAGATAAACCGTCGGCACGTGTGGAGGAATCTGAGCCCGAAATCTCATCACTGTCAGAAGGCAGCGGGATAGGGGGAAGTAATTCCGACTCAGAGAGCCTGGATGATCTGGACAAACTAACCCCGGCTGAGGAATTGGAATATGTAAGGCAAAGTAGGCGACAAACGCTACGCTCGAGCACCACACAATCGGCAAAAAACGACGTACAAGGAGGAGGAGGGCGAGGAGGACCGCAAACAAACAACACAACAAAGAGAGGAGGCAGAGGCAGGGGGTCATGGACAAACAAGAAAACCAAATAACTGAACCTGCAAGCACCTCGGGTACTGCCAATACCATCATCAATTTGGCAGAAATAGATCTAACAATAGCAGAAGAACAGCTCTTATTACTGGGTCTCTCATATTGCCCTGAATCCAATTTTCAATACACAAAAACACGGGCCGATGTGTATCAGTTTATAAGAAAACTTAAATTGTGCAAGTATCACAAGCAGGCGAGCATGAAAACGAGGAACAGCAATCTATCATCTGACACAACGACAATGCCAAACCTATCAGCCGGGGACTTTGAATTGTTAAGGGATGTCCAATCCATAGTCAACACTGTACCGGAAAACCAAACACAAAGTGCTCCTCAAGGAAGTCAAGCAAGTCAGGGGGGATTTCCAATCTTAAACACTCAGGATATAGACAGTATTGGAAATAAAAAACCAGAAACCCCATTCAGAAAGAAGTCTAAATTTGTACCAATAATGACAAAAGATGCCATCGATGTCTTCAGTGATGTGGTTGATTCACAAATAAAGAAATTGAATATAAAAACTATGAATACAAAAAGGAAACTTACCACTCAAGAAAGGAATTATGGGGCACTAATGGAAAAATTGAAAAAACGACAAGACATTGTAATACGCAACTCAGACAAGGGGGGGAACATAGTGCTGTGGCCCCTTAAGGAATATCTGTCAGAAGCAGAGAGACAGCTGAGCGATATACAGTGTTATCATCACAGCACGCCCCTTAAATATAAGCAGATGCAAGACGAACTCTGGAGTAAATTACTAGCATGGAAAAGTAAAGGCTTATTGAGTCTAGAAGAATTCAAATACCTAAAGAAGGACTTTCCAAAAACCCCGGTGATTTATTTTATCCCGAAAATCCATAAGAATAAAGAACACCCACCGGGACGTCCCATCATTGCGGCCTGTGATGGCCCTCTTGAAAATGTGTCAAGATACATTGACTTTTTCTTCCAAGAACATGTACAAGGGTTAAAATCTTATGTGAGAGACACAGGGGATTTCTTGGGTAAACTAGGGAAAGTCGAATGGGAGGAAGGTTACATGCTTATTACTCTAGATGTAACGTCTTTATACACCTGCATACGTAACATTGATGGCATAAAAGCAGTTGAATACTTTTTGGCCAGGAGACCTATTGAATACACTGGTCACAACAAAATGTTGATGGATCTCCTAATATTTTGTCTAGAACATAATTTCTTTCTTTTTAAAAAACAGATGTTCAGACAGGTACAAGGTGTAGCAATGGGGGCCAGCTTCTCCCCCACTTATGCCTGTCTATTTATGGGCTGGTGGGAGGAGCTGGTCCTTATGAGAAAGCACAATGACACCTATAGAGACAAAGTTATATCGTGGCTACGATATATTGATGATTTAATGATCATATGGAATGGGACAGAGGAGGAGGCAGAGAGGTTCATTGAAGAACTGAATGATAATGAAATCAACCTCAAGTTCACCTCACACATGAGTAGGGAACAAATACCCTTCCTAGATGTGCTGATTAAAATAGAAAACCAGACAGTGAACACTACACTATACAGGAAAGAAACATCTGGAAATTCACTGTTGCACGCTACGAGTGCACATCCTGTTCACCTCATTCAAAGCATCCCCTATGGGGAAATGCTAAGATTACGTAGGATATGCAGTAGTGAGGCAGAACTGTCCAAGAATCAGCTAGCAAGCAAAATGAGGTTTCTAGAAAGGGGCTATAGTGCCAAGTGTATCAAGAGCGCAATCAAAAAATCAAGAACTAGAGCAAGAGAGGACCTGTTGCTATACGGCAAGAAGGATTTGGAAGGTGGCAAATCCAATACTGGAGAAATGGAGGGAAATCCCAGACTGATATTAACATTCAATCGTCAGCATAAGTCCTTGCGCCAGATATTTAAAAACAATTGGCACATAGTCAAAGATGATCCTATCATTGGAAACACTCTGTCAGAATATCCCACCATAACGTACAGGAAATCAATGTCAATGTCAGATACTCTAGTAAAGAGCAGTCCTGAGTGTGAAAATAGTGTGGACTGGCTTAGCACTAGAAAGGGATTTTTCAAGTGTATTAGCTGTAAAGCATGCACACATGGAAAGAATACAACATCATATATGACAGCATTTAGTCCCAAACCATATAAGATCAGGCAACATCTAACCTGTAGAAATGATTTTGTAGTATATGTTCTGGAGTGTGGGTGTGGTCTCAGGTACGTAGGGAGTACCAAACTGCCAGGGTACCAGAGAATATTACAACACCTTAGGGCGATAACCAATAATGACCCTAACTACCCAGTAGCACGCCACTTTAAAGAACATCATGGTGGCAAGCCCAAAGATCTGCAATATTACCTTATAGATAATGTCCCAGTTCAGAGAAGGGGAGGTAATAGGGAAGGGGCATTACGTCGCCTAGAAACCCATTATATCCTGCTATTAGATAGCAAGCAACCCAATGGATTAAATATGGGGGAGGACATGTACACATATCTGGAATGATAACATACTGAACATAGAAACACATAGGGGTCAAGTCAGGAAGAACACCAGGAATCGTTGTAATTAGTAAATCTCTAAGTTAATTGATTTTATGAATTTTTGATATGTATCTTAAGTTTAGCATATATATTAACTTTTAGAATTGTATTGTATAAATGTGCCTTTTCTACAAAATGTACTTTTATATAGGTTTTATGATCTTAAATGGAAGGGAAGTTTTAGCTATTTAAACATGAATTGATTTTTTATGAATTTTATAGTCATATTTATATAAAATTAATTGTGGGAATCATGTTTTACCCAGCTAAAATATAATCCATTTAACCTGCAACCTACTAAGCGTGAAAAAGACACCGGCTTATATATGCGAGAAATTGGTATTGATGAAAAAATACGGCACAGAGCACTTTATTATTTACATGCACTTGAATAGCACTTTTTTTCATGTGAGACACTAAAAAAGGCTAATAGGGAGATGTTCCGGGGGGAGCACAGTTTTTTTGATTTTCAATAATAGAGGTATTGAAAAGACATCCAAAATTTCAAATGAGAAATGGGAAAAGTATACAATCACGTAACTATGCCATCTCAACATTGAAAATCTGTTACATGTATTTATACAAAAGATTGGAGTAACGGTGAAGAGTTAAAATGTATTATACAGGTACTTTTGGTGAAAACGGCGTAATGCCATAATGCAAGGTGGACATAATATGTTTCTTTAAATTCCCAGAATGCATAAATGTATTATACGTACAATTACAAACAATGTAACAATGGTGTAGTTTTGAAAACGAAATGCCCAATGGATTATCACGATGTATATATGTAAATACCTCTTCTATGTCTATTATGAGCACTAGCACTTTAAAAAGGGATGTGCTTCACTGACGTGTTGTCATGTGATCAAGGCAGGGATCTGCCGAAACGCGTCGTGAGGACTGGTGAAATAAACTGAGCAAAAGCACCAAGGAGGGTCTGCCTCGTTTTTATTTCTGACCCTATGGGAGTTGGTGGCTAAAGCGAGCATTTTCAAAAAAAAAAAAAAAAAAAAAAAAAAAAAATATATATATATATATATATATATATATATATATATATAAGCATTGAGGTATAAAATACTTTACTTCGAAGACACACATTGTATCGAAATACAAACACTCCCATCATTTTAAAATAATGCCCACGAGGCAGTATTTGCAAAGGCATTGGAAAGAACCACCATCACTGTGGTTCCTGTCAATGCCTTTACTGTTTGCTACAGGGCTGCATGGGAAGGACACAGCCCTGTTGCAAACAGTATTCTATTTTTTCTTTTCAATTGGGATTTTCTTTCTGGTAAGAAAATAATGTATGCTCCCTCACCATGGGAGGCTTTTCCCATGGTGGGGGAGTATTTTAAATGCTTTACTGTTCCTTACTGCTAGGTTTTAAATGGCGGCATAGTACAGTAAAAAACATACTACGGGGCAGATTTACAAGCCCCTTGTGCCTCCTTGCGCTGCCATTGCTTTACTTTTTTTGATGCAACGGCTGCACAAACGATGCGTCAAATTTGCAATGTGACTCATCTAGGGAAATACGTCAGGTTGTAAAGCCCTGCGGCACATTATACCTGCATCAGGTATAATGTATGCAGCCCACTCGTTCTCATGCAAAAAGCCACGTAGAACTAAGGCCATGAGATTTACATTCACTGCGTCACTCTACGCCTTCACTACGCCTGCTCAAACCAGGGGTAGGGATTGACACAGGGCTTTTTACTTGGCACTTGCCTATGTTTGCTGACACATTGCTGGGGTTGTGTCACTTTTGTGTCCAACTCCAACAATGCGTCACTTTTCCTCCAACAGATGCGTCAGAATTTCTGATGCATCTGTACTTCCTTGTGCCATGGTGCACTGTATTGTAAATACAGCGCATCCATGGGGCACAAGGACATTTGAAGGTGACGCAAGGAAACTGGCGCATCTATGCAGGTGCATCAGTTCCTTGTAAATCTGCCCCTACATGTCCATCCATCTAAATTGGGTGGGTGGACTTGTAGGCATTTCTACAACGGTTCTTACTCTGCAGGGCCGTCATATATGTTTGTCCATGGTGGAGACAAAGAAGTCTCCACCATGTCCAAATTTAGTTCTGCTCGCAATTACATTCGGCAGGCGGAGCACTATTTGGGCAGGGAGGGAACTCTATTGCCATTGAAATGGAGTACCCTCTCACCAACATATAAATAAGGGCCTAGGTCATCTGCATATACAACAATGAGTATGTGGCCGCCTATCTTAGGGGAGAAAAAATCCACAGTCCTTAGCACTTCTGGGAGATCAGAAATAAAACAAATGAAGAGAAGGGAATCTAAAGTTCATCCCTGTTTTAAACCCTTGTTTATTGGGATTTAATACATGGAAATTCTTGGTCCATTTAGGTCGATCTGAATCCAGTTGTTTACATGTAATCTCCTTATCAAAGACAGCAGGTATTGGGGAATACTACATCTAACTAATTTTTCCCACAAAATCCCACGGTCCAATAGTTTGAATGCCCGCTTGAAGTCAACAATACAGCACCTGAATTTGCCCAATATGCTTGTTGCCCTTCTTGCGGCGCCCCAGAGTGGAAATCATTGGTCAATAGGAAAATACTTTGGCCAAAACCCACCCTGATCTTCAGGAATTCTTCAAATACCCAAGCAAGAGTGATATAAAAAGAGTCTGGGCATAGATCCTAGATGACCTATTCAGCAAAGAGATCAAACTGTAATCAGTAGGGTAGCCACATGAACCATTCTTGGGTTTCATTACTGCACCTGTTCATAAATTCAGATTTACCCGTTTTGGAAGCCCATTTAAAAATGGAACTTAGGACATTCTGCCACCACAATTGGTTAGACATATAAAGACTAGCTCGGCCACCCACCTGGGATGGTTTCAAATCGGAACTCACCTCTAATAAAATACCTGTCTCATGTGCTTGCCACAGACTGATACAATGTGCTTGATGATCCCTTACATCTTTATCATTGAGTATTTTATAAATTTCAGATAAAAACAGGACCCATTTGGAATCAAGAGTCTGGGCCTCTAGGATGGAAGGAGATACTGTATGCACTTTAATTTCAAAGTGCCAGAAGAGCCTTAATCCACTCTAGGCAATAGCGTTGTGCATTTCTGAAAAATTTGCCTCATAAAGTGGGCTCTTTTTTTGGGCCTATTAGAAATTTTTTAGGTGCCCATGGTTATGCCTAGATTTCCTTTTTTATCAGAGATATTTCTGTTCCTCAGTTTATTAAGTTACCTTCTGAGAGGCTAACATTCCACATCAAGTCACTGCCCATTCTCTTGCCTCACTTTGGATGTTATTCGGGGTCATATGTCAGGAGCGTCACCACTTCATTAATCAGCCATACTTACCTCTCTATTGCATTGCTTTCTACTGCTACAGCATTTTTTAAATCCAGCTTATATTAAAGGATTCTACTATATTTCTGCAACAAATTTCTATTGCTTTTGGTATCATTTACATTTGCACACAAGATCCTATTTTTATCCTATACATATTTAAATATCCCATTTCTTTCCTATGAAAGGACATTGCACCAATGATGTAAGAGGTTTGTGGGAAAGGTGATGTTGTGATCATGCACAATATGGCGTAAAGTTTCCCATGAGGTACATTATATGGATACAGCTAGCCACCAGAGAGTTCCATGACCTTATAAATGAACTCACCAAAATGCCTTGTTCCTCTCTATCATCAGGTAAAATCATTTGTGTCCTGCAGAATCAATATAATTTAAGACCGGGGTACTTTATCAAATATGAAATGTTATGCTGATGGGATGCTCTGGTACAGTCATGACTCACTGAACTGGAAAGTGAACTGAGGCATCAATGGCATCTGTTTGACACAATATTTGACACAAAGAAAGCAGGAGGTGTATTTTCACCCAAAGATAATATTGGAACACCTATATCCGACAATAAGTTTCTGAATTATTTGTCTTTGCTAATTTATAAGTTGAATCAAACAGGCCATCAATAAAATCCTTAAAATTGTGTAGAGATTTTCCTATGAACAAAACTAGGTTAGCCAAATGTGCACATGAGTCAAGTAAGAAAATAATCATGAGTGTTATCTTCATACCACTTCCTCGATGGTTTCACAGTTTTCCGACCAAGTCTGCAACATTTCAGATCAGTATTTACTCTACTTTCTCAGTATCTCCTTCGACCACCAGATCTATCTAAAGGGGTGTACATTAAAGCTGGCTATATGTGTTTATTGTATTCTGGGCTATGTTCAAAATAATCTTATTTCTATGGATATTGGGGTCCACCTTAAGTCAGGGATAATATAAGACAACTCTGTATTTGTATAAGAATTGTTTAGGGCACAGCTAGATTACCTCAAGATATGCTATTGCTTCAATTACATTTCTAAGGATTTGCACCAAAAGGCAATGCTACATATTAGCTAGTAGTAGCACTTGAAAAACTGGAAGCGTCCATGATTATGAGTTACATGGTAAATATGGAGTGCTAAAACCACACTGAGATTTACTGTTACTGGGCAGTAATATCATCCATTGGATCCCTAAAATTGCTCTTTGATGAGTAGATTTCATTATGTGCGGAACGTATTTTAGTGGGTGTGGTTTTATTGCACCTGAATTTATTGTATGCAGTTTCCTAACCAGTAAAAATGCCTGATAAATACACATTGGCAGACTTTTTGCATTAGCTGGAAATGAAATGTAAAAAACTGATGTGTGCCATTTGCTGTTTGCTCATTGCCAGGCTAAATGATTGACGTTCAGCAATACAAACAATCATCTTTTGGTTCCTAAGAGTAATCCTCACGTCTTTGACCATACACTTTATGGATTTACAAACCATTATAATCCAACAAAACAACAATCCATCTATTCAGCTTATTCAACTTTCAAGCATGGTTCCTGAGGGGAACAGAAAATGTAAATTCAATGATCTTGACTGGCATGTGCTTGTGGAGTATTCAAAGAGGAAGAAAATCTAATGGAGCATTTGGTGTCATACACCAGTACCAGAAAATATCAAAATTATGAAACAAATACCAAATATAGTCAATTCTATGTCTGCACAGCCCAGGGCTGAGTAAAGCAAAAATAATTCCAGGATCTCAAATGTTGAGGTCATGACCTGCTATTTAAGGACAGATATGACAGCTTAGACGCTGGCGGGAGACCTGCTCCAGAACTTAAATTAACTTCCTGAGAAGAGCATAATAAAAATAATCAGCACTGAGGGAATTGAAGGTGGAGCAGAAGCTGTAGGTGTAGATAAATCACATTAAGTTCCATACAACCATACAACATATGTATTTGCAGCAGTATAACACATAGGACTTATGGCGTGTTACAATTTCATGATTGATGTTAGCAGGCTAATAAAACATCAGAAAGAATTACAAATCAAATCGAGTATGCTGAGGATAAAGGTAAATATTAATGTCAAAGTAGTAAAGAAGTTATTACTCTTGTTGCAGGCAACACAATTTAAGAGCACTCATAACTGCCTCTACATAGAAAGCCCACAAAACCAACGTGTGCAAAAGAAGTGTGTGCCACAATTGCTACAACAGTGTATATTTGCCATTAAACAACACCATCTGTGATCTCAGGCATGGTGGCTATGACCCTTCTACTGAATCCTACCACTTCAACTGACACAATAACACACAGCCAGCTTAGTTCTGGAATAATGACCACTTCCCAAAATCCTGAAACCACTTCAACTGTCACAATCACTACTACTTGTCAACTTTTGTTGGCACCCTGTCCTCGGAGCCTGTCAGAAGTGCCCATGTATGAATGTAAACATGAGGGTGAAGAAGATAGTGTGAGAGTGCCAAAGGAAGTTTGGGATAGACTGTTCCCACGCGAAGCAGGGTCAAAGCTGATTTGTTTATGGTTGGGTCCAAAATGTAGTGGCATTGTGGGCAAAGAATGAAGGATTGGGATGCAGCCAGCGTGATTGCCAGTGTCTGAGATTAATCAAGCATTCCATTCATCCCCTTACTGTTTTTGCATTTGATGCCCTAAGTGTGCCATGTATGCACAGACATGGGTCCTGGCTCACTGCATCACTGGAAGAAAGCTGAACTGGTCCTAGGTTCCCATGAGGAGCAGGGTCAAGGCTGAATTGCATATGGATGGGTCCAAATTGAGGTGTCATGGTGGGCAAAAAATACAGGATTGACATGTGGCTCGAGGGATTGCCAGTGGCTGAATTTAGTTCAAGCATTCCATCCATCATCTTGTTTTTTTGCTTTTGATGCCCAAAGTTCACCGGGTATGCCCAGATAGGGTTCCAGACCTCACTACACCATTGGAACCAAGCTATAGCTCATTGGAGAGCCCTAACTAGGGTGACACTGGTCCTAGATTGCTCGTGTTCCCCTTCACAGAGGTCAAAGCCTGGCATTTTGGGCGGGGCTATACCCAGGAGGAGCAAGGTCAAGGCTAACCTGCATATGCTGGGCCCAAATGGAGGTGGTATGATGGGTAAAAATATGTTGAATTGAGATGTGGCTCTGAGTGATTATCAGTGGCTGATATTAATTCAAGCATTCCATTCATCATCTTGTTGTTTTTGCCAAAGGAAGGGGCATACATTTAGTGGTGCCCATCAGCACAGGAATATAGCTTGTGTCATATGAAAATACCACCACCTGTCACCACCACCTCTGTTGTATTTAATTTGGCTGACGTTTTGAAAGAATTGCTGCAATGAAGGATACTCATGCTTCTTTACAGTAAAATACTAAAGACTCCCCAAATGCACCAATCACAATGAGGAATCAGATGGTGTCTGTGTAACAGTGCAAGTCATTTGGGATGTCGTGAAATGAACAACGTGCTATTGCATACAGTTGCGAGGCAACATGAGGTCAACTCATAGGCAACAAATTATAGACCTTTCTGACGAAGAAGGCTAATTCAATGTGCCATTTGCCAAATGATGCATGCTGTAAAAGAATTACCGTCGTTGAAGGAAGCTCCATCAAAAAAGGTCATGTGTTATCCAAACCCAGGGCCAGCGGTAATTTGACTGCTGCCTGTGGATTTATCCTGGCTTACCAACCAGCGGCTTGGCGAGAGGTGTACAGCACACAAGAACATTGCAAAAGCCCATGAAGGGCGGAATTACAAGAAGCAACTGGCACGCACTGCGACAGGTTATGAGAGTAAGTACAATGATGGAATACTCACACATTGAGGCAGAATGTTCGATTGAGGCATTTTAGTCGATAATCTAACATAAACTATAAGTATCAAGACGTTGCCTTTCCACCATGGCGGCTGCTATTGAATGAATACCTCTGAAGTCCTTCCTTGTTTACCATCATTTTCAAATTCACCAATGAGAAGGGTGTGCACATTATTTAAACAAATTGAATGTTTTGCAACAATTGGTGCCACTTCGACCCTCTCTGTCCAAACCATTTAATGTCCACATTTTGAAAACCTAGGGCTAAGTCAATACGTCTCAGTTATGCATATACGAACCACTCTAGCATTTTGAAGGTATGTCTGGGAGGAATGGACAGATGTATGTAGCTCATGCAGTCTGTTCGTAGAGTAAGAGATATGTTTAAAGATGGGGAACTGCTTTATTTTGCCATACAAAATGATACTTGATTAGGAGATGAATAGCATTGTTTTTTAAAAGTAGGGTACACGTTTGTTTTGTGGAAAAGCATCTTTGTGATTGGTTAAGAAAAATCAGTTTAAACGTGGAGTAAATATCATAGCATAAAATTTGCTCAACTCAACCACACCTGCTACTTGCATTTGGAAGGCACTGTTCAAACTTTAAACAATTGTGAACTTTTAACCTGCATGTGCCGATAAATGTTCGGGAAAATGTTGCAAAAAATATTGTTAGGTTTAAAAAAAATGGATGAATTTTTAACCTGCTCGTATTGTAGAATGTTCTAGAAAGTGTGTTGATAGAATACGTTGCACTTCTGACTTCTAAGTGTCCTTAAATATAAAAAAAAACTGTTAACATGGAAAAAATTTAAAAAAACAATAGAGAGAAGTTTTGAAACCTAAAAGAATCAAGGAACCATTCTAATTTGTTCATTATGTGTATTTATGTGTGGAGCAACAAAATTACAGCTACAACAGCACCAGGAAGAGGAAGCACAGGGAGTGGGGGAATGGGGGGAGATGGGCACAATCGCACACATGCACAATTAAGTACAGCACAACTATAGACAAACATGGTCAAAATGAAACACATCAATAAGAAGGACAAGTCACACAACCCGCCAACATCACACCACTGAACGGGCATAGAAGTGAAAACCACACTGCCTGAAAGGGAGAAGGGTGAACAAAAGCTCACATGAAGGAACATCTCACACACAATGAGGCACACACACATAGGAAGCAGAGTCCACCAACATCCAAACACAAACATTCGCACAATCGAACACAGGACACAAATGAACTCGCCTGTGGTGGATAAGCATCCAAAAGCATCAGTATGAAAGAGGCACATGAGAACGCATAAGTACAAACCCACAGTCCGGATGGGGTAGCAATTCACGTATGGCAGGCAGCCAGAGAGTGTGTGACACCCATATTTGCATACAAATGAAGACACAACACAATTGGAAACAAGTGAAAATGTGGAAACTTTATAAAAACAAGCATTGGCATATCCAATAGGTCTCGCATTTGGGGTCTTATAAGTATTTAGCCATTCAACAGTTGGTGTTGTTGCACCAAGGATATTCTGCTGCAATACAAAATACTTATAGGGTCCATAAAGCGAGATCTATTGGCTATGCCACTTCTTGTTTGCCTTGGAACGAAGTGAGCACAAGTGTGAGAATTACAACCTCTGCGTTAGCCCTGAGTCTGGCCTGAATCCGATGCTGCTGGTGTCCGTCTGGTGAAGCCACCGCACGGGTCATCGCTCCCATCGTAGCTGGTAAATCACCAATAGAATAGTTGGGGGGTTGAGGGGATATGCGGACTAGCACATAGTAGCACCATATCCACTTTACAACAGCGGGCACTGCCCTACTCCCAAACCGGCCGCTGTTAGTGGTGCTACTATGATGAGTAACAATGGCAGGTGATTGCCCAGTATAAGGCAGAGTAAAGATGGTCTCCGCGGATAAAAATATGGCAAGTGTTATGCCCAGCCTACAGTGCAGAATAGAGGCTGTGCGTGGGGGCTGCAGCCGAGAGTGATGTTATAAGCAATTACCCATGCAGAGTGGAGCAGAATCCCCCCCAACGCGCCTCTCCCGTGTTTCTGGCTCAAATGCAGGTATTTGTTATTTTACCCCCACATCTAATCCATGCAGTTCCCCACGTTCAGACATCATACCAGATATATCTGTGTGTGTGGTTTGCTTGTGTGTGTGACTTCCCTTGTGTGTCCTTGATAATAAAAGTAAAGTGAACCAGCTGCAGTACTTCACTGGGATTCCCCTGGCTGTGACCCAAATATGCTTGCAATACAAGGGATCTTTAGTTTCAGATTGGGAGGGGCAGTGCAGTATATGATTTGCATCACTGCTGAGTGGTTTTGTGTGTGTCATGGGATATATTTTCATCCAAGCCTCACTTGTTAGCCAGCAGTACCATTCATAGTGACATTTTGTGCAAATGTTTGCATTGTTGTTGAAAGTTAAGCGTGCAAGCTGTGTGCATCTGTGAGTGCACACAGAGAATCCCACCGGTGCGAGGGCCGTGATCTGTGCGTTCTGTTCAACATCCTGTGATTCTGGGCAAATTCTGGGCAAATCATCTAATCTCCCTGCGTCTACCAAATAATGAATGTGTCCTTGTGTAACGTAACTGGGGCTCGTGTAAAGCGCTTCAGTGCCTTTGGGTCGAGTTCACGCTATATAAATCTGCACACACAAAAGATAGACTGAGTGACCTGTACACTAGCCATGTTCTCTTGGCTCATTATTTGCATTCGCTCCTGTGGTAGTTTACAACCCTCATAAATGCAGTGAGTGTCCCTTGTCCAGATGGCTGGGATAAAACGTACACAGTTCGTCCGACTTCCGTAACACTGTAAAGACGTGCTGACCAATATTCTTTCTCCACAACAGTCTGCTGTGAATAGGAGCGTCTGTGTCCAAAGGAGATTGCTTTGACTTTGTTTTCCGTGGCATACTGGAACAAGCGCGCGCTGAAGCTGACGAGGAGGGAGTGGGAGGGGGAGTGGGGGCGGGCACAGTGGTGCGGCTGCAGTTGTAAAAGGCAGAGAGAAGGTAAGATTGACAAAGGGAAAGATAGGGATCAAAAAGCGTGGTGCTGCAGTATCACAAAATGTCAGCTGTACAATGCTAAAAGAAAGGCACAGTATAGAGTGAAAGGGGCTCGTCATACAAACTCTCTGATGTACTCTTTCAGTGTAGGAGTCTGCGTCCAACAGAGATTGCTTTCACTTTTTTTCCAGTGGCATATTGGAACAAGCGCGCACTGAAGCTGACGAGGAGGGAGTGGGAGGGGGAGGGGATTCACACCTGTAGAAAGCCAGATGGCAGGATAGCTGTCCATTTTGGGTGCGCTTGTGTCCCTAACAGCAAGCTGGTGGCCGGCAAAGGTAGCACTTTGAAAAACCCCTTACTAAAACGTGAGCCGAGTAAGCAGCGCATGCGTTGCTCTAGGCTCGACCTAAAAAGTGTATGTCAGATTGGCCAAGAGTAGTGCCACGATATGCAGACAAATGCAGCAGCATGCCTGAATAAGGAACGTCGGTAAACGTCCATGTTCACCTTGGAGTAGTCCCTCACCAACACACGTCAGTGTCAAGCAGCGTTCATTGTCCGTTCCTCGGACATAATTCGATGCCAATGCAGCCATGTCCACTGTTGTTTTGGGACATGTGCCCAGATGTACAACGTGCAATGATTCGGTGGGATACGTGCAATGTGGCACATCGAGTCGTGGTTGCAGGTACCGTGTCACTTGCCCATGAACGCGTGTGCAGCTGCGTAAGCAAGGTTCTGAGTGATGGTTGGCCACAATATTTGACATGTCGTCGACGTAATCCATCAGCTGACCAGGCCAGATGTGCAGACTCCAACCACTGTACCCAATGTGCACCAGAGCAGAATCGGTAAGTGGGTCAATTTGCTCACTGCATACTACGACACATGCAATCTCCCAGCCCAGTCCCAACATGCATACCAAATATCCATGCATGCCATACATCGGCATAGCGATGACACTCCTGGGCGTGGGCCAACAGGGGGCGCACACACTCATCGTAATGCATGTCACCTACCCACTCGTTGGAGAGGCACAAATCCATGCACCACTCGGATAGGCATGTGCAACATTGGAATACAGGTTGAACGCAGGTGACGTCCGCAATGCGGAAGCTCAGACGGTAAGTGATCCACAGTACGGCCAAAGGCAGTGCACCCAGGACATGCAGTAGATGTGCAAGGTATAGGTGGACATGAATGGAGTTGACCATGTGTTTGGGATGCCCTGCCATTGCGTCAGTGGCTCTGCTTGTAGCTGCACTGGCTTGCCGTGTGCCAGTCTTGTGCATGAAATGGCACAGCTTGGTGCAATGTTCTGGGTGTTTGTGCAATGGGTGCAGGGGTGTGGTGGGAGCACGTGAGAAGGCCATTTAATGCGCGATAACTACGACAATGGACTTTTGAGTGTGGGATGTGTACTTGTTTTTATCAAATCGGGCAGTGAGTAGTGTGGGAGACGGATGCGAATATTATCGTTTCTGTCAGGGGGCTGGCCACTTGCAAGTTCCTTCTCAGAGCAGCAGATGTGCTAGCGCAAGATTGCTCAGACAAAGAACCTTTCATCCCTACAGTAACTTCTCCAGCTGCATTCATACAGGATGTGTACAAAGGTCGGTCGTGGGTGTTGTTGGATGTCTGCGACCCTGGTCATCATGGATGAGATGCCCAGCACATGGCACATGGGCGGGTTGACTGTGTGTTACGTTGCCAAACAGCTACTCCTCCCTCCCACGAGCCCCCACACTTTTGTATGGTGCGCTGTTGTATTCCATGCACTCCTACGGCACACCATGGTAATGCCTATTCATGCATGTCCTGTGGCATTCCAACCACACTGTTATTTAAAAAACAGGGGACCCCTATAAATAGACTAGCTATAACACAGGGTATGAAACTAGTGGAAGGAAGTTATAGCTAGAAAAGGTACTAAACTGTTGTTAACTGAAAGAATACCCTTCTATGTCTCAATTGTAGACATATATGAGATAAGCACTCTATAACAGCCTGATAGACAAAAAGATTTTTTATATACTTATTTTAATTAGTTTATTTGAAATATTTTTTTCCTTTTTGTTGACTTATACAAAGTTCATATTTAAATAGACGAATCAATGATACAAAAAGTGCGTTTGAAAATCAAAAATAAATTACATGTGAATAAATGTATACAGTATCAGAAACTATATACAAATCCATGCAATAGATGCAAGCGTTGATTCGGGCAGTGCGGCAGATGTCTTACAACGCGCGTTTCGGCACACAGCCTTCATCAGGTAGCCGTCCACTACTCTATAAAACACATAACATAAATGTAAATAATATAGTACGAGTGCCTCTCTGACATAACCAACTGATAAATGCCGGTATTCACTAAAAGAACAGAACTATTACATCTATATATACACTTGCACAATAGGTAACCTAATACATTACATTATTAGGTTGACAAAGCTTTCGATTTGATAATGTCATAGCTTCACACAATGAATAATTAGAATAGAGTGAAAAGGGAAAGTTTTTTTATAAACATATATACATTTATCTACAAATATCTCAAACAATACACAATACATTCATATCTACATATATTTACATTGAATTATACAGTGTCCTATTTAAAACGACCAGTTCAATCATCCTAATCATTATGACGCATTGCTGTAGCTTTTATTAGACAGTTCGCTACCATGATTTGAAAGGGTATATGGGATGGATATTCTTACCATAGTATAGATGGCATACAGGGATATACTGTGGTTTCAGCTCGGTTGGCATGTTAAAATGCATGTAATAGGGTTCCCTGCCGATGCATGAAGATTTAATCTATAAGTAAGGAGATGCCTGTTAACCCCTTCACTGCGGCGGCTATTCCGCCGCAGTGCTAAGGGGGCGGGGCGGCCGCATGCTGGTGACGGAACCGCTCCGTCACCAGCCTCGGTTGAGCTGTGCTCATGACGGAGCGGTTCCGTCATGGCCCGCCCCGCTCAATAGAACGTTCAGCGCAGGCGCGGAATCCGCGCCGCGCAGGCGTTCCGAGAGGGCCATGACGGAACCGCTCCGTCATCAGCACAGCGCACCCGCAGCTGATGACGGAGCGGTTCCGTCATCAGCGTCCAAGGGGTTAATGGAAGTGATCAGAAGAAGATTTAAATCAATGAACAGTAGCTATAGCTGCTATTTATAAATCCTATACCTGTAGATGGTAAAACAATGAAGAAAGGAGCCAATATATTTATGTATTTTAACCTTAAACTGGGCCGTTTATTTGAAGCATGGCATGACTATATGTTCTGCTGGTCCTTCTGTTCTGAACAGCGATGGTCTATGTTGCCGATTTTTTTTTGGTTTACTTTTCATATGTAGAACCACCTTGTCTGAACAATGAAAATAATACTAAACCTCGTCCTATAAATATCCACAAGATGGCGCTGGAGTCACATTTTATGTAGTAGATGTAATGCAGATGGATCACTTACTAATAGGATCAATTTCGAGGTATCTGTTCTTGTTCTCGTTTTATGAAAACAAACAGGCCCATATATGAATAGTTTCGATGAAAAAATATGTCAGAGACTCTTCCTGGACAAAATAAAATAAACATACAGGCAAAATATTATAAGAACCGTAGTGCTTGGTAACTGTGATAAAGTGGATTACTATAAATAGTTGAGTCCACGTGTATTACTTACGAGTGGGAGATCTAGACGAATGGCAAAGCCAGCTTTTCAGATTCATAAAGGAGGGAGAGGGCGATTGATTCAGAATGTTCGGGATTCTTAACCTAAGGGATGCATGGGTGTAACAATTAGCTAAATACATTCAATATTCGTGTAAATCCTATTCAGCTAATTGAGATACAGGGTTAGCATTTATGATTAATTACCTGATTCGTGAACGGTTAAATCTTTAATGCTTGATAATAACCGCCAATTGTTATACGTTTTAACTGGAGGCTGCCGCTATGGTCGGCTGTGATGATGTTTCCCTGTAAAAGACCGGGAGATACAAAGGAACAGCCATAAAAAGACAAAAAGCGCTTAGTGGCGTCATTATACCTTGGTCAAGAAACGATGCGGACAAACTTCCGTCTGGAGATTACTGGCTCCTAGTGGGCTCTGTGGAAAACGATGTGAACCGAGCCCCATATCGCCTTGTTCTTTTTAACTAGGCAGGAAGTGCTCGATGACCAATGACAAGGTCAAATATAAATTCAAACAGCCGAAACGAAATATGGTTCACGTGTGGCTTAGAAACACGGCAACCGACCTAAATACTCTGATCACGTGTTCGTGCGTGCTTAAGCCACTTGTAGAGCCACGTGTATTTTGCTCATGTCAAATGTGCCGAATTGACTGCAAGATAAATTGATGTTGGAACCTAGTTGCAACCGATCACAAACCACAAATTCACGTATTAGTGCGGGCTTAACCCCTTATAAAGTCGCGTATAATCTTTTCACGACAATTGTGCCAAATTGACCGCACGAACGCTCGACGTTGAAGGCCAATTGCAACCAACAACGAGACGTCCAGAAGATGTCGAAATACTAGCATGAACAGATGCCACTGACGGTAGTTATACCTGGTAATATATGGGTTGCAAATGTGACCGATAACGAACCCCCTTAACGGTGTTGGAGTATTAGCATACACACATGCCACTAAGTGCTTGGTATACCTTGTAATATATGAGTGAATATAGTAAATGAAGAAAAAGGGGACCTGTTCTAATGATTAAGATAACCGTATGCGGGTGTGATCGCACTATATATGAAGTTATTAAATGAGTATTAATAGAGTGACACGTGTTGTGTTACCCCGTAATTAACCAAGGAAAGGAGAAAATATTAAAACAAAGTAATGGGGCTCTGATATTATATTTTATATAACGATGGAGTTATCCACAATTTGATGTTATAGAGCAAAATGGAAGGAAAAGAGGTGTATGTCTACCTGGTTGAATAGACATGCAATCAGTATAAGGACTCGGGAGCTTCAGAACTCGAAACCACAGTATATCTGTTATACAAGACCACTAGGTACAAATAAAATTCATACTTATAAACAACCCGTTCATGATTTCAGATTACAATGAGGAAACATTTGTTATAATCAAAGTACCTGCATAAAACCATGTGAAAAAACGGCCATAATGTTTTTACCCTTCGATTTATAAATAGGCATATCGCTGCACATTATCTTGGTTATTGGATGTATACATAGCAAATTATATATTCTTGAATATAAATCATTGGAAACATGTTGAAACTCTAAACTCGTTAGAATTTACGTTATAAGGATATTCTAATTCTAGCTAAAGAACAATCAGGTCAAATGATTGCATTCTCCCACGGTAGTTCTTGATTAAGGCCATTTTGGACTGTGTTTAACATGAAAATATAGTACACTTCTCGTTTCTTCCTGAGTTTATCAATATCAATTCCATCCTTAGGCACCATTTTCTCCAATATGAACCACTTGATATCTTCAGATGTGTGGTTACACTCAAGAAAATGTGACACCATTGGTGAATTAATTTTTGAAGTACGTATTGCGGACCTATGTTCTGTTAGTGTGGCATTCAAAGAACGAGAGGTTTCTCCCACATATCCTTTCTCACATGGGCAGATTAGTAGGTAGATTATGTTTTTTGTTTTACAATTCCTCATACATTTGCTTGCAATTTTTTGTCCGTTATATTGCACTTCTTTAGCTTGGATGGCAAGGGGGCATACTATACATGTGCCACATTTAAAATTGCCTACCAAAGGTGTCATGTCTGTGATGTTGTACTGGATGGGCTCCTTATCTTTGTTGGACATACGAGAGCGGACAATCAGATCTTTTAGGTTTCTATTTTTTCTGTATGCGAACATTGGTTTTTTGATTAGTTCTTCTTTGCTGTTATTTACGTTTAATAGATGCCAACAGGAACAGATGGTTTGTCTAATCTGTTCGTTCAATATAGAATGACGTGTGACAAAGACTAAGTCATCCGATCTAGTTTTAGAGGAGCCTGATAAGATATGTTGCCGATCATAGAATCTGGCCCGTTTATAGGCATCCCGAACCAGCCGGTGCGGGTAGCCTCTTTGAATAAATTTCTCCTTCATTTCTGTGGATCTCAGGTCATAGTCTTCAAGTTTAGTACAGTTTCTTCGTAAACGAAGAAACTGTCCAAAGGGGATGCTGCTATTTTGTTTAGTTGGATGAAAACTATTAAAATGTAACAATGTTTTACGGGCCGTTGGCTTAAGGTATAAGTCTACAAATAGTTGTCTGTCATCGTGTTTTACGGTTATATCCAGGAAGTCCACTTGTACATTACTTATTTGAGGCGTGAACTTTAAGTTTTCATCACATAAATTCAACCATGAGATGAACTCATGGAGAATGTCTTCATTGTCATCCCAAATAAAAATATTGTCATCTACGTACCTTGACCAACAAAAAATGGACTCAAAAAATGGCGCTATCTCATTGAAAATATATTGTTGTTCGAAATATGCAACGTATATGTTAGCTATAGTGGGCGCACAAGAGGCGCCCATGCTAACTCCTTTAGTTTGTTGGAACAAGTCGCCACGGAACTCAAATACATTTTCTTCTATTATGATCTTTAGGCATTCAATAATGAAATCATGATCACATTCAATTTCATATAGATTCATGAACCATTGGACTGCTAAAATGGCACCATTACCCGGAATGTTGGAGTATAAACTCTCGACATCCAGTGTGACTAGCCACTGTCTGTGTACATTGAAGGGTGTACCTTCAAGGGAATTGATAATGTGACACGTATCTTTGACATAGCCAGGGATTTTATGGATATGTGGGCAAAGTATTGCATCCAAGTATTTAGAAATCGGTTCCGTGACAGATCCGATCGTCGTGACAATCGGTCTTAAAGGTGGATTGTCCACATCTTTGTGGACTTTTGGGATACCGTAAAAACTGGCTAGTTTGGGGTTCTCAATATTCATATATTGGTATTCCTTGTCACAGATGATTCCATTTCGTAATGCTCTGTTGGTTAGCTTAAGGATCTTTGATTTAATTTTGGTGGTGGGATTCTTATTAATCTTTTTGTAAAATCTGTCATCGTTAAGCATGCCTTCAATTTTTTCAATGTACTTTTGTTTTTCCATAATGGCTATACCCCCACCCTTATCACAGCTTTTTACTATGATATCTGTAGATGTTTTCAAAATGTTAAGGGCTTCATGTTCTTTAAGAGAGATGTTGAACGGGGTTTTAGGTACATATTTTGTTATATGTAGTAGTTAATTGTAAACGACTTGTTAAAAGATCTTTACTTCTGGAGCTATTTGTTCACAAGATGGAGTAAAACTCGATTTTGGAGCTAGACCAGATCTGTTAGTCAAACTAGAAATGTTTTCTTTGTCTTTGAAAAAACATTTAAGACGAATTTTACGGAAACATGCATTGAGGTCATTGAACAGTTCAAACTTATTAAGCCCTGCATGAGGTACAAAAGATAACCCTTTCGTTAAAAGGGAAACATGCAATCTCCCAGCCCAGTCCCAACATGCATGCCAAATATCCATGCATGCCATACATCGGCATAGCGATGACACTCCTGGGCGTGGGCCAACAGGGGGCGCACACACTCATCGTAATGCATGTCACCTACCCACTCGTTGGAGAGGCACAAATGCATGCACCACTCGGATAGGCATCTGCAACATTGGAATACAGGTTGAACACAGGTGACGTCCGCAATGCGGAAGCTCAGACGGTAAGTGATCCACAGTACGGCCAAAGGCAGTGCACCCAGGACATGCAGTAGATGTGCAAGGTATAGGTGGACATGAATGGAGTTGACCATGTGTTTGGGATGCCCTGCCATTGCGTCAGTGGCTCTGCTTGTAGCTGCACTGGCTTGCCGTGTGCCAGTCTTGTGGATGAAATGGCACAGCTTGGTGCAATGATCTGGGTGTTTGTGCAATGGGTGCAGGGGTGTGGTGGGAGCACGTGAGAAGGCCATTTAATGCGCGATAACTACAACAGTGGACTTTTGAGTGTGGGATGTGTACTTGTTTTTATCAAATCGGGCAGTGAGTAGTGTGGGAGACGGATGCGAATATTATCGTTTCTGTCAGGGGGCTGGCCACTTGCAAGTTCCTTCTCAGAGCAGCAGATGTGCTAGCGCAAGATTGCTCAGACAAAGAACCTTTCATCCCTACAGTAACTTCTCCAGCTGCATTCATACAGGATGTGTACAAAGGTCGGTCGTGGGTGTTGTTGGATGTCTGCGACCCTGGTCATCATGGATGAGATGCCCAGCACATGGCACATGGGCGGGTTGACTGTGTGTTACGTTGCCGAAACAGCTACTCCTCCCTCCCACGAGCCCCCACACTTTTGTATGGTGCGCTGTTGTATTCCATGCACTCCTACGGCACACCATTGTAATGCCTATTCATGCATGTCCTGTGGCATTCCAACCACACTGTGACAGTGCCGTTTGGAGGTGGTGCATGCCACTTTACAACATCGACTGCTGCGGCCATTGTGGCAGGCCACACCAGAACACAGAGACACATTTATTGCACTTCCTGCACACGGACACATTCGAGACACCCCGTGCCCCTTGCCGGATAGGCACACCCCTGAGCTGACCTGTGTGTGCCAGACCAGTCCAGTCGCTTGTGCATGCAGGAGGATGCCTGCGTAGCTACATGTCCAGGGTCACTGCCAACGCTTAGGTGACATGTTAACCTCAGCTGAAGACAGCACACTGTGATGTTGCAGGGCCCCTGACTATCATGCTAAGACAATGACCACATGGACACACTTGCTCAGATGCGGGTTTGGGGGGCATTGGCGGTCCTGGTGTTGTTACGATGAGTGTTGTGGCCCTCATGGGTATTCCTGTATCATGCTCATTGACTCTATGGCACCTGGGGGTGTTCCGGTGTGGCTCTTGGCTGCGTTCCCTTTCATGCTGCAGATAGTCGCCTTGCTTAACCCCAGCAGAAAGCAGGTGTAAAATCCCTGGTGTTAAAGCGGCTTATTGCCGGAATTTGTTTCGCATCGCAGTTATTGTCAAAGTTGTGATGTGATTTTTTCGTGTACAGAAAAATAAACAAACTGGGCAGTGTATTCCGTCAAGATCCAGCATCTGACCAACTATTCCCAATCAATATAAATACAATGAGATTTCTTCATTGATTTTGTGTGTACACTCTAAGTGCACCCACTAAGACAGTGCAATTCAAAACAGGATTTTAGTATTTAGAATAAATCGCAAAGCTGCACCTCGTGTCTTTTTGCACAGGAACGGCTACTCTGTATTTCATTATCAGCACTTTAATGCAACTAACGTTGAGATACATCTAACACACTATTCAGAAGCTGGTGCAAACTGCAGACATCACCAGTCCACGATAACTGCCCCAAAATTTAACACCATGGTGGACACCACTAACTAACAGTACTAGGAACAAGAAAGAGTCACACAGCACTTAAGAAAACAACCAAAAACGTTATTGAATTTTTTCTTTCAAACTTTATTTTTTCATAAACAGATATACAGAGGATAAACTAATAAACTAAATTTAACAAAAAGAACACAAAACAGCAAGGCGGAACACTCCTATGGGGACCATTAATGTCGGCGACACAGCCTGGAAAATAAAGCACAAAATACGTAAGTGTGTAATGCGCATATCAAAGGAGTGAGACACAGAAACAGAGAAGGAAAAAAAAGCCAGAGAGAAAAAGAGAGAGAAGCAAAGAAAGGGCGTGAGAAAGGGAGAAGGGAGAGACAATGAAAGAGGTAGAAGGCAAGGAAGGAAGAGAGTGAGAGTGAGAGAGAGAGAGTGAAGAGAGAGAAGTGAGAGAGAGAGACTGCAGCCCCTGCGCATCCATGACCAAATAGTTACCTGCTGCCACCGAAGTGTCTACCAGTGGGCACTCCACGTGCCCGTCAAAGCTCTGCGGCCCGGCAGATCTCACAGATGTCACTGAGTCCTGAGTCATGAGTGTCGGAGACCACATCAGCTTCTCTGCGGCCTGGCAGATCTCACAGGTGTCGCTGAGTCCTGAGTCATCAATGGCAGAGACCACATCAGTTTTTGGTGCTGCTAACCCTGTGCAACACAAATCAGCACCACGTGGTGGTAGGCCTCTGATGGCCATAACTTAGGGTGCGACTAACCCTGTGCAACTCAAGTGTGTGCCACGGGGTGGAAGGCCCTTGATGGGCACATCAGCTTTGGGTGGCACTACCCCTGTGAATCTCAAGTCCGCACCATGTGTTGGTAGGCTTGTGATGGCCACATCAGCTTGGGTGGCACTAACGCTGTGCAACTCAAGTCTGAGCCACGTGGTAATAGGCCCCTGACTGCCATAAAGCTCAGTGTGTGACTAACCCTCTGCGCAATTCTTCATGGACTCTTTATGATTGAGACCTGTGGAGCTTCCGCCATCCAGTCACCACCGGCAATAAAGGATGTGATGTTGTCGATCCATTATATTTGCGTGGTCACATGGCCTGTGCCACATTTGCCGGATGGGTGTGGTGTGCAAACCTGCCCTCAGGGAGTGGCCGTAACATGTTGACAACTAGACCACTGACCTGCACACCAATAGCAAGTATGCCTGCAACAGTTAGCTATGTGGAGGGGAGGTGAAAACGTGTTTTCTCAATGGATTTTCCATAGGAAATTTTAGATAAGGCTAGAGGTCAAACTGCTGAACGGAATTACGCCAAATGTGGCAGGGAGAAAGTTGTTGGTCCAGAAAGCGCGCTTTCTTGTATCGAGTGAAAATATAAAAGAAAAGTCTTGGGGGCAATTTAATATACCGGAGCTCTGTCTGTGTGAGATAACTCTTTCACGCTCCCTCTGCCCAACATCCCCACTTTGCAGCTATGTTGTTAGAAGCCAGCCTGTCGGCTCATAGCGCTCTACCTTTGTGAGCTAGTAAGCTACTGTGCCTGTATCTCTGCAAGCTACAACGCTGCTGTTCCTTTGGGAGTGGACGGCTCGTAGTTCTCCCTCTGCGAGTCAAGCCCAGGGGCCGCAGCTTTCCTCTGCGAGCCTGGGTACAAACTGTTCATAACTCACACTACATAAATATTGAAAAAACATTTTGTGATTCAGTCCGTCAGCTGGCATCTGTCCGAGGCATTTCTGAAAACACAGACCAGTAATGTTATGAGAACCACGGTGTGAAACGGTCTGTTAATTTTAAGTACATCTAGATAGAATCACAGACCGACAATTAGTAACACAAATGCCCGTGAATTAGATTTTCCCTTCAAGAAATGAGGACAATAGTATTTACGACCAATACACACATTTAGACCTGTTTTTTCATCTCACAGGTCAGAATCTCGCCCCACAGCATTTATGAGTGGTGCCAAAAGGATCACTAGGGCAAATTAATAAAAACCATGGCAGTCCACCTTCCAACAAAGCTTCTGAAGGGATTGAACAGTACCCTCATTAAAGGGTAAGTGTCGTATTAGAAAGTTGTAGGTGATTGAATAACGGCATGCATCTAGAGGGTTAATACTTGGTCTCTGTAAACCCTTATTATTGAGGCATTAGACAAGTGGCCGATCTGAAGAGATAAAAATGTATTGTGAAGATAGCAACCATTCTTAGTGGGCAGCTAAACAAAGGCCCCCCATGTGAGTATGTATAATTTGAATAAGAACATGATAAATTAGAGGAAGCAATGGATAATTAATACTGATATCCTTCAACAGAAATGGATTAACTTATCCACATAGAGATGGAAGTTTGAAGTACCGTCCAATAGAAAATATACTGATCCTCTAGCAAATTACTGAAAGTGGGTAAGAGATTGACATATATACCCAGAAGAATATATGACTTTGGGCTATGTAAAAACATAAGGTCATTGGAACAATATATAGGAACTGCCTGGTCCTTGTATAATATTTGAATAAGGGTAGTGGAACACCATATAAGAAAGTGGGTGTCATTTTTTAGACATGTTTGCCTAATATGAGGCATCTCCATAAAATACCGGTTTTTAATATTAAGTATACAGTTCGGTATAAACATTGGAACAGAGATATAGAACCTAGGAGAATATAAAATACATATGTAATAATACTAGAAAGAAAAGAGTTTCCCCTCCGGAGGTAAAGCACACGCAGGTAAGCCTCATACACACAGCAGGAGCAGCCTGTGCACTCACAATCCTCATCAACATCCACACTGCCTACGCGTTTGGGGCGCGGTGCCCTTCTTCATGGACAGCTTGTTTAGTGAATGAAGGCAAACTGACCATTACCAGCAAATTCCCTCTTTTATTTTTAATTTCACAATGCACACTCAGGTGAGTAGTCCAAAGGCATTCTGGTACTGGTAATGTAGATAACTCCCCAGTGGGTCGCCACCATCACTCCACCATTGAAGTTCAATTCAAGAGGCATTTATATGTCCTGCATGTAACAATACTAGCACACGTGAGTTACATGAGATTAATTGTATGTATTTATTTTTATATTGATTATATGAAGATTCAATGTTTTCATTGTTCTGTCCAGAGGAAGGTGTTTGTACATAAGAAAAAGACACCGAAACGTGTTGACATAAGGACCAAGTTTTATACTGTTGTGATGGTATTTGATTTATATGAACTGTAATAATTATGTTATGTAGTAGTTTTTGAAGTGAACATTATTTAATGTATTTTGGAAAAGAAGACACTAGCTGTGTTTCACTTAAATGAAATATCTTCATGTTGAATTTTTTATCTTTTAGAATATTATGTACATGTTGATGTTTTTAATTGCTCCAAGCAAAATGTTTTGGATAATGTTTTGGATTATACCCAAATCTAATTCTGTTTTTTAAATAAAAATAATGGAAGGATATGATTCCACGTGTTGAGACATATGTATCTTTATAACTAGATTCCCTATGGTTTACTGTATATTGCTGAGATCAATCACACTATAATTGAATAACACAGAAAGGAAAGCTTTTTTGTTACTTTGTATTACCCGGTCCTTTCTGGTTTACCTGGGAAACTCTCTTTTTATGTGGAGGACTAAGTTAATGGTACCTTTGGCGCTCAGCGTGTGTGCAGCTTGCGATCATGCATGGTCCGTGAGGACCGCACTGGGAGCAACGTGTCTTGCCTACTGGACTGCGTCATCTGCAATCACCACTGCATTAAAATTGTGAGCCCTGCTGTCCGCAGTGTAGAATGAAGGCAATAGTCTGTACAAACATAAGTCTGTAGTGCTCTGCCGCTGGGTTCGCAGGGGGCCTGTGTCGAGGAGGCCCGCGGTCATGTTGGAAGCCATGTGGCAGAGTGAGGGCTGCCGCTCTGGCAGACTTGTTGGCCTTCCCACAAGTGAACTACGCCCAGGACCTGGCCTATTTATTCATACTCTTCTGCTGGAGTGGTGTACCTTGGACCAGCCCACTCCGCTTCCGCTTCCTGGGGGGACAACACAGCTACATGACTGAGATCTTCCCCATTGCCTGAAGTAACATGGGTGTGTGCACAGTGCAAATCACCACAAGTATCCAATGTATTTGTCCACATGGTGAGGTTTCTGCTTTGCATAGTGAGGTCTGTGCAGCACATCACCGCTACACTTGGCATTGTGTGCATTATTATTGATGGATGACTTGCCTCCTTCACACATACTTGGTTGCCACATCTCCCAGCATTCAGCTATTGTGCGGCTGAGGGGCCATGGTGTTTTTGGAAGGTCCGTTGTCCTGTTTTGAGCTGCGTCAGTGGTATTAGGGGGGTGGTCAGGGGGAGGTTCTGGTGGTGGTGGCACTGGGTGTTGTGGCCTTGTTAGGTGTAGGATCTGCATGATCAGTAGCTGTATAACGTGTTGGTCTTTAGATGTGGCTGTGAGTTGGGTCGAAGTCACGCTGTAGATAGTCAACCTCCTTACACCAGTTAAAGGTTGATGTTAATTTCTTACTGCTAACTCGGCTTATCGCCTGCTTTTTGGATTGCATTGCAGATTTGGCTGGTTGTTGAAAATGTGGGGAAGTGATGTTTTAGTTTTTTTTTCCATGGGAAAGCCTACTTTGCATATCATTAGCGTTAGTTGTGGCTCTCATTTTTGGCAATTTTTTGGGCGGAAGGTATCGATGGATAAGTGGTGAGATTTGTAGTTTTGACCAGGCTGAGAATGGAATGATAATTAAAAAACACAGAAAAAAAGATAGGTTTAATGAACATTAGAATTAGAAATTAGCATGTAAAAAACTTTGAAATTCACTGAGAAAACCGTAGGTTTGAGACTTTTTGGTTAGAAATTAGCATTTAAAAAACATTAAAATTCACTGAAAAAAATATCGGTTTCAGAGACGTTATAGTTAGTTGGACATTTCACTCATACAAAACCATAGAAATTCCCCCGTTATAGTTAATTGAGCTAACTATAACTCGCGCCCCCGCAATGCACTGCTGATGACGTCACATATTAAATCATTCATGACATGGTCAGTGACATCACTGATGACATCACTGTTTATCAAAATCTTTTACATTGTGGATATTGTTAGTTATTATTGCACTCGCACTTCCTGTTTTATCCTTTTTACTTCATTATTAATTGAGTACACACATAGAAATGCTGCATCTTAGCGATTTCCTAGGTATTTACAATTCTCATTACGTGATACTTGACTATTTAAATCTGGTGTACTAAATATCTACTTTTAATTGTGTTAACTGTATCATGGGCTCCACTGCTAAGGAAGAATATGTGTTTATCTTTTTTGGTTTTACAACCGAAATAAAGATTATGATGATGACATCTCAAATGACATCACTGATGACATCATCCACGTGAAAATCTGATGCACCTTATCACACTCTAATATAACACTTGATACACCAACTCTAAAATACAGACTATCATTTTCGAAACCATGAACACACCAATACCAGTTAATACATATCCACTCAATAATTCCTAGCTCTACACACACATCCACTCATTCACCCATACAGTCACTCATACATACAGTAAGCCATCAATACAGCATTATCATATGCACTCACATATCTATACAGACACTCACACACAGCCTCTCATTCATAGAGTTGCTCACACACCTAGTCAGTCATGGAAATAATCAATCACTCTTTCATTTACTCACCTGTACAGTTATACACACACCACCTCACTTATTTAAACATATACTAACACATACTTACACTCTAATACAATAACTAATACAAGCACACACTGATCCATACAGCCACTATCACAATCACTCACACTCACATATAGTCATTTATACACTCCAACACTCACATATACTGCCTTTCACATATGCAGTTACTCACACATGTACCACTGAGGCATCCATTCACTTACCAACACACCCATACACACACTCACCCAGCCCTTCACAGATACAGCCTTGAACCCATACACCCAGTGAATCATCCACTCACACTACTATGCACAGAGTCACCCCCCACCTACCCGCACAGACACTCAGGCACCCATACAGATACTCAGACAACCAATCAATAGCCCATATAGATCCTCATTTAGCGACTCACCAACCGATGTATATCATTCTTTGTTTTAATTAAGTTTTATGTGCAGGTTGTCAGTGTTGTGTCGTTATATGTTGGGAAGTAACTAAATTATATTTATGTCATGAATATATTTTTGTTAATAAATACTTTTTAAATAACAATGTTTATTCGTATGGAAATAATTTTTGCATTTTAGTTATCATAATATTTGTGGGTATTTGCAACATGTATTTAACATTGTAATATGTTTTAATTTTTTTAAACTTTTAGTATTAAATATATTTGTATTTTTTATTCAGCATATTTGTATTTTAATTTATTTCATTTTTTTTTCAATTTCCTTTTGTGCCAGATATTTTATTTGTTTTTAATGTTGTACTGACTAGAGTGGAAATAGTACATTTTACCCCTCCTCAATCCAGCACTTTCCCTACTGTTACATGTACTGAAGTGACAATAGTAAATTATACTTCTCCGCAATCCAGCACTTCCCTACTGTTGCACTGCCCGGAGTGGGAATAGTACATTTTACCCCTCCGCAAAACAACACTTTCCCTACTGTTGCACTGACTAGAGAGGGAATTATTATTATTTTTTTTTATTAATCATACATTGTATTGTTGTGTTAAGTGTAGTGGATATATTAATATACATTGTAGTATTTTGCAATGTTATATTTAATATAATTTTATATTTATTGTAGGTAGAATAGTTAATCTTATTTTTGTGTGATGTAAAACATTTTGTTACTGTTGTGTGGTGTTAGGTGGGAATCAATAATTTTATATTTATTTAACGTAAACATATTTTCTTTTTAATGGAGTAGGAAATGTATATGTATTTGTTTTAATTTGTAATAATTTATTTTATGTTTATTTTATGTTGCAGTTTATATAGTTATGTGATTGATTTATTTAAATAATTATATTTTTAATTTACCCAAAAATCTGTTTGTATCTTATGGCTTATTTTGCATTTAAAATAAATGGGGTCCATTTTTAAAGTTTAGGGCCTTATTTCGATGTGGGGATACAAATTCAGTCCTGGGACTGACCAAGACCGATCGCTGGTCCCAGTTGCCTCATTAGGATTCTACCGAACACAGTTCAGTCGCATTCCTACATTTCAGTATGGGAGCATACATTACGGCCATAATGCATGCTCCCATAGTGAAATGGGAGGTGTGGTTCATCTCTCAAAGGGCCTGCCACAAGGTGCAGGAATCAACAGGGGTGCCCCTCAATCTCCAACCAGAGGCCTTGCACCCAAGGGTGCCCTGCTGGGAGCCCCCAAACATGCTCTCCGACTTGGTTTCAATGTTGGACAAGACGGCATAGAAACCATGTCAGAAGCCATGCATTGTAATCTCATGGGTAGAAAGGCCCACTCTTGAGATTACAGGCTGGATTCTGACTGGCCAACATGCTCACTGAGCTTGTCGGCAGCCAGCCAGAATGACTGGTCGTATTACTTTCCAACCGCCTATAACTTAATTAGGCGGTCAGAAAGTAAACTGAGGAGCCCATTATGATGGGGCTCGGAAGGCTCCGGCTGTCGGTGGGAGACTTCCAAGCCACATCATAATCAGCCCCTTTAAGTTTATGGTAAATTTAAATATGTAGCAAAACTAAAGGGGATGATGGACGGAGTGATGAACATTGCAAGCACTCACCCCCAGTCAACTGATCTGGGTTTAATCCATCATCATTCTTTAGCTCACTCCGCCACCTTAGTTCAAACATGGCCATATGCAAATCAGTCTGAACCTGTGCCTCATGGGAACAGTCCAGCTCGAACTGCCAAGCCATGTCTTCCCTGGACCAGAAACAAGCATCCTGGAACCGGTTGCTGGCTAATCAGCCGTCATCAACCAGGCTAACTTGAATCCAGTAGCAAAGTGACCCGGCGGTAGCGTGGTATAGCCGGCGGTCCGATTAGGATAAACCGCCAAAAGTCAAGTCAAGTCAAGTCATAAAATTTATATAGCGCACTACATACCCGGAGGGTTTCAAGGCGCTTGGGGAGGGGAGGGGGACTAGACATCCCTAGGGAGGGGGATTATTTGTCAAATATCCACGTTTTAAGTTGTTTTCTGAACGCTAGGTGATTCTGGGTGAGGCGAAGGTAAGCGGGGAGTGAGTTCCATGTTTTGGCAGCCAGGTATGAGAAGGATCTGCCTCCTATGGTGGTTTTGTTGATGCGAGGGACAGTGGCGAGTGCTTGGCTGGAAGAGCGAAGTTGGCGGGAGGGGGTGTAGAAGGACAGTCGAGAGTTGAGGCAATCTGGTCCGAAGTCGTAGAGTGATTTGTGTGCGTGGGTAAGCAGTCGGAAAGTAATCCTCTTATTGACGGGTAGCCAGTGGAGGTCTTTAAGGTGGCCAGAGATGTGTTCATTGCGTGGGATGTCTAGTATGAGCCTGGCTGAGGCGTTTTGGATTCGTTGTAGTTTCTTCTGGAGTTTGGCGGTGGTACCTGCGTAGAGGGTGTTTCCGTAGTCCAGTCGGCTCGTGACCAGAGCATGGGTGACTGTTTTCCTTGTTTCGGTGGGGATCCAGCGAAATGTTTTTCTGAGCATGCGAAGGATGTTGAAGCAGGATGAGGATACGGCGCTGACTTGTCTGTTCATTGAAAGTGAAGAGTCCAGGATGACGCCAAGGTTCCGTGCGTGGTCTGTCGGGATGGGTGCTTTTCCGAGGGCTTCCGGCCACCAAGAGTCGTCCCATGCAGAGGGGGATTTACCTAAGATGAGGACTTCTGTTTTGTCTGAGTTCAGTTTCAGACGGCTTTGTTTCATCCATTCGGCAACTTCTTTCATTCCTTCGTGTAGGTTAGTTTTGGCGGTGCTGGGGTCCTTGGTGAGAGAAAGGATCAGTTGAGTGTCATCCGCGTAAGAGATGATGTTGAGGTTGTGTTGGCGGGCGATGGTCGCGAGGGGGCTCATGTATACGTTGAAGAGGGTGGGGCTGAGTGAGGATCCTTGTGGTACGCCGCAGATGATTTCAGAGGCCTCGGACTTGAATGGTGGGAGGCGGACTCTCTGGGTTCTTCCGGAGAGGAACGAGGTGATCCATTCCAGAGCCTTTCCTTGGATTCCGATGTTTCTGAGGCGCTGTAAAAGGGTGCTGTGGCAGACTGTGTCGAAGGCTGCAGAGAGGTCGAGGAGGATGAGGGCGACTGTGTCTCCATTGTCCAGTAGAGTTCGAATGTCGTCTGTTGCTGCGATGAGGGCGGTCTCAACCAACCGTGGTGGAAACCAACCGTGGTGGAAAGAGCCAACAAAAAAATGCCCCATTAGTGTGCACCACAATACCCAACACAGGTCTCACAGATGTAACATTCACTTTATCTGAATCACCTCAAAGCTTCACAACATTTACAGGGTGGCATGTGTCCAGGCAACCAGCATCACAACTCACACCATGCACCCCTGTCCCACCCCCGATCAGGATGGAGCACACCCTCCCACCCAGGTGCATGTGGCAGGCATTGTATCTCTCCAACCAAACTCACAGGCAGGTAGCCATTTACCAAGGTTGTTCTGTATGGGGGTGGGAGGCCTGCAATTCAACTCCCACCATACAACTCTGTCCCACACCTGAGCAGGATGGAGCACGCTCCCCCACCCAGAAGCATGTATCAGTCAGCAGATCACTACAAACAAACTAACAGGCAGGTAGCCATCTTCCCAGGGAGGGCTGTTTGGGGTGGGAGGACTGTACCACATCTCACACCAGGCACACCTGTCTCACCCTTGAGCAGGATGGAGCACTCTCTCCCAACTAGATGCATGTGGCAGCCATTGTATCTCACTCATTAACCAAACTTACAGGTAGGTAGCCATTTGCGAAGGTTGTGCTGTCTGGGGGTGTGAGGCCTACAATATAACTCCCACCATGCACCCCTGTCCCACCCCTGAGCAGGATGGAGCACTCCGACATACCCAGAAGCATGTGGAAGCCGTTAGATCACATTAACCAAACTCACAGGTAGGTAGCCATTTTCCCAGGGAGGGATATTTGGGGGTGAGAGGCCTAAAATACAACTCCCACCAGGCACCCGTGTCCCAAAGCTCAGCAAGATGGAGCACTCTCCTCCATCCAGAAGTATGTGCCAGCCATTATATTTTCCACCTTCACCTAACAGGTTGGTAACCATCTTAACAGGGAGGGGTGTCAGTGGTTGGGAAGCCTGCACTACAACTCCCACCAGGACCACTTGTGTCAAATCTCAGCAGGATGGAGCACTCACCCCACAACCATGTGTCATCCATTGCATTGCTCTCCATAAACTTATAGGTAGGTAGGTAGCCATATTAACAGGGAGTGGCATGTGTGGGTGGGAAGCCAGCACTACAACTACCACCAGGCACCCCTGTCCTACCCCTGAGCAGGATGGGGCACGCCCTCCCACCCGGATGCATGTGGCAGCCATTGTATCTCACCAACCAAAATCACAGGTAGGTAGCAATTTACCAAAATTGTTCTGTCTGGGGATGGGAGGCCTCCACTACCACTCCCACCATGCACCCCTGTCCCACCCCTGAGCAGGATGGGGCACTCCCTCCCACCCAGATGCATGTGGCAGCCATTGTATCCCACCAACCAAACTCACAGGTAGGTTGCCATTTACCAAGGGTGTTCTGTCTGGGGAAGGGAGGCATACACTACCACTCCCACCATACACCTCTGCCCCACACCTGAGCAGGATGGAGCATGCCCCCCCCCCACCCAGAAGCATGTGGCACTCATCAGATCACTACAAACAAACTAACAGGCAGGTAGCCATCTTTCCAGGGAGGGATGTTTTGGGGTGGGAGGCCTGCACCACAACTCACACCAGGCACGCCTGTCCCACCCTTGAGCAGGATGGAGCACTCCCTCCCACCCAGATGCATGTGGCAGCCATTGTATCTCACTCATTACCCAAACTCACAGGTAGGTAGCCATTTGCGAAGGTTGTGCTGTATGGGGGTGGGAGGCCTTCAATACAGCTCCCACCCTGCACCCCTGTCCCACCCCTGAGTTGGATGGAGCACTCCAACACACCCAGAAGCATGTGGAAGCCATCAGATCACATCAACCAAACTCACAGGTAGGTAGCCATCTTCCCAGGGAGGGATGTTTGGGGGTGAGAGGCCTACAATACAACTCCCACCAGGCACCCTTGTCCCAAAGCTCAGCAGGATGGAGCACTCTCCTCCATCCAGAAGCATGTGCCAGCCATTGCATTTTCCAGCTTCCAGGTAGGTAATCACCTTAACAGGGAGTGGTTGGGAAGCCTGCACTACAACTCACACCAGGACCACTTGTACCAAAGCTCAGCAGGATGGAGCTCTCCCCCCACACCCACACCCACGTGTCATCCATTGCATTGCTCTCCACAAACTTACAGGTAGGTAGGTAGACATCTTAACAGAGAGTGGCGTTTGTGAGTGGGAAGCCAGCACTACAACTTCCACAAGGCACCCCTGTCCTACTTCTGAGCAGGGTGGAGCGCTCCCTTCCACCCAGATGCGTGTGGCAGGCATTATATCTCACCAACCAAACTCACAGGTAGGTAGCCATTTATCAAAGTTGTTCTGTCTGGGGGTGGGAGGCCTACACTACCATTTTCACTATGCACCCGTGTCCCACTCTTGAGCAGGATGGAGCACTCCCTCCTACCCAGATGCATGTGGCAGCCATTGTATCTCACCAACCAAACTCACAGGTAGGTAGCCATTTATCAAAGTTGTTCTGTCTGGGGGTGGGAGGCCTACACTACCATTTTCACTATGCACCCCTGTCCCACCCCTGAGCAGGATGGGGCACGCCCTCCCACCCGGATGCATGTGGCAGCCATTGTATCTCACCAACCAAAATCACAGGTAGGTAGCCATTTACCAAAATTGTTCTGTCTGGGGATGGGAGGCCTCCACTACCACTCCCACCATGCACCCCTGTCCCACCACTGAGCAGAATGGGGCACTCCCTCCCATCCAGATGCATGTGGCAGCCATTGTATCCCACCAACCAAACTCACAGGTAGGTAGCCATTTACCAAGGTTGTTCTGTCTGGGGGTGGGATGGAAGCCCTGCACTACCATTACCACCATGCACCACTGTCCCACCCCTGAGCAGGATGGAACACTCCTTCTCATCCAGATGCATGTGGCAGGCATTGTATCTCACCAACCAACAGGTAGGTAGCCATTTACCAAGGTTATTCTGTCTGGGAGTGGGAGGCCTGCACTACCACTACCACCATGCCTCCTTGTTCCCAAGCTCAGCAAGATGGAGCACTCCCCCCACCTAGAAGCATGTGGCAGCCATTGCATTGTACACCTTCACCTAATAGGTAGGTAGCGATGTTATGCTCATTTGTTCCAACCCTGAGCAGGATAGAGCCCTCCACCATACACACACACAGATGTGTCACAAATTCCACTCAAATGTCAAAACAGAACAGGTAAGTAGACAATGCATGCACCCAGCCATTCCTCTCAAAAATCACGTTGCCATATGACAACACCAGCCCTCTCAACACACCAAAATTCACACAGATCCTATTTCCACTTACAGTGTGCAGCCAGACAAGCAAATGTAACTGACACCGAAAACCAAAAAGTGACTCACCAATTCACATGTTGATGAAAGTGTGTGCACAATAATGCACAGCACTGAATGCCATGTGTAAATGCCAGGGTGATAGAGCATCAATGACCATATGAGAACAAAGAAAGCATGGTTGGCAGGACAAATTGAGATTTGCACATGACATGACAAAGGTATGCATAAGATAACAATGGCCAGTCCATGCTCGGATATAACCTTTGCCAGGCAGAGTAATCAACAAAGATGCTTCACATTAAATCATTGTGGCGCTAGTCGTCAGGTGACAACATGTCCTTGTAAACACAAAATATGCATGTGGCGCATTGTATGTACTGACATGTCACACCATGGACAAGCAATGCATGTCCTGCCACATCATGTCAGGATGCACAGTAGTGTGCAGACAAATTATGTGACAACTAGTAAACTGTTGTGTGTGAACAGTAAATAAGGTACATCTAACACCAAGCTGAGGACGACAACAGCAACCTGCTGAACCAGTCTCCCCCGCAACATGGACTCTTGAATGTTGGCTGGCTGGATCGGGGTCTCCAACTAGTAGCTCCGGAGCTACTGGTAGCTCACCAGCCCCCTCAAAGTAGCTTTCAGAGGTGAAGCCAAACCAAGCCGATCTCAGAGATTCTGTGTATATTAAAGAAGACAGCACTGCTTGTTTCATTATCCGTAAGAGTTACAGACAGCCAAACCAATGACAGGACTCTTGAAAACACTCCAGCACACACTGTGTTGGCCAATCAATCAATCAGGGATTTATAGAGCGCACTACACACCCATGAGGGTCTCAAGGTACAGGGGGTATGGATTTGGGTTGCTCCGGTCATGGGTGTAACATGCCAATGGAGACTGTGCAAATTTCATGTGGCCAAATGTAGAACCTTATTGAGTGGAGTGGAAATATAATATGGGGAAGGTCCCATAGATGATTTATTTAGTCATTTTTGCATGTTTTCAGCCCAATTTAGGGGCATATGTACAAGCCACTATAGCCACCTCAACATCAATTTTACAGATGTTGTGGTGGTGATAGGGGCTGCGCCTTATGTACAAGACACTTATCGTGGCTTAACGCTGCCTTGTACATAAGGCACCCTTTCACACTATGGTTAGCTTGAAAGGGGCATACAGTGGGTGTTGTGGTGGGTGTTCCACCGCAACACCCATTATATTAGACACTGCCCCATATGTACAAGAGTGGCGTACATAGGAGGCAGCACCAAAATTAAGACCAGGAAAATCCTGGTCTTAAGTTGGTGAAACGAGGAGAAACACATTATTTCTCCTCATTTTTACCTTTTCCATGTGCAGCCCACAGTGAAAAAGCAAAATGCCATGGTTTGTTTATGTACAAGAAGGTGTCCCTTCCTGTACATAAACAGACCTTTGAAAAAGTGCAATTTTGTAACTTTCATGTGTGCTGCATCAAGCAGCACACATGAAAGTTACAAAATGGCATTTTAGGATTGTTTATGTTCAGGAAGGGACACCTTCATACACATAACCAATCCTCCCCTGCACACACGCACCCTTGCACTCTGGTGCAAGGGTGCCTGCTTTGGCGCTAAGTTGTTAAACTTAGCGCCATCGCAGGAGGAAACACAAGGCTGCACCACATTCTTGTAAATATGGTGCAGCCTTGCGTTTCAGAAGTGGCGGAGCATATCGTTAAGCCAAGGAGGCTAACAACATGCTCTGCCCCTTCCTAGTATATATCCCCCTTGATTTTTAAATCTTGTCTAAGACACACCATATGCTGTCGCTTGCAAGACAAATTGCAAATTGTTCTCCAGCAGTGGGCTTAGAGGCCTCTCATTGCTTATTGTTGTTTGACTTGATGGTCAGTCACATTTGATTACATCATATTGGTCAGCTGCCGTAGACTACCCTCCTTTTTGTGTGTGTGTTACTTCCTTTGAGCATGGATGCTCTACTTGTGTCCTTTCACTGCTCCATTAAGCGCACTACGTGAGTGTGTGTGTTTCGAATGGCTCCCTCATGTGCTTCTCCCACCACTATGGGGCATATCATTAAACAATTATCGCTGCTTTAGCGGCTGTTTTCGGCCGGATAATTGCATCGCACTATTATGAAGGTCACCCTATTGGGTAAATCCTTGCCTTAGCGCCCTGTCCCTGAACGCCCAGCTTTGCATCTCTAATGAGATACAAAGTGGGCGTTCCATCCCAAAATAACGTGAGAAATGTCACTAACCAACATTTCTCCTATTTACAAGCTGCAGGATAATGAGCATAGAGATAAGAAAAGTAGCGCTAACCTTGGTTATCGCTACTTTCCTGACGCCTGCTTTCAGGTTGACTTAGCCATAATATCCAATGGAAGGTGGATATTATGGCGAAGTCTGGCATGCCCTATCAGCAAGGTATCGCCTGTCGTTGTGCGATTATCGCTGGATTGCCAGCGATAATCCCACAATTTTCAGCTAACTCTGGGATTTTTATCACTTTTGAGATAAGTGTCGCTTATAGAGTGCTATCTCAGTGATAAAATCCTGCGATAGCCGGCGATAATTACCCTCGCGCTAGCGCGCTGAGGAATAATTATCGCCGGCCCTTGATAATACGCCCCAAAGTTCCTTCGGCCAGCTGACCTTCTGGTGCTGCGGTGTTAGCCTCCTCCCCTCCCTCCATCCCTCCTGCAGTTGTTCATGTTGCACAGATAATATGTACCAGATGTTTGGATATACAATGTACATGGATGCTGTTGACACAAGAAGTGAGGCATGTTCTCAAACAATAAAAAGAGATGAAGAGAGATATATGTCTCTGGAGTGGGGGCTTCCCTCATGCATTGCAAGGACTTTGACACAATAGAAAGATGTGGAGGGGTGGTGAATAACAGTTGGTTATATTGCTTTTACTGTGGTAGTGGGAAGCAGATATGATATTCAGCCATGATGGTATTCTGTCACCGTTCATTTATAAATGTTGGTCCTAGTCATACAGATGTATTTAAAGCAAACAAGATGGGATAGGGAGCAGTGTTTTATGCGTAAATATGATTTTGGGCTGCGCACCACTTTATTAGCACATATTTTGCCACTTTTTTTGCAGAAGAAGATATTCAGAGAAGCGTTCATTTGTGGTGTTCCTCTTTTCCTATTCTAGATGTGGTAGTTTGTGAACTTGACTTATTTTGCTTTATGCATACCATTTCTTTGAATATCATGCCCATTGCTGTACCTGAGCTAGCTGTGCAATGTTGTAAGTGTCTGTGTGCACAGAATGTGCCATTAGCAGCTCCTTAAAACCTGGCTGGAAGTCAGCAGCATAACCTGAATTTCAACAGACTTTGCATCATGACGCAACGGTGAAATGTTCACCAGACTTTGAAGAGGAGAACATTCAAGAGAGTTCCAACAGGGAGAAGTTCGGCCGAGTTTGATGAGGCAGAAGTTCAGTGGAGTTATCCAAAGCACATGTTCAGCACAGTTAGTTCCCTTGAAATAATATTGGAGAGGAAAAAGTACAGGACAGTTTATACATGTAAACATCAGACTAGGATAAAGACAAACGAGTTCAGCAGAGTTTGTAGCAGGAAATGTTCAGGAGAGTACACAAATATAGAGGTTCAGGAGAGTTTGAAAGGGGAGATGGTCAGCAGAGTTCAACAATGTCAAACTTCAGCAGAGTCATCAAGGAACAAAAGAACAGCCTTGTGAAACCGGTGAGCTTGGAGATACTTTCAAGCGCAATTCAGAAGGATGTGAACCGTCGAGTCATAGTGAAGATGTATAGAAATCAATGAGTGTATTGTGAATTTGTTGGTGAGTTTTTTTCAGATGTAGATTTATAAATTGACCATCCACCCGCGTGTATCTTGTCGTCGTTTAAACAGGGATGGACAACCTTGCTACAATAACTAGAGGATCAATATGCTCCTTTTTGTAAGTAATAGGGACAGGGTCATGACCCTAAACATTTTTTTCCCCTTATTTGACCTACTGTGCAAACTCAGGATACAGTACTTAAGAGGAGAATGTGACAATATGTCTTGCTTTATTTCTCAATATAGTGGTCACCTGTTTCCAGTTGTTCGCCACCACTGGGCATGTCCGCATGTAAAGAGATGCCTCTTTTTGCATGATCATCCCCAAAATGTTTGACTGATGCTGTGGGTGATTTGGCACTGAGAAGGCACTGAGACCTGCTAACTTGGCCTCTGTGCCAGTGCTCTGACCATTAAAAGTATACGTGTGATTGGCTGATTCCCAAGTGGCATACGTTAACTTACTTGTAAGTCCTTTGTATATTGAACTTGGGATTCCCAGGGCCTAGAAGTTAAAGTGCCCCTCATGGGCTGCAGCACTTATTCTGTCACTATGAGTGTGACAATGAACAACATGTCACCCAGCCTGCCACTGCAGACTAGACAAGCTGCTTTAAACTGCTAACTTATCTTTGTCATTTAAACTAACGACTAAGTCCAGACCTCTCTTTTTAATTTAGATAAGTCACTCATAGGATAGGCCTGTCGAGTCCTAGGGCAGGAGGTGTGTATTGAAAAGATGGGCATATGTTTAAATATGTCCTAACAATAAAGGCCCCAACATGTGCCAGTCATCCTCCTGTCCCTTCTGTGGCTTACAGATTCATTGAGCAGACAATACATCTTGCTATACTTACATGTACAATGCCTCACTCCTCTTTAGCTCAACCTCACAAAGTGGGGTCACCCTTTCTCAGCCACTGGTTGGGTCTATCATAAGGTGGGGAAGGGCCTGGTTGCCCATTGAATAGCAGTCACCACATCCCTAGAGGCAAGTTGGGGCATACACGTGGCACCCCATCAGCCAGATCTCAGATCACATCTGTACTGGAAAGACGACCGAAGAAGGGCTCCTCTGCTGTTCCTTGAACCCAGACTGGACTGCACCTCCTGATCCTTGAGCAGAAAGAGATAGAACTGTGACGGTGGATCCCTGCTCAATGAAAGTTGTCCACTAGCCCCATGCAGAAGAGGTCAACTCCCAAAGTCAATTGGCTGACTTTCTGCTACAGCTCCAGGGCCTCAAAAGTTGAAGAAGACACCTTATGCGAGTTGGTAGCTACAATTGCTTGATCGCCACTGACAGCTGAAACGCAGCCGGAGAGACCGAGATCCAACACTGTAAAGTTGTACCCCAGTCTTCTGCACCCGGGAGTATTGTCGGCATGCAGTTTGGCCACCCAAGATGGACACTAGCCTTAGTTAAATGAACAGCTGGTTTTGTTGTGACTGGAGATCAGTAGACCCACCATGTTTGCAGACTGAGGGGTGGCCCAAGGAAGTCCCTTGTTGACAGGATCATCATCCACAGCATTTTTAGCACCTTCAGCATCCCATATGCCTTGCATCAGAAACATTTCATTGATGTCTATGGCATGAGGTAACTGTCCTGCTGAGCATTACTGGCCCCTGTTACTTGCTCCCTCTTGGAGCTGGTTGCCAAAAGTGGGCTATAGTAACCAAACACAACTTTACAAAAGCTCCCAAAGTTTTTAAAGTAACAGCTAACTGCATTAGTTGGCAACACTTATTTATAATTGGGGTAAAAAAGAAGCAATTCATGATTTCCTTAATAATTGATATCCCTCCAGTGGATTATATTTATTTTGGTGTCTAAAAATTCATAAAAATTAAGAAGAGTTTTATTAAATTGATGTTGGATTTCCTTTGAGTTGTGAATCCTTCTTTTTTGGCTGTTTTGGTAGTTCTACATCCTTTGCTCTTGTTACTTTGATAAAGGCTGACTGCTCAGAGCCAGAGCTACTCAGGGTTGAGCTAAGGTTGTACACACAAGCCTCAATGGACACAAGACAGGTTTGTGAGTGTATTACAGGGTGAAGCTGCTCAACCACACCATGTAATAAACTGCATTTCCTCACACCACAGTATCTGAAAAGGTGCATCCTCAATGCGATAACATCAAAAGTGGTCTTTTGAACTGGCTTGTATATTTTACCCAGCAATTATGGATATTTTAGTGCTTAATCTTAAACCAGGTAAAATGTAATCTTGCATTACTTATCACAGTTTTATGCTAAACTAGTGTTTCAGCCAATTCATTATAGAAAGAAAATCAAGGTAATGTCCCACTTTCAAATATCTTTAGGGGTTTTGTCTTTACCAGTAATTGAAATTACTGCCAGTGTAGCCAATTCCAGTGGTTTTGCAAGGAATCCCTCCAGTTTACAGTGTGTGTAGAGCATGTCATGCTAGTATAGAAAAGGATTTGATCAGACCCTAACACAATTAGTTCTAATTTCTTCAATTTCAATTTCTTTATTTGCCACAAATCTGCTCCCATTATAATGGTCACCTAATACACAACACCCACCCTGATGCCATCCTGCCACTTTAGCCACACCCCACATTTGTGAGAATGGGGAAGACTCAAATCCTGGCTGTCACAAGAAATAGGTTACAGCAAACAAATGATGGACGGAATGCTGACAATACAAACATTCTCACCCCAGATAAACGATCTGGGTTAAATTCATCATACTTTTGCCCTCTACGCCACCCCAGTTTGGACCCAGCCATATGCAAACAGTCTTGACCCTGTGCCCCATGGGAACAGTCCAGACTGAACTGCCAGGCCAGGTCCTCCCTAGACCGTAAACAAGCATCCTGGTACCCGTTTCAGGGTATGTCACCCTTCTTCAGCCAGGCTAGCTTGAATCCAGTGGCACAGTGAGCAAGGGACCCACGTCTGGGCATACCCATCCCACTAAGGGTGAAAAGTGTTACAGCAAACAAATGATGGATGGAATGCTGGCAATGCAAACGTTCTATCCAAGTCAAAAGATCTGGGTTAAATCTATCAATTTTTTGCCCACTACCCATCCCAGTTTGGACCCAGCCATATGCAAATCAGTCTTGAGCCTGTGCCCCATGGGAAGAGTCCAGACCGAACTGATAGGTCAGGTCTTCCCTGGACCGAAGATAAGCATTCGGGTACCCGTTTCAGTGTATGTCACCCTTCTTCAGCCAAGCTAGCTTGAATCCAGTGGCACAGTGAGCAAGGGACCTACATCTGGGCATACCCATCCCACTTAGGGAGAAAAGTGTAGCAGCAAACAAATGATGGATGGGATGCTGACAATGCAAACATTCTTTCCCAGTCAAAATATCTGGTTTAAATCCATAGTTCTTTTGCCGACTACGCCACCCCAGTTTGGACCCGGCCATATGCAAAACAGTCTGGACCCTGTGCCCCAAGGGAACAGTCCAGATCAAACTCCCTGGACCGGAAACAAGCATCCTAGGACCGGTTTCAGGGTATGTCACCCTTCTTCAGCCAGGCTAGCTTGAATCCAGTGCACAGTGAGCAAGGGACCCACGTCTGGGCATACCCATCCCACTTAGGGTGAAAAGTGTTAGAGCAAACAAATGATGGACGGAATGCTGACAATGCAAACATTCTCCCCCAGTCAAAAGATCTGTATTAAATCCACCTTTCTTTTGCCCACTAAGCCACCCCAGTTTGGACCCAGCCATAAGCAAATCAGTCTTGACCCTGTGCCCCATGGGAACAGTCCAGACCGAACTGCCAGGCCAGGTCCTCCCTGGACCGGAAACAAGCATCCGGTTACCCGTTTCAGGGTATGTCACCCTTCTTCAGTTAGACTAGCTTGAATCCAGTGGCACAGTGAGCAAAGGACCCACGTCTGGGCATACCCATCCCACTAAGGGTGAAAAGTTTTACAGCAAACACATGATGGACGGAATGCTGACAATGCAAACGTTCTACCCCAGTCAAAAGATCTGGGTTAAATCTATGTTTTTTTTGCCCACTATGCCATCCCAGTTTGGACCCAGCCATATGCAAATCAGCCTTGTGCCTGTGCCCCATGGGAACAGTCCAGACCGAACTGCCAGGCCAGGTCCTCCCTGGACCGGAGATAAGCATCCTGGGACCGGTTTCAGGATATGTCACCGTTCTTCAGCCAGGCTAGCTTGAATCCAGTGGCACAGTGAGCAAGGGACTCATGTCTGGCCATACCCATCCCAGTTAGGGCAAAAAGTGTTACAGCAAACAAAAGATAGACGGAATTCTGACAATGCAAACATTCTCCCCCATTGAAAAGATCTGGGTTAAATCCATCATTCTTTTGCCCACTACTCCACCCCAGTTTGGACCCAGCCATTTGCAAATCAGTGTTGACCCTGTGCCCCACGGGAACAGTCCAGACCGAACTGCGAGTCCAGGTCCTCCCTGGACCGGAAACAACATCATGGGACCAATTTCAGGGTATGTCACCCTTCTTCAGCCAAGCTAGCTTAAATCCAGTGGCACAGTTAGTAAGGGACCCACGTCTGGGCCAACCAATCCCACTTAGGACGAAAAGTGTTACAGCAAACAAATGATGGACGGAATGATGACAATGCAAACATTCTCCCCCAGTCAAAAGATCTGGGTTAAATCCATTGTTCTTTTGACCACTACGCCGTCCCAGTTTGAACCCAGCATATGCAAATCGGTCTTGACCCTGTGCCCCAGGGGAACAGTCCAGCCCAAACTCCCTTGACCGGAAACAAACATCCATGGACCGGTTTCAGGGTATCTCACCCTTCTTCATCCAGGCTAGCTTGAATCCAGTGCACAGTGAGCAAGGGACCCACGTCTGGGCATACCCATCCCACTTAGGGTGAAAAGTGTTAGAGCAAACAAATGATGGACGGAATGCTGAAAATGCAAACATTCTCCCCAGTCAAAAGATTTGTGTTAAAAACATTTTACTTTTGAACACTATACCACTCCAGTTTGGACCCAGATATATGCAGATCAGTCTTGACCCTGTGCCCCATGGGAACAGTCCAGACAGAACTGCCAGGCCATTCTTTTACAACATGTTTGGGGACCTACAAGCTTTGAAAGTCTTTTAACTGTTCATGGACAATTAATGCCTACCTACCAAGCTGCATGTAAATCACTTGGACTCATTGAAGACGACCAACATTGGAAACATACTTTAAGTGATGCTGCCCTTTCAGATTGCCCAAATCAACTACGCCAATTATTTTTTACTATTCTGTTATTCTGTAACCCTTCGGATCCTATGTCTTTATGGGAGGAATACAAAGAACATTTATGTGAAGATATACTACATAGAAAACAACAAGATTCACATAATGACTCAATACCATTCACTAATGGCATCTTTAACCAAGGACTCATAGCAATAGAAGACTCCCTCTATGAACTAAATGAGAAATCTTTAAAAGATTTCAAATTGCCAGAAAGTTATAGAACAATACATAACAATAACAAACACACTCAAATACTACCTTCAAATTATAACATCCATCAATACGTAGAACAACATTTACCAAACTTAGTTCCGGATCAAAATGTTGCATACAACGCCATTGTTCCAAGTGTGGAAAGTAAAGAAGGTAAATTATTCTTCTTAGACGCACCGGGAGGAACAGGGAAAACGTACTTAATAAACCTCATACTAGCTAAAATACGCTCTTCAGGACTATTGGCTCTTGCTGTAGCATCTTCGGGAATAGCTGCTTCTTTGCTAACTGGTGGGAAAACTGCACATTCAACGTTTAAACTACCTTTAAATGTTTCAGTGGAAAAAGAGTCAACGTGCTCTATACGCAAAAATGGACCCTTAGTAACACTGCTTCAAAGAGTCTCTCGTATCGTGTGGGACGAATGTACTATGACACACCGCGCACATAAAGACGCCGTCAATAGAACTCTACAAGACATTCAGAATGTTAATACCATAATGGGTGGTGTTACTTTTGTGTTTGCTGTAGACTTCAGACAAACTCTTCCTGTTGTTCCAAGAGGAACACATGCGGACATACTAAAAGCATGCTTAAAGGCATCACAACTCTGGGACTGTGTTCAAACTCTCACATTACGCACAAACATGAGGACACATTTAGGTGGTGGAGATAGTCACTTTGCTGATCTTCTACTCCAACTTGGTAATGGTGAAGTACCTACCAATAACAACAATATTAATATTCACAACTTTGGTACGCCAGTGTCTACCTTACAGGAACTCATACAACATGTATACCCGGACATAGATCAGATTGTTACAAAAGACTTCTGGTGGATTTGAGAAAGAGCTATAGTTGCACCCAGAAACTCAAGTGTCAACCATATCAATGAACACATACTACTTCAAATACCAGGAGACACAAAAGTCTATAAATCCATTGATACAGTATTAGAAACTGAAGACGCTGTGCATTATCCTCAAGAATTCCTAAACTCACTTAACCGATCCGGACTTCCACCTCATGTACTACAAATTAAAGTTGGGATTCCCATCAGGTTATTACGTAACCTACATCCGCCTGATCTATGCAATGGGACACAACTACAAGTTATAAGTCTTTTACCCTATGTCATTAAAGCTACTATTCTCTCTGGCCCTGCCGCAGGACACTTAGCACACATTCCACGCATACCCATGATCCCAAATGATCTACCATTTCAATTTAAATGCTTACAGTTCCCTATTAACATTGCTTTTGCTTCTACTATTAACAAATCTCAAGGACAAACATCTTTGTATGTTATAGGCATTGACTTACGAGAAGACTGCTCTGAAAGCCTCCAGTGGATTTTTTTCATTTTGGTGTCTAACAATTTATAAGAATAAGATCTATATTTAAAAATGTATGTTGAATTTCCTTTGTGTTGCATTGCGTTGGTACTTCTACATGCTTTGCTCTTGTTCCTTTGACAAAACTAGAGCTACAGCTACTCAGGGTTTAGCTAAGATTTTAGAAAGGAGCCTGGCTGGACCCATGGCTGGTTTGTGAGTTTATTACATTGTGAGGTTGAACAAACACACCATATATTAAACCGCATTTCCTCACATAACAGTATCTGAGAGGGTTCAGCCTCCAAGTGGTCTCATCAAAACTGGCGTTTTAAACTGGCATGTATATTTTACTCAGCAATTATGGATAAGAAAATTGTGTGTAATCTTAAACTGGGAAACATGTAATCTTGCCAGAATTGCTGTAGAAAGCACATTATTACCACGTTTTGCATGTTGAATGTTAAGGATTCCATTGTAGATGGGACAATTAAATTGATGCATTGGAAGGCAGTGTTGCGCATGCTCACATGTTAATCTGCACAACTCCACCAGTGCCACATTGGGCATTTGTGATGTCGTGGTAAACATGTCATAGAGGTGATAGGCACACAAGGTTGACTTCGACCAAGGAATAGTTGACTGTATTTAACTTTGTAGGTATGCACACCCATACAGAAGTAATAAGGTATAGGTTTGTGATCTATTAGTGTTGTGTGCTGACTCAGATCTCACTGGTGACTGACAGATCCTTAAGCTTTTGATCTATCATCATTGTGTGTTACCTAGATCATATTCAGTGACTGACACAACATTTAGCTTCTGAAGGATTTATGTACGTGTGCTGACTCGAGGTATACCCAGTGACAGGTAAAACATTTTCAGGGCAAATACACAGAGTTTGTAAAGCGAGGAACAAATGACACCAACAGATTTGATTACAAAACAAAAATCAAAACGTAGTGGTTTTTGTGCCTCCTTCAATGATTGACAAACCGCTTTGGGCTGGCACAGAACATATTTTAGTGCAAATGATGTTCATTTATGTCAAATAGGGGTATGTAGTTACAGAAATGTTATTGCTAAATGTGTTCATCTGTTGTGAGTAAGTTATTGTTAATAAGCATGTTACATTTTTCTGGATTATCATTTTTCCTACTCAGACCTGGAGAACCACAAGTACAGTGGTCAACAAAAAGGTATATTTGTCTATGTCTAAACAATATGACAGTGGATAACAAAATGGTTCTATTGGTACATTGTCCAGAGGTGGAAGGCCATGAAGTACTTGAAGATTTACCAGAGTTGGATACAGAGGAGGTTTGTGGGTTAAATTAATTATACATTTTTGTTAAAAAACTTCAGTTACATTAGTTTCTGAAAAATAAGCACCTGCTTGGAGCATTACCATTTTGTAAGAGTGCTGGGAGAGAATAAAAGTCTGGAGGAGTATGTTACAAATCTTCAAAAACCAGCTGGAAGTTGTAACTTTGGTAGACTGTGTGGAGACCATATAACTGATCAATTGCTTCTCAAGAGTAAGGAGGAGGGGTTAAGGGAGGAATGTTGGCTAAAAGTTGAGCCACATTTGCACGAAGTATTAATGACATCTAAAAGAGTGAATCACTTCACTCATTGGAGCTAAAGAGGAATTCAAGTGTAAAAGTGCAGACACAAGTTAGTGCTTTGAAAGGTGTGAAAGAAAAGGAAGTAGAAAGAATGATGGGGGAATTAAGGGAGCACATACTAGGTATGTACAGAAAGGGCACATGGCCAGTTTCAGAGATTGACCTGCTAAAGAAAGAATTTGTAACAAAGGTAGAAAAGGGTAATTTTATGAAGTGTTCCAGGTCATTAATAAATGTCAAAAAGACATATGAAGTCAAGGAAATTTGTAGGGAAGTTATTTTACAATTGTGTAGTAACATGGGCAACCTGTTTGATCTCATAAGTGTGGAGGGTTCGAAGCTGAGAATGTTCTTCGACTCATGCTCAAGATTGACAATAATGCCTTAGAAAAACTACCAATGTTTGCTGGGGAATGTAAGAATCTGAAAATATTCTATGTAAACCAAGAGGGTTTGGTGGATAGGAAATCCCTGTGTGAGGTTATTTTTACAGTAAAGTAGAGTTTGGAAACAAAATAGTTATTATAAAAATGTATGTTTTCGAAAGGGTGATGATGTACTGCGATGACCGAAGCAAAAGGAGAAATACCTTTGTCGAAGTTGGAAAACTTGAGTCATGAGAATCATCAAGAAAGCAAAGGAAGAAGCAGAAGGGTTAGGAAAACTCAGAACCACAAACACCTGAAAGAAAATGTTCAAAACATAAAAAAGAAGAGGAAAAAGGAGTTTTGGTTGCATGCATTATACTAGTTTAAAATATAGTCTACTTGTATCTCCGATTTGGGGTTCAAACAAACAAACAAAAAGGGGAAGAAGTATAATGTTGTGGAATGTTTATGTTCAAGAATGTGATATAATGCCATGTGGAGGACATTTTCTATGTGGAGCCAGTTGATGAGAAAGCTGGTGGATGAGGTCTGTTTGGAATAAAGGACTGATATATCCATCCATATGCTGTGCCATTGTGCCTTATTTCACATTCTGCTTTTGAGGATAATGTTCCTTGCACAATTTAAGTCATTTACCGCACAACATCCACAGTCAACACTCCATTTTTGTGTCTAAAAATGCATTTAGCAAGACAAATGGACACCCCTAGACAGCCAGGTTCTCTGGCCCATCCTCCAAGCACAGGCCCACAGCCCAGAATACCTATTCTGTCGCCAATGTATTTGCATGCACTGTGGAGAGGGCGAATGATAATAGAGAAGTGACAAACAGCAAATCATCCGCCCAGTGTGTTATGTACAGAGCAACTGGAGAATATTCACATTATCTAAAGAACATAGCTATGGTCATCTTTTTCTAAAATACCCACTGTAATTATTCCTTATTTGCACCTGAGGAGTCAATTTAAATCTAATTTACCCTTTACAATATAAATGAGTCATCAGGGCCTGTAGCATAGATTCCAAGCACTGGACAGAAGCCCAGAAAAAGAGACGTTTTTATTGACAGTACATTTGCATTCACTTACAATATGTCAAGCAAGGCCAATCACTAGCAGTGAGGAAAGAGCAAATGTTCCAACATACATTTGATAAGCATGTTTGTCACACAAACACACCCTCTGATTGAACAGACTGAGGATATACGCCTCCTCTGGAGTTCTTATACAAAGTATAAAAGGGCAGAGAACGTGAGAAAGAATCAGTTAGGCAAGGTGGGCTTTAATGAAATAGAAAGAGACAACGGTGCACAGGCTAAGCTTATGTACAAGAAGATAGACATTGACATAAAGGAGGAAAGGAAGCAGAGAGATGTGGTGGTGAAAGCAGGCAAAGGTAGAGAAAGAAGGTGAAATTGGGTAAAATAAAAGGTCAGCTTAAAAGGCAAGGAAGGAGAACAGCCATTCATGGCAGAGAAAGACATGCTGTAGAATCAAGGTACAAAGGGAGACAAAGAGAGAGATAGGAAGATATAGAGAGTGAAAGAGATAAAGAGAAAAAAGGGTGCAGGAGACAGCTAGAGAAACAGATACAGGATTCACAAATAACAAGTCACGATTTATAGAAAGCCAATAGGGAAGAATAACACGTAGAATTGTTTAAAAGTAAAAGTTCATTGTTTAGGGGAACAGCTCGAAGCAGAGACAGGCGTCCACCATGCCACTAATCACAGAGCTGTTCATTGCTCTGTTTCTTACTCTCTTCATTGCACATTACTTCAAGCTTCAGTGGTTGAGAAGAAGATACCCTCCTGGACCAACTCCTCTTCCCATCATTGGCAACCTGTGGACCCTAAACTTTACTCTTCATCATGATACCCTCATGCAGGTACTGTAGACCTGATTAGAAGGTTGTTGTTACTTCTGTTGAGTATATAAATGTTTCCCAGCTGCGTGTGTAGTTTATAGTGCTCTTTACACACACACACAAACACACACACCCTGATACTTGGGCCTAAGAAAAAGTTGTAGGTGGGTCACTGGTCATAGATTGTTTGTTCTTGTTGCTCTGGCACAGTGGCTCGAGCTAGTTTGTCTTTGACCCCACTCACACCCCCACACCCCCCCACTCCCCCCCACACACATGCATGTGCACACACACACACGTACACCCATACATATGCACAATCACATACATACACACATGCACATATATGTGTATAAATTAATGCAAACACACACACACACATAATTACCTATCAATCAAAATGCTTCTTCTACTGCTCTTCCATCCACCATGATAATGTTGTTCAATTATAATGATACTTTTAATGCTGCATGTTTTCCCATGGGTGCATTTTTAGGTCTCCTGTGTACCAAGCATAATCTTTTCCTAAACTAGTCTATGCCCAGTTTTACTTACCTCAATCAAACTCCTAAAGGTGGCTTCTCATAGGCGTGTTTTCAAGATGACCAATGAATTCAATAGCGTGCCAATGCTCTGTGCCACTTTATGTTGCTCTTTTTTTCACTATAAGAATAAACCCATTTATAACAAGACCGAGAGGAGTTCCCCATGTGCTGTTTCCACTGGACTTCTCCCTGCCCACAGAGAGTAGTAAGTGAGCACTCGGACTAGCTAGTAAGTTGATAGTTCCTGCGGGTGGGTGCTCAGGTGCAAAGGTTCAGAAAAATTTACTTGGTGCAGGTTTTAGTGCACCAAGTACATACTTTTCCTAAACTGAACTGCACTCACTTTTACTACAAAGTTATCTCAGTCAAACTCTCAAGGATGGATTTGCACATGCGTTGTCCAAGAAACCAAGGGTCTTGTTTGCTAACTAATGCTTTCTTGCTCCCTCTTGTACACCAAGAGCGAGTCAGTTCATTAGCAGTCTACACAGTAAGAGGATGCCTCATCCTGCCTTCACTGAGGTGCGAAGGATCAGCCAGGGATTTCCTCAGAGATTCATTAGTATGTGGTGTCCTATTGATGTTGGTTCAGGACAAGCAGCTGCCTATTCCAAAAACTCCATGTATCCACTTTATATGTGCCTGCTCACATGTCCCTCTTACTTGGGCTCTTTTAAAATCAACACTGTTGGTGCCAGAGTTGTTGGCACAGTTTACAGGTTTTGCATTCTCAGGCAGGAGATTTTACGCTCAAGTTACAGAAAGTGCAATAAGCTAGTTTCGAAATACATGTAAATGTAAATGTACAGGAATTTATATAGCACAAATCACCGAGCGGTTTCTAAGTGCTTGCTTAGGGAACCCGTCCTGGTATTCCCCCTGTGAGATAACCCCAGCAGGGTATCCGCAAGGTGAAAGCCAGGCATCCCGCCACGAGGGGCCGTTGTGGAGATTAAGCAAGCGATTGCCCAGAGTTGCAGAGTGTGAACCCGTGAATCGAGTAGGCACCGGAGCGAGAATTGTCGAGTCCATGGACATTTTAGGACTCAAGACCCGGCGAACCGGGAATTGAACCCTGGTCCAAGGCTGACCTCTGCTTCCAGGTCTGCCTCCTCTTACCAGTGAGCCACACTTCTCCACTGCCCAGAGATCATGCATTATCAAACCAGCTTTCACATTGCCAGAGTTAAGCACACATTGCTCTGCCTGTTTCTATGTTGACTATTAAGTGACCATGGTGATGTCCACATTGATCTTGTAAAGCACATCACACATTGCCCCACCACACAAACAAACACAATAACAGAAAGATATGCACAAAAAGAGAAGTGCAGTGCAAGCTTTCCTCACACTTAGGACAGGTAAAGCACAGGTTGGAGAAATGCAAGATTCCCTCACACACAAAGCAAGAGCAGCACAGACATCAGCATTGCAACCTTCCAGCATACACAGGCACTGCACAGGAGTCAGAAGTGCAAGTGTTGCAGAAAATAGTACATCTGATGGAAACAGCAATGAAGATGTCCAGCAAATTCCCAGAATAACCACAGCAATGCAAGATTCCCTTGCAGATGACATAGGCAACAGCCGTGCAGGGACCTCTCTAATTATCATCATCATAAAAACTTTATTTCGGCCTTTATGGCCATAAAAGCACAGATAAAAATACAGTACATTACATTCAGCTCATAAAAAATAACCATTTCTCTGCACGAGGCACCAAGAAGCACATTGTTAATATAGACTTACAGTCATATTACATAGCGTTCTCGCCGGCCTCAACATACCAGAAACTAACCCATAGGTATGCAAGCCATAAAATACATTTATAATATACTAGCAGCCCGCCCCGGCGTTGCCCCGAGCAGAAGGGGGCTGGGGGCAGCATTTTCGGCTTTTGTGCACTCCCGTCCTGGCCCCTGCCCGCCCCGATATAGCCTAGACCGCCTCCCGCCTCCCGGCCGCCTCCCGCCTGCCTCCAGCCTCTGCCTTACCTGAGCCGCGCTCCGGACTTCACCGCCACTCCTGGGCCCCCGCCCACCTCGACATTGCCCACACCGCCTACCACCTCCCGCCTTGCCTTTGCCTTACCTGAGCCGCTGCTCCTTCCCGCGCTACGGACTTCCTCGCCACTCCTCGCCGTTCGTCACCGCTCCTCCCCGCCTGTCGTCATCACGCACATGTAGGTCGCGGTCAGCGCTACGTCGCGGCCGGCGCTAGTTTTAGGGGACTACTTTGATTTTAAATTTTAATTTTTTAATTTACGTTTTATTTTAATTTTATGTCGCCTATGTCCATCTACACACCCTGAGGATTCCAACAATATATTGGGTGTGTGGATTGGCGCTGTGGTTCCCGAGTTTACCTTGCCAAAAGGTTTCTGTTCTCTCTTTATACTAGTAGTATAGATGGGCAGCATGGTGGCCTTTGCGTTGATCAGACGGTTGGATTCTATAAAGTGCACATGCATAACCAGTAAGAAGGCCATTTACAGAGAGCCAGCATCACTCAACTATAAATATAAAATTCGATAAAGTGCTTGTGCAGTACTTAGGCAACGTAATAGCATTTGCATTGTTTGAAAAATCAGGGTCAGTTAAATGGATATGCAATGCCTAAACAAAAAAAAGGACTAAACAATGTGGGCTGACCCTCTGAGTAAATGTGTGTTGATCACTGTTGTGATAAGCACATGGAACCATTAGGTTTTCTTAAAAGACCCCTCACACACAAACCTAGTTGGTGTCATGCTTCATTGGGGTCCCAACTGGGTGGCCGAGTGCTCCCCGGTTGTGCTACAATGCCTGATTACAGCGGAGCTGGTGTGGGGTGGTTAGTGTGAAGTATAGGATATGGTTAAAAGCTGGTGGTGCAACTACTGGATGGATATTATTTGCTCCTAGTTGACTAGTAACGTAGTCTACATGTTTTAGCCCAAAAAAGTGAGTACAGTGGGATTTCTTCAGGACCAGGTTAGTGAAAAACGTGAGTGGCAAAATGAAGTCACCATGTGAATTTGTGAAGTGCCTGCACACGTGCTAAGGTGTGTGGCAGTAACTTTAGGGTTTCGGGGTACTTACAGATACTCTGTCAAATAAAAACTCTAGATGTAAGTGCTAGGCAGAGATTTGAGGCTCAGGAGTGCGTGCAGGCACTTCACCAATTCATATGGCAACTTCATTTTGCCACTCATGTTTTGCACTCACCCGGTCCTGAAGAAAACCCACTGTACTCACTTTTTTGGGCTGAAACATTTAGACCACCAGCTTTTAACCATATCCTGGGCCTCATTAATAAATACTACATGCAAGGATTCCCAGAGATATTTTTAATTCACAAACTTCACACTAACCACACCACACCAGCTCCGTTGTAATCCGTCGTTGTAGCACAACCAGGGGGCACTCGGCCACTAGGTAGGGACCCCAATGATGAAGCATGACACCAACTAGGTTGGTGTGTGAGGGGTCTTTTAAGAAAACCTAATGGTACCATGTACTTATCACAACAGTGATCAACACATATTTACTCAGTGGGTCCATTCACATTGTATAGTCTAATATTGAATTGGGGACAATGACGAACCCCTTAGTTCCCCTTGCTCTCTCCTTGTTTTTCACTAAACAAAAAGAAGCCCATTACAATAAATCTGTATTACTCAACTATCCCACAAACCTGGCTCTGGGCGCCATAAATTGGCCTATGGATATTAGTTTCAATAAAGTGCAAATGCAATACGTCAGCAGCATAGTGTTTTTAGCGTTATTCTTGAACCGCACTCTATAAAGTGCATGTTCAATACATAAGCGGCTCAAACAGCATTACAATAATCTAAAACCGGCATTTTTAGTGCTATCATGTGGCACTCACCTAGCAGCATTCAACAATAGATAAAATGGAGAAATATAAAAACAACAATTTATACAACACATCATAATTAAAGATAAGATTGTTAAAAAGACCTAGAGTGATATCATTCAGATAAAAAAGGGAAGAACAGGGCCCTGTTTAAAAGATATATAACAATGGACCAGCGGTTTCATCTTTAAGATAGCCAACTATGATAATTTACCCGCACCCTGTAGGTTTCAGAACGTCACTCAGCTCGTCCCTATATACAGCCAGTTCAGGGGTACTCCACAGATGTCGCCAAAATAAAAGGGGTCTAAGAGCTGCTTCGTCTGCGATTGGTCTGGTCCCAAGATCCATTTGGAGTGGTGTAATTGGGGAGCTAGGAGAAAGCCTAGCATAGGAATTCACAATGCTCGCTAAAGAGCCAGATGGACAATGATCCCAAATTTCAGCACCATACAGGACCGCACCCCTGGCTTGTGTTTTATAGAGTTCCACTGCCGGGCCAACAACTTTGTGGGTACAACTCCTATATACCTTTGTCAGGTCCCCAGTAGTCCGAGCCAACTTTAGACTTGCTTTCTTAATTTGCACAACACAGCCCATTTTTTCAGTGAGCATAATCCCAAGGTACTCAAAAATAGCCATCCCCTCTAATGGTCTCCCATCTAGACGGGGATTTGGCCAGGTACTATTACTTTCAATGAATGCCATTTACTTGGTTTTCTGAAGATTAATCTCCAGACCCCAGTTTCTACAGAAAACACAAAAAATTTCAAGGGCCCTCTGAATTCCCATAGGTGATTTTGAAAGCAGGAGGGTATCATCCGCGAACATCATAGCTGGTATTTCGCGGTTCACTAACCTGGGGGCATCAATGTCCTTCCCAGCAATTAACGACTCAACTAAGCCATTGATAAAAAGACAAAAAAGGGTCGGGCCAGGACACAACCTTGCTGTACACATCTTTCTACAAGTAGGGGGGCTGTGAGTTCACCATTTTTGCCGTACCGAATTTGTGCTGCCACACTTTATACACACCGGGTTCCAGTATAATAATTGTTACCTAAAACTGTGATCAGTGGTAGAGATCTTTGCTCTAAACCCGGTTTGGAGGGGGCTAAGGACATTATGGTCATCCATCCAGCTCTGGAGTCACCCCAGGAGTACTCAAGAAAATATTTTTTGGCTTACATCAATAAGGCTGAAAGGGCGACAATTAGCAGGGAGAAGCAGAGAACACTTTTTAAAAGTTGGTAGAATTTCGGCCCTGCCCAGGTGGTAGGAAAAGCCATACCTTGCAAGATAACATTAAACAAAGACAACAAATAGGGGGTCCAAATAGTAGGTTCAGAATGATAGAGGTCCCCGGGGATCTTACCTAGCCGTGTAGCCTTAGATGCTGTTATACTGCTCAGTGCATCAATATTCTCTTTGAGGGAGATCGGAGGGGCAGCTAAAGAAGTTGTCTCAGGGGGCGTAAGTGTATTGGCCACAGGCCCAACCTCATCCTCCACCCTTAGATAAATTCAAAGTGTGCCTTCCATACATTCTCCTCCATGTTGGGTTCTATAGCCAATTTGTCTTCTTGGGATCCCAAGTTAACCACATTCCAGAAAAATCTCATGTCATGAATATTTAGGGTGCTTCTAAGGGTATCCCATTTTGACACTCCCAACTCCTTTTTGCCTTCGCGATGGCACTTTTGTAGGCTGCCCTTTTTTGTCTGATTAACAGCCTGTTATTTACTTTAATAGCAGGGATAAGATCTGACTTGGCCACATCACAGCTGTCATTATACCATGGGTGATGAGGTTCTTTAGTCCCTCTTGTCCTTTTATTTGGATGGAAAATGTTGGCCATAGTAGAAAGTAAATCTTGATGAATATTACACATTTTAGAAAGTCAAATGGAGATGCCATCGTTCAAAGTAAGTTTGTTCCCGACCATGAGGGATGGAATAATTGATTGGTATACGGAGGCCAGCTTTTCTTGCGATTGAACAAATTCCCGCCAACAAACTCTCCTCCTACAATTGATCAGTGTTAAAATAGAATCAGGTGGTGGTAGAGTTTCCGATACATTCTTGGTACAGGGTGAAATTACCTCTATGATGAGAGCATTATAGTCGCTATCATAGCGGGCATGATTTTGAAGTCTAACATCCTGTGCCAGGATTTGTATCTACCAGAATGTATTCTATGATAGAAGCATGCCACGGTCTAATGAAAGTGTAGTTCCCCGGTGTATAGGATGTTGCATGGCCATTGCACGGTTTTAATGAGAAGTTCAGTGTGAGGGTGTTCATCTGCAACACCAGTGGAGTCCATGCCTGTGTTGGCGGAATGTTGGGCTCTGGGATGGCCCAATGTAGGTCCTCGTCACTGGGGTTACCTGTAGCCAGGCCATTAAATGGTTCGAACTGACAGTTGAAATCCCCACCTATGATTACCCGTATCAGGGATTGTTAGTAAAAGGGCGGTCAGTTGGTCAAGAGTCGTTGACCTTTGGCCATAACTAACCGGCCGTGAATAGACTTTAATCAGGGGAATTTTGACGGTTGTGCGAAAGGTCAGAAAGATACAGAGGATGTCACATGAAGAAGTCTCTATCTGTTTCGCAGCACAACCCAGATGAACACCAACCCAGGTACACAGTCCCCCTGATGGTCTTCCCCTACCCCTACAGGTAGCTGTAATACTAAATGGCGCATAACCCATTCTATGTGCGCCCACCCTAGCTCATGTTTCCTGGAACATGAGGATCTTGTATTGTTCTATGAAGGACCTCCACTCCAGGTTATCAAATTTGGTGGTGAGTCCAGCTGTGTTCCAGGAAAGGAACTACAACCTGGGAGGGCCAGTGCAATTATCTGGAATACGGGACTGATCACCAGACTTCACTGTGTGACCTTGGGGGGGCTGGTTTAATCGCCTCCAACCCCACCGACCTTGGGCCATTACTGATATCAGGGTGGCCAGCTGAGGTGGATAGGGGTTTTGCAGCTACCCACTGTTGATGTTTGGTTGCCTTTGTATTCCCTGGGGGTAGATTAGGCTAGAGTGGCCTAATATGGGCCTCCTTCTGTTCTCCACTTTCAACTCCTCTCTCTCCACCCACATGCACCTTCAACTGTACCCCTTTTGCTTTAGAAATCCACTCCATGGTATGGACTCCCCCTGTTGGCTTGGGGCCCCCAGTGTCTCCTTTTGGTAGTCTGATCTCTCATATGAGGGTCCGGTGCTCAGAAGTCAATTTACAGACCCTAGAGAACTGAATCTATTTGATAGTGGTAGATTGTAGAATAATTAACTGGGTTGGTCCTCTTCCAGAATAGCATACTGCCTATTCTGGTTCCTCGCCCACCTTTCACCTATTGTGTGGGTTAAGCCCTGGGAGGGGGGGCGGGGGGGAGTAAACCTGTGGGAGGGACCCAATTCCCCTATCATCCCTTCGATGATTGCGATCTAGGAGAGATCCTAGAACCATTGGGTATCTAAAGTTTATCACAACGCTATTCCCAGAGACATCTTTCGGCCTCCAGCCCACCCATCCCACCCTACGTGTCATGAGAATTTCATATGCATCTTTGTAAGAAGGTTGCCGGTGCTTGGCCAGCCAAAACATACATTTATTCTTAAAATCAGAATGAGATTTCCTACACCCCTTTTTCAGCTCTGGTACTCCAGTTAAAATGAATATGTAGGGTGTTGAGTCCGGGGGGAGTTTAATGCCTGGCAAGGCTTACCTTGCTTCATTGCTTTCTACTCGTGGGGCAGACCTTGCACCAGCCCTGTGACTAATCCCCTGTTATGGATAGTCACATGATTGTGGCCTTGCTGTGTGTGGCCTGTGATTGCTTATTGCTTCTACCTCTTGGATATGCCCCTGGCAGTAAGTACTATCATCTTTTCTTGACTTAGCTGGGCTACTCATGCGTTTACTTGTACCCACCGGGTTAGTGTGGTTTACAATTGTGGTGGGGGTCGTATTGTTTGTCACTATGGGTTCCAGCCTAGTAATGCGAGAGGCTGGCTGTAGTTTCAGATAATTTGCAGACTCACTTCCCCTTAAGATTGCCTCTGTCTTACCAACCCTTAACTCAACCAAAGTTGAAAGCGTATCTACCCGCTCCATCAAATTGTTAAGTTCATCCTTCACTATGGCTCTTATTTTGGGACCTGTAAGTCCACGACCCGGTTGGTCACCCAAACTGGCTACTCCATGCCTACTTGTAATGGAGACCCTGTCCCAGCCTCCCTCGAGTCACCAATCACTATATGTTCTGCAGGACGTTTCTTGCATTTGGTCTCCACAATTACAGCTGGTTTGAGTTCCCCTTTTCCAGCATGACCATGATGAGCACCTCTGGGTGCAACTCAGCACTATGTGTCTCGCAACTCATTGCACGTGTCCTTGAGTGGGGTGTTGGAGAATCCGGAGCCAAGGCTGATGGTGAGCTTGAGGCATCATGGCTAATAAGTTATAAGGCTAGATCCAGAGTTACTGATAGGTGCCTTTCAGTCAATTTGATTTCCGTAGCCACTGCACCTATTGCCCTCTGGAGCATCCTGTAAAACGAGGTTGGTTAGAAGGACTTTACAGTTTGTAGGGGTGGTATTTGCTGTTCGCCATGTAAGTACGCTTTCCCATATTTGCAAATGGCACATTGGAACAAACCAGGCCTCCTTAAAAACGTATGGCCACGTTCAGACCTCTCACTAAGTCCCGCTATAGGTGGCTACCCAGAGCAAGGGGGGGGGAGTGATGAAATCAGTAGTGAGCAAAGCTGTGGGCGACAACGAGGAGATGAGAGCAGCTTGGAAGTACTTTAGCAGCAATGAGGCACAACTGAGTGATAATTCACTGACCTTAGCTCCCATGATGAGTACGTACATCAGGTCCAGAGCTCTCCAGGAGCAGGCCTCAGAGGGGTGGCCCAGCCCAGACTCCTCCGGGTTTTGCCCATGCACGGCCCGGGGTCTGATTTTAAGCGGCTCCTGGTGTTGGAAAGTTTGTCGCCACCTCTTGCACATGGAAGTGTGGGGGCTAGAGTCCCCAGTGATGCAGGCAAGGGCAGAGGACAATGGTGACGGACTCCCGCGCTGAGGGAGCTCAGGTCCGATTGTAAGCGCTTCCTGGGTTGCTCGCGCTGCATCGCATTTGGCAATGCAGCAAGCGCAAGGAAATTTGTTTTATTAATTTGTTTGTGTACTTACCTCTGTGCAGCCGTATTCCACAGTTTACTACCCCCCACCCTGCCCCTCCACCGCCCCACATCAGCACCCGGAAGGACTCCAACCACGGGCCGCTACTGCTGCTGTGTGTGATTTTTATTTAGGCGCCGCAGCACCTGGGGCCACGCTGTGTGGCCCACCAGCCACCAGAGGAAGCTACATTCCATCTAATGCATTTGGCATGTCTGCTGCCCCTTGCTGGCGTGAACCTTAATTGCCTGAAATCATCAGCGCAACTGTCTCTGTAGTGCCTCAGGTACTCAGGAGAGTCTTTATTGTTACCACTTACCACACTTGATGCCAGTGTTTATTGGAACACCAGCCAAGACGTGTCCATTACCCCATTGATTAGGAGAGATGTGTGTTGTCCTGCGGGACTTAACATCCCTGTCATTGGCCCTCTGGCTGCAATACTGTGCTGGGAGAACCCTCTTATTAACCCCTCATTGGCTGGCTGGAGGTCCCAGCCTTGCTAACATTGACTGCCCTAATGCCTAAGTATAGATAACCATTCTCCAATAATGAGTGATGTGGAGGAGACCTACCAGGAAGAGGATAGTTTAACCTACGTCCCTATTGCTGATTGCTTATGTAAGTTTGTGGATGCCTCCATCTCTAATGCAGTCCTGCAGGTGGGGGCCCCCATGAGGAGGAAGTTTCTGCAATATGCAGAACATTGTTTCAGATCCCTCCCTAGGAGGGAAGACCCCCTGGGATTATGACCCTGTTACCCCCAGAAGAGCCCACCCCACCAGTACTGCTCCACAACCGTAAGAGGGGTCCTGTGCTAAGCTTTTGTTGCTTGGTGACTTTGTAAGCCGCTGGATAAGGACTTGCACAACTGTGTGCGGGTGGCATGCAGATGCCTCTCCCTGGAGAACAACGTGGCGGTCACACCTGACATTGATGAACGAATGGCTAACTTCTTGCTGAAATACGTTCATGATCCCAAGAAGGGTATTGGTCGTCCTACCGGGCTTGCCAGGACAAGCATCCGGACATATCGGGTCCCCTGATGCGAATCCTAGATATGGCAGAGGATTTTGATCCATTAGGAGGATGGAGCCAACCAAGGTGAATGTTCAGTCTTTTCCCCACCAGGGCTTGTGGGCAAACTTCAAACATTCATCCACCCTTGGGTCCTTCAGACAGTATGGGGATTCCATATGGAGTTCTACAGCTCCCCTGTCCAGGAAATGTCACCGATTTCCTGGTTTTCTCTCCCGCTTACGCTGAGCTAGTTGGCGTGAGGTATCGGATATGCTCCTCAAATAAGCCATAATGCAATCCTCTCCTCATCCAAGAGTTTTTTTAGGCTCTAAATACCAAGCCAACCAACTCAGACAGTACTCAAAAGAGCCCTGAAGAACGAGGTCTAAGTAATTGAACGTTGTGATATCCACAGGAATAATAAAGATTAGCAGTAAATAATTAGTCCATTTTCTTTCTGGGCCTATTTCTTCACCATTGAACATTTATTTAGGATAAGAAAGGTATAGGGGCACGTTACAGTTAATCATAAAAACAACACGTAGGACTGGGGAATGCATATGGCGGAGTCCAAACAGAGGTGGCATGGTGAGCAAAAGAACGATTGGTTGGGAAGCTACTCTGTGCGAATGCCAGTGCTTAGACAAATTGCAAGAATTCCTCCTATCACCTTTTGTGTGTTTTATTGTCAGATCAAGTAATGTGATCTTTGACAACTTTGGTGGCATTTTTGGTGTTGGTGGTGGTATGATCTCTGGGCCATGTCTGAAACTCCAAAGCTCTTAATAGACTCCTGACAACTATTTCTAGTTAGAGAATTGTGGCTTCTCTTGTGTTTCGGTTGGATTCCCTAGATTGTAAGATATTGCCATATTTTAAGCTTTCATCCACTGCTCGACTCAATTGATATTATCAAAAGCACCTAGGGAGGAAGGGAGGAAGGGAGGAAGGGAGGAAGGGAGGAAGGGAGGAAGGGGGGAAGCAGATACCCCCTGGAAAGGGAGTCTGAAGTTGGCCAACATTCAAGTTCCCTCATGAGCTTGTGAAGCATTGAAATTGAGTCTGCTAGATTAAAGCTTTGACATTGACAAAAAAGGTATATGTCTGTCTGATGAGAAGCTGCAGGTTATTGTACAATACCTTCCATTCAGAAGATGGGTCTCCTAGGTGATAAGACCATATGAATAACTCCTTTGAAGTGAAATGCTGTGTCTAGTGCGGTGGGTAAAATAGTGGTCTTTTTTTGTTCAGGTGATATGTATAATTTTGTGTATTACACAAGAGAGGCGGTCTCCATTTAATATCATACATGATATGTGCTCTCATATCCAAAGATAGGGTCCAAACGTTGCTAGTACAGAGCATGTAGCTGCGGCACAGGTCTATCTTTATAGTTCCCACAAGACATTTTGTTTGTACCAAGTCCCTGGTATTTGCCTACTGTGTATTTATGTAGCACTTGTACCTCAAGACAACAAGGTTCACCCAGGAAACTAAGTGACAGTACATGGATGTGGCATTTTTATTCGTTTAGACAGTCCAGTGTACTTGATTTGAGCGCACCATAACTTCAATAAACTCCTATATGTTATTTCTAGAGCAAAGTCTTTAAACAGGTGTAGGACAACATTCGCATAAGAGTCTGGACCATGTGAGGGAAATTCAGTTGTGTGTCTAATTGCTATTAAGACCTAATTTTAATCCAGAATAGAGAATTTATGATTTACATCGCTTCCGTCATTTGGATTCTATATTGCCCTCTTGTATAAATCAACTGTAATCTGTGCACCTTTTTAATTGGTCGTTTTACACTCAATCATGTATAGGACTCAGTTAAGACAATTTCAAATGTGATGATTGACAAACAGTACCTTAAATTCTCAGAAGATAAATAATGCATAGGAAGAGACATGGTTTGTGTGAGGCGCTATCTTCCTGGATGGTACTCTCCAGCTTAGTACTCTACATAAACAGGGGTGGCTGCTGCCAAACTGAGGTGGGTGGATGGGAAAAAAATGGTTGTATGACACTACAACGCGGGCTATTACCATGCGTGCCATTACACCGCTGTTTTTACAATGAAAGTCGTTACAACGACTTGCGCTGTAAGCACTGGATAGTGGAATAGTTTAATTTTCTATTCCAACTTCAGCCCATGTTACAGTAGGGAAGGTGTTGGAATAGAAAATTAAACTATTCCCTATCCAACAGCGCCCTCCAGCGCAAGTCATTGTAACAACTTGCGTTGTAAAAGCAGCGTTGTAATGGCAGTGCGTGGTAATGCCCGCGTTGTAAAGGCTGCTTAACGGGGAAAAAAAAAATATATATATATATATATATTTAAACTTACCTTTCCTGCCGGCCACTATGATTTTCTGCTCCCGTCCCAGCACCACAATTCCCATAAACACAGGCTCCCAGACCATACCCAATCCCAGCGCTTCTCCCAGAATGAGGCAAGGACTGGAATTGGGCGGTGATGGACGGTTTTCTGGTCCAGCACAGTCTGGGAGCCTGTGCCTCTGAGAGCTAGGATATCTCCAAGGAACAACCTGAAGATATCTGAGTGCACGTGTTGGTTGGGATGCCTTCCCAAACCGATGTGAACACTTTTAGTGCCTACCACTCCTCCGCCCCCTGTTGGGTGATACTGCGGTCTGGCCCCGCCCTGCCATCTACTTGGGGGACTGAAAGTAAAAGCAAAATGAAAATTAAATTGTTTTATTGTCAATTTATTTTTCCTCTGACTGCTGCATTTCAGCAGTGGGGCGACGCTCCTCCGCCATAACGAAGAAGCCACCCCTGTACATACAGTAACATAAGCAGTACTTAGCTAACATCTCTTGCCCAGGCTGCCCAGAGTCTGAAATGGATAGTAGTTACCTTCCCCCAAGAGATCATATATTTATTGGCAAGGTTAGTACTTGTCTTCCTCTTCTTTGCTGTTCCATTAAATCGCTGCATGATTACTTTCCACCCCCAGCTTGCCAAGACCTATGGGAGCGTGTTCACAGTGTGGCTGGGGCAGAAGCCAGTGGTGGTGCTGAATGGATGCCAGGCGATAAGAGATGGTCTAATCTCCCACTCCGAAGAGCTTGTTGGACGCGCTACAACCGCAACTTACCAGGATCTTACAAGGGGCAAGGGTAGGTAGCCCTTGCTTCACAACAGCATAGTTAAGCAGAAAATAACTTGTTTTTTATACTGTGCTTCATGCCACACTTTAGTCATTTCTAAGCTTTGTAAATAATAGGAGTTATTGAGATCCAGTTTAATGGCACTCAATTTACCAACCTTGAAGAACAAGATGCAAGTATTTGAATGTGTGATCTGCACAGCCTTTTCCAGCATAATAGGTGCAACTCATTCAACTTTTCAGGGTATTAAAAAGCAGGGGTCAGAGAGCAGGAGGGGCAATTCGTTGGGTGATGCATGGATGGGATATGAACTGTGTAGATATTTATGAGAGCTTTAACACCATCGCTGCTGCAGCAATTCTCCTCATATGCTAACTATTCTGCATTCCCATTGTTCATGACGAGCTCAGCTCGACATCAGCACAGCTCAACCGTGCCTCATGACGAGCTGAGCTAGTTATGAGCATCAAAGGGGTTAATAACTTCCTGAGCGAATATAAACGGTTCTCTTAGTGGGATTGTAAGACTTCCTCTTCCCCTATTCCGAGTAAAGCGTTGTGCATTGGGTACACATTGAGCAAGGGGATGGATGGATGGAAAGTGGAGCAATATTGGCACAGACGATGAAGAACTAGGGCTGTCAGGGTGGGCAGACAGTGAACGCTGTGCCTTATTCACATAATACAGTATTGCCGCCACAAGGGCACAGTGTGTATAGTGACCCGGTTGTCAGGAAGTCTTCTCAGCAACCTTCCCCCTCCAGTGGGTTACAGCTCTGTGCTCTCTCTGTCAAGGCCCATACAGTGTGAGCTACTGACAGTGGCGGCAGAGCTGCAAACCTACCTCTGAACACTGGTATGTTATGCAGATTTGTAGAGGCACTATCACCCAAGAGAGTATCCTGGCACTGAGCTAGCTCTCGAAACAGAGTAGGCACAGTGGTGCAGGCATACATTTGCAACAATCAGATTCAAAGAACTAGCATTCTGTACATTCAACAAAAAACAGTGGGCCCGATTCACAGAACCAACTTAAGACAAAATCCTAAACTTACTACTTTTGGTATTCACAGCAGTTAGGATTTTGTCGTAAGTTTGTCTTAAGACAGACTTAAGACAGACTTAAAACAGACTTAAGTTAGGATTTTGTCTTAAGTCTGTCTTAAGTCTGTCTTAAGACAAACTTAAGACAGAATCCTTACTTCTGTGAATACCAAAAGTAGTAAGTTTAGGATTTTTTCTTGAGTTAGTTCTGTGAATCGGGTCCTGTGAATCCACTGTGTGTCCTGTGCTGCAGAAATGGGGCTCCTGGAAGTGCAAAGGAGGAAGACAACTGTAGATCCCACAGTGTGTCAGCGACTCTGACAATCTTCAAATGTTGTTTTCTCAAGCTAGTAAAGGCAGCGAGAAGAGCTGAATGAGTTGGAGAGAGAGAGAGATAGATGGAGGGATTGGTATTTGTAGCTCAAAAATGAAAGTCCTTGACAAACAAGTCTCTCTTGCAGCCTTTTGCATAGAGAACCTCTACTTGTCCATGCATTCCGCTAGCAGAGAGGACCAGAGCATTCTTTAGCCAGACCTAAAAATAAAATGGGTATATTGCGTTGAAGGGACAATTAACTAATAATGTAACACACAATTGATTACTTAGGAGTTATCTTTTCCTCTGGACACAACTGGAAACAGCAGAGACGCTTCGGCCTGACGACTCTGAGGAATCTCGGGGTTGGCAAGAAAAGTCTAGAAGCCCGAATCCAGGAGGAGGCCCAGAGCTTGGTGGAGTTCTTTGCGATGACGAAAGGTAAATGATCTCAGGCCCAGGTGCCACTTCTATGATATTAAACATCTGAGCCCCATAATGGGCTAATTCAGTTTCATCTGATATAATGTGAATTTATTTATTTATTTGCATGGTTTTATATAGCGCAGGATAAACACAAAGGGATGTCTGAGCTCTTTACGTAGAAAGGTTACTACTGCATGCAAGCAGTTTGCAAAAGAACAGGTGCAGTGGTTAGGATACAAATGATCGTTTTGTGTAGCTACATACATTTAAAGCAGCCATCATCCACATTAACAGTTTCCAAGCTAAGCATTAGTTGTGAGGATAAGTGGAGATTAACAAACCAAAGGCAAGAACTAAAGAAAAGCGATTGCAAGCGCGCACCATTTATCTTTCAACATGGCCGACAAAATCAGACCAAGATAGAGTGAACAAAGATAGCCTTACTGTTATCAGCCCATTTGAAATTCACAATGAAGTTAAGTCACAGCGTGGCAGTAAAAAGCATCATGGTGGCCATCTCCAACCTCAAACTCCATCACCAGAAAGGAGGCAGTCATACTACTGGCTGGTCACCAAGATGTGATCTCCTGTTCCATCTCTTGACTTCTGGTCTCGCTGGACACCCACAACATAATATCACTTTATGGATATATATCCAGTATCCACATCAGATGGAGGAAGTTCAGATTTCTTAGACTGGCACCAGTTGAATATCAGCCAAAGATTCCTTTCTTCCTATGACGGAGGCTGAATCTATGGTGGTTAAGCCTGCACTAATCAACATGGACAGTGTCCCCCACTCAGTATAGCACTACTCTACGCTCACGGAGTTTGCGAAGTTTGCGCAACTTCGCACTACGCGAGCTGCACGTAGCACAGTGCGAACACGCGTAGTGCAGCGTAGCGTAGTGCAGCGCTCATTTTTTGCTTGTTCGTGGTCCTTAACGTCATGTTCGCAAAATGACATCCCGGCGAGATTCTCAACGCGGGGAGGTAAGGTTTTTCATTGTGAGTGGTTGCTCATGCTCGCGACCGCTCACAATGAGAAACTACCAGTTCGCGTTGAGAAAGCTGCAGCTCGAGTAATAATCTACTCGAGCTGCAGAAAACTACAGCTCGCACTGTGCAAGATGCTGTTTTCAATGATTGCACAGTGCTGGATGCTTGTCCGCACTGTGCAATCATTGAAACCGCATCTTGCACAGTGCGAACATGCTACTACGCAGCTCGCGTAGTGCTATGTGAAGTTCACGTAGTGCGAAGTGCACTTCGAGTAGCTTCGCGTAGCGCTACTTCGCAAACTACGCCCACCCCTAGTAATATATCCAACAAAATATATATGCACCCGACCCCACAACACTTTTGATTTTCAATCATTTATTATCAAACATATACAATACTTTTTTGTTTTTCATTAGTTTTTCATTTGTTTTGTCCAAGTTAATTCTAAAAGGCACACTCAAACATATAATAAACAATTCGCAAAATGATATCTAAATAGAGGAAGAATAAGAGTAAGAAGAGCCCACAATCTATACTGAAAAGACATTCAATGGTTGTACATGTTTCCCAAGTGAAAAACATAGCAATCATGTGAAAAGACAATCCGATAAAATATGCTACTACATTAAACATATAAACAACATTACATACAAAAATTCACAAAATGGACACAAAGAATTACAAAACAAGGGGAAGGTTGCACCAACGTGAGTTTCGGAATTACCATGTACTTAAAAGTCCTTCATAAAGGCGCAGGATCGTCATTATTCGATAGTGGTTAGAAAGGCCATCTGTAATTATGGTACTGTATCCAATATTAACATTCAGCCAACTACTTAACCTGTCTCATCAAAGCTATTGCCTGCCTGTTTCATGAGGAACATTTCACTCACCAGGATTTTATTTTGGAGCTGTCAGGGATTTCAACTGAAATAACCATACTTTCTGCCAAAAACAGATGGCTCACAGATGGTTGCTATGTGTCCAGTGGCACAAACAGTTTTCTGCACATCCTCATGTTGTGTCGATATGACAGTAGATATTAATGTAATATAGGTGGGAGAGAAGTAAAGCGATTGCAGCCTGAACCCTGTGGAAGCTGTCATGAAATGTTGGTTGAGCATCATTGGTACCGACTATGAACAGAGTTATTCTTTTTGGCAAGTAGAACATGGCTCTCTTTAGTTTACAAATTGTTTAGTGGTCATAAACACTTTGGAACTCAGAACAGCATATAGTGTGTGTAACTTCTGTGCTCAGTGTTGAAGCTGTATTTCTCTGTGTCACCTTATTGCTTGCATTGTTTTTCTTTTTTGGCTACTAATCTTATTGCACAGAACCGAATGTGACTTGTTACTTTGCGAGCTATTACATTGCGTTGCATTACAAAGCAGTTGTTACAACGACCGCGTAGGTACAATGCAATGCCAATACTACGCAAGTCATTACATCGACTTGCAGCAGATGGTGCGCTAACATTAGAAATGTATAATATACTAGCAGCCCGTCCCGACGTAGTCCGGGTATGAAATAGAATGTATGTAATGTGTGTATTTGGCAAGGGCAATTTATTTTAAAATCTCGCGGTAGACAACATTTTTTGTTTCATTAGAATAGGGATGGAGAAGGCCAAGCTGCAGCCCTGGTTGATGTTAGCAGGCACGTGTAATTGGTGTAGTGATCCGCCGCCTGAGCCCAGCTACAGCCCTGGTTGAGGTTAGCAGGTGCGTGTAATGTCGTTGAATGAGAGAGTTATCAGCCGCGGGTAAATCCGTTTAATGAGAGAGGAGAGTGACAGTGCAGTAATTATCCAAGCAGACACGCTCATTTGCTTGTTCCCCCGCTTCCGCTTGAGGGCCAGATGCAGGCCTGTTTGATGTTAGCAGGCGCGTGTTCCCCCGCTTGAGGTCCAGCTGCAGCCCTGGTTCATGTTATCAGGCGCGTGTAATTAGTGTACTGATCCGCCGCCTGAGCCCGGCTAGAGCCCTGGTTGATGGTAGCAGGCGCGTGTAATTAGTGTACTGATCCGCCGCCTGAGCCCAGCTAGAGCCCTGGTTGATGGTAGCAGGCGCGTGTAATTTCGTTGAATGAGAGAGTTCAGTAACAGCGCGCCGGAGAGGCTGCAGTAAGGTTACTTACCAGGCCTCCAGGTGAACGCGTTTGTCATGCCCCCAGCACACGGCCACAGCAGACGATCTTCTGAATAATGTACGACCCACGTGGCATGAAGGGCGGAACGTAGCACACACCCCCAGCGTGCCCCTTGATGCGGTGCAATTGCGTTCACATGGCATGAAGGCCGGACACACGCCCCCAGCGTTTCTCATGCCCCCAGCGTGTCACACCCCCAGTGTGCCCCTTGATGCTGCGCAGCAACGTAATTGTCGTTTGTATGTATGACTCACATGGCATGAAGGGCGGACACACGCCCCCAGCATTTGTCACGCCCCCAGCACATGGCCACAGCCCACGATGCGATGGCCGTACCACACGCCCGAGCGTTAGTCACGCCTCCATCCCATGCCCACAGCACAACGCAGACACGCCCACAAGGGACTACTTTCCTGGCACGGTTCTTTTATCTTTTAAATGTATAGAGGAGTTGGCCTAACGGCTAAGGCGCTCGACCTCGGACCTGGGGATCCGGATTCGAGTCTTGGTAACGACGCCAAACATCCTGTGATTCTGGGCAAATCACTTCATCTTCCCATGCCTAACAAAAATGAATGTGTGTCCTCATGTAACGTAACTGGTGCTATGTAAAGTGCTCTGATACCTAATTCAGTTTCGGTCAAGTTTGCGCTATATAAAACTCTGCAAAAAAAAATAAAAAAAATATGGTGGCCATCTGCATAGCCTATGTCCTTCTGCTGCAACTGCCCTTTCCAACGCTGTATTGGGTGTTATGATTGGTGCTGTGGTTACTGAGATTACCCGCCTCAAAGGTTTGGGCTCTCTCTTTATAATATTAGTATGGATTATGTTCTTTTGACCAACCTCATACCTGAGGAGGTCCATCTGGCAGTTACTAATGACTGAGCCTACTCATCTCTAGAGGAGCCTTTGGTCCAGCTAGATAGATTGGCTGTGGGGGCTAAAATCTATTTGCATTTTTCCATAGGAGTTGTGATTCCTGAGGCACTGGAGTTGGCACAGTCTCACCATGACTGCGTCAAACACCCAAGGTTCTAACCTTGTTTCCATCTTAACATGTCTATGTGGGCTATGACATCTCTGAGAACCGCTTGCTTGTGTTTGAGGCTCCATTGGATGTCAGGGTTCTTGAATCCAGAGTTAGCAAAAAACACTATTGGCAACCGTGGAACCTTTCCAAGGTGATAAAAGCCAGAAATGCACCTCTGTGGCCCTGTTATTTGGGACGCTTGGTACTCAATGCTGTGGCCTGCTCGTTCCTTTTTCGAGCCAAGGGGCCTCCGGCATCTCAACAAATTCAGTGAATACGATCACTTCTCCCCCCATGACCTCGAAGGGTGGTACCCTTCATGCAAGCCGGGTATGAGAAATGTCACAGAACAGACCTGTGATATTGCCTCAACCGGAATGCTGCAATATCTTATCCACCCGAACCGGGGGGACAAATTTCCAATTTTCCAGAGGACTTTTGAACCTGGCTGCCAAGGTGTTCCTTAATGTAAGGAATATCATGGCTACCAGTAGATTTTGGGACCTACCTCAACATTTTGCAGACCGTTCACAGGGCCCCAACTATCAAAAGAAAACGGCGCTCCACCTCTGGCTCTTGGAGGCCGATATGTAGGCACGGTGCCTTTCTGTATTGAGGTTGGTGTTGCTCCCTTATGACTCACGGCCCCAAAGTGAGGACCCGAAGCTCAGGTCCCAATCTATCGACAAGTCCAGGAGCTATCTGAAAGCAGCCTCTTCAAGGCGTGTTCCTCGCGGCCCCACGCGGGGCTACCTCCTGTCTGCTCACCGCTGTCTCAGGAATCGAGCCGCGCCTTCTCATCTGTGACCACGTGTTCAAAGTCGAGAGCTCCTGATGGTCCTTCATTTAAATGTGGCATCAGTGACCCTTTGTCCCACCCAAGACTCTGCAGAGATGTTTTATGTGTGGATTTGGAGCAATCGCTTGCTGGACACGCGGTAAATGACCCACACAGTGGATACCATGCCATGACCATGTCACTGTATCCCCTACCGGTGCGCTCAAGAGTGTGAGGGTCCCAGAAACACTCCTGGACATTTCATTGGATTCATGCAGAACACAGCATTGTTGCCAGATTGTCTTTCATTCCCAGTTTTCTGCATCAGTGAGGCGGCCAGGCCTGGCAGGTCCCTGTGGGCAGGACTCACTTGTTTCTATGCAGGGTCCATAGCCCTGACCTGTAACCTGCATGTATTATAGGATACAGGGCCTGCAGGGTTCACACTCGGATGAGTCCCAGTGTGTGGGCTCTCCTGCTCATCCTGTGACATTGTCCCTGTGACAAACCCTTTGGGACCCCCAGGGCAGCGCTGGCCCGGTCTGCAGCCCATACTAAGGAATCCCTGGGTAAGTAGCATTGGCAGCATTTACTGGGCTGATGATATTACTTTAAAAAAGGGATCTAGAAAAGGCCCAGCAAGAAGTGATGACACCTGACGTCTGTGTGAGCATCACCGGGCGCGCCGCTGCAGCGCCGGGAACCTCCCTGCACCGCATGGAACGCATCAGAAGACCGTCACTGCTTTTACTCCAACATATCATTACCTGCACTGTTATTATTGATAATGCAGTCCTAGTGCACCCCTAAGCATTATGCGGCATGTGGAAGAGAGCGCTGGCCCGGTCTGCAGCCCATACTAAGGAATCCCTGGGTAAGTAGCGTTGGCAGCATTTACTGGGCTGATGATATTACTTAAAAAAAGGGATCTAGAAAAGGCCCAGCAAGAAGTGATGACACCTGACATCTGTGTGAACATCACCCGGCGCGCCGCTGCAGCGCCGGGAACCTCCCCGCACTGCGTGGAACGCATCAGAAGACCGTCACTGCTTTTACTCCAACATATCATTACCTGCACTGTTATTATTGATAATGCAGGTCCTAGTGCACCCCTAAGCATTATGCGGCATCTGGGAGAGATACCCCTCAATATGCGGCACCCGGGAGAGAGGTTCCTGGATGTCCCGGGGTCACTCTTCTGGTATTTCTTCCCTGAGGACTTCGAGGAACTTTATAAAACCCTTCCAAAGTGCCGAGGGTTAGAAGGGCCTCGCGCTGACATGAGCAGGGTGCATGAAAATGTAAAACCCTTCCGAGGTGCCGGGGGTTAGAAGGGCCTCGCGCTGACATGAGCTGGGTGCATGAAAAGCGGACGCTCCCTTTACGGAATATTTTAAATGTAACCTCTGTTCACTTCGATTTCTCATCGCTGTGTCAAGATAACCTATGAGTTTCCATTGCTGAGATGGCGCGCACACGGTTGTGCTAAGATGAAAACAGGGCGGAGACGTCAGCAGTTGTAGCGCCTCGATGGGACTTGGTCTCTGCGTGGCGCTACTTCTGCTGTGCTGCGCATGCGCAGACACCCGCGGCTCTGCCTGCAGGTTACACGTTTGTTAGCAGGAGTCTTACTCCAGGGATGGAGCCCTGCTCCTGGGGGCCTCCCTGGCGGTCCACGCCGCCCACAGCGCCTCGGAGCCCCGCTTCACTGAGGAGCCGGGGCACGTCTCCTGTGAGGGGTAGGAGAGGAGTGGTACACTGCAGGGGGGCTGTGAGAGGTCTCCTGGCCCCTCCTACCTCTGGGCATGTCCGACCTCGCAGGGTGTTGTTTCCGCGCTCCTGGCCCCTCTTGGCTCCTGGCTCCTGGCTCCTAACTGACCTGTTTACTTTACCAAAATGTCTGACCCGTGATGCCAGCACGCACGTCGTTAGCGCACACATCCACCTCAGAGATGGCGCTACTTCCAAGGGACTACTTTGGCAAAGAACGTACTTTGCCCTTCTAACATATATATTTTTTTGGTATATAGCCTATGTCCATCTACACACCCTGACATTTTCAAGCATGTATCGGGTGTGTAGATTGGCGCTGTGGTTCCCGAGTTTACCTGGCTCAAAGGTGAGAGTTCTCTCTTTATAATAGTAGTATAGACTATTCCAACTCCAGCGTACGCAACAGTAGGGATGGTGTTGGAATAGTAAACTCTCCTATTCCTTATGTTAGTGCGCCATCTACTGCAAGTTGATGTAATGACTTGCGTAGTAATGGCATTGCGTGGTCACAACGGGGTCGTTGTAACAACCGTGTTGTCATGGCATCGCGGTGTAATGACCACGATGTAAAGGTCGTATCCACACAGAACCATATATATACTCAGCGTGAGTCGAGCGGAGAAGTCCTCCAACCCACTTGGGATTTTAAAAGTTAATATTCCTGCAGCAGAAAGGCAACTCACTTGAGCTGTACCGCAGCAGTACCACAAGTACCAGAAGGCTGTGTTGATGCCATGTCCACGGGGGCAGGGACTTGTTAATGTATTTCAGGTGCGCTGTTTGCCTGTGACTCCAGATATGCCTGTGATGAAGGGCATCGGCTACAACAATGACTGGGGGTTCCCTGTTCTCCACGCTGACAACCTCCAATAAATGAATGAAGGTCATCCACTTGTGCAGGCTCTTTCTTCGAGGGCAACTCTGTGTGTTGGATATATATATATATATATATATATATATATATATATATATATATATATATATATATATATATATATATATATACACTCCCAAGACCGCCTCATGAACGAAGCTGGCAATTGGCTGCTGTTAATGACAGGCGGTGTTTGCAAAGGAAGGAGGGATGATTACACTCTCTTCACAGCCCGGCTTGGTTCGTGTATTGAGGCTGAGGCGTTGGGGACCCGAGGGATGCCTTAGCACTGTATTAAAAGGGACACTAGCTGCTACACGGCTCCAATTTTGAGAGGCAATTTTCAGCGTCCAAACGGATTTACAGAGATCCTGCTGCGGTACTTATCATCAAGGTGCATTTTGGGAACTGTAGTTATAACATGGACTGCAGTTGCCTCTAGCAGCGAGATCAGCTGATCTCCCGCCAATGGGAGTGCCACAACTAGTTCAAAGGTGGGAGGAGGTGTAACCTGGGTAAACAAGCAGCATCTGAGGAAGGCGACAAGCCGAAATGCATTATTCCCAGCTGTTACCTATGAATAAAGGCTTCCTGACAAGTACCCCGCTGTGTCCTTGGATTGATTGAAAGAAGTAATCATTTTGTGGATATTTACGCACCTGCCAGGAGCGCGTTACAAGGACCCGCCTTACAAGTTGTCCCGGGATTTTGCTGGCAAAATGAACTGTGGTATTCAAGGTATTGAATTCTCCCGAGACCGCCTCATGAACTAGCCTGGCAAGTGGCTGCTGTTAATGACAGGCTGTGACTGCACGGGGAGGAGCGATGATTACACTCACTTCACAGCCCGGCTTGTTTCGTGTATTGAGGCTGAGGCGTTGGGGACCCGAGGGATGCCTTAGCACTGTATTAAGGGGGACACCGGCTGCTACACGACCTCACCTTTGAGAGGCAATTTTCAGCGTCCAAACGGATTTACAGAGATCCTGCTGCGGTACTTACCATCAAGGTGCATTTTGGGAACTGTAGTTATAACATGGACTGCAGTTGCCTCTAGCAGCGGGGTCAGCCGAACTCCCGCCAACGGGAGTGCCACAACTAGTTCAAAGGTGGGAGGAGGTGTAACCTGGGTAAACAAGCGGAATCTGAGGAAGGCGAGAAGCCAAAATGCATGATGCCCAGGTGTTACCTGTGAATTAAGGCTTCCTGACAAGTACCCCGCTGTGTCCCTGGATTGCTTAAAAGAGTTAATCGTTTTGTGGATATATATGTATATATATATATATATATGTGTGTATATATATATATATATATATATATATATATATATATTGAAAAAGCCACTGTGGAGAAACAGCGCTCAACTACAGGTACCAGCATGCTTTTTTTTGCTCACTTGAGACGCCCACTTGGAACATTTAATTAAGAGCATGCAGCTGATGGCGCCATGACGAGCATTACAGTGCATTCCGTGTGGTCATCCTATGAGGAAGGGGCTATGCAAAGCCCCGAAACGCGTCAGGACTTTTTTAACCTAGCTGTCTGAAGAAAATAAAAGCGCAATGTTTTACCTGAAGTCTGGTCAGGCGTACTTCTTTCCTTGTGAATGGGAGTTTTGGTTGGATATATATATATATATATATATATATATATATATATATATATATATATATATATATATATATATATATATATATATATATCTCTCTATATATATATATATATATATATATATATGTTGATATAGAGGTTTTGTTCTTTGATACAAAAAAAGAAACTCTGGAAATTCATCTTCTTTCAACTTCATCTGTTTTGCACTGTGTCTAACATCGAGCCTCACACCATATCTTTTGAGCCAGACCTTCACTGATCAAAGCAAGCTACTGCCAAAGTCAAGGAGACTTGGGAAACCAATTTTCCATCGCAAAGAGAGTAATCAATTTCTTGATTAGTGCCGGACACTTGGGTTCTCACATCTCATTGGTAGGTTGTCCTTGGACGTGAGAAAACTAGGGAAAAGAAGGAGTAGATCGAATTCTTGAAAAAAAACTCTTAAAATTTTTCGGCATATCATTTCAGTCCATTGCTGTTTTCCTGGTTTGATCTGCCAAGGACCCTACAACTCTCTGGTTTACTATAAATTGCTTCAATGAGTTACTTCTTTCTTTTTGTGGTTGCAGGGAGGAGCTTGGATCCCTTTCAGACGATTGTCCATTCTATCGCTAATGTGATCTCTGCTGTGGTTTTTGGGCACCACTTCTCCAGAGACGATGAAGAATTCAATCAGCTCATTGAAGCCAATGATGATGTTGCTCGCAAACTAGGCAGCGCGTGGGGCAGGGTGAGTCTTAAGATGAATTCATATTCTAAGGGAGTGGTTAATCAAAGGAAGCACAATCACACTGAAGGGGGCCCATGAGAGGATACCAGGGCAGGGGAACAGGGGAAAACACAAGTATCCATCAAGAACACACACACTGCCTGTAATTAATCTATGAAAAAAGCTGTACGTCACGGATAAAGAAAAAGGGAACTATGTAATACCGTCCTCAGGAGGCAAAAAACAGTGTGCAACAGCAAAAAGGGGTAGGCTGCTGTATAACTAATAACTAATGCCATGAAACCATGCTTATTAGGGCATGTATCTCAAATGTATTCTACCCATTCTCGTTATATCAAAATATCAAATATACATGTAATAAACCTTTAATAAATACTCCAATAAATACAATACCACATCAACAAATGATTGTACATACTAGTGGTGCCCAGGCTTGACAAAAACATACAAATCAGCAACACATACTATTAACAGAAACATACTCACTCACTCACTCACACAACCCATTGCTCAATGGTGATCCACTGCATCAGACACAATAATCTCCATAAATGATAGTTGAAGGTATTATACATAAGATTAGACACAGGATGCTTCATAACTATTCCACCATGCTGAATGGCCACAGTTTAGACATGTGTCCCCAATGAATAATTATTACATATTCTTTGAAGCTTCATGTAGATCTCAAGGGGAGACAAAAACATGAACATTTTGAATGAGAAGTGTCGATCAGTGGGCACCAGCACCGACGCATGTTTCGGTGGATGACCCCAGATGTGGGTCACACCTTCTTCAAGGCACATTAATCATAATGCAGCAGAGGCTGCAGGTGCCTGGGAAACCTATTCTAGTATCAGCTCCAAAGGAACTGAACAGGAGCCCTGATCATATGGGTCAGTCTTCTGAGAACTGGGGCACCCTTTTGGATAAAATTATGACAAGCTTTAAGATGAAGTACCCACCAGGGGGCCTGGAAAGTACTGATTAGAAGCGAGGGTCTTCTATCCATGGACCAGGTGATCAGGATTTCTTCTCACCTTGAATGACGGACCAACTGAAATGACCAATGTTTATTGTCCCCAATCGTCGGCTTGTGGGTCGATAACAAATTTCACAAAAGAAACGGATCCGGAAGCATCCACGGGGCTTCCCCCAATGAGGAAACAACCTGAGCTCTCTGTTAAAGTTAGAAAGAGAGAATTAGGCAGAAGATTGACGCCCAAGTACAGAGAAATTGATTGAGTAAAAGAGTCTGTAGAATGAGAAAGAAGTTAACGGAGAAAGAGAACGTGAAAAGGAAGAGCAGAGAGAGAGAATATCAAAACATAAATGAAAAATGGAGAGAGCGAGTAGGAGAAAAAGGAAAGAAAGTATGCTAAAACAAGAAAGCAAAGACATGTATAGTAAAAAACTGCAGCAGTAGTAGAGAGAACATGTGCAAGGTCAAAAAAACAGGCCTAAGTTGATCATGGATAAAATAAATGGGAGGGAGCACACATCCAATACGGAGAAAATAGAAAGACAAAAAAGAAAAAATAGAAGTGAGGTGAGAAAAGTAGAAAACAATATATATTTTAGGAGAATGAGATATAGAAGGTGATGAGAGATGAATACATCAGTCACAGGATGAGATGGAGTAATTCTCAATCTTACCCAATTTCGCAACAACCCCTTACTGGAACAGATCTCTGGGCACTTGAGTTGAAAGAGATTGCTCCATGACTATTTTGGAATAAACTTACATCAAGGGGCAGTTTGGATTTATCACAAAGCCTGATGTTTCCAAAGGTAGAAATACTCTACCACAGCTGACATAATTTCCATGTTCCCATGACCAGTGATTATTTTAGTACCTTACTCTCTTACCTTACAGAGTTAGGTAGGGAGTTCACCTAGGTGTTTGCATATTTTGCAGTATATTAGTCTACTATTAATCCAATTCAAAATTATTTAAAATATACACAAAATAGAAGAAGCAGATTGATAATTCAAAACAGAAGATAGCAACAGAGCTTGCATCATGCATTAAGGAAAAAACACAGTACAGCTAGCGAACAGTATAGTATGATGTGTTCCTCACTTATATATGTAGGTTTAGGTAAGAAACTTCTCACCATTGAAATTGAATTTACATTGACTGTGTTTAATTCCCCATCAGTTGTGTGCTTTAGTTTTTAATCCATCTGTCCTCAATTCTTAATGTCGTCACATTTTTATTAAGATTTTATTTTTTTCTACCCTGTACTTTTGCACATTCTTTTCTCATGTAAATCACAAACTACATGCATGCTCCATTACTTGTTTTTAGTGCCCTAACTTTCTCGTAGGAGTGTAGGAAACTGTATTAGAGACAAATCTACTTTCACAGCCGATATATTTGAGACGCTTCTCCAAACAAGTAGCAGAGATTTGTAGTTGTTATGGATCCTGGCTGTGGGTGGTGGGCACCAAAGGCCTTAGGAGATTGGGTGAGCGGGGACCAGTCGAACAAGAGGTAGAGTATGGACATATTAAACTGAACCTTGAAGCTCTGAGAAAGAGAAGCCACAAAGGTGATGTGAGTTGTGACAACAGGATGTGGGAGCACACCGCTGACCTCTCAGGCAAGGTTGGCCCCGGCATTCTGGGAACTGCAGTCTCTTGTAGCTCACTCCGATATTTTTGAGCATTTCGCCAAGGTTGGCACAGATAGTGCTGATCTCTAGACACGTGTTTCTGGTTTATTTGCCGTCATCAGTAGAGAATACAGTCTTGTATTTTGGGGTTTGCTGAGTAGGCTGCCAAACATTATATCAGGTCCGGTATCTCTCACTGGCGCGCAGATGCTTCATCTACGAGCTCGTCAGCTCAATGACTCACTTGAGTACTTTATATAGATAACAGGATGTGGGAGCACACCGCTGACCTCTCAGGCAAGGTTCGCCCCGGCATTCTGGGAACTGCAGTCTCTTGTAGCTCCCTCCGATATTTTCGAGTTTTTCACCCAGGTTGGTCCAGATAGTGCTGATCTCTAGACATGTGTTTCTGGTTTATTAACCGTCATCAGTAGAGAATACAGTCTTGTATTTTGGGGTTTGCTGTACAGCTAGCGAACAGTATAGTATGATGTGTTCCTCACTTATATATGTAGGTTTAGGTAAGAAACTGATTACCATTGAAATTGAATTTACATTGACTGTGTTTAATTCCCCATCAGATGTGTGCTTTAGTTTTTAGCCATCTGTCCCCAATTCTTAATGTCGTCACATTTTTATTAAGATTTTATTTTTTTCTACCCTGTACTTTTGCACATTCTTTTCTCATGTAAATCACAAACTACTTGCCTGCTATATTACTTGTTTTTAGTGCCCTAACTTTCTCATAGGAGTGTAGGACACTGTATTAGAGAAAAATCTACTTTCACAGCCTATACATTAGAGACGCTTCTTCAAACAAGTAGCAGAGATTTGTAGTTGTTATGGATCCCGGCTGTGGGTGGTGGGCACCAAAGACCTTAGGGGATTGGGTGAGCGGGGACCAGTCGAACAAGAGGTAGAGTAAGGAGGATTTATGGACATATGAAACTGGACCTTGAAACTGTGAGGAAGAGAAGCCACAAAGGTGCTGTGTGTTGTGGGTCAGTTCTAACACAGTTACACAATATGTCACCAAGAACTAAACACTAATCATGGTAGGAAATCCAAGCTCAAGCTTGACACAAACAGCAAGACTTTCCTTGGAGAATACATAGGAGAATCAGCATTTGTGTAGATTGGGTTTAATCTATGTTCTCTTGCCTAGTCCTAACATAGGGGCCGATTATGATCGCGGTTTTCCTGCATCTTCCGGGCCGGCGGAAGCCACCGCTGGCCCGGAGGATGCGGGAAAACCGCTGCGGAGCCTCCAAAGACCCACCGCCAAATTAGGATGGCTGGTGGGTCTTGAATTCCGTCCACAGCTTTTCCGCTGCGGTCGCCTTCCGACCGCAGCGGAAAAGCACTAACATGGCTGGCGGTGTATATCAGCCACCGCCAGGAATATTAGGATGGAGGCAATCACATGCTTTTCCGCGGCGGGTTTTCCGCCGTGGAAAAGTATACATATCTTCACTGCGAGGGTGGGGGGTGCACATGGGGGGTACCTATGGTATCCCTGTGCATTTGTATGCAGAAAGCGGCAGGCACCGCGCGGTGCCTGCCACTTTCTACATACAAATGCAATGCGTGCATTTTTAACGTTGCTGCGGGTGCAGCTTGAAGCAGCACCGGCCGCAATGTTAAAAATAGAGGATGTGACCGCCAGGGTGGCGGTCACATCCTAATTGCACAGGAGGGAACGCCGCAGCCCATGCGGACGTTCCCTCATCCTCGGTGATCGCGGACGGAATCAAGTCCGTCCGCGATCATAATCGGCCCCTATGTGTCATTTTAATTGTAAAGTTCATACCACAACATTTTCAACTTATGTTCTAAACTTTTCTTGCAATGCATTTTCCAATTTAGTTTTGCCTCAGACACTCACTCAAAAACCACAGTTGATGCACAGAATGCAGAACAATGTCATACATTCACCCGTGTACAGAGATCTGGGCCTAAATCCATCGGTTTTTTGCACTCCACACCACCCCAGTTCAGACATGGCCATTGGCAAATCAGTCTGACCCTGTGCCTCATGGGAATAGTCCAGCCCGAACTGACAAGCCATGCCTTCCCTGGACCGGAAACAAGCTTCTGAGGACCGGTTTCTGGCATTCCAGCCGTCTTCACCCGGCTTGCTTGAATCCAGTTGTGTGGAGAGCATGGGACTCACGTCTGAGCATACCCATCCCACTCGGGGTGACAAATGCAAAAACCACAGTTGATGGACAGAATGCAGAACAATGTCATACATTCACCCCAGTACAGCGATCTGGGCCTAAATCAATCATTTTTTTGCACTCCACATCAGCCCTGATCAGACATGGCCATATGCAAATCAGTCTGACCCTGTGCCTCATGGGAACAGTCCAGCCCGAACTGCCAAGCCATGCCTTCCCTGGACCGGAAACAAGCTTCCGAGGACCGGTTTCTGGCATTCCAGGCGTCTTCAGCCCGGCTTGCTTGAATCCATTGATGTGGAGAGCATGGGACTCACGTCTGAGCATACCCATCCCACTCGGGGTGACAAATGCAAAAACCACAGTTGATGGACAGAATGCAGAACAATGTCATACATTCACCCCAGTACAGAGATCTGGGCCTAAATCCATCGTTTTTTGCATTCCACACCACCCCAGTTCAGACATGGCCATATGCAAATCAGTCTGACCCTGTGCCTCATGGGAACAGTCCAGCCCGAACTGCCAAGCCATGCCTTCCCTGGACCGGAAACAAGCTTCCGAGGACCGGTTTCTGGCATTCAAGCCATCTTAAGCCCGGCTTGCTTGAATCCAGTGGTGTGGAGAACATGGGACTCACGTCTGAGCATACCCATCCCAGTCGGGGTGACAAATGCAAAAACCACAGTTGATGGGCAGAATGCAGAACAATGTCATACATTCACCCCAGTACAGAGATCTGGGCCTAAATTCATCGTTTTTTGCATTCCACACCACCCTAGTTCAGACATGGCCATATGCAAATCAGTCTGACCCTGTGCCTCATGGGAACAGTCCAGCCCGAACTGCCAAGCCATGCCTTCCCTGGACCGGAAACAAGCTTCCGAGGACCGGTTTCTGGCTTTACAGCTGTCTTCAGCCCAGCTTGCTTGAACCCAGTGGTGTGGAGAGCATGGGACTCACGTCTGAGCATACCCATCCCACTCGGGGTGACAAATGCAAAAACCACTGTTGATGTACAGAATGCAGAACAATGTCATACATTCACCCCAGTACTGAGATCAGGGCCTAAATCCATCGTTTTTTTGCACTTCACAATACCCTAGTTTAGACGTGGCCATATGCAAATCAGTCTGACCCTGTGCCTCATGGGAACATTCCAGCCCGAACTGCCAAGCCATGCCTTCCCTGGACCGGAAACAAGCTTTCGAGGACTGGTTTCTGGCATTCCAGCCGTCTTCACCCTGGCTTGCTTGAATCCAGTGGTGTGGAGAGCATGGGACTCACGTCTGAGCATACCCATCCCACTCGGGGTGACAAATGCAAAAACCACAGTTGATGGACAGAATGCAGACGGCTGATAGCCAGAAACCGGTCCTAGGATGCTTGATTCCGGTCCAGGAAAGACATGGCTTGGCAGTTCGGGCTGGACTGTTCCCATGAGGCACAGGGTCAAGGCTGATTTGCATATGGCCATGTCTGAACTGGGGTGGTGTGCAAAAAAACGATGGATTTAGGACCAGATCTCTGTACTGGGGTGAATGTATGACATTGTTCTGCATTCTGTCCATCAACTGTTATTTTTGCATCAGACACTCACGCAAGCACTTGTCCCAGAAACCCACTCACATAAATGCAGGTGTGAGGCTTGATGACTGTCTGGCCATAATTCAGAATGTATCTGTTTTAAAGGTAGATTGTGTCTAACAAGAACATTCAATTTATTTGTTAAAGCTTTAATCAGTAAAGGATACTCTGCTTAATCAATACAATATCTTTAACTCCAGCTCTTTGATGCGTTCCCTTGGCTGATGCAGCATCTTCCAGGACCTCATCAGGATATCTTCAGGAGCAATGCCTTTCTGGAGGAATTCATGAAGAAGGAAATACAGAGTCACAAAGAAAACGGAGTGCCTGAGGAGCCCCAGGACGTGATTGATTTCTACCAAACTAAAATATCAAGTGTAAGTGTTCTCTTCTCCCCTGGTGGCTGCTCTTGTCAAGCACCCAGGAGGTGTGTTGTACATAACACAAGCAATGATAAGAAAAATGTCACACAACACAATTCTGTATGACTGATTGATTTCTTATGCAAATGGGTATTTATACTAAAATTAACAGAAGAGTAAAGTGTGTGAGTAAATAATAAAAAAGCTCAGTGTTCACAAAATTTGAATAACCTCAGCTTTTACCTAACAAACCAAATGAGCTTTCAAAAGCCAAGCATTTTTAAGGTCATACATCAACACCTTGTCAGTTCTTTGAAAACCCTTCTTACTCTTCAAAAAGAAGGGGCCCCCATCATCAGCAAACTTAGCACCTCACCTGATTTCTTACAGGAATAAACAGAAAACACAGCCCCAACAAGTCAACTAAACCCTATTGACAGAGATCCTTTCACAGCTTTACAAAGGATGTGAAAGGCAATAAATGTGGCAATTAACAGAAAACAAAATGAATAAATACATCACACTTCACTAATTAAATTGTCCTTTCTTCCTTTACCTCTTTATATATGCTTATAAGTAATTATATTCCACCTATCAGAGGGAGATACTGCTCTTCCCAATCACTCCTCAACCTGGGATTATTGAAACTACCCATCTCTCTCATTTCTGAAGTCTTTATTCAGTTCAATTCCTCTACTTAGAGGAATCAATTAATCCCATTCATAAATACTACAGGCATGAGACCTCATCCACATCCATTATGCCCCTATGTCAAAGTTCATAACATAACCTTACCCTAACCCCTTCTGGGTAGAAAACTTTGGGGGGGGGGGGGGGGTGTCCAAGCAAGCAATACCCTGCTGGACTCCCCCGGGTCTCTAGTTTTGAGAAATGTGTGGGGTTGGTAGTTTCCCAAGATGGCCGTCGAGCAGGGGCCAGAAACCTAGGTGACCCCCCCTTGCAAAACTAGGATGTTTTGTGATAGGTCATTTTGATGTCTCCTCAGTAAGTTTTGGGCCCTTGACTGTCAAAGGTACTTGGGCCACCCACACGAGTGAGGTATCACTTTTATCAAGAGACGTAGGGGAACACTGAGTGGTAGGAAATCTTTGTCAGCCCATGATCCCACAAATTTGCCACACAGAAATTTGAGAAAAAAGGGATTTTTTCAGCAACATTTTAAGTTTGCAGGGGTTTCTGGGTAGGAAAATGTTGGGGGGTCCATGCAAGCCATACTTTTCTGGACTCCCTCAGGTGCCTAGTTTTGAGGTAGGAGTGGGTTTGGTAGTTTCCCTAGATGGCCACTGAGCTGGGGGCCAAAAACCCAGGTGTCCCCCCTTGCAAAACCAGGATGTTTTCTCTGGTAGGTTATTTTGATGTCTCCTCAATACATTTTGGGCCATTCCTTGTTGCAGGTACTTGGGCCACCCACCCGAATGAGGTACCATTTTTATAGGGAGACCTAGGGGAATGTTTGAGGAGGATTCTGGGTAGAAAAATGTTAGGGGGTCCAAGCAAGCCATACCTTGCTGGACTCCCCTGGGTGTCTAGTTTTGAGAAATGTGTGGGTTTGGTAGTTTCCCTAGATGGCTGCCAAGCCCGGGCCAAAAACCCAGGTGACCCCCTCCCTTGCAAAACCAGGATATTTTCTTATAGGTCATTTTGATGTCTCTCCAATAAATTTTGGGCCCTTGCCTCTTGTAGGTACTTGGGCCACCCACACGAGTGAGGTACCGTTTTTATCCAGTGACCTAAGGGAATGGTGGATGGTAGGAAAATTGTGTCAGCCAGTGATCCCACAACTTTCCGACACAGTAATTTGAGAAAAAGTGATTTTGTTAGCTAGATTTGAAGTTTGCAGGGGATTCTGGGTAGGAAAACGTTGGGGGTCCATGCAAGCCATACCTCGCTGGACTCCCCCAGGTGTTTTGTTTTCAGAAATGTGTTGGTTTAGTAGTTTCCCCAGATGGCTCCTGAGTCCAGGGCCCAAAACTCAGGGGTCCCCCTTGCAAAACCAGGTTATTTTGTGATAGGTGATTTTGATGTCTCCTCGATACATTTTGGGCCCTTGCCTGTAGCGGGTACTTGGGCCAGCCACACGAGTGAGGTACCGTTTTTATCAAGAGACCTGGGGGTATTGCTGTATAGTAGAAGAAATTTGTTTTTTTCTGATACCAGATTATATGAAACAGTAATGGACAACAAATGTGTGGATATAGTCACATTTTGAGGTTTGCATGGCACTGTGAATAAAAAAAAACTTGTTGGAATCCATGAGAGGCACACCACCCAGCACTCCCCATGTTTTTGGTTTACAGAAATATCTAAAGTTGGTAAATTTTTCCTAGAGACAGACTACACCTTAGCACAGAAAGACAGATAAGACAAATATGACTGCCTATTCATCTGTTCCTCAAGTACACACACATACTGGTTGGATTTGTCACGAGGGTGAGTGAAAGGTTCAAAATGTAAGTTTTATTAACAGGAGATTACACAAAAAAGAAACGCACTGTTAATAATTAAAAGATACCAACCTCTTTACAGGCCATTCACACACCTTTCATACTCGACACACACTTTCTCACCACCAGCTGAGGCCCTAGCACATTACAACACTCACATCAACAGACATTGTGGAGACAATCTACACCCTGTCATAGAGAGACACAAAAGAGAAATATTACTTTAAAACAAACGATTCCTTAAGTACACAGACATACTGGTTGGATTTGGCACAAGGGTGAGTGAAGGTTTAGATTGTAAAATTCTATTAACAAGAGATTTCACAAAAAGGAAATGCACCCATCACTCACAGCTGGTGAGCTGTAAAACCACAGCAAGGCACCAACCTCTTTACAGCCCAGTCACACACCTTTCATACATGATGCACAAGACCATTCACACAGCCAGCCTCGGGCCCAGAAGATTACATCATTCCATCAACAGACAATGCCATTCAGGGGCTCATCACTTTCATATGCACACATTGACTGACACAGCAATCACACTGGCTGGTGGTTGACAAAGTGTGCAGTGGTATTTCTTTAGCAGAGTATGTAATGACCAGCAGTAAGTCACTACTCACACACCGCCAGCCAAGCACAAGCCCACGCACACTGCCAGCCAAGCGCCAGCCCACGTACACCGCCTGCCCAGTGCCAGCCTATGCATACCACTAGCCAAGCATCAGCCCATGCACACTGCCAGCCAAGCGCCAGCACACAAACACCGCCAGCCAATCGGCAGTCCACGCACACCACCAGCCAAACACCAGTCAAGCACCAGTTCTCGCACACTGCCAGCTAATGCGGCAGTCCATGTACACCGGCAGCCAAGCACCACTCCACGCACACCACCAGCCAAGGGCCAGACCCCGCACACTGTCAAATTATTTTTTAACCATAAAGAAAACACAAACCAATTGGAATTTGATACAAAACTGTAACTACAAACACAACAGTGGTAACTAAAGACATAATTCTAATGCCAAACATGAAACTGAACAACAAATAAAAACCATACAGACCAGGCAGTGGGAGGAATTAAATCGGGAAAGTGGTGATCTTTCAATCTAGCCACATCCTCCACCACTCCAATTCTAGGAACACTTGCCTGTTCCACTATAACAAGACTGCCTTTGACAAACTCCTGAAACTGAACAAAAGTCATCTTTGACACTGGAGATCACTCCTTGAACACAACAAAAGCATTAAAAGTTGCAAAATTGAAAAGATGGATGACCAACTTCTTATACCAAATATAAGCCTTACGAATAGCAGTGTAAGGTTCCAACCTTGATCTACTCTATCAACACTGCCCATGTGCTCATTGTAGTATACAATGCACACAGGTATGTGCACTTCGTCAACCTGACCCCAAACAGCCACAGTGGAAGTACTTTCATGATGGATGGTAGTCAGCATGTACACATCCCTTCTGTTGACAAATTTCACAGCTAGCAGTTCATCACTACACAAGGCACTGCAATCTCCCCTCTGAAGCTTTTTGCAAACAAGCTGTTTTGGGTAACCTTTGGGGTCAGAGCAGAATGTGCTACAAGCAAGAGTGTCCACTTTGAACATTTCCTTAAACAATTGCACAGCAGTGTAGAAGTTATCTATGTACACATTGTGACCTTTGTTAAAAAGTCCTCTAGCAAGTTCCCACACAATTTTCTCTGAAACTCCTAAAGTGGATGGACAACCAGGGAGGACAACAGTGGAATCCCTACCAGTGTAAATCCGGAAATTAAAGACATATCCTGTCTTAATATCAGACAACATATACATCCTAATTCAATAATGTGCCCTCATGCTAGGAAAGTACTGTATAAAAACCAAACGACCCTTGAACAGGGCCAAAGACTCATCAATAGCTATTTCATTCCCTGGGGTATATAGCTCTGAAAATCAATCTACAAAGTGATCAAGAATAGGCTGCATCTTAAAAAGATGGTTACAGTCAGGGTGATCTCATTGCAACAACGAAGCATTATCAACAAAATGCAGCACCCAAAGCACAATTAAATACCAATCACGACTCATAATTACAAGAAATATTGCTGGTGCCATCAATGGACTAATAGACCAATATGAAGCCGTGGACGGCTTCCTTATCAAACCCCTCAAAAAAGTAAAACCCCAAAATTTCTTCATCTCTTCCAGATTTGTGGGAGTCCATTGGGTAGCTCTAGAGTGGGGCCTAAGTCTGTCATTGTTGTCCCTCAAATGCTATTCAGATTACAAATTAGTCTGCTTAACAATCTCGGCCAAAAAAACATCATCCATAAACAACTGAAAAAATGTATAGGCAAAGAATTTTCACAATTCACTCTACACCCTGCATCACCACTTAAGGCAGGCAACTCAGTTGCTCCGTGTTTGGATCAACTCAGATTCCAGAACTTCCAATGGGAAACCCAGCAGCCACAGGCTGTAACCCAGATGCCTCTTACTGCACCATTGACACATTAGTGTCCTCCTCTGAAACAGACACTTCTTCTGCACTGAGAGTATCCTTATCCACACTGAGATTAGCTTCATCATCAGATGATTCCTCGTGGGCAGAAAACTCACTGCCAGAATCTTGCACTTCGTCCTCTCCCTCAGACACACTGTCAGACTCATAATCATGGTCAGAGGAAATTTCAAAAAGCATACCAACCACCTGCTGATCAGTAATTCTGTGGCTAGCCATAATCCTTACTAACAAATGTAATTTGTCAAACAAGTCAACAACAACAAACACTTTGTAGAATAACTAATAAACAAAATGTGGCTTTATCACAAATACCTATATACTCTAAAACTATACTACTCACTTGTCAGAAGCAGATAGACTCACCACCACCTACTCTGTACAGACACAGGAGGGACCAATAATATCCCACTAAAAAGAAAATGACACATAATACAACGCATAAGAAATCACAAAGAGTTTCACACTCAAAACACAAACTAAATATGCTGCTGTTATGACACCACTTACAAAAAAAAATCACTCATGCATGACAATAATATTCATTTGGAGTAAACACAACGAAGAAAATTCGTACCAAATAAATGCTATTACCCGAAACTGTAGATCAATTACTGCTGTAACTGCAAACAAGAACAAAAAGCTTTGCAATAGAATAAAAAGGAGAAATAAAACATTAAAATAACATATGCAAATAATGAACCAGTCCACACACATTCTACCAACCAAGCTGGGGGGTAGGTGGGCCTAAATACGCAAGAACAATCCGCCCTCAAGGGGGACAGAAACAGCCAAAATATTCCATCTCATAAAGGGAAGAGCCCTTGCCCAAGGGGCCACTCCCTACAAACATTTATATAAAAGAATAAATCCCTGGTGGCCTAGTGGGCATTCTAAAATATTATTGTGCCGATCTGCCACCCAAGGGCACAGAAACGGACACACAAAATGCCCCTCAAAAGGGAGCTACCCTTGCCCAAGGGGCCTAACGGGCCATCTGACATCATTTTGGGCTGATCTGCCCCCCCCCATGGGGGCAGAAGTGGCCAAACAAAATGTCTTCCAGCGGGAAGTGACCCTTGCCCAAAGGGCCGATCCCCACATGCATTCGTACCATAAAAAAAAGAACAAAAACAAAAAAAATCCCTGGTGACCATCTAAAATTAATTTGGGCTGATCTGCCCCCAGAAACAACCAAACAAAATGTCCCTCAAAGGGGAGCCACCTTTGCTCAAGGGGCCACTGACCTCATGCATTAGTAATAAAAAAAGAATCCCTTATGGCCTAGTGGGCCATCTTAAATTTATTTGGGCCGATGTGCCCCCACACCGGGGGCTGAAATGGCCAAACAAAATGTCCCCAAAAGGGAATTGACCCTTGCCTAAGGGTCCGCTCCCTGCATGTTTTAGTAATATAAAAAAAATAACTAACACAAAATTAATAAAATTTAGGGGGGGCAGAAACGGCCAAAAAAAATGTCCCCCAAACGGGCTACTCCCCACATGCATTGCAAATTTAAAAAAAAATAGGCTAAAATAAAAATAATCCATGGTGTCTAGCGTGCATTCCTGCTGCACAATCGTGCAGTCTTGCAGCAGGACTGCTCAAAGAAACTTTGGAGGAAAGGAAAACCTTTTCCTTTCCCCTGATGCCTCTTTCATAAAAGAATTTCCCCTCCCCAATGAGAAACTCACTTCCTCTGTCCTGGACACGGTGGAAGAAAATGGCTTTCACTGCGTCCAGTTTCATCTAATGATGCACGCTGATGTCATTAGATGGCTTGAAGGAGGAGGCCCGGAGGAAGGGCTTCCGCTGTCCTCCTGGTAGGGGCAGCATGAAGGGTGGCCCACGGGGGAGCTCCAATGCTTCCTCCATGGGTTGGTGCTAGGACGGCCAGGAGCCATCCTGAGCACGTGCCCACCGTGTCTCAGGATGGCTCCCAGTCGTCCTAAGCACGAAAAGGGCTAAACTAGCTCACCCAATGTAATTTATACTTATGATAAAATGAAATCTGCATTAATTAATTCTACAGTTGACCGTACTAAATTTCCATCAATTCCATTTTGTGACCAAGATTAGACTACTTTACATCATCAATCAGTTCCCAGAGTTACAATGTCTTCACAATAGGCTGTTTTAATAACTCTTATTTGTTGCGTTTGCATAATAAACTTCTATTTAGGGCTCTCCTGAGGTCACCTCTACATTTGATGAGCATAACATGGTCCGCCTGGCAGCTGATTTGTTTCTAGCTGGGACAGAGACCACCACCACCACCTTACGCTGGACTCTCCTGTACATGGTGAAACACCCAGAAATCCAAGGTGAGGGGTTGGATGGGTACAACTGAAAGTATGTTGCGGCCCATATGGTTTGAACTCAGAAATCTAAGGAATGGGCTTGTTCAGTAGATTAGCAAATGTTTTCATATAATTGTTTTGGGAGGCATGATATTCCACTAAGAGATGGATGTTTATTTACAGTTGAGACACAATTTATGTGGGCTGTCAAACCCACTCAAAACGAAGCACTGTTTGCAGAATGTACTTTTTTAGGCATACAGTCTATGGCATCAATTCACCAAAATACCATGGGTTGCAGAAATTAGATCACACAACCTTTATACATCTGCTATTTTTATCCCAATTTGTAACATCTCATTACTTTTGACCATGTCAACATGCAACATGAAGAAATATAAAGGGATCTTTGACACTGGTGAAATTCTAAAAATATCAAAACGAGCATTAAACATAGTAAAAAAAAAACTGTGAGATTAATATAACCACAAAAAGTTTAAAATAATAAAAATGTTTAAAAGGTTGGAAAACTATATTTTAATTAATACAACATATAGTAACCAGGGTGCAGCCACTATTTATCAGATCATTCCACATCAGCCTAACAAACCAATAGCTGATGCTTCATAAATTACTACAGAGACTTTTCTCTTTTTTGCTGACTAGTTTATACACTACCAAATGTCACTATGAACTGATGCACAAACCAATTTAAGAAAACTGGTGTTGTTTTGTGCTAGTTGTGGTAGCTCTTCTATGTATGGAAAAAACATTAATCACTGTGTGATTTAGTATTGATAGAACTAAATGTGCTTGAATAACTCTCTTTATGCATTACTTCCAGCTCAGTTTGGATTCAATTGAGATCAATCTTTCAACAGTCAATGTAATCAATGGAAATTATTCCTTCAGGAGTTTCTGTTTCTATTCCAACTATATGTCAGGTACAGTGCTCCTTTAGGTCAGCTGCACAATGACACATTTCATACGTTTAAATTTCAGGCCTGATTCACAAACGTCACTTTGTGGCAAGTTATGTAGTACTAAAGTAGTACTACAAAACATACAACAAAGTGCTATTCACAAACTGCACTTTTGAAGTAACGTACACCGTTGTAGTAACATACACGTGCAACTTACTCTTTTGTAATAACATGTATGTGTAACTTACACTTTGGTAGTAACATATACTTGTAACATAAACTTTTGTAGTAACTTACAATTTTGTAATAAATCCAGCACTACACATGACCAACCACTCGTACAATAACACCCCCCTATTCTAAATAATGGAGTTAAGGGCTTAAAATTAAAGCCCATAGGAAATAATTTTAAATAAAATTAGACTATATAAAATAGTTAAAAATAGAAATGAATGTACAAATAGTACACATATATTTATTTGTTATTGTTAAAAAAGATGTAGAACTAGTACATATTATTATTTAATTATAAAATATTTATTAACCTGTTTTTCATTACACATAATCTAACAATTCATTTTATTCAAACTCATTAAGTTAGTTTTAATAATTCTATGGATCACTTACAATAATTATTCATGGAAATTACAGTTTTTCATTAGGAAGGAATTCATTTTTTAATTTAAATGTCAGAAACATTTTTAAATTAAATTAAATGTATTGCCTTTAATTAAGGTTTTAGGTCAAAATTAATTTAATCTTCTTCGATAACTTTATTTCGGTCACAGTGGGCCATAAAAGTACATGATAAAATACATAGAGCAGTACATTTCAATAATAAATAACATAAAGCATATCACTGACAAGCACAGTCATATATATATACACACCAGGTATATAATTCTCCTGATTTTGTGACATTGTTTTAATTTTACTTTGCTGCACTTCTCCCCTGTTTTTAGCAGGGTCTTGCCCCCTCCCTCATTCCGCATATAATTGGCTCCCTCACCGCCGTTTTGGCGGGCCTGGATCCCGGGGGTGGTTCACTGTGGGCGCCATTTTGGGTAGGGCTGTGAATGTAGCTTCGGGCGCCATCTTGGAGCGTCCTCGCGCTCGCGCTAGGATTGGTGAGCCTACTTAAAGCTCCCCTCTCCCGCGCAGCGGGACGCGCAGGTGAGGACGCCGTCGCTTAGCCGGAGTCGTGCCAGAGTCCTGCCCGTCTGCGCTCGTCCGCGTCGAGGCAGCGCGAGGCGGGGCAGGCTCTGTTTTTCATCACAGTGTTGCTTCGCCGTTCCTGGCAGGTATGTTGTCTTACACACGGTCAGAGCTGCTGGCCATAGGGCAAATGTCCAAAGGATGTGTTTGTAAGCCTGTGGACCCATTAGTTGGTCCTTATAGCTGTGCCTGTAAAGGCTGGTCACTTAAGAGCCCTACTAAAATCCGTTCCTTGGAATATGCTATTCCAGTCACATGTGCGTGTGTTGCATCTCGAGATCTTCGTATTTGGTGCCTAAACGTTAGATCACTAGTAAAGCACCACTTGTCTATTTATGATTTGATAGAGAAAGAGGATCCCGATGTCTTTCTAATGACAGAAACCTGGCTTCAGGACTCTGATTCTGCCATATTGAATCTTGCATTCCCCCAGAACTATACCGTCTTCACTTCCAATAGGACCACAAGAGGTGGTGGCATCGCTATGGCAGTCAAATCCTGCTTTCCGGCTGAATGGAAGCCCTCGGGACTACCCGCATGCGAAAGTGCTATTTTCAAAGTCGCTTTTTCCCATCAATTCACTTTCAGTGGTTTGCTCATCTACCGTCCCCCCGGCAATGATTCTGTCTTCAGGTCCGCACTGGCCGATATGGTCAGTCCTACAGCGCTCGGTTGTGCCAATTTTAACATCTTGGGGGACCTCAATATCCATTTCGATAATGGGTCATCCACTACCGTGAGCACTCTGCTGGCGGATCTTGAAGCTCTTCAACTCGCTCAGCTCGTCACCCTTCCAACCCACTCAGGGGGCCATATTCTTGACCCCTTTTTTTCCACACTTGACGGGGTGAGGTTGTCAGATCCGAGGCTGATGGGGTGGACTGATCATCTGCTAGTAGAAGCCTTCTGTCCGGTCCACGATAAGCCTTTTATATCTATGGACAGGCCTATCCTAAAAAGGCTTTGGCACAAGCTTACGCTTGAAGAGTTCTACAGTATACTGGAACAGAAACCTCTGAGCACTTTTATTAATGTGGAACAAGGTTACCAACAGTTCTGCGCTTGGATCACCGATGCCCTGGATTCTCTTATACCTCTGCGGTGGTCGAAAGGCCGGACAAAAACACCCAGTCCTTGGTATAATGAGTCTCTCGCAGAACTGAAAAAATCTTGCCGAAAAACAGAGAGGGAATGGAGAAGATCCTATGACCCTGCTCTGAAAACTCTGTATTTTACTGAGCTGAAGCTCTACCATAGAGCTATTTGCAGAACACGAGCCGCATTTTACGCTCACGAATTTGCTACCAGCCCCAATCCATCAAAACTGATCTTCAAGGTACTGAAGGACCTTATGAAAAACAGATCCACCTCAGAGGTGATTTGCACAGACTCCCACTGTGATAAATTGGCCTCCTTTTTTGTGGAGAAAGTGAAAAAAATCTACCAAGGGTTTGACACACTCCACCAGGATCGAGAGGTTAATGTCCCCGATACGATGGGATATGAGACCCTGGCTATGTTACCTGAACTGTCTATTGAGACCTTTGACAGGCTCAGCCTCAGGGTCAAGTCATGTTCTCCTGCGGACCCGTTAAAGCCAGCCTTTATCAACACACTTTCCCTGCTGTGCCGTGACCCCATATTGAATCTTATCAATATGTCATTGTCCAATGGAACGGTACCCACGGCATGGAAACAGGCAGTGGTCACTCCTACACTAAAAAAAGCCAACTCTGACCCCCGGTTGCCAGAAAATTATCGACCTATATCCCTGTTGCCTTGGATTGCCAAAGTAACAGAAGCCCACGTCAACTCTGTTCTGTCTGAGCATCTGGCTCGCAACCAGATCTTGGATCCCAGTCAGAACGGCTTCCGGTCGGGACACAGTACCGAGACGGCATTACTCTACATCACGGAACATCTTCGCCAGGTACTGGACTCAGGTCATACTGCAGCGCTTTTACTATTAGATCTAAGCGCTGCCTTCGATACTGTGTCCCACCATATACTGATCCAACGCTTACAGGAGGCGGGAGTGACGGATGTCGCTCTCCAGTGGTTTCGGTCTTTTCTAGCGGATCGATCCTTTAAAGTGGCTATACCACCTGGCCAATCCGCCACCTATCCCCTGGAGCTGGGGGTACCACAGGGATCCTCGTTGAGCCCTACAATGTTCAACCTCTATGTGAAACCGTTGGCTGGTGTCGTCAAACAGTGGGGTCTTACGATGGCCTCATATGCGGGCGACACACAGCTAGCGGTGACACTTAGTGGAGACCCTGAGGTGGAGGCCCCCAGATTCCGTGCGGGTCTCGTGGCAGTAGCAAGCTGGCTTCGCACCAACTGCCTTCAGTTGAATGCCACCAAAACGGAGGTGTTGGTACTAGGGAAGCACGCTGAGCTATGGGGTAACCAGTGGTGGCCATCAGAGTTGGGTGTCACTCCTATTCCAGATGCTGGAGTGAGAAATTTAGGAATCTGGTTGGACTCTGCGCTCACCTTCAGAGACCACACCAAGAAGGTGGCTTCCACGTGCTATGGTATTCTGCGGGGAACAAGGCCGGTTTTAAAGTACTTTGATCCCCCTACCAGACAGCTTGTGGTCCAGGCCTCAATACTATCTTGGCTGGACTACGGCAGCTCGCTGTTGTTAGGGGTGAATCAAGCGGAGGCCTCTAGGCTCCAAAGGGTACAAAACGCCGCGGCACGGGCCATTGTGGGCCTCCCCAGACATTGCTCAGTGTCTGGTACCATCACGGCCTTACATTGGCTCCCGGTCAGACAGCGAATCAAGTTCAAAGCGCTGTGTCTGGCCTTTAAAATTTTGAAATCTTCTTCGCCGCCGGCACTTGCCAACCTACTCACGCCCTATATTCCTTCGAGATCCTTGAGATCGGAGGGGCTTCACCTGGCTGTTTGTCCACGCTTTAAACTGAGCAGAATGGGTGGCCGCTCCTTTAGGGTGCTTGCGGTAGGTTTATGGAATTCGCTCCCGGTACACATCCGAGCTCTTGAAGACTTGCTCGCCTTCAGGCAGGCGATTAAAACGTTCCTGTTTCCCGTGTCTGGTTAATCTCCTTTCTTTTATTGTGTGTTATGTTATAGTGTCTGTCAAAGAGCCAGGACGCCCCTTTGCTGGGGCAGCTGTGCGCTATAAAAATATAAATAACATAACATAACATAACATAACACCTATTTACACTTGTAAAACCATCACTTTTAAAAATCTGATTAAACCGTTCTCAATAGTTATCGGAAGTGTACATTTGATTTCATAAAATATATGAGTCACCATTTTTTTCATTAAAAGATTTCTGCGTTTTAGACACATTCCGTTTAAAAAACAGGAGACGGCAAAAACGATAGGAGGGTGTGTATCGTATTTTAGGACTCTAAAAGCATTGCCACATTCTCTAAAACCCAGGTTCCTGCAGATTGGTTTCACCCAACAATTGCGCACCGACTAGTATTCAGGACAGAAATAGAAGACATGAATTTCGTTTTCAAGATGGTGTTTGCACGTGTTTTTATTCAAGTCCCATTTACTAGTAAATGACCTGAGCGGCAGACTACCCATTCTAAATTGCATGTACAACTTCCTTGCCGATGCCGGATAAATCCGGTCAAGGAAGTCCTCCTTTTTATACTCCTCTTTTATTTGAAGGAACTGCGAAGTCAGTCTATCAGCTGAGGAGCTAACATGAAGAACCAGTAAATTATGCTGCCTATACTGGTATACCAGATCCGCCCTGGATAATACCGGGTACGATACATCAGGTGATCCCCAAAGCTCTGGTAGGCCAATCCTGCCACAAAGTTCCTTAATGTGAGTCAGCCACGGGTTTTTCTTAGTTCTAATTGCAACCCACACCTCCCTGAACTCATTTCGATAGGAAGCCAATTCAGGGACAGACCAAAGTCTTTTCCAGTAAGTGAGTGGCCTTAGTGACACCTCGTCCTCCATAGGGAGTAGCCCTGGGTCCAGCTTGAGAGGCACTAACGGGGTGCTAACTGGTAATCCTAACAAAATCCTCATAAATGAGTGTTCGACCCTGATTAGACTTGTAGGCCTATGGTGCCCCCAAAGTTCTGCCCATATATAGAAGCCGCTCTCACCTGTACTTTGTAAATTTCTACAATAATGCTGCACTATTTTGTTATTTTATTCTACATGAAAGCAAATATGTAGAGTAAATTTCCGTTAAAATGTAACATAAATATATATGTAATATCTATTTTTAATTCGAAAATACTTGTTTACTTTTTCTCTGTACTATAGCATGCAGTGATCTCCACCCTGAATGTGGATGTCAAGGCAGTGACTTTTTTATGTGCGTTAATAATTATGAAAATTGATGTACAGATTTCATTAAAATTCTTTAAATGATTTTTATAAAAGTGTATTGTTTTTCAAATTTGAAATAGGCATTTCAAATATTATATAATTAAAAAATAAATATATACATTCTTTATAACTTATGTTTATTATTGATGTATATATTTCAATTATTTAACTATTCAAAATGAATTGATTCCATTTAATATTATCTCCTATGGGGGCTATCTCAAAAGCACAGATAGTAAATACTGAAAATTAGTAAAGTACTCAATAGTATAAGTTATTTTTTGTGAATCAGGTCCAATATATTTAATATCACAACTCAATACTAGAAAAAGTATGCACTTTTTCAGTGCATTCTTTAGTTATGCTTTGTATTGTCTGACTAACATCAGTGAAATATCCGCCTTATTTCATCACTTAATTGGTAGATCTAGCTGGCAAGGAGAAAGGATCACTTACCACAAGCCCCCCAAACTAATGTATTTAGGTGTAATTCAATAAGTAGATGATGAAGATGTTTCTCTGGAACATGATTGGTTTTATAAAGAAAGAGAAGCATAGATTTCTACATTCGATTGTGAGAACAATGGTTTTTCAAATAATGGACAACAGAAACAGTAAAACACATTGGGCCTCAAATCACACCACTGGCTGGCTAGTGTGAGCAGGCAAAGCACACTTACTACCTCCATGTTGGTTGGAGATTGCTCTATCTCCTCTTCCCTTGGCCCTGCTGGCCGATGGAAGATCGAGGCGATGTTCATTCAAGTGGCTGAATAGTGCGACTATTAGACCACTGTAAAAGGAGTTTTGTGCCAACAGTTAGCCTTACTCCAAGGACATGGTCACCGTTTTATATCTTGATTGTTCTTGATTGAGAAAGGGCCGAGAAGGGAGTGGCCAGGGAGGAGACCGGGCAAAATGGGCCCGATTCACAGAACTAACTTAAGACAAAATCCCAAACTTACTACTTTTGGTATTCACAGAAGTTAGGATTTTGTCTTAAGACAGACTTAAGACAGACTTAAGACAAAATCCTAACTTAAGTCTGTCTTAAGTTTGTCTTAAGACAAACTTAAGACAAAATCCTAACTTCTGTGAATACCAAAAGTAGTAAGTTTAGGATTTTGTCTTAAGTTAATTCTGTGAATCGGGCCCAGAGTGTCTCCTATGAGCTCCTTGTGAAAGCACCTATTACCCCCAACTCATTGAATCCCATCAGTATTGAACCTGGGCACAACCTCATCATGCCTGACTGGAGGCAAGAGCACCCCATAAACAATGCCGGGCTCGGAGGGGAGGCCCTAGCAAGGTGCATCTGCTGGCAAGGCAGCAGCCATCTTTCTGGCGAGCACCAGACCTTAGATGCAACATCCCAGTGATCCATGAGGACAAGTCCTCAACAAAGACAGCCAAAAGGAGATGACGCAAGGGCCCCAGCAGAAGTGGGCCTTTTCTGGAGGCCAGGAGTGAGATTTGGGGCTCCTTTAGGCTCCTTTAGGCGCTCATAAGCAGGCCCAGACAGAGTCCCCATCGATGTGCTAGAGATGGCATCCCGAACTGCTGTGAAGCAAGCTAAACTCGATCTTGAATCAGGGGTGGAAGTAGCCTACAGATGATCCCTAGAGCTGAGAAGAAGTGGGTGGAACCCAATCTGGCAGTGGTCACGTCTCCGTAGTCGGAGGTTCTCACACAGTGCAAAAGCGAGCCTGGACAGGGTCCTTGAGGTGGGGATGATCCTGATGGACCCTATCTATGCAGTAGGTCCACCCTGGGAATCAGCAAAGGCTGAAGGTGGTACCCAGAACAACAAATAGAGCAGGCAGGTCCATATGAGGTAGGTTGCCATAAAGATGACCCCTGGCGGGTGAAGGAGCTGGTGGGCTCTGATGTGGCAGTGCGCCAGTCTGAGCAGTGAACTGCGGCTGCATGAGAATAACAGGGTGGCAAGCGTGCAAGTGAGGCCCAGCCTTAAGGTGGAGCTTTGCTGTGACCTCTGTTAGGGAGACTTAAAAAGGAGCACAACATTCAAGTCACAGAGGCCGCAAGGAGACAACTACAGCATGTCATTGGATGGAGGGGGCTTTCCTATCCAGGCGGGGTGCATCGCGCCAGCAGCTACCACTGGTTGGCTCACTTTAGGGACCCTGGAAGGCACAGTGAATGGACTTGGAGTCCTGGTAGATGGTATTGGCAGGCCTGGAGCGAAATAGAACCCAAAGATCCTGGTGCCAGGGGGTGGGGCTTATCTGAGGTTTTGTCATTGGGTTGCTTCTCTGGGATCGGGGCCCTTGGTGCCCTTGGACTCATCTGTTCCCTTGCGCTGATAGTGTCCAACAGAGACATGCTACAGAAACCTGAGAGGAAATGTGGGGAAGAGCTCCCAGCCGGAACTAAGTCATTCAGGGGGGAAAACCGGGTCCCCAAGCCCGAGCGACCAAAGAAGACATCCAGCTATTAATCTCTGAATTCCAAAAAGACATGAGTTCACTCCACCAGGATTTCACTAGGCTCTTAACTGATCTCTATGTGGAATATACTCTCGCCTAGCACAGGTTGAGTCAACTGTGGCCGACCATACACAGGACCATATGGATCACAGGTCGTGCATAGAAAAGTTGGAACGCTATCAGGCAACTCTACATGACAAGCTTGATGATCTTTAAAATCTCTCCGGAAGGAACAACATTCAGATCAAGGGCGTCACACTTTGCCCACATACTACAACCATCCAATGACCTGAGTTCCTCCATGATTGCACTAACCGGGTGTACTCGGCGTTCCAGCTACAAAAGAATCTCTTCCTGAACACTGTCACTAGAGTTCATTTTTTCCACATAAAATGGAAGATCTTACAGACTGCACGGCAACAGGAGCCAATACTGTTCCAAGGAGACAACATTTAACTTCTTCAAGATATCTTTGCCCACAAGTTAGCCTGACAGAGAGAGTTCTGATAAATCACAAAACACCTGTAAAATCACAAAATACAGTACAGTCAGGGATTCCCCTTTCATCGCCACTTTAGCTTGAGAGACAAGAGAATTGCAGTTCAGACAATCAGCATGCGCCCCCCGTCTGGATGAGGATCCCCCTAGGGATCCAGGACCTTCATGCAAGTGGACCAAAGAGGTTTTTTGCCTTTCCAGTCGACTCGCTCGATAAGAAAGCCCACAATCAATGGCATCAAGGAAAGAGGGAACAAAGATTGGCGTCTGCAGACACTCCACCTTGAACTTTTCCAGAGACACATCAGGCCATACCAGGGTGCCATGGAAGGAGCCAAAATAAAAGTCCTTCACTTCCTGCTAGACATTGATTCCTCGACTCCTGAGGCTGACTGGGGGTGGGGAGGTCACTCCCGTGATCCTTGCAGTCTGCCCCAACTTTTCCATATAGTATATGATGTTCCTACTATTCTCTACCCTCTTCTCATCCTGGAAGATATTCTCCTGGATCCAGGCCTGGAGAGAGGTCTGCAGAACACTGCAACTATATTTCTTCAGTTCTAATTATGTTTTTGTTGCAATTTTGTTTATTATTAACTTAAGTCACACACACAAATAGCATAGTCCGAGATGACATGATGGGGACACGTTTCATTAACGTCCACATATTCAAAGATAGTCATACAATTTGACATGAAAACCCTACACATAGTCTCATTTAAAAGTACAAGGCTTAAACTCCTCAGTAAAGTATAAAGCCCTGAAAACTGACTTATATAGAAGGAGGTGGACATGGCGCTGCTCCAGGAGATTTACCTTCTTAAAATCCACACCAAGCACCTGTACTACTATTGGTGGCCAACACAGTTTTACTCTTCATATACCTGCAAGTCTATAGGCATGGCAATCCACCTCCTTAGTGATCTCTTCCTCAAATTGGAAAGCACATACAGGGACCGAGAAGGGCGACAGATGGGGATACAAGGCATGCTGGGCTGTATTTAGATGACAATAATATCTGTTTATGGACCAAATATGGAGCGAGAAGAGTTCTACTCTGACTTACTCCTGTGGATATCCCACTGTGCAGTGTGTGGCGATCACGGTAGAGCTCCAAGACCCAACCCTATGGGACCGTAGCAAATATATATTACAACACAATTTCACTGAGAACGATAACGGGGAGGTGCCCCGCTTGCAACCCTTTGGGACGTCGCTAAGGCGGTCTTCAGAGGAAAATTAATCTCCCACATGACTGCATTTGAGCGCAGGGTAACATTTCTCAAGCAAGAATTAAAAACTCAGATATCACAGGCTGAGGGACAACATAAGAAAGGGGGCTCGAATAGAACCCTATGCAAGTTTCAATGAGAGCTCAAACAGATACTGATGAAGGAGGCAGCTAAAAAGTTATGTCAATCCAACAGTGGTGCTCATGGAGGTGGTGGAGAAGCTGCAACAGATGATGGCTCTCCTCTCACTAGACACGGAAAAGGTATTTGATTGAGTGATTGGGCATATTGGTCGAGGGTACTAGATAAAGGTAACTTAGTCCCCAAGATGAATACGTTGATACAGGCAAACTTCAATAAAAGCTGTGTAATAGAAAAAGAGAACTACCCTGCCAGGGTATACTTATATGGTCCCAACAGCAAGATCCAAAGGGATAAGGGGTGGTGACATGAATTAACGCATCGGAGCCAATGATATATCAGAACTCATTCAACACAATTGTTTGAGAAATAGAAAAGTTTTTATTTTTTTAAAAATGACAATTTATAAGTGGAGTCCATAAGAAAACTTTCTAAAGCATATATACAGACACAGGAACAACATTTTTTTCTTAGGTCTAAATAAATGTCATCATTAAAAATTCATACCAGGAAAAGAGTTTATGAACGTCCCACACACTCCCACAGTCATTCATTAAGCAGACATACACATCTCAATCTCACTCACTATAGAAATAGTGCAGACATACACCTACAGGTATAGGAAGACCTAGGGGCCTGCAACATAACAATCAATGAGCTGTCTGCAAAGCTCCAAATTAATGCTGCCTTCATGCCTGACATCCCACTACTTAGGGGTATGAGGCAGGGATGTCCTTCATCCCCCGTCATCTTTGCCTTGACCATGGAACCCCTAGTAGCTAGAATCAAGAATAATCCTGCAGTCCATGGTATGATGGTGGACGACAAAGAGAACAAACCGGCCCTTTTCTCCAATGATCTGGAAATTAGCATACCAGCACTATTGGAGGAACTAGATTGCTTTACACAGACATCATACTTCAAAATGAACTACTCCTGGGGGAATGAGGTAGCAGATTCTCAGAGAACCCTTCTAGATCTGATCCATAGAGGTCGATTCACATGGGCCTCATCAGTCATAACACATCTAGGGGTTTAGCTCCCGACCCACACGAGCGCCCTTTATAACAGCAATATTCCACCCTTTCCTACAACTCTCTTCAAGGACCTCTGTAGATGGGACAAGTTAGAGATATCTTAGTTAGGATAGCTCGGTAGCCTCAAAATCAATGTCATGAATCTGGTCCTATATGCCCTTCTGACCCCTCTACTAGCTATCCCGAAATCAACCCAAGAGCAGATCCGGACCAAAATGCTCAATGTTGTATAGGAGGGTATATCCCAGATGGTAGCAAAATCATCTGTATTCTGATCTTCTGCTGTTGGGGGCTTGGGCTTCCCAGGCACAACTGTGTACATGCTAGTGGCTCAGTGCTAGCCTTCTGTTGACTGGAACAATGACCGAAGGGTAAGCCAGGGACACAGGTGGAAAAAATCTTTTCCCTTTTCTCTCTTAGTGGACTTTTGTGGCTGCTGGTCGCTGCTTGGGCAGGCTTTCCCTCCCATGCCATTGATGGCCAACCTCCTGGCCAACTGGCAAACAGTAAAGAGAAAACAAGCATTCCTGCTCTATTCTTACCACACTTGCTAATAACATGGATTTCCCATAGGTGTGTCGGTTCCGGATTCCTTTTCTTGGGACCAAGGCCGGTAACCTTCTCCAAAGGACTTTTACGACGACGACCTTAGGACAAGAGTCACTAAGTATGGGCAATACATATTGGGCCACTCGGGCACTACACTAGGCTGGGAGAGACCATGATTGCAGAGCTGTGTAATATCTAGGGAGGATTGACCAATTGATTCATTATAGACCAATAACATTAGCCGTAAAGGCATATTATGGCTAAACCACTACATCCTAGCTCTCACCGCCACCAAAAATCATGCATATGTGAAAAATGTGGCCACTGACATTTCAAATGAGTCTTGAGGCTCTATATGGCAGAGGGCTTCCAAGTCATCCATTCACTATTGCTACAAGGAGAATGCCTACACACTACTCACATGCTGGTGCCTCATACCAGTGTGATTTCACAGGATATTCAGAGGTGGCCTACCTAGCTGCAAATCCAGGCATTTTCAGGATGCACTCCCTTACCAATGTTTCCTGCCCCATGACCCATTACAGATCCTTCTAGGGAAGCCAGGGGAGGATCGACTTTATCCTACAATGACTCATCAGGGGTGGCTGTTCTCTCAACTTCTTCTGGCTGCATGCGGCCAGAAATGGATAAAACTACAGGCCCCCTTACACCAAGCTGTCTGCTTTCTATTGCATTAGGGGCCGCGGACTACTGATTGACGGAAGCGCTTTCAGAGTGTGCAGAGCGTGCTGACACAGGTGGGCGAGGTTGCAGCTTGTGGGAGGAGTTGGGCGAGCGGTGAGCAGTGGGCGGCGAGCAGCGCGGAGGCTGTGGCTGCCTGAGACCGATACGGTCTGTAACCGGCTAGCACCAAGGTGCTGGCTGCATGTAACCCGTGGCAGGGCTGAGACCGAGGTGCGGGCTGCTGCGAGTTGTGATCCACTGAGGAAGTTGTAAGTAGTGACGCGGTGAGGACGGCGAGGACGGGGCCAAGTAAGTCCCCCAAGTGAGGGGTGAGCGGCGGTGGTGTTTGTTTTGCTTTGCTTTGCCTGATCGCAACTGCTCGGGAGTAAGACGAGCCCCCTGAGCCGCTCCTAAGATCTTAAAATCAAGATCTCATTCCCCCCACGGACGCACTTGTGCTCCCCCTGCTAAACCGTCCCAGCCTGTTCCTGAATCATCCTGAACCACTCTTCTTCCTCCGGCTGGTGTAGGTCCCCAGTAGGGCCGTCCCCAACGTGCCACTTAGCGCCACTTAGTGACTGCACCTCAGGCCTAGGGCCCAAGTCCCGGCTGCCTCGCGTCCTCGTCTCACATCCCCGCTCTGCCCTGCTCACGCCACCCCAGCCGCCTTTCCTCCCCCGGTTGCTGAGCCGTCTAAGGCGCTCGCTAGTAAGCCCTTTCCAGCTCTGGTCCTGCTCCCCCGCCCCCTCCAACCCCCTCAGCCCGTTGCCACCACTGCTGGCCCCACTGCCCCGATTGGAACTGGGCTGCGACGGCTCACGCGCTCCCCCCTACGTGTGACCCCACCTAGTAGCTGTACCTTGGTAGCTGTGGTGTCGCATCTGGGGGGGAGCACTTAGGAGCCAAAGCACGGGCCACAGGCAACAGGAGTAGCTTGGACCAGCGGACAGGTGTCCGCGAGTGAGGGGTTGCGTAGGGACCAAGTGTGCGGGGGTGCCCACGCGCTTAGCACTGGCCACGTGATCTCACTATGATAACACAAGTCAAGATAAGATAAGATCAGAATTCTTGCTCCGGAGTCACCTTGGCCCTCCACGATCCTCCACGATTTTTTGCTGTCAGCAAAATAGAGAGCGCTTTAAGGAAGCCCCTCCTGACCTAGTTCATAACCTTATTGGCTCTGGATTGCCCGTCCAACAACAGAAGATGAGATATGGGAAAACAAGAAAACCCCCCTCTACACTAAAATGGAAGAAACCTAAACAGTCGGCAACTGATGCGGAGCGTCCCCCTGCCGACCATACAAGCCCATTGGCCACTACGGTCACACTGAAGGCCCCAAAATCACCACTAAATGGATGGCAACACATTAACAATAGCAGTACGCATCCCTCGTGTGTACCATCTCTGAATGGTTTAAAATCCTTCACCCTTTTGGACTATTTCAAAAAAGCCCCGGTGGGGTTAAGTTCCCTTCTTTCCCTCAATCCTCAGAGGTAAATAAGCCTTGCGACGCTGACCTATCTGTAAAGCCAACCACGTACTAGCTACAAACGTTGTCAACATCAACTAATAAGCCTGCTCCTGCCCCCGATGTGTAAATTTTTGGGTCTGCACTTGTCGACCAGAACATCGTCTCGGAGGACTTTCTGAGGGTTATTCAAAACCCCTCACCAAGCTACCAATATTCACTAAGTCAGCTACTTCGCCCACATGACATTCACAAGCAAGAGGCCTGCTCCAGCCAATCACCCCCTGTGAGCCTAACTTACAACCTAAGCCCTCAAGTACTGCAACCACAGCAATCAGAGAATCTCTCAACACCCCTACCTTAAATCTCTGACAGTGCCTAGGGAGGTTACCCCAGCGCCGCACTCTCATTTAATTTTCCCACAAATTCACGCACAAAAGGACCCTGCATCCAATTTTGATATATTTAGTTCCCCCACATTACACGCCCCAAGCGCATCAGAGGGGAGCCCAGATTCGACAAAACCCCAACAACATTTACGCCCACCATCAGCAGCAATTATAACCTCTTTAAAATTGCCACAAAAAACTGATTCAAATTACCAACTGTTAGCGGACCTGTCCTTTTTCTTCAAAAACCCTCAAAACTCACCCAATCCAACACCAAAAAAGAGCCACACCAAGAAGTCTCCACAAAATCGAGCATCTGGCCTCAACTACTACAAACCTTTCAATCGGCAGTCACTGCCCTAAATTATCACTCGGACAAATTGGACACGCAGGTTGATCTACTAAACACTTTAGCACTGTTCACAGCAGGGATCGACAACAAACTGGATAAATTGAATAATTTAATTATAGGAGCACAATCATCCTAAAAATTAGTACAGTCGGTCTGCTGCTGATCACCCATCATGGATTCACTCTCCTCGCTTCCAGCCTTCCTATCCACTGTCATAAGCGAGGTCAAGCAATTGAAGGGAGGCAATCTATCCGAATGTCCACACCAGCTACAGCAAAAACCCACAATTCTGAATTCTGAATTACCCAACCCTTTGCTTACACCTGCAATCGGGACTCAGCCGAGTGGGGCACCAGAACCCCTAACAATTCAGATCGACCATCTAGACGACCCTCACCACCCTAAAGGCTCTCCCATTCCAGGAGTGCCGACCGCACCACTGGCATAAAAAATTGGGCAGTAAGCGGGCAAGCACACCCCACCAGCACTATCGTGGTAGGGGCGCCTGTCAACTCAGCTGCTGTCGTTATCACCAACCCTGAAATACTCCCTGCCCCCTTGCCTCGCACTAGCAAGAGAGAGCGCAAACGTCAGTGCAAACAAAGAAATAAACTAAGACTAAATCCAACAGTCCACCCTCCCAAACTATTTCCGTTGTTCGTAACTGCTGTCAACAAAAAAGTCCTAAGCGTCCCACAATCACCATCAACGTCAACAACTCCCTGTCAAAACCCACCCACGGGAGACTCAACTTCAAGTGCCTGTCAACAGACCCCTGGTTGTAGCCAAGATGGTATTTCCAAATCTGCAGAAGCAGCGGCACAGGAGCCTCAGCCTCCCTCTGAAACATTAAGGGTCAAACCCAATGATCCAACTCAATCAATGACCACAGTAATGACAATCCAATCCCAACCAGTTCCTCCTTCAAGCTCACCCTGGTTGGAAAAACTAAACACTGGACCTAACCTTTTCAAAAGTAATCCACAATAAAAATCCAACCTCACTCTTAAACACCCAGACACTGAGCAGAGGCCCACGAAATCCTCCCCAACTCCAACTGGGATTGGATGAAGGTTTCTTAATCGATAAAACAACTCAGTTCAACCATAGCCCAAGCAGCAAGGGTGCTAAATGCAATCTACAGGGTTCCAAAATACTCTTCGCCCCTGAATATAAATCAAAAGGTCGGCATGACACCCTCAATAGGTCAAATATATTAAAATTAGTGAATGGTGCCCCGGGTTTTGAGGCCCTTAGATCGGACGACATTGAGTCCATTGAATTCCTTCCACCAAGAGGCACACAACCCACCGAGGTAACTCTGGTGTCCTTCAGATCAACCACTTGGGCACGAGCATTCTTGGAACACAAGGTTACCTTTCGGGAATGGGGCATCAAAATCTACCCCTATTCCATTCCAGGCTACCCCACAGTGCTATTAAACCACCCAGCTACCCTGCTAAAAACTGAATCCCCTAGAACTGGAGCTAAAACCAGGCCATATTCAATCTTAAAAAATGCCTTAGGAATAACAGAAGTGAATACAACTCCCTTGAGTCCATACCCTAACCCTGACAAAACCCAAGATTGGGGATGGCTTCCGGCTGCCCTGTCCTGTAAGAAAACAGATTGACCACGTGAAGCACCATCTCAAGACTCAAACTGCAAAGCCCTGGCCCAATTAACATCTCAAGCACCTCCACTTGTAAATTCCTTAAATCCTGAGCCAGATCCGTCTTTTACACTGTGTTCAGGGAACATTAGTGGTCTCCAACATAAAATTACTAACTTAGAGACACACTCCTTCATATTGGGGCACACTGCAATAGCCCTTCAAGAAACATGGGCTACCCAAAACAGTCCTATGACAGGCTTTATTGAATTTTGGAAACCAGCAATTAGAAACTTTCCTTATGGCCATCCCAAAGGTGGCCTGTCAATCTACGTTTCAAACAACTTAAAGGTCCGATTGTGCCACTAAATGTTGACGAAGACTGGCTACTTGGTGTTAAAATCAACTCATGGAGCAAACTACGCCCACTCCTACTTCTTAGCATCTATATTAACCCGAGTACACGCACAAAAAAGGTCCATCTAATCCGCTTAATGAAAATTGTGTGCGACCTGGCTGCGGATCAACCTAACTCTGACTGCATAGTTTCAGGGGACTTTAACACCAACCTCTTTCAGGGTAACACTGAAGACTACGAAGGGCTTAACCCATTCGTATTCACTGAGGCAGAGGCACAGTCCAAACCACCAAACCAAGCCTACTGCGGTCTGGGAGAACTTTGTGTGCTGCAACTGCACAGTGCCGGATTCCTGGTAATGAATGGCAGATCCATGGAAGACACTCCACCAAAATGGCCTGGACAAACGGCCGCAAACAATCCTATCTAGACTACACCATCTGCAATTCGGCCCTGCTTAAACACCTGGGCAACTTCAGTTTTCACCCTTGAACAGAAAGCGACCATCGTCCCCAGACTGTTAGCCTCAACGTAAAGCCAGAGTTCCATAAACCTGCCTCACAACATGCACTGAAAGTACTGTAAAAACTTGAAGCGCCTAAGATGGAGTGAAGATATAAGTCCCAATGTCATGAAGGCAAGTCTGGCTCTTATATCAGACGGTACTGACCCGGCGCTCTTTCCAACTGCTGTATGGTCGACGCTCTGCTCACAATTGATAACCCTCTTCCCAGCTAAACAGTTCCCCCACAAGGATTCTTCTAGTCGCCAGTTCTCAATCTCAAGCGAAACGAGGGCGCTGAAGAAATCCAGAAACAATGCCCTGCGGTCTCTTACGAAATCCCCAGGAAACAACGAGCTCCTGAATGTGTACAAAACTGCTCAAAAATCATTCAGGCAGGCTATACAAAAAGATTGAAAAAATGAGATGGGGGAGGGTCAGAAGGGCATCTTTAATGACCAAGGCAACTTGGGCCCCTACAACAACTCGCAAAACAAAGAGAAGTGGCCTGGTCAAAATTACTGTAAGTGTGCCATGTTGAGTCTAGAACCGTGAGTCCATTAATTACACTGAAGCGATAGCACAGGGCTAGAAGAAATTCCCATCAGCCCACCCATCTGGTGGAGTATCGTCACGTGGGAGATGTATCATAAATCCAAATCTTGATCAGCGCACCTGGTAATGATGCAAAGATGGATTTTGTAGATATAATCTTAGACCACAGTGCTTCACTGGTGATGCTAATGGAGTGCAGTGCAAGTGAGAAGTGAGAGTGAAGATAAAATTGACTCAGAGGACCAAAAGTCAGTTTATTTGGTATGGTATTAGGGTCGAACTTAAAAACAACGCCCAATAGTTTGAAATAATAACTATATCAAGGCATGGTGTAATGAGGTCGACATGTTTCAGCTAGATGGACAACTGGTCCTAGCTTTCTTCAGGACCTATATACAAAAAGATTAACAATCTCACCAAAGTCAATTCTGGTGCAAATTAATATGGGAGAGCAAAAACCGCAACGCAAGAAAATTCTGTGCTTTAATCAATCGCCACAATTCTAGCCCATCCAGCTCTGGGTCAGCTAACATTCAAGAAGACAGCTGGTCCGCCTTTCTGACAGACCACTTTAGGCCCCTAGAGGGAAAAGTGCCTACAGAAACATGCATCCCCAACATGACGGAAATAAGCCAGAGTAAGAGTTGCAGCAGGCCCACTGGTTGCTCAGACCCCTGCAGTGATGATCTGCAGAACACTCAAGAAATGGTCACTAAGGTATTGTCAAAAGCAAGATCGGACGGAGCCCCTGGTCCAAATGGCCTATGACAGAACTTATTTAAATCAAACATAGCATTTTGGTTGGGTCATTTAACCAACCTATTCAACTTTGCTCTAAGAACTTCAATCATACCGGATTCTTGGCGCGGCACAATAATACATCCAATCTATAAATAAGTCTAAGGCTAGAGTCTAGAGGCTAAGCACTATGCAGGCATTCTCTAGAAGGAGCTGAGAACATGGGCGGAACATTACAACCTGATTCCAATGAATCAAACTGGCTTTACCACCAAATCTGGCTCTCTGACTAATTTACTGACATTGTCCATAATTGTTGACAAAATATGTTCTACATCCAGGGCTGGTTTTTGTTGTTTTGTTGATTTTAAAGCCACCTTCGACCGGGTTCCCAGGGCTGTCCTATGGGAAAAGCTAAAGAAATGGGGGATCCCAGTAAAACTTCGGGAGGCAATTATTCAATTACACTCAGGCACTTGGGTTCAAGTAAATTTGGGGTCCGGCACACATCTCTCTCGGAATATCATGACAACCAGAGGCGTTAAGCAGGGATGTGTGATGGCCCCTCTTCTTTTTAATCTGTTCATAGCAGACCTGCCGTCAGCCCTAGAACAAATTAACAGTCACCCACCAAAGATTGGAGGCTTGCATATAAGCAACCTTCTCTACACTGACGACTAAGTCCTACACGTGTGGGATTGCAAAGGCTTCTGGACAAATTATACAACTATACCACCGCAAATAAATTAGTGGTTAACTTTAGAAGAAAACGCAACATCGGGGGTGGCTGGTTGTATAACAATATGAGCCTTGCAATAGGAAGCACATACAAGTACTTAGGGGTCAAATTTGACTCTAGGGGTAACTTTGTTAAACAGCGCAATCATTTCAAATTATTTTTATCTGATCGCATTTTATCATAACCCGCTGCTATTGAACTGTTGCTGCTACTTTTTATCTGATCTCATTTTATAATAACTTGTAGTTATTCGCCGACTACTAGACCGTTTTTTTAAGCCCAATATTGCTAATTGATAGTACCACAAACTTCTTATGTTTTAAAGTTCTGTTAAAGTTATGCTGACCCTGTGTTTTTTTTTTATAACCACATATATATGTAATAAGATGCTGCATAACGCAATTTGGAAGATTTGCATTTAATATCTGTTGTGTAATTGATTTTTGTTTTTCTCGTCTTAATAATGTGTACTGTTGTTGGCGCTCTCTTTAAGGATATTTTATGTCCAAATAAAGATTATTATTATTATTACAGGCAACCTCGCTCACCATGTGGTAGGGGATGGTGTAGTCTATGCATGCCATGACATTGTTCATAATAGGGTCACAGAATTTGATTCAGTATGGCACCCTTTTACCACTTACATTAAAAGATGGCAAAGTATGGGGGATACATCTGACAATGTCCTAAACCTTGTCCTGACCAATCGGACTAGACAGCAATATGTCCTTACATATGCCAGGAAGCAGGAGATCTTGAGTCTGCCTGGGTGGGTTTGGATGGCAGACGAGGGGACAACAATGCATGAGTAATATCCTGCGAGCTTTCATGGGGTCAAATACTACTCAATATAAATTTTCCACCATAACAAAGCTGTAATATGTGTCTTGGTTTTTTCAAAACCTAAAATAAAGTTGTTAAAAACAAAATGCCTAACAATTAATGTAGCACATAATTAAAAACCAAGTAAAAGTTTCCAATTTTGGTCCCACTGTAAAGCTTATGAATGTATTCCTCCCATTTAAACAAGAAACAGAGTATGTATTTGTCTGAATATGCAGTCTATTCGATTAATTCAGCAAACACCAAAATGTATAGGTATCTTGTTTACCAAGAGTGCAATGTAGATACAAATTTGTTATTGTATGCTTTGATATTGCTTTTATTTATGCAACAATACAACTGCATCTTCTCCTTGTGTATGTTTCTTGTGACTATATTTGAGCTCTTTTTATGATTTTCCAATGGTCTTGAAAGCCTCAAAATATTTGTCAGATTATACAATGAACTGAATACGTCATGTGTTATTAACTGCTAATAGAGTGAACAAGTAGGTTACAGACACCTGTCTATCATGACCTATGGCTGTGACCAACTGTTTCAAGAGCTGATAATAACTCTTTGATAAACCCTTACAAATTCTTGACCATTTCATACTTACCTTATTTGTATTTATCTCAAAGACTTTTTACCTATTGTTTTAAAATGTAAAAGAACAAAACAGCAGTAGGCTATAAAGATAGTAGGGTAACGAGTTTACCCAATTCATGAATTATCAGCACATTTTCCACATAAATATATTGTAAAAAATTGTGCAAGATTTTTGGTACCACTCTGGAAGACGGGGAGAGATGTACTGGTTATCATTTGATTGCTGACCCACAGAACCCCAAAACTAAATAAAAATTAGGTTTTTGGACACACAGAGTTAGGCACCTGTTGGGGAATTTTGTAAAGGTCCTAATAAGTACAAAAATACACTGCTCATCAAAAAATATTTTCTCCCATTGTGGTATTATATAAGTGAATATAATTAATTATATTCTTTTGAACTCCTGATCAGCCCTCCTGCCCCAGTAGGCTTCCACTACACATCAGAGCCTGCCTGTGGAAGCCGATTGGGGCAGGAGAGCAGATCAAGAGTTTAAAGGAATACAATTATTTTTTATAATTCATAATACTTTATTATTTTCTATATTTAGGTGGGCAAGGGGCATGCTCTATATGAAAACGTGCTAATTAGTATATATGCGTGTTGACTACTGTTGAGCATGGTGGGTCAATCTATTTAAAAGTTAACCCACTTTGGCAGGTGAATACGTGTAGACATTAGTGGGTTAGAATATCACCAGTTCCCTTATTTTTGTAAATATATCTCTCTCCAGAGAAGGTTCAGAAGGAGCTTGATGATGTCCTTGGACAGTCCCAGATCATTCACTATGAGGACCGGAAGAGGCTTCCCTACACCAATGCCGTGATCCATGATATCCAGCGCTTAATCAGCATAGTACCTATTGGTCTTTTTAGGAAGACTGTGAAGGAGACCTCATTGCAGGGATTCAACATTGAGAAGGTACGTATGCACCAGCATTGAGAGACAAAATGGGATGCAGACTGAGCAGGTTCCTCATCTTGCAGTATATAGGGACGTGTGGTGGGGTGACTACATCAGGTGTTAAGGGTGCGTTAGGTGAGGAGCTTTTAGAGTTCCCAAAATTAGTATGGATAATCTTGTTTTTCTGTGGACCACTCCCCCTCTTTCTCCTTTTTTTCAGGGGTGGGCCTTGGGCTTGAGGGGTTTTGAGAGTTTTCTTTGATTTTTGAATAGACGTTGCTTGTGGTAACGGAGTATCTGGCAGAACTTCTACCTCCGGAACCAAATTACAAGAAGAGGCTGAGACATTTATGATCGGGTCGTTAGTTTCAGCTAGTGGAGGCGATCTGTCCTGCAAAAGTAGTGGGATACTGTCACTGAAGGATACCTCACAACCCTCCCTTTCGCAATGTGTGCTCGGAATCGGTGAGATAGCTAGCTGTAAGGGGCCCAGAGACGAACGCTTGTTCTTAATAAGTTCCACTGAGCGGCGTCTCTCGGCCCGTCACTCTGCAAGTGCGATTTCCCTGTCAGTTTCTGTGGTAACCCTGAAGACAAAATTATCAAGTGTGCCTCGATTGACTCCTCCGGCCAATAGAGGCTTATCTTTGGGAAGTTACGACATCATGATAATCACTAGTCACTATGGGGACCTAATTTAAGCACACTAAAACACTAAAAGTAGTCTCAAACAGGTCGCTAAGAATGCATTTATAACGTAAAACCAGGTAGAGTACTTTAAGTGAGTCTGCTTACTCGAAAATTATGGTAGAAATCCTTGTTGTGTAGTGAACATCAATGTAAAGGGGGGGGGGCCAGCTCGGCCTCCTTTGGCCTCTGAGGGCCTAAGAGGGCCCACCCTTTGCCCAGGTTTAGCCCGTCGCCGCCCGCGCGCGTCCCGCGATGCGGAGGGAGACGCGATGTTTAAGCACCTCCAGGCGCAGAAGTCTGCGTGGGTGGGCGGGGATGGACCAGCGGGAATTATGGGACTTGTAGTCCCCCCTCTCAGCGGCCGCTTGGTGGAACTGGCGGTGGCGGGGGGGAACAGTTGACCAAGACCCAGCGCACCCACAGCGCGAAGCAAGAGGCAGAGGACTCCCGTCCGACAGCAAAGAAATGCCCCAGCAAGTCCCGGGCGTCAGCAACCACTCCCAAGAAATGCCATCCAAGGAAATTTGTTTTCTACTGTTGAGTTCAACATTCCCATATTTTGATTAACTGAACACCATATAACACAAAGAATCCTGCCAGAGAGTATCTGGCTACATCCTTTCTAAATCAATATTGTCCAACAAGCCAGCTGGAGCATTTAAAGTTCTAAAGCCATCAAACAGATGACCTTTAAAAAGAAGTTCAAAGTAAACATATTGCTCTATATGCTGAGGGGCTCTGTCTGCCTTCTCAAAGATATTGAATTCCCATTGGACCACTATTCGCGTTGATGTGCCATTCAAGTTGTTCACGAATTACATCTAAAAATTCTGTATTATCATTCCCCAGATAGTTTATGGCTCTATGGTCACCTTCCCCCCAAACTCTCAATGATCATTGTTAAACTCGCTGATATGACTGCATGCGTTTTTGAGTCTGGAAAGATTAAGACGCCTGTCCAACTCCTACCTTCTTAGAACAAACTGTAGAACACTGACTCCAACCTTAGGGAGAGTTGTGCTGTATGAAAATGTGAAATAATAGTTATTTAAATATTTTAAATAATAGGACCATATTATGTCTATCATTCTATTCCACTAACCTGGTTTTTGCTCCTAGGGTTCCCTCATCATACCTAATTTTTCCTCTGCTCTGTTTGATCCTGACTACTGGGAGACACCTCGACATTTTAATCCAGGACATTTCCTTGACAAAGAAGGGAAGTTCATGAACAAGGAGGCCTTCTTGCCCTTTTCTGCAGGTACGCCTAGTCAGAGTTAAAGATATTTAGGTCCTGATTTAGTATTTAACATATAGAGTAGTGTCCATCAGAATATCGGAGGACATTACATCCTTCATCTTCATTGTACTTTATCCACCAAATTTAAAATTGACCGCCGGCCAAGCTGTCATCTCTGAGATACAAAGGAAACTGCCAGCACAGTGGTTCCTTTCAATGTATAAAACTTTTGGTGGATGGCGGCTGTCAGTTTTGAGCTGTCCACCAATTTGGTTTATTGTTTTAGTTTTTCAGAAACAAACTACCAAGCAGGCATCTGAAAAACAAAAACATAATCTCCACCACACCATGAGAGTTTTCTCCAGGGTGTCAGTGTCATTATTGTTTGTTCCTGTGCTCTTGACTGACAGAACAAATGGATTACACCATCCTCCCTAAATAGGGCGAATTGTGTGAGGTTCTTCCTCCAACAACCCTTATGCCATGGAGCCAGTAGAGGAAGGTTTCCATCAATGGATCCCACGGTCCCGTAGATGCATTACTTAAGGTCCACCACACTCTAAATGAGCTGGGCGAACTGGGGGTTTAGCGGGCAGCGTATGCCATCGCATTTGTGATGGGGTTCCCTATTGCCAAACTCTAAACCAGGCCCCTAAGATATTATGATCATGTAACGTCATTCTTCTCCTCCTTGCACCTACCTGAGGTCTCTAAGCCTTTGTTCAAGTTAATATGGTATTGGCAATTCAGATTTTTTTTTTAAAATACTTCTCCGTGTCTAGTTTGAGGTTTTCGTTTTTATTCAATACCGATTAAGATCAGAGGTGAGTGATACATGTGAAATCACAGACATCACCTCAACATCTTGTTCTGGCAAAATACATAATAAAGGGAAGGATAAATAAAACATAACAGAGAATGACTACTCCACTTGACTTTTGCTGTCGATCTCAGGAGCTATGCATGAGTTGGGCGGACTTGTGTAGGAGCAGATCTGAATCCTGGTCCAAGTTGCAAAGAGTGAGAATTCCTTTTCAAAGGGTCCATAAAATGCTATTGCTCCTCTGTAGTTAAGGTTGACTTCACACTTCTTAAGAAATTCCATTCTTGCAACGTTGTCCCTTTTGTTTATATGTATGTCTGCAATGTGTCCTTTCCTTCCATGCTAGACTCCTGCAATATAAGTTCAACATACATACAATCATGCAGCTTTCTCCCTGACCCCCCCCCCCCTCACAGAGGAGTGTGATCTCCTTTGTGGGGGGGGGGGGGATCACACTAAAAAGGTCCTTCCTCCTTACACTGCCCTGGGGCAGGAACGTTCATTCCATGCCTTGAGGAGTGGTCGTTGAGGAATATGCAACCTAAGAGTCAAGGAGTGTGACAAATGCCCACCCTCTTTCTGATTTACATTGGGTTGGGCCTGGGGGAGGTTCAAATTTACGCATAGGAGCAGTTAATAGCTGTGTCCCCTATTTTGTCCAAGTGTAGGTAGGGGTGGAAATTGGTCCAACATCTCCCACCTTTCTCAATGAGTGGTAATTCTGCTGAAGCTATGTAGATACTGCAGGTCCAGCATTCCACTGTGTAACATTACTCTTGGATTCTGAGTTCTAGCGACTGGAATGAAGGACAACTAGTGATACCAATGTGCCAAACTGAGAACTTGCAAAATTGCTATTTTTCACAACCCAAATTTAGCTATGCAGTTCTCTTCCTGTCCTCCCAGCCTTCCTTCTAAACTCTGAGGTTTGTTTTGCCACTCTTCTCAAGGACAATGCTGTCCCAAAACAAAAAAAGATCACTTATTATTCATGGTCACTACTTTGCTTTCAAGCTATTTCCTATGTCACCCCAATATCCTAACGATTCAGGTGGTCTGAGCCATTTGTGAAGATCTGCACATGAAACTTCAAGATGTCTGTAAAGAAGTTTAAAAAAAGGGAGCTAGTCAAAAAATATATTGTTGTAAGAAGGTTTTTGCTGGAGAAAGCACAGCAAGTGTTGTTCTTAAGAGGAACATTTCCTGACTGAAAGTGTTTTTGAGAAAAGCTCTCAGCAGGCCAAGCATGGAAACCACAGCACCAAGGGGCATATTTATTAAATGTTCGCGCAACGCAGGACGGCAAGCAAAGTTTCTGAGCTGCATTGCAAGAAGGGGAGAGGGCTGAGCAGTGACATATCTACTACAGTATTGAGTGCTTCATCTCTCTCTCTACACTGGCGCACTTTAGGCTGCCTAGAGCCAAACCAAACACCCTTGCACCGTGATGTAAGGGTGCCTGCATTAAGAGCAGGATTGTTTTGTGCAGGAAGGAATACAAAAACAATCGATAGAGGCATCTTCCTCTTTCTATGCGGGCTGTAGAATGCATCACGTATGAAAAGAGGAAGTAACATTGTTATGCCTCTCTCAGTTAGGCTCATGCTTTGATACAAACCCAGGTTTACAAGTCTTTGTAATTCTGGCTTTGCATCAATTGACATGGGTGTGCATGGGGACAGCATATCCATGTAATACCTAGCCAATGCATAGTAACACAAGGCAGTTTTATATTTACTAAACCAAGCAAAACCACTAAAATTGACTTTGCATTGCTTAGTAAATACCAAAAAGGATTTTGTGTCTGGGCTGTGCCATAAAAGTGACGCAGCCTGAACCAAAATCATAGTAAACCTGCCCAAAATCTGAATGTACAGATATGCCTCCCTGCATTCAAATCTGTTATTTAAAGTTATTGTACTGTGTAGAGAGATGCCTCTCTGAACTCAAAGCTGCTTGGAGTTTCGCACTGTATTTGTGCTGCTATGCACCTTGCCCATCCCCCCACATCAGGGGTATTCCTTCTCTCATGTTATTGGAGATTATGTATGTTAAACATTGCATGTGACAGCTTTAACAGAAGTGACTGCAACTGTCTTGTTCTTCATCATGTAGGGCACCGTGTGTGTTTGGGTGAGACTCTGGCCAGGATCGAGCTCTTCATCTTCTTCACAAGCCTCCTTCGGGCCTTCACCTTCCGACTTCCCGAAGGGGTGAAGAATGTTAGCATGGAGCCTATTTTCGGTGGAACACTACAACCTCAGCCATATCAGATCTGTGCTTTACCCCGCTAGGCAGAGAGGGCCCTTGGACTGAAGAAAAGGCCCATGATACAGAATTGTTTTATATATAGTATCAGTGTACTCCTTGCGCCATCGTATACCTACCTACAAATGTTGTATATTCAGGGGCAAAACAATAGCCCCAGCAGCCCGAGGTGCTAGTGGTCCACCAAGATCCAGGGGGCCCCGTCCGGCACGATGCATGGGGAGTAGGCACTTGACATGAGAGCACCTGACTGAGCCCAAAGCGTGAGTGGAACACATTCATGTACTTTACAGAGGGGCCCCCTCAAGTTTTCCTACAACACTGTGTAAATTAATTCAACCACTTTTAATCTAACGCCAGCCATGTTATTTTGCTAAAGTATTCAATAATGCTGTAAAATATATGCTTTCAGCCACTTTCCACATTTTCAGATGACCTTCTGTGTGTTAGAACCTGTAACTATATCAGGTCTTCTGACAAACTATTAGAGAATCTTTCATTCTTTCAGCTTGTGCACCTGTGACTGCTCCTTCCCTGACTTTGTGACTGCATTGGAGCTATAATCTAAAAGTGATCTAAAAGTGATACCTGGAAGGGATGTGGAATAGAGTACTCAGTTCTAATGTTTGTCCTGGGGGTATAGCAGGCCAACTACCCCTATTAATGTTGTCTTTTTAAAATCTCCGCTAGGGCAAGTGGGCTCATATGCTTTCTAGATCTCAAACAGGTATTCATGTTTGTTGGATTATGATGACTAGAGAACATACCTTGGACAAACACCCACCCCTCTACCCATAAATGTGCTCCCTGATGGACTTAAAAGCGATCACTGATGTAGACAACCACACAAGAGGATAGGTTCCTATCCATCGGTGAAGTGAAGTAGTGTGGCTCACTGGTTAGAGGCGGCAGACCCGAGAGCAGAGGACGGCCCGGGACCAGGTTTCGATTCCCGGCGTGGCAGGTTTCTGGACCAGGGTCAGCAGACTCGATAATTCTCTCGCCTCAGTGCCCACTCTGATCAGCGATCACACTCGGCAACTCTGGGCATTAGCTTGCCTCATCTTCACTGACGGCCCCACCAGACCGCCGGGGATGCCTGGTCTCACCCTGGAGATACCCATTAAGGGACCATCTCTCAGGGAAGCCAGGAAGGGTTTCGCAGCGGTCGAAGCGCCTTGGGACCCTACGGGTAAGTAGTGCGCTATATAAATGCCAATACATTTACATCGGTGTTGCAATAAAAAAAACAGTAGTTGGTTAGATGCTAGAGATGTCCACAGCACCAGACTTTGAAAGGAAGATGACTGAAATCCCCTAATAATCTCCAATTAGAAGTGCTTCTTGAGGAGCCAACTTGATCAGTAGGAAACTCGTATTGATGCCGGGTATGGAGATGTGACAGGGTTTCGGGTGCTTATGATGGAACTTATCATGGCTCCACGACTATAGAAAATAAAGAGGACTTGACTGTTATCATTTCACTTGCTCAGGTAAATTTGATTACATTTATGGCGAATCTTGTGTAAAGAATTTCTTACATTGGCAAGCCTGTGTCTTAATGACTATAGTGCTCAATACATTATGAATAAGCCTTGAGGAATCCCGCATTGGGCAAAAAGCTTGGCGGCTGTGGAACATTGTGTTTTAAAAGAAATAAAGTCTGAATTTTCTACACAAAGTGACTCTCTTGGATTGGAAAGGAGTGTTCCTACAAGAATACGAATTGAAGAAAAGTGGTGACTGAACAGAGGATAAAAGTTGCTACATGTGATGTGCGCTGGAATTTTGTTTCTGATGAGCAGTAAGAAGTCTTCATCACAATTTGAGGTGCATTCATGACCCTCTGAGGATTTACCTTTTGGAAGATGATGGGAGAGAGGCATGAGGTTAACAAACTGGCTCTCCCCTGCAGATTATAGAAGGTATGAGAGATGGACTTTGTGGTCAGATTGAGGACATTAAGACATTGCCAACACCTAGGAAACTTCTCAGTTACATCTTGATTTATAAATTAGGGCTAGCAAAAGTCAGTGCTGTGTGTTTTCTTGTATGTGCATTACATTCTTCTTGTGAACTCATTAAAAAAAAATCATAATATATCAATCCACTTTTTCTGTCATTGATTTGATGGCTGGTGCTGATTTGCTAAAACTGTGCCTAGAAACTATAGGAATGCACTTAGCATATGGAAACTTAAAGCAGGGTGGAGGGGTTGCGGTTGATGTGTCTTCTGCCACTGGGCAGAGGAGGGCTTAGCATTGTGGCACATATTGTCAACATTATTTTATTTTATTTACATGTGTTCATTGGTTAGTAATAGTTACAGAAAGTTTTGAAGAATACTTTCCAAAAGGAATACATTGGTGGGTAGAGTGGGAAAAGGCCAGGCCACAGCATATAGAGAGAAAGAGTGTGGAGGTATGCCAAGACACAATATAAAGAGTGGAGGGGTAGGGCATATTACAAGAGGGCACAGTAAATAGAAGGAGGGAGTGGAGAGGTCGTGTTAGGAATCAGGAAGGAGTGGAGTTGTTTTAGAGTGACCCTAAAAAGAGGCTTGGGGTAAAGAGCTGATTCGGGTTAGGTTGGAAAAGTAGGGATGGAAGTGCTTAGATAGTAGAAAAGCGAGGCATTCAAGGGTGGTCCATTCTTGCCACTAATACAAAACAAACCTAACCACCTGCGGTTATACATTCACAACAATAACCAAAAGCAGTGTTAGGGGCACCATTACATCTGTGAGGGGCGGATTACGAGGCTTTCAGGGCTCCTTACCTGCGGACTGCGGACTTCACTGCTGGGTGCCTGACGCTGTGGTTCCCCCGCCACCGTGCTGAAACCATCGCTCGGCCGCGGAGAGGGGAAAACCACAGCCCCCAGCCTGCCTCGGGGGACTGTACCGCCCACTTCCTTTCCAGCGCGCCCAGAGGCGCTTAAACTCACGCAGCTCCCTCCGCCTCGCGGACGCGCGCAGACGGCGCCGGGCGGGGCCCGGCAGAGGGCGGGCCGTCTGTGGCCATCTGGGGATGACAGGGACGGGACGGGCCAACTCCCTAAGATTCTACTATGGGTAAGCGCAAACAACTATGCAATGGGGGCCAAGAAAGTAACTAGGCAAAGATACCACGCAAAGCAGACACTATAATTTCTTATCTGACGTCAGCCATGGGCATGATTTCAAAGGAAATTTCGAATGCCAAAAAAGAACTTGGCTTAACTGCGTTAGCAACTGGAGAGGGGGGTGGTTTCCAGGATGGGGCGTCGCAAGAGTCCGTAGCTGCACAACCCCTTATACATCTCGAAACCGATCAGGGCCCAAGTACTGTATTGTGGGCATAGAGGATTCAAAAAAAGGCGAACAGGCTCCCTCGTTACCCCAGGAGAATACCCTGATCACACCTTCCAAACCGTGTAAGGGGGACAAGCCACCGAAGAAGTGTAATAAGAAGACTAAGCACACTTACATTTTAACTGAGACTATGGAGGATGAACTGGTTGATAGATTGAGTAACACAATTGAAGGGCTTATTAACCTGCACTTAGAACCAGTACTGACTAAAATTGCTAAGGATATTGTTGATGTTTTAAATACGTGTGTAGCAGGTCTCTTAAAGAAATGCAGTGCTCTAGACTCTGCCATTCAAGAATACCGCGAACTTTCAACTAGAAAAGGGAATTCCATGCTAAGTGTTACCCCAAGGGAACAACAAGAACCAGTTCAAAAACCCGTAGTAAACAGTGGGAAAACGGGGTTGTTCTCTGAGGGAATTATTGGAAATCAACCTTTGGGAGGTAGTATACGAGAAAACCAGTGCAGCCCTATACTGGTAGGCACAAGATATCCCATTAAAGAATCATATGAGCAGCCGTGTAAGTTTAACGTTGAATTACCGCCTCAAGCTTCTCCCCTAGTGGCCGTGTTGACAGGAGTTTCCCCACTGAAAATAAATGAGTGTGAAAGCACCACAGACCTAATGGAGCGAACCAAACTTTGGTGTAAAAATTACTGTAGCTGGGATATGGATATAGCCGCCAGTATAAACATGGTTAGAAGAGTAAGATGGGTTGGCTCCAAAAGAAAAACACTTAAAGGGGACTGTGTGGTGATAAATTTTAAAGACTATCACACTGCAGAACATTTGTTTTGGGATGGTTCTAATCTGTTTTACCCGGGCATTAGGCCGTTTCCCCTTGGTTATTTCTATCCACCACCCCAAAATAGGGTATGGCTCCCTCCTGTTCCAGTGGTGAGGGCACATGGCATACCACAAGTTGTGACAAGTCTCGGGCACAGGGGCTTACAACCCGTGAGAGAGGAAAAGGCTGGGAATAACGTATGGCTTCCACCTGTGACAGATGTAGGGCATTTGAACAAGGTACGGCCTCCATCTGTTGTATCTGCTCCAGTCATAGCAGCACAGGTTACACCATCAGTACTGCCAACACTCGTGCATGGGGGGCTACATCCTGTGTCAGAAGAAGGGAATGCACACGGGGATGTGGATACAACTAATGAGAACTCAAATGTCCTGGGATGCACACTGGCGAACCGTTTTTCTCCACTCTCAGGAATGGATGAAAACGACTGACTAAATACCCACCAGGAACAGGGCTATGTTGAGGGGGCACCATCATCACCCCGTCGAGTGATGAGTTGGAATATAGCTGGCATAAGGGCAAAAATGGGAGATGCTTTATGGACGGCATATCTAAAAACATTCGATATAATATCCCTCCAAGAGACCTGGGACCTCCAAAACTGTTTTTCCTTGGACGGATATTGTCACTTTTTCATCCCAGCAAGACAAAGTGTCCCTGGGAGAGCGAAGGGAGGTCTGATTAGCTTATTCTTTTAGAGATAAAGGGTTCTCTTACACAGCTTGAAGTAGGAGGGTTTAACAGTCTAGTTGTAGAATTATCAGTATCCGACATACAAAAAAGTACTATTTATTAACGTCTACAACTCCATGGAAGTAGATAATAACCTAGATCTACTTGAGCAATTTCTTTTTAACTATAGCTTAAAGTCATATTACTTTGAAATTTTTCTGATGGGAGACCAAAACATTCACCCGTGTGAAAATCAGTGTGGGAGTAGGGATTATGAGGGCCCCCCGTTCTCTGCACTATCTCACTTTGAACACACAAGACAGGGTGAGGAATTGGAACTCTTTTTGGCGAATTGGAACTTATATGAGTCAAGTTGTGTGGAGGTTGAAAATAGTATCCCAACATTTAAGGGCAAAGACAAAGGCACAATCATTGATTATGTATTTTTAACATCGTCTATGTTATTTCAAGTTTTTAGATATCTGACAGAGGTTTCTGTTTTTAGTGATCACACTCCCGTGATAATTGAATTAATCCCAGGGGGTCCCTTATCCTTTAGATCTACATCTCTAAGGTTGGGGAGGGAGGTCATCCTTAAAGACCAGGGGAGAAAATTGAAATGGGCAAAAGTGGTCCCAGAGACCTTTCTATCAGAGCTTCTACCTAGAATAGAGCAGAAGATTAATACTTGCTTAGATGTCGATGCCGAGAGCCCTGACATCATAAGTGCTTTTAATAAAATTTGTGTACAAGTCAACGAAAGCTTATTAATTAAAAGAAAGCGAAAACAGCAGACTGGCAGAAGATGGTTTAATAAAAAGTGCTCTCAGTCCCACGCTGCCCTCCTGAAAGTCCTAAAGGCAAGCCCCAGGGATAGGGGGCTTATAGCCTCTCGAAGAGCAGCCTGTAAACAAGTACTAACAGAAAGAAAACAGGAGCTGCGGGAGGAAGCCTGGTGAAAACTCCTCTCAATAGAAGTACTGAAAGATAGTGGGAAATTTTGGGCAACAGTAAACCAGCCATTGTTCACAAATGATGATAATTCCCCCTTGGACTGTAACATCGTGGATGAGGCGTGGATAGCCCATTTTGAAAATATTTATAGTCTTCCAGGAAATGGCCAATGTTCCCCACATAAGTTGTCTGATAGTGCCCTCTCTCCTTTAATTTTTGAGGTCTCTGAAGTTGAAAGGGCTATAGGAGAAATGTCTAAAAACAAGGCTGCTGGACCAGATGGGGTGCCTGCGGATTTGTTTAGAGCTGCTCCAAATTTATGGTTAAAAATCTTAACCCATGTTTTTAACTCTATAGGCCCAGACAGTTTAATAGCCTCGTGGGCCTCCTCAGTCATTATTCCAGTCTTTAAAAAGGGTGCTAGGCAGGACCCTGCCTGCTACAGACCAATTTTCTTTAATCGGTTCTTCTGTAAAAATATTGGGTCAGGTGGTACTGCATTGACTGACTGAGTGGCTGGAAGAGAGAGGGGTACTGTCTAACGCCCAATATGGTTTTAGATCAAAACGGAGTACTAGTGACCAGTGCTTAAACCTTCATCTTTTAATTACCAAGTATACGGTGGCCAAGGAGGGGTCACTATACATGGGGTTCATGGACCTCTCCTCCGCGTTTGACCTCGTAAATAGGACAAAGCTCTGGAATATACTTTTAGACATGGGAATTGATGCACCCTTGGTGCATTTTTTAGCAGTCCTTCATTCTGACCTCTCAGCAAAAATTTGGGTCAACACTGAGGGGCGATGCACAAGACACTTTAGGTCAGATAAGGGGGTCAGACAGGGGTGCATTTTGGCTCCCCTGCTGTTTACATCATATATAAAATGCCCTTCAACTTGGTGAGGTTTCCCTAGACATTCGGCGTACTGGGGAACTGGTCATACCAGTTCTTCTATACGCGGATGACGCTGTCCTCCTGGCACGTGCTGGGGTAGGTCTTCAGAAGCTGCTGGATGCTTTTGGAAGTTTTATGCAGAGCTTGGATTCAAAAATAAATGCAAAAAAATCTCAGGTTCTGATTGCTGGGAGGGCAAAGCGGGACAACAGAATAAAGATGTTCTTCTGTAGTGGGGAAGAGGTCTGTAGGGTTCCCCCTTTCCCTTATTTGGGGGTTGTATTTGACGAAAAGGGAACTTGGCGCCCACAAAATATTAGCCGCAGTGTGGCATTTGCAAGGACCACATCAGGACTTACAGGGTTTACTAAAAATCTGGGGACTAGACATGTAGAAGCAATCTTAATGTTATATAAAGCTAAATGCTTGACAGTTGCAACATATGGTTGTGAAATCTGGGGTTACTCAGCTCAGAGTAAAATCCAGCTAACAGAGAATAAATTCTTGAGAGGGGTTCTCTCTGTTCCTCAGTCTACCCCTACTTTTTCTACTCATACTGAACTGGGAGTTGGATATGTTATGGACCATATCAAAATTGCACCTTTGATATATTGGTTAAAGATCTGGCTAAATGAGGAAATTTCACTAAACCATATTATATTGAAAAACTGTCTGGCGTTGGACAAAGCCAATAAAATCCCATGGTTGGCATATATAAAATCTGGTTTCCAAAAAATAGGGCGTGCGGTCCTTTTCTCCTCACCTGAAACTATAACTAAAAAGGACATCGCACTGACAAAAAATGCTATGTTGGACCTGTTATCACTAGAGCGAGAGGAGATCGAACTGGTGAAACCAATGGCAAGAGCCAACTATGCCCTGGTTAGCTTGCAGGTCCTGAACCCTATCTGATTACAGTGAACATCCCATACCATCGGTACCTCCTGATCAGATTTCCGTTCAACCTGATACACTACTCTTTGGCTTCCTTCCGAACTTGGTGTTCCCCAGAACAGGCAGACCCATGCAAATGCGATAATTTCTCAAAACGTGATACATTACACTTTTTTATGTTTTGCGACTACTTTCAGGAATGTAGAAGGAAGTTTTTATTCCCAATACTGAGGGAGGCTGGATTTACTCAAGTTAGGCCTGCACTTTTGTACCTACAGCAACTAACTTCACCCCGAATAATGTTCCATGTCGCAAATTTCCTGGTTGCTGCTATTCGCATTAGGAAAAAGTACAATATTCCAGCACCAGCCCTATGTGTCCCTGATTAGAATATTTTTTTTTTAAGGTAAATTGGTTTTAGGGTCAAGCACAATCATATGGTAGTCTCTTTTTAAATGTTTTAACTCTATATTTATGTATGTGTCAAAATTATGTCAAACTTTATACAATGAAATATTTATTATGTATTTTTTATATATATAATCAAGTCTTTAATTGAGTATTTAATTGTTATTCTGATTGTACCATGTCTTTTTTGATATTAAGTATTCGAATAAAGGAATTTTGACTGACTGACTGACTGGCAATGTTACCCAAAAGGCATGTGATGTGGGAACCTCCTTTCCCGCATTGTCCTTGGTATAGGAGTGGAATTACATGATGGCTAATACTGTTATATATATATATAAAAAAAACAGGGATCTTACACAAACTGTATAAAACCTGACCCTTAGTTCCTTATCACAGTACAGTTATTTGCGTCTCTAGTCATCTGTAAATGAATGATGAAGTGTAAAAAGTTATTACAGTTGAACTGTAACATTATAATGCTTGTTGTCACTGCCAGCAGAGATGGCAGAAGTAGGATCACAGATCCTAATTACAGCTGCAGTTCTGCACAAAGAAAAAAAAGCAGTCTTTTCCTTCTGATTTGTTTTTCAAAAGGAATAGTGATCAGCTAAAAGGAAATATATATTTGGATGCTATAGGACATTACAGGAAAGTGCATTTCTGCACATTTTGTGCTACAGCTTTGAAGTATAAAATACTTTTTTTCTAAGTCACACATCCTATAGAAATAAACACACTCCCATCATTTTAAAATAATGGCCACCGAAGCAGCATTTGCAAAGGCATCGGGAAGAACCGCCATGACGGCGATTCCTGTCAATGCCTTTGCTGTTTGCTACAGGGCTGCATCGGAAGGACAAAGCCCTGTTGCAAACAGTATTCTTTTTTTTTCTTTTCAACTGGGAGTTTCTTTCTTGAAAGAAAAAAATGTATGCTCCCTCGTCATGGAAGGTTTCTCCCATGGCGGGGTATTATTTTAATTGTTTTACTGTTCCTTACCGCTATGTTTTAACTGGCGGCACAGTACAGTAAAAAATTACTATATGTCTGCCTATTTAAATTGGGTAAGCGGGCTTGTAGGCATTTCTACGATGGTTCTGACTCCCCAGGGCCGTCAAAGATGTCTGTCTATGGCAGAGACAGAGATATCGCTGGCATGGCCAAATTTAGGTTTGTTTGCAATCACATTTGGTAGGCGGACTACTAAATAGACAGGGAGGGAACTTTGTTGCCATTAAAATGGAGTTCCCGCTCACCAATATATAAATCAGGCCCTAGGTCATCTGCATACATAAGGCAATGAGTATGTGCCCCGCCTATCTTAGGGGAGAAACAATCCACAGTCCTCAGCACTTCTGGGAGATCAGAAATACAAAACTGAAGAGTAAGGGGTGTAGAACTCATTCCTGCCTCAAACCATTGTTTATTGGGATTTGATCCATGAAAATTCTTAGCTCAATTAGGTCGATGTGAATCCAGTTGTTGACATGTAATTTCCTTATCAAAGCATGCAGGCCTTGGAGAATACCACATCTAGCTAATTTTTCCCACAGGATCTCATGGTCCACTAGTTTTAATGCCAGCTTGAAGTCAACAAAACAGCAACATAATTTGGCCACAATGCTTGTTGCCCTTCTTGCGGCGCCCCAGAGTGGAAATCAATGGCCAATTATAGAATACTTTAGCCAAAACCCACCCTGCTCTTTAGGAATTCTCCAACAGCCAAAAGCCCAAGCAAGAGTGGTATACAAAGAGTCTGGGCATAGATCTTAGATGAAACATTCAGCAAAGAGGTCAAACTGTAATTTGCAGGGTGGCCACAGGAACCATTCTTGTAGATGGGCTATATTACTGCACCTTGTCATACATTCAGATGTACCCGTTTTGGAAACCCATTTAAAATGGCATTTAGGGCATTTGGCCTCCACAATTGTTTAGCCCACCTGTGATGTTTCAAATTGGAAATAATCTCTAACAAAATATCCGTCTTCTGAACTTGCCGCAGACTGATACTATCTGCTTGATGATCCCTGTCATCTTCATAATTTGGTCTGTTATAAAGTCCAGATAAAAAGAGGACCCATTTGGTTGCAATTAAAGAAGTTATTACCCTTGTGGCAGGAAACACATTATAGGAGCACTCTAATCTGCCTCCAAAAAGTTTCATAGCACTATCTAGAAAGCTCCCACAAATAAAGAGTGCCAAAGAAGTTTGTGTCACAATTGCTACAACAACAGTGTATATTTGACATTCAACTATAGCACTATCTGAGATCTCAGGGCACTGTGGCTACGACCATTCTACCGAATCCTACCACTTCAACTGATAAAATAACACACAGCCAGCTTGTTTCTAGAATAATAACCACTACACAACATCCTGAAACCACTTCAACTGCCACAGTCACTACTACTAGACAACTTTTGTTGGCACCCAGTCCTCGAATCCTTTTAGATGTGCCCATGTATGAATGTGAACATGAGGAGGAAGGTGAGATTGTGAGACTGCCAAAGGAAGTTCAGGCTGGACTGTTCCCATGAGGAGAAGGGGCAACACTGATTTGTATATGGCTGGGTCCAAACTGTGGTAGTATGGTGGGCAAAAAAAGATGGATTGGGATGTGGCCCAAGTGATTGCCAGTGGCTGAGATTAATCAAGCATCCCATCCATCCCCTTATTTTTTATGCATTTAATTCCCTAAGTGCACAGGCATGCCCAGACATGGGTCCCGGCTCACTGTGTCACTGGAACCAAGCTATACCTGGCAGGAAGAGCTCTAGCTCAGACAAAACTTTGTGTTTGGTTCAGGGAGGACCTGGCCTGGCAGTTTAGGTTGGGTTCTTCCCAAGAGGAGCAGGGTCAAGGCTAATCTGCATATGGCTGGTCCCAAACTGAAGTGGTATGGTGGGCAAGAAATGTTGAATTGGGATGTGGCTCTGAGTGATTGCCAGTGGCTGATAATAATTCAAGCATTCCATTCATCACCTTGTTGTGTTTGCCAAGGGAAGGGGCATACATAGAGCGGTGCCCATCAGCACAGGAACCAATATAGCTTGTGTCATATAACAATTCCACCACCTCTGTTGTACAAACTTTGATTGACATTTTGAAAGAATTGCTCCCATGAGGGATACTCATACTTCTTTACAGTAAAATTCTAAATGCTCCCAAATGCACCAATCACAGTGAGGAATCAGATGGTGTCTCTGTGTAACAGTATAAGTCATTTGGAGAGGCGTGAACCAAACAACAACATGCTATTGCATACAGTTGTGATGCAACATGAGGTCAACTCATAGGCAATGAATTGTAGACCTTTCTGAAAAAGAGGGCTAATTCAATGTGCCATTATCCAAATGATGCATGCTGTAAGACAATTCATGAGCATGATTGCTGATGGACATAACACACCCTTTAGGAGGGTCATTTTTGTCATTTTCATATGGCCGGGACGCCCGCCACCCCCCCCCCCAACACCAATTCCCCAAGGGGAGGAGACAGACACAGGTTTGAGCTTTTGGAAGGCGGGGGAGTTACCCCCCCGGCCGTATTTATTAAAATATGAAACAAAATGTAAAACATTAAATTAAAACGTTTCATGAATTATGTACAATTTTACCTTCATTACATTTTGATGAAGACATGTTCTTTGGCTAACCTTAACAGATCTCTAATACAAAGGTTTCCTAGCCGAGTCTAGCATCCTGAAAATGCATACATTCTAAATTAAAATTGTACATCCTAGCATTAAGGGCCAACGGCAAGGTCTTAACCGGTGTCAGATCCCTACTACCAAACTCCCGCCCTCACGGTGTGAGTGGCGCATGCGCAGAGGACTTTACCCTTGTTGCCAACTGTAACTTCCCTTGTCGTGGGGGCCCCCTTTCACTCAACGCCATCTTAAAGGTCGTCCGAGAGAAACTTTCCTGGGGATCATGTGGGACCAGGCGATTGTGCACCCCGGGAGCCTCTTAGCCAACCAGCTAACTGCCGACAAAATGTGTTCCAATAACACTCGTCTTCCCAGTCTTACTATGTCATTGCCCCCCAAGTGTACTATGACTATAGATGGCGGTGACCTTTGCCGCCCTAAAAGACCCTCCACAAACGATTGAAATTGGTCAAAACAGAGGCCACCCTTCCCATGGAAGGTCACTCTGTACCCATATTCCCCAGATGCGTGAGTCGCGTCACCTGCCATGAATACGTTCCAGGCGCGCCTCACGTATGAGTGGCCCACGACCCATACCACTTGCTCTCCAGTCGGTGATCCTCGACCGCTGGTCCCCTGGTGATGGGTTGACTCCAAATTCCGCCCCGCGTCACAGGCTTGCGAAACTGTAATTCAAACAAAAGACAACAAGCGTGAGTGCATTTCATCAGTCTTTTACAACATGTGCAATCGCACATACCTTTTGAAGCAGTTCGAGGACCAACGGCCTAGCTGTTTCACTTCTTCCGCACCCAGACCCCGGCCGTAGCCTCAGTAGCGGCCCCTATCCTAAATGAGTGGGTCCCAAAATCGCACGGGTCCATGCCCGCCGCAGCGATTGTAAGTGCTAGCACCTTCTGAAACTGAAATCTCGTCAGAGGGGTGCCATCCTTGTGCCTAAGCAGTCTCCCTCCCCATGTCGCCGACCTCTGTGCCAAATATTCCTCCAAACACTTTATCGGACAAGTGGGGCACCCTCGAGCGCGCTGTACAACAACACTATCTCCCATAGCTCCCTGGTCTGTCTTGGACCTGGCTATCGAGATTAGCATCGAATCACCCCGTATTTGTACGTGATCCCTGCATAAGCCTCCCTCCATATCTTTCTTGTTCCTCGCCACAAGTTCGCTTACCCGCATGGCCCCATGAAATGCCAAGGCGAAAGCTGCCCGGAACAGAACTGCTTCGGAAGGGGAGGAGCATGTCTCATCCAGCTTTGCTAAAAGCCGAGACAATCTCTCTAAACCAATCGGGCGCCTCGTATCTTGTCTGCGACTCTCCAGGCGTTGCCAGCCGCGGAGCGCCTTCCTGACTAAAAAGGAACCCGTCGGGTCCCTTATGCCGTGGAGCTGTGCCATGAATGAAATGGCCGCCCTATGTCTGTTGGCAGTTGCAGCTGATCTGCCTTCTCTATGCAGCGCTACCAAGAACCCCAGGAAGGATTCCTCCTGTCCCCAGCTATGTCTCCCTGCCGGGCCTAAAAAGGTGCAGTAGGAACTAAACGCTCCCTCATAAGCCTTCCTCGTCCTGGGCGCTAAGCTGGCTGCCACGAGGTCTTGTAATCCGGGGCACCGATCAGCCATAGTGCTTCGGGGAATGGTGCCGCTACTAGGTCCGCTGTGGGTAGATAGCCCCTGAAAGCCTGCATGTGTGAACGAGAGAGTGCATCAGCTGCATTATTCAGTACACCCGGCACATGTTTTGCCCTGAACTGTACATTCAATCTCATGCAACGTAACGCAATTTCTTTTAACAGTCTCAAGATCCACTTGCAGCGGGCTGCCTGCTGATTAATGCACTCAACCACAGTCATATTGTTGGACCAAAACACTACTGAGCGGTCCCTAAAATCGTCTGGCCATGCCAATAGAGCAACCCAAATGGGAAACAGCTCCAAGAACCCAATGTTACCTGTCAGGCCGCTGGAGTGCCACCACGTCGGCCATACTTGCGCCGACCATCGGTTACCAAAGATGGCGCCAAATCCCACACTCCCGGCTGAATCGGTCCACAAACCCAGTTCGTCAGACGATGCTGGCGGTTTGTTCCACACTACTCGACCGTTGAAGTCCGCCAGAAATGCCAACCAAATGCACATATCCTGGCGAACCTCTGCTGACAGTCTCGTGCGGTGGTGTCCCTCCTTGAGGCCGACCATAGCTTGTGCAATAGAGCGTGAGAAGGGGCGGGCCATCGGCATTACTCTCAAGGCAAAGTTAAGCTGACCCACTGTTTGTTGTAACTGGTGCAGGGTCACTTTTTCTTTGCCCAGGCATTGTGTTAAGGAAGCCCTGAACTTGGCCACCTTCTCCATTGGCAAACGGAAGCATCCTTCCACTGAATCGAGCTCAATTCCCAGAAACTCCAGTGAAGTAGATGGCCCCACCGTCTTACCTGGTGCCAATGGGACTCCAAACTCCTGCATGAGGATGCAGAAGTCCTGCAGCGCCTGTGCACATTTCGCATTGCCGACCGGCCCTAAGTCATCTAGATAGTGCATCACTTGTCTATGCCCTGTGGCCTCGGTGAATGCCCACTCTAAGAAGCAGCTGAACATCTCAAAATAAGCACAAGAAATTGAGCAACCCATGGGCATGCATTTATCCATGTAATAACTTCCTTGGAACGTAAAACCTAGCAAGCGCTGGTCCCGCGGGTGTACCGGGGGCAACCTGAATGCCGATTCGATGTCCTATTTCGCCATCAGAGCACTGGGGCCCAGGTGATTCAATAGGGCAATGGCATCGTCGAACGATGCGTACCGAACTGAACAGACATCCGGATCAATGGCTTCATTCACCGAGGCGCCCCTCGGGCCGACAGATTGTGAATGAGTCTATACTCCCCTGGGTCGTTCTTTGGAATCACTCCCAGAGGTGAACACACGAAGTCCGCCACCGGCGGGCATGAAAAAGGCCCCGCTACCCGCCCCAAGCTGACTTCTTTGGAAATTTTTCTAGCTGCCACAGCTGGGTTGTGTTGGACAGATTGCTGATTTTTACAAAAGGAGCTCCCCCGAAAATCCCCCGCCGGGATGTTGAAGCCATATAGGAAACCGTTCCTCAAAATCCCGGCGGGTACATGATCAGGGTATTTGTTCAACCAGGGAGTCAAAGCCATGATGTCGACGGGAGAAGATGATTGCTTCCCAAGCATCGCCTCACTCTTGCTTGGACCCCCCCTTTCCTCCCGAACCACCGCTCTTGGATCTATCGCTACTCTCCGGGTGTGAGGAGTTCCCACAGCCCGCACACGCATGCCGGAACCTACATGTTCCCTGGGGCCTGTTACAGTTGCCTCTGTTGAAACCCCAACAAACCCCGCGCTTGCCCCCATTTCTGCCGGTCTTGGGCTGTGATTCCCCACCGGAGCTTGCTCTAAAGGGCTGCGCAAGCTTTTGGGGAACTGTCCCAGGCCCGCTCCCGCCCGGCGAGGACGTACCTGACGATCCAGGCAAGAGCTGCTTGTGCCACGATACCGTGTCGAGGCAGTCCCATGTCAAAGTTGCATCAAACTCTTTAGACTTTCGGAATTGCATGTCATATCCTTTCCACTCATTCCCCCCGTACATGTTATAAAAATCCATGATCCTATTCTGGTAACAGGATAGCTCGGGCAACACTTCAGGCTTACGTTCCCCCATTACTGCCGTAAATATCGAGAAGGCCTTCACCCAGTTCGCTACGGTCTCGTCGACCCTAAATTCCGCCATCTTGGCCTGCCATACGCTGGGGCGCCATAAATCTTTCTGCGTCTTTGCATAGTCCATCTCACGATGGTCGGTCAATAATGAAAACATATTAACATACTTGTCCCCCCATATCATTTCCTTTGTGGCCGCTGGGATGTGCTGGGCCACCCTCTCGCGCCTTGAAGGCACTGAACTTTCCCCCACCATTGGCAATGGGTTCTTACCGGGTTCAACCGCCGTGTCTGCTGTCTTTTCCCGGCCAACCGTAGTTACTCCTGGCGCCACCTGTGGGGAAACAGAAGGAACATTTGCCGTCCCGGCTTCTCTCGACTGCCGTAACTGCTCGATTATTAATCTAGCTTCTTCGGCCGGATCCCCCACTGCCACTGACCCCCCTGCTTTCTTTTTAAGCCAGGGCAACACTGCCGCTAACTGGAGGGCCAGTTCTGGGGGCATTTGATCATCATTAACCGGGGTAATCACAACAGGGATTGGTAAACCTCTATCCGGACTTGGTACCGGGCTGTCCGCTGGTGTGATGGGGGCAGCTGGGGGCACCTCCAGAACCGGATCCTCCCCGGAAACCGCCCTCCTCTTACTACGCTTCCCCCTACCCTCAGGGCCGACTCCCGGCAAGGCCGGGCCTATCACCTTCTTAGGACGGCCCGAGGGGTTGTTCTGGGCCACTAACTGTTTCTTAACCTCGGCCAAACCTCGACCGATCGAATCTACTTTACCCAGTTTGCGGTCCATGATTGCCATTCGGTTCGACAAGGTGCGCTGTACCTTCTCGAGCTCGGAGCTTTTTCCCGCTTTTTTGCCAGCCATAGCTTCGTTTACTCCGCTCTTAGTCGATCAACGAGGTCCAAGATCCTTCACACTCCTGGTACTGAAAGAGAAACAACAAGATTACAAGTTCTCAAAATTGCCGCTTGTTCCGTCGAGGGCTCACGAGGAACGAGTGGTGCAGCCTTCCGAGCACTGGAACAAGAGGACGCTTCTTTGGATTCCCGCTCTATTTATCCGTCTGCGGTAGGGCGGGGACCCTCCTCAGGTATTCCCACTGGGTGCGGTCTTCCGGGCGGGTGTCTAGGACAACCCCTTCTGGGCGGGAAGGGCGTGCTCCGGCTACGCCGCTTTGGGCATACCACTTGAGAATTGCAAATTAAGAATGCAATTTCAAGGGTGTCAGGGTGTTAAAAGGACACCCTGTTGCACCCCTGAAATTTGCATATGAGTACATCTTGCACACACACACATGCAAGTGTGTGTGTAAAATGGAACTTCGAAAAATGCACTTTAAGCATTTAAGTTTTTGCAAATTACCATGAAGTTCAGCTTCAAGGTAATTTGCGCCACCTATTAGCGAATCGCTAGTTTTTTTACTTTAATACATTGCATTTAAGGAATCTCAATTTGGGATTCCTTAAATGCTATGGAAATTAAGTAATCGCAAATTAGAGATTACTTAAATTGCGATTTTTGCATTTGGGAAGATGCATCCCAAATTCAAAAATACCAGTCATAAAGGGGCAGATTCTGAGAATCTGCCCGTTTGTGACAGGTTTGTGCTTTGATGCATGTGGACCTTAGTAGTCTTAAATTAGGATTTTGTTTTAAATTAGGATTTTGTCTTAAGTTAGGATTTTGTCTGAAGTTAGGATTTTGTCTTAAATTAGGATTTTGTCCAAAATTAGGATTTTGTCTTAAATTAGGATTTTGTCCTAAATTAGGATTTTGTCTTAAATTAGGATTTTGTCCTAAATTAGGATTTTGTTTAAATTGGAATCTTGTCCTAAATTATAATTTTGTCTTAAATTAGGATTTTGTCTTAAATTAAATTTAAGACAAACTTAATTGATTTGTGACTCTTCGCCAATATAGGGAGATTGGAAAAGTAAGGGGCATTGTTAAAATGTGAAATGAAAAGTGAGGAAGGAATATAGGAAGCAAACTGTGATACTGTTTGTATAATGTATGATTTGCATCAAGCTATCTAATCAGTATTACAATACAACCTGCACATGCGTGTATAGGTTTCCCTTCACTTTTTCCTGGGATGTAGAATTTGGTGCCATTGAGCATTTCCTTCCAAATGTCTGCATGAATACCCACATGAATGAAAGGGATATGATTTAAAGGTAAGGAGCACTGTTGACTAACACAGGACCTAATACACATGACTGAATTTAGTAAACAGAGGCTCTTTTGACTAACATGTGACCTCAAAGGATTAGTTTGGATAATGAACAATTGTACTGGTAAATGTGAATGAATTCAGAACATTTTATCTAATGACTAATTTCATTACATTGTAATTATAACAGGACAGTTAAGCTCTGGAATTATTGACTGGCTTTTCTAGTTGATCGGAAGTTAAATATTACAGCTGATTTCTGTGAATGTTCCGAAGAATGCACACTGGACGGATGAATGGTGATAACGTAGAAAACATTATAAACCAATATGTCTGGTATGCTTTTTCCCACTTGTGAGGAATGGAATATTAATGCTGTATGTTGGTGGGAGGAGCTATACATAAACTTGACCAGAGTGATGGACTTGTATCTCTCACTATGGCAGCAGTTTTTTGACATGTCAAGAATATGTGCACAAAGGACAGTTGGCAATATGTGCACTGCATATTACATGGGGAATGACATAAAGGAAACAAACTATGATATATCAAACAATTATAGGTGACTTTTTAAGACTTTTGCGGAGTTACGTTTTACATTGAACGTTGGTGGCCAGAAATATGTCCCTAATTGATCAGTGTGATGACTTTAAGCATTCAGTGATGACAGTCAATCTGGCTGGTACATGCACTCCAGATAACATGAATATAGACTTAGGAGAGACATAATGTGACAAATTAATAATGTTAGTAGGCTTTTCAATACTATTGAGGAGTGAAGTTTTGTATCCTATCTTTGTGGCACAAAAGACCTACATGAAACTGACTGTCCTAATGGCTTTTTGTATTAAAAGAAGTTGACAGATTTGATAGATAATTTGAGAATCTGTGTTCCACGAGGACCACATTAACAGAGGCAAACTAGATGGCATGGATGTTGCACACTAAGGACGCAAGGACGTTATTCTGGTTACTTTGCCCAAGTAAGATGGTATTGTAGACAACTTTGTTCAGATACTTTGGGGTTAGGATATGATCTTGATGGTAGTGAAGGACTTGGCCTGGAAGTTTGATCTGAACTGTTTCTTTGGAGCAAGGTCAAGACTGAATTGTATATTTCTGGGTACAAACTGAGGTGGCATGGAGAGGAAAAGAAGAATTGGTTAGAATGTTACCCTGAGTGATTTTCAGTGGTTAGATGATTACAAACTTTCCTACCACACCTTTTCTGTGTTTTAGGTATTGCTGTGACACACAGTAATGGTGGCACATTACCCAAATAAGGTTAGGGATGGGAACTGTATTACCTAAGAAAAATTAATTTGGTAAGAACTGTATAATGTACCTCTGATTTCTCTGGCAATTGGAGATGAAAGGTATACTGATGGATGGTTTAATTACTTCCGGGCTGATTAACTTTTTGGAAACAAATCATCTGTTGCCAAAACGTCTTTTAAAGATTTGTATGAACATGAAAGAAAATATCAAAAAAGGTATAAAGAAGATGGAGCAAAACATGGTGATCAAATGTTATGAACTGATTCAGAGAAAGTTGCAACAGAATGTAATACGTGATGTGAAATTTGGTGGTAAGCTGGTATAGCTGTTCACATTCACAAATGTGACCAACCAGCCCTGATCTAGCTATGCTGTAAAACACATACCTGTAATGCTTATGATTTCAAACAAAGTATATGCTTCTAGACAAAGATCTAACAACATTTACTGAGTGTGAATTGGGGGAGACAGGCTTTTCCTGTTATCCCCAACAAGAGAATTAGTAAATCTGCTCTAACCAGAGGGGACGATTTGACAGCTGAACTCTGACAGGCTGTTGGTCCATGGTTTCTAACTTTAGAACCAACGGGGGCACTCCTGCACCTCTGATATAAATGTAACAGTCCACCCAACTCTAAATAGAGCATGCAGACATTTGCTGACAGGGCACTCCAGCACATATTTTACAAGGTGCCCTATTTGTCAAACAAAAAAATTGCCCCTGAGCTCATTACACTATTTTTTTCTTATTTCTAAGTGCTCTAAATATCACCCTGCGTACATCATGTTGTCAACCTATTACAAATGGCTGGGTTGAATTAAACTATTAAACTACAAGGGACGTTATATGCCAGAGATCAAAGCTCAACGTGTTAAGCCATTAAGCTAGCCAAGATATTAGAGGGACTATTTCAGGTATGATCATCTGTCCAACAAGCAGTTTGGGGATATAGGCACTACCTATACTAACTCAGTGGTGGCTGGCCTCCCAGATTTAAATTCTGCTGCTTTTAAAATTTTTGTAATTACCCTAATTTCCTCTGCCAAAAATGTGTGAGCAGTTTCTTTGAAGAATTACAATGCCAGTCTGTCTGTCATAACATGGCGGCATTACAAACCGGCTGTTATTTTTTTCATTTTCCAAAGGCCACACCCCAAGATGTCAGAGAATGTCAGAGAGGTATTTCGGTGTCATGGCCATGATTTTGGTGTACAGCAAATCATCATGGTGGCAAAAGCATGGTTGTAGCATGCCAATGGAGACTGTATAAAGTTCTGTAGGCCAAATGTAGGACCTTATTGAGTGGTTAAAATAATATTGGGGAGTTCCACCCAATTTTTAAATTTCCCCTAAGACACAGCATGTGCCGTCTCTTGCAAGACAAATTGCTAAATGTTTTTTCGGACAGTGGGCTTAGAGGCCTACCATTGCTTACTGTTGTCTAACTTATTTGTTAGTTACTTTTGATTACTTAGTATTGGTCAGCTGCCATAGGCTACCTGCCTCTTTGTGTGTTTGTCCCTCCCTTTGAGCATGGATTCATTACTTATGTCTTTCCACTGCTCCTTTTTAGATTTTTCTTTGTGTTCAAGCACTCATTGTGAGTGTGTGTGTTTCAGCTGACTCCCTCATGTGCTTCGACCACCACCATGTTCCTTCGTCCAGCCGACCTTCTGGTGTGGTGTCTGCCCCTACCCCTCCCCCCATCATTCCTCTCACTGTCTGTGCAGCTCAGATAATATGCAGCAGAACTTTGGATATACAATGTATATGGCAGCTGTTGACACAAGGAGTGAGGTATGTTCACAAACAATAAAAAGAGATAAGGAGAGATATATGTCTCTGGAGTGGGGGCTTCACTCATGCATTGCAAGGACTGTGACACAATAGCAGGACGTGGAAGGAGAGTGAATAACAGCTGTTTATATTGGCATTACTGTGGTAGTGGGAAGCAGTCATGATGTTATTCTGTCACCATTAATTTACAATCATGGTCTTAGTCAAATCATAAAATCAAATCAAAATATGCTTTATTCGATTTTGTTACGAATGTAAAATCATAAAAGCAACAGATTATAAAAGACATGATCTTCTATATACATAGTTTCCTTAATAATTAATCAATCGTCTATCACAGTGAATGTATGCATCGTCAAATTCATTATTATTTAAAAGATACATTGCACCATATCACACTATGTACACCAAGTTATTGCGTTCCTTTTCCTTAAAATACTCTTTAAAAAACCAGTCATAAGCAAGGTACAATATTCATCATTCAATTGTTGTAAAAACAGATATGCTGGACGATACTGTCGCCAGCAGCCTTGTCTCAGATAGTGTTTTAACCACGTTCCACGTTCTTGTTTATAAAATTTGCAAAATAGGACAATATGTATGGTGGTTTGCTGGGAGACGCTGTCACAAGGGCAGGGTGCCAATTTCCTCGACCAATCGTTTTTAGTTGGAAGGGTCACCAGCCGGTGGAAGGAATCAAGTCTAAACCTTACTAAAAGATGTCTATTGAAGCCCTTCACACAGTAACATAGATATGGCTGGATCCTATAACACGTCAGGGTCATCTGGTGCCGTACGACCAAACTTTTATCCATCTCCCTTTCTGATCTAATCTGTTCAAGGTGGCTCATACAGATTAGTTTCAATTCCTTCCTAGATATGGAGCTAACAAGCTCTGGGTCTTCATAATACTCTGGTTTGTTAAGGACATTGAAAAACTTTCTTATATAGTTTAGCCAGAGGATGTTTCTTGACCTGTCAAATCTCATTACGTCCTCAATGATTTCTCTATTTAGGCTCAGTGCCCTGGAGGTCCATACTCTGTGCCATTAGAGAAGTGGCTGGATCCTGATAAGGTCGGTGATATACTCGATACCCAGCTCAGCATGACAATTAAAAACAGACGTACTCTGTGGGACTGCAAGAACATATCTAAGAAATAGGTTTTCGATAACTTGTATTGGCACCACGTTATTGAAACCCCAGATACCCGCCCCATACATGGCAATACTTCTGCATTTTTAGTAATATGTCAGGGGGTCTTTTACCCAATTTTTGTGCAAAGTTCCTAAGTGCCGCTATTGACCTTTTAAATAGAAGTGCCCTGAAACTAATTACTGGGACCCAGGAACCTGCTCCATCTAAAAGAACACCTAAATAGGAGAATGACTTTGTGGATTCAATGGTTTCGTTGCCCATTGCTAGGTTATTCATTTTACGGTGAGCTTTCCCACACTCCATAACAAAGGTTTTCTTGGGGTTGAGTTTTAGGCCCCTCTGTGACATATATTCTGTATATGTGGAAAGTGCACAGTGAATGCTTATTTTGGTTCGGGCCATTAGGGCCGCGTCGTCCGCGTAGAGAAGGGAGACGACCTGCTTGTTGTTGTATCTTGGGCAGTCAATAACTTTAGACCACAATTTCTCCTCCAAAGAGTTGGTGTATATGGAGAAGAGGAAAGGAGCCAGGACACAGCCTTGCCTGACTCCCTTCTCTACTCGGAATGGTTTAGTACATTCGCCCTTCGGACCAAATCACAATTTTGCTGATGCTCCTGTATACAGCTGTTTTAGAAACGGCACTATTGCGGGATCAACCTTTATATCCTCCAGGGTACTCCATAACTTCTTATGTTCCACGCAATCAAAGGCAGGCGTATGATCTGCAAAGATAACATACAGCCGACCCTTTTTTGCTTGTGTATACTTCCCTTGGATAAGAATAAAATTTAATACCTGCTCCACCGTACCCATCCCTTCCCTGAAGCCGTATTGTATCGGGCTCAGGATGTTGTTTTCATCAGCCCAGGATTGGATTTTATTTAGTGTCACCCTTCCTGCCACTTTCTTTAGCGAGTCTAGTAGCGAGATTGGTCTGTAGCTCGATGGACTTTCCTGGTCCCCTTTTTTGTAGACAGGAACAATTATGGATTCGGACCAGGAATTGGAAAAAAACCTTCAGAGCAACAGGCCTCTAGTACACAAGTTAGAAGAGGGGCCCAAAGATCTGCGACGGATTAGAATAAATCAATCGGGATCCCGTCAGGGCCAGGGGCCTTATTTCCCTTACTTTGGTTTATTGCCAGCAGCACCTCCTTCAAGGTGATCTCTATAGTAATTGGTAGGTGTGAGCTGCTTTCTTCTATCGCCCCGTGGATGTTTCGCTGCTCGTCTCCTGTCTATACACTCTAGAAAAGAACTCAATCCAGCTATTCTCATCGATGGCAATTTCTAGCCTTGCACTCTCTTTATCTGGCAAAAAAGGGGAATTTACGGCCCGCCAGAACAGGCAGGTATCTCTGCTCTGATCAGCCTGGTACAGGTTTTCCCACGCCTGCTCCTTAATCTCATTTTTACGGTTCTTTCTTGCCAAGTTATAGGCCTTTCTACAGGTTCTAACCTCAACCCTATCCCTGGTTGGTAAACTCAGGGCTGCCTAAGTAATTTATATGCCTTGGTACAGTGTTGGTCAAACCATCCTTCACCTTTTGTTTGCCTCCTATTTCCGGAAGTAGTCATGATCTCCTGCATTATTCGGGTGATCTGTAAAAAGGCATCTAAGGTTGCGCTGTGAGGTGTGTCCTCAGTTAGACATTTCAGGATAGGTACTTGTGCCTTTGTTATTATATTTTTATTTGTGACGGCCGGCTTTGTCGCTCCCCATCTTATGGCAAAGCCATTTTGTCGAGACAAAACCAAGTCTTGCGCCCAGAGCAAACGTTCTATTGTGGACCTGGTGCTGGATCCAGTCACCAGTAAATCCATACTGAGGGGTAGGTGGTCACTTAATCCAACTGGGTGGATCCTGAAGGTTTTCACCATGATTGCATAACGTACTGGCATAATAATAAAATCAATCACTGTTCTAAAGTCCCTACCAATGTAAGTGGGAAGAAATTGTTGGCTACGGGGCATATAGTGTTTACAAAACCAAGGTCTAAGTCATATAAATGTATTTTGAAAGCAAACAGGGTGGGATAGAATGAATGAATGAATAACTTTATTGTGTGGTTACTTAAAACCATTACATTAAGACCAGAGTATAAAATTACAAAAGTTAAACAAGGTGGGATAGGGAGCAGTGTTTTATGTACAACAAAGCTTTTTTTGTAACAGTTTTCGGCTGTGCACCACTTTATTAGCACATATTTTGCCACTTTTTCTGCAGCAGAAGATATTCAGAGCAGCTCGCACATGTGGTGTTCAGCTTGTCTAACTTCACTTGTGGTAGTTTGTGAATTTGACTTATTTTGCATTATGCATACAATTTCTTCGAATATCATGCATATTACAGTACCTGAGCTAGCTGTGCAATGTTGTGTCTGTGTGTACTGAATGTGTCATTAGCAGCTCCTTAAAACCTGGCTGGAAGTCAGCAGCATAACCTGAAATTCAATGGACTTTGCATCAATGATGTTAGTTTGAAACTTTCACCAGAGTTTGAAGAGGAGAAACTTCAGGTGAGTTCAAACAGGGAGAAAGAACTTTAGCAGAGTTTAAAGAGGCAGCCGTTCAGTGGATTTATACTAGGCTCAAGTTCAGCTCAGTTTGTTCCCTTGAGATAATGTTGGAGAGGAAGGAGTGCAGCAGAGATTATGCATGTCAGACAAGGTTGAAGGCAAACGAGTTCAGCAGAGTTTGGAGAACGAAATGTTCAGGAGAAAACAAACATGTAGAAGTTCAGCATACTTTGAAAGGGGACTTGGGCAGCAGAGTAAAATGGGCACAATATATTCTTTCATTACTTATCACAGTTTTATATCAAACTAGTCTTTCACCTAATTCATTATAAATGAAAAATCAAGGTAATTTCTCACTTTTCAAATATCTTTAGGGGTTTTGTATGTACCAAAAGCACTGTACTTCCCTTTGTGAGTTCACAAATTACTGCCAGTGTAGCCAGTTTCGGTGTTTTTGCAAGGAATCCCTCCTGTCTACAGTGTGCGGCCCATGTCATGCTAGTATAGAACAGAATTTGATCAGACCCTATTGCAGATATTAGTTTTAGTCGCTTCAAATGTCACAAATGAGCTCCCATTATATTGGTCACCTAATACACAACACCCACCCTGATACAATCCAGCCACTTTAGCCTTACACCACAGTTTGTGATAATGGGAAAGACGCAAATCTTGGCTTTCACAAGAAATGGGACACGTTTCAATTTACCCGAGGCAGTCTGAAAAGGTATGATGTTGAGGGTGAATGTACAGGGATTGTTGAGCAATATTTGGCAGACATCTTCAGAATTTGCTATAGATAGCACACTATTACCACATTGTTGGCTAATAATTGTTAAGGCTTAAATTGTAGATGCAAAAATATAATTGGTGCATTTGAAGGAAGTGTTTCAAATGCCAACAAGTTATTCTGTGCAACTTAACCCATGCCAGGTTGGGTATTTGTGATTTCGTGGTTGGCATATCACAGAGGTGATAGGCACACAAGATAGAGTTCATTCAAAGTCCTGTTGACTTTAATTGCCTTTGTTGGCATGCACACCAATATAGAAATATTAGGGCATGTGTTTGTGATCTATTAATGTGTTGTGCTGAATCAGATCTTATTTGGTGACTGCCAAACCATTACACTTATGATCTATCAACATTGTCTACTTACTTACTACTTATTCGATGAGTGGCACACCGTTTCCCTTCTGACCGATTAATATTAGTGCAATTCAATGTATTTTATTATGATCTGGAGCTCCTAGGAGTTTCACATAAAGAGATATAGAAAAAATAAAATGTTCTGGTTTTACAAATCATCTAGAGCTTTATAATAAAATGTAAAGAAATTTAAATACATATAATATCATAAATACGGCAATGTTGTTCAAACAATGCGAGATACTAGCAGTTTGTGACATCTAAGTGTGCAAGTATGCAATTGTTACACCAATTTCGCCATTATGGTCGAATACAGATATGTTAGTTTCGGTCAAAGTGCATCCTTAAATACCCCCAAAACTATACCTTCGTGAGCATCTTAAAATTCTATTTCCAATATCAATATGAGGCGTATACTAAAATATGACGTAACATTTTTCGTTATGTATGTGAATACATATGGGCAGAAGAAGATAATTCAAAGTGCAAATGCAAAAAACATCCTGCAACATTTTCTTTTAAAATTAGTGAAAAATCGCGCTTGCACGAACCCCATGGGAAAAATACTAGCAGTAGCCTAAAAGATGCACAACACATTCATTATGCAGTACTGTTTACATAGCAGCATACATGATATCAAAGTGCAGTTGTGTAAGTGCTGTGCGAATTCCATTCATCCATTGAGCGTTTATAGAACAAAGAAGCTTGTAAAATATAATTCAGATTATACCATGACATCTTCAAATGTATAATACGAGGACCCTGCAATTCTAATTATATTATGTAGTAAATGTTGTCTACTTTAGACCCTCTTTAACATACCACAGCCTACTTCTTTCCATTAGTTCTTGTCTAAAATATATTTGAAAATTGCTTTAAAAAGATATACATTTTAAAACACACTTGATCAGAATGGGGGGGTGGCAAAAAAAAGTTCCAGGCCTTCTTGAAAGTGGCGATGTTATATTTTAAATGCAATGGCTTCAATAAGCAACGTTGTAATGGTTGTAATAGGGGACAAACCAAACATGATTTAAATCCTGTACCGATATTCCGCATAGATGGCAGAATCTGTCCTGCCTGGCTAATCCCTCCCATGCGCCTATTATAATTTGTAAGGGCAGCTGATTCATCCGTAACAAAAAGATAGTTCTACGCACTCCGTGCGGGAGATTCCATACAACATATGGTTGAAGTTGTTTATAAATACTACTCCCAGCTATGACATCATTAACGGAATGACCCAGACATAGAACAGTATCTCTCTTACGACTGACTTCATAAATGGTCTTCGTAATTAGCGTTTTCAGAGCCTGTTTTGGAAAAGAGCCTCTACTACTATGCCCAATATCAAGTGAGAGTGAAGCTTTCACATGTTACCGAACTCCACTGATCCACTTCCTCCCCTCCGCTATGGTCCATGACTTTTTTAGCCACTGGTGCTACCATGTTAATCACCCTTTTCCTGGAGGTAATACCAACTGAGATTTTTATATCTTTCAGATTTATAGCCCCCTTAGTGTTGGGTAACGCTCCACAGATGTCCTGGAGATCTTCCCAATGGGGCACACATAGGACATAAACTAGCTTGTTAAATGGAAAAAACACCAATCCCACTTTTTCTACAAAGATCTACATTTGCCAATACAAACATTGCAATTATTCCAGTGCTAAAAGTTACCCTGGCAAGTGGGAGATCAGTTCTTGGGTCTATAAATACATGATCGCTATCTTTGCTTTTTACCATTCTCAGATCTTCAATTTCACATAATAGCTACAGGAGAAATGTTCTATTAAAAGGGCCCAGTTCTATGTCAAACAGTGGCACAAAGACCAGGGTGTTTACTACTCGTTATGGCCTTAGTACAACACGTGCCCTATCACTCAGCCTTGATTCAGACACTGGCTCTGGCATTTGTGCCATAAGGGAAGTAAAGGTAGGTCCCCCAATACACATCCTCCCATGGTTGGGATCTAACCCTACAGGGTTAGTATCTCCAGCATTGGGTTTGGAGTGGAAGCTATCCCCTATCTGCCCTACCTCTGACAAAGTATTGTATGTCTTTACTACAGTGTTCTGCGAGTCTGGGTTTATCTCAACTTTATGAGGCACGAATTCCTGATTTGTCAATATTTTGTGGTCCTCCCATTTAGAGCACAACCCCGCCCCAGTTATGTCCCCTTGCCCTCAATCCCTTGTGCCCTTCTTCTCTTCCTAAATACCTCTCTAGTGGTTCATCTTTCAAAATAATGTGTGAAGAAAGGTAATTTGCCTCGGGGTACTCAGAATTCTGACCATCCGGGAAACCGACGGGCTTAAACTCACTACATTTCTGCAGCAAGGAGGTATCAACAAGCTCGTTGAATAGAGTATAATTCATGCTCAAACGTGGCCATATAGATATTGGTGTATACTGTGTGCTGCTGCAAAGCCCATAGATGTGCTGCTCAATTGAAGGAAATAGTGGTTATTCCATTGGAAATCTAATGTCTATATGGCCATGTTTGAGCATGATTTCATACTCACCAACACACAATGGACAGATAACTTACTTCTGTTTCGGCGGTACATAAATGATATATTTCTAGTATGGAAAAATAGCAAATCTAGTCTGATCAACAGCAAAGATGTATTGAACACCATGAACCCCAGGATCCACTTCACCCTCAACATTAGCAAAACCTGTATGTAATTTTTGGACATACAGGTTGAACTTCAGGAAACAGGTTTACAAACAAGTGTATACCACAAATCAACAGACAAAAATAACACCTTGTTCTTTCAAAGCTTTAATCCACCCAGTTTAATCAAGAATGTAGCTTACTCTTAATACTTGAGAATTAAGCGCATCTCATCTGACTCGCCCACCTGTTTAATGGCATTGAATAATGAAAATGAAAATTATCATGAGAGAGGCTATCCTACTAAACTGCTGGAGGAACACGAGCACCAAGTACTATCCATGGATCGTAAGAAACTATTGCAAAACAAAACTACTGCCAAATCAAGGGAGATAAAAAAAATATTCACAGATGATAGGCGCTACTACAATAGGATCCAGACTTTCACGCCTTGTTTCAACAAAAACCACTGTTTGTAAATCCCCGATCGAGAAACCTTAGAGAAATGTTATCTGCTAAGAAACCATTGAAGTAACATCGGAATATGGGTACTAAGAAATGCTCAAACTGTACTCACTGTAACAATCTGATAACTTGTGATACTATTACTGATTCATCCTAGAACTGGTCAAAAAATCCCCTTACATCATTCAGCAGATTATAATACCAGTAAAGTAATATATGCTATAAAATGCCCATGTGGTATGCTATACATGTGGAAGACCGAAAGGAAATAAAAACTCGACTTACAGAGCATAAAAGCAGAATCCGTACTCATAATGTAAACTCACACTTGGCGGTACACTAGGTTGAACGCAAACATTCCATCACCCAACTAAGGTCCCAGGTTATGGAGGCCTGCACTAACCATCCTGGCAGGGATAATCCTAAAATGTTATCTCAAAGGGAGATCTACTAGATCAGCAGATAAACACAATGAATCCCCAGGGTATGAATGACAAATTAGACATGAGATGTTTTCTTTAGCACTGCTCAGTGCAACATTTTGATTAATGCCATTGGATGATTGTATCTGACTTAGTTGTCATCTGATCTGTACATTCGAATATGCATACAGACAGTGGTTGCATATTATAATTGATTGTGCATGACTCTGGTTTCCAAATCTGCACTTGTTATTCATACAATCATAGTGGATACAACAATGTGGTTGATCAAAAACCGGTTGCTGCATAACATCATGGCTGTTTCTATAAAGCTGGTGTACTTATATCGCATATTAACCACTGACTTTTGAGATTAAGTGATCATCCTCATTCGTTCATTCTGATTAACTAAAATGACCAAGCACTGTGTATTATGCATGCACCGATGTGTTTGATTACAAATTTATTTTACATGATAATATGACCGCTTTTATAGAGTTGTTGTACCCTTCATTGAATGGCATATAGTAATATGATTGTACTATCTGTAAAAAAAATATGTGGACAGTATGGGATTAATCACATTTATTCCAGTTAAATTGACCAAGTGTAATCACCGCACATTATTACTGCTGTCCTTTGTTGTAAGAACCTATTGCACAATGGATAAATGAAAAATGAGCAAAATAGTGGATGAAACTTTGTGTTGACATCAATAAAAAGAACTCCGCTCATATAAACCAACTGGCACTGTAGTAGTTTTAACAAATGAGGAAGATCAGCCCTTTGATGGGATTGAATGGGAACATTAGCAAGGAGAATCAAGCGCTCACAATCTTTACTTAACTTTGTTCGTTAGAGGCTGGAAAGGTCCAGAGCCTTGAGCCAGCTTTCCTCCAAACAAATACCTAATTTGGGATTCATATCCAGTTTTAGGGATTCCTGGACCGTATGCTCCTTTCCCAATTAACAATATTACTGTTGTGGTTTTTTACTGCTAAACTTTTGGTTTGTTAACCCAACTAAACAACACATTTGCGGAACCACCAGGGTTATCTGAGAACAACTAACTTTCTTGTCACTTGTTCGGTGACTTTATGTGATTTTCCCCTTAGGGTTAGTTTTCATGATTATGGGTGCCACCACTAATTAAATAGCACGGTCTACTGTGTTACCCAAATGGAGTCTTTTCCAATATGGCGCCCAGTGTTTCCTACACAGACTAGTGTTGTTGGGATTAACTTGAATCTGTTGTCGTAGCATTGCTCTCATGAATTTAATTGAGGTCAGTTTCAGCATTCATGTTTCAAGCGACTATATTATCAGCTGCAGTACGCTGACTCATGCAAGCACAAGATTACTCTTTGAGTAAGTGATATTGACATATTAGTAATTTCTTGTCCACATCACAGCAACAGTTGCACAGATTGGTAAACTCTGCTTGTTATTTTTTTAGCGGATTCAAAAACCTAAACTTTGGCTCACATCGATTTTCCTAATGAGTCCAGTATCCAATGAGATACATCTCTCTTTGAATACCCCACGTACTTCGAGGTAGGGTCCATTAAGTTTTTCTAAAAAAAGGCTACGGAGGCCAGATAACCATCGTAAATGGAATTGCTTTGGCAGTACAAATTTAGATTGACATACCTCATAAGTTTAATGTGGAATTGGTCCGTTAGTTTATAACATTTCCTTCCTGACATAATATACTACGCACTAAATTGACTATTACTGAGTCTTGCACTATTTGAATTAGCTTTGACACCATCCGGGGCACTGCTTTCCCATACAATTTAAAATCACTTGATTATGGTTGCATGCATCATGATCAATTGGAATACAGTGGTATTGGTGTTGTGATTATGGATAATAGTGTGCTGAGAGTACACTCCATACCTTAAATTAATATTACCATCAAACTTGCTCTCCATCATGTTCATATCCATTTGTTTTTCCGCATAGGGTTCACTATATTTTTTTTATATACTACACGGATATCAAATACTGATTAATCATAAATTTGTGTGAACTTATTCACGTCTGTACATTGAAGCGTTTTTCATTTTATGTCTTTTCCAGAGGCCCTGACGACCCAACAGGGCATCCCAAAATTCAGTGGGCATACATTACTTGCATTGGATTGAACATTGTTTTGCAATTACATTTTGAATTCATTGTTAAGGTGTCTAACTGTCTTATTGACTAATGACATTAGCAAACAAGAAATGTTGATTTATTAAGTAACTGTAGTATGTACATTCTGGTGTAATGAAGTGTTCAATTCACAGAGATTAACAGCTGATAATGTAACAAAATATTTCATTGGAGTGATGGACACACAGTCCAAGTGACTTTTTAGGACTTGGCCTTATTCCACTTTTAGAAAGTTGGCATTTTCCTGCCTCGCCATTTAGTGCCTGCAGCCTGTCTCTGGGTCACATGATGGGGTGAAACTGACAGTTGGGCTTTGTGCATTCCTTTTCATCAACCACACACAGTAGAGACCCTAGGTGTGTCTCTATGGGACATCACTGGCAGAATGGGATGACAGAGTTGGGCACAGCCCTACTTACACTGGAATAGGGTGTAGCCTACCTACTCACAAAGGGCTGCATACCCCTGTAGTCAGTATGCAGCCGGGACAGAGAAGGCAGTTGGCCTGTGGGTTTCAAAGGGAAACTTTTAGAAACTTCTCCCGCTTCAAGGGAAGGCCCAGGTATAAATACTGGATCCCAAACACCAACTCTCCAATGCACTTCTCGCCCTGTGTATAATCTGCCAGGAAGAAGGACTGTTGTGCTTCTGAAAGGACTGCCACTCTGCTGGGCTGCTGCTCTGAAGGACTGCTGCCCTGCCATGCAGATCTGCTGCCCTCTTGTCTGGGTGAGAAGGACTGGACCTGCATCTGTTTAATCCAGAACACCAGAATTTCTTATCAACTGACATCTAAAAGATTGGACCATTTCATATGTTGGAAATAATGAAGGATTTAAGTAAGAAAGCACAGGCACAAGTTAGTGCTTTGAAGTGTTTGAAGGAAAAAGGAAGTAGAAAGAGTTTTGGGAGGATTAAGGGAACATTTTACAGGTGTGTCCAGCAAGGGCATGAAGCCAGTTTCAGAGATTACCCTTCCCAAAAGGGTATCTCTCACACATGCAGAAAAATTTCAATTTTATAAAGTGTTGCAGGTCATTCAGACAGACCAATCAATCAATGGGGAGGGACTAGGGATTTGAAGGTCTGTTTCATTCCCCAGGGTAAGTACGAGGTTTATCAAAGAGGAAACAGACACTTGTAACACTAGGCCTTTGGTCATATAAATTTAGAGTAACCTCAAAAACCCTATGCAAATGTGGTTATTGCGGTATATATGGTTCGTCCGCCCCGCATATGGGTTGTTGGCCGTTATCATTGGTTACTCCAAGTTAGTGATGTTGCCAGCCTCAACCAGAGGCACCTCTGGCCTGTAGTGCAGTGTCCAGAGAAGGAGAAAAAGGGGTGTGTCAAAATAGAATTTAGAAAAAAGGAAAAAAGGTTTAAAGGTTTAAAAACTGAAAAATCACCCTGAATAGTTTTATTTGATGGTGTGATTTCCAGGTAGTTAAAAAGATCTGTTACTACTAGGTTGATCGAGTAACTAGATCATAGTAGTTCAAAAACACTCATTACACAAACGTCGACATGTTTCTGCTCTGTCGGCCCACAGGGGTCTATAGAGCATTCGTCAGGACTCACAGTTAAACAGACAAACAATGTTCGGATTACTCACACCTTTTGTGTTGTATTACGTTAATAACCTGTATACTTTGCAGGGTATTGACTCCTCCGGTTTCTGAAAAGAAATAGGGAGAGAACAACGAGAGAGACACACTTATTGCAAAACTTCCTGATTTAGGCTAGTGCAAAGGGTAGAATAACATTATTATTCATTCATTCCTGAAAACTCATCTCTAAGGTGGGGAGGGTTTTGTAACCGGGTAGAGCTTTTTACGCTGTAGACAAGGTAATGGAATTATGTAAAGAGCACATTCTGCAAGGGTGAATTTATCTATTTATTTAAAATACTTATTTTATACTGGAAGAGATACATTGATGATATCATCATGATTTGGGACAATAAATTGGACCTACAGTCTTTTATGAACTGGCTCAATAACCTTGACCCATGGCTAAAATTCACACATACAGCCACCAGCTGCAACCTTGATTTCCTTGATATAACCATATTCGTAAAGGATAATGAGTTACATACGAAAACGTTCAGGAAACCAACGGCCAAAAACAGCATTTTGTCTTACAAAAGTTTTCACCCCAAACCATTGAGGGACAATCTTCCCTACAGCCAGTTTCTGCGTTTAAAGAGGAACTGCAGTAACAACTCAGATTATAGATTGCAGGCCAATGAATTATGTGACAGACTGAGACAGAGAGACTATACAGAGAAAACCATCAAACTCTGCAAAAAAAGAGCTACCAATCAACCGAGAGAATGCCTCCTGCAAACATTTCAGAAAGAAATAATACCTGATCTAACTACCTGTGTCACAACATTCAGCCAGGCGTCTTACGCAGTAAAGAAATTAGTAAACAAGAACTGGCATATCCTTCACACAGGACATTTTGATTGGCCCAGACCAAGGTTCGCCAATGGGAGATCAAAAAACATCAAGGATGTCTTGGTACATACCCGACCACCGCCTAAAAAACTGAAAGCAATTCTGCCCAGGGATATAACTATGTCACCTGTAACTGGACATTATCCGTGTGGGTCATGCGTATCATGTAAAACTACAACTGCTACAAAAACATTACAACTTTCTGACACCCTCCTCTGGCAGCAACGCCAACACACTAATTGTAATTCGACTCATGTCATCTATACAGTGACCTGCCCTTGTGGCAAGCGTTACATCGGGATGACATGTCGAAAAATAAAAACAAGGATTGGCGAACATCGCAGTAATATAAGATTAAAAAAGAATACCACCAAACTTTGTACCCACTTCGTGCAAGCAGGTCATTCCTGCGACGATATCCACTGGTCAGTAATCGAAATGCTAACCGATAAATCCCAAAGATGTGAAAGAACATTATTTGAGAAAGAACAGAGGTGGGTGGAACGCCTTAAAACTTACGAAAACGGCCTTAATGATTCCATTCCGTGGCACCAATTTTCTAAATGATGTACCATCCATAGAATACAAGAGACTGCCTAGTTCATGAAATAAATAATACTCGTTAAAATTCCATTTCTTCTTGATGTAAGCAATAAAGTTTTGTCAAAAAAACAAATTATCCAGATACGCCAGCTAACACGTGAGCCTAGAGTGCCTGCCTCTTTAAAACGCCTGCCCAGCCGGATTCACGAACTTCCGGGGGCAGAGTCAGCACTAGACGTGTTTGCAAGCACACGCGGGTAATGGCGGAGCTACGCAGCATTCTCCACTGAATCTCGGTAAGGTGACCATACGGAATGTTTATTAACACGATATATTTTAAACACAGCTCTGAGTCCTGAGGGCCCCCCGACGCAAACGAGTACTCTCCGTTCACAAGGTACGAGAATGCGCTGCGTTTAATAACTCGCCCATCTTGCTAAATAGGTTCCTTTACACGAGCTCTATGCGCTGCATTTTTAAATAACCTACCCGTTATGCTTGCTCTATAATAGGCCAGCGCGTACTAGATAAATTCACCCTTGCAGAATGTGCTCTTTACATAATTCCATTACCTTGTCTACAGCGTAAAAAGCTCTACCCGGTTACAAAACCCTCCCCACCTTAGAGATGAGTTTTCAGGAATGAATGAATAATAATGTTATTCTACCCTTTGCACTAGCCTAAATCAGGAAGTTTTGCAATAAGTGTGTCTCTCTCGTTGTTCTCTCCCTATTTCTTTTCAGAAACCGGAGGAGTCAATACCCTGCAAAGTATACAGGTTATTAACGTAATACAACACAAAAGGTGTGAGTAATCCGAACATTGTTTGTCTGTTTAACTGTGAGTCCTGACGAATGCTCTATAGACCCCTGTGGGCCGACAGAGCAGAAACATGTCGACGTTTGTGTAATGAGTGTTTTTGAACTACTATGATCTAGTTACTCGATCAACCTAGTAGTAACAGATCTTTTTAACTACCTGGAAATCACACCATCAAATAAAACTATTCAGGGTGATTTTTCAGTTTTTAAACCTTTAAACCTTTTTTCCTTTTTTCTAAATTCTATTTTGACACACCCCTTTTTCTCCTTCTCTGGACACTGCACTACAGGCCAGAGGTGCCTCTGGTTGAGGCTGGCAACATCACTAACTTGGAGTAACCAATGATAACGGCCAACAACCCATATGCGGGGCGGACGAACCATATATACCGCAATAACCACATTTGCATAGGGTTTTTGAGGTTACTCTAAATTTATATGACCAAAGGCCTAGTGTTACAAGTGTCTGTTTCCTCTTTGATAAACCTCGGTCATTCAGACAGGTCACACAAACATATGAAGTAAATGGAAGTTGCAGTGAAGGTATTTTACAATTGTGTCACGGCATATTTAGCAACCTGTGTGATGCTATAAGTGTGGATGGTGTGAAGGTTAGAATGGTCTTCTCGTAATGTTCAAGATTGACATTAATGTCTAAGAAATACTACCAATGTTTGTATAGAGAACGTAATATTCCGGAAATATTAGCTGTAAAACCAAAAAGTTATTGTGGGTAGGAAACCCCTATGTGGGGTTCCTTTTATGGTGAAGTAGAGTTTAGAGAAGGTTAGCTATTACAAAAATGTATGTTTTGGAAAGGGTGATGATATACTTGGATGATCAAAGCAAAAGGAGGAATACCTTTGTCTAGGTTGGGAACCTTGAATAATGAAAATCATCAAGAATGCAATGGAAGAAGCAGTAGTGGTAGATAAACTCAGAACCCCAACTATCTGAAACAATATGCTCAATAAATAAATAAATAAACAATAAAGGAGTTTTTGTTGTATATTTCACATTGTTTTATATATTTTAGTAGTCCAGTGGTATCTAGTGGTATCTCTGTTTGATGGTTAAAAAAGGGGGAATTGTAATGTCTTGGAATGTTTATGTTCAAGAAAGTGATGTATTGGAATGTGGAGGCAATTTTCTACAGGGAGTCAGTCGGTTGATGAAGAAAGCTGGTAGAAGAGGTCTGTTTGGAATAAAGCTCTGACATATTCATCCATATGCTGTGTCGTTTGAGCTTATTTTGCATTCCGCTTTCAAGGACAATGTTCTTTGCACAATTTAAATAATTTACCTTAAAAGATCCACAATCAACACTCCATGTTTGTGTCTAAAGAGTCATTTAAACTTAAAAATGCATTTAACAAGGCAAATGGATACCATTGAGCAGTCGGGTTCTCTGGCACAGCCACCAAGCACTGGGCCACAGCCCAGATAGATTATTCTGTTGCCAGTTCATTTGCATGCCTTTTTGGAGAGGTCAAATCATAAAAGGATAATGACAAATTGAAAATAATCTACTATAGAGGTGATAACCAGGTGTGTTATGCAGAACCCCAACTGGACATTATTCACATTATCTTATTAACATATCTGTGGTCACCTTTCCTTTAAAAAGACCCACAGTAATTATTCCTTATTCGTACCTGAGGGGTTAATTTAAATGTAATTGGCCCATTAAAATACACACGAGTCATCAGGACCTCTGGCACAGATTCCAAGCACTGGACTGGAGCCCGGGAAAAGAGATGTGTTTATTGGCAGTACATCTGCATGCACTTACAAGAGGTCAAACAACAGCAGGGCAGAGATAATTGAGCAAATATTCCACCTTACAGGTGAAAAGCATACGTGTTACACAAACACCAAACTCTTATCTTGTGCAGTCCCCGAATATACGCCTCCTCTGGGTTCTTAGACAAAGTATAAAAGGGGAGAGAAGGAGAGAAAGAATGAGACTGAGAAGGTGATCTTTACTGAAATAGAAAGGGGGAGAGAGATGCACAGGCTTTGCATAAATACTGAAGAAGATAGATATTGAGGCTAGACATTGAGGAGGAAAAGCTAAGAGAAAACAGGAACAGAAAGTAGACAACGGAAGAGAAAGGGGGTGAATGGGGTAAAATAAAGGGTTGGAGGAAGAAGGAAAGGAAGGAGAACAGACATTCAGGGTAGAGAAAATCAGGGTACATCGGAGGACAAATTAAGGGATAGGGAGAGATAGAGAGAGAAGAGATAAAGAGAGAGAAAAGAGAACAGGAAACAGCTAGAGAAATAGATATATGATTCATGAACGAGGAATAAAATTTACTAAGACAAGAGGAAAGAATAGGGCGTCCAGTAAATATAAAATTCCACTGTTTAGGAGATTTACTAGAAGCAGAAACAGGCACCTACCATGCTGTCAATCACTGAGCTGCTGATTGCTCTGTTTCTTACTCTCTTCATTGGACATTTCTTCAAGCTTCAGTGGTTGAGGAGAAGATACCCCCCTGGACCGACTCCGCTGCCCATCATTGGCAACCTGTTGACCCTGAAATTTGTGCTTCGTCACAAGGTCCTCATGCAGGTACTGTACACCTGGGTAGAAGGTAGTCGTTATTACTGTTGACTGTGTAAATGTTTACCAGCTGAATATGTAGTTTATAGTGATCTTTACATAGACAGACACCTTGATACTTGAGCCAAAGAAAAAGTTGAAGGTGTGGTTGGTCACTGGTCATAGATTCTTTATTGCAGAGAGTATCAGAGTCGCTCATGCAAAGCTAGAGTTGGTATTATATATATATATATATATATATATATATATATATATAATCCTTTATTGTGCAACAGAGCACATGTGCACTCCTTTCAGAGAAATAATGCCATCAATCCATCGGTATACTTCAAAGAGGATTATTTATTTGCATATGAGCCAAAGAAAAGCTTTTCTTTGGCTTGTATGCAAATAAATAATCCTCTTTGAAGTATACCAATGGATTGATGGTGTTATTTCTCTGAAAGGAGTGCACATGTGCTCTGTTGCACAGTAAAAGATTATGGTGAGCCGGGCTGCCTCTGACCCGGAGGTGCACCGCGGCAACAAGTGTCCCGGCTTTTCTCGGAGGATGGGAGAAGTGTATAAGTGACCCTAAGCCAACATGCAGTCACTTTCCTAGATACAGAGCTGTACATTATCGATGGAAAATTAGAAACTAGAATTCATCGCAAACCTACCACTGGGAACAGCATATTACATGCTGCAAGTGCGCATCCGATGCATCTCGTTACCAGCATCCCCTACGGGGAGATGCTGAGGATGAGACGTATCTGCAGTAATCCTACAGAATTGGAGAGGGCCCAGCGAGAAAGGACGGAGCGTTTTCTTGAAAGAGGCTACTCTCCACAAACAATTGAACAAGCCAAAAACAGATCTATGATGGTAACTAGGGAAGCTCTATTGACCCGAAATAAACAACAAGTAATTAATACTGACTCCAATATGACTAACAATACAGCAACTGATTCAGGTGTCTTTAGAATTATTACGGGGTTTAGCAACCAACACCGAGAAATTTACAGATTAATCAACAAGTATTGGCCCGTAGTAAGAAGTGACCCTATCATAGGCAACACTCTCCCTAATAGGGCATCTGTAACCTACAGCAGGGCACCGTCCCTTAAAGACCAGATAGTTGATACTGACCCTGAACCTGTACTAAAGTCAACCTGGTGGCAAACCAATAAAGGTTTTTATAAATGTAAAACCTGTAAGGCTTGCCAGCATGGCATTAATACCAAGACTTACCAGGATGGATTCAGCGACAAGCAACTTCTCATATCACAGGTTTTAACTTGCAAGACAGAATATGCAATCTACATTCTCCAATGTCCCTGCTTATTGAAATATGTAGGCAGTACAAAACTGCCAGTACATCAACATTTTCTGCAGCACCTTAGAGCAATTACCAATGGGGACAATACCTACCAAGTCGCCAGACACTATCGTGATCATCATCAAGGGGATAATACTTCACTCAGATATTATGTGATAGATGCGATTAAGGCTAGCAGAAGAGGTGGTGAGAGGGAATTGAAATTGAGAAGATTGGAGACCCAGTATATCTTGTTGCTTGATACTAAGGCACCTATGGGTCTTAATGTAACAGAGGACATGTATACCTGCTTACCCTGAATGTTGATCTGTATACATATATATAGGGAGATATACTGACATTGAAATCTATAGCTATGCACTTGTAATCTTACTCATTTAGTTTCTCCGTTATACTCATTCCGGAAAAGTGGGAGCCAATATGTTGGATTGCCATCAATTGATACACCTGAACAGAAAAAGAACTGATATTTTTGATGATATATTTGTAGCAATCTCTAAAATACAATGTTGCAATCGCTACTATTTGATTTAGTTTTAAAAAACGCACTTTAGGGGCATGATATAATTAACCTGACTTGGAGGATCCTAATTTCCCATAAGTCGATATTTATATATAATTACTATTTGCCAAGCACGTATTATTTTAATTAGTTTGTTTGAGCACTATAGGGGAGGTGAGAAGGGGCGATGTGACGCTATATGGACCTTAACATTTTGAATGAAGATGCTGGTAGGGGAATTCTTACTGTATATAACACGGAGATTCTGTTGTACAGTGTAATGATAAATAATGATTTTAAAATTATTTATTATAGATACAATGAGAGGACCAAAGGGTATGTCTGGTTTTAACAACATTGTTGCACTATTTTGCTAATTTGCACATTTTTGCATTTTTGCACAGAATTGTTGGGAAATCAAGACCCCACAATTTTGAACAGTACAGGATTTGCGTAATTTGCACAGTAACTAAAATGCACTTGCACTTTATTACATTGCCTAGTACTGTAATCTGATTACCCTTTTCATCTGTATTACACATGTATTTTACTTTGATTTTATATTAAGGTATTTTACTAATGATGAATTGCTATTAATTGTATCAATACTTCCCCACAGACCAAATGCACAATGATTTAAAAGAATTTTACGGATATTCATTGTGATTGAAACATGTAAATATACTAAATGAAATGTTTAATGAAGACCATAGAAAGCGTCGGGTACTTTCCCCAAGTATGTCTTCCCTTTCTATACACACACACATTTTTTTCAGCCCTGACACGTGATGTGATGTGAAACAATCTCGGGCTCTTTAAATAGACTGAGCAGTATGTGTAACACTGTCATGTGAACAAGGCTCGCTGAGAGCCGAAACGTCATGCGCTAAAACTTGAGCTGAATAAATATTTGCACAAGATGGTCCGTGTCTGCGTCTCCATGTTCAGGGGGAGAGCCTGAGAAAAGGGAGTAAGACGTGGTATTCTGGATATATATATATATATATATATATATATATATATATATATATATATATATATATATATATATATATATATATATATATATATATATATATATGCATAAATACATACATATATATATATATATACAATTAAATGACAGAAATTGTTATACAAGATTTACTGTGACAAAGCTTAAGCAATGTATGCGAATTGCTACAAGAAACTGGCCAAATGGAAATCTATGGGCTTAATCACAAGTCAAGAACACAAATTCCTCAAAAATGATTACCCAGTAGTACCAACATTGTACTTTTTGCCAAAGCTCCATAAAAATGCAACAAGTCCCCCTGGACGTCCAATCATTTCAGCCAGAAACAGCTGTTTGGAACATATGTCGCAATATGTTGATTTTTTCTTACAGGGACTAGCAAAAAAACTGCCTTCCTATGTAAGCGACACCAGTGACTTTCTCAACAAAATCAAGAACATTGAGTGGCAGAATGATTACTTATTAATAGCACTGGACGTATGTTCGCTGTACACCAGCATCATACATGTGGATGGCCTTAAAGCATTAGACGTTTACTTACAGAGATCCCTATCAGATATGCCGGAACGTAGACACATGCTGGGAGAAATGGTGAACTTTTGTCTGAATAATAATATCTTTATGTTCAATAACTTGATGTATAGACAACTGCAGGGGGTTGCCATGGGGGCCAGTTTCACCCCCAGCTACGCGTGCTTGCACATGGGCTGGTGGGAGGAACTGGTCCTCAGGGTTGAACACTCAGAAGCTATGGAATCACATGTAATAACGTGGTTACGTTTCATAGATGACCTGTTTGTGATTTAGAAGGGGGATTTGGCATCTGCAGAAAGTTTTGTGTCAGACCTTAATAAGAATAATTTGAACCTCCAATTCACAGCCACCCTGAGGTATTCCAATGAACATGACAAGGTGGAGACCAAATTGCACCGAAAAACAACTGCTGGGAATTCAACCCTGCATGCAAGAAGTTCGCATGTCAAACACCTTATAAATAGCATCCCATATGGAGAAATGTTGAGATTGAAACGCATCCATAGTAGGGAAAGCGACTTGAAAGAAGCCCAGAGGGACAGCAAACTAAGGAAAGGGGCTATTCAGATAATATCATAGAGGCTGCTATCCATAAATTGGGGCAGAAGGATAGATTCAAACTTTTGGCTGGGGACTCAAAGGCATTAACAGCCAGTGGGGACACTACAGCCAAGCCACCTGAGTTTAGATTTTTTGTGCAATATAGCGCCCAACACAAACAGATTCAAACAATCATCAGTAAAAACTGGCCCCTGATTTTGAGTGACCCAGTGATAGGGAGGGTTCTCCCCAAAATGCCCTCCATTACTTATAGTAGGGGGCAATCTATGAAAGATGAACTAGTCAAGACCAGTCCTGAAGTCTCAGAATCCACAATTTGGTTGCAGACCAAGGCGGGATTTTACAACTGCAAGGTATGCAAAGCCTGTCAACAGGTTGTAAATAAAAATAGCTACCACTCGCCATTTGATCACAGGGAACACAAGATTGATAAGTTACTTACGCGTAAGACGCAATACGCCGTCTATGTCCTGATTTGCCCATGCTATTTGCTCTATGTGGGGAGCACTAAGCTCCCCGTACACAAGAGAATTTTACAACATCTGAGAGCAATTTGCAATCAGGACAATACGTACCCTGTCACTGACCATGTCATGAGTGATGTAATATGTAACGTCATCAGCAGTGCATTGCAGGCGCGCAAGTTATAGTGAGTCCAACTAACTATAACGTGGAAATTTCAATGGTTTTATGTCAGTAAAATTTCCAGCTAACTATAACCTGTGCCAAACCTATGGTTTTTCAGTGAATTTAATAGGTTTTTAAAATGCTAATTCCTAACTATAACTGGTGTGAAACCTATGGTTTTTTCAGTGAATTTCATAGGTTTTTTAAATGCTAATTCCTAACTATAACTGGTGTGAAACCTATGGTTTTTTCAGTGAATTTTAAAGGTTTTTTAATAGCAAATTTCTATAGCTATGAAATGTAATATTTTTTTATAATGAATCCTATATTATATATTTATATAATACTATTTTTTTAATGCATATTGTTCATGGTTTTTTTTTTTTTAAATATTTTGCCCTGGAGCGCTCCCGGTGCGCGTCCCGGTGAGCGCACTGGTAAGCGCAGTCTTACGGCGTGCCCCAGGGCGCGTACCGGTGAGCGTCCCGTTAGCGCTATTGCCGCGAACGAAAACATCATCGTGACGTATCACGTAGCCGCGTCCGCGTGATATGCACGGCGTAAATGCACCCGGAAGCACTCGAGCGCATACGATCGCGCAACGTAAGCATGTCGGGTCATGTGACCTAAAAATAACACTTTTTATTGGTTCAGGACAGTTTTGGTTTCCAAATGATGAAAGCCCTGGTCATGTGACCTGAAAATGACACTTTTCATTGGTTCAGGACAGTTTTTTTTCCTATTGATGAAAGCCCCCACCTTTTTTCCTCATTCTCACTTTGTACTTTGAGTGAAGAGGAACTGTTGAAAGACCTCTCTGTACCTTTTTGGACTGAAAAATGGCTTCAGTAGTAGCAGCAGCAGGAGCATCTCAGCCACCACCACCACCAAGAGGACCACCACAGTGGTGGAGATGAAGAAGAGGAGGAGGAGGAAGAGGAGGAGGAGGGGCAAGGACATTCCTGCCAGAAGATAATACCCCATATAGGCCAAAGCAGCACATTATATGGGAGTTTTTTCCATCCCAAAGGACCAGAAGAAAGTGAATGCGCCAAGGGTTACTTGCCTAATCTGTGGCACTAAACTTTCAAGGGGGAACCCTAACAAGAAATGCTCATTTGGCAATAACACCATGATTCGCCACATGCAGCGCCGGCATCCTAACAACTATGCTGCGGCAGAGGTCCGAGAACTGGCCAAAAACCCTCCCCAATCTTAACCCAGCACCTTCAAAAGAAAGCAACCCACTCCATCGGGACCAGAGGCAAGGGAGATGGTCCCAAACATACAACCCCAGTTTGGGGAATACAAAATCAGTTGTATTTTTTGCCCCAAAAAACCTTAATTTTTTCCTGATTTTTTCTTTGCTTCAGTTGGGCCGTTTACAATTCCCTGTTTTTTTGTTTGTCCCCATAAACATAACAAAAAAATATAAAAATTGTTCATAAAAGGCAAAAAAAGTACAAAATGTTCAAAAAACAATAAAAAAATATAAAACAACAAAAAGAAAAAAAAACAGCTCTTTTTAGAACTTCCTCCAATTTATGAAAAAAAGCTACTTTTTTTTAAAACTCTGTCTTTCTTTTTTCCCCATGGTACGCTCCCCGGTGCGCGTACCGGGCGCTCCCCCGCGAAAATGAAAAAAAAATGTTTTGCCCCGCGGGCCCTTTTATGGCCCCCACATCAAACCTAGGGGGTCAGGGGGTGTACTCTGCCCCCTTTTGATCATTTCCTCCTTTGTTTTTGCCACCTCTTGTGTCTCGATCCTACCGAGACACAAGATGGCGGCCGCTCCTGACTGTTTGGAATGTTGACAGATACCCGAGAGCCAATCAGCTTTCCGCGCGCAACTCGCTTATAGATATATATATTTTTTTTAACCTAAATTACTCAAAATCCACTGGAGCACATATCTTGAGACATAGCAAAGGCACATCGGGCTACCAGTCCCTACAATTTTGGCAAGTTTGGTGGAAATCCATTCAGCCGTTCAGGCTAAAAGTGAGTTTGACCGCCCTATGGAAATTAACATGGGGAAAACACGTTTTGGGACCACCCTTTTATCTCAGCTTCCGCTTGACGAATCCCCCCTGAACTTTCAGGGAAGGAGCAGAGCGCCACGAGGCAAATTTGAGGAAAATGTCAGGCAGATTCCTCAACCGGCGCCAAAGTTATCCCCAATAGAATGTTGCGAATTCCCTATACAAAATAATCCTAACTATAACTACCTACTGGCGACCGCCAGTTGGTAATACTATAATATATATATATATATATATATATATATATATATATATATATATATATATATATATGATTCCATACTCGCCTTACTGCTCCAATTAACTTGAAAAGACCAGCGTGGACCCAAGATTTCTTTAGTGCATTACTTTATTTTTGCCAATGCCACCATGACGAGTTTCGGGAGATCCCTCCCTTGATCACATGATATCTCATTGATTTTTCGTGTCTCTTTTAAAGTGCTAGTGCAGTGCATCCCCATGTAGACATAGAGAAAACACTTTTCACATATATGTCTTTCCGATTTTGTCAATAACAGCATAAATGCTTAATTATTTATCCATTTTTAAACCTTCATCATGGAATAAATATTATATTCATGAATTTATAACAGCATAAATGCTTGAGAAGTCCATACATTTTCTACTATGTCTAAAAACACCCTATCTCATATGTGGAATGTAAAATAAATAAATAAATAAATAAATGTGCAAACTTGTGATAGTGCAAATACAATAATCCATTTCCACAATAGCAAGAATATTAGTGAAAGTGACTAAAGTGCTAAGTTATTTTAAAGTGCAATGAAAGGGCTATAGGACTTAAATTCAATATTGTCATTTCATCAAGGGTTGATTCAGTTAAAAACCATTATTAATATTAAGAAGCATTTGATAATATAAATACTTTCTATACAGCAATCTTTAAAATCAAACCCTAATTCAATAAAACATATAAATAGTAATATCCTAAAATCCTCTTCACAAGTTAAAAGAATACTGAGAGTGGAGAAAGGGAATCTAATATCTCATAATCATTTCTGTTTCTTGTCCAATTCATCAGGCTCAGTGCTCTTATCTTTTCCAACCTGTATAAATATATATATACATGCTTCTTCGTACACATAAATATACTCATCCATCCATAATAGATAAATAAATATAAAAATGCCACTTATACACATACAAGTTAGATACAGTTAAAAAGAATTCATTATAGGAAGGTATACAGATCCTCTGTGTTATTCAAACCCTTAGGGTGCTTGAGTCGAATCTTAAAATGTACGATGTTTCTAGACTCCTTAATCTGGCCTCCCTATTCCCGCCTCTCTTAGTAGGAAGTATGGTATCTATCACATAATATTTCAGGAATTTGGGATCGCTATTATGACTCTGCTTAAAATGCCTGGCAACCGGGTAACTCTCCTCATTGTTACAGATAGCTTGAATGTGTTGTAAAATCCTTTTATGCGCTGGAAATTTGTACTCCCTATGTATTTTAAGTTGCAGCTACAGGTGAGCACATAGACGGCATAATCTGTTTTGCACATCAAATGTAAATTAATTTTGCCAACTCCCGGATCAAATGCTGTTTTATAACAGGTGGTGTTTTCTCCATATTGACATGCCTTACAGACAGAGCATTTAAAGAAACCTTTTCTAGCCCTCAACCAGATATTTTTAGGTCTAGCTTCTATGTTACTTCTTACCAATGAGGACCCCATGCTATTTGTTTTTCTAAAAGACACCAAAGGGTTCGTAGGTAAAGTGCCTCCTATTATTGGGTCACTTTTGATAATAGGCCAATTTTTTCTTACAATTCCTCTAATCTGCTTTTCTTGTCTGGAAAAGTTAAGGATGAGCCTAACTGGTTCTTCCGGTCCTGTTTTTTTGCTCTGTCTGTTATTATATTCCAGCAGATCCTTTCTGCACAATGATTTGGATTTATTGATTGCTGACTCAATCACCTCAGAACTATACCCTCTATTAAGAAACCTGTTCTTGCATTCTTTTTGTTTTGTGTTGCAATCTTCTTCTTCGCTACAAATCCGTCTTATGGGGAGCATTTCGCCATACGGAATGCTCCTAATTAAATGGGACGGATGAGCACGTGAGGCATGCAATAAAGTATTGCCTGCCGTGGGTTTCCGATGTAAGGTAGTTGTGAGTTCGTCCCCTTCTACCTTAATTTGCACATCCAGAAATGTTACCATAGACTTACTAATTTCTGCTGTAAAATGCAGGTTAACTGTATTGTCATTCAACTTTTCAATGAACTCATATGCACTGTCAAGATCCCCATCCCAAATTATAAACAAATCGTCAATATAACGCAGCCACGTGATTACACTCCTATTGTATGCTTGCTCATGTTGCTGCTTGAGGACCAGCTCCTCCCACCAACCCATAAACAAACAGGCATAACTGGGGGAGAAGCTGGCCCCCATAGCAACACCCTGAATCTGCTGATACATAAGAAAAAAATGTTATCAAGACAGAATTGAAGCATTTTAAAAATCATCTTGGAGTGTTGAGCAAAGGATATTGGCCTATTGATCAGGAAGTACTCGACGGCTCTTAGACCATCTTGGTTCTTAATACATGTATATAAACTCGATACATCGAGTGCCAACAATAGAAAGGAAGGTTTCCATTTGATATGCTGAATTTTGTTTAGAAAGTCACTTGTATCTTGCACAAATTATTTGAGGCCTTTGACAAAGTCCTGCAAAAAAAAGTCTATATATCTAGAGAGATTTTCTAGCAGGCCATCACATGCCGCTATGATGGGACGTCCCGGAGGCTTGTTTGGGTTTTTATGTATTTTAGGTATGAAATACATAACCGGGACAATAGGATGTTCCTTCTTTAAAAATTTTAATTCATTCATATATATGTATGTATATATATATATATATATATATATATATATATATATATATATATATATATATATATATATATATATATATATATATATATATATATATATATATATATATATATATATATATATATATATATATATACTAAGAACATTGTCCATGACCTCAGTGCTAGAGCTCATGCAGAATGCCAAGGCGTCCAATTTGGAAGGAGGGGGGAAAGTGAGGAGGCTACCAGCCGTGGTAGCATTACACCCTCACCCACCGAGTGCAGGAGGCGTAGTGGACGTAACGTGCCAGCACAGGAACAGTCCAACACACCAGACAGTGTCGATGGTGAACGTGGACGTGCATCACGTGGACGCAGGAAGTAAAGGACTTGGGCTGTGTACACGCATGTGTTGGGTGATGTAACCCATGTACAATTGGACAATGCTCGCAATACTGGAGGTGTGCCAAATAAACACCTCGACATGTAACTATTAATGGCTCTGTGTCGTTACTCACTCAGAAATAGTTTGACGTAATCTCTGCCCGTCTCTGTCTCCCATCATGTTCTATTGCAACACCAGCTGCGTGGGGCTCTGGCTGAGGGTTGTCCTCGTCCTCGTCCTCTGAGTCAGTCAGTTCCACTGCTGTTCCTTTTTTAGTGGCCATATTATGTAGCATTGCACACATAGCAATAATCTTGCAACATTTGATGGGGCTGTACAGACGTGCACCTCCTGTTTTGTGGAGGCAACGGAATCTGCTTTTGAGCAAACCAAATGTGCGCTCCACCACGTTGCGTGTGCTCCTATGTGCCACATTGTATCTCCTCTCCCTTTGGGTGGTTGGGTTGAGATATGGTGTGAGTAGATACGGCCTGAGGGCATATGCGCTGTCACCTATGAACACAAGTAAGTGGCATTGAATTGTGTGACCAACAGCTTGAGCCTGGGTGTACATCAGGGTGTGTCACATTTGCTTACCTAGTATGTATCCGTCGCCAAATTCTCCAGCAAGCAGTCGTGTATGCATGCCACTGTTCCTGAAGATGTAGGCGTCGTGGCTACTCCCCGGGAATTTGGCCACAATGTCAGTTATTATGTTTTTGGCATTGCAGATGACCTGAACATTTATTGAGTGGGTGGATTTGCGGTTTCTGTAAATGTATTCACTTGCTGCAGGTGGGCAGATGGGAATATGGGTCCCATCGATGCAGCCAATGACGTGGGGGAAATGGGCAAGTTGGTAGAACTCCAGCTTGGTTCTCTGCAGCTCCGCCTGTGTACTGGGGAAGGAAATGTAATGTTCCATTCTGTCCATCATGCCATCCAGGAGGGTGTTGAAGAAACGGGATAGACAGCTCTGTGACACTCCACCCACTGCAGCTATCACTCCCTGGAAACTTCCTGATGCAAGGAGGTGCAGGCAGCAGACTACTTGGACATGGGTGGGGATTGCGTGGGCCCTTGGTGTCTGATGCTCCAGATAGGGTTTGAGGTCCCGTATTAGGTCCAGGATGGTGTCTGGGTGCAATCTATATCTTTCATGTATTTCAGGTTCAGTCAATTGGAACAATGTGATGCGTAATCTGTACACCCGCTCCTCACGTCTCCAGATCCTCATTCCTGCTGCTCTCAAGCGTAGCCGCCTTGCTATGAGGTAGAGTCCTGCCATTGTGTCCACACAGATGCATTTTGGGCCTGTTTTTATGCACTGCACCTGATTACCACACGCTCTGGAAACGTGGTAAATACCGATTCGTTATTACCGAATATGGTCATATTTGGTAATTACGAGGTTTGCTACATACCATTTTTGGGAGTTTTAACGAATCGTTATTTCCGATTCTGTATTCATTGTTTCAGTATTTTCTACTCGGTAAATGAAAAATCGGTAATTTTTTACCGATTCGTTATTATCGATTCCATTCGGTATTACGTACATCTCATATGGCTAAATAAATGTCGGTAACACCGAAAACAACCCATTTTCGGTGTTACCGAGCGGTATTTGGCCACCTACATATGGCCCACAGTCTGCAGAAACAATTATGTAATATCAGCACAGATCAGTAAGGTTTCTATTGCTGAGAACCAGACCTCCCTTGTTCTGCTTGGCGGGCTGCCAGAGTGGACTGAACATGATATTTTTTAGATTTTTAGTATTTTTTCCAACACATGGTGGTGCATCCTACTATTCCTCATGCAGGAACATGCCCCTGCAAATGCTTGTCCCTATCTGTGTTCCACTGGGGCTCCTGACCCAAACACATGCACACAAACATACATACACATGCATACACACACACACATTAACCTACCATTCAATCTAAATGTTTCTTCTACTACTCTTCCATCCACCAAAATAATTTTGGTCGATTATAATGATACTTTTAATGCTGCACGTTTTCCTTTGGGTGCATTTTAAGGTCTTTTCCTAAACTAGTCTATCCCCAGTTTTACTACAAAGTCACCTAAATCAAACTCCTAAAGGTATTTTCAAGATGATACATGATTTTGATGGCTTGTCAATGCTCTGTGTCGCTTTAATATGCTACCTTTTGTACTATAAAATAAAACAACTTATTGCAAGACCCAGAGGAGTTCCCCATTCGTTTTTCCACTGGCCTTCTCTGTGCCCACAGAGAGAAGTAAGTGAGCACTAAGACCAGTTAGTAAGTTGATAGTTCTTCCGGGTATGCGCTCAGGTGCAAATGTTCAGAAACAGTCCTTGTGGTGTAGTTTTTAGTGCACCAAGTGTAAACCTTTCCTAAACTGAACTACACTTACTTCTAATACACAGTTATCTCAGTCAAACTCTCAAAGATGGACTTGCACAGGCTCTGTTCAAGAAAAACCAGGGTCCTAGTTGCTAGCTAATGTTTTCTGGCTCTGAGTGTTTCTCCCCCTTGCAATTCAAAAGTGGGTTTTGTTCATTAACAGAGTAAGAGGAGTGCCTCATCAAGCGTTGCACTGAGGTGTGCAACATCAGCCAGGGTACTTCCTCAGAGATTCATTAGTCTATGGTGTCCTATTGATGTTGGTTCAAACTACATCAAAGTTGGAGGCTCACGGATTTCACTGAACTGCAGCCAAGAACCCTTTTCCTGCAAAAGGGTCACAGCCAAAATAACTTAGTGCAAACTCAGCACTCATTTACCACCTGCACTGATGAAACCTGATAAAATTGTATTTCAACTGTGGAGATTGCAGAAGTCACAATTGTGGCTCAGAAACATTGATGGAAATTCTTGATGGAGGCCTAGCTGCCTATTCCACCTGGGGCCATCTTTCTTGGTTCATTCCTTACTCAGTGATGTGAAAGCCTTCTAGAGGAACCACGAGGCCTCAACATTCTATGGTAACTATTCTCAATCATAGCACTTCCTTCTCCCATCCCCCAATTCCGAGAGTTCCATAACTGGGATTCCTATCCATTAAACATTCTTTAAATACCAAGTCAACCAATTCAGTGAGTAACTAAAAATGCCTGAAGAAAGATTCCCAAGTAACGGATTAGTTCAATATCCCCAGGAGTAATGCAGATGACCAGTAAAAAAGTAGTCCATTTTGTTCCTGGGCCTGGATGTACGACTTGCGTTGGAGGGCGCTGGACTTAGGAGTAGTATAATTTACTATTCCAACTCCAGTCTACGTACAGTAGGGAATGTTTTGGATAGTAAATTATTCTATTCCTTGTCCTAGATCTCTGGACCATGTCTGAAACTCCAAAGTACCTTATAGACTCCTGACAACTGTTTCTAGTTAGATAGTTTTAGCTTTTCTTGTGTCTCTTGGATGCCCTGGACTGTAAGATATTGCCAAATTGTAACCCTTTGTCTGTTGCTTTTATCAATTGACATTATTAACAGAAAGTAGTGAGGGAGCGGACACTCCCTGGAAAGGATGTCTGAAGGTGGCCAAAATTCAAGTTCTTTCATGATCTTGCTTAGCATTGGCATTGAATCCTCTAGAATTTTAAACCTTTGACAAGACGAAAAAGGTATATGTCTGATGAGAAGCTGCGGTTAATTGTACAACAGGCCATTAAGAACATACCTTACAATAAGAAAGTGGGTCTCCCCTAGTGATAAGGCATCATAAATAACTCCTTTGAAGTGAAATGTTGTCTCTGGTGTGGTGGGCAAAATAGTGTTTTTTTGTCTGCAGGTAACATGTGTAATTTTGTTTATTATGCAAGAGTGACCATCTTCATTCCATTAAAATCATACATTATATATTCTCTCATATCAAAAGACAGGGTGTGAAGGTTGCTAGTGCAGAGCATGTATCTGTTGCACAAGTCTAATTTCATAGTTCCCACAAGACATTATGTTTGCCCCAGGTCCCTGGTATTTGCCTACTGTGTATTTATGAGGCACTTGAACCGTAAGACAAACAACGGTTCACCCAGGACAGTACATTATATTGCATGGATGTTGCATTGTCATTCTTTTAGACAGTCTAGTGAGCTTGATGTGAGAGGACCATCATAAACAGGTGCATGAGAGTGTTTATGCAAGAGGCGAGATCACATGAGGGAATTCAGGTGTGTGTCTGGCTGCTATTAAGACCTAATTTTAATCTAGGCTTGCGAATTTGTAATTTACACAGCTTCTTTCATGGGTAAGCATGCTTTAGTCCTGAAAATACATGGATAAGCAATGTCTAGGCCTATAGTGAGACTCAACTACTCACAGAAAACTCTTTGTTAATTTGACACCAAGAGAGATTTCTCCAATAAAACTATTGGTTGATAGATGTACACCTCATTTTTTTTTTTTTTTTTTTAAGAGGTTTATCATTGTTCAAAGGTGCAGTACATATAGCAAAGCCTACAACCCTGCGGGCCGGCTGCAACAAGGCGATGGATCGTGAGGGTAAGGGTTTACAGGGGAAGGTGCTCCATTGCACCTTACTTGTCTTCAGTGAACTAGTCTTCAGGTACTTTGGTCTTATCACACTTGTTCAGCACACAATTATTTCTGTAAGTGATGTCTTATTTTTCATTTTTCCTATAAGTAAACCGTTAACTCTGCAAACAAAACAGAACAGTTCGTATCGGTGTGTCCCATTTTTTTGTAGCTCCGCTGCCTCGTGCCCTTCCGGCATGCATGGCACCAAAACCCACTGAACGGAGCAGTGATCACTGAGGGCGTGTCAGCGGAGTAGGGGGCTAGTGGTGTGTGTGCACAGTTTGCCTTAGACCTGATGTAGGACAGCCTTAGTGAGCAGTAGGGTCTCACTGGTTGTCGGCCTAGTGTGTGGTGCGCTTAGCAGACGGATGGTGTAGCCTAGCTGCGGTTTCGGAAGATGCTGCCCGCGCCCGGTCTCGCGGCCGGACACGTGGCCAGTTGCATCCTTCTAATGTGGCGTGGAAGGGGGTTATGGCTACAGCTGGAAAGCAGGAGTCCGAAACCGTAAACATGGGAATACGTGAGGAGTGAAGAGGGGGGGGGAGTGTACTCGTGGGAGCGGTGTCAGAGGGGAGGTGATGGGGGCAGGTTTCGAGTCGACGCAGGCTAGAGAGCCCTCGTGTGGGTAGCTGGCTGTGTCAATAGCCTGCGCGTCTGAGGGCTGGTGTCACGCTCGGGGGGGGATGTGATGTGTAGCCCTGTCTACTGAGCTGCCACCCCTGTGGTGCCCCCCATCTTAGCGGTCTCTATGTGAGCCCTCTGGCCGCGCCCTCCCTCTGTAGGGACCCCAGGATATCATCCCAAAGCTGTGCGATCGGGAACTGCCTCAAGCCCGCTATCTCCTCCCGGCGTAGCGCCGTGCCTTCTGCTCCAGCCCAGTTAGTGAAGGATGCATACCAGTGTGTTGGGGTTGGTGGTTCCCTTCTCTTCCAGTGCCTAGTGAGCAGTCGTTTGGCTGTGATGAGGCCCAGATCCCAGAACCGAGCTTGCTTTTTTTTTAGTTTAGTCCTCTTGTATAGCCCAAGTACACATGCCTCCCACGTGTGAGGTAACCTGTGCTGTGTGTCAGGAGAGATGTCAGCTCCCCCTAGTATGTGGCCAGAGATGGGCAGTGCCAGAGCATATGCAAGATGTCTGCGCCCAGCAGGTCGCATCTGGGACAGGCGGCGGTGTTGGTCGTGAAGTATCTATTGATTCTGTCTGGTGATAAGTACGCCTGGTGCAGTATGTACAACTGAATGGTTCGGAAGCGGGAGTTGCGTGGGATGTTCACAGGGCTGGCCAGAACCAGGTTCCATTCCTTATCCGTCCAGTCCCTCCCGCGGTGGGCTGCCCATTTGTCCCTGATCGGTTGTGTGGATCTTTGTGTGTGCATGAGGAGTGCCTGCGCCAGCCAGTGTATAATGTGTGAGCCTCTGCCCATAACATGCAGGTACTGTATTAGGTGATGAATCGGTGGCTCATCCTGGATATCCCCCCAGGACTCTGTATACGCCCGCAGTACAGACGCGTGGAGCAGGAATTGCCCCACCGGCAGACCCGTGCCCTCCGACAATTCCTCAAATGGGAGCAGGGCCCCGTCCGCATACAGGTCGCCCATGGTCTCCACTCCAGCTGCAGTCCAGTGCTCCAGATTACGTGGTGACACCATCCCACCCCTCCGGGGGGTGCCCATCAGGGGGAGGGCAGGGGCATACGGCCTGACATTCTGCGTCAGTTTCACGCTACGGATGAAGCATTTACGTGCCACAGCCACGTGCAGGGGTAGAGGGCGGGGTCCCTTGGTCAGTGGGTGAAACAAGGCGCATACCTGTGGGTGAGTCCACTGGTAGTCTGCGGTGGCCGTGTCATCGAGATGTGAGCCGCTGAGCCAGTACGTCACCCATTGTAGCTGCGCAGCCAGGTAATACAGCTCCATGTTGGGGACTGCCAGCCCTCCCTCCGCAGTCGGGGAGTACAGCTTCGCCAGGGCCACGCGGGGGCGCCCTGCGTTCCAGATCAGGCCGCGGAGCATTGATTCCAGGTCGCGGAATAACCTTGTGGGAACATACAGTGGGATATTTGCAAAGTGGTATAGTAGCCTGGGCAGATCTATCATTTTGGATAGTGCGATCCTGCTGGGCACATTCAATGGCAGAGTCTTCCAGAAGGCCATCTGGGCTCGCAACGAGGAGATAGCGCGCACCAGGTTGCCCTCCAGTATGCTCTGCGCGTCCCTGTAGATGTATAACCCGAGGTACTTGAACGTGGTCGGGTACCATGCGAGCCGAGTGCCTCCAAGGTCCCCCAGGTCCGGACTGAACGAGTATACTCCGGACTTGGTCCAGTTGACCTTGAGACCCGACACTTCCTCAAAGGTCCGGAAAATGTCCGACAGCTCGCCGGGTACCGCGGTAAGGTCCCGCACATAAAGCAGCAGGTCGTCTGCGTAAAGCGAGACTGTGTGCACTCCATCAGCCAGCGGGATCCCCCATTCCGCTCCCCGGTCCCGTAGTAGAGCCGCCAGGGGCTCAATGGCCAGAGAGAAAAGGAGGGGTGACAGGGGGCAACCCTGTCGGGTGCCTCTGCATACCCGCACCATCTCAGAGAGCAGCCTGCCTGTCCTCACACGGACCCTGGGCCTCTGGTAAAGTAGTCTGACCATGTCCGCGAAGGCATCGCCTACGCCCAATCTGTCCAACACCGCCCCTAGATAGGGCCACTCCACGGAGTCAAAAGCCTTCTCAAGGTCTAAGACTAGACACCCTGATCTCGGCCAGTGCAGCGTGGCTGCTTCCTGGACTCGGAAGAGGCGGCGCAGGTTACGAGAAGTGCTCCTTGCCGGCATGAAACCATTCTGGTCATCATGTACCAGGGTCGGGACCTCTAAGGCCAAGCGTCGGGCCAACAGGAAGGTGAAGATTTTATAGTCGGTATTCAACATGGCTAATGGCCTGTAGGACCCCATGCATGTGCCATCCCTGCCTGGCTTCAATAGTGAGACCAGGTTGGCTTCATTGAGCGAGTCCGGGAGCGCCGAGTCCTCGATCGCGGTGTTATACACCTTGAGCATCTCCGGGATCAGCGTGTCTGAACATGCCTTAAAGAATTCGGCAGGTAGGCTATCCGGGCCAGGGGATTTGCCATTGGACAGAGCAAAAATGGCCTCACGCATTTCCTCCTGGGTGAATGGTGCTCCTAGATCCCCCTGTTGCGCGTCCGTGAGGGAAGGCAGTTGAATGTCTACAAGGTAATCCGCAATGGATGCCGAGGAGACCCTCAGTTGTGATTTGTATAGGGCCTGGTAGTGTCCCACAAATGCTTGATGTATCTTGCTTTGTGTGTACACTATCTCTCCCTCAGCTGTGCGAATGGCGGACACTGGCTCCGTGCGGTTCTCCTGTCTGACTAGCCAGGCCAGTAATCTCCCGGGCTTGTCGCTGTGCTGGTGCACTCGCGCCGAGTGGGCCGCGAAATTAATGTGCCTCAGTCGTTCCAGCAATGCTGCATGTTCCGCTCGGGCCTCTTTTAGCCGGTCTCCCGTTCCACCCACCGCTTCCTGTTCCCAGCGGAGTAAGTCCGCTTCCACCCTGCGTAAATCTGCCTCTAATTTCTTCTGCATACTCCCCTGTGCGCCTAGACAGTGTCCCCGTATCACCACCTTGAAGGCGTCCCATTCCACTCTTGGGGAGGACGCTGTGTCCGAGTTGTCTGTGAAGTATTGTGCTACGCAGGCCTGCAGGGAGTCTCTAAAGGGGGCGTCTAGTAGCAAAGCAGGTTGTAATCGCCATGTAGGGATGGGAGGGTGTGGGCGTTCCCAAGCCATGTGCAGCGTGTGCGGGTTGTGGTCCGAGTGTGTCCAGCCAAGGTATTGAGAGTCAGTGATGTGTGGCAGTATTTCCGTTGACACCATGTATCTGTCAAGGCGGACGTGTAGCGCGTGCGCCCCTGAGTAGTAAGAGTATATCCTGGTGTCGGGGTTGTGCGCGCGCCATGCATCCTTCAGGTCCCACTGTGCCGCCCACTGTGTGAGTGCCCTCGTGGCCCCCAGGGACGTTGCGTCCGGCCTGGGAGGGACCGAGCGGTCCATCACAGGGTCCAGCACCGTGTTGTAGTCCCCCCCCAGTATCCACGGGACGCCGTGCCAGGGCGCCAGCTTCTCCGAAATGCGCGTCAGGAAGCCTCCTTGGTCCGTGTTTGGAGAGTAAATGGACGCCAGGACTACTGGTTGCCCGTCCATGCGGCCCTTCACCAGGACATACCTCCCCTCCGGGTCCGTGAGAACATCTGACATTGTGAAGGGAGTGCCCGGCCTTACCCACAGTAGCGCCCCATGGGCAAACGAGGAGTACTCTGTGGCATACAATTGTCCCCTCCATCTGCGCCGCAGCGCAGCCACCTCTGCCCCACATAAGTGTGTTTCTTGCAGGAGTGCAATGTGATAGATATACACCTCATTATTAGTGAAACAGATAATTCCATCCTTGAAAGCTGGAGGGCATAGAGTTTGCACTGCAGAGTGTAAAGAAAGATTTGCAATGTAAAAAAGGGAAGAGGGTTTGGTTTAGGGCAGACAGTTTGATCCGATCAGGGCCTCTTGTGTACATGAACTGTAAGCTGTGCACATTTCAAATTAGTTGGTTTACACTCCATCATTCGTACTACTCAGTTAAGACAATTTCAGATGTGATGATTGGCTAACAGTACCTTTTTTTCTTTTTTTTTTAACAATTCTTCATTTTGTTTTTTACAGAGGCCTACCCTGGCCCTTACCCCCCACCCGCCCATTGCCTAGCCCCCCCCCCATCCGGTCACTTTTGATAGATTGTTTCAATATGGAGAAAAAGTAAGAGAAAGAAAGATGAAAACTCGTTAGAAGAAAAAAAAAGAAAGGGATTAATATAAAGAAAAAGAAGAGAAAGAAATACAAAAAACACAATCACGATACGGCTCGTTGATACATATTTAGATAAGAAAAAAAGAGAGAAAAAAGGAGTTGGTTCATGATAAATTCATATCAATTTCAAAAGGTTAGGCATTACGATTTTGATTTTAAGATTCCATGTGTTGCATCCACTGAGTGAGGGGATCCCAGATTTCAAGCCCTCTTTTCTTCCTTTTCAACCCCTTCTGCCTATATATAGCTATTTCTGAGCTATATGTGTCACGGTCCAACGGCTCCTCAGGATCGGGATGATGCTATATGGGGTCCACCTCCAGCTTCCTCCGTGCTCCGGGAATAAATACCACCGAGCACGATAGTAAGCAGGCGAGGGAAAATATGTCCGGGACGGGAAACAGTCGTAGAAGAGATCTCTGCAATGACACAAAAGATACACTGTAAGTTGAGAGCCCTGCTCTTCATACACTAAACTAGATTCCCCACTGAACTCCTTTCATACCTGATTTGTCTCAGGACCTCTCCCTTCTACATATGAGATAACTTCTCTCATCACCGGGGATATTCCCTGAAATACAAGATACAGGCAAGGGGTTAATTCACTTACTTCCCTACACACTGACTAGATGCCTTGGTACATGTCTCCATACATACCCTGTGTTTTTCCGTCCCTTATTTATAAAAGGTTCTACTTCAGCTCATTATTTACAGTTGACAAGTCACTGGGTATTCATGATAGAACAGGAACGTTTAAAATGACTGGACCGCTCTGGACTGTTATCATGTACCTTCTTCACCAAACAACAAGGCTGTAACTAATTGGACAAACTCTAAATCAGTTACTGCAGTTCTTACCAGGCACTGGATTCAGAAGAAGGAATTAAATGTCATTCCCGGAATTACCTCTTCCTTCCTGATTGAGGATTCTTCTCTTAATCCAAACACCTTACCACAGCAGCGCCACACAGCACGAGTGCGACCGCCACTATACAAGTTCAAAGAAAGATCACACCGACCATGAGAGGGGGCAATCCAGCGTCTCTCACGTCGGAAGGACTCAATCCGTTTTCAGAAATAAACCTCGGAGCCGAACACGAGAGGGTGCAAATCCAGCGTCTCTCGTGTCAGCTGGACTCAACCAGTACTAGTAAACACACACTACTCAGAGCCGCACTCGAGAGGGTGAAATCCGGCGTCTCTCCGAGTGCCACAAAGGAGTTCCCACAAAGTTCCCGAAATCACGAGAGGGTGCAAGTCCTGCGTCTCTCGTGTCGTAATGACTCACTCCGAAGGACAAGGTAACCCCGCAGCCGCGGGTTACGGAAACACGAATACGAACGCTATAATCCAGAAGACAGTCACGGAAGGCTTCTTCTTCCTTTCTCCATTCTTCGCAAAGATAAAATTACGTGCATCGCACTCCTGATCTCGTGGAGTTTTATGTTCTCCTCCTTGTCTATGCACGCTAAGCTTTCTGGGATCTGTAGTTTCTGGGTTATCATTGGGCAGGCACAGGTCGGATCCTGACAATATGTAGCTAAGAGTCTTCCCCGCCACTGTTGAAGAGTAGGAGGGTTTGGATTCAGCCAGCTGGATGCTAAACATATTCTGAAAACAGCCATGGAAATAAAAATTAGTCCCTGCTTTTTCCTTGGCCTGAGATTGCCATCAACGCCTAGCATTATTTCGGTTGTTGTAATTTCTATTCTTGTATTCCAGATTTCAGAGAAGAATTGAGAGATTTTGCGCCTGATGAGACCGAGTGTGTCACATGTGGCAAAAATATGTATGATATCGGCTTCATACAGTGCACATCTTGGACAGTGGGTGCCTTTACCTGTGCTCCATTTAGCTATTTGATGTGGTGTGTAATACAATTGAAAATAGGTTTTATAGTATTGTGCTTGAAGTTTGATTGAGATTAGTAGTGTTTGCGATAGTAGATATGCCAATTGGACTGAATCCTCATGTATCTCTAATTTATTTTGCCATTTAAGACTGTGTTTATCCATGTCATACGGTAATGAATATACTAGGTTATTATATATTTCTCCAATTTTAACTGTGTTATTACGAATAACTAGAGCAATTGTCTGGATTTTGTGAAACTCTGCGTTTCCACCCCCCTATTTCATTAGAAAATCTCTGATTTGCAGATATTTTAAAAAATCTCAATGTACTAGTCCATATTCATTCTTTAGTTCCTCAAATGATTTACAACCGGTTGATGAAAAGAAGGTACCACATCGGTAATCCCTAAATTGGCCCATCTTTTCATACAACTATCCGAGAATATTTCTGGTAAATTGTGATTTCGACAAAGACTCGTGTAGTGGGAATACCTGCCAATTCCGAGGAGTTTACGTATGTGTTTCCAGGCATCGTATATGCCAGCTAGTGTTTTGAAGTGGACTTTCTTGAAATGATTGTCATAGGTCAGTCGCCACAGGTGTTCACCTGCCTAAGGTCCAAGAATGAGTTCTTGTGCGGTTGGGATCCTCCCTTCTAGTATCCGATGTTGGTTTGGAGTCAATAATGCCTTACAGTATTTGAGGAGGGTAGCCCACCAGTAAATCTTGTGGTTGGGAACAGCAAGGCCCCCTCTCTCTTTTGGAAGCGATATATACCTATAGGCCCTGCGTGGTTTTTTATACCCCCAGATGAATCGAGAGAATATATTATCTATTTACTTGAATATTTGCTGGTCGAAATTAAGGCAGATGGTTCTAAAAAAGTATAAAAACTTTGGAAAAAAGACCATTTTGATAACATTACATCTACTTATTAAGGTGAGATGTAGGTTATGTAATGTACCGAGGTTTTTCCCAGTTTGTTTCAAAAGTGGATACATATTGATTTTTACTAGCTGATCTACATTAGAAGTAATGTTATTACCCAGATATACAGCATTCTCAATGATCCTTTCATCTCTATAATTTGTGTTTTTATTGATGATTATTTGGGTTTTGCCTTGATTTCATTTGTACCCAGAAATTTCTCCAAACCGCATTGCCTCTTCTTCCATCAATTTGACAGTTATACTGGGATTGCATGTGGTGATCGCAATATCATCGACATATGCCAGGATTTTGGTGGTTCCATTTGGAGTTTGAATGGGTAATATACTCTGATTAGTCTCAAGCTTACTAATAAATGGGTCGATAAATATTGCGAATAGTAAAGGAGAGCACGGACATCCCTGCCTCGTCCCTCTAGTCACCTTATTTCTTGCCCGACAATCCGCCGTTTATCAGAACAACAGCTTCTGGGTTGTGGTATAAACTAGGAATAGCATTTACAAATTGATCGCTGATTCCACACTTTGACATGGCTAGCCAAAGGTATTGCTAGGAGACTCTATCAAAAGCCTTTTCGGCGTCCAGGAGTATAAGCGCCATAGGGTCTCCTGCAACTTCTGCCACATCAAAGAGTGTAATTACCCTTTGTATATGAGCCGTTGTGGATCTACCAGGAATGAATCCGTGTTGTCGCGGAGTAATAATCTTGTGGATAATTGGGGCTAACCGGGTGGCTAATAATTTAGAGTAAATTTTAGAATCGCAGTTAATTAATGTGACCAGGTGGTAGGATCCCAGTTCAGTTGGGTCCTTGTTTTTCTTTGGAAAAACTACGATTTTTGCCTGAGCCCATGATTTTGGTGGTTTGCCCCCAAGGAAAACTTGTGTCATTATATTTGTTAGCATTCCTTTGATTGATTTGTGAAATTTGGCGTAGAATTTGGCCGGAATGCCATCGATTCCTGCTGCTTTCCCTGGTGCTAAACTATTTACGGATAGTAAGATTTTGATCCACTGTGGTGTTGCCGCAAGATTATCTTGGTCTATATGTGGGAGTTGGGCCCTTGTAGGTTGATCTAAGTATTCCATGATTAGTTCTTGATCTTTATTGGTCTCTTTATAGAGGTTTTGATAATATCTCTAAAATTCAGATCTGATCTCTTCAGGGTCTTGTCTAAGCACGTTGTTATGATCTTTGATCTCTTTAATTGTGTTGGAGGTGTTTTGTTGTCTAGTGCGGGGATCACTGAAATAATATCGAGGGACAAAATATCGACTTGCCAAAATATCGTGGACAAAATATCGACAGTCAAAATATCGAGTTTGTATCTACAAACAGGTAAGTACAAAAATATCGAGTACAAAATATCGTTAACAATAATATAGATGTAAAAAATATCGACTTTATTAAAAACAGTGTTAAATTAAATTAATATTAAATTTTAATTACTAAAATATACTTAAACGACTTAAATTAAATTATAATAATTAAATAATAAATGAAAATAATAAAAATAATTTTTTACAATCTTATTTGTTGACCCTGAACCCTAAAAATACCCCTTTTACCCAAAAACCCAAAACTGACCCTGAACCCTAGAAAATACCCCTTTACCCAAAAACCCAAAACTGACCCTGAACCCTAAAAATACCCCTTTACCCAAAAACTGAAAACTGACCCTGAACCCTAAAAATGCCCCTTTACCCAAAAACTGAAAACTGACCCTGAACCCTAAAAATACCCCTTTACCCAAGAACTGAAAACTGACCCTGAACCCTAAAAATACCCCCTTACCCATGAACTGAAAACTGACCCTGAACCCTAAAAATACCCCTTTACCCATGAACTGAAAACTGACCCTGAACCCTAAAAATACCCCTTTACCCTAAAACGGAAAACTGACCCTGAACCCTAAAAATGCCCCTTTACCCAAAAACTGAAAACTGACCCTGAACCCCAAAAATACCCCTTTACCCTAAAACAGAAAACTGACCCTGAACCCTAAAAATGCTCCTTTACCCAAAATTTATCAATATTATTTAATTACCAATTAATTATTAATTAACAATAACAATAAAGTAAATATATTAGAACATTAGCTGTAATTATTTTAAACATTAATATTATTTTTTCCAAATTAATTACTTAAAAATAACACAAAATTATATATATTAAAAATGTACTCTAATTAATGTAATTAACTAATTACAATTAATTAATTAACAATTAATTACTAATACAAAATATGTTCAACATTATATTAATTAATTAACTAATTAATATTAATTAATTATCAATTAATTATTAATTAAAAATATTAACAAACATATATTAATTAATTAATTATTATTAAATTACTTCCCACCCTATTCCCCTATAAACCCACAACCCGCTACAGAATTACATTACGCAATTATTATAAAAACAAAATTCATTTAATAAAATATTTTATAACATTAATACACACTATTCACACATATTATTACATAAAAATACACTATAAAATATTATATAATATTAAAAATTCGATATTTTTGCTATCTATATTTTATACAGTCGATATTACTTCACTTACCTGAAAAACGATATTTTTGTAGTCGATATTATGTCCAGTCGATATTTTGTCCAGTCTATATTTAAAACTCGATATTATGTCCAGTCGATATTTTGGAGTCGATATTTTGTCTGTATACCCTAGTGCGGATTGCCAGATGGTGCCCGATTTGTTCACCTAGTTCATATGCCTTTTCTTTATGGGTTGTGGCCTTACAGATCGCTTTTTCTGCGAAAATTTTGATTATTCTATTTTTTGCGACCGCCACCTTCTGTAGTGCTGTTATTGTATTTAGACCCCCTTCAACTGATCTGATAAGCCCTTCCTCTGCTTCTGCCAGTTTCTGATGTAATTCTGTATTTGTTTGTTTTGCTTCATGATTATTTCTAATAGAATATCGAAGTGTTTCGCCCCTGATTCCCGCTTTAAGCGTGTCCCATACCACTTCTAAAGGAGCACTACTGAGGTTGTCTTCCAGAAATTCCGGTATCCATTTCTCGATATGTTGACAATATTTCTCATTCAATAATAGAGCCCTTTCATATGTCCAGCAATTTTGATCTTTTTGGATTTTATCGATATCGATATTTAGAGTTAAAGGATTGTGGTCTGATAAGACCCTGGGTAGTTTGTCTATATGACACTTAGTGATAATGGTATGGGAGACCAATATGTAGTCTAGTTTAGCAAATTTCAAATGGGGATGGGAAAAAAATGTAAACCCTGATTGTTGGGGGTACTCATGTTGCCAGCTATCCGTTAGCCCATGTGTGGTACAGAGAGCCTAGAAAGCATTAAAGACCTTGGGTTTCCTACCCTGATATTTAAAGTTGGGTCGTGAGGACCCATCTGAGGGTAGGTTTAAATTAAAATCACCACACATTACTATTGGGAGTGGCCAGTGTGTTAGTTCGCCAGTAACAAATTCTAGCAGAGTAGGATCATCTGTGACACATCCATAAATGGAACAGATAGTTAATCTCTTTCCGGGTCCATAGTTACATTCTGCCATCGCCCATCTCCCGTCTTTATCAGCTATCGATCGGGTGAACTGGAGCCCGCCATGTATTGCCAAATTAGCCACCCCACATGTTTTGGTTGCTTGTGTTGTGGCTGTGATCAGTTTGTAGCCAAGCGTTTGCAAGAGATGATGTTGAGAACCTTCCACATGAGTCTCTTGGAGACACACAATGCTAGCCCTGATTGACATGAGACCAACTGCGACCTTTTGTGTTTTTCGTATGTCATTTAGTCCACAGATGTTTATGGAAAGTATTTTTAACTTGGCCATATATATTTTTTTAATTTCCCCCTACATTTGAGCCATATCTGTTGTAGTATACTTAAATTGTTGCTCCAGATTGTGATTGTTACATGTTTCTTTCCTGTGTGCCGGATTGTCCCCCCACCCTGAGACCACCCCCTTCTCTCCATCTCCGCCTGGCATGCCCTGGCCCTCTCTGAAGACCCCCACCATCTATTAAGGCTTCCTGGGTCATAGGGCACCCAGGTGTGGGCCTCCGAATGGCCAGTCCTGACCATAAGTGCATATAGGTGAGATGAATGGAAAGAAGCGGGGAAGTCATGTATGAAGATAGACTTTTCTCTATACTTTTCAGTGTGCCCTTATATTATAAATGTTTTTTATTGTATAGAACGTTGTCATTTCCCCAAACTCCCCACCCTTCCACCTTTTCGTAGTCAGGCCCCATAGTCCTCCTGAAAGCTGATAATATATCATCTGCTTGGTATAGATTTGTCTCTGATACCTTTTAACAGTACCTTAAATTCTCAGGATGTAATTAATACCTAGGGAGGGGTTAGGTTTGTGTCAGCCGCTATCTTCCTGGATGGTACACCAGCTTTACTACCTTGCATAAAGTAACATAAGTAGAGCGTAGCTAACATGCTTTGCCCAGGCTGCCCAGAGTCTGAAATGGTTATTAGTTACCTTCCCCCAAGAGATCATATATTTATTAGGTCGGGTTAGTACATTGTTTCCTCTTTTTTGCTGTTCTATTCAATACCTGCATTATTGCTTTACACCCCCAGCTTGCGAAGACCTATGGGAACGTTTTCACTCTGTGGCTGGGGCAGAAGCCAGTGATTGTGCTGAATGGATGCAAGGCTATAAGAGATGGTCTAATCTCACACTCCGAAGAGCTTGTTGGACGCCCTACAATCCCAACTTTTCATGAGATGTCAAGGGGCAAGGGTAGGTAGCTCTTGCTTCACAACAGCATAATTAGGCAGCAAATAACTTGTTTTTATGTAGTGCTTCATACCGCACTTCAGTCATTTCTAAGCTCTATAAATAAATGCAGTTATTGAGATTTAGTTTAATGGCACTCAATTTACCAACCTTGAAGAACAAGAGGATGCAAGCATTTGAATGTGTGATCTGCACAGCCTTTCCAGCATTGTATGTGTATCTCCCTAAGCCATTCTTCGAGCTTATGAGAGAATTAAAAAGCAGGCAGGGTTCAGAGAGCAGGAGGTGCTATTCATTGGGTTAAGAATGGATGACATCCAAGCTGTGTATATATATTATGACTGCTGTAAAGATTCACTGAGTGAATATAAACTGATTTCTTTGTGGGGTTGTGCGACTTACTCTTGACCTATTCCTACTCATGGTGCAAAGCTTTCTGAATTGAGTATACATTGAGTACGTGGATGATGGAGGGATGGACTGACAGATGAACTGAGGAGCAGTATTTGCAGATGATGAAGAACAAGGACATTCAGGGTTGGCAGTCGGTGCTGTCCATTAGTTAGACAATACAGTACAGCTGCCACAGGGGCACAGTGTGTAAAGTGACCTTGCTGTCAGGCATCCTTCTCAGCAGCCTTACCCCTCCAGTGGGATACAGATCTGTGCTCTCACTGTCTATATTACTGACAGTGGGTGCAGTGGTGTTACCCTACAAACCTACCTCTGAACACTGTTGTGTTATGCAGATTTGTAAAACTATTTATCGTCTGGGAGGGTATCCTGGCACTGACCTATGTTTTGAAAAAGAGCGGCCGTGTACAGGGATGTGGGCATGCAGGTGAAACTATTGGAATCTAAGAGCTAACATTATATATATCAAACAAAAACAGAATGATCCAGATATAGATCTCCCATGATGTGCAAGGGAGGAAGACAATGTTAGATCCCACAGTATGTCAGCGACTCTATCTTCAAATTGTATTTTCAGAAGCTATTAAAGGCAGGGACAAGAGCTGATTGAGATGCAGATAGAGAAAGAAAGCATGATATTTATAGTTGTTCAAAATTGAAAGTCCTTGACAAACCAGTCTCTCTTCCAGCCTTTTGCACAGAGTACCTCTACTTGTACATGCACTATATTAGCAGAGAGGACCAAAGTATTCTTTAGCCAGACCTAAAAATAAAATGCATATATTTTGTTGCAGAGATATTTAACTAAAAATGAAACACAAAATTGACTACTTAGGAGTTATCTTTTCCTCTGGACACAACTGGAAGCAGCAGAGACGCTTCGGCCTCACGACTCTGAGGAATCTCGGACTCGGGACGAATAGTCTAGAAGCCCGAATCCAAGAGGAGGCCCAGAGCTTGGTGGAGTTCTTTGCAACAAAGAAAGGTAAATGATTTCAAGCCCAAGAGCCACTTCTATGATAATAAAACATCTGGCCCCCATATTGGGCTCATTCAGTTTTAGCTATCGTAATTCATTTATATGTTTGTATTTTTATTTGTGTAATATAGCACAAACCAGACCCAAAGGGATTTCTAAGCTCTTGAGCAGAACAGTTACTACTGCATACAAAACGAACATGTATGGGTTTGGATGCATGTGAAGGTTTTGTGTATTACATACATTTAAAGCAACAATGATTCACATTAACAGTCCAATAGAAAGTTAGGCACTTTAACTGTGAGAATAAGGAGGGATTAACAAAGCAAAGGCAGGAACTAATGAAAAGCAATAGCAAGTGGGCATGATTTATCTTTCAACATGGCAGCGGAAATCAAAACAAGATATAGTGGCCCAGCATCCCAGAACTGTTACCAGTCCTGTTAAAATTGACAATGGAACAGGTCACAACCGGGCATTCACAAACCATCCCTGGGGCCGAAATGTGACTGGAATGGGAGGGGGGGGTGCCGTCCCCCTCCCCGAACCTCTAAAGGCCCCTGGGACACCATCTCCTGGCTCCACATAACTACTTAAAAGGGAGGGGGCTCACTAACTTTGTCCCAGGAAACCCATCCCCGGGACATATCAGTTTCCCTGCCTCACTGACGTGGGCAGGAAAACCTGTGTTTGGTACTGCTTGATGGGAGCAATTTTGAACCTCCCGCCAAGCGGGAGCAAACACAAAGTCTGCTTCCAGCTAACGGAAACTTTAAAAATGCTGTGATGCGGGCAAGGAAACAGATCAAACTATTGCTCCCGTCTGAAGGGAGCAGCATTAGTTGCAGCTCCCTCTGGGCAGGAGCAGTGCTGGCTCCTGCTGCATTTGGGGAGCTGACCGGGGGCTGTGGGTGCCCTGGAGCTCCCCCGTGGTCCCTAACAAGTGTATGCCCTTGGTGGACATGAGGGCACTCAGCTTTCATAGTGCTGGCCCTGGGGGTAGGGTCCCCAGGGTCTATAACTGCTGAGGCCCTAAATAAATGGGTTCCCAGGGCCCAATAAGGCTCAAGCAAATGATCTGTGCAGCCCCCCTCCGCTCTATTTTTTACTCGTGGCCTTGGGGAATGGAGTCCCCAGGGTTCAACAAGGCTTGGGTAGAGGTGTCACAGGGGCCCCTTCCCTTTCAATTAAAAAAAGACTCTGGGGGATGGGGTTCACAGGGCCTAACAAGGTTTGAGTAGGGGGGCACATGGCCGCCTCCCCTTTAATTAAAGAAAAGGTCCTGGGATCCCCAGGGCCAAACAAGGTTAGGGGAGGGGAGGGGGCCCCAATCGCCTTTAATGAAGGGCCCTGGGGGATGGTGTCCCTATGGCCTATTATGGCTTGTGGAGTGGGCCTCATAGCCCCCTACCCTTTCATAAATAAAGGGCCCTGGGGATTTCATAATTAGGCTTAGGGAAGGGTGCCATGCAGCCCCCTCCCCCTTAATAAAAATAAGACCGGGGTATGGGGTCCTCAGCACTTTTTAAAGACTGGAGAAGGGTAGCTGTGTGACCCTCCCTTCCCTACAACTGTGCACAGACCTTTTGGAATGGGGTCCTCCTAGTATTTTAAAGGCTCAAGTCGGGGGGCCAGATGGACCCCCTCCACTTTAAAAAAAACAGCCATTGAGAATAGGATTTCCAGGGCCTCACAAATCTTGGGGAAGGGGGCACTTGGTCCCCTCAATTTTAAATAACATAGCAGAGGGCACTAGAAAATGGGGCCCCAGAGCCAAATGAGCCTCAGGGAGGGGGGGGCTGGGGTTAAGGTCCCAAGAGCCTATTAAGGCCCGGGGAGGGAGCCCATGTGGCCTCCCTCCCCTCAGGTGCATTTCTAGACTACAAGACTTGATTATTAGGACATTTAATGTTTAAATTCAAGCAATAATGTTTAAGAAACAATGTATTACATATTTGTACGCAAAATAATTGAATATTTAAATATTTTGCTCTATTTGTTATATATGTTTTACATTATTGTGTTCTGGTAATATTGGTCTTTGGACCATTGTCGTCTTGTTGGTCTGTGGATTTTGATATGCATAAGGATGTCTGTTGAATGAATGTGGTGTGAGTTGCATGGATGATGAATCTGATTATCAGTGGGGGTTGTTCTATGGTGCCTAAATGTATGTTACACCATTTCCTTGTTATTTATGGACCTTTGGAATGTCTTGTGCTGTGATATCTATGAATATGTGTGTATGTATATGGTAATGACAACAAAAATCAATTTCTATTTTTGATAAAACTTTGGATAATGACATTGAGGATTTTCTATATGTCTGATTAACATTTTTGTTTAAAATATATACATACTAGCAGCCTGTCCCGACCTTGTACGGGAGCAACAGGCTTCCCCGACTCCCGCCTGCCCCTACGTTGTCCAGCAGCCGGGGCCCCCACCCGGCCCGTCCCCACCTGCCCCGACCCCCGCCTGCCCCGACCCGCGCCTGCCCCGACATGGGTCCCCTTACCTCAGTCGCCGCTCCTCCGCTGCTGATATACTGCTTTAAATATGTCTGTTCTTCTTTGCAGAGGTGTACAGCTGACCAATCCGTTCTACAGAGTGTACATTGGCTGGGAAAGCTTACATCATAGCTAATCTTTTGGGCCTAGAGGTGTGTTAATGATTGCTGTTTCACCATAAAAACACAGGATCATTCTATTTTCTCTTGCAGCCCGGGCCCCCGCCCAGCCCGTCCCCCGCCTGCCCCGACATGGGTCCCCTTACCTCAGCCGCCGTTCCTCCCGCCTGTCCGCTGCTCGCACCGCCGCTGGCCTGTTGGCTACTCCTCACGTCACCGCTCCTCTCCCACGCCATGTCTGCCGCTCCCTTACCTCAGCTGCCGCTCCTCCAGCCTGTCTTCTGCTCGCACCGCCGCTGGCCTGTCCGCTGCTCCTCACGTCACCACTCCTCCCCCGCGCCATGTCCGCCGCTCCTCGTCGCGCTCCTGGACACCGCTCCTCCCCGCGCTCCTTATGTGAGCACACACGTCGCGGCCGGCGCTACTTCGGAGGGACTACTTTTTTCTTTACAGTACATTTTTGTAATAACGCTTTTAAAAAAATTTTTTATAGCCTATAACCATCGACACACCCTGACGATTCCAACTGTGTATCGGGTGTGTGGATTGGCACTGTGGTTCCCGAGTTTAACCGCCTCAAAGGCTGAAAGTTCTTCCTTTATTATAGTAGTATAGATTATAAAGAGAGAACTGTGATGATTTGAGGTCCGAACAACGTTGGTAGCGTTGTAACGAACTAATGTCCTTGTAAATATTCCTAGTTATGTTTGTGATCTTGGGTAAGTGTGGTATACTACTATTATAAAGAGAGAACTGTGAACGTTTGAGGGCCAAACAAAGTTGTTAGCATTGTAATGAACTAATGTCCTTGTAAATATTCCTAGGTATGATTGTGATATTGGGTAAGCGTGGGTATATTTTGCACAGACCAAAGCACCATCAAGTAGCGTAATGCGCCGTCATTTACCATACATTTTTGTTTTCTTCAATGTAAATGATGGTTATTGTATTCCTCATTTTTTTTTTCTTCTGTCCGGCCCCTGTGGTAACGTGTATGTTGTGCACCTTTTTTTTAATAGGCTATGTGTGGTTTTGATATGTCATGAAAGTGTAATGAAAGAGTATAATGTACGTAATGTACTACAGTGGCTGTTCTCTGTAGAGTTCAGTATGTAAAAGGTGTGTTTTTTAGAAAAGTAATATGTATACTACTATTATAAAGAGAGAACTGTTTGTGAGCTTGGGTAAGTATGGTTATATTTTCCACAGAGCAAAGCACCATCAAGTAGCGTAATGCGCCGTCAATTACTATAAATTATTGTTTTTTTTAAAATGTAAATGATGCTTATTGTCAGGTTTTTTTTGTCCTGTACACCCCCTGTGGTAAGGTGTAATGTATTGCGTGTATTTTGTGAAGTATAATGAGTGTCATTTAAATGTGCATGTTTTCCTTTGAGTGGCAGCCCTCAACCATCAAGTTTTGGAAATGTGCGTCAATTACTATACATCATGCCTCTTTTCTCAATGTAAATTAGGCTTATTGAATTCCCCCTTTTTTTTGCTTTGCTGTCCGTCCCCTGTGGTAACGTGTAATGTAGTGCGTCTGTTTCTTCATGTAACAGGAGTGTTATTTAAATGTGCCTGTTTTCCTTTGAGTGCAGGCCCCCTTGTTGAACCTGTGATGTTGCAGAGATAGTTGAAATTTGTCAGCGTTTTTTTTTAATTACAGCGAGGGCCCGAGCACGTCTTTTTCCTGCCCCCTGCAACAATGCCTCGTTCTGAATTATCAATGAGGCTTGTTGAATGTTCCCCTGCAATGTAATGAGGCTTGTGCAATGCGAGTGCCCCGAGCACGTCTTTTTCCTGCCCCCTGCAACAACGGTAGAGTTGTGCAAATTGCCGTCAATTCTGGTTCATGAAGCCTCGTTGTGCAATGTAATTGAGGCTTGTTTAATGCGCCCCTGCAATGTAAATGAGGCTTGTGTAAAGCAAGGGGTGTGTAAAATGCTGTGGAATTCTGCCAGTTATTTTTTCCCTGTCAAGCCATCTGCAACAACGTTAGACGTGTGTTGAAGTGTGCGGCGTCAAGGCTTTTTGAATTAGCCCTGTTATGTTTTGTCTGCCCTCTGACAATGGGTTTGTGAAAGTGTGTTGATTTTAGCGCATTAAATGTAGTGCTCCGTTCGTGGCTCCGACATGAACAATGCTCCAAGTGTGTTAATCAATCCTTCTTTTTGTTTAGAATAATCGCGTGCGTGTTATACCAATGTGTGTAGTTTTTGCATACTTTTACTTGTAAATTCCTGTGGCACTTTAATGTGAAGTTGCGTGATTGGTTGTTTGTCTAATGCGTGTTGCGCCATTGGTTGTTTGTGGAAGGCGTGCCCAACAGTGTTCGCGTTCATGCTGCGCCACTGGATGGTTATGCAAGGCTTGCCCAACAGTGATAGCCTTGTGAGTGGGCTGTGAGTTGTGTTTACCGCGCCCCTTTTCGTCCCGAAGCCGCGCCCTTTTGTTTATTTTGGCTCCGAACCCTGATGAATGTATCGCCGGAATCAGTGAGTAATAAGCACATTGCAGACACATGTTTACTTCCACACATGCAGAAAACGCTGTATATGTCACCACTGTCATCCGTAATGCTCCTGACCTCGATGTGTATAAAACAGGGTTTATGTGTGCACTTACACCTTTCTTGCTGAAGTCGCTGTGTTTTGTGTGTGCTGGTGTGTGCTTGCTGAAGCTGTGTTTTGTGTGTGCCTCAGTGCTTGAATCCTTGTGTGTGCTTGCTGAAGCTGTGTTTTGTGTGTGCTTGAGTGCTTGAAGAGGCTGTGACGCCTGTAACCAAGTGAAGTGTGATGTTTGTGATGTATTTTGGGACAGGCCCCTTGTTACCGCCCACATTAGAGAACATCACCCACAAGGAACTACTTTATCCGGAATGTTGTTTGCCCTTCGTAATGTATATGTTGTAGAAATATATAGCCTATATCCATCTCCTGGACCTCCCCTTTCCAATGCTGTATTGAGTGTTGTGATTGATGTTGTACTTCTGGAGTTTACCCGCCTCAAAGGTTGCCAGTTCTCGCTTTATAATAGTAGTATAGATATACCATGACTCCGAGATGACTTGGTAAGCATCCTTGAAATATGGTGAGACCCTCCTCCAATTGAACCATTCAGGCAGTCTTTTCATGTTTTTTGCTTATGCATTTGTTCCCCTGTTTTCTTTTGCATGCTTACTTGTTTGGTTAGGGGTCCTCTCTTGTGTTTCATTAACTCCTTCCCCTTTAAAACACCTAAAATCCTGAGGGGAACCATCTTTAGCCATGCACAATGTTGGGTTGGCTTTACATATGTTAATAAAATATTACGTTACAGTGAAAAAAAACCTAGAAATTCACTAAGCAAAACATTGGTTAGAGTAATGTTATAATTAAGTGTGATAAAAGGCTCAGTTTGTTTTGTTTTTAAAAAGAAAATATCTTAGAAAGTCACTGAAAAACCAACGGTTTATCATTGGGGCCCATTGCCAGTTAGCAATCCGCCCGACATCAGAAGCAGCGATCGGACTACTGCAGGCTGGGGAAAAGACCGACACCTATGACAGGATCGGAGATCCTCAACACGAGATTCATGTTAGGGTTGAGGAGGCCCATTGTTTGATACCAAACATGACATATTTAGGCAGTACCATATAGGAGCTGCCAACCTCGGGGTTGCCCACGAGGCAGTCCTTGTTATCCTATGGACCGTCTATCCCTTATAGTGTCCATTAATGGTAAAGGCCACTATAGGGGCACATGAGCTTGCACTTACATGTCCACGCCGTTAATGTAATGCACCCGGCCTCCTGGGCTCTAGGAGTCCTTCCTTAATGGAGACTGGCATATATTAAAAATAGTGCATTGACTTTGCAACACCTGGTGAGGGCAAAATCACATTTTAGCAGTCTGCATTTTTCCTGCAGTCTGGAATGGCAGGCTTGCTTTCAGTAGTTTAGTTGGGTCACTCAGTGTTTCAAGCCCTGGTGCCCCATTTAACACCCATGCCCTGGGGACCACTGGTACCATATACTAGAGACTTCAGGTCAAGTCAAGTCAAGAAAAGCTTTATTCAATTGCTTTTTTTAACAATCATAAAAGCACATGAGAAAAATGCACAAAGCTTTCAGTTTACGAAAAGATAAAAATAGAATAGACGTTTAAAAACATAGTAAAAAGTGATGTAGAATTCAACGTAGTTAAAAACAAAGAATGATAAAGTGACAGTGCACCCAAACAATCTCGCTCCTGATATCACAATGCTTTTCATTTGGCAGAGCACTTTCTTCAGATACATGCATATCCTCTAGGCTATATGCTCATTCTCTAAGAACTGCAGCTTGATTAGAGCCGGGGGGGATTGCTTCACCACAGAGCTTTTAAAAGAGGAACCAGCCGCAACTTTCTTAACCCCATTTAAAATGTACATAATAAAACCAAATGGAAAGTTGATTGGACCGCTTGATTGTCACAGGGGCTTAACAGTAATTCATGAGCCCAATTGTTAATTTTTTGGAAACAGACACATCTGTGGACAATCCCCAATCTGAACCTCGTTAATAGAAGTCTGTCATATCCAACAGGAACAAATGCTAAATATGGCTGCATGCTAAAAGTTGTTAAAACCATCTGATGCTGCTGTACACTGGGCTTTAAAGTCTCCCCAGACAATCGTAACATATCCAACAACTGGAGACCCTCCATTCTTAGATTCTTTCTAGAAATCAAATTCTAACTTCTAACTTGTGTTAGTAAAATATTCCGGGTGACCTTAATCTCTCATAAACTCTTGCAGAAACTTAACCCACTGGATCTTTATGGACCCTTCCAAATTCAGGCTGTCCCGTAAGATCTCCCTGCTTAGCTTGAGCTGTTCTTTTGACCAGATCCAATGCAAGAGGAGAATGGGTTCCAGTCTTATAAGGTCAGAGAAGAATGGGAGTCCCAGCTCAGCATGACAAACATATATGGAGGTCCTGGGTGGAACCAACAAAATATACCTTGAAAAGGTGTTCTCCACTAATTGTAACAGCTGTGTATCAACAAAGCCCCAGACCCCTGCTCCATACATTGCGGTAGAAATGCATTTTGGTTTGTAATATGTAAGAGTTCTCGTGGCGGTTCCCACGCCAATTTTTTTGAAAAGGTGGCCAGAGCTTCTGTAGTTCTAATAAACTCCAGCTTTTTAGCAGTGACGGCTTGGGTTCATAGATCGCTATGGTTAAATAACATTCCAAGGTACAAAAAACTCATGGTGGGGCGATTCTGTGCCCATCTACAAACATGCCCCTGGACCTCTGGCTCCCCGTCCACACCTCATTATGAAGGTCTTAAACATGTTAATCCTAAGACCGAGATCCTTCATAAAGTTAGAGAAATTAATTAAAACCTTCTTGAGGCCATTCCGTGTGCGGGACATCAGTTCAGCGTCTTCCGTGTAAAGAAGAGCAGGTATCGAGCGACTACATATTTGGGGAAAATCTTGACCATCCTTGAGGAGTACCTGCCCTAATCCATTGATATAATGGTTAAGAAGGGAGGGGGCTAGGACACAACCTTGCCTAACCTCCTCCTGATGGGGAAAGAGGCAGTGCACTCACCACCAAAGCGCATTCGTGCCCTCACTCCACTGTAGAGGTGCATGAGAAAGTGGATGTTGTTAGGATCAACCCCCATGGTCTCCAGGATCTCCCAGAGTTTACCATGCCTCACAGAGTCGAAGGCCGCAGTGAGGTCCACAAAGGCTAAAAACATTCTGCACTTCTTCACCCATATATACTTCCCTACAAAGATGGCCTGCCCTAACCCATTGATACCTTGTTTAAAAAGGAAGGGGGCTAGGACACAACCTTGCCTAACCCCCTCCTGATTGGGAAAGAGGCAGTGCACTTGCCACCAAAACCAAAGTGCACTTGTACCTTCACTCCACTGTAGAGGTGCATGAGAAAGTGGATGATGTTAGGATCAACCCTCAAGGTCTCCAGGATCTCCCAGAGTTTACCATGCCTTACAGAGTCAAAGGCCGCAGTGAGGGCCACAAAGGCTAAAAACAATCTGCCCTTCTTCATCCTGATATACTTCCCTACAAAGATGGCCAGATTTAAGCTCTGTTGTATTGTCCCTAGTCTCCCATCGTATTGAATATCAGATAGGATCTGGTTATCCTTGGCCCAGTCATACAGGCGTTCCAAAATATTTTGCCCCACAACTTTGGCCAAGGAATCTAATAAAGAAATGGGCCTATAACATGCAGGATCCTGATGGTCCCCTTTTTCAAAAATAGGGATCACGTTGGATTCTACCCATGACAATGGATATGAGGCCTGGCAACTGGCATTTATTACTTGTGTTATAATTGGACCCCAAAGACGAATGTTTAACCCCATCTGGCCCAGGGGCCTTGTCGCCTAACCTTGCTGAGAGAGTTTTGTTTACTTCCTCCAAGGTAAAGTGGAGGTCCAAGTTATGGGAGGTTTCTTCTAGAATATTGCTATATTGAATATTAGAATTTTCCTGCCCATTATACATGGCAGAGAAATGTTCCTCAGATACAAATATCGTCAGATATAGGGATTTCTAATGAAGGGCCCACTCCTGGTGATACAAAAGGAGCTTTTACTGCTTTCCAGAAAGCAGCACTATTTATCTGTTGTGGTGCTATGTGGAGCGATTCCCACTCTTCATTCCTCAGGGCGTTCTTTCTTTCTACGAGGCCAATTTATAATCCCTTCTCGCCTGCCTAATGTTAATAATGTTTTGTGGTAAGCTGTGTAACTCATGCTTTAGATTAGTGTAAGCTCTACAACCTGGACACTTACCTGCTTTGCTGCTAGCGCCAGATGCCCTGCCACTCTGCCTGCACCTGCCCCGCATTGCCGCCATTGACATCAACGATGCCAGACTCCATTACCAGGCAGCACCCGCGGGGCCACGCCGCAACCGCAGCTCTAAGCGCCAGGAGGCGCTTATAAGGGTCATTGGGCTCTGGTGGAGCGGGAGCCCTACAACCTGGACACTTACCTGCCTTGCTGCTAGCACCAGATGCCCTGCCACTCTGCCGCAACATGCCCCGGATTGCTGCCATTGACATTGACGCTGCCAGATTCCATTACCCGGCAGCACCTGCGGCGCTCACGCCGCCACCGCGACTCTAAGCGCCCGGAGGCGCTTATAAGGGTCATTGGACTTCCGCATCGCAGGACGCGTGTGGGCAGCACCGGGCAAAACCTGGGCAAAGGGCGGCCCCATCTGAGGTCGAAGGAGGCTGGGCTGGGCCACCCTATTTGGTTTCCCGATTCGGGAGGATTACTTAAGTGCAAGGTAACATTGAAGCATCCTGTTGGAATCACTTTATTGTGCTGTCTGGAGGATTTATACTGTTATACTAGGGTCAACTGGCCATCCTTGTCGTACAATGAGTAAGCGGAGAGGGGTAGCTGGAACTCTGGATGACTTCATCGTAAGGGCAGAGTCACTGCTCAGGCATGAGATTCAGATGACAGAAAGAAGATTGTCCCTGGACCCTGCTGCATTACAGTCACGCCTGTCGCTGGGGGGCCAAGTCGATCTTAATGTACCAGATACAGCAAAAATATCATTGGCAATAGCTGGCCCTAGTACCTTGAGTCCACCTTTGTCATCTTTGACACCCTAGGCGCACCTTCTACCAACACCTGGGGAAATGCTGGAAAATCTTCTAGTCACCATAAATTAGCTGTTCAACCAGCCAAAAGGAAGAAAAATGTTGCTAACACTGCAAATACCAAGCCTAAACCGAAACTTAAAAGTTTTAATAATGGGGCATCCACAAGTAGTTCGGAAGTTAACGAGAATGTGAACACAACCTCTGTTGCAACACAGACAGATGATACCCAGAGAACAGTTGCAACGCGGCCGATGGGGGTACCACAACCTTGTATTTTATAACGGAAGGGTTTGAATCAAGACTGGAATGCATAAAGGAGGAGATTGCCAAGAACTTTGACTTGCTTTGGGGGAAATTGATGCACTTGAACTCAGCTATGGATAAGCTTAGTGGGGGAAAGTTGAATATTGTTCCTATTGATGCAGGGGAGGTGAAACCAATTACACCTATAACACTTGTAGCGAACAGTCGTAATAGTGAGACGCAACTATTCAGTATAACTCCCCCCATAGATACCCCCTTCACTACCTTATTTGTATCTTGTGGGAATCGAGGAGATCATTTTGTGCCCAACCCTTCCCCCACTGGGAGGGACAACCAGGCTACATCGAGATCAGTTAACATAAGTAATTGTAACTTGGCTGCTGGGAGTGCCAATTACAATCAGCCCAGGCCAGGTATTACTGTGGCGGAGCACACCAAAGACACTAGAGAGTGCCTTAGAAATGTACATACAAATCCCAACATTGATGTCTTGGATCTACCACCTGCCTCTAGTCCCTGTGTGCTAGTCCTGACTGGTGTCCCAAATCTTGCTGGGGGCCAGAGAGAGTCGTGGTCAGATCTTCAAAATAAATCCGTAGACTGGCTTCGTAAACATAAAAACTTTGACCCTTCCCTAATAGATGAAATTATTATGGTCAGGAGAGTAGGGTGGGTTGGCCAATCAAATAAGAGTATTGATGGTGGCTGTATTGTTCTCAATTTATGTAGACCACAAATGGTCCGTCGTTTATTAAGCATCAAAGAACAATCCTTCACCGTCAATACAGACATTAGTGTATTTCCCTTAGGCTATTTCTATAAACCGCCAGTAACATCAGCAAGGGGTCCTGAAGCACATGTATTGACAGCCAATAGGTTCCATGCACTCTCCAGCTTGGACACTCAGGACTGATTACCACCGCTGACACTTAACATACAAGCCCCCGAGGGGGCCAGACTGGGTACTAGCCTCATATCTCATAAAAGCGCAGTTATACCCAGAGTTAGCAGTGGGGCCGATTTGAGTGTCCTAAGCTGGAACGTGGCAGGTTTACGAACTAGGCTTGACAACCAGGATTGGCTGCGTATAATAAAGGAACATGGCATAGTCATGTTCCAGGAGTCCTGGGCTACGGAAGATTTATACATTGAAGGGTTTCATTGTTTTAGTGTGGCAGCCCTAACCCCTAAAATGGGCAGACCGTCGGGTGGTCGGTTTATTGGGATTAATGTGGCTGCTGGTGGCAGCTTTAAGGTCCTTCCAACCAACAGCCAAAAATAGCAAGCTGTGCTTTTTAAAAGGCGAGTCTGTTTTCACTTGGTGAATTTTTACAATAACGACTTCCATTCTGTTCCTAATAAGAATTTCATTGGGCTTTTTGATTTCATTTCAAACTTGGACATTCAGCTTAATATGGAGGGCCCCACTGGGGTTTTGTTGGGGGGTGATTTTAATGCAAAACCTACCAGTAAGGTACATGACGGGGGCGGGCAACTCTGGGCCATCTGTTCATAGGGGTGCCGAACTTGCTACGCTCTTAAGAACATATAATTTGGTTAATGTCATGGATCTGGTGGGCGGACCTAATGCAATTGGCCATACGCAACCAACATTTAGGGGAAATGGTTGTTGTTGAATATTAGATTTTGTTTTCATCTCCCCCTCACTTAAAGATCAACTAAAGGTTGCAGAGGTCATTGTTACGGATCATGGGGATCATAATCCTATCAAAATATTGCTGAGCTCCACCCCCAGACCTATATTCCAGATCGAACGCGGGGCCAAAAATCTGATCCCCTCGACTGATAACCTAATATTACACTGGAAGGGGGTCGATAGCGGTAAAGTGTTTAAGGAATTAATTAGGGTAACATGCATCTCATTAACTAACATGCATCTCATTAACTCCTGCTTGTCGCTACAACCCATACACACAGAGGTAATCCAGGATTTTACTAAACTTTGCCAGGCCACAAAAATCCTTCTATCAAAACCCGTACCTCAAGTAGGACGTAGCCCTAGATGGTTTGACCGACAATGCACACTGGCTAATAAGAACCTACGTAGGGCCTTTTCAGCCAACCCGAGGTGCGCCACTGATGTTCATCAGGCTAGGAAGGAATATAACATAACGATTGCAAATAGGAAGATGGTACTTTTTACGGAACGTTGGGATACCCTCTGCGAGGCAGCCTGTTTAAAAAAAGGTAACATCTTCTGGTCCGCAGTAAGGAACCTTCGATCAATGGGCCAGCTATCAACTCCGATTAGTTGCAAAATTTCTAGCGAGTCCTGGGTAAGCCATTTCTCGGCAATTTATGCCACCCCACAAACAGAGATTGAATATTATGTGCGCGGCATGTTGGCCCCGTTAGATTTAACTATTTTAGAAGTAGAAGAGGCCATCCGGCAGAGCTTAGGGAATAAAGCACCAGGGCCAGATGGGTTGCCAATCGAGCTAATTAAATGGAACCCAGACTTCTGGGCCCCATTGCTTCTGAATGTTTTTAATAGCTTGACTCTTGCAACCTTACCTGCAACATAGGCTAAGAGCATTGTAGTACCAATTTTCAAAAAAGGAGACAGGTCCCAGCCGAGCAACTAAAGACCAATATCCCTAATAGACACAACAATATTTTAGAATCATGCCAGCTCAGCTTCCAGAGCAAGGTGGGAACAGTTGAACAATGTCTTAACCTTAATTTGGTTATTGGGAAGTACACCATTGCACGGAGGTCACCAGTTTATATGGCATTTATGGATTTGTCCATAGCTTTTGACCTTGTCAACAGGGCAAAGCTGTGGACAATCCTTCTGGCAGGTGGGCTGGATGAGCCGCTAGTACACTTTTTAGCGTATCTCCACAAAGATCTCCAGGCACAGGTGAGGATTGGCATGGGAGGAGAGGTTTCGGGAGTAATTGAAGTAGGAAGGGGGTAAGACAGGGTTGCGTCTTGGCCCCCCTTCTCTTCATTATTTTATTAATGGGCTGATTAGTTCTCTGAAAACTGCTACCCAAGATGTTCCCATAATGAATGGGAAATCTCTCCCCATGCTTTTATACGCAGATTATGTGGTCCTTATAGGCCGCACTCCAAACTCTCTTCGTATTTTAGTACAAAACTTTGCTATGTATATGGATGGCCTGGACTTGCGTGTCAATTAAAAAAAATCTTTTTTAATGTGTAGTGGCCCTGGGAAGCGAGAGATAAGCTCTATCACAGTGGATAGCCAACAATTGAGATGTATGCGTTCTTTCGTTTATCTTGGGTTGGTCTTTGCTGCAAACGGCTCCTGGAATGAGCATTTAGCCCATTCCAGGAGCAAGTTCTCAAAGGCCACCAACTCAATTTTGAGTCTTACCCGCCCTCAGACCACTGTCGCTATTTTAGCCATTCAGAAAATCTACAAACTACAGTGCACCCCTGTGGCTACATATGGGGCTGAGATTTGGGTCATTGTAAATAGTTCATGTATCCAACAGGAAGAAAATAGGTTATGTAGGAAACTGTTGGGTATCCCAATCTCGACACCACAATACATATGTCACAGGGAACTCAACCTTAAGTTTACATCTGATTTTATTCGCGCTCGACCAGCTCTTTTTTGGCTTTCAGTATGGAAGAATCAGGCCGCTTCCCATACACAAGAGATTGTTAGCGACTGTGTAAGGTGTAATAAAGGGATGGATATCCCTTGGTTGAATGGAGTGCAACAAAGTTTGCGCAACATCAATAGGGAACACATCTTTTTAGATCCTAGTACAGCTGAAGCTGTGTCCAAAAAGGAACTGAGAGATGCTCTCTACTCCCTATATAATAAAGAGAGGATCGACTTAGAATCTGTGAAATCATCTGTTCGCAATTATATGTGTATCGAACATTATTGTCACCACTCTGCATATATATCTCACCCTACCTATGAGTCGCTGGGATAAGAGCCTATTATTCCGCCTAAGAGCTGGAACTGTCAGATTTGTACTGTGCTTTCCTCTTGGTTACCACTCCAACCTAAATCAAACACCATGTCCTTGTGATGGGAGGCGTGGTCAATCAATTATACATTTTTTATTTTTCTGTAATTACTATATCAAATACTCTAAGTGGCTCTTAAACCCTTATTTTAAAAAGAGATGGTCCATAAGATTGGACGAGGCCTATCTGTGTATAGCAACCATGGTCGATGCAGATTTCATTTTTCGCACATGCACTTTTCTTAGAAATGCCATTAGAACACGTAAGTCCATCTTGGATCCCCGAGACTTTTGGTATGATTGCAAAATGTTCTAATGGTTTTAGCTATATTTTTTCATAAATGAAATCACTTTTAATAGGCAGATTCAAATATTATGTAATATTGTTGTATATTCCTATATTTTCATGTGCTCATAAATTCCCAGTCTGTTGTTTGTATGTGTTATGACTTTGTGCTTTTATGGGTACCAAGGTACCCAAATAAAGTTTATGAACTGAACTGAACTAGAGTAAGCTCTAGTACACTTCGTGTCAAGCCAACTTTGGGGACGCTCTTTCTTTCGGTTTTATTCATGTAATATTTGCCTTACTAGGCCTGCTACAACTTGAAATTAAAATAAAATACTATCTGTAGTTGAGTCACGCAGGCAGGTCTGAAAGGCCTGTCTACATTTGGTTACCAGTTTTTTAGTCATCACTATGGGGTCCACCATGGACCAGCGGAGAGTGTAACCATTAATTTTGTCAATATTAACAGTTGCTAGTGCCTGGTCCAACTGAATACTAGAGACTTAAAAGTGAGTTAAAGTCCTTTGCCAATTGGGATTACCCATTCACACAGATCTGTTTTGGGGAATTAGCAGTGGGGCTGGGGCCCGCTTAGCAGGCTCCAAGGCACTATCAGAGTTGAAAACCAGCATCTAGTAGTCCATCTGGGGGCAAATATTGGGAGGCGTCTGCGAAAAGGCTTGTTTTCTTACAATCTTTATTTCAACTTCAATTGGTTTGTACTGTATTTAAACTCAAGCCTCACAATATTTTCTTTGAGCCAGACCTTGACGGATCAAAGCAAGCTACCACCAAGGGCAAGGGGGCTTGGGAAACCAACTTTCCATTGCAAAGAGAGTATTCAATGTCTTGGTTAGTGCCGGACACTTGGAATCTTGCATCTCATTGGTAGGTTATCCTTGCACCTGAGAGAACATAGGAAGAACCCTGATAGCTAAGTATTAAGAAAAAAAGAGGAGTGGATAGAATTCTTTACATATTCTCCTAAATTATTCTGCAAACCTTTCCAGTCTACTGTTGTTTCTCTTTGTTTGCCAAGTATGGTCAACCGTGGGCCCTACAGTGCTCTGGTTTACTCTAACGTGCTCAAGTAAGTAATTTTTTCATTTTGTGGTTGCAGGGAAAAGCTTGGATCCCTCTCCAGCCATTATCCATTCTGTTGCTAATGTGATCTCAGCTGTGACTTTTGGGCACCGGTTCTCCAGAGACGATAAAGAATTCAATCAGCTCATTAAAGCAAATGATGTCATTGGTAACAAACTAATGAGCGCGTGGGGCAGGGTGAGTCTCAAGATTAATTCATATTCTAAGTGAGTGGTTAAACAAAGGAAGCAACTTGGACTCAGAAACTTGTATGTGTGACCGGCAAAGGATTTAAAGTAAGCTTGTGAAGGAAAGGTTGATGAATAAGACATGGCAAAATAGAAATAAACACTAGACCCTGTAGGGAATCCAAGCTCAACCTTAGCAGCATGGCTCAAACAGTGAGGCTTTCCTTTGAGAAAACACAGGAGAACTAGGACTTGTATAGATTGGTTTTCATCCATGTTCTCTTGCCTAGTTTCTACATAATATCACTGTAGTTTAAAAGTTCATATCTCAACCTAATCTTTCTTATATTCTAAGTTTTCTGACCATGAAGTTTCACATTTTATTTTGTCTTAGACATGCATCCATTCAAACACTTGTCCCACACACCTACTCACGTAAATACGCTTTTGACGCTTCATGGCTGTCTACCCATAATCCAGAATACATCTGTAATAGAAGGAGATTGAGTCAAATAAGGGCATTCAAAGACTATTCTACTAAGTTCCTTTAATATTTTGGTTAAAAGTATGATCAGAAAAGAACACTCTTCTTAATCAATACACTATCTTTCACTCCAGCTCTTTGATGCATTCCCCTGGCTAATGCGGCATCTTCCAGGACCTCATCAAGATATCTTCAAGAGCAATACCTTCCTGGAGGAATTTGTGAAGAAGGAAATCCTGAGTCACAAAGAAAACGGAGTGCCTGAGGAGCCCCAGGACGTGATTGATTTTTACCAATCTAAAATATCAAGAGTAAGTGATTGCTTCTACTATGTTGGCTGGTCTAGTCAAGCTCCCAGGGGGTGCTTCGTACATAGAAAAGCACATGTGAAGAACATCACACACAGGGATCTTTGTGCCTGACTGGTTCCTCATGTAAATAGATAGTACACTAAAATAAACTGAAGAAAAGCATGAGAGTAAAAAATAAAAAGTTATGTAATCACACTGTTTGAATAACTTCAGCTCCTAACTAACAAACCAACTAAGCTTTCAAAGGTCATGCCTTTTTAAGCTCTTTATTCAGCAACTGGTCAATCCTAGGAATAACGTGTCTTCCTCTGTCAAATGTGAGTGGGCCCAAACCTCAGCAAGCTTGGAAACTCACCTCAGTCAGGATTTTTACTGCAAACCACTCCCAGCAGTTCAGCAATATCCTTTTGACAGAGTTCTTTTCCTGGTTTTCTAAAGCAAGTGAAAGGCAATAAATGTGGCAAATTGCAGAACAAATAAAATAATAAATACACATTTTCACTGATTCTGTTATCCTTTCTTTCACTTCTTAATTCTTATCTGCTACTAATTGGTTACTTTCATTTTTTCAAAGGGAGATACTGCTCTTTCCGATCACTCCTTATGGTAGGGTTATTGAATCAGCGCATCTTTCTGAGTTCTGAAGTCTTTCTTCACTTCAATTCCTCTGGTTCAAAGAAACAATTAATCTCACCCATAACTACTGCAAGCATGAGCCCTCATCCACATTAATTATTCCCTGATGTCACAGTTTATAATATGCCCTTACACTAAACTAGCTAACCCAATGTTATCTTCTCATATGGTAAAGTGAAATCTGCAATCTGTGTAATTTAATTATGCAATTCAACATACTCCCAAGTTATGATGTCTTCACTATAGGCTGTTTCAGTATTTTACATTTGCTGCGTTGGCTTAATAATATCCCATTCAGGACTCTCATGATGTCCCCTCTACATTTGATGAACATAACATGGTCCGCCTTGCAGCTGATTTTTTTGGAGCTGGGACAGACACCACCACCAACACCCTACGCTGGGCACTCCTTTACATGGTGAAACACCCAGAAGTCCAAGGTGAGTGTAAAGATGGGTACTACAGAAAGTGCTGTGTACCCTATATGGTATTAATTCAGAAGTCTAAAGAATGGGTGTATTCAATAGATTCTAGCTATATCTTATCATTCTTTCCTTAAAAAGTCATTTAAGGAGCAAACTGTTAGTCTAATAGTCGTAATACAATTTTACTCCTAATCACAATAGAACCCCTTATATAGTTAACTAATGCAGAGCATATTTCAGCGGTTGCAAATGACTGTAAAAAATTAAAAACATCAATATATGAACAAGAGTGAAAGTTTCTTATTATTGGTGATAAAAATCTAATTCTCACTAATTTAAACTATTTGCAAAATAATACAAAGTGCATAGTGCTTTGAATTGATGAGTTATCACACGGACAGGACGTAAGTCTGTCTGACTACTCTCCTTGGCTTGGAAGTGCACAGTGCATAAACAAAACCTTGTTAAATAAAATTGGAACTAGAAAAAGTTAAATAAAATTGTAGAGGAGCGGGTTACAGGTGAGGCACTCCAATATTACCATGATGCTGACAATTACGCATGTTACCCCTAGTGCAATATGCCTCTTTAATAATGATCTTGACATCTGGAGGAATACTTTCAGGGTTTTCAAAAAAGTGTTCAAGATCTATCTCCTGATATTTTCGCCTCGGATAATAAAACCAGGGAATCTTTACAACATTATCTAATTTCAAGCAGTCTTTGATGACATATTTTGAAAACATTAAATTATCTGAGAACCAAATCTTAACCCATATAAGCAAAGGGGCCCAGCCTACACTGTCTTCAATGAACTCTAATTCCAATTGCGTATGGCCAAATAGGGTTGGAGCACTTTTCAGTATAATCAATAATCTTTTAATACTTTTATTGTCAATAACTACGAGCTGATGGTTTTTATCATGGCCCCAGACATCCGCCCCGTATGTGACAATAGGGAGACATTTAGCTCTGCAAAGGGTATTTATTCCTTCACAGGCTTGTGCCCTAGTTTGCTGGCAAGACAAAATAATGCATCCACAGCCTACTTGTCTGCTGCTCTCTGGTGATTAAAGGTGGTTTTCAGCTGATTATTAAACAGATTGCTCAGGTTTGAGACATTGGTAACCTTGTCTATCTTCTTACACTGGACACTAAAAGTTTTAGATGTAGTGGTTTTAGCACCACATACCATTATGTGTGCTTTGATCAAATTAACTTTTAAGTTGGGAGATGTCATACAATCAGTAAAAGCATCAAGAGATAACTGCAAACTCATGGCTGTCTTTGCTAATAAAACTGTATTTTCTGCATGAGATAAAAGAGGAACAGTGCAACAAAAGGGGTTGCTGGTCACCACACCAAGCCTACCTGCTATCCTACCCACACACCCGCACTTCATCATAGGGCAGTTGGATAAAAAAGATCTCCGCTAAAGAGCCCCTCTTCGAGGTGAGCCCGTCGGGGATTGCACCGCCCCCCCCGACGAGGAGCAACCGCCAATGATGAAGCATGACACCCTTTTGGGTGTGTGAGGCAAATACATCCAACAAAATGGATGCCCCAAGGTGTATTACTCACACCTGCGGTCACGTCAGCTTTACCTAACTTTCCCCTCCCTCTTAGGAACAGTGCAGCAACCCCTTTTGTTGCACTACTTGTACTAGATACGGGCACATGCTGTGACTGGACCTTCCACCCCCTTGAGTGGTAATTAGTGTCCGTTGATCTACTGATCACTCTCCCCCTCTTTGATAAATAAAAGAGGAACAGGAATGTTGCCTATTTTGGGGAAATCAAGGTCCCTATTTACCAAGAAAGCCTTAAGTCCATTTATGTAACTTGAAAATACAAGGGGGCTAAAATACATCCTTGTCTCACTCCCTCAGTTGAAATGATTGGTTAAGTGTTCTCCCCTTTACTACCTTATCTTAAGGTGACTGTTGTGCCTGCAACGAAGCCTATAGAGGAGGGTTATGAAGGCTTTTTCAACACCCACGTCTTCAATCATTGCCCAAATGTATCTTGGTTGACAGAATCGAAAGCACTAGATATATCCATGGAGGCCAGATGAATAGAGCTCTTCATGGACCTAACATGCTTATTAATGATTAAGGATAGGTTAAGGCACTGTTTAGTTGTACCCCACCCCCTCCTAAAACCATATTGACCTTAGTGGATGCCCAGTCTTCTAGGCGTGCAAGAAAGACCCTGCCCCAAACATTTACTGGTGAAATCATAGAAATGTCATACTAGCAGTAAGCAAAAGTGTAAGATTATTTGAACATTAAAAAGTTGATAATAATAATAATAATAAAAGTTGTTAAAAAGTAGAAAAATTATATTAATTTCCATTTCAACATATATCCCAGGGTGTAGCCACTATATGTCGGGTCATGGCACATCAGCCTAACAGACCAACAGTTGATGCCTCATAAATGAATATGGAGAATTGCCTCCTTTGACTGACTGGTTAATACACTATTAAATGTTACTATGGACTGAGGGACGACCAATTTAAGTAGACTGCTGTTGTTTTTGGTGCTAGTTGTGTTGGTTCTTTTATGTATTGAAAAAAACATTAATCAGAGTGTGGTTTAGTACTAAGAAAACTAAATATGCTTAAATACATCTGTTTATGTTTTGCTTCCACCTGAGTTTTGATACCATTGAGACCAATCTTTCAAACAATGGATGCAAGGATTGGAATGTTTTCTTTGGGCGTTTCTCTTTCTATTCTAACTGTACATCAGATGCAGTGGACCCATAGATCAGCTATAATAACACTTTTCAAACATCCAAACTTCGGGAAAGATTCATAAACTGCACTTTGTGGTATGTTTTGTAGTACTGGAATAGTACTACTACAAAACTTACTACAAAATGCTATTCACAAAACTTTGTAGTGACCTACACTTGCAACTGGCACTTTTGTACTAACTTACAATCTTAATGTAAGTCCAACACTACACAGGATGAACCACTGGTACATCAACAACCTCTCAAAATAATGGAGATAGGAACTCAAAATAAAACCCAAAAGGTAAGAATGTTAAAAGAAATTATTGTGTTTTTATCTAGGAACCTGAATCAATATTGCTATTTTATGCCCTTGTACGGCTATAATCAATATTATCCCTATAATGGCATAGGAATCAAATCCATATTTAAGTAAATAGCCCTTGCAGTCCAAGGCACGGCAAAAGCTACTTCCTTGGATTCCTAGAAAGCACAACGAGTTCTTTCGACACACCAAACCTCCAGCAACCTGGGAAATCTCCATTTGCTTTGTTTTGATTTGTAATAGAACTCCTGCGAGCACTGTAAGAACGGCCAGTTCTTAGTGACATCTTTATTGACGTCTTATGTCCAAACCTTACGTCAAACTCGACACCGTTCAGGTATAAATATACCAGCGTTGCCTTAAGCAAACACACGGTGGTGGTTTTGGAGCAGAGCAGCTATCTACTTGCCTGAGAGCCCAGCTGATGCGAGAGCCCACGGAGGCTGCCCCTCCTCTTTGACGCACTGAGAAAGACCCTGTCTTTTGTCCTGCCGAGAAAATCCAGCTCAGGCGTTTCCAGCCTACCCTTGCGGGTTGCTGGGATGTCGACCCCTGAAAGAGAGATACCAGACCTCCTACATTCTATTCCCAAGGCACGGTGCTGACTAAACCCTTAAAGAGAATTCTTGAATCAGATTCTTGGCAAAACCAACTTAACTTTAACTGCTACTTACTTACTCCTTCCCACGTATTAGGCTTAGGTCAGGTACACCGGGGTAGGAGTATTTTAGAAGCACCAGTTGAGCACGTTAGTCAATGTATATATGTATGTATATATTTTATCCATTTTAAAGTATCTTATGGCTAAGAAAGCATATCAATGCTTTTACAGTATTATTTCATAATACTCCTTTTACTGTACGTACTTTACTTTACATTAAGTATTGCAATTGTGGCAATTCATTTCTCTTGCATGAGAAGGAAGACTGCTCAATAAATAATACCTTTTATTGAAAACGCCCGTCTCTCTCTACTCTGCACTCTGGTGAAACTAAGAACGCACAATTGACTGAGTGAAATAGCTGTCTATTGTTTTCACACGACTCTAGAGATTTACTCTTATTCTGAGGGAGCAAAGTTGTCATGTTATGGGGTTGTCGGAAGCTAATCCCTTCTTGTCTATCCAGGGAGGTTAAACTCCTCCTCGTTTATTTGAGAATGTTTCTAGTGACCTCTGAGCTAGTTGGCAAACCTTAAGTCTAATATAGTCAGTAGAGACCTAGTCGACCTCAGTCCTACGTCTACACTGCTGAATATATTATTCCAATGCGCAGAGCCTATTGGGAATATAGGAACTACACTACAAAATCAGATTATTTAATATACTTAAAAATATAAATGAATGCTAAACATAATTTATAAAAACAGTACATATTTATTATTATAAAAAAGATGCAAAAATATAGCGTATTTATAATTTAATTATAACATTTAATAACCCAGTTTCAATGAAACTTAAGGTATTATTACACTTTATTATAACTAATTACATTATTTGAAATTAATTCTATACATCACTTGCAACCATTTTTAATGGAAATTAAAAAAAACGTAATTTAAATAAACATGTTTACTTTTTCACTAAACTTTGCCATGCCGAGATCTCCGCCCTGAATGTGGCGGTCAGGTCAGTGATATTCTTTTATTGTGCATTAATAATTATTAAAAGTTATATACAGAGTTAATTCGAGTTATTTCAATTCTTTTTTATAAAAAATGTATTCTTACAACATCATCATTAAGCAAGCTTTAGTCGATTGAAAAATAAATCATAAAAGCACATAATACATAATGACATCATAAAAACGTATTTAAAATACCTATAATAATAAAGGTAAACCCAGAGTTTTTTACATTAAATATTAAAAGTTTGTTACGATGAGGGCAAACGCTTGTTTTGTTGGAGTGCACAATAAGATGCTGATGGCACTCGCTGGCCCTGGGATACGTTTGCAGAGTCCATTCGTTATTTTGGATGCAGCAAATGCAATCAATGATGTATAAAAAAACTATATACTAATATTGCAACATATGTAGAATACTGTGTATGATAGCTTGAAGTATATAATAAAGTGCTCGAGCTGTGCGAAGTATAAAGCACTGTATTGTGCTAAAGATCGCTACCTTGGTCATGTGTGCTAAAGAGCCATCGTTCCCGGGTTAGGGTTCAATCTTAAAACATATGCATCCAGTGGGTTTCAATGATAGTAAAAAGAGCCTGTTACACAAGTGGGCTCTGGTGGACCAATATGTGATGATAGCTGAGAATTATTTTCCCACCAGCTTCCGTACTCTGACAGACGATAAAAATACTTATAAACAGTAAAGCAGACCATGTCTGTTTATAATAGTTGTAAATATAGCATTGGAGGTCTATATTGCTTTATCTTCAGAGACCTCCGCAATGCTTTCCTAATCATTTGATCTAGCCCTCAAAAGAAGAAAAAATGCAGTTGTGATTTAACAGATACCGAGTCACAGGGACAGGCTATGCGATCCTGTTCACATCTAGCTGTAGATGGAAAAGCCACTAATAGATGTGCCACAACAAGGTGGAATCTGACCATGAAGTAACGGTGGGAACTCAGAATAATGAACAGAGATGGTTCTATAGTTTTGGTTGTTACTAACATGCTAAAATCCTCTTCCTCTCTTTTCTTCATCATATAGTACAAGCATTCTCTCTTGGCCAAGATTTTCATCTGCCTAGAAATACACAAAGGTTGTAAAAAAGTCTAATCTCCTTATATTGATCAGTTGAGCCTTAACATATTCTAACTAGTCAATACTACTTGCCTTGTCTAGTTTCATACAGTCATTGATTACATTCTAGGTCAAGACAGATTCTGTGCGATTCCAAACTGAGATCCATAACATTAGTGGAGCTAGCAAAACAATATCTCTTACATGAACAAGGCCCAACTCTTTGTGACAGATGGATGCAGATACAATCCTAGGTAGGCATAACAGATTGCTTGCAAATGTATTTTTGACAACCTGTAATGAGGTGGGCCTGTGTGCTCCCCATATTTAATTTACATAGGTGGCTGCTGTAACGCATATGTCCCTATATATACTAAGCAGCACATCCACTGGGGAGGTGTAGGAAAGTAGGATCTGCTTCTTATGGTTACACTCACTTTTTGCTTGAGGTGATGCTGTTTTTGACTAGTCTGACTCGAATCCTGCTAATCAGGACCCCAGTTTATCTGCTTTCTCCCTAAACTGTTGTGTTCAGTACCTAGGTGCATCTCAGATTTGATACTGGGGTACCCTTGTCATTCCCTAGGTACCCAGGGCATAGGTACCCCAGAGGTCTCGCTGAAGCATGCTTTATGCCACTCATGGGATACCATGAAAAATTGAACTACAGGCCTGCCATTGCAGCCTGTGTAAGTTGCCGCTTGAGCCACTTACTAAAGATAAAGGTTTACTATATCTAAGGGTCACTGCACTTAAAACCTATAAATCACCCCTATAGCAGGTCTTTACAATCCTGTGGGCAGGATGCTTGGTTCTAAGGGAGAGGGTGCCCCTGCATGAGCAGGACACCCCTGCAGCCTACAGAGTCCATTCTCTGAGGATGTAGGTGAAGCAGCCATATACTATATAGAGAGACACTTCAAAATTACTCAATGGCCATCTGAAACTGCCTGTAACATATCCGATCATGTTTGGTATCAAACATCTTGGAATCTTGCCCACACACCATAAACGGTGTGGGTGGCATGATTCCAAGCACAGTAAGAGACCTCCATTATGCTCCCAGTGTTCCTGGTACCGGCCTTCTAGTCCCGAACAGCACAAAATGTTTGCTGCCCACCAGAGAAACATTTATGCCCTCCTGCTGCTGGGCCAAGCTCGACCAGAGGAAGGTGGAACAATAGGTATCTTGTCACAGGGAGGTATGACCACCCCCCAGACAGGATTTAGTGTATTAGGGCTGGGTGGGTGCGCTTTCCAGCTCCTGAAAGTCTGCATGAGGGGCACATTTGGTATACCTGTGCATAGTCCAGTTCAAACTAGTCCTGGGAGCCATTGGCTCCCGCTCTGGTGTGATACTGGACAAAGGAAATGGGAGTAAGCTCCTTTCTATCCAGACCCTCCCCTGGGAGGGTCCCCTGAATCGTCCCAACCCTTTCCCTAGGGTACTTAAGGGCTTAAATGGGTGTAGGTCTCTAGATTCGTTGTGGGATAAGATTCAGAACAGATACCACTGCACTTCATGTCTGGGCACTCTGGAGTTCGCTGGACTTTGTTTGGGCCTGACTTTGTCTCCCTTCCAGTCTGCTGCATCGTCTGTGCCTGTGCATCATACAACAACCTTCCAAGGCCTGTGAAGCATCAAGGACAACCAAAGTAATCTCCCTTGGAGTGAAGGAGTCACTCCCCTGCATTCGCAGGCACCACAACACTGCTGACAGGTCTGCTGATACTGAGCCCCTATGGACTCCAAAGAGTTCAACAACACAGGAGGTGGGGTTCTATGTCCCTCAAGGCCTAAGCTGTCCTCTCATCGAGTTTGAGGCCAGTATCGCTCGTGGGGGCTGCAATACTTGAACTCCTGTGCACTGCATACTTTTGCAAGTGCAAAGGTTTGTTGGCAATTCTGTAACAAGCACTTTGGGCTTCAAGTAGCCCCAAACTCTGGCAACTTCTCCTGCAAAGATCTTCAGCCACAACGCATTGTGTTCTCCGTGTCACTCTGTTTTGTAAAACTGCCCCTGGTCCTCCTGCAACTCCAGTGCCTTTGGCCTGGGGGTCCTGTGGAGGGTCATTTACATCTTCTTTGTGTTCCCCTTATTGCTCGGGCTTACCCTGACTCCCCTGCTTTTGGTGAATCACCTGGACCTTGCTGGTCCTCCTCTTGCAACTTCTTAACTTCCTGTGAGGGTTGCTTTTAAGTAAGGCTATTGGGGGTTCCACCGGACACTACCCCTCAGCACTGGATATCCTTCTTGGGACAGCTCGTATCTGGCTCCTGGATGTCCTCAGCATCACCTGGTCCCCACAGCTGCAGAGTTAAGTTCATCGACACCTTTCCTGAAGCACCCGACATTGGTGCGCATTCGTCTACCGAGCACCTGGTCACTCCGAAGTGACCCAGACTCTGTCCCCTCCACTTTCAGGTACTCTTCTTCAAGAATCCACATTTAGATTCCTACGGACACTTTATCCTGTTCCAGTAGTGGCATTTTCCTGAAGTCCTCCTTTGGGTTCAATGGCTGTTTCCGACACCACTTTACCCATGAATCTGGCTTCCCTGGTGTAGGTAACATGGATACTAGGGTATCCACGGGTGGGGTGGCTCTCCAACCTTCTGTCTTCCACAGGGTTTCTTCAGGTTCCACTAGGAAGGGTCCTTAATCTTTAAAACTCCAACCGCGAGTTACATGTAGAGTTCTACTGAGACCAGGGTGGTGTTCCCAAACTGCACACATCCTCCGTGGGGTCCCTATCTACTCACCTTGAGTGGTTCCTTGGGTCCCCAGCAATTCTACGGCCTCTTGACATTGTCCTGACTTGAGGCATGGTTCCTATACCACTTTCTTAGTATATGGTTTGGTCTCCCCAGGGCCCACTGTGTATTAGTGCTATTTACTGTGATTTGTTTGCTGAAGTATTGTGTGCTTTGTGCCTATCTCTTTTTAGGAGATACTGTACTGTACTAGATAGTGTTATATAATACAAAAATATTTTTATAAATACTTTGTGTGGTTCTTTTTCATTGAATCTATACTATAATATTGCCTTCTGGTAAAACAGGCCGCTTTCACTCCTTCATGACAAGGTCTGAAGGCTGCTCTCCAAAGCTACCACTTAGAGAGCTTTTGTTGGTTGTCTAATACCTCTTAAATCACCATAAGGGTTGTCTTGACTGGTGCAAAGTGCCACTTGGACATCATATACCAGGCCAGCTTCTCACAGGAGGGTTCTAGTTTCTTGGCAAATGTATATATAGCACCCACATTTTGTTCCATGTGTAGGTATCTGACCCATGTAAAAGACATGAGTGTACCAAAAGATAGGCTTTCTGGGACCTTTCTTGTTCCTCACACGGTATCTGACCCATGCCAGGTGTCTCTAATTGCAACTCTCATTGAAGGGTACCCCCAAGTACGTGAATGTGTTCACAGTTTCCAGCCTAATGCCCTGGATATGAAATTATCTCCTCTTCCTTTTAGAAAGGCCACAGATCATGGTTAATGACTGGGTTTTGTTGGTATGCAGCCCTAGACATCCCATGACTGCAACAAATCCCTCCAGCAACCTTTGTAGTCCTGTCACTGTTCTTGACATTAGGGCGCAAAAGTCAGCATTCATTAATATCAGAATGGCTCTCATCCCTGCCCACTGGGAATCTGCCACAATATCTTAGAGATATTTCTCCAAGTCATTGATGCATATACTAAAGAGAAATGGGGCAAGGACATACCCTTGATGTACTCCCTTAGTGATTTTAAAATATGGATATACTCTCCACTAATATCGTACCAAACACAGCCTTCAACATCCTTTTGTAGTCTACTTAGGATATGCACCAACCCGGCCTCTGCTCCCAAGTCCAGCAATTTGACCCAGACTTTGCCTCTGTCAACATTGTCAAATACTGAGCTTAGGTCCAAGAAGGCGGGGTATAGCAATCCTTTCTTGGCCCGAACATACTTACCATGAATGAGGGTGAGGTTAAGGCATTGGTCGATTGTTCCTAGTCCCCTTGTAAACCCAAATTGAGCTGTAGTTAAGATCTCATTGTCTCATGACTGACACCCAAATACAACAAACTCCTCCAGTAACCCATAAAGATGGCAAAATACCTGCTATCACCAAGGCCGGGATAACCAACCTGATTGAAAAAATGAGGTCAGATGGTGCGCGGGGGCCCAATGGAGTCCCAGCAGCAGTGCTTAAAACCCTCAAGGATTCTGGGTGGATCAGTTAACACCAATTTTTAAGTACGCATTTGTCACTTCCACCTTTCAATCCTTGTGAAAAGGCTCAATACTCTTTACGATTCACAAAAAAGGGACCGCATGAAACCCAAAAATGATTGGCTTGTCGCTCTATTAGATATAGAAGTACAAGCATATGCCAGATTATTGTTGAAGGAACTAGAAACCTGGGCAAAAGATCATAATATCCTTCGGTTTTTCCAATCTGGTTTCAGGCCCCAAAGCTCCTTCATAGAGAACATCCTAGTACTGGGACACTTATGACTACTTGCGACCCGGACATCACAACTACCTTTGTTTTACTGTTTTGTGGAAAACAGTGCAGCTTTTGACGGAGACGACTGTGGGAAGCCCTGGGAAAAACTTAAATTAACTGGGGCATTCCTCAAAGCTGTTAAAGGCAATAATTGCCCATTATGAGGGGATCTGGGTATATATTAAAACCAGCCAAACGTCTGTAACAACTAAGGTTCCAATCAACAATGACCTCAAACAAGGGTTCGTTCTTGCCCCTTTACTTTTAATTATCTATACAGCCGATCTGGGGAAAGCCCTGGAGGGGGCAAATCTACTTACACCAAGGCTGGGGAACGTGCGGCTCCAAATTCTTCAATATGCCAATGACATTGTTATTATGGATAGCAAAACACACAAGATGATGGGCGGAATATTGCACAATGGCAAAACATTCACCCCCAGTCACAGATCTGGGTTTAATCCATCGTTATTTTGCTCACCAAGCCACCCCAGTTCAGATATGGCCATATGCAAATCAGCCTGGACCCTGTGCCTCATGGGAACAGTCTAGCCTGAACTGCCAAGCCATGTCTTCTCTGGACCGGAATCAAGCATCCTAGGACTGGTTTCTGGCTATCAGCCATCTTCAGAATACCAACAATGCAAATGTTTCCCCTATTGTAACACTTGATTGGTAGATCTAGGTTGCAACGGGCAAATATCACTTCCCACAAGTCCCCAATGCAAAGTATTTCAGAGTATTTCAATAAGTACATGATGGAGACGCTTCTTGGGAGCATGGCTGAGTTTATGAAGCAATAAAAACAGAGATTTCAATGTTCTGTTTGTGGAAACAATGGTTTTTCCAATAATGTTGGACAGAAACCAGAAAAATACATTGCCACTTCTGCCTCCGAACATACCACTGCCTGGCTAGTGTGAGCAGGAAAATTACATTTACTGCCTCCAGGTTTGTTGGAAATAGCTTTGTCTTCTCTTCCTGTAGCCCTGGTGGCAGATGGGAGATCCAATATAATGTTCTCTTGAGAGGCTTGATATTGCGACTGCTTGACCACTGTAACAGGAGTCCTGTGCCAACAGTGACCCTTACTCCAAGGATACATGGGCACAGTTTACTGTTGAGTATGGTGGGTCAATTGTATTAAACATTAACAAACTTTGACTAGATGATGTAATACAGGTGAATAATGATTGTTTATTGACTTATTAGTGAGTTTGAAAGGAGATGGATTTAGAGTTTTAGCTTATTTCTGGAAATTGAGTGTGTAAATGAGTATTAATTATTTGAGTGCACAAATGAATTCTTAGTATGAAATATACATTTTTGTAAATATATTTAGTTTTTAGTGTTTGTACTATACTTTTTCACTTTTTGTTACTCTCTATATAAAGCACCTTCAAAGATGGTGGTGCGCATTTCGGTCAAAGTTTGTGTAAAGCCAAACACGTTGATGTGGTTAATCCTCACCGCATTGTAATAAATTCATTTGTGGAATTGCTCCTGGAATACTAGTCTCTTCCTTAATTGAAATGAAAGAGCATAATATTGGCACTTCGACAGAGGATTTAGTTATATGTCATTAGGTTTGGTGATTTGAATTGAACTGAGCAGAGTTGAGTTGCAGTGAGTTGAGCTCAGTTGGTCTGGATAAGATCGGTTGAGGGACTGGATGGGCTTATATTGTCAACTATCTTGCAAACACTATCTTATTTGTAGACATTAGTGGGTTAGAATGTCACCAGTTCCTTGATCAACATAAATATCTCTTTCCAGAGAATGTTCAGAAGGAGCTTTCTGCTGTCCTTGGAGAGTCCCAGATCATTCACTATGAGGACCGAAAGATGCTTCCCTACACCAATGCAGTGATTCACGAGATACAGCGCATGAGTAACATCGTATCTGTCGGTCTTTTCAGGGAGACTGTGAAGGAGACCTCATTGCAGGGATTCCACATTGAGAAGGTACGTATGCACCAATACTGAGAGACCTATTGACCAGCATTGAGAGACCTATTAACCAGCAGTTAGAGATAAAATGTGAAGCAGGCAGTGCATGGTTATCCTCTGGAAGTGTATATGTAGTGCACTATTGTAAGGCAAAATACATAACATTGAGTATAAAGTTTACCATTAGGCAATGTTCAAATTCACTATAATGATGGCTGACACTTGGGGCATATTATGATGAGCAAGGTAAATACACTAGCATTGTGAGGAAGGATAAGAAAAAAATGGGCAGGGTTTATCCCATGGAAAGGAACATAATCATCAGCATTGCGAGGTGCTGCAGTTGCAGAGATTCCAAGTTTTACCATCAGTTACTTTGAAGACACACCTCACACATGGAGTAGAGTATGAGTTAGAGATTTAAAATCTTTTGTTAGAAGTTGCACATCTGAATTAAGGCCAGAGAGGCAGGCAACTATAGACCTGTGTGTTGGAGAAATCACAATGTAGTCCCAAAAATGTAAGTGGGGAAACAAATGAACATTGAAATCAGGACTTTTAACAGGTGGGGTAACCATGGATTCTAGAGACTGCTATGTGAACATCTAATCCAGCTCTGATCCATTCTCCAAAGTAGTTGCTTTACGATCTTAATTTCCTTCTGATATTCTATGTGTATGCTTCATCATGAATGTCATACTGCGTCATTCCTGTTCCGCCACCTCTTTTTCAGTCAGTATTTCTGGTGGGACCTTGAAGGCACCGTATGTTACTAAGAAGTGCCATCAATTCAAATGCATTTTCTACTGTTGAGTTAAACTTTCCCACATGTTTATGAACTGAACACAATATAACCCAGAAAAACCCTGCCAGAGAGTATCTGGCCATAATTTTTCTGAATTAACTCTAACACATCTCCACACGCTTACTTGCTCTGTAAGAGGGATATTGATAAGGGTATTCTTTAAAACATATTGTCCAACAAGCCAGCTGGAGCATTTAAAGGTCTGAATCCATCAAACAATTGACCTTTAAAAAGAAGATCATACTGGACATATTGCTCTGTTTCCTGAGGGGATATACCTGGCTTCGCAAAGATATTATATTCCCTTTGGACCCCTATCCATATTGATGTACCTGTTCAAGTTCATCACATATTACATCCGGGAATTCTGTATTATCATCCTCCAGAAACTTTATGGGTCCATGGTCATCTTCCCACCAAACTCTCGATGATCATTGTTAAACTCACTGTGATGATTGCATGAGTTTTGTAGTCTGGGAAGCTTAAGACACCCATCCAACTCCCACCTTCTTTGAACAGGGCTTAGAGCACTCACCTTGGGAGAGTTGTGCTGTATGTAAAAAAATAAATATTGAAATAATTTAAATATTAGGACCATCTTTTGCCTGTCATTCTATTCCAATACCCTGTTTTTTACTTGCAGGGTTCCCTTATCATACCTAATTTTTCCTCTGCTCTGTTTGATCCTGACCACTGGGAGACACCTCAACAGTTCAATCCAGGACATTTCCTTGACAAAGAAGGGAAGTTCAAGAACAAGGAGGCCTTCTTGCCCTTTTCTGCAGGTACGTCTAGTCAGGGTTTAAGAGATTTAGCAACTGATTTAGATTTTGGCAGAAAGAGTAAATTCCTTCTGGATATCGGAGAACATAACCTCTTTCATCGTAATGCTACTTCATCCACCAAATTAAGAGGTGACTGCTGGCCAAGCAGTCACCTCTGTACCTCGAAGGCAACCGCCATCAAGGCGGTGCCGTTCAATGTATTAAAACTTTGGTGGATGGCTGCTCTCAGTTTTGAAACATTCCACCAAACGTTTGAAATGTTTTATTTTTTCAGAAACAAACTACTGAGCAGGAGTTTTGTTTCCGAAACATAATAATATAATCTGCACAATGTGGTGGGGGTCTTCCTCCTGGGTGTGGGAGTCATTATTGTTTTTTTCCTGTCCACGTGACAGACAGCAATAAAAAGCCACAACTACATCTTCCCTAATAGATCTAATGGTGTAATGTTCTTCGTACTCCTATGGCAGAGATACCCGCCACCCCCTCTCGACGCAATCCCCAAGGATGGGAAACTGGAAACTGTTCTGAACTTTTGGAAGGCGGGAGGGAGTGACCCTCCCGGCCGTATTTATTAAAATATGAAACAAAATTAAAACATTAAAATAACAGTTTCATATTATGTACAATTTCATTTCCACCTTACGATGTTTGGCTAACCTTAACAGATCTCTAATACAAAGGTTCTCCTAGCCGAACTAACATCCTACAAAACATTTGACTTGAAATTGTACATCCTAACGTTAAGGGCCAACGGCAAGGTCGTAACCGGTGTCAGATCCCTAAACCAGAAAATACCCCCCTCACTTGTGAGGGGGGGCGACCGCACAGAGGCGTACCTCAAGTGCATCTACCAATTTCCCTTTGACTTGACGGGGGCCCCAATGGACTCGACGCAATTTAACGGTCGTCCGAGGACTCGTGTGAGGTGTCTAAAAGGTAGCGTAAACCCCCTCCCGAACCCCACACAACTTACCCATCTGCCGTCGCAGATGTCCTGGCCCCGGGAAATTCCCCAGGAGGGCCCGTAGCCCCTCCTATCCAGGAAGGGGCCTTGACCGCCTTTCCTTTCGTTCCGGCGGCCCATCCTTAGAAGGGGCCGCCTCCCCGTTGAGGGGCCAATGGCCACCTCCCCCGAGCGCTCCCATCCGTAATGGGTGACGCCCCCCCATAGGGATCTTCCAATTACTGCTCACCGATCATGACCTTACCGCCCGACCAAAATAAATACGACAGTTTTAACTAAAATCACTCAATTACAAAACAACCATAACTATTTCACGTATGATACTAGTGCAGACTTACTTTATTTGAAAAACATACTGTAGATGACCATTCTTTATTGCATACTCAAAATAACACGACAATCATCACGACCTGCAAGAAATAGAGTTACCACATCAAAACTTTATTCAAAACAACTGGCTGTCCTCAGGGGCTGGTGGGTGGGTCAAAATTGGCTCTTCGTTCCGTCTCGAGCTCACGTGCAGCGGGGAGGTGCAGCTTCAGAGCACAGGAACAAGAGGATGCTTTCTTGGCTTGTTGCTCCTTTTATCCGTCTTCGGGCGGGCGTAAACCCGCCCCCGCCTGCCCCCCGGGGGCGTGGCCGGCGGCGTCAGCGTCTAGGACAACCCCCTTCAGGGCGGGAAACGGCGCGCCCCGGCTACGCCGCTTCGGGCATACCAGCCGGGACTCGCCCCCCGCCCAAGATGGCCTCCCGGGGGGATCGGGGTACTCCACCATACGTTCGGGGGGACCGAGTGGTCGCCCCTTTCCATATGGCAGAGATACCCGCCACCCCCTCTCGACGCAATCCCCAAGGATGGGAAACTGGAAACTGTTCTGAACTTTTGGAAGGCGGGAGGGAGTGACCCTCCCGGCCGTATTTATTAAAATATGAAACAAAATTAAAACATTAAAATAACAGTTTCATATTATGTACAATTTCATTTCCACCTTACGATGTTTGGCTAACCTTAACAGATCTCTAATACAAAGGTTCTCCTAGCCGAACTAACATCCTACAAAACATTTGACTTGAAATTGTACATCCTAACGTTAAGGGCCAACGGCAAGGTCGTAACCGGTGTCAGATCCCTAAACCAGAAAATACCCCCCTCACTTGTGAGGGGGGCGACCGCACAGAGGCGTACCTCAAGTGCATCTACCAATTTCCCTTTGACTTGACGGGGGCCCCAATGGACTCAACGCCATTTAACGGTCGTCCGAGGACTCGTGTGAGGTGTCTAAAAGGTAGCGTAAACCCCCTCCCGAACCCCACACAACTTACCCATCTGCCGTCGCAGATGTCCTGGCCCCGGGAAATTCCCCAGGAGGGCCCGTAGCCCCTCCTATCCAGGAAGGGGCCTTGACCGCCTTTCCTTTCCTTCCGGCGGCCCATCCTTAGAAGGGGCCGCCTCCCCGTTGAGGGGCCAATGGCCACCTCCCCCGAGCGCTCCCATCCGTAATGGGTGACGCCCCCCCATAGGGATCTTCCAATTACTGCTCACCGATCATGACCTTACCGCCACAGGCCGGATAGTTGACCGGCTATCCGGACCCCCCACAAAACTCCTACCTAAAGGTCATGTTTTAAACTCTTCAGCCATGCAATGAAGTCTCCTATGAGTAACTCATTCCCCACCCGGGACAAATGGACCCCATCTCCCAAATACATACTGTCCCCTTTGATACAACCATGCGGGATAGAATGCAGTGCACTTGAACGAAACAATCTACCCAACTTGTTATTTACTTTCTTCACTGAGTGGTTCAGAGCAGAAACCGAAATCGCCCCCCGCCACATTTTACGTGGAATCATATGGGACCATGCAATGGTGCCCCCTGGAACTCTTCTCGCCAACCAACTTACAGTGGAAAGCATTGCCTCGAGAAGTAGTCGTCTACCAGTGGTCACCAAATCATTACCCCCAAGATGGACTATGATTATAGACGGCGGTGACCTTGTCCGCCCTAACAAACCCTCGAAAAAGGATTGAAACTGGTCAATACAGAGCCCGCCCCTTCCGTAGAAGGTTACCCTGTACCCGTATTCCCCAGCCATGTGAATCATGTCACCTGCCTTGAATACGTCTGCGGCACGCCTCACGTATGAGTGGCCCATGACCCACACCTCTCTTTCCGCAGCCGGTGATGTCTGACCGCTGGTTCCCAGGTGTCGGGTCGACTGCACAGTCCGCCCCGCCTCGTAAGGTTGTGCAACTGAAAACCAAACAAAAACAAGAAGCATGAGTACATCATTACAGCTTCACAACATGTGCAACCGCACATACCTTTTGTAACAGTTCGAGGACCAACGCCCCAAACGCATTACATTTTCCACACTCAGACCCCTGGCTGTAGCCTCAGTAGCAGCCCCTATCCGAAAGGAGTGGGTCCCGAACTCGCCGGGGTTCAAGCCCGCGGCCGAAATTGACATCGCAAGCACCCGCCGGAACTGAAAACTCGTCAGTGGGGTGGCGTCAGCGTGTCTCAACAAGGTCCCCCCCCATGATGCAACCCTCTGCGCTAAATACTCCTCTACGCAAACAACAGGGCACATGGAAGACCCGGGAATCCTCTGAATGATTATGCAGTCCCCAACCGCACCCTGATCGGTTTTTGACCTGAAAAACGAGACAGTCATCGTCTCGACCTTGACCCGGATGTGCTCCCGGCACAGTCCCCCCATCGTATCCTGCTTGTTCTTTGCCACCAGTTCGCTTACCCGCATAGCCCCATGGAATGCTAGCGCAAATGCGGCTCGGAATAACACAGTTTCATACTGGGATGAACATGTTGCAGGGAGTACGGAGAATAACAGGGCCAACCTATCCAGACCTATCGGGTGCCTCTCATCTACTCTGCGACCCTCAAGGCGTTGCCACCCACGTAGCGCTTTCTGAACCACAAAAGACGCTGTCGGGTCCTGAATCCCATGAGCCTTTGCCATAAAGGAAATGGCGGCCCGATGCCTCTGGGCCGTAGCTACTGATTTGCCTGCCTGATGTAAAGACAGCAAGAATTTTACGACAAGCTCTTCCTGTCCCCAAAGCTCCCCCCAAGCAGAACCCAAAAGGGACCAATAGGAACGGAACGCCCCTTCATATGCCTTCCTTGTCCTGGGTGCTAAACTCTCTCCCACGAGGTTTTGTAGTTCGGGGCACCGAGAGACCAGAGAGCTTCGGGAAAGGGTGCCGCCACCGGGTCCGCTGTGGGCAGAAAACCCCAGAAGGCCTGCATACGGAAACGAGAAAGTGCATCAGCCGCTTGGTTCAGTACCCCCGGGACATGTCTTGCCCTAAAGAGCACATTCAACTGCATACATAATAACACAATTTCTTTGAGCAGTCTCAGAATCCATTTGCAACGTGCTGCCTGACTATTGATACATTCAACCACAGTCATGTTATCAGACCAGAACACCACTGAGTGATCCCGGAACCCCTCCGGCCACGTTTTCAAGGCCACCAGAATAGGGAAGAGTTCGAGAAAAGCAATGTTACTCGTCAGCCCGCACTCGTGCCACCATGACGGCCATTTTTGAGCCGACCATTGTGTCCCAAATATGGCCCCAAAACCTATACTCCCCGCCGAATCTGTCCAAAGCCCCAGCTCCTCGGAGGACACCGCTGGTTTGTTCCAGACAATTCGACCATTGAAATCCGCCAGAAATGCCAACCAAATGCGCATGTCCTGGAGAACCTCTGCCGAGAGCCTCGTGCGGTGATGTCCTTCCTTCAGGCCGACCATGGCTTGTGCAATCGAGCGGGAAAAGGGGCGGGCCATTGGCATCACTCTCAGGGCAAAATTCAACTGACCAACCACTTGTTGCAATTGATGCAGGTTTACTTTCGTCGCATGAATACATGTTTCAAGGGATGTCCCAAATTTTAACACTTTTTCCCTGGGTAATCTAAAACAACCTTCTACTGAGTCGAGCTCGATCCCCAGGAACTCGAGCAAAGTTGAGGGACCCACAGTCTTACCTGGTGCCAATGGCACACCAAATTGATTCATTAAGACCCGAAATTCATGTAAGGCCTTACCACATTCAGGATCCCCGGCTGCCCCCAAAAACAGAAAGTCATCGAGATAATGCATAACATGTCGAAAACCCGTTTTCCTTGTGAATACCCATTGCAGAAAACAACTGAATTTTTCAAAATAGGCACAAGATATAGAGCACCCCATTGGCATACATCTATCCATGTAATAGCGACCCTGAAACATAAAACCAAGGAGACGCTGATCGTCTGGGTGTACCGGGAGCAACCGGAACGCTGACTCGATGTCCGATTTTGCCATCAGCGCCCCGGGCCCCAGGCGATTCAACATGGCGACGGCCTCATCAAAAGATGCGTACCGCACCGAACACACTTCCGGGTCTATCGCATCGTTCACGGAAAGACCACGTGGGGTTGACAAGTTATGTATTAGCCGAAACTCACCCGGGTCCTTCTTGGGGACCACCCCTAGAGGGGAACAAACAAAGTTAGCAACCGGTGGAAAATCGAATGGACCGGCAACACGACCTCGAGTCACCTACTTCCCAATCTTTACCTGAACCACTGCCGAATGCTGCAAGGCCGACAGTTGGTTTTTACAGTTTGCTACACCCTGAAAATCTCCCACTGGGATGCGGAAACCATATGAAAACCCGTCCCGCAACACCCCAGCGGAAGCATGATCCGGGTATTCGTTGAGCCAAGGAATCATTGCCATGGTATCAATCGGAGTAGGTAAAGGCGCCCCTCGGACTATTTCAGACCTGTTTGGCGCTTCCCTTACCACTGTTATCACCCGTCTTGGCTCTGCACATGGACTCAGGATGGGATGACTGCCCACACCCCCCGCATTCATGTCTGAACTTGCATGACCCCTGGGGCCTCGTACATTTTCCCCTGTTGAAACTCCAACAAATCCCCTTTTTACCTGTGTTGCCACTCGACTTCGAGTGATGTTCGTTACCTGCACCTGTCCGAAAGGGTGTCCCAGAGGATTGGCGGGAAGATTCACCCCCATTACTCCCTGACAATGGCACTTTTAACATTCCTGAACTCTCCATTTTCTGCCACGAGACAGAGTCGAAACAATCCCATGTTAGAACTGGGTTGTGCTCCTTAGCCTTTCTAAAAAGATTGTCATAACAGAACCACTGATTGCCCCCGTACATCAGGGAATACTCCATGATACGTGACTGATAAATAGGCAACTCGGTCAATAACTCGGGCCTGCGCTCGCCCATGATGGAGGTAAAAATGCCCCACGCTCTGCCCCAAGTACCTATGTTTTCGTCAACCTTAAAGGCGGCCATTTTCGCGCGCCAAACACTCGGATGCATGAGCTCCTTTTGGCTCTTCACATGCTCTATCTCGTAGTGGTCGGTAAGCAATGAAAACATGTTTACATATTTATCCGCCCAAATCATTTCCTTAATTTCCAGTGGAACATGCTGGGCAATCTTCTCCCTTCGAGAAGGTACAGCCCCCTCCCCCGCAATCGGCAATGGCCGCTTACCTGAAGTAGATCCCGCACTTGCCGCCGAACTTGGGCCTGCTGCACTTTCAGCCGCCGGAACCTGTGGGGGAACAGAAGATGGTGCCTTCGCGGCCTCTCCGGATTCCCGCAGCTGCCTCATTACTGCCCGGGCGTCGTCAGCCGTGGCGCCCTTACTATCTTTCCCCAACCACGCTGCCAATTGCGCCGCCAACTCGGGGGGCATATCTTCCCCGTTCACGGGGGTGACCACTACGGGGATCGGATGCCCCTCCTTCGGAACCGAGGTTGGCTCCTCAAGTGGAGTCTCGGGAACCGGGGTTTCCCCCCCAAGTGCCCCCCTTTTTGACCTCTTGCCTCTCCCGCTAGGGACTACTCCCGGCAAAGCTGGTCCGATGACTCGCTTCGGTCCTCCCTCCCCGTCTTTAGCCGCCATCTGCTTCTTCAAATCGGCTACCTCCTTTATGAGCATGCGTAGCATCTGATCGGTACCGACCCGCTTTCCGACCTTCTTGCCCGGCATTCTCAAGCGAAGATATCTGTAAGACAAAGAGAAAGATTACAACGCTCAAAATTGGCTCTTCGTTCCGTCTCGAGCTCACGTGCAGCGGGGAGGTGCAGCTTCAGAGCACAGGAACAAGAGGATGCTTTCTTGGCTTGTTGCTCCTTTTATCCGTCTTCGGGCGGGCGTAAACCCGTCCCCGCCTGCCCCCCGGGGGCGTGGCCGGCGGCGTCAGCGTCTAGGACAACCCCCTTCAGGGCGGGAAACGGCGCGCCCCGGCTACGCCGCTTCGGGCATACCAGCCGGGACTCGCCCCCCGCCCAAGATGGCCTCCCAGGGGGATCGGGGTACTCCACCATACGTTCGGGGGGACCGAGTGGTCGCCCCTTTCCAATTGGGCTGTTGGAGGAACTTTTCCTGTGATGGAGCCAACAGGGCTCCCGAGATGGAATACTTAAGGCCCACTAGCCTCTAAATGAGCTGGGTGAATTGAGGGTTTGGTGGGCCAGGTATTCCACCTCATTTGTGATGGAGTACCCTAAATCAGGCCCCTAATATGTTATGCTCAAGTATTGTCATTTTCCTTCTCCTTGTATCCACCTGGAGTCTCTCTACCTTTTGCTCATGTTGATAATATGGTATTGGCAATTTGGGGTTTAAACAAATACTTCCCGATGACTAGTTTGAGCATTATATTTTTTTCCTAAACTAAATAAGATTAGAGGTGAGTGACACATTTAATATCATAAGAAAGACCTCCAAATTGTGTTCTAACAAAACATACATAACATTTTTCAGGATGAGTAAAACATAACTGAGAGCGATTACTCCACTTGACATTTGGTGTTGATCTGAGGAGCAATGCATGGGTTGGGGCTGACTTGTGCAGGAGCAGAAATGAGATTCCTGCAACTGCATATGCCTGCAAAGTCCTTATCTGCCCAGCTAGACTCCTGAAATATAAGTTCTACATGCATACAAACATGCAGTTTTCTCCTCAGCTTGTTTCACCTATGATGGAGAGATCACACAAAAAAGACTTTTACCCTCACACAGACCTTGGGTAGTTACATTAATTCCCAGCAGTGGTGGAGGAATAGTTGACCTAAGAGTCGAGGACCAATGTCCCACCCTCTCTCTGATTTGCATTGGGGTGGGACTGGGGAGGTCCGAATTTACATAGGGCCCTCTAATAGTGTTGTCCTCTAATTTATGTCCAAGTACAGGTAGAGGTGGGGAATGGTCCAACATCCCCTGCTTTTGTCAAGGTATGGTAATACTGCTGAGGTAATGTAGATACTGCAAACCCCAGATTTCTGCCGTACAATATTACTCTTGTAGTTTCAGTTCTGCAGGCTGGAATGAGGGACAACTGTTAATCCCAATGCTCCAAACTGAGAGTGTGGAATATTGCAATTTTTTACAACACAAATTTTGGTAGGTTTAACATAGTCCAAGTTGTGCAAAGAAAATTGGCTGGTATGCAGTAATTCTGTTATTCAGTACTCTTCACGTCCTCCCAGCCTTCCTTCTGAACTCTGAAGTTTTATTTGCAACACTTTTCAAGGAAAATTCTATTGCAAAACAAAAAAAAAACTTATTATTCACTGTCACTACTTTTATTTCAAACCATTTCCTATTTTACCCCAATATTCACTCAAGATTCAGGTGGTCTGAGTCGTTTGTGAAGATCGGCACTTGTTGTAACTTACCCCCACATGCATCAAGCATTATTTGAGTCGCAAACGGTGCGATTCCTTAAAATCGGCCGTTTGCGATTCCAAAAATGCTTTTTGGAATGCATCAAGCATTTTTAGAAATCGCAACATTTTTGCGATTTCTAAAAATGCGATTGCTTTTAAGAAATCGCAAATTTGCGATTTCTTAAAAGCAATGCATGATTTCTTTTAAAATTGCGAAATCGCAATTAGGGGGTCAAATTTACTGAGTGGTTGAACTACTCGGTAAATTTGCAAAAAGTGTTTAAAATGCTGAAAATGCATTTTTTTCAACATTCATGTTACGGACACACATGTCCTTAGGACATGTGTGTGTGAAACATGATGCAAAAAATACATTTCAGGGGTGCAAGGGGGGGTCCTTTGGACCCCCCCTGCACCCATGAAATGCATTAACAAATTGCGATTTTCAAAGTGAAAATCGCAATTTGCTAATGCCTTCCCATTGCTTCCTATGGGCCTTTTGGCCCATAGGAACCAATGGGAATAGCGAATTCGCAAATTGTATTTCGGTAATTTATGCGATTCGGTAAAAATTGTGATTTTTACCGAATCGCATACATATACCGAAAATATTCATGCATCCCGTTTTGCGAATTCTAAATTGCGAATCGCTATTTTTTGCAATTTAGAATTGGCAAACACCCGGGATGATGCATGTGGGGGTTTATGATTTCTGCAAAGTTGTAAAACGGTAGATGGTTAAAATATATTGCTGCAAAAAGATTTTTACTGGACAAAAGCATAGAAAGGCCTATTCTTCTGGGGGCCATTTCCTCTCTTAAAATGTATTTTTGAGAAAAGCCCTGACATGGCCAAGCAAGGGAACAATAGACCAAAGGGGCATATTTGTTAAAGGTTCACCCAGTGCAGAATGGCAAGCAAAGTTGCTGTGCTGCGTTACCAGATGGGGAGAGGGCTGAATAGAGCTGTCCCTACTAAGAAATGAAGTACTTCAGTATTGTCTCTCCCTAGAACCAACACATGAACCCTTGCACCATGGTGCAAGGGTGCCTGCATTTAGCTCAGGATTTTTTTTATGCAGGATGCAATACTTTCCTGCATAAAAACAATCCTTAGATGAAGGAACATTAGAAGGGATCCCTTGGGGACCCCTTCCCATGTGCAAATGGGTTACCATCTACTTGAAGTAGGTGGTAAAATGTGAATATTTTGCAACTGTATTTTGGTCATAAAACATTCCTACATACCAATGTGATTCGGTATTAGGAAGGGATGCTCTAAGCACGCCCCTTCCTAATAGCGACCTGCTAACCCATTTTGCGATTCAGTAATAGGTTACCAAATGGTAAAATAGGGTTTGGTACATTGGGAAAACTTTTTGGGTTGCAAATGGGCTGATTCCCGCGAATGGGGCCATTTGCGACCTTAAATAAGGTACATACATATGCCCCTAAACCACTAAAATTGACTTTGCATTGCTTAGTGAAGACCAAAAAGGATTTTGTTTCTGGGCTGCGCCATAAAAGTGACACATGCCCAACACAAAAGCATAGTAAATCTGTGCCAAAATCTGGATGTAGAGAAATCCTCTCTGAATTCAAAGCTGTTTGGAGTTATCGCACAGCATTCTCCACCCTCTGTGCTCTTATGCACCTTGCCCACCCCCACATCAGTGGTATTCCTTCTCCCATGTTATTGCATATTTTGTATTTTAAACACTGAATGTGACTGGTGTAGGAGAAGTGACGACAACTGTCTTATTCTTCATCATGCAGGACACCGTGTGTGTTTGGGGGAAACTCTGGCCAGGATCGAGCTCTTCATCTTCTTCACAAGCCTCCTCCGGGCCTTCTCCTTTCGGCTTCCTGAAGGGGTGAAGAATGTTAACATGGACCCTATTTTCAGGACTATTCTTCAGCCTCACCCATATCAGATCTGTGCTGTATCCTGCTAGACAGGGGGCCCATGCACAGAAGAAAGGGTCCATGATTCAGAATGGTTCTATGTATAGACAGTATCATTGTCCTCCTGACCCCTTCTTATAACTACCTTCAATAGCTGTATATTAATTGTAGTACTTTCAATCCAAATAGGCTATTTTCTTTTGCTAAAGTGTTCAATACTGCTGTAAAATATATGCTTTAAAAGCTTTAGAACACTTTTCACATTTTCATATGACCTTCCATGTGTTAGAACCTCTAAACTATGTCAGGTCTTCTGTCAAACTGTTAAGAATCTCTCATTTGTCAAGTTTGTGCACCTGTGACTGCTCCTCCCCTGTCTTTGGGCCTGCAGTGGAGCTTTAATCTAAAATTGGCACCTGGAAGTGATATGGAATAGAGTACTCAGTTTTAATGTTTTTGCTAGAGCCATTGCAGGCCCACCACCCCAATAAATGTTATCTTTGTAAAACTCAGCTAGGGCTAGTGGCCTCATATGCGTGCTATGTCTCTACCAGTTATTCAGGTTTGTGAGATTATGATGAGGAGAGAACATACCTTGGACAATCACCTACCCACCCATCAAAAATATTGTACATGATGGGCTTCAAAGGGACCACTGGTGTTGGGAACCACACAAGTGGATAGCTACCCATTAATTGCTGTTGTAATAGAATTGCAGTACTTATTTAAATACTGGCACGTGACCACAGTACATGAGTTTGAGAGGACGATGACTGAAACCCCAAAATGAATTGCCAATTGGAAGAGCTTCTTGAAGAGACAACATGATCAGTAAGAAGTCTTGAATACAATATGAGGTGCATTCACAAACCTCTGTGGATTTATCTTGACGAAGACAATGTAAGAGAGTCTGTGGTTCGCACAGTGGCTCTCTTCTGAAGATTAAGAAGGAATTAGAGATGGACTCCGTGGTCAGAATAAGGACATTAAGACATTCTCCACACCTAGGCCACTGCTCAGTTACTTCTTGATTAATGAACTAAGGCTGGCAAAAGTCAGTGTTGTGTTTTTTCCACAGATTTAAAAAAACTGAAATTCAGTACTCTATCATCCAACGTGTCTGTCATTGATTTGATGACTGTGTGGTGTGGCATCGCTCAGATTGTGGCTAGAAACTAGAGAATGCATTCAGTACATGGGAACTGCAGGTTGGAGGGGGTGCAGCTTATATGTCTTCTGCTACAGGGCTGAAGAGTGTGTAGCAGTGTGGCATGTATTTTCAACATTTTTATATTGATCTACAAGTGTTTAGAGGTTAGTCACAGAAAGACATGAAGAGACTTTCCCAAAGGAATCCATTGGTGGGTAGTAACCAACTGGTGCAGCAGTTTACACAACAACTGACCAAGTAATGCAGATATTCAAACTGTTTAGTCACTATCCAATATATTTAGTGAGACACCATACATTGCTCAAGTAAACAATCAATCACATATTTATATATCTACTGATTCTTTAATGCAGACTGGTGTATATATAATACATATTTAAATAACAAACCAAACTACATTCACTGGATGACGTCATCAGTGATGTCATCAGTGATGTCATTTGAGATGTCATCAGTAAAGTCACTGACCATGCCATGAATGATGTAATATGTGACATCATCACCATTGGATTGCGGGCGCGAGAGTTACAGCTAGTATAACTAACTATAACAGTTGAATTTCAATGGTTTTGTATGAGTGAAAAGTCCAGCTAACTATAACACCCCTGAACCCTATGGTTTATTCAATGAATTGCTTAGGTTTTTTAAAAGATAATTCCTAACTATAATCTGCTTGAAACCTATGGTTTTTTTCAGTGAATTTCAAAGTTTTTTTTAATAATTCCTAACTGTTACCTGCCTGAAACCCCTGGTTTTTTTAAGTGAATTTCAAAGTTTTTTAAAATGACAATTCCTAATTATAATGTTCATTAAGCATATCTGTTTTTTCTATCATTTTTAATTATCATTGTTCTCAACGTGGTAAAAACTTCAAATATTACCTTTCTTCAATTTATTCCTTCCTCCAAGAAAATCGCCTCAAACCAGAACCACAACTAATATTACTGATATACAAACTAGGCGTTCCCTTTATAAAAAAAAGGTAAAAAACACCACTTCCCCATATTTTAAACAACAAGCCAAATCTGCTATGCTACCTAAAAAAACGGGCAATAGTTTCATTTACCACTAGCACATTAATATCAACATTTAACTAGTGTAAGGACGTGGACTATGTACTGCATGAATTACACCTAACTCACACCCATATCTAAACACAAATATGTAATACAGGTACTAATTATGCACTTCCAACGGCCAACACAATCATAACACCTAGTGCCACTACTACTACAACCACCCCTCCTGATCCCTCCCCCTCTACTACCTCATAGGCAAAGCAAAACAGGACAACAGACCTTCCCAAAATAATACATCCCCTCAACAGCACACTAGCTCAAAGTTCAAAGATGTGGCAATCAACTATGTATAAGGAAAGGATCTCGCACATCAACAGTAATGTACACAATGCTAACACTACCGGTGATATGCTATACACAACTCACTATACAAACCAAAACCTTTTCTGTGTGTAGATATACTATTGATACGTGTAGTGTACTGCACAGTGGACGCAACCATATTATCTCAGACACTGGGGAATATTTCGGTCATGTAGCTGTGTTGTCTCCCCCCCCCCCCCTTGAAGCAGAAATAGAGTGGGCTGGTCCAACGTACGCAACTCCAGCATAAGACTATAAATAATTAGCCTACGCCTTGGGCGTGGTTCACTTCTGCAAAGAGAAGAGACTCTGCCACAGCAAAGGTCCTCACCCTGCCACGTGGCTGCCGCCATGCCCACGTGCATCCTCGATACAGGCTCATTGCGAACTCAGCGCCACAGCATTGCAGGCTTATGTCTGTATTGACTACTTCCTTCGATCTACACTGCGGACAGCAGGGTTCACAACATGAATTCAGCTTTGGATCTATACTACGGACAACATTGAAGTTAGCCTTGATTTATGTAAGGCAGAGACAATTGAACTCTATGTCCACAGACTGTGTTAAAATAAGTGACAAAAATTCTTCATCAATATCTATGCTGACTACTGCCTTCGATATACAGTGCGGTCAGTAGAGTTTACAACTTGGTACCAGTTTGGCATAAGTATTACAGACAAAATTGAATTCAGTCTCGATTTATTTAATTGTACTGTGTCCTCAGATTTTGTTAAAGTATGTGACAAAAAATGCATCCCTCGATGTCTGTGTCAACTACTGCCTTTGATATACACTGCGGATAGCAGGATTCACAACAAATTGAGCTTTGCATCTACACTACGGACAGTAGGAAATTCAGTCTTGATTTATTTAATGCAGAGAGAATTGTACTGTATGTGTTCTGATTTTGTGAAAATAAGTGACAAAAATCATTCGGCGATATCTCTGCTGACTACTGCTTTCCATCTACTGTGCGGACAGCACGGTTCACAACTTGAATTCAGTTTTGCATGTACACTACGGACAGTAGGGAATTCAACCTTGATTTATTTAATGCAGAGAGAATTGTACTGTATGTGTTCTGATTTTGTAAAAATAAGTGACAAAAATAATTCATCGATATCTCTGCTGACTACTGCCTTCGATCTACAGTACGGACAGCAGGGTTCACAACTTCAATTCGGCTTTGAATCTATGAAATTTAGCATATTTATATGCGCAAAGTCGACCCTAAACTATATCAGCAATTTACATGAGCACAGTATTTACAGTACATTTTCAGGCACGTGTAGATTACGTCATTTCTCTACAATAAAAGAATGAGGACACGCCTCGAGCACTGATTTCCACCACCAAGTTTGACAGTATACCTGAATGACCACATACGTATATATATTAACTGCCCTTCATGTGTGAAAAACTGAAACCTAAAGCTTACATAGCCCTGCATTACTACAGCTACAATGCTCTACTGAATGTACAACAAACATTCATATTCCCAGAAATGCGTCATGTCCACCATCTTTTTTGTATACAGCTATGGATGAATATAGCTTCAGTGATACCCCGTACCTTCCATGTTGCCATATTGTGGGACTTTACAGACATAATGACACATTTGCATTTAAGACCCGGGTGACGGGAGCACTACAATACGGACACCCGAATCAGTTGATTTCCCATATAGCTCACGATGGAACCACGCCCATAGCTCCGGAGTCATTGTTCACAGCCTCATGCAGCACTGGCATACGCCAGTCTAGCCCACTCCACTTACGCTACCAGGAAAGCACAAAAACGCTACATGGCCCAGATTTCCATTGTACCGATTTCTTACTTCCAGGTCTAGTTCTCAGAACAGCACACACACACACTCCCTCATGCCTGGTACACACCCACACCACACCCATCCAGCACATGTGTCACTACACATGTGACCCTACCAATAAAAAAGATGGGGCGCACGTGCTCTAGGCCATTTTAGAGTTGCTCCCATCGCAAGCGCTGTGATGGCCTGTTCTAGTGGTTCGGATGCCTCATGCAGGCCCAAACTACCGAACAAGGGGCCCACCACCACATGCATGGCCTCTTTGGACACAGAGCTAGTGGTACCGCAAGGAATGAGCGGGTGAGGAACCTGTTATGAAGATAGGTGCACGAGTATGTCCTTTGCCATAGTGATATCAAAACTCAGCAACAAATCTGAAACTTCATGGTGGCAGAGCAGGACTACATGATGTAGAACGCACCATGTCCGCGAAAACGTGAGCAGTGAGGCCTGTGTGCGCAGCGGACTGAGTAGATAGGATGCAGCAGGCTGGATACAAAAAGGTGATGCAGCGATTTGCGTACGCAGTCCTATATACTGTATCTTATTGCATTTGATTTTTTTTCCTATAGCAGGAAACTTTTTATAGTCGGTCAAAAGTCCATCGCTTGTGATGATTGAAACCACGTGTATCAATGTGCACCACTTGTTTTCACAACCGGATGGGAAACATTACTACTCTAATAATTCTTCATAAATCGAACCCCATTAAACAAGTTAGAACTGTACAAATAGTTGTATTTTCAATGCGGAAGGGAAGGTGTGTGAAAGGGTGATGTTATTCTACTCCACATTAACATAGTGACAATTACCAATCATAACTTCTTTGTTTTACTATGTTTTAGATATAAAGCTTCAGAGTGCACTATGTCCTGGCACATGGTGGAAGACACACCGGTGACAGAAAGGTGAGCTGCGAATATTCTTTTCAGTCACTCTCTCACTTCCTCTTTCCTTTGATAAACAAATGACGCACAATGTTATCTTCCTTTTTATCTAACAGATTGTGTTTCACAAATTGGCGTCCCCCCAACACCTCTAAGCTCAATGTTTGAGGATTCTGTGGTGATGCGTGGTCATCGTAACAATGCCTGAGAAGGTTGCTTCAACACGTGGTGGACCCTCTTTCAATCATGCCAATGGCACAAGGTGAGCAAAGAAGCTTGTTTCCGAAGCAACAAAAAGTTACCTGTGGGCGGAGAGAGTGGATAGTGTGCAGCTGCACCTCCGGGTAGTGAGAATGGATAGGTTGGAACAGTCTGGGTGCGCAAGAAAAGGCACTCACCTCCGGACTCTGGGAGTCAATGGGGTTAAACAGGCTGGGTAAGCAGTAATGAGAACTCACAGCTATGCAGTGGGAGTGAATGGGGTATAGTACTCTGAGAGAAAAAGAGTGCACAGACAACACCTTGCAGTGGAAGTTGATGTAATACAGTATCCTGAGTGTCCAAAGGCATAAAGCAGAAATATACTTGTTCAGTTGTATGTACTCTGCTATTACTGACTCTATACTATCTTTCAGATCACTAAACTTGAGGGTGCACTATGAACCGGCATGTGCTTGGACACACAACGTAGGCAAAAAGGTGAGCTACGAAGATTTTCTCCAGTATTAGAACTGCCTTTCCTGCTCCATCTATTACTTTCTCTCTCTAACACTTTCTTTTTTTTTTTATTGACATCACATAAGGATAATGTACCATAATTCATAACATAAGTTCAATTATATGCATAACATAATCATTAAAAAAAAAAAGAAACAGAATACATTTTAACAAATCCAAATTTAAAAAGGGAATAATCATAATCCTCATCAGCAGCTAGTCTGCCTAATCTAGGACATTCCAATTCCTAAATGATAGTAATTACCTTCTATATCAGTAATAACCTATATCGAAAGATCCATAGGGCCCCATATTTTCACATTTGTTACCATAGAGGCTGTACCCCTAGCTTTAGCCAGGGCAAATTCCATGCCATAAATCACTTTAATAATAGACCACCAGTCGTGAATTGTTGGTGGTAGTGGGGAAACCCATATCTGGGCGATAGCCAACCTAGCTGCTACCATCATGATAGTAAATAGCCGTGCTAGAGCAGGTTTATCTACCTTATACCCTAACATGATTTCTAAAGTAGTAAATGTGGGTCCCATTCCAAGTTTGCTATAAAACACTAGGCCGATCTTCTGCCAATAAAGTTGTAATTTCAGGCAATCTATAAACATATCTATTAGATTTGCAGCTTGAGTCCCACATTTAGGAATTTAAAGGGGTCGATTCTGATTTGGGAAACAAATCCGTACGAGGATTCGTATTCGTAGCCGTTTCCGTACGAATCGTAGTAATCCGTCCGAATCACGTAGTACGATCCGTAGGTCAAAAATACGTCAGAATCCTTGTGAATCGTACGAAAAACAAGGGAAAATCCGTACAACATACACCTTTACAGTGAACTGTACGAATCGTAAACATGCTGTACCACCGGTCAAGTAGGATCCGGACCAGGGACTGTGTATGCGATTCGTACGGTAAACGATGTGTATAGGCAATTTGTACAGAGAGCCACACAATAACATACGCACCGTATCCCTAAATTCAAGGGGTGTACGCACAGGGTGTATGCACCGTACACCTACGTCCTTGTGGGCGGTTCGCACCGTACCCCTAGGCACCGTACAACGACATTCATGGAGTGTAACCACGGGGACATACGCTCAGTACCCCTGAAATCCAGGGGTATACACACCGTACACTAACGCACTGTACCCCTGCAATCATGGGGTGTACGCACAGTACACGGGGGGGGGGGGGTCCGATCCATACGCATTACGAGGCGAAATCAGCTTTTCCGGACATTTTCAGCTCCTGCAAAAAAAGAGTCGTACGGAGTGGTGTCCACACAAATCGTACTTGCTGGGTCATAAAAAGCTGCTACGATCCGTACGAACATAGCGCACTGCGTGTTCCGAGTGCGATTCATACGGATTATTGAATCATACAGTCTTTTGTACGATACGTACGGAGAACTGCATTGAGTGCACATCGTACTACATCGTACTACATCGTACGTACGGGAACGGTTCGGAATACGATTCGTACAGAAAAACGCTCCGTACGGCAATTCGGACTGAATTTTACCGAATCGGAATCGGCCCCTTAGGCTTTTCTCCTCCATTATTACCTCCTGCCCATCCACTAATCCTTTCGGTGTGTAGTACAACATACCAATTGTATGAAATTGTTGTAGTTGCAGACTTACAGAGTGGAGTGAGTCACCAATATTACCCAAAGCCTTAGCAATCATACCAGATGTTATTGCCAAGTTCAGCGTTTGACTCCATTGTAGTGCTAACTTTTCACACCCATTGGTTTTAAAACTGGTCAACAACTTATACATATTGCCTATAAGAGGTTTAGTTTTCTCCTCATATAAAAGATTCCAAATCGAAGATTTTGTAATGAAATTTAGGTCAACATTTTTCTGAAGATAATCCTTTATCTGTACATATTTAAACAGGAGGTTAGTAGGCAGTTTATATTGGAATTGTAAAGCTTCAAATTATGTAATTCCTCTAGCATCATACATATCACCCAGATATAGGATCCCATAATTAGACCACAATCTACTCCTATAATCCTGTAAGATTTCTGGTAACATTGGATTCCCCCAAAGTGGGAGCTTGGTGTGAATTACAGACAAAGTACATTTGGCGACCATAGCCCGCCATATAAAAACACAGTCTCTAATGGTCTGAAATTTAATACGTTTGAAATAGTTTGGATCGTTAATACGATATAAAAAAAATAAGCTGTCGTGCAGCAAGATCAGTCGATATAGAGAATCGCTCTGATCAATCCCCAAAAGAATACGAAAATGTCCGGCAAACGATGAACAAAAATTAAATCTAAAATCTGATAGCCCAAGACTACCTTGTTTATAGGGTAATTTGAGCAAGTCAATAGCCCGGCGAGCCTTCTTGAAGCTCCAAATGAAACTGCTCAGGATTCCATCCAATTAAAAAATATATATATTAAAGAGACGTACAGGAATGGACCTAAACAGAAATCGAAATTTGGGGAGTATTTTGATCTTTATTAAATTGCATCTCCCCATGAGCCCTATAGGGTGTTTATGCCATGTTTTTAAGATTTTGGCAGTTTCAGTTATTAAAAGAGTATGATTTAAAGATATTATTTGACCTATTTTAGCAGAAATTGTGAACTCAAGTACGTAGCAAAAGTACAGCTCCCCAAAATTGGAGGGATAGATTCAAAATTCAGAAGCACCTGTGTCTTGTTAATATTTAATTTATATCCTGAACCTAATCCAAATTTAGTTGCTTGCCTCTCAATAGCTGGAACAGCTTCTATAGGATTTGTGGAAAAGATTGTCAGATCGTCCGCATATGCAGTTATTCTCAAACTACTAAAAGTAGAATTAAATGACTTAATGTTCTTATGAGCTTGTAAAACCCTTATAATCGGCTCTATGTAAAGGACAAATAACAGTGGGGAAAGAAGGCAGCCCTGTCCTGTACCGCATAAGATAGCAAATGGTATAGAGTATGCACCAGAATATGAGAGCTTAGGTCTAGGTTTGCGATACAAGGCATGGACCCATTGTCTGAACTGTCTCCCAAGGCCGAATGCACTTAATGTAGCCCATAGAAATTCCCACCCGACCTTATAAAAAGCCTTTTCAGCATCTAAAAGAATCATACCGAGACCCACCCTCTCTTTGTCAGCATAATCGAATGCCTTAATCACCATATTAACATGATATGTAGTATCTCTGCCTGGTATAAAACCATGTTGAATGTCGGATACCAACCCTGCCATCATTGTGGCAAGACGGTTAGCAAGTATCTTTGAAAAAATCTTGGCATCAGTATTTATGAGGGAGATGGGTCGAATGATCCACAGTCTGTAGGGATTTTACCCTTTTTAGAAAAAAAACATCTGGGTCATGTTCCACGACTCCGGTGTCTTATTATCTATGCCAATATGTTGAATAACTACACTAAATTGTGCTAGCAAAGTGTTTTTCAACACCTTGTAAAATTTGATTGGCAGAGAATCTACTCCTGAGGCTTTGCCTGAAGGTAACGAAGAAATAGCTACTCCTATGTCTTCCACCGAAATAAGTTATCTATTGAAGCTGCCTCGTCTTCACTTAGAGCCGAGAGGTTACTCTCAGTGATATCTTGTATAATATTTCCTGCATCAGCGGTAGCAGAAGGTGAGTAGAGATTCTGATAAAAAAGTGAAAACTGTTCCAAAATTGCTGCAGTATGACTATGAGCAGTATTGCTGCACTTATGAATGCCTTAGTTTTAGTTTGAGCCCTAACTTCTGCAGATTGAAAAGCTAACACTTTACCGATATGTTCACCATATTTGTATTGCTTCTGACGATGTTTGTTATACTTCTCCGCAATTTTCTCCCTAAATATCTTTTTCATATTTGTTCTGGCATCTAGTAAACGAAGAAATAGTTGATCCTGATCTGATTGACCTCGTATTATCGCCTCAGCATGTTGTTCTACCCTTCTTTGTAAAGTTGAGATTAGTTTGTCTATATCATTTTTCCTCTGTTTGTTTTGGCGCCAAATGTACTGTTGGGTCACTCCCCTAGCAAAAGCTTTCATGCCATCCCAAACAATCAAAGGAAAAGCGGTCCCTACGTTCAAATTAAAAAAAGTCTCTAACTGATGCAGCATATGAATAACATATTTCTCATCGGTTAGTAAGTATCTGGGAAAGGAGAATGGCCTTGCGTTTATTTTCGGAATTGACAGCAAAAGATAACAAAATGGGGTTATGGTCTGACGTCACTCGAGGGCATATTAAAATATCTGATCCTACTACCAAATTTTCAGAAGCCCTAACCATGTCAATTCTTGAATAAGATTTATGAGGAGCTGAATAATAGGTATAGCCTGGAATAAGTGGGTATAGCTGCTGCCAGAAATCGTGCAGAGACTGTAATCGGCCCATTTCAAATATAGCTTCCCTAACTTTTCTCCTCCTCTTTTAGTACAATCAATACTGTAATCAATAACACAGTTGAAGTCACCCATTGTCTGGCGTTCCCCATCCCAATTCAACAATTCTAAATTAAGAAAATCAAATATCGCAGGGTCATCTACATTAGATCCGTATATTGACATAAGACCATATTTTCACCAAAACTTTCTATGTGAGCTATTGCCCAGCGGCCTTTTGGATCAGCCATTACCTTAATTATTTTACAAAAGAACCTCTTATATCTTAGTATAGTCATCCCTTTTTTTGGAAATAGTTTGAGAGGTAAGAACAATAAGTTCATATCCAAGGTGTTTAAACAAATGGCGATCTTTATAGGCCAGATGATTTACAGTCATAAAAACCAAGTGTGGTTGATATAATTTCAACTCCTCGGCACCAATTGTCGTTTGCTAGCACTGTTAAGACTGGATACATTCCAAGCCATACATTTTATCTTGGCCATAATAAATTGCATTTTCTTTTCAAAGTTCCTTTACCAAAAGAAATTACCCTAAAAAAAAAAAAAACAATACATGATGATTAGCTAGCAAACTCTTGTCATAGCTAAATTTCCCCTTAGTGATGTCCTTTTTTAGTTTTTGCACCCCCACTCCCACCCCCAAACCACCTCCATCCCTCCCTTTGACCTGAAGGAGGAATCCTCCCTTTAACTAGCTGCGGCTTGCTTGGCAGCCCTCTAGAGTTATCACCGCAGAAAGTTGCCCCCCCACACCCAAGCATATCAAAACTGAGAAAGAAGAAAAAAAGGAAAAAAGAAAAGAAGCATGGAATAAGGATTGTCATCACCCAATCCTATTCCTATTCCCAACCTAGTTGCCATATCCTTGTAAGAAATTTAGATCATCATTTTTTCTGAGTAGCTTCCATTTGCCACTTTGAAATAGCTAACTTAGTATCATGCTTGTCATTAAAAAAATAAGACCATCCATCTTGGAGGACCTTCAGATGTGCCAGTTCCTGAAGATAAACTTGGGCCCCCAGGGCTTTGAGCGGATCGATTGACAGTTGGAGCTGCCATCGTCTATCCATAGTGATTTTACAGAGATCCGACCTAGCAAAAAATGTAACAGATTCCAAGAGTAACTGCTTTCCTGATTGCGTTTAACCATTGGGAGCCTATGTGCTCTTTGCAATTGAGAGTCCCAATACCAGTCAGATAAGTCTGGGAATGCCCTCCGAAATAGCTGTACCAAATAAGCTCAAGGATCCGCCCCTTCCACTCCTTTGGGAATACCAAATATGCATAAGTTGTGGCACCGTTGGCGGTTTTCCAAATCTTCTAGCTTGAGCTGGAGAGTTAAAATTTTAGTCGCCTGCTTCTGTACCATAGTGTCTGTAAGACTTACAGTATGCTCCATCTCTCCTACTCTCTGCTGCAGATCTGATATATTGTTAGCAAGGCCACACACTTTTACTGTAACCTCCTGTAATAGTTGCAACATCTTGTGTCTGATTCGCCTGTGCAAGTGACCTTGAGTTTCCATTCATTGATCTCTCAGAAACTGTATTATTGAAGCAAGAGTCGGGTCAGAGTCTATCAAAGAATCTGAATGCTGAATTGCTTCCATTGATAGCGAGGCAGCTGTAGTAGATGTTAGTTGAGAACCCATCTCCCTTTGTATTCCAGTGGGGCAGTTTACCTTCTCCACTTGTTTTAAAGCAGGACTGTTACCCACCGTTTTGCTAGTTGTATTGTCCTCATTAGGGCTGTTGCCCGTGACCCGGGAGGCCATACTCTTTACTCCTCCCTTTGCTTGGATCCACTTCTGTAAGGAGCTATTTTCTGAATTACATTTTCCATACGTATCATTTTGAGATAGGCTCTGCTGTCTTCTTGTTCCTGACTTTAGCCTTAGTTCTCTTCCCGGAGGAGTCTTAGTAGATCTGCCATCAACTGTTGAAACAGGTGGGGCGGCTATGATTACTGATGTCTTGTCGCTGTGAGATGCCAACTCTTTCCACTCATCTAAAGCATGATCATATTTTCTTTCTCATCCTTATTAATAATATCTCTAGTTGCTGTTGCCAAATCATTACAGTCAAGATTACCACCTCTAAACTCTATTGAAGACTGATTCATCACATTCCCCATATCTGGTGGGCTCTTTATTGTAGGGGTAACCTGGCTGCCCTCTATAAATATATCGGCTTCGGCTTCGGCTTCTGCTTCAATATGTATCCCAACAATATTTTTAGACACAATATCGGCACTAATCTCCAGAATACTATGTATCCCTGATTGTGATACATTTTAATCCCACTTTGATTTGCCGGTATAGCCTCGAGCAGAGTCTCTGATAGTTTGTTGCTACTATCCTTATGAGTCATAGAGCCGTTTGCGAGCAGCTCTGAAGCTTTCCCTATCTGAAATAGTCGTAATATTGGCAACAGCGGAGCCTCCAGTCTTGCTCCCAGAGGCGGTAGTAGCAACAGCAGAAGTAACAGCTTCACTTGCCTCTCCTGTTTCAATGTTAGTGAGGGCACGGCCAGCTCGGTCCACTGCTAAATATTTTTTGGAGGCGCCATATCTTGCTGCAGGGTTGCTGGCGTTGTCAGCGCTGACAATGGGCCGTATGCAAGCCCGAACCAGTTGCGTGCCGAGCGACGACCAGAGAACTAACGCAGCAGCCTAAACGCCAACAGCCAGCGTCTATCTCCAGCAATGCTGGTCACCAACATAGGCTCCAAGTCCTTAATTCCAGCAGCTCCCGGGTCCAGTGCCAATGTTTTCGATCAAGGTCAGAAAAAGTCAGTTTTTTTTATCGGGTGGGTGGGAAATTGAACAGATTTCATTCCATCATGTCGCCGCTAATTTTCTCCCCCTCCAATTAAAACACACTTCAGTATGCAGCCGGGGTAGGAAGGCAGTCTCTCCTACGGTGTGCACCGTGGCGGTGTCAGCCCACCATCTTGCTCCTTCCCCATCTAGAAGGGCTAACTCTCTAACACTTTCAATGTTGTTTTTTTCTCTGTTTCTCTCTCTCCCTCTCTCTCACATTGTTTCTCTTTCTCTTTTCAAGTTATGGACGCTGCTGTCTACTTTGCAGATAAATAAATCAAGGCTGAATTTGATACAGTCTGCAGTGTAGAAACAAAGCAGAACTCAAGTTGTGAGCTCTGTTAAACACAGTGTTTACAAAAGGTAAGCAGAGCGACCTAGATACGCAATGCCTCCAATTAAATGTGTTGCAAATAAATGATATTGTCCTGCATAATGTCGTGGTCTCTCACCTAATTCTGTCTCATCTCTGAATCATTTGATGTATCAGGCACACTGCACACGTGCAAATAACCAATATTGCCAAGTGTTATGTTAATTTGTGATCTTTGACCTCATTCAGTCACATCAATCTAATTTTCAACATTTATTTTCATTTTTGTTTTACAGGTTACCTACCCTCCTACTATTGGAGTCCATCTCACATTTGTTTTATAATATAATTATGTTAAAGTTACGTTTCAAGTTATTTATTTTTGTTCTAATAAAAGTTAATTAAAAAAAGAGTGTATACGTCTTCTTTTTCTGACAACATTTCACAATTATTTAGTGTGATAATCATATGCTTAGAGAACATTTAACAATAAAAAGTACAAATGATGTGTATAACTAGAAGTATAATACTGAGGCTAACTCTTTACCCGCTCTTTACCAGAGCCTGTAGCTGCGATTAATGGTTCCTATGCAAATTTTTAAAAACTCCAGCACAGTTACTGTTTGGATTAGCAACATTGTGTGGTGAGCTTGTGACCTGTGTGCTCACTTAAGTGTTCCATGAACTGTTACTATGGCAACAGGCAGTAAGCAGTTTAGGGGTAGAGTTGAAAGGTACTGGCTGTACAGAAACCGTTATATTTTCCCAGGATCCTCTACATGACAGGGGGAAGCAAACTAAGACTACAGACTAGGACTACAGAACACTGTGCAGCAGATTTACAAGCCACTTGCGCCACTTTCGCATCACTTTTCCCATGTTAAAATTGACGCTATAGTGTCGCAAGGGACTTGTAAATCTTCCCCTATGTACATTACAAGCAAAAGAAGTACACAACTCTTCGAATTAACCTCAAGACAGGACTGGGAGAATAGCCACTGACATTACAAAACCCCAAGTACAACTTACCTACTCTGTACTCAACAATGAACAATTTTTTATCGATCACAATTAGACAGTGTTGCTTCACGATTCACTGTGTGCGCTTCACTAAATACTTCGTGCCTATTTAAATGAGAGATGGGATTGTCGACATTACAAAACTTAGGGGCATATTTACAAGGACAGCGTTAAAATATCGCTGCTTTAACGGCAGCAAACTACAACTAAAACGGTGATAATGGACTTCAAAATTCTTTCTTGTCTTACCAGAATTTTTTTTTAACACTGCTGTTTCCTATGGCAGGGTGAGAGCCGAGGCTCCCGCCCTGCCATAGCAAACTTGGTTTGCATTTTGAAAGAAAAAACACGAAAACCTACTCTCTCTTAATGAGGGTCTCTTCCTTGTTATATTGTCATAGAAACACCTGCCTTGCCACTGGGAACACCTACATTGCAACTCATTGGAGATACGAGGCGAGCCGCTAGCAACCCGGTTGTTAACATGCGTTAATGCATCTTAGCGTCGCCTAGTAAATAGGCCGATAACATTTTCACTGCATTTTTGGCTTTTTAAAAACAAAAGCGGCAAAATGGCACTTGTTAATATACCCTCAAGTTTACTATGACATAGCGGGAACCTCAACTCTCGCCCTGCCATAGCAAACAGCAGTGTCACGGGGGTAGACACCCCAAGACACAGCAGGAGCCGTTCCTGGGGGGTGGTGTTCCCCAAGGCTTTCGACTGCTCCAGAATGCAGACCATGCGGCCCCACTCCCAAAATATAAAAAGCCCCGGAGGGTGGTAATCTCCGGGGCTTAGACGAACCTTTGAGCTCCCTCACCTATTTATTTTGTAGCGCTGAGGAATGGCAATCCCCGGGCTACAGGGCCCCATGGAAACCCCATCAAATGTAATTTTTTTAGACCCCGGGATTTGGCCCTCCCAGGTAGCTAATTTTTAAGAAACCACAGGAGCCTGTGCTTCGTTTTTATTTTTATTACGGCGGTTCCATGCACCCAGCGCACATTTCTCTGTTTAAAAAAAATAAAATTAAAAAACAATTGGGACCCCCTAAGCAGGTCTAGCGGGTCAAGATATTTCTTACCTGCCCCCTTTATACGTTTTGAACACTTGTTCCACTAAATTCTAGATCCTCGCTTCTACAGAGGCACAAAATAGCTGCCAACACTTCCTGGTTTCTAATGTTGACAACCACTTAACAGTCAATTAGCGCGTGATCGGGACGGTGCGCTTAGAGTGTGCGCAAGATGCGTGGATCCACCGAGGCCATAGATATAGATGTACTTTTAATTGTAATTTTCTCAGGAACTACTGAATGGATTTACACTTTTTAAGCAAAAGGCATGAGTCTGAACCAAGGACTCTGCCAAATTTGGTGTAATTCTGTTCAGCCGTTCGGACTGTACACCCTCATCCTATACACCCTCATCCTAGAACATGTTTCCCGCATGTTTCCCGCATCAGCATAAAACACTGATCTAAATTGTTCCTTCCAACTATCCACACTAATGTGACATTCATGTTTGGGTTCCTCGTAATCCGAAAAGAAACTGTCCAAAAGCTCATACTGTTCCTTGCATCCCCCTGCCTCACTCAGGTCAGTGCTAGCCGTTTGTCTAATTTCTTCCTACCCAACTTCTAAGGCTGTTTTATTAAAATACATAGGTGCATAGGCATGGCCATCATTGTTAAATCAATAAACATTAGATTCAATAGAAAACACAGGTTTCTAGTCAAATACAGCACATGTTTGCATTCAAAAATTGGGGAGGTACTCCATTTTTACAAAGACAAATCTTGTCCTTTCATATGGCTTTTGACAAGTTAAAGAAACACACATTCTTGCACTTTAAAAATGCTAAGCAATCCCCATTTATAACGGAAACTAAGGTAGTGCTTGGTACAAACACATTCTACCACATTATCATGAAAGCAGGTTTGAATAGGTGGGAATATGGAAAAAGAATATTTAAACTTTATTTGCTATGTTGCATTGTGCTATTTGTTCTGCCGTGTTTTTGTCAGTTGTCAGCTGTTGTAGTGGCACCGGGGCCTATAATGGGATGGCGCCCAGTATACCCTTCATCAGCTGCAGTTTATTTAACAGCCTGTCCTCTTAGGATTTACTATGAATGTGTGTCCTTTTGCAAGACTTGTGCCTTCTCTTTTCTGGGGTGTTGAGAGCTGCTCTCGTAAAGAGCAATAGAGACTTATGCAGGACTGGCAAACAAACAGCGAGACCAGTGTTAGACTACAATGGAGGATCAGTCAAACATTCAGATGCAAAATACACAGGGTTTGAATTGAACTGAGCTGCTTTGTAATTGGATGACTGAAGAAGCAGTCATTCTTTAACAAAGATGTTCAGCTCCCATCATGGGAACCCAGCATCTATTTATGCCTAACAAAGAGAGAGGGAGTAAGGTTGGGCTCTAGCAGACAGACAGGTGAGATTTAAAGGAGAGAAAAAAAAGAAGGCAAGTGCTGGGGAGGTCGAGGAATGTACAAAGGGGCTACAAATGAAAGACTTTAAAGTAAAGTAATAGACAGGAAGGAAAATGGACAAAAAAGATAGATAAGACAGAATAGAAAGACAAAATGAATGAAAGGAGAGGAGACAGGAAAAACAGACATAAAGTAAAGAAAGCAACGGGAGGGTAGAGATTAATGGCGGAAACTAAGAAACCTGGGCAGACCATAACTAAGTTTCTGGATAGAATGATGAAACGATGAAGACAAGGGACAGGACAGCCATGGACTGATATGGGCCCGCAAGTCACATTCTTTTATAATATCCACAAAAAGGGGCTGCCCACCAAGTTACAGAGCAGTTTGGACAGTGTAGTGGGGTTAGATACGAAAACCTAGCAGGAAATACAGGCCTACATATTCCACCATTACAAAAAGAAACAAGAGAAGGATGTGGAGAAAACAGGAGCAAACCCAGAGAGACACCGCTAATTTGGTCCACCACAAATTGAAAAAGACCTCCCTCAAGGGGGCAACGTTAGCTGCGAGTGTGTAAATGGCACCAGTCTTAAAGGGGCCTCAACCACAAAACCCCAGAGGATTTCCACCCAGCCATACCGGCAGAAGTTAGGGAGGTAGGCAGCAGGCAGACCTTAAAGAATGTTACTATTGCGCAGAATGGGTCACATGGCCGACTGATGCCATCTAAAAGCATAACACAAAAATAGGTTGATAAGCCTGGGGCAGTCCACACTGAGTATCCATCTACAAAACCAATTAAAGGGGAAAAGCGAATGCACATTACCCTCAGATGCAGGGAAGAGGGTTCAGGTAGTTGGACAAATGCATGGCAACAGAAACAGACAGAAAAGCCAGCCCAACAGGACCAGGGCCACAACCGCGGCAGGGAGGGCACACTGTCTGGGTAGGCAATTCCTTCGCGCAAACTCATAACTCAAATATGCAGTGAGTAAAAACCCCCAATGTGGAGCATCCATTTCATGCACGCCTCTATATTCACTGTACAAAAACTCAAAAGAATGACCAATGAGGGAACATTAGAAATTCAAGCCTTTACTTGCATTTGGAAATTCAGGGCTGCTGGATTGGTTTTGTCGATCAGGTATTCTCACAAGAGTCTACCATTCAGGATGCCTGCAGGGCACAAGGCCCCATTCAGTTGCTGACTACACCCCAGGAAGAGGGTAGTCTGATGAGTGGGCAGGGCGGCCCCCCATCCAGTCCTTAAAAGCAGGCACCCAAGTCCCACCACCCAAGTCCAATTGGGGAGGTTTCCGATTACCAAATTGAAAGGACCCCATTCTGAGGCTCCCAGTCAAGGACCAAGGTTCCTCCATGATGCGTGTTCCAACAGTGTCCCCAAAAGCTAGCAGTCTCCAGCCAATGAAGGCCCCCTTTTGGTTCCAAAACAAAGCTGTCTTCCAGTGTCAGGACCCAGATTTTCCCAGGGCGCTTGGGATAGTGAAGATCCCATAACCTTCCAGTCGGTAGTGCGGTCTGTCTGTACCAGTCCATCACCTTCATTAGATGCATTTCAACAAGTTATTGATCTTAAACTCTGGATTTTCCATGTGGCAATGTTTTTCTTTCCTTTCCATCAATTTTTCGAATTTCCAAAAACTACCCACTGCTTTGTGCCCCTCCAAAATATTGACAGAAGTGTGTCACCAGTTTGGAGTCCCTGGTGACAGTCAGAATTGCCAGGTTAAAAAACCCAGTAAAAGACATGGTCCGAGGGAGAAGGGTCCATGAAAAATGGGGATCCAGAAGATCTATTGCAGCTCGGAGCAAGCGTAGAAGGCAGAATGTGCTCACCCCCATATCAGCATAGCAATCGACCAATACAGACACTAAGCCTTACACACACCATCTGAAGGAAACAGTAAGCCCAATCTCAGCCACCACGATATTAGAAGCATATGGGGGCCACAGGACAGCTTTCAGAGCCCCTCTATTTTCCTGATAAATAAGATAGCAGATAACACGAGATCTAGGGAATCATCCAAAAGACTGATAAAAAGAAGCCCAAAGCTAGTCCAAGAATATGTTTCAAGAAAAAGGGTGTAGTCAAGACACCTGGTGTTCCTAGGGAGGGTCACGTTGCATGCCACATGCCAGGCCTGGAGGGGTATACATATGACCTCAGTGCATACTGCGATCACCAACAACATTCATTTACGACACTCCCCCTATTTACACACTGCCTGCGCATGTGCAGGTTAAAAGACACCACCTCACCAATAGCACATCCCATGTACGCATTGGGGAGAGGGGCTGGTGACACCCATGGAACCCGAGCTAAAATTAATACTATCCTATGTTCATGAAATAACCCTGTAAAATATATTTTCAGTCACAGAGAGGGGGAGGCTCAACAACCCATAAATTTAATGCATCCTATGGGCAATAATGCACACGATCGGGGCCACCTTCATGTGCCTCACTAAAAATTGTAAAAATTAATGTGGAATAATACACCCCTTAAAACAAAAGCACAGGCACCAAGAAGGAATTGATGAGGGCACATGCAATAATGCAGGATTTTCTAAAATAACCAATGGACGGAGCTCTTATTCAACAGAATGGCAATAGAGCACCCAAGTGAACCATCTTTTCAGAGGCCCCATCATCATCAATGAGATCTGCAGGGCGTGAATTGAGAACTGCAAAATGTATCTTGACTTTTTGTTTTGAACTTTCAAGTCAAAAACTCCTAATCACAAAAGGACTACAAGACATCTCCCCTGGAGTCCACCCCAAAGCTATCACCACACTTGTTGAGGGACGTCTTCCACATCACTTATAATTAACCAATCCCAACCCTAGTATTCCACACACACTACACAGGGCCCTCTTACTCAACAATTTGTATCAGCACATGGCCGTATTGTACTCCAAGACAACAGCCATGTCGTTACATCTGTTTGCTGATACCTCATGCAGTAGGCCCTGAAAAAGCAAAAATCCTTCACCACCTCTTCCTATGTGGGATTAGGGCTAAGTTATAACCCAACAGAGAAGAACTCCATAGAGTTTTAGCAAATCTGACCAGATACAAGACCAATCCCACAGCATTGTACCTTTTCCCCAAGCCTAGTGACATTCAACCTGAGATAGACAGGAGGTGTAGGAGGGGCCCCAACCATAGCGGAGGGTACTGTTTGGCCCCAAGACTTTCCAGAAAAGAGATTCTTGGAGGTAGCAAATCAACAGTATTAAAGCATAAACACTTCCACTCCTGTTTCATCTATGTTTCCAGGGTAGCCCTTATCATATCTGAGACTGTCTTCTTTAATAAGAAATGGACCCCAGCCATGGAGTTCCATTGTAGAGGAATCCACCTCAATGATACAAAGGGTAATGAGTCTCTTGAGGAAGGGTTTAACCATAGACTAGATACCCCATGTTAGGAAATCTGGGATACTGGGGTGAATAGATATCTGTGGTACAAAGGGAAGGGGTAGCCCCTAATTGAAGGGAAACATGCTGTACTCCTTGGCTTTTAAAGGTTAAGGAGCCATTCCACTGGGAACAAATGAAAACTATGGCACAGTACTGCAGATCCGGACAATGGAGCACCTCTACGCTGATGGATATGTACTGTCAATGCGTTGAGTTTGCCTACACCCAGCTCGTCCCCTGATGGTGTGGCCTGTGATCCTTCATCACCATACACACCTGACCCTGCTCATTTCCGGAGAAGTTCTGTCAGAGTTGCACCAACATCTGCTAAAAAAGAAGACTGCTGTGTTGCATCAGGCTAAAAAAAAAGAACTGGTGAGTATTTTGGCTGGGCTCAGTACAAAGACATATAGCAACAGTCCTGCGCACTCATACAGTAAAGTAAAACATCGGGCCGACTTAGTGTTAAAGCAACCCGGATTGTACTGCAGACGCCAGGACGCCAGCACCTTGACTGAGCAAAAGTATCGGATGGCACGTACACGTGCATCTCCAGGACCAATCTGGGTTATTATATCCTTTTTCATCTCGCACTTTTTACTCTCGAAAAGTAATCACCTCACCAAGAACTATCATACCCTACTGGGTTGGAATTATCACCGGCTTTGGGATATCACAGACTTTGAGTTCAGCCATAGAGCCCTGAAGTGTCAAAGAACACTGCCTGTGCCTGCCTGAAGTATCAAAGAACACCTGCCTCGCCTTGCAGCCTGGTATCGTAGCGCCTCACCGCTGCTATTGCTAGATTATTTAGCTCATTCACATTGCTGGACTAACTTGCTGATTTAAATTGCTGCATTGCTTGTATTACTTTGCTCATTTACATAAGTAGCGCTAAACTACCTCGCCTGCTAATTCATTTTGTAATCATTGTGTCATCGCTAGACTGCCCTGACTGCTAATTCATTTTGTAATCATTGTGACATCGCTAGACTACCTTGACTGCTATATCATTTTAATGTTTGTGTCATCATAGCGCTAGATCGCCAAAGCGAGCTGCAAGTACAGTTTCCTTTTCATTAGTGCTGCGCTGTTCGAGGCGTGCCTGATTATACCGGGGCCACTTCCTTTTTGCATCGTATTAGCTCCCTGTTCCGTTTTACGCTGCCGGCCATTTTGTTGTTGTTGTTGTTGTGTCTCCCTGCCCGGGTCTCCACCCCGCTCCCGCCTCCCAGCTGACCCTCCCTCCCACTGATACTGTTAGGCCCGCTCTCACGAGATTGCGCGGTGACCGTCCTGTTTACTACAGACGCGGCCGCTCCCCACGCTGCTCCCCGACCTGCCTCGCCTTGCAGCCTGGTATCGTAGCGCTTCACCGCTGCTACTGCTAAATTAATTAGCTCATTCACATTGCTGGACTAACTTGCTGATTTAAATTGCTGCATTGCTTGTATTACTTTGCTCATTTACATAAGTAGCGCTAAACTACCTCGCCTGCTAATTCATTTTGTAATCATTGTGTCATCGCTAGACTGCCCTGACTGCTAATTCATTTTGTAATCATTGTGACATCGCTAGACTGCCTTGACTGCTATATCATTTTAATGTTTGGGTCATCATAGCGCTAGATCGCCAAAGCGAGCTGCAAGTACAGTTTCCTTTTCATTAGTGCTGCGCTGTTCGAGGTGTGCCTGATTATACCGGGGTCACTGCCTTTTTGCATCTTATTAGCTCCCTGTTCCGTTTTACGCTGCCGGCCATTTTGTTGTTGTTGTGTCTCCCTGCCCGGGTGTCCACCCCGCTCCCGCCTCCCAGCTGACCCTCCCTCGCCCCTCCCCCTCGCACTATCCACATATGACAGATGCTTTTGCGCGCAGAATTCACGCGCAGCGGTCGCGCCCCATGCGCGCCGAAGGTGCGTCAAAGGTAAGCCCGTCTACGCCCGTCCGCGCCTGGACCGCGCCCAGCGCCAGACCCCCTGTTCCCCGCACCACCCACCCCACCCGCATAACATATGACACCGCTACCCTCTTCACCTTTAACCCCGGACGCACACCACAATGCTGCGAAGTTGCCCCAGGACACACCCATGGACTCTTCACCTGCCATTCCTGCAAGTTCGCCTGTAACAGGACCCTCATCAAACCCACTGACTCCAAACACAGTTCCGACTCTAACCTCCTGAAGTGCATCCTGCTGAACACCCGCTCGGTCCACAGACACGCCACTGAACTCTGGGACCTACTCGACACTGCATCGCCGGACGTCGCCTTCCTCACAGAAACCTGGATGAACGCCTCATCAGCGCCCGACATCGCCATAGCCATCCCGGACGCCTACAAGATCATCCGAAAAGATCGCACCAACCAAACAGGAGGAGGCATCGCCATCGTCCATAAGAACACCATCCGCATCACGACCAGCTCCGACGATAACCTCGCTACCGCTGAACACCTTCACTTCCAGATCCACACCGACCCCAGGACCACACTTAGAGGGACCCTCATCTATAGATCACCAGGAACCCGCACACAATTCAACGAAGACATCACTGACTTCATCAGCCCACACGCCCTCCCCTCCGAGGACTACATTCTACTGGGAGACCTCAACTTCCACCTGGAAAAGGACAACGACAGCAACACCACCACCCTTCTGGACAACCTCGCCAATCTCAGACTCAAACAACTTGTTGACACCCCCACCCACCTTGCCGGACATACGCTCGACTCTATCTTCACCTCCAGCGAACACATCTCCTTCGATCACACCACAGCTCTCCATTGGACGGACCACAGCTGCGTTCACTTCAGTTACAAAAAAACACTGATCCACAACCCCCCACAACCTATTCCTTGAAGAAACTGAAACAAAATTACTACCGATCAACTCTTCACCTCGCTTAACCAAAACCCTCCTGCCATGTCATCGGACCCAAACCAAGCCGCAACCAAACTCACACAATGGATCACCCACAGCGCTAACGAATTAGCACCCTTGAAAAACCACCAGATCAAACAAGGCAGCAAAAAGGCCCCCTGGTTCAACGACGACCTTAAGAAATCCAAGAAGTCATGTCGTACTCTCGAGAAAACCTGGAGAAAAAACCCTACCACTGACAACCTGACCACCTTCAAGGACGCCACCCGCAAACACCACCAATTGATCCGATCCACCAAGAAATCAGCATTCAAGGATCAACTCGACAACAACGCCCACAACAGCAAGGAACTATTCAACATCGTCAAAGAATTTACCAACCCCACTGCCGGCACCAATGACATCACTCCCTCACAAGACCTCTGCGACTCTTTATCCTCTTTCTTCCACAACAAAATCGCCAGTCAACTCCACCCACCCCCGAACCAAAACCGCCCTCTAACATACTTTGCGACTGGAACCCAATCACTACTGAAGACACCATCCGCCTGATGAACTCCATCCACTCAGGATCGCCAACCGACCCATGCCCCCACCACATCTTCAACAAAGCAGACTCCATTATCGCACCCCATCTCCGCGATGTCATCAACTGTTCCTTCAACTCCGCTACCTTCCCAGAAAGCTGGAAAGATGCAGAGCTCAGCGCCCTCCTGAAGAAACCCACAGCAGACCCCTCTGAACTTAAGAACTACCACCCCATCTCACTCCTCCCATTCCCTGCCAAAGTCATTGAGAAAGCCGTCAATAGCCAGCTCGCCGCCTTCCTCGAAGCCAACAATTCCCTCGACCCCTCACAGTCCGGCTTCCGAGCCAAACACAGCACCGAAACAGCCCTCATCGCTGCTACAGATGACATCGGAACGCCCCTGGACAACGGAGAAACTGTTGCCCTCATCCTACTTGACCTCTCGGCCGCCTTCGACACAGTCTGTCATAGCACCCTCATCCAACGCCTCAACAACGTCGCCATACAAGGAAAAGCTCTGGACTGGATCATCTCGTTCCTCGCCAGAAGAACCCAGAGAGTCCGCCTCCCCCCATCTGCGGCGTACCACAAGGATCCTCACACAGTCCCACCCTCTTCAACGTTTACATGAGTCCCCTCGCATCGATCGCGCGACAACACAACCCCAACATCATCTCCTATGCAGACGACACCCAACTGATCCTCTCCCTCACCAAAGACCCAAACACCGCCAAAACCAATCTACACTAAGGAATGAAAGAAGTAGCCGAATGGATGAGGAACAGCCGTCTAAAACTAAACTCGGACAAAACGGAAGTCCTCATCTTAGGTTCATCCTCCTCTGCTTGGGACCACTCATGGTGGCCACCCTGGGTACAGCACCTATACCTACAGACCACGCACGTAACCTGGGCTTCATCCTAGACTCCTCCCTCTCGATGACCAGACAAGTCAACGCCGTCTCATCTTCATGCTTCAACATCCTTCGCATGCTCAAAAAAATCTTCAGTTGGATCCCCACTGAAACAAGAAAGACGGTCACCCACGCTCTGGTCACTAGCCGACTGGATTATGGAAATACCCTCTACGCCGGAACCACAGCCAAACTACAGAAAAAACTCCAACGCATCCAAAACGCCTCAGCCAGCATCATATTGGACATCCCCCATCAAGCTCACATTTCCGGTCACCTGAAAGACCTCCAGTGGCTTCCTGTCAACAAGAGAATAACATTCCGCCTCCTCACCCACGCACACAGGGCCTTCTACGACCTAGGACCGGAATGCCTCAACACACGACTGTCCTTCTACACACCCACCCGCCAACTACGATCATCCAATCTAGCCCTCGCCGCAATTCCGCGCATCCATAGGTCCACCATGGGAGGAAGATCATTTTCCTACTTAGCGGCCAAAACCTGGAATTCTCTCCCCTCTCACCTCCGCCTTACACAGAACCACCTCTCCTTCAGAAAGCAACTAAAAACCTGGCTATTTGATAAGTAATGCAAACTCCCTCCCTCAAGCGCCTTGAGACCCTCTGGGTGAGTAGTGCGCTATACAAATTCCTGAACTTGAACTTGAACTTGACAAAGCACGTGTCGGCTGGCTGTGTGTCTTTTTGAGTGATGACCTATTAAAGAAATCAAGGACTTCAACGTTGGATTGGTTCCATTTGCTTTCACACTACGTCAACCTGATGTTTTACTATACTGTATGAGTGCGCGGGACTGTTGCGATATGTATTTGTGCTTGGATTCTCCGTCACAGATTAAGGGGTTGTAGGGTCTCTCCTTCCCTGTTGGCACCATACCAAATCGTTTCTACCTTTACACTTTACGTCAATACTTGCAGAGCGCCACCACTTCCTGTCCACAAAAACCTACTTTACCTCACTACAAAGACATTCCAGAACAATACAGACTGTTTTCTAAAACACAAGTATCAGCGAGAGGGTCCATACCCTGCTTTACAGTGCAGATGAAAACAAACACCCACTGGTCACAAATAACCAGCTGGGAGATGCTCAATATAATTAAATACACTGCGCTCTGCCTTAATGCAATAAAGGAACAACTAAGAGCCATCCGCCTCATAGTGAAGTAACATCGATATGTGTTGGACTTAATGACGGCAATTGTGGGAGGTGTGCCAAGATCGGTGGGTCCTGTTTCCTGTTTATCACAGGTAATGACATGGACAATGGGACTTTGACTCTTGAAATCCAAGTATTGCACCGTTTACAAAGAGACATGTGTGAGGAGGGAGGTGCCCCTGAGCAGGAGTGGTAAATGAACTGGTTCTCCTGGCTCCATCGGTGGTTGCGGTCTGTGTACTTCATTGTTGCCCTTTTTATATTGCTATTGCATTTGTGTGGTTTTATGCAATTGGGAGTTTCCTGCTGTAAAACCCAGTCCTCAAATTGGGTAGAATACTAGTAACTAGGAAAGTAGTGATCGTCAAAACTGAAGAACAACAAGTCTCCCATAATGTGACGTCAATGTGCACAATAATACATTTGCATTTCAGAACAAAATTGCATCACTGTTATCAAATTCGGGTGTCATGAACTCTCCATCAACCCCGACTAAGAAATGCGTGGTCAAGCAGACTCTGAGACCTAGGCCTGGGGTTAGTAATTGACAGGTCACAGGTGGGGTGGCACGTAGCCAGCAGACAAATGCCCGAACAGGAAACTCATGTCTAACCCCCAGATAAGTGCAGCGACACCTGAACTTTAAATAAAATCCCATACACAGTATGCATTAATCTCAATTTGTAATATAAACCACAAAAACTCATCAAGTTATCAGGTTACTCTGTAAAACCCCACAGTATTTTGTGTGGTGTACGCCCTCTAATTAGGCCAGCATTCAACTCTCACAGCTCCTAAAATGTTAGTAATAAAAATGTCACTTCTTGACACACTGCTACCATTCCATAGTTGGAGCAGTTTTGTCAGGATTCGATATTGGAAATCACTACTCTATCAGAAGCAGACACCTGGGCTTTGTTTTGTATGCTTTTTGTAGAAATATGTGTTCACCTAAGCTGATGGTGTAATATACTAGGAGCATAGCCGGCACGTTCAACAGGGTATTAAAAAGCAATGATTCAGAGGAGTTTAGAAACCAAATTTTACAGGACACCTTAAAGTTCACAAGAGTGATAGAGCAGAGATTCTGGTTTTTCATTAATCCATTGTAGGGGTGCATCATAATCACGTGTAGAGCACACCCGCATATAATCTTGTTTCGTGTAAATGTGTGGTGTTAGGATTGTGAAGTGCGTTGATGTATTGACATAACACTTTAGTAGTATGAGGAATTACGGTAGGAAAATAAACATTAACTAGCAGGAAATGTTAACATGAACATACTGTGTTGTGAAGTTTGACACTACTTACGTACTAAAAGTGTTCTTTATGATAAGATTTCCCAAATTAGGTAAATGTATTAGTCAAAATGTAATGTAGTTATGTGAACTCATAATGTCTAAATGATGCATTCTTATGTTAAATGTAGTGGTACAACTGAAATTCAACCTCAGACAACTTTTGCTTAAGGAATAATGTTAAAATTTTATGGGCACTTTGGAGGCTGTTCCTTCTCACGTTTTGCATTGCAGGTGGAGGAGCATTGTCTTAGGCAAAGTGATGTAGCTTTTTAGCAGCTAGGTGAGAGAGAAGAAGTTACAATCGTATGACTCTAAGGTGATAAAGGAGAGACGCTGGTTTCTCACGATAGAAGGCATGGGAATCAAGGACAAATTGTTGCAGAGGAAAGTACATGGAGAAAATCATGGAAAAGTACATCTTGACTACCCATTGTGGAATATGTGGAAGCCGTGCATCATGGGAAAGTTACCTGTGGATAACTGTTTGTTGGAATTAGGGAAAGTGTCTACTTCTTTCTTGCCTTCAGAGAGGGAGCCTCTCACAACACGCTCTTTCTTTGCAGTAGTGGCTTCAAGCTACTTGACCCATTTCAAGGGTGGAAAGACTTCTTAGGAAGACTCCACAACTGACACCTTTTATTGTGATTCAGGATGCTTCCTCATTAACTTAGGAATGTCACCTTAGCAATAGAGTAGGGCAGTATACATTTCCTTTATTCATCAACCTTTGATGCAGGGGAATTTGGACTCTTGCTTCTTGATTGCCTGTATTCTGCTTCTCGAGCTAATAATTTTGTTCATGCTGCACCATCTGAACTGGGTGCGTTGATTCAGTGTTAGGCTATTTCATTTGTATTTCTACACTCTTGTGTTGAGGTGTGTCTGACTTTGTAATAAATTCAACCAACCTTCCTCAAGAGTCCTCTGGTTATAATGTATTGAGAGGAGTTAGTTTAATTTGACTCTTTATTAATGATTTTCTCCACTTCACACTTTCATGCAGCTACAAAGGACCCTTGGAGAGAGTCTCTAGAAAGTTCCAGATCGAATGGGTCTGGTTCTTCCAAGAGTTTGCAAAGATTGACGGAGTTTTGAAAACCAGGAACTATAGTGAGAAACTGAGTATATTTTGTAGACGGCTTAATTATATACCAAAGGTAATCATTACTCCAAGTCCTAGTCATGCTCATTACAGTCCACATGAGATATTGTGATGTGGGAAGAATTATATGCACCACAGAGCAAGCTATATAGTAGTGGTATTCCTGCATACAGATTTGGTGGCAAAAAGCCACCATAACTGAGGGCTGGAAGCCTTGGCATTCCTGGTCTCTGGTGCCATTGCACATGTGAGGTGAACCCTGAGCCAAGACAAATAATATTTTGTTTCAGAACTGGGAAATCACATTATCTATTTTATGTACTTACCTAGTCCTTACTATTCTAAATTTCATTTGTATAGTTTCCATCACTCACAAAACCCCTGTGGTCTAAAAATCGCACTTACCAAGCACCAAAAAGCCCTCCAAACACTGCAATGAGGATGGGAGAGATTAGCAACAATGGACGCAGTGAGCTGGAGGATGGATGTCCTTGCCGATGAGTACCATTGAGTTGGGTAACAATGAACATCTGCTATTCAGCTCCAAGAAACTTCTGGGTGAGCGTGTGCTTTACAAATACACATGTTATGATATGTTATAATGTTAATTAGACAAAGTCAGTAATGCAGGAACACTTTTCATAGTGGGGTGCTCGCCTGTGTTTTCCGGTTTTCAAAATCATAGCGGACTTGGTAAAGTAATAGCCTCATTGAATGAGAAAATCCAACAGATGAGTAAAACCTCCAAATGTCAGGGCTAATCAGTCACAGGAAGGGGTTGATGAGGCAGATACCATAAGACATTTTTTGTACAAATGAGATTCACTGATGCACTTTGAGGCTCATATTGCTAAATTAATGAATAAAATGTAGTAAGAGGTGTGGCGCCGCCGCTAGGGTGACTGACTCTGGAATCTGGGGATCACGGTTCCATCCCCGGCACGGGCGGTAGATTAGCCCAGCACCATGTGACTCTGGTTTGTTTAATCTTCCCGACGGCCCCCAGCGCCTAGAGACCCTTACGGGTGATTGTGCCCTTTACAAATGTGGAATTATGGAATTCTATAGTCATTGATACTGAGAACATTCTTATGAGAAATCCAATTTGGGGAATCCAAGGGCAATCAGAAGTTACAGAACCCCCACACTGGCATAACAACTTGAGGAGTCCCCCTGCAAGGTACATGGAAGGGCCTCTTCCAGACCCAATCAGTCAGGAGCTCTCCAGTCAGAGTATTGTGCTGAGATGGCTCCCTGGAGCTTGAGTGTCACCCCGAACCACGGGGGTAGAGTGGCCTGTGTTACACCACTGAGCCTCCATGGTTATCAGTGGGATACGTTTGGCAGGATGCCCTGGGCTCTCTACCACGACCCTCGACTGGGAACTAAGTATACCTTTTAGCACTTGACTCACAGGATTGCGAGGCAGACAGGTCATGGCTGACATGGGCAGGTTCTGAGGAATATATACTTAGAACTCAGCGAACATATATAAGATTCAATGGGAATAAACTTTTGGAAACCTTCCAATGGGTCGTCACAGAACAAGCAGGGTGCAATTCATTTAAACTAAAAAATAATCAGATGGGGTACTATTTAACAATTTTCATGCCTGTGCACACTAATACAGAAATCCAGGAACACTCCCTAAAAGGCCTATTGGAACACAGGTTGACTTTTAACAAGGAACATGGTAGGCTTACAGGGCATGTCTGGTGTTTCACAAAAGAAAATGCTTATTGCATTTGGTAATCTATATATATATATATATATATATATATATATATATATATATATATATATATATATATATGATAAACCAAAAATTCTGTTTTGAATATAATCTAGTGCATGATCTTCAGGTCTCCTCCTAAAGGGACCCAACCAACATTCATGCATACCTAAAACAAATTCATTAATATTTACATAAGGTCCCCTTCTAACAATCGCATCTTCAGTTTGAGTCAGACCTGAAACTAGGAAGAGTTATAACATAAGGTCTCTGGGCTTGGCTTTTTAAAAACAAACTCCAAAAGCAGGATTTTTTTGAAAAACTAAAATGTAATGACCCTGATAACCTGGGAGTTTTTATTTTTTTGTTTGGGAGAGACAAATAAGAGAATTAGTAAGTCTACCTAGAGTGGATGATTTGAGAACTCTGACAGGCTAGTGCTCTACGGTTTCCAACTGTAGAACCGACTGGACTACTCCTGGATTTCTGATATAAATACGACGGTCCATCCAAATCTAATTAGAGCATGCAGACAATCACATTTGCTGAAAGGGCACCCCAGCACAGTTTTTTCAAGGTGCCCTGTCTGCAAACTAAAAATGTGCCCCACTACATTTCTTTCTATTTCTGAGATCTCTAAATAACACCTGTTGTAACTCATTTTTATCAGCCTATGACAAATGGCTAGAATGGATTCAAACTTGTGAACTATGAGTGACCTTCCATGCCAGAGATACACGTTCAACTGGTTAAGCCATTTAGCTAGCAAATATATTAGAGGCACTATTTAAAGTATGATCCTCTGTCCCACAAGTAGTTTGGGTGTTAGAGGCACCACCTATGCTAACTCATTGGTGACTGGCCTCCCAGATTTAGATTTGATGCTTTTTACATTCGTGTCATCACCTTAACTTCCTCTGCCAAAAATGTGTGAGCAGTATCTTTGAAGAATTACAATGCTAGACTTTTTCTACAAAGGCCCCCCCCCCATCCCCCCCCCCCAAACAAATGTCAGAGAGGTATTTAGATGTCATGGTCATGATTTTGGCAGAAAGCAAACCATCTTGGTGGCAAAATCATGGTTGGAGCAAGCCAATGGAGACGGTGCAAAGTTCTGGTGGCTGAATGTAGAACCTTATTGAGTGGAGTGTTACATATTTTACCTCAAATAAATGTTTAAATATCATCTAAGACATAGCAGGTGCTGTCTCTTGCAAAACAATTGCTAAATGTTTTCTAACAACACATTTGAGGCCTCGCTCTGCTTTCTATTGGTTGGCTTCATTGTCAGTCGCATTGGATTACTTGGTATTGGTCAGCTGCCGTAGGCTATCCTCCTCTTTGTGCATTTGTCCCTCCCTTTGAGCATGAATTCACTATTGTGTCCTTCCACTGCTCCTTTTTAGGCACTATTTTCCTTTGTGTTTAAAAACTCTAGGTGAGTGTGTGTGTTTCAGCTGGCTTCCTCATGGGCTTCTCCCACCACCATCTCCCTTCGTCCAGCCGACCTTCTGGTGTGGTGTCTGCTCCTACCCCTCCCTCCATCCTTCCTGTCGCTGTCTTTGCTGCTCAGATAATATGCAGCGAAGTTTTGATATAAGATGTACATGGAAGCTGTTACCTCATGCATTGCAAGGCTGTGACACAATGGAAAGAAGTGGAAGGGCGGTAAAAAAGAGTTTGTTATATGGCCATTGCTGTGGTAGTGGGAAGCAGCCATGATGTTATTCAGCCATGATGGTATTCTGTCACCCTTAATTTGTGATCATGGTCCTAGTCATACAAATATACTTTAAAGCAAACAAGGTGCGATAAGGAAACTGTTTTATACACAAAAACCTTTTTTTGCAACAGTTTCCGGCTGTGTACTACTTTATTAGCACACATTTTGCCACTTTTTCTGCAGCAGAAGATATTCAGAGCAGCTTGCACATGTGGGTTCAGCTTGTCTCACTTCACTTGTGGTAGTTTGTGAACTTGACTTATTTTGCTTTATGCATACCATCTCTCTGAATATCATGCATATTGCAGAGCCAGTGCTTGCTGTGCAATGTTGTAAGTGTCAGTGTGTACAGAATGTGCCATTAGCAGCTCATTAAGAGCTGGCTGGGAGGCAGGTGCATAATCTGAAACTCAACAGACTTTGCATCAATGACGCAAGGTTGACAGGTTCACCAGAGTTTGAAGAGGGGCTCATTCCGGAGAGTTCAAACAGGGAGAAAGAACTGTAGCAGAGTTTAAAGAGGCAGACGTTCTGTGGATTTATACTAGGCTCAAGTTCAGCCGAGTTTGTTCCCATGGGATAATGTTGGAGAGGAAGGAGTACAGCAGAGTCAGGCACGGTTGGGGACAAACAAGTTCAGCAAAGTTTGGAAAAGGAAACTTTCAGGAGAGTTTAATAATATTAAAGATCAGCTGAATGTGAAAGGGGAGATGCTCAGCAGAGTTCAGAAATGTTAAACTTCAGTAGTGTAACCAAGGAACACAAGTAAAGATTTGCGAAACTGGTGAGCTTGGAGAAACGCCTCAGTGCAGTTCGAAAGAGTTTGAATCTTTGGAGTCACAGGCCCACATGCATCATTGTTACATTTTGCTATTTCTAAATTGCGAAAATTAAGGAATCGCAATTAAGAAATCGCGAAATGCTATGCATGAAAAAATCGCAATATTTTTTGCGATTCCTTATTTTTCCTTAATTGCGATCCACAATTTGCAAATCGCAATTAAGGAATCCCTTCCCATTGATTCCTATGGGCCTAGAGGCCCATAGGAATGAATGGGAAGCCATTCTCATTTTGCGATTCGCAATTAAGGAATCGCAAAATGAGAATGCTATTTCAAGGGTGCAGGGGGGGATCCCAAGGCCCCCCCCTGCACCCCTGAAATTTAACTTTAAGAACATTTTTCACACACACATGGGCATGTGTGTGTGTAAAATGAAACTTTCAAAAATTCACTTTTGTTAATTTTTGAAAGTTTTAGAAAATTACCATGAAGTTCAACTTTATGGTAATTTACCTCTTCCTATTTGCGAATTCGCAAAAAAAATAATCATGCATTGCATTTAAGAAATCACAAATTGCGATTTATTAAATGCAATCGCAATTTATTAAATCGCAACATAATTGCGATTCCTCAAATTGCGAAAAAATAAAAAAACATGATGCATCCCAAAAAAGGAAATTGCATTTGCAAATGGCCGAATTTTGCAATTCGCACCGTTTGCGAATGCAATTTACCTTGATGTATGTGGGCAATAGTGAAGATGTGTAGCAATACGCAAGTGAGTTGTAGTGAATTCGTTGGTGAGTTTGTAAATGTAGAATGATGAATTGACCAACCACCTGCTTGCAACTTGTCACCATGCAAACAGGGATGTACAACCTTGCTATAAGCAGGGGATCAATATGCACCTTTTTGTAAGTAGTAAGATCAGGGCCATGAATCTAATAAATGTTTTACCCTTATTTGACCTAGAGGGCAAACTCAGTATCCAGTATTTAAGAGGAGAATGTGACAATATTTCTTGCTTCATTTCTCTAGATAGTTAACACCTGTTTCCAGTTGTTCTCCACCACTGGGCATGTCCACATGTAAAGAAATGTCTCTTTTTACATGATCATCACCAAAGTTTTGGACTGATGCTGTTGATGGTTTGACACTGAGAGTGCACTGAGACTTGGTAACTAGTCCTCTGTACCAGTGCTCTGACCCTTTAAAGTATATGTTTGATTGGATGATAACCAATTGGCATAAGTTAACTTAATTATAAGTCCCTAGTACATGGAACCAGGGGTACACAGGGCCTAGAAATTAAAGTGCCCCTCATGGGCTACAGCACTTATTGTGCCATCATGAGTGTGACAACATAAAACGTCTCCCAGGCTGCCACTGCAGACTAGAGTAAATGCTTTAACCCCTTTGCCACAGTGCGAGAGGGGCGGGTTTGGGTGTGGCGCTCAGGTACTCATGACGGCTCCCGACTGTCATAAGTCACAGTAGACGTGTGCTCATGACGGCCGGGAGCCGTCAGAACTCTGCCCACTGATTAATTCTCCCGCACAGGTGGGGAATTAACCGGTATACAACGTTTACAACGCGCGCGGTACAACGAAGTACCATTACCACGCAGTTATAACAACGAAAGTTGTTACAACGAATTGCGCTGGGTGGCGCTCAAGGATAACAAATCCTTTAATTTACTATCCCAACACCTTCCCTACTATCCACGGGGACTGGTGTTGGAATGGTAAATTATATATTTTAAATTTGCGCCCCCCCCACGCAAGTCGTTGTAACGACTTGCGTTGTTACAACCGCGTTGTAATGGTACTTCGTTGTACCGCGCGCGTGGTAGTGACATACATCCGAATTAACCACGTGTCGGCGAAGCGGCAACGTTCTGACGGCTCCCGGCCGTCATGAGCACACGTCTACTGTGACTCATGACGGCCGGGAGCGGTCATGAGCACCGAAGGAGTTAAACTGCTAACTCATCTTTGTCATTTAGACCAATGACAAAGTCTATACCTCCCTTCTTAATATAAATAAGTCACTCCTAGGATAGGCCTGCTGAGCCCTAAGGCAGGGGGGTGTATATTAAAAAGATGGGCATGTGTTTTATTATGTACTGAAAATAAAGAGCCCGAATTTTCCTTTTTACTTTGGAAAGGCCGGTAGCCCCATTGGCAGGTACAGGGTTAAAGAAAGACAACTCAACTGTCCTTACTTTTGAATGACACTACCAATGTTGGCATACTTTAAGGTATCAGTAGAATTGTTGCATTAAACTGGACTTGATGACCTAGTCAAAATTTATTGTAACTTTTTAAAAAAAAGACACTTGTTGTTTTTCAACAAAACTGCAGAGATTACAGTAAGCAAACATGTACCAGCCATCCTCCTGTCCCTCCTGTGGTTTACAGAGTCTTTGAGCAAGCAAGACTTCTTGCTATACTTACATGTACAATGCCACACTCCCTCTTAGTTCAACCTCAACATTTGGGTTCACCCTGTCCCAGCCATTGATTGGGTCTATCATCAATTTGGAGGAGACCTGGTATCCCATTAGATAGTAGTCACCACACCTCTAGAGGCAAGTTGTGGGAGTAAAAGTGCCACCCTATCAGCCATACCTCAGATCACATTTGCACTAGAAAGAGACCCAAGGAGGGCTCCTCTGCTATTCCTTAAACCCAGACTGGACTTCACCTCCTGATCCTTGGGCAGGAATAGAGAGAAGTGTGCCTGTGGTGCCCTTCTCAATGAAAGTTGTCCACAAGCCCCAGACAGAAGACGTCAACTCCAAAGGTCAGTTGGCTGATCTTCAGTTGCAGCTCCTGGGCCTCAAAAGTTGAAGAAGCTGCCTAGGCGTTTGGTAGTACAATTTCTTGATAACTTCTGACAGCTGAAGTGCAGCCAGGGAGACCGAGACGCAACACTCAAAAGTTGTACCACAACCTTCTGCACCCAGGAGAGTCCTCGGCGTGCAGTTTGGTCACCCAAGACGGACACTAGCCTTAGTTAAAGGAACAGCTGGTCTTGCTGTGACCAGAAATCAGTAGACCAGTGGCAACTAGATTTTGGCTGTACTTCCCCTGGATTTTGACCTCTGTGGCCGAAGTCAGCCCACCTTGTTTACAGATTTATGGGTGGCCCCAGAAAGACCCCTATTTAGTTGACCAGATCAGCATTCACAACATTCTTAGCACCTTCAGCATCAGACATGCTTTGCATCAGAATCACTTCATTGATGCAGACGGCTTGAGGCAACTGTCCTGCTAAGCCTTACTGACCCCTGTGACTTGCTCCCTGCTGGAGCTGGTTGCCCAAGTGGGCTGGAGTAACTGAACAAAACTTTGCAAAAGGTTTCCAAAGTTTTTAAATGAGCAGCTAACTGCATTAGTTGGCAATGCTTATTTGTAATTTGAGTAACAAAGCAGTGATCTCTGATTCTCTTAAAAATTTATATCTCTATAACCCTCCAGTTGATTTTATTCATTTTGGTGTCAAAACATTCATTAAAATTAAGATATTTTTAATAAATTGATGTTGGATTTCCTTTGTGTTGTGTGTCCTTATTTGTTGTTTTGATACTTCTACATCATTTGCTCTTGTTCCTTTGATAATGCCTGACTGCTCGAAGCCACAGCTACCCAGGGTTGAGCTAAGGTTGTACACACAAGCCTCACTGGTCTCAAGATAGGTTTGTGAGTTTATTGCATGGCGAGGTTGCGCAACCACATCATGTAATAAACTGCATTTCTGTAATGCACTGTTCTGTCGAGAATAGTGTCTCCCCAGAGCACTCTAAATCAAATGTTCAATAATTTGTTCAATAAAGTTCAAAAAAGTTCAAAAAACATGTGATTCAATTTCAAAGCTTTTCTTTACTGGTTATTCATTTCATGATTCCTCTCATGGTGTATAATTATTCAAATCATTGGCCCAATGCATTTCGGGCTGTGCCCTTCATCGGGGGCCCTGTGCAATTCTGTAACAATAACAAATAAAGTACAGTTTCAACAAACAAATTAATTTCTCCACATTTGTTCATGTTAGTTTATGCAAAGTCAAACATTGTGCAATTTTTCTACACATGCAACGGAGGAAGGAAATGGGTGTCGATGGTATAGACTGTATTGAAAAATGGAAGACACTAGTGGTGTGAAAAAATGGGGTGCTCTATTTACAATAATACTCGTGAGTGTTGGTGAATTGGGGGTGCCTAGGGTATATTAATAGCGGTGTGAAAGTGCTCTGAAAGCTCACAAATTCAAACCTGGTTTGGCGTTTGTAATGCCACACAGGCGTCAGATAGTATCTGTAACGAAAGACGAAAAAGGGAAATGCAATTATGAGCTGTTGTCGGTCAGCGCGTTAATCTGGAAATTGGAACGGAAATCGTCTGTCAAAGCTCGTCTCCGTTTGTAAAGCAAGCTTACCGGGTAAAGTGTTCTCGCTGAATCCTTAATGGGATTCCGGTTGAGCAGTGTGCGTTCGAAAATTCTTCCGCGTTCTGTAGTTTGAATACGGGCGGAAAGCTCCTATATTGTCAAGGAGAAGCTGATTTGCCGGGTGTGTACGTTGTGCCGAATGATGCCATTGGCTACCCGTAAATCACGTGTCGAAAACAGTCCGTGACGTTTTGTTTACAAATCGAGTGATTTGCCTAATGTGTATCGTGTGTACCGATAATCGCGTGAACATGAAGGAATTTATATGTAATACGGGATACTCACACGATGGGGTAAAAAACTGTTAAGGGGGAAGGGGAGTGAAGAACTGCATTTCCTCACACCACAGTATCTGAAAAGGTTCAGCGTCCCTGTAGTGACATCAAAAGTGGTCTGTTGTACTGGCATGTATATTTTACCCAGCCATTATGGATATCTTCGTGAATTATCTTAATCTTGCGTTACTTATCACATTTTTATGCTAAACTAGTGTATCACCCAATTAATGATAAACTGAACATTAAGGTAATTTCCCACTTTTCATATATCTTTAGGGGTTTTGTATATACCAAAAAAAAATTAACTCCCCTTTGTGAGTTCACAAATGACTGCCAGTGTAGCCAATTTTGGAGACCTTGCGAGGAATCTCCCTCGTTTACAGTGCGCAGCATGTGTCATGCTAGTATAGAACAGGATTTATTCAGACCCTTTTGCAAAACTAGTTCCAGTTTCTTTAAATGTCACAAATCTGTCTTCATTATCTTGGTGACCTAACACACAACATCCACCATGATACTATCCTGCCACTTTAGCCTCGGCCCACAGTTTGCAATAATGGGAAAGACTCAAATCATGGTTGTCATAAGAAATGAGAAACATTTCAATTTACTCAAGACAGTCTGAAATGGCATAATGTTTTGAGTTAATGTACCTGAATTGATGAGCAATAATTGGCAGACATCTTGAGAATTTGCCTCAGACAGCACAATATTACACATTTTGCACAACAAATATTAAGGCTTACATTGTAGATGCAAACATTAAATTGGTGCATTTGAATGATGTGTTTCACTTGCTCACAAGTTATTCTGTGCAGCTCCACCCATTCCAGGTGGGGTATTTGTGAGTTCATAGTTAGCATATCACAGATATGAGAGGCACACAAGATAGAATTTATCCAAAGTCCTGTCGATTTTAATTGCCTTTATTGATATGCACACCAATACAGAAATATTGGAGCATGAGTTTGTGATCTATTACTGTTGTGTACTGAATCAGATCTTATTTGGTGATTGTCAAACCATTACACTTAGGATCTATCAATAATGTCTATTTACATAGATCATATTCGATGCGTGGCACACCATTTCACTTCTGAAGGATTCATTTTACTGCATCTGATTGGAGAAATACCGAGCATTAGAGCTGGCAGCGTTGGCATGGTTTTCCACTTTACTTTTTGCCTTCAACACTCCTGTTTTACTGACTTTGATTTTTGCTTAATTTAGGACACATTTTACTAACGCTAACCAGTGCTAACGTTTTTGTGCTTTCTCCTTAGAACATGGCAGAATTGCTGTATGCCCAATTGGAATATATAATGTTCTTGTCAGTCCCTAGCAAAGTGGCACTACCTGTGCCAAGGACCTGTAAATTAAATGCTACTAGTGGACCTTCAGCACTGATTGTTCCACCCATTTAAGTAGTCCTTTAACCATGTCTCAGTGCTGCCATTGCAGCTTGTGCCTGCAGTTTTAAACCGTCGTGTTGACCTGGAAAAAGAAACCTTTTACCAGGTCCAAATCTTCCTTTTTAATACATGTAAGTCACACCTAGGGGAGGTCCTGGACAGCCCAGAGGGAAGGGTACGGTGTATCTAAAAACTGGGACATGGGCTTTTTAGTTTTACATGTCCTGGTAATGAAAAATCCTTAAATTTGTTTTTCTCTAATGCAAGACCTATGTCTCCTGCAGGCTAAAATTGGAGTTACCTTATTATATCTAATAATAGATCATGTCCATAATGGGTACAGGTAACCAGTTCATGGTTGATGTCTTTGGAATTGTAAAGAAAAATCTGCTGTCATGGTGAAGTTGGATATTAAATTAACATTTTAAAAATGCCACTTTTAGAAAGTCTCCATTTTCCTGCCTCAGTCATTTAGTGCCTGCAGCCTGTCTCTGGGTCACATGACTGGGTGTAGCTGGCAGTTGGGCTTTGTGTATTCATTTTAGTCAACCACACACAATAGATAACTCAGGTGTGTCTAGATGGGCCATCACTGGCAGGATGGGATAGCAGAGCTGGGAACAGCCCTACATACACTGGAATAGGCTGTATCCTGCCTCCATACAAAGTGCTGCATAACCCCTAAAGTTAGTCTGGAGTCAGGACAGGGAAGACAGTAAGCCTGTGTACTTCAAATGGAAACGTCTAGAAGCTTCTCCCACTTCAAAGGAAGGGCCAGGTAAAAATACTGGATCCCAAACACCAACTCTTCAGTACACTCTGGACCTGTGGATACTCTCCCAGGAGCAGCACTGCTGCTTTGCTGCTGAAAGGACTGCCACTCTGCTTGACTGCCACTCTTCTGGACTGTTGCTCTGACTGCTATCATGCCATGCTGACCTGCTGCCCTCTGGTATGGGTGAGAAGAACTGGACCGGCATCTGTTGAGTCTAGAACACCGGAAAGTCTTCCCAACTGTAAGGGGGTGGGGTTAAGGGTGGAACTTTGGATAAAAAATGACCCATCTTTGTATGAAGTATTCATGCGATCTAAAAGTTTGGAGCACTTCATATGTTGGAGGTAAAGAAGGATTTAAGTGAGAAAACACAGGCACAAGTTAGTGCTTTGAAGGGTGTGAAGGGTAAGGGAAGTAGAAAGAGATTTGGGATGATTAAGGGAACATTTTATAGGTGTGTCCAGCAAGGACATATGGTCAGAGTCAGATATTGCCCTGCCCAAAAGGGTATTTGTAACAAATGCAGAAAAATTGCAATTTTATATAGTGTTGCAAGTCATTCATACAGGTCACCAAAAATGTATAAAGTCAATGTAAGTTGCAGTGAAGTTATTTTACAATTGTTTCGAAGCATATTGGGCAATCGGTGTGAAGCCATAAGTATGGATGGGGGAAGGTGAAAATATTCTTCTAGTCATGTTCATGATTGACAATAATTTCTGATAAAAACTACAGATGTTTGTGTAGAGAACATAAAATTCTGGAAATATTAGATGGAAAACCAAGAGGTTATGGTGGATAGGAAATCCCTATGTGGTGTTACTTTTATGGTAAAGTAGAGTTTAGAGATATGATATGATATGATATGATAAGTATTTGTAAAGCGCGCTATCCCTCCAAGGAGCATCTTGGCGCTTAGATTCATATGCTAAGGATGGTAAATATTTGTTGTTCTCAGTCGTCAGATAGAAAGATTTAAACAAGATTTCAACAAGTGTTTTACAGACTGAGTCCGCCAAGCTGTAAGTCCATGTTGTAGGGAGTTTCCCAAACTCTAGCTCGGAAGTGGTTGCGCGAAGTTGATGGGGTAGTTTATTCCATGCCCTAGCCCCCATAACTGCCATGGATTTTCCTCCTTTTGTTGCAAATCGGAATTTTGGGACAATCATCAGATTGGCTGTTGCAGATCTGAGTGCTCGGGTGGGAAAGTATTGATTGAAGTTTTTATACAAATACTGTGGACCATGCTTAGCTATTACAAAAGTACATGTATTGGAAAGGGTGATGAATACTTGGATGATCAAAGTAAAAGGAGGAATGCCTTTGTCGAGGTTGGGAAACCTGAATTATGAGAATCATCCCGAATGCAATGGAATAAGCAGTAGTAGTAGAAAAACTCAGAGCCCCAACTATCTGAAAGAATATGCAAACAAAAAATGAAAATGGAGTTTTTGTTGCATATTCATATTGGTTTATATATTTTAGTAGTCTAGTTGTGTCTCTGTTATGGGGGTTAAAAAAGGGGGAGGAGAAGTGTAGTGTCCTGGAATGTTTATGTTAAAAAATGTGATGTTATGGAATGCGGAGGCAATTTTGCACAAGGAGTCAGTTGATCAGAAAGCTGGTGCATAAGGTCTGTTTGGAATAAACCTCTGACATATTCATCCATATATGATGTTATTTGAGCTTACTTCACATTCTGCGTTCAAGGACAATGTTCCTTGAACAATTTCAGTAATTTTCAGTACAACATCCACAATCAGCACTCCATGTTTGTGTCTTAAGAGTCATTTAAACTTAAAATGCATTTAATAAGGCACATGGATACCCTTGAGCAGTCAGGTTCTCTTTTGAAAGGTCAAATGATAAGAGGATAGTGACACATAGAAAATGACCCACCATAGAAGTGATAACCTGGTGTGTTACATAAAAGCCAGCTTGGGAATATTTACATTATCATATTAACATGACTGTGGTCACCCTTTCCTAAAAGACCCACAGTAATTATTCCTTATTTGTACCTGAGGAGTCAATGTATATGTAAATTACCCTTTACAATATAAATGAGTCATCAGGTCTTGTGGCATAGATTCCAAGCACTGGACTGGAGCCCAGGAAAAGAGATGTGTTTATTTACAGTACATTGGCATGTCCTTACAAGAGGTCAAACAACAGTAGAACAGTGATGAAATAGCAAATATTCCAATTTACAGTTGATAAGCATGCATATTACACAAACAATAATCTCTTATCTTGTGCACTCTAATGATATACGCCTCCTCTAGGGTTCTTAGATAAAGTATAAAAGGGGAGAGCATGAGAGAAAGAATACGACTGAGACAGTAACCTTTACTGAAATAGAAAGGAGGAGAGAGATGCACAGGCTTTGCATCCATACTGAAGAAGATAGATATTCAGGCTGGACATAAAGGGGAAACGGCAGAAAGAAAACAGGAACTGCAAGTAGACAAAGGATGAGAAAAGGGATGAAATTGGGTAAAATAAAGGCTTAGCAGTAAAAGGGAAGGAAGCAGAACAGACATTCAGGGAAGAGAAAGACGTGCTATAGAATCAGTCCACATAGGTAGACAAATAGAGGTATATGAAGAGATAGAGAGGGAAAGAGAGAGAAACGAGGACAGGAAACAGCTTGAGAAATAGTTATAGGATTCATAAAGAACGAGGAATGAATTATACTAAATTATACTAAGACAAGAGGAAAGAATAGCGTGAAGAGTAACTATAAATTCTGCTGTCCCGCAGATCTGCTAGAAGCAGAGACAGGCACCTACCATGCTGTCAATCACTGAGCTGTTGATTGCTCTGTTTCTTACTCTCTTCATTGCACATTACTTCAAGCTTCAGTGGTTGAGGAGAAGTTACCCCCCTGGACCGACTCCGCTGCCCATCTTTGGAAATCTCTGGACCCTGAAATTTGTGCTTCACCACGAGGTCCTCATGCAGGTACTGTACACCTGGTTACAAGGTGGTTGTTGCTTCTGTTGAGTGTGTAAATTTTTCCCAGCTGAATGAATGGTTTATAATGCACTTTACACAGACACACACCCTGATACTTGAGCCTGAGAAAAAGTGGAAGGTGGGTCCCTGGTCGTAGATTCACGCCAGACTAGAGTTTGTATTTGACTATGTGTATATATATATATATTATTTTTTTCACACTACACACTGCTGCATCATCTGCATAAAGAGAAATGTTTGCACTCCAAAGCGGGGATATTTAATTAGTTTTTATTGGCAAACCAGAGGCACTCAGGACGCGTTTTGGTTTGAACCTTACGCTTTTATCAACTGAAAGGCGCGCCGTGATCGCTTATATATACTTGCATGTGCCTTCAACTTAAACCATGTGGTAATATTAAAGCTTCACCTCCCTTTTTCAATATAGTTATGCCTTGACAAGTGTCATTTTAAATATTCTTGACAGAATTCCAGGCAAGTTAAAAATGTGCTGTGCAACAACTATGTTTAATTTAAACCAAAACTGGCACCCCATTCCAAGCTGGTAGTTTATGATTTGAGTTCGTGCCTTTTCAAAAAACAAACAGATAGCTGATGCACATTGCCCCACATTGGACCACTTAGCTGTATGATATATATATATATATATATATATATATATATATATAGAAGAAATCCCAACCCGTCAATGGATGACAGGCTACGGCAGGGTGCAGACCTCAGAACGCCACAGCAAACAGACAGAGAGGCTCACAAACGATCCAACTCGAGTGAGTATGCAGGAAAAACGTTTATTTCAAGAATGACGCGTTTCGCTCCGCAAGGGAGCTTGTTCACATACCAATGTTATATATATATATATATATATATATATATATATATATATAAAATTGTGATTGAAAGGTAGGTGTGTGTGTGTGCATCTGTGTTTGTGTGCGTGTTTGTGTCACACATAAGAGCAGTAGAAGAAGCATTCTGATTGAAAGGTAGGTGTGTGTGCGAGTGTGGGTGGGTGCGTGTGTGTGCGTGTGTTTGTATCTCTCTCTATACATTGACATGCACACACACACACACACCTACCTTTCAATCAGTATGTTTCTTCAACTACTCTTCCATCCATCAAAATAATGTTGCTCAATTAACCCCTCCCCTGCTGATGACGGAACCGCTCCGTCATCAGCTACAGTTGAGCTGTGCTGATGACGGAGCGGTTCGGTCATGGCCCGGCCGCCGCGCCTGCGCGGCGCTGATTTCGCACCTGCGCGGCAGTCTTAATGAGCGGGGCGGGTCATGACGGAACCGCTCCGTCACCAGCACAGCTCAACTGTAGCTGGTGACGGAGCGGTTCTGTCACCAGCATGCGGCGGCCGCGCGGCGACCCCGCCCCTTTAGCGCTGCGGCGGAATAGCCGCCGCAGCGAAAGGGTTAAAATGATACTTTTAATGCTGCCTGTTTTCCTATGGGTGCAGTTTTAGGTCTATTTCCAGATTAGTGTATGCCTAGTATTACTACAAAGTCACCTTAATCAAACTCCTAAAGGTGTTTTCAGGATGATAAAAGATTTTATTAGCTTGTCAATGCAGTGTGTCGCTTTACTTTGCTCCCTTTTGTACTTTAAAAAAAAACTAACGTATTATAAGGCCAAGAGGAGTTCCCCATTTGCTGGTTCCACTGGTCTTCTCTGTACCCACCGAGTAGTAAGTGAGCACTCAGACTAATGTATTTATTTATTTGTTTATAAAGTTTTATATAGCACGAACACGACCCACAAGGGTATCAGAGCGCTTTACAATATACAGTTATTAGATATTAGATGGTTAAGGTAGTATACATACATTCGGTATTCGCCATTCAGTACAATAGAGATAAATAGTAATATATGGATAGCATGGGTGACTGGTAATCAATAACGAATGATCCACACACTGCTATTAAACATTAGGCGTTTGAGGTAGTATATGTACATATGGTAATTGTCAATCAGTACAGAAGAGGTAGGCAGTAATAAATGGGTAGCATAGGTGACTAGTAGTCGACTTAGCAATAAAGTCTTAGGAGGTGAGACTGTTCATATGGCCGCGATACCCGCCACCCCCTCTCAACACACTCCCCAAGGATGGGAAACCGGAAACAGTTCTTGAACTTTTGGAAGGCGGGAAGGGAGTTACCCTTCCCGGCCGTATTTATTAAAATATGAAACAAAAATTAAAACATTAAAATAACAGTTTCATATTATGTACAATTTCATTACCACATTGCGATGTTTGGCTAACCTTAACATATTCTCTAATACAAAGGTTCTCCTAGCCGAACTAACATCCTACAAAACATTAACTTGAAATTTTGAAATTGTACATCCTAACGTTTAAGGGCCAACGGCAAGGTCGTAACCGGTGTCAAGATCCCTAAACCCGAAAATCCCCCTCACTTGTTAGGGGCGACCGCACAGAGGTGTACCTCAAGTGCAACTACCAATTTCCCTTGACTTGACGGGGGCCCCAATAAACTCAACGCCACTTAAAGGTCGTTCGAGGACTCGTGTGAGGTATCTAGAAGGTAGCGTAGACCCCCTCCCAAACCCCACACAACTTACCACATCTGCCGTCGCAGATATCCTGGCCCCGGGAAATTCCCCAGGAGGGGGCTGTAGCCCCTCCTACCCAGGAAGGGGCCTTGACCGCCTTTCCTTTCCTTTCGGCGTCCCATCCTTAGAAGGGACCGCCTACCCGTTGAGGGGCCAATGGCCACCTCCCTCGAGCGCTCCCATCCGTAATGGGTGACGCCCACTCATAGGGATCTACTAATTAGTGCTCACCGATCATGACCTTACTGCCCGACCAAAAAATAAATACGACAATTTAACTAAATAATTCAATTAAAAAACAACCATAAACCATTTCACGTATGACTACTGATCAATACTTAGTGCAGAATTACTTTATTTGAAGAAGATATTGTAGCTGACCATTCTTTATTGCATACTAAGAATAACACGACAATCACCACAACCTGCAAGAAAATAGCATTACCATATCAAAACTTTATTCAAAACAACTGGCTGTCCTCAGGGGCTGGTGGGTGGGTTCAAAATTGGCTCTTCGTTCCGTCTCGAGCTCACGTGCAGCGAGGGGGTGCAGCTTCAGAGCACAGGAACAAGAGGATGCGTTCTTGGCTTGTTGCTCCTTTTATCCGTCTTCAGGGCGGGCGTAAACCCGCCCCTGCCTGCCCTTTGGGCGTGGCCAGCCGCGTCAGTGTCTAGGCCAGCCTACTCGAGGGCGGGAAACAGCGCGCCCCGGCTACGCCGCTTCGGGCATACCAGCCGAGGCTCGCCTCCCGCCCCCAAAATGGCTTCCCGGGGGGCTCGTGGTACTCGGCCATACGTTCGGGGGGACCGAATGGTCGCCCCTTTCCATATGGCCGCGATACCCGCCACCCCCTCTCAACACACTCCCCAAGGATGGGAAACCGGAAACAGTTCTTGAACTTTTGGAAGGCGGGAAGGGAGTTACCCTTCCCGGCCGTATTTATTAAAATATGAAACAAAAATTAAAACATTAAAATAACAGTTTCATATTATGTACAATTTCATTACCACATTGCGATGTTTGGCTAACCTTAACATATTCTCTAATACAAAGGTTCTCCTAGCCGAACTAACATCCTACAAAACATTAACTTGAAATTTTGAAATTGTACATCCTAACGTTTAAGGGCCAACGGCAAGGTCGTAACCGGTGTCAAGATCCCTAAACCCGAAAATCCCCCACACTTGTGAGGGGCGACCGCACAGAGGTGTACCTCAAGTGCAACTACCAATTTCCCTTGACTTGACGGGGGCCCCAATAAACTCGACGCCACTTAAAGGTCGTTCGAGGACTCGTGTGAGGTATCTAGAAGGTAGCGTAGACCCCCTCCCAAACCCCACACAACTTACCACATCTGCCGTCGCAGATATCCTGGCCCCGGGAAATTCCCCAGGAGGGGGCTGTAGCCCCTCCTACCCAGGAAGGGGCCTTGACCGCCTTTCCTTTCCTTTCGGCGTCCCATCCTTAGAAGGGACCGCCTACCCGTTGAGGGGCCAATGGCCACCTCCCTCGAGCGCTCCCATCCGTAATGGGTGACGCCCACTCATAGGGATCTACTAATTAGTGCTCACCGATCATGACCTTACCGCCACAGGCCGGATAGTTGACCGGCTATCCGGACCCCCCACACACTCCTACCTAAAGGTCATGTCTTAAAGTCCCCAGCCAAGCTATCAGGTCTCCTATGAGTAACTCGTTCCCCACCCGGGACAAATGAATACCATCACCCAAATACATACTGTCCCCTTTAATACAACCATGCGAAATAGAATGCAGTGTACTTGAACGGAACAATCGACTCACTTTATTATTAATCTTCCTTACTGAATGATTCAGAGCAGAAACTGAAAGAGCCCCCCGCCACACTTGTCGCGGTATCATATGGGACCATGCGATTGTGCACCCTGGAACTCTTCTCGCTAACCAACTTACAGTGGAAAGCATTGCCTCAAGAAGTAGTCGTCTACCAGTGGACACCAGATCGTTGCCCCCAAGATGTACTATGACTACAGACGGCGGTGACCTCGTCCGCCCTAACAAACCCTCAAAAAATGATTGAAACTGGTCAATACAGAGCCCGCCCTTTCCGTAGAAGGACACACTGTACCCTTATTCCCCAGCCACGTGAATCATGTCACCTGCATTGAATACGTCCGCGGCCCGCCTCACGTATGAGTGGCCCACGACCCACACCTCCTTTTTCACAGCCGGTGATGTCTGACCGCTGACCCGGTGTTGGGTCGACTGCCCAGTCCGCCCCGCCTCGTAGGCTTGCGCAACTGAAAACCAAAGAAAAACAGGAAGCGTGAGTACATCATTACAGCTTCATAACATGTGCAACCGCACATACCTTTTATAACAGTTCGAGGACCAACGCCCCACACGTTTAACTTGTTCGACATTCAGACCCCTGGCTGTAGCCTCAGTAGCAGCCCCTATCCGAAAGGAATGGGTCCCAAACTCGCCGGGGTTCAAGCCCGCAGCGGAGATTGACATCGCAAGCACCCGCTGAAACTGAAACCTCGTCAGTGGGGTGGTGTCAGCGTGTCGCAACAATGTCCCCCCCCATGATGCCACCCTTTGCGTTAAATATTCCTCTACGCAACTTACCGGGCACATGGAGGACCCGGGAATCCTTTGTATGATTATGCAGTCCCCCATCGCACCCTGGTCGGTCTTGGACCTGACAAACGAGATGGACATCGTCTCCCCTCTGACCTGAACATGCTCTTGGCACAGTCCTCCGGTCACATCCCGCTAGTTCCTCGCCACTAGTTCGCTTACCCGCATAGCCCCATGGAATGCCAGCGCAAAAGCGGCTCGGAATAACACTGTTTCATACTGGGATGAACACGTTGAAGGGAGTACAGATAATAACAGGGCCAGCCTATCCAGACCTATCGGGCGCCTTTCATCTACTCTGCGACCCTCAAGGCGTTGCCACCCACGTAGCGCTTTTTGTACAACGAAAGACGCTGTCGGGTCCTGGATCCCATAAGCCCTTGCCACGAAGGAAATGGCTGCCCGATGCCTCTGGGCAGTAGCCACAGATTTGCCTGCCTGATGTAAAGACAGCAGGAAATTTACTACCCCCTCCTCCTGGCCCCAAAGCTCCCCTCCAGCAGCCCCCAAAAAGGCCAAATAGGAACGGAACGCCCCTTCATACGCCTTCCTTGTCCTGGGTGCTAAACTCTCTCCCACGAGGTTTCGTAATTCGGGGCACCGAGAGACCAGAGAGCTTCGGGGAAGGGTGCCGCCACCGGGTCCGCTGTGGGCAGAAAACCCCAGAAGGCCTGCATACGGAAACGAGAAAGCGCATCAGCCGCCTGGTTCATCACCCCCGGCACATGTCTTGCCTTAAATAGGACATTCAATTGCATACACAACAAGACAATTTCTTTCAGCAGCCTCAGGATCCATTTGCATCGTGCCGCCTGGCTATTGATACACTCAACCACGGTCATGTTATCAGACCAGAATACCACAGAGTGATCTCTAAACCCCTCAGGCCAAGTTTTCAGGGCCACCAGAATGGGGAACAGTTCAAGAAAAGCAATGTTACTCGTCAACCCCTCCTCATGCCACCATGACGGCCATTTTTGAGCCGACCATTGTGTGCCAAAGATGGCACCAAAACCAATGCTCCCTGCCGAATCTGTCCACAGCCCCAGCTCCTCGGAGGACACCGCCTGTTTGTTCCAGACAACTTGACCATTGAAATCCGCCAGAAATGCCAACCAAATGCGCATGTCCTGGCGAACCTCGGCCGAGAGTCTCGTGCGATGGTGACCCTCCTTCAGGCCGACCATGGCCTGAGCGATCGAGCGGGAAAAGGGGCGGGCCATCGGTATTACTCTCAGGGCGAAATTCAGCTGTCCCACCAATTGTTGTAATTGCTGCAACTTAACCTTGGACTGACTAATACACGTCTCCAGGGATGCCCTGAACCTGAGCACTTTTTCTCTTGGTAAACGAAAACAACCCTCCTCCGAGTCGAGCTCAATACCCAGAAACTCGAGGCAAGTCGAAGGACCCACCGTCTTACCGGGTGCCAATGGCACACCAAAATGGTTCATTAAAACACAGAATTCATTCAAAGCCTGACCACATTCCGGATCCCCGGCTGCCCCTAGAAACAAAAAGTCATCGAGATAATGCATCACCTGATGAAACCCCGTCTTCCTTGTGAAGACCCATTGCAGGAAACAACTGAACTGCTCGAAATAGGAACAAGATATAGAGCAACCCATTGGCATACATCTATCCATGTAATAATGTCCCTGAAACATGAAACCAAGAAGACGCTGATCGTCTGGATGTACCGGGAGCAACCGGAACGCTGACTCGATATCAGATTTTGCCATCAGCGCACCTGGCCCTAGGCGATTCAAAATGGCTACGGCCTCATCGAAAGATGCATACCGTACTGAACACACTGCCGGGTCTATCGCATCGTTTACGGAAAGACCACGTGGGGCTGATAAATTATGTATCAGCCGAAACTCACCCGGGTCCTTCTTGGGGACTACCCCTAAGGGGGAACAAACAAAGTTAGCAACCGGTGGCACACTAAACGGACCGGCGACTCGACCTCGAGCCACCTCTTTTCCAATCTTCTCCTGTACCACGGTCGTGTGCTGCAAGACCGATACTTGGTTTTTACATTTCGCTAAACCCTGAAACTCCCCCACTGGGATGCGGAAACCATATGAAAATCCGTTCTGTAACACCCCAGCGGAAGCGTGGTCCGGGTATTCGCTGAGCCAAGGAATCATTGCCATGGTATCAATCGGAGTAGGTAAAGGCGCCCCTCGGACTATTTCAGACCTGTTTGGCGCCTCCTCTACCCCCGTTATCACCCGTTTTGGCTCTGCACATGGACTCAGGGTGGGACGCTTGCCCACACCCGCTACATTCGTGCCTGAATTTACATGACCCTTGAGGCCTCGTACATTTTCCCCTGTTAAAGTTCCAGCAACTCCCTTTTTTACCTGTGGTGCCGGTCGGCCTGGACTGGTATTCGTTACTCGCGCCTGATCGATAGGAGGACCCAGAATATGGGCGGGAGGACTCCCCCACACTACTCCCTACTAATGGCAAATTCAACATACCAGTCTCCGACATTTTTGACCATGACACAGAATCGTAACAATCCCAAGTTAAGTTTCTATCATGTTCTTTCGCTTTCCTGAAAATATTATCGTAACAGAACCATTGATTGCCCCCATGTGACACGGAATACCCCATGATGCGTGACTGATAAATCGGCAATTCAGACAATAACTCGGGCTTACGTTCGCCCAGGATGGATGTAAAAATCCCCCACGCCTTGCCCCAATTGCCAATGTTCTCATTTACCTTGAAGGCGGCCATCTTTGCGCGCCAAACACTCGGATGCATGAGCTCCTTTTGGCTCTTCACATATTCCATCTCATAATGATCGGTAAGTAACGAGAAGATATTTACATATTCATCTGCCCATATCTTTTCCTTAATCGCTAGAGGGACATGTTGACCCAACTTTTCCCGCCTTGACGGGGCAGACTCATCCCTCGCAATCGGCAATGGCCGCTTACCTGAACCGGAAGCCGTATCTGCGGCTGAGCCTGTCCCAGGTGATTTTCCTACTGCCGCAGCCGGCGTGATAACTGGCGATGCTGCCTTCGCCGCCTCCCTCGTTTCACGCAGTTGCCTCACCAACACCCGTGCGTCGTCAGCCGTGGCGCCCGAATCTTTACCCAACCACGCTGCTAATTGTGCTGCCAGCTCGGGCGGCATATCCTCCCCGGACACGGGGGTGACCACCACGGGAATCGGATTCCCCTCTGCCGGCACCGGAGTTGGCTCTTCGAGTGGGGTACAGGGAACCGGGATGTCCCCTCCAGCTGCTGCCCTTCTGGGCCTCTTGCTTTTTCCTCCTGGAGCTGCTCCGACCAACGGCCGTTTCGGTCCCTCTTCCCCATCTTTCTCCGCCATTCGCTTTTTCAGGTCGGTCACCTCCTTCATAAGAACTCGCAGCATCTGGTCGGTAGTCATTCGCTTTCCGACTTTCTTAGGCATTCTCCGACCGAATATCTGTAAGACAAAGAAGAAAGATTACCACGTTCAAAATTGGCTCTTCGTTCCGTCTCGAGCTCACGTGCAGCGAGGGGGTGCAGCTTCAGAGCACAGGAACAAGAGGATGCGTTCTTGGCTTGTTGCTCCTTTTATCCGTCTTCAGGGCGGGCGTAAACCCGCCCCTGCCTGCCCTTTGGGCGTGGCCAGCCGCGTCAGTGTCTAGGCCAGCCTACTCGAGGGCGGGAAACAGCGCGCCCCGGCTACGCCGCTTCGGGCATACCAGCCGAGGCTCGCCTCCCGCCCCCAAAATGGCTTCCCGGGGGGCTCGTGGTACTCGGCCATACGTTCGGGGGGACCGAATGGTCGCCCCTTTCCATTAGAAGCATTTTTACTTCTTTTTTGAAGGAGGTAAATGAGGGGATTCCACATATCACTGGCAGTAGGGAGTTCCAAATCTTTAGTGCGATCCCTGAGAAGCTCTGCAACCAGTTCTCTTTTAATGGAAGGATTGTGGTTTCAGTAGTAGTGAGTCGCACTTCGCAATTGCATGCATCCTCCAGTACACTATAGCTTTCGTGATAAGTAACTAGGGGTATTGCTATGCAGTGCTTTGTGGGTCATGCAGGCGATCTTTAGGTGTATTCTTGCCTCATAGGGTAGCCAGTTCAGAGCTTTCAAGGTCGGGGAAATTTGGTTGTTTCTTTTAGTTCCTGAAGCCAGTCTAGCCGCAGCATTAAGCAATGCCCTCAGTGTGGCCAGCTTGTATTTGGGGAGACCACATAGGGTGGTGCTTCCATAGTCCAATCTTGGTAACATTAGGGCTTGTACTGCCATTTTTAAGTTAGTCTGTGGTAGAAAGGGTTTAATTTTCCTTAGTATACTCATCTGGTGATTGTCTCCCTTGGTGGCATTAGATATTTGTGCATGCATGTTCAGGTGTTTGTCAATGGTGACTACCAAGGATTTTGCAGGGTCGATGATGTGGGGAGCACAGTCAAAGGAAGTTAGATGTTTCCACCATACGTCTATCTTGGGCATGTTAGTAAGTTGATAGTTGGTCCTGGTATGTGCACAGGTGCAAAGGTTCAGAAAAGGTTTCTTTGGTGCAATTTTTAATGCACCAAGTATAAACTTTTACTAAACTGAACTAAACTTGCTTTTACTTCAAATTTATCTCAGTCAAACTCTCAAGGATAGATTTACACAAGCTCTGTTCAAGAAAAGCGAGGGTCTTGGTTGTTAGCTAGTGCTTTTCTGGCGCTGAGCTTTGCTTCCCCTTGTATATCAAAAGTGAGTCAGTTCATTAGCAGAGTAAGATGATGCCTCATTCAGTGTTGCACTGTGGTGTGAAGGATCAGCCAATGGATTTCCTTCAGAGATCCATGATGTATCGGTTGCTCAGATAGTACACTGAGCTTCTGACATATTTCTGGGCTCTGGAGGGTGATATTCAGTGTCAGTCAACTTGTAAATGATGGGCTCAAATGGGCCGGAGATGCTCAAAGTGCAGTGATACTTCTCAGACAGGAGAGATGCTATTCCCAGAAAGAGCTGCTTTTAGTGTTAGAGTTGGTGGTAGAGATTACAGGTTTTCCATGCTCAGGCAGGAGATTTACCCTCAAGCTACTCAAAATGTGCAATACATTAGTGTTCAAGTATGCCCCAGAGAGCAAGCATTTTCAAACCAGCTTCCACATTGCCACAGTTAAGCACACATTGCTATGTCTGTCTCTATGTTGCCTATGAAATGACCATGGTGGTGTCCACATTGATCCTGTAAAGCCCACATTGCCCCGCCACACAAACAAACATAATAACAGAAAGATAATGATAATATTGGGGAGGAAAAAACTGTTCTTTTTCCTGCAGGTGATTTGTATAATGTAGGGTAGAGAGAGTGACCATCTCCAATAACATCATACATGAAAAATTCTTTCATATCCAAAGACAAGGTGCAAACGTTGCTAGTGCAGAGCATGTAGCTGCAGCACATGTCTATCTTTATAGTTCCCACAAAACATTTTGTTTATACCAAGTCCCTGGAAATTGCCTATTGTGCATTTATGTAGCAATTGAAACTTAAGACAAAGTTTTACCCAGGACAGTAAGTGACAGTGTATGGATGTGGCACTGTCATTCTTTTAGTTAGTCTAGTGAACTTAATGTGAGAGGACCATCACTTCAATAAACTCCTGTGTGCTATTTCCAGAGCAAAATCAGGTGTATGAGAGGATTCACAAAAGGGTCTGGACGTGTGGAGGAAATTCATGTGTGTGGGTAGCTCCCATTAAGACCAAAGATTAATGCAAGCTGGAGAATTTGTGATTTACACAGCTTCTTTCATTGGTATGCATGTTTTACTCCCGAAAATACAAGGATAAAAATGCCTAGGCCTGGAGTAAGACACAGGTACTCACAGAAAACTCTTTGGTAATTGGACACCAAAAGAGATTTCTCAAATAAAATTATTGTTGATAGATGTACACCCCATTATTAATGATGAAGATAACTCCATCCATGAGAGATGGAGGACATAGATGTTAATCCGCAGTGTTTAAAGGGAGATTTGCAATGTGCAAAGTAAAAAAGAGAAGTGAGTTCAGTTTAGGACAGTCATTTGGATCCTATCATGCCCCCTTCTATGCATGAACTGTAGGCTGTGCACATTTAAAAAAAAACTGTAGTTTTACACTTAATCATTTATTCCACTTAGTTAAGACAATTTCAAATAGCGGATAACAGTACCTTAATTTCTCAGAAGGTAAATAATGCCTAGGAATGGGGTAAGGTTTGTGTGAGTCACTATCTTCTTTGTATGGTAGGCCAGTCTTTCTACCCTACATAAAGTAACTTACGTTGTACGTGGGTAACATGCCTTGCCCAGGATGCCCAGGGTCTGAAATGCATATTAGTTACCTTCCCCCAAGAGATCAGATATTTATTTGTTATGGTAAGTACTTAATTTCCTCTTGTTTGCTGTTCCATTAAATCGCTCCATGATTACTTTCTACCCCCAGCTTGCCAAGACCTATGGGAACGTGTTCACTGTGTGGCTGGGGCATAAGCCAGTGGTTGTGCTTAATGGATGCCAGGCTTTAAGAGATGGTCTAATCTCACACTCTGAAGAGCTTCTTGATCACCCCACAATCCCAACTTTTCAGGAGATGTCCAGGGGCAAGGGTAGGTTGCTCTTGCTTCACAACATCATAATTAAGTAGCAAATAACTTGTTTTTATATAGTGCTTCATACCGCACTTCAGTCATTTCTAAGCTCTGTAAATATTAGAAGTTTTTAGATTCAGTTTAATGGCACTCAATTTACCAACCTTGAAGAACAAGAGGTGCAAGAACAAGAGGATCAAGTATTTGAATGTGTGATCTGCACAGTCTTTTATTAGATCAAAGGTGTAAGTCAATAATTCATTCATCCAGCTTTTCAGAGTATTAAAAAGCAGGCAGGGGTCAGAGAGCAAGAGGTGTTATTGATTGGATTTTAAATGGATGAAATACAAGCCGTGTGTGGATATTCATGACTGCTGCAAAGATTCACTGAGCAGATATAAACAGAGTTCCTTGTTGGGTTGTTGGGTCTTACTCTTGACCTATTCCTACTCATGGAGTAAGCCTTCTGAATTGTGTATCCATTGTGTAAGTGGTTGGATGGATGAATGGCTGGATGGACGAATGAACAGACTATCAAGCAATATTAGCACAGACGATGAAGAACTAGGACTTTCAGGGTGAGCAGCCAGTGAACGCTGTGCATTAGTTAGACAATACAGTGTTGCTGCCACAGGGGCAGAGTGTGTATAGTGGCCTGGCTGTCACGAGGCCTTCTCAGCAGCCTTAACTCTGCAATGAGATACAGTTCTGTGCTCTCTCTGTCTAGGCCCTGAAGTGTGTGCAACTGACAGTGGCTGCAGTGGTGTTACCTTATCTATTTCACTGTTATGTTATGCAGATTTATTGAGCGCACTATCACCCGAGAGGGTATCCTAGCACTGAGCTAGCATTCAAAAGAGAATGGGCCCGCACAGTGGTGCCGGCATGCATGTGCAACAATCGGAATCTAAGAGCTAGCATTCCATACATCAAACAAAAGCAAGGTGACCCACTGTGTGTCCTTTGCCGCAGATACAGTGCTACTTTATGTGCAAGGAAGGAAGACAATTGTAGAGTCCCCAGTGTGTCACCGGCTCTATCTTCAAATGTTATGTTTTGCAGTCAGTAAAGAAAGCAACAAGAGCTGAATGAGTTGCAGAGAGAGAGAGAGAGACTGAAATTTGCAGTTCAAAAATAAATGTCTCTCTTGCAGCATTTTGCACAGAATACCTCTACTTGTACATGAATTACGTTAGCAGAGAGGACCAAAGCATTTTTTAGCCAGACTAAAAATTAAATACATATTTATGTTGACGATATACCTAACTAAAACCTAATACACAATTGTTTCATTAGGAGTTATCTTTTCCTCTGGACCCACCTGGAAGCAGCAGAGACGCTTTGGTATGATGTCTCTGAGGAATCTCGGGGTTGGCAAGAAAATTATAGAAGTGCGGATCCAGGAGGAGGCTCAGAGCTTGGTGGAGTTCTTTGCGATGATGGAAGGTAAATGATCTCAGGCCCAGGTGCCACTTCTATGATATTAAACACCTCAGCCCCATATTGGGCTCATTCACTTTAAGGTATCATAATTTATTTATTCATGTATTTATTTTATATAGCACAAACCAGCCCGAAGGGATCTCTAAGCACTTTAAATATACAGTACCTACTTCATACAAACAGCATGCAAATCAACATTGTGGGTTAGGATACACGTGAACATTTTGATCAGTTACATACATTTAAACCAACAATCATTACATTAACAGATTCTAACAGAAAGTTAATCATTTTAGCTGTGTGGATAAGTGAAGATTATCAAACCGAAGGCAGGAACTAAAGAAGAGCAATAACACGCGGGCACCATTTATCTTTCAACATGATCACTGTAATCAGAACAAGATACAGTGGCCAAGGATACCAGAACTGTTATCAGTCAAGTTGAAATTCATGATGGAACAAGTCACATAGCATTCCCAGGGCTAAAACATGCCTGTGTGGCCCTCCTCCCCGAGCCTCCAGTAGTCCAGAGGAGCCTATACTCCAGGGCTAATTTCAATAATAAAGGAGAGAGGGCTGTGTGGCCACACTCCCTGTGCCATTAATGGACCTAGGGGCCCCATCCCCTGGGGCCAGCTCATTGGCAATGTTCTGGGACACTTTGCTCCGGGACATAGTGGTTTCCTTGCCTGCACCGGTGTAGGAAAGGAAACCTGTGTTTGCTACTGCTTGGCAGGAGCATTTTTTAAACTTCCACCAAGCAGCAGCAAACACAAAGTCTGTTTCTAGCTGTCAGGAACGTTAAAAATACTGTCCTGTGGGTAGGGAAACAGACCAAACTATTGCTCCCACCAGGAGGGAGAGGCATTAGTAGCTGCTCCCTCCAGGTGAGAGCAGTGCCGGCTCCTGCTGCATGCGGGGAGCCAACTGGGGTGGGAGCTGGGGCTGTGGGGGCCCTGGGGCTCCCCCTGTGGCCTCCAACAAGTATATGGTGGGTGACATCCTTGGGCATGAAGACACCCACCTTTCATTATTTAAATATGGTAATAAAATCTTACTTTCATTTTTTAAAACCTTTACATTTGCTGAAAAAAACAAAGTTTAAAGTAACCTCATAGTTAGGTGTGATAGAAAGATTTTTTTTTTAAACTTAGAAAGTCACTGAAAAAAACAAAAGATAAACTAATGTTATAGTTAAGTAAATAGGACAGTAACAGCATTAGCACTTTGAACTTAAAAAAAAAAAAAAATTCACCAGCCATGATTAGCGGAGCTAACTATAACTTGCGCCACTGCCATGCACAAATTAGCCTATGGAGGGGGCCATGTGTACCCACTCCCCTTTATTAAATGAGTGGCCCAGGGGATGGGGTCACCGGGGCTGATAACAACTCAGTGAGGGAAGCTGCAAGGCCACTGTGCCGTTTATTTACAACAAATAAATGGCTAGGCCCTATGGCCAACACCCCGCTGCTCATGGCCAAAGGCATAGGGTTGGCTGCAGGGCCTGGCAGGTGTTGCATTTACGTATGGTAATTAGGTATTACGATATATTTGGAAAACCCTAGAAATGCACCGAAAAAACAAAAGTAACGTTATAGTTAGGTGTGATAAAATTACCTGTATTTTCTTTTTTAATAAACCTTGGAAATGTACTGGAAAAAACAAATGCAATGTTATTGTTAGGTGAATTTGTCAGTGATGACTTTAAAAAAACTGAAACTCACCAGTTATAGTTAGCAGAGCTAACTGTAACTTGTGCCCCCACCATGCACTGCTTATGACCTCACGTATGACATCACTCATAACATGTTCTATGACATCGTTCATGACATTACTGATGGCCTCTCAAATGAAATCATTGATGGCATCCATGATAACATCACGGATGACATCATCCAAGCTTTGTTTTCCCGCATATTGTTGTATACATTAGAGGTCTAACAATAAATAAAAAATAGTTCAGGAAAAGTTCAGGCATCATAACGACCAACACAGAAACAACTGCCTTAGGTGTTGATAACAAGCATTATGTGCAACATTGACCATATAGCATATACTTTACTGGTAGCATAGTTCAGCTTACCAATCAAACACATATAATATGGTAAATTCTCTCTGAGTATGATCTTCAATCTGTATACAACTGTTCAGAGAAAGACAAAATAGCAAACATCAATTTCAAAATGAATGCCCTACTACAGACAGCTTTTATCTGCATCAAAATCCTGATTCTCACCAAACCTACAATAAGAAATTAAGTTAAGATCAGTTGAGATCAGTAGAGAACTAAGTACTGTAAACAGTGTTTACTTTATGAGGACAGTTCATTCTGTACCCCAGTGTTTGCACACAGTGAAATTCTCTGAGAAATACACCACAGGGTATTCTAAGAACAGTGTGCATTCTATTCAACAGTTGTAAAAAAAAACACTATCTGCTAAAAGTAACCAAGATCTGAAGGTGCAAAAGATCATCCTATTTGCACCTTTCATACTGTGTTGAGAACTTTACAAATAGCCTATCTTCGGAAGCAAAACAAGCACATGTGCATGTTCACAACTGTTTAAATAAGATAAAACTAATGGTCACTCTTATTCGTTAGAGTCAAAACGCATTATGCTGAGAGACTTGCCGTGATTAAAGGATTTTCACTAAAACACCTTGGTATGCTTGTTTGCATGGTACTCAAGGTTGAGTACATGCTTCTTTTAAAGTATAAATATATATATATATATATATATATATATATATATATATATATATATATATATCACCACAGCTTCTTCTCCTACGAGTCCGTAGATAAAGACACGGCACAGCAACAGTTGATTTTCTTCACGATTTTATTTACACACCATGTGCAAAGAAAAGTGCATCAGATGGACGGTCTAAGCGTTTCGGCTCCTGCCTTCAACTGGACCATAGAGTCCCTCGGTCTAGACCTTACTTAAATATGGTGATGTGTATAAATCCCCTCTACCATTTCCATGGCCATCTAGACCTCCAGCCCTGCATAGTTTGCTCTATGGCTAGTACATACTCGTATATATATATTTACAACAAGGGGTGGTGAGGGACAGAGTCTCTGAATTAAGCAGAAAACTCTCACCCAGTCAAGAGATCAGGGCTAGATCCAACACCGTTTTTTAGCTCACTGCACCATCCCAGTTTCAGAACCTGGCTGTATGCAAATTAGTCTGTTCCTGTCCCAGTGCATGATGGGAACAGGGCAAACCAAACTACAAAAGCCAATTCTTACACTGGGAAGGAAACAAGCTCCCGGGGACCGGTTTCTGGCATTACAGCCGTCTTCGGCCCGGTTTGCTTGAATCCTGATGGTGCAATGAGCAAGGGACTCACATCTGAGTATACCCTTCCACGCTTAGGGTGGACAAAAATATTTACAACAAGGGGTGGTGAGGGACAGAGTCTCTGAATTAAGCAGAAAACTCTCACCCAGTCAAGAGATCAGGGCTAGATCCAACACCGTTTTTTAGCTCACTGCACCATCCCAGTTTCAGAACCTGGCTGTATGCAAATTAGTCTGTTCCTGTCCCAGTGCATTATGGGAACAGGGCAAACCAAACTACAAAAGCCAATTCTTACACTGGGAAGGAAACAAGCTCCCGGGGACCGGTTTCTGGCATTACAGCCGTCTTAGTACATACTCGTAGTCATTTTACGTGAGTATTTACAATTTACGTGAAGTACGATAATAATCCTTTACCAAAAATGAAGAATTTACAATCAGATCAAATAATTTCCTATATACAGTAAACTAATGACAATTTTTGCTTATTTCAGTAAAGTACTCCCATTAAACTGTATAAGGAGAATGGGGGGACTGGTTTCAAAAGCAATTATTGTAGACGTTAAGTTTCTACATTTTTCAACTAAATCCAAAGGGGGGAGGTATAAGCAGCATTGTACAATATGGAACAAGGGAAGGGTTAATTCTAAGTAAATGTATAACATATCAAATTATGATTGGTATTTAACCTGCTATTTACAACTATATACATTTCTAGATCATTCTCAACCCTTGACACACATTCTTTTTCCGTTTACAATGCATGAGAATGCAGTATCTGTAAAGTACTTTATCTAAACATGTTCTCTTTTAATAGTCCCCTTATGATGTGCCTTAGTTTTTAAATCTCATCTTCACCAATCGTTTCTTGTAATCCATTTGAGTTTCTATTTCTTATAATCTGATTGAATTTCTATAATTTAATGACTTCATTGTGGTTTTGGGTATGTACTCAATCCAACATCTTACATTTCATTATATACATAATGTAAAAGATATCACACAGTTCTATAGTGAAGGATTCCACTCTTATGCTGTCATAGATATTGTCTATATCATTTTACAGATGTACATGTAATTCGGCATCCAAGTTATGGCCAAATGGTACCTCTGTTCCCATGCTCAATATCATTCTGGATTCCAGACGTCTTAATTGTACCAACTGATCTCCGCCCCTTTCCGGGATTTTGCTCATCTTGATCCCTGAGTATTTTAAAAGGGCGGGGTCACTCTGATGATATTGAGCAAAATGTGTGGCCATCGGGTAGCACGGGTCCTTGTTTTTTATGGCCCTTAGATGTTGAAGTATTCTCAGTTTTAATTTGTTCACTGTGCTCCCGATGTAGTACTTTCCACAAGGGCATTGTAGCCTGTAGACCACACATTTTGAGTCACAAGTGATGTGGTCTTGTATGGTTTCCATTTTGCCATTTTGTAGTTTATAGTTCTTGATGTTGATCCCATGCTCACAGGCTTTACATTTGTGGCATTTCCAGAAGCCTGGTGTTGTTAGCCATGTCTGTCTCTTCTCTTCCCGTAATACCAAGTGGCTCTGCGTTAGTATGTCCCTAAGGGAGGAGGTTTTTCGGTATGTGATACTTGGCTTTTTAGTCAAGGTTTCTCTCAAGGTGTTATCTAGGAGTAGGACTTGCCAGTGTTTTTGAAAGGCTTTCTTCATATTTGTGCTTTGGTTATTGAAGTCCACTATAAGTCTAGTTGTCTCACTCCCTTGACTTGTCTCATGTTCCTGATTAATTTTTGGTCTCTTGGTTTTCGAAGTTAATAACTCATCTCTCTTTTTCAGGTGCATCCTACTTTGTGCAATAGATATCACTTCCATTGGGTATCCCCTTTCAAGGAATCTGGCACTCACTTTCTCTATTTCCTCTGTTAGGTCTTCCTGTTCGGAACAGTTCCTTTTTGCTCTCAGCATTTGTCCATAAGGGATACTCCATTTCAATCTGATGGGATGTCCGCTATCGCATGTAAGATGCTATCACATGCAGTCGGCTTCCTATGGATTTTCGAGCAAAGTCTGTTATTTTTCACAAATATTTCCACATCCAGGAAGATCAGAGAATGAGAGCTGATTGTTGACGTGAATTTTAGGTTGTATTTATTATTGTTTAGAGATCCAATAAAATTTTCCAATGAATTTTTATTTCCGTCCCATATGACAAACAAGTCGTCTATGAAACGACACCAAAGCCTGATTTTTGGCCCCTCTAGATTCTCTTGATCTTTTTGTATCACGTCGATCTCCCATGCACTCATTAGAAGGTTTGCATATGTGGGTGCAAATGATGTCCCCATAGCGGTCCCCTGTTTCTGGAGATATGTCCCCCCCAAAAACAGGAAAACATTATGAGTCAAACAGTATCGGAGCATGTCCAGTAACATGATTGTATGTTCCAGAAAATTCACAGAACGTGCTTTGAGTACTTCTTTCACTACCTCAATGCCATCCTCGTGGCGAATTGAGGTATAGAGTGATGCAACATCAATTGTCGCCATTTGGTAAGATGGTTTCCATTCACATGTTGTGATTTTTTGTAAAAAGTCCATTGTGTCTCTCAAAAAAGAAGGTAGGCTCGTCACATAATTCATAAGAAAGGTGTCTATAAATCTTGATGTAGATTCCAAGAGGGATCCTATCGAGCTCACAATTGGTCTCCCTGGTGGACAATCCAGTGAATTATGAATTTTCGGTAGAAAATATATAGTTGCCATGATTGGGTTGTCTGTTTTTAGGTAGCTATACTCGTCAAAATCTAATAGACCTCTGTCTTTCCAGTTTAGTAACATTGAATGGTTGAGTTGAGTGGAATTGAGTGGAGAAGCGTGGCTCAGTAGTTAGAGGCGGCAGACCCGGAAGCTGAGATCGGCCGTGGACCAGGGTTCGAATCCCCGCCTCGGCGGGTCTCGGGCTCAAAATTCCACGGAGTCAACAATTCTCGCTCCGGTGCCTACTCGACTCACAGGGTCACACTCTGCGACTCTGGGCAATAGCTTTCTTAATCTCCACCACGGCCCCTCGCGGCGGGATGCCTGGCTTTCACCTTGTGGATACCCGGCCAGGGTATCTCACAGTCGAATACCAGGACGGGTTCCCTAAGCAAGCGCCTTGAGACCCCTGGGTTAAAGTGTTGCGCTATATAAATCGAAACACATTTACATTTACATTTACATTTACTCACTTGTCCATTCTTCCATAGGATTTGTGGTCAGCTTCTCATAGTGTTCCTGGATTTCCAGTTGTCTATTTGCTTCCTCAATGTAATTTGAAACATTTTGTATGACGAGGTTGCCCCCTTTATCTGAAGATTTAATGATTATTGACGTATCATTTTTTAATTCCATCATGGCTTTGTGTTCTTCTGGAGACAGATTTTGTTTCCTCATTTGTCCATTTTTTGTAGATTTATCTGCAATTTTTGTTATTTCCTCGACCATAAGTTCTTGGAATAGATCCACTTTGTTGCCTGACGGGAGTTGCAGACAGAATTTTGAACTTCTTTTCAATCCGCTATTACCTCCTAGATTCGTGGATAATCCAATGTTTTTACAAAAATTGATTTCCATTTCAGGAGTGATCATGTTGTCCTTTTGGCTAGTGGAGGGGATTTCTTTGATTGACGCTAGAGTTATCATTGCCGTTAAATCTTTTTGTGCGACAGTTGATGTGGTTTCATTAGTTTTTGAGACATGTGTTTTTTTGTTGCTTTGATTTTTCTCAGGGAAATATTTTTTTAATTTTACTTTTCTGCAAAATTCTAAAGCCGTTATTGTGCTCGTGATTTTTTCTAATTTCCTCTCCGCATGAATCAATCAATCAATCAGTGACACTTGTAAAGCGCGCTACATACCCGTAGGGTCTCAAGGCGCTGGGGGGGGGGGGGTGCCGCTACTGCTCGAACAGCCAGGTCTTCAGCTTCTTCCTGAAGGAGAGGTGGTCTTGGGTCAGGCGCAGGTCGGGAGGGAGGGAGTTCCAGGTCTTGGCGGCCAGGTAGGAGAAGGACCTTCCTCCTGTAGTCGCTATTCGGATGCGGGGGACGGCGGCGAGGGCGTGGTTGGCTGATCGGATGTGGCGTTTGGGTGCGTAGAAGTTGATCCGGCTGTTGAGGTAGCTCGGGCCTTGGTCGTGTAGGGCTTTGTGTGCGTGGGTGAGGAGGTGGAAGGTGATTCTTTTGTTGACGGGGAGCCAGTGAAGGTCTCTTAGATGTCCGGTGATGTGGCTGGTTCGTGGGATGTCGAGGATGAGTCTGGCTGAGGCGTTCTGGATCCGCTGGAGTCTCTTCTGGAGCTTGGCGGTGGTACCGGCGTAGAGGGCGTTGCCGTAGTCCAGTCGGCTGGTGACGAGGGCCTGGGTGACGGTCTTCCTGGTCTCGGTGGGGATCCACCGGAAAATCTTCCGTAGCATGCGTAGGCTGTTGAAGCACGCCGAGGAGACGTTGTTGACTTGTCTGGTCATGGAGAGGGAGGAGTCCAGGATGAAGCCCAGGTTGCGTGCATGGTCTGTCGGTTTGGGTGCGGTGCCCAGGGCGGGAGGCCACCAGGAGTCGTCCCAGGTGGAGGGGGAAGAGCCCAGGATGAGGACCTCCGTCTTGTCCGAGTTCAGTTTCAGGCGGCTGGTCGTCATCCACTCGGCTACCTCTCTCATCCCTTCGTGCAGGTTGGCTCTGGCGGAGGCGGGGTCGTTGGTCAGGGAGAGGATCAGCTGGGTGTCGTCGGCGTAGGAGATAATGCTGAGGTTGTGTTTGCGTACGATGGCCGCAAGGGGGCTCATGTAGACGTTGAAGAGAGTGGGGCTCAGAGATGATCCTTGAGGGACGCCGCAGATGACTTCGGAGGCCTCTGACTTGTACGGTGGTAGGCGGACTCTCTGTGTTCTTCCGTCGAGGAAGGAGATGATCAATTCCAGCGCCTTGTCCTGGATTCCGATGTTGCTGAGGCGCTGTACTAGGGTGCGGTGGCAGACCGTGTCGAAGGCCGCGGAGAGGTCTAGGAGGATGAGGGCTGCTGTTTCTCCATTGTCCATCAGGGCTCGGATGTCATCGGTGGCGGCGATGAGGGCGGTCTCGGTGCTGTGATTGGCTCGGAAGCCGGACTGTGAGGGGTCGAGGGATCCGTTCGTCTCGAGGAAGGCGGCCATCTGCTTGTTGACGGTCTTCTCGATGACTTTGGCTGGAAACGGGAGGAGCGAGATGGGGCGGTAGTTCTTGAGTTCGGTGGGGTCCGCTGTTGGTTTCTTGAGTAGAGCGCTGAGTTCGGCGTGTTTCCAGCTCTCAGGGAAGGTGGCGGTGTCGAAGGATGTGTTGATGATGTCTCGCAGGTGGGGTGCGATGACAGCGTCGGCCTTGTTGAAGACGTGGTGAGGGCAGGGGTCGGTCGGTGATCCGGAGTGGATGGAGTTCATCGTGCGGATGGTGTCTTCGGTGCTGATCGGGGTCCAGGCTTGGAGGGTGGTGGTGGGGGGTGATTGTTCGGTCATGGTGTGCGTTGGATGGTTGTTGAAGCTGTTGTGTATGTCTGCGATCTTGTTGTGGAAGTATGAAGCGAGGGAGTTGCAGAGGTCTTGCGATGGGGTGATGTCGTTGTTTCCTGCGCTGGGGTTGGAGAGCTCTTTCACGATGTTGAAGAGTTCCTTGCAGTTGTGTGCGTTGTTGTCCAGCCGTTCCTTGAATGCTGTTTTCTTGGCGGCGCGGATCAGTTGGTGGTGCTTCCGGGTGGCAAGCTTGAAGGAGGTCCTGTTGTCCGGTGTAGGTTCCCTTCTCCAGACTTTGTCGAGGGCTCGGCAGTTCTTCTTGGAGCTCTTGAGTTCGTCGGTGAACCAAGGGGCTTTCTTGCTGCCGGGTCTGCTGGGCGGGGTCCTCAGCGGGGCGAGCTCGTCCGCGCAGATGGTGATCCACTTCGTGAGGTTGTCGGCGGCCTGGCTGGGGTCCGCTGAGCTGGCAGGAGGGTGCTGGCTCAGGGAGGTGGCGAGCTGGTCTGCTGTGATCTTGTTCCAGCTTCTGCGGGCGGCCTGTTGCTGGTGGTGGTGGGTCGTCGTTCTCTTGAAGGTGAAGTGGACGCAGCTGTGGTCCGTCCATTGAAGCTCTGTGGCGTGGCTGAAGTCGATGTCCGTGCTGGATGAGAAGACTGCGTCGAGTGTGTGTCCGGCGAGGTGGGTGGGGGTGGACACCAGTTGCTTGAGTCCCAGGTTGGCGAGGTTGTCCAGTAGGGTGGTGGTGTTGCGGTCGTTGTTGTTCTCCAGGTGGAAGTTGAGGTCCCCTAGGAGGATGTAGTCAGAGGAGGGGAGGGCAAGCGGGCTGACGAAGTCGGCGATGTCCTCGCTGAATTGTGTGCGTGGTCCAGGGGGTCGGTAGATCAGGGTGCCTCTGAGGGTGGTGTTCGGGTTGGTGTGGATCTGGAAGTGCAGGTGTTCGGCGGTGGTCAGGGTGTTGTCGGTGCTGGTCGTGAGACGGATGGTGTTCTTGTGGATGATGGCGATGCCTCCTCCCATCTGGTTGGCGTTGCGGTCCCTCCGGACGATCTTGTAGCCCTCTGGGATAGCGATGGCGATGTCGGGAGCTGAGGAGGCGTTCATCCAGGTCTCCGTGAGGAAGGCGACGTCAGGGGCTGTGGCGTCTAGGAGGTTCCAGAGTTCGATGGCGTGTCTGTGGACGGAGCGGGTGTTGAGCAGGATGCACTTGAGGTGGGTGCTGCTGGTGTTCGACTTGGCGGGTGCTGGTGCGAGGCAGGTCCGGATGCAGGTGAACTTGCAGGCGTGGCAGCTGAAAGGTCCGTGGGTGCGTCGTGGTGTGGCTTGAAGGCATTCTGGGAGTCGGCCGGAGTTGAGAGCGATGAGGGTGGCGGCGGAGTACGTCAGGCGGGTCGGTCGGGGTCTTCGGGGGCCGGGGGGTCCTGGCGCTGGTCGCGATCCGGTCACGGACGGGCGCAGACGGGCTTACCATTGGCGCGCCTTCGGCGCACAATCGGCGCACCCGCTGCGCGTGACCGCTGCGCGTTCGCACGGTCGCCATATAAAGGCGAAGTGCGCGGGTGGGCGGAGCAGCTGGGAGGCGGGAGCGGGGAGGGAACAAAATGAAAAAAGGGGCGGGGCTTGCGGTGGTGGCGGGAAGCGGGGAGCGGGGAGGGAAGACGGAGGGCGGCGAGGGTAGGCGGGCAAACAGGAAGGACACAAGCTGAGAAAAAGAAAAATACAGAAAAAACAGAGGCAAACGCTAACACGGGCAAGGAAACAAGAAAACAATTTTAGCAAGCACAAATGACGGACAAAACAAAGTCAAAACAATCGACAACCGAGTCGGCCGGCAGCGAGGCAGGCAGCGAGGCAGGGAAGGCTGAGGGGCACACGCAGCAGCTGGCGGCCGTGCGGCGCAGGGGTGTCCCACAAGTGGTGATTAGGGTCCTCATTAACTTGAAGGAGCATTCATTTGTGTCTGTCTGCCATAGTTTTATCAGATCTGTATCCAAGTCATTTAAGGGCGGCATAATTAGGATCCTCAGACCTCGCGGGACCCTCTTGAATTCAATATATTTTTCTAAAGATGTTTTTTCCCACCATTTATTAATTTCTTGGATTCGCTGAATTTGTAATTCTCGCACTATGTTGACAATTGTTCTTTCCTTTGTCCTCTCTCCTCCATCCCCTTTGGCATCAGAGGTCATTATGGGTGGGCTGTCGTCATTCAGAAGCTCGCTCGCCCTTAATAGGCGATTTCTTGTTTTATATTTGAGAAACAACAACCTAGGCAACTAATATTTAGAACACAATAACAATAAAAATGAACAATTGGCTACAGCTGGCTACAAAACTTGGTATTTTATTAAGTAATTAAAAATAGACAATTCAATGGCATAACACAGTAATAAGGTTAAAATTTCACAGAACACATTATTAATGTAAAAAACATTGTACAAAATGTAATGAAAACACAAGTTAAAAATTATCTATAGTAGATAGGTGGCACCTAAATATATAATATTATATCCTTCCATAGAAATGCATTGTGTGGTTTTCAGCAGAAAAGTTTCTAAGTGTTGAGTTTTGAAACGTACAAATATTCCTGTAAAATCAGCTGAACTACTAATTACAAATTACTCACCTGTAATCAGGAGAGAACCCAGTGCTGCATCAAGATAACATTGATGATTCTACATGAAAAAATCATCTTTTAAAGTACAATAAAATTCCTTAAAAATCACTACTGTAACCAAAATGCGTTTACTCAACTGTTTACAGGTGATGTCTCAGGGCTGAATTTAGGATCCAGTTCTGTGGTTAGAAAAATAATCCAAAAAGAAATTAATTGCATTTAACTGGAAATTCACATTGACCTCAATGTTGCATTGTGTTTGAAAATGAGTCGCCCATTGCAACAACTGTAACTACTGAACTTAAAAGTCCATTGCCTATTTGCAAAGTATTTAAACTAAAGTAATTCATTCTGAGAAAGTATATTTTGTAATGTAATGTATAATGTAATTATAATGTAATTTAAAAAATAAAATCCCTAAAAACAAATTGTTTAAAAAAATGTAGAAAATAAGTATAAAAAAATAAAAATGACAATAAATAAATGTAAAATTTGTCATTTACAAAACCTTTGAAATTCACTGAAAACCATAGGTTTCAGACATGTTATAGATAGGAATGAGCATTTGAAATTCTTTTGAAATTCACTGAAAAAACCATAGGTTTCAGACATGTTATAGTTAGGAATTAGCATTTAAAAATCATTTGAAATTCACTGAAAAAAGGTTTCAGACATGTTATAGTTAGGAAGTGTTGATCCTACTGTATGATGAGGTGTATCAGTTTGTCACATGGATGATGTCATCAGTGATGTCATTTGAGATGTCATCAGTGATGTCATCAGTAATGTCACTGACCATGTCATGAATGATGTAATATGTGACATCATCATCAGCAGTGGATTGCGGGCGCGCAAGTTATAGTTAGCACAACTAATTATAACGGGGGAATTTCAATGGTTTTATATGAGTGAAATGTCCATCTGACTTTAACACCCCTAAAACCTATGTTTTTTTTAGTGAATTTCTAAGGTTTTTTAAATGCTAATTCCTAACTATAACATGTCTGAAACCTATGTTTTTTTCAGTGAAAAAAATAAATAATATATATATATATATATATATATATATATATATATATATATATATATATATATATATATATATATATATTTATCAAAGGTTCGATTCTACAGGATAGGAATGTTGTCAGGAAACGCTGTTCGCTTGCCTTCAAGTGCTGGTGCCAGCCATGGCAACAGCTACCACAATACATCAAAGGTTTCATTCCACAGGATAGGAATGAGGCGGCACACAAAAATTTGGGTAAGTTTTATCACCAAACAACAATGTGTGTCAGCCGCAAACGTTTTGCGGCTGAAATGCCTTGTTGAAGAATCTGGAGAAAATAAACAGCAGATTTCAGAGGACGCCAAAACCTAACTTTGATATGGAGAAATTGAAATATTATTTTCTTATGGGACATTCCTATTATGTGCTTATTGTATAAGGAAGTGTCAGCTTGAACCTGGACACTCCCATGGACCTCTGGAGTTTAATTGTTCCATCAGCCCAGCTACTAAATTTAAAGCGCTCTACAAGGCGACAGTCTAAACACCAGTGACAGGAATTTGCTACCTACCCCAAAATAGGCATTTTCACCATTTGTATTTATTTTTTTATTTATTTTACATAGTTTTATATAGTGCAAACTTGACAGAGCCCTTTACATAGCACCAAACGCATTACATGAGGACACATTCATTAATGTTAGGCACAGGGAGATTATGTGATTTGCCCAGAATCACAGTATGTTCAGCGTCATTGCCGAGACTCGAACCCGGTTCCCCAGATTCGAGTTCGACCACCCTAGCTGTTAGGCCAGCTCCTCTCCCCAATGATTGTAAAAGTTAGACTCTTGGAAGACTGCCGTAGAAGAGATGCCGAAAAATTATATTGTCTCCCAAACTAGTTCAAAAACACCCCAGGCTTGGTAAATATACAAGCTATGTGGGCACTCACAACTGGACATGACTTTACGGACATATAGCCAGTACCACATCAGATAGAGGAAGCTCAAGCTTCTTACTCTGGCACCAGTTTCAGACCAGACAGATATTCCCTTCTTTCTAAGATGGAGGCTGAATCTATGGTGGTGAAATTTGCACTGCCAGGACTAATAACTCAATTCATGACAGCTTTCTCACCATCAGAGTGGCACAGAAATTCCAGCAGCAACATTCTAAATCAGCAACCCATTGATAATGTAGGTGGGCCCGACTTCAGCCTTCATCATTCTGTGTTTCATAACATTCGCACAACTGAGCTGGAAATAATATTCTTTTGGATACCCTTACCATAGGTATGAATATTCTGTAGAATTTAACTTGTGAAGATATCGAGTTATCCCCACTAACTACATATTGTACTTTAGATGACTGTGACCTTGATTGAAATTGTCGTTGTGACATTTGTCCTGGACGATTGAGTCTTTAGCACTGAAGAAATGTTTTTTTCTTTGTTTTTTTTGTCCTCATTCACCTCAGAAACAGAAGAAAGTGTCCATTTTTTCTGCCCGTTCTAAACAGGAGAGGTACTGACCACAGACGGGCATGCTACAATAGGCATCAGCCTTTCTGCGGCTGTGTCTCTCACATGGTGTAACCACCAGTACTGCTTATGATTTTCGCAGTGTGACAGGGCCCTGTAGCAGTCTAAGAGTTGTGAGCCAGTTTAATCATTGGACATATTTGTGATCTTGTTCGATGATGCTTAACCTTAAAAAGACTTTATAGCAACCCTTCCGTGTTCTCCAACCATACAGATAACAAATTCCAAAAAGCTTTCTTCTTAGACTTTTTCCCTGACAGATCCATCTTACACATATATACAAGGACTCCAAACACTCTGAATGCTGTGGTGGTATATTACTAACCCACTTCCGGCATATTTCTCTTCTGGCAAGTAGCACTGCATAGAACAGCCTATCTCTGATATTGTTCACAAGTTCATTGATCATGCCAAAGATAACCACAGAAAGGCTTACCTTTATATGTCGTTTCCACCTTGTTCCAAAAGTCCCTGATTGTGGGGCATTGATAAAACATATGTAAATCCATTGCTTTTTCTAGCCCACATTTGGCACAGCTGGTTCGACTTCCTTTCCCCATCTTGCATAGTTTTTCGGGATACATATATGCCCTATGAAGTGAAAAAAGGTGGTTTCTTCGTAAAAAAAGCAGGTTTAACAACGTGGTAAAGACTGTGCATAGATACTTGCCAAAAATTCTGCAGCAGCTCCCTCGGCAAGTATTTTCCCCACAGATCCTCAGCCTAGGTGAACTCTCCATCAATGGTGTCCTGAAGGTGCCAATATTAGAGTGCTGCTTCCTCATTTCCTAACTAGCAGCCCGTCCCGACCTTGTCCGGGAGCAACAGGCTTCCCTGACCCCCGCCCGCCCCGATATTGTCCTGCAGCCCGGGCCCCCGCCCGGCCCGTCCCCTGCCTGCCCCGACCCCCGCCGGCCCCGACATGGGTCCCCTTACCTCAGCCGCCGCTCCTCCCACCTGTCCGCTGCTGATATACTATTTTAAATATGTCTGTTCTTCTTTGCAGAGGTGTACAGCTGACCAATCCTTTCTACAGAGTGTACATTGGCTGGGAAAGCTTACATCATAGCTAATCTTTTTGGCCTAGAGGTGTGTTAATGATTGCTGTTTCACCATAAAAACACAGGATCATTCTCTTTTCTCCTGCAGCCCGGGCCCCCGCCCAGCCCGTCCCCCGCCCAGCCCTACCCCGCCTGCCCCGACATGGGTCCCCTAACCTCAGCCTCCTCTCCTCCCGCCTGTCCGCTGCTCGCACCGCCGCTGGCCTGTCCGCTGCTCCTCACATCACCGCTCCTCTCCCGTGCCATGTCCGCCGCTCCCTTACCTCAGCCACCGCTCCTCCAGCCTGTCCGCTGCTCGCACCGCCGCTGGCCTGTCCACTGTTCCTCACGTCACCGCTCCTCCCCCGCACCATGTCCGCCGCTCCTCGTCGTGCTCCTGGACGCCGCTCCTCCCCGCGCTCCTGACGTGAGCACGCACGCCGCGACCGGCGCTACTTCGGAGGGACTACTTTTTTGTTACTGTAAATTTTTTAATTTATGTAGCCTATAACCATCTACACACCCTGACGATTGCAACGGTGTATCGGGTGTGTGGATTGGCGCTGCGGTTCCCGAGTTTACCCGCCTCAAAGGCTGAAAGTTCTTCCTTTATTATAGTAGTATAGATGGTTTTGTTATCAGTTGATCTTCTAGGACATTACCTATGCCCAGTGTTGATTTTCTACTTTTCTCTCAACTTTTTAATTGTAAATATTTAAACTTTGAAAGAGTCCCTTTCAACAACCCATTTAGATCATGCCTGGGTAATAGATTACCTTCTCTTGTTAGGTCTCCCCAGGCCTTACAGTCAACTTCTCTAATCGGTAAAGCCAACTTGTCCTTAAGACATTCTGGGGTCCCAGGTGAGTCCCAAAGTGGGGCATAGTGGGTGTAATAGTCCAATTTTGAAAGGCGCCTAATGTGATACCACATTGTCGCTGTTGACTGTAGCACCTTCAATCTGATTTTCTGAAAAAAATTGAGATCACCAAATTTAAAGAGGAGTCCATCTATATCTATTTTACACTTCTTTAACATTGCTGTGTACATGGGTGCCTTTGTAAGCATTCTGGAATTCTTTAATTGGAAGGCTCATGTATATTATTGAATGCCTGTCAAGGTTGGTCTCCCTTCTCCCTCCTCCTCCTCAGTTTTTCCATGAGATCCTAACCCCTTTGTGAGCCCAAATGAATGAATGTATTGCCTGCTGTATTTTGTGTATCAAGGTTTCCTCGAAGTGTAAAGGTATGTAATCAAGTATAAAAGGTATCTTTGGTAGGATAGTCATCCTAACCAAGCTAACTCTCCCTAAGATTGTTAGCGGGAGGTGTACCCAGTTTGTCATTAGTTGAACTATCTCTTTAAACACCCTCCTTAGGTTGATTTCAGCAATTGTGTAAATATCTGAACTATCCTCAACCGAATATATTGCATCTCCTTTTAATTAATAGATTACTGCTTACTTGGTTCCATATCATCACTTCTGTCGTATGCTCATTCACAGACTATCCCGACACTTCTCCAAATTCTGTTGCTATACGTAGGATTATTGGTAAAGCAACAGCCGAGTATACCATAAGGTCATAGGGTTATAACGCAACTTTCCTGATCCAATCTCCCTGATAAAAGGGTGGAATACCGATTGTATGGCTAATTTTAAAGGCCAAGGGCTCCATATAAAAATTAAACAAAGGGGGGATAGAGGGCAGCCCTGTCTTGTACCCCTCTGAATTTTGAAAAAAGGTGTTAGTTTTCCAGTTACCAGGACTCTTGCTACCAGCTCTTTATATATTAACCTTATAGCTCTGCAAAAGTTATCTCCCAAATTATATATTTTAAGAACTAAAAATAGATAAGACCATCTCACCTTATCAAATGCTTTAGAGGCATCCAATGTGGCTACAGCTAATGGGGTGTAAAAGGCCTTGGCAAAATCGATAGCCCCTATAATCTCATACTAGAGCTTTTGTAGGTATCTCCCTTTGAGAAAACCCCTCTGATCTTCATGGGTTGTACCGCCTGTAATTTTTGCTAGCTTATTGGGTAAGATTTTGGTGAAAAATTTATAGTCTGAGTTTAAAAGAGAAATTCGTCTATACGACTCAAATAATGTTGGATCTTTACCCGGTTTCAAAATAAGGGTGACTGTGGCCTCATTCCATGATTTTGGTAGTTGTAATCCATGACCCAGTCTCTCACTCATCACTAATGTCAGTAGGGGAGATATTGCCTCTGCTAAGATTTTGTACAGCTCCGTTGGTATGCCATCCGGCCCAGCTGCTTTGCCCCCTTTACTGGTTTGAATTGCTTTAACCACTTCCTCCTGAGTGATCTCTCAGTTTAGAATATTTTGTTGGTTAATATCTATGGGCTGAGTGGATTCCTTCAACCAACCCTCCATCTCAGGGCCTCCCACTTCTTCCTTATCTTCCATATATAGCTCCCTAAAGAACTCCTTAAAGGACTCCTTGATCTCTATCTCACTACTCAAAATATTTCCAGACCTATTTTACCTGATTTTCTTGATTCTGCTCTTATTCCGATCAGTCTTCACTTTCCTGGCTAGGAGTTTACCTGCTCCCTCTCTGTACTCAAAATGTGCTAATTTACTAGCATCCCTCCTTTTTCTAATTTTAATTTGGAGGGTCTCTGAAAGTTGGTTCCTCATTAGGAGCAACTGTTTTTCTACTTCTATTTTATTCTCCTCCATGTCTTATCTTTTAATTTCCATATCCATTCTCATCATCTCATCCTCCAGTTGTGAGATTTCTCTTTTATATTCCTTATTTCTGTAGCATGTTACACCTGTGATCTGACCTTTAATAAAGGCCTTTAGAACATCCCACACTATTCCATTTGTGGCGAAGCCACTGTTAACCTTATTAAACTCTCTAACCTCTTCTTTGAGGTTCTCCATAGCTTCACTCTCTGTCAATATAGTCCGGTCTAAAGTCCACCTGTTCTCTATGCATCAATTGGAGTTTTTAAGTGTTAAAAGGACTGCCGAATGATCCGATAAGTGAGCGACCCTGTATTCTATTTCTGAAATATCTTCTCTGAGGCTCCAGTCTACTAAAAAATAGTCAATTCTGGACCTACTCCCATACTTCTTATTGTGAAAAGATGTGCCCGGTACAGTTCCAGCTCTCTCATTCCATAGGTCACACTTGCGTAGCGAGCTGCGTCGGGCAAGTAGACAGTCGAACTGCTCCAAACCACTGTGTGTTTGCTAGGGCAAGTGTGGGCATATTGATATCTTGAAGCCTGGTTTGACGTAAAGTCGGACATAATAACATCACCAAAGAACCCCAAGGGAATGGTAGTTCTTTGAAAACACCATGATTTCTAAGACAAATATATATTCAAGAAAGGGGATTCCCTGACTGCTGAAGCCGAGTTTTCCAAGAAATCGTTGTGGCTTTTAGTGGAAGTAGCCATGCCTGTATTAGGACTGCATGGGCTATGTCTAAATATGGGTATGATTTCTATGTCTATATAAGGACAAGGTGATTTGTACCTATATAAGGGCATGAATCGGGAAAATTACACTAAGGTCCTAAAACGCTATACAACAGGTGAACAAGTTTATTAATGGTTCGCAATCATCATGATTAGGTCCATAATAGCCTACAAGTATTAGACGCCTATCATCCACTTTGGCCTTGGCTATAATCCATCTCCTTCCTATATCTGTTCTTGTTTGTGTCACACATATTCTTGTCTGTTTTTTACTATTATTGCTACCCCTCTAACATTTCCGGTCTGGTCTGTCCAAAAAATGTGATCTACGCATATTTGTTTTTTGAAAAGATCAATACATTCCTTTTTCAGCAAATGTGTCTCTTGCAGAAGTAAAATATATGCCAGGGAGTCCCCAAAGTATTGGATTAACCTATCCCTTCAGCCCTTTACTCATAGACCATTAATGTTCCAATTTAGGATCTGTATGGACATGTTTCAATTATTCTAACTGATATTTAGGGATTTGAAGACTTTTTATTTGTATTTTTTTCCAAATGCTCCCCACCCAGTGCCCCTCCACACCCCGCCTCCCACCTACCCTGGAGAACCCACCCCTGTTTCTTCTTCTTCTTGGACATGATGTTAGTCCAAGTTATAAAAAAATTGCTCTGATTGCTCTCAGCATCACCTCTAATAGCTAAAAAACAAAAATTGTATATGTTCAGTGGATATCAACCAATATTCTTACAACACATGCTTCCTGAGATGTTTCCCATACTTCCTTAGCTTTCACCTTCGACACCCTTAATACTTCTAGAAGGTCATCTGCTTCTCTTATGTTCCTGACCATGTGCATTTTGTTGTTGTACATATTATGTAGAGATGCCGGAAATTTAAGTTGGACATTTGCACCAACTTTTCTAAAGTCATCCATGCACTTACCCAGCTACAACTGTCTGTCTAAAGTGGCTCTTGATAAATCTGAACGTATTTCAAAGGAAAAGTCAGGGCCTTTAAGGGTTTTGAATTTTAACACAGATACCAAGATTTTTTCTTTGAATGCATACGTTTGACATTTATTAAGAATTCTTCTCAGTTTTGTTCTTCCCGGGTTCTTCATAAAGGGGTCTCTGTGAATTCTTTGTATATCTTTAGCAATATCCATTTCGCTTTCCTCTATCTGGACGAAGGTTTTTGTAAGGGCTACCACATATGCTTTTAAATCCTCTGTTTCTTTACCTTTAGTTACATTTAATAGCCTTAGGTTATTTTTTCTGGAGTTATTTTCTAGCTGTTCAACTTTGTCTTGAAGACCCTGCTCATCTTTACATAGTGCCTGAAGTTCTGCTCAACTACTGGCGATATCCTTTTTTAGCTCTTCTACTGTACCTTCAAGGATTTCGGTCCTGTTGGATAGAGTATCTTGTTTTCTCTCCAAGACCTCACAAAATCCCCAAATTTCACGTTGATTTGCCTCTGATACTGAGGAGCCCGTCCTAATGTCTGTGGTTAGATTTCCCATCATCGACTCTAAAGAACCGGCTATTGGACCACCTGGCTCCCTATTGCTGGTGATTGTTATATTCGCATCTGATATATCTGGCGTGTTGGACGTATTTGGCATATCCTTCTCATGCCTCCCATCACTCTTATCTCTCTTGTCTTGAGTGACCTGAGTATTATCACCTTTATGAGTTGTCATTCATTCAAAAAAGGTACTTTTGGGGCTCTCTCCAGCATTAACCTGACCTCCACTTTCCATGACGGGGATTTTAATACCTATAATAGATGTAGGCTCCCTGGTGCTCTAATAACCCTCTGGTTCTATCTGTAGTGGTCTGTTTAAATTCAGTACAGACGGTTGTACTTCAAAAAAAGAGCGCAATGAAGATATAATTTAATTTTGGAGTCAATAGAGTCTGCTTTCTTCATTTGGTCTTTGCCTTTTCTTTTCACTTCTTGTCTTACATTTTCTCTGAGAGGGCGTTGGGGATTTCTCCGAGTCTGAGTATGCAAAATCAGTCCTGGCAGCTGAGTCCTGAGCAAAACCTGCTCTTCTAAGTCCCCATTACTCACATCTTTATCAGTTCAAAATTTGCAAACATACGTGACTAGAATGTTCAATTCTATTAAGGACAAGGAGGCAAGGATTATGCTTCCTCTTTTCTTTAGAAACAGTATGTGGAAACAAAAAACAGTTCTAAATGAAAAATGGCAGTCCAATATGAAAAACAGCAAGGAAGTAACCACCGGCATCAGAAATCCACGTAGATGAACAAGGATGCGTGCAGAAGTAGAACTGGGAATTGAAGATAATCGTCAGACAGGACGAACCAGGCTGGACATGAAAATCTATTTAGGATCGGAACCTGAAAAGAGACATAGAGCCGTAATACCCAGCTTGGTGTATGGAAGACCAATAAAAAAAGGAGGGGGGACAGGGAACAGTAAGAAACAAAATATCATATGCAATGAGCAATAATCAATATCTCAATATCAAGGAAATCACATGTAAAATGCAGAAAAAATGGGTGGGATAATCCTCGCTTCCTTGTCCTTAATAGAATTTAAAATTCTTGTCACGTATGTTCGCAAATTTTTAATTGTATGTCAGGACAGGAGGCTCCCATTATGCTTGTTCAAAGCTGATCCACCACAACAGAAGCAATATGAGCAATTGGTTTGTAGTAAAACATTTTAAACACAGAATCAGATGGCCAGTCAGCGGCCTTCATAATGTCAACCAAATTCACTCCCATAGAAAAGCTTTAGAAACCATAGCTCCTCGTGCGGAATGTGCACCAAATATAGAGACATCAATACCAGTCTCAGACATTAGCCACCGGACCCAACGGGCAAACGTAGCTGGGGTGACAGAACGAAAAGGCTTCTGTAAAGCAATCAATAATTGACCTTGCATATCCAGATGAAAAGGAGCAGTACCCACTTCATTATCCTTAACACATTGAACTACGCAAAGTTTAGGATTATTGGGAAATGACGGATAGGAAACTGAAGATGTATTACATTTAGTGCGTTTGGAAATAGCAAAAGTAACACTCTCAGGCGTGAAGCTGCAACCTGCCAGGTCCAGCGCTCAAACATCAGACACGCGTTTGCATGAAACAATACATAAAAGCATAGTTAGTTTCTCAGAAAGTTGTTTGCGTGATAACAAAGAATTGGAATGCTAGGCCTCCAAAAATCGCAAAACAATGGACACATCCCACAGGGCCACATATTTCGGACAAGGAGGTTTTGTTAGGCGGATACCCTTAATCAATTTAGAGATCAATGGGTGTTCACCCGCAGGCTTACCATCAATATGGATATGACCCGCCGAAATGGCTGACTGGAAATTATTGACCGTACGATAAGCAAGGCCGGAAGAGGTGATTGAAGCCAGAAAATTAATAATCAGGGAGACATGCGCTGAAGCAGTATCCACCGCCCGTTGAGCACACCAATCACACCATCGTTTCCAAGACCCTGCACAACGTTTGTGTGTGTTGGGTGACCAAGCTTCACTGATAAATCTGGTAGCGTCGCTCGAAAGGCCTGGGATGTGCCAGCGTTCCCCCAAAATTTGCCACGCGACTAGGAGAAGTTGACCCGATTTGATCAGGGGATGTGGATTGCCGAGAGGGTCCAGCAAGAGATTCCACCGCTGGGGAAGAAGGAGCGGCACTGCACAACTCATTTCCAGGAGAACTGGGAACCAAGCTTGAGCCCTCCACAGAGGAGTGATCAGAATCAGCTCTGACTGATAATGCTTTGTGCGAGCCAAGACTCTGGGGATCATCAGAAACGGAGGAAAGGCGTAACACACGAGCGATGGCCAGGGCTGCAGAAATGCATCCGTGGCCAGGGTTTCCGGATCCGGTCTCCAGCTGAAAAGCAGGGGAACCTGAGGGTTGAGGTGAGAGGCAAACAGGACGATCTGACACTGGCCCCAAACACGGGATAGAGAGCGGAATATGCGAGGGTGAAGCCTCCAATCGCTGAAGTCCTGAAGATGACGCGAGTTTCAGTCCACAATCAAATTGTTGCGACCGGGAAGATATTCGGCAATAACTGTGATCTTCCGTTGAAGAGAAAAATGCAAGAAATCCTTGGCGATTTCCGCCAAGATCCTGGATTTCGTCCCGCCCAATTTGTTGACATACCCAACCGCTGATACATTGTCCATGCGGAGAAATATGCAACAATTGGTCTGACGTCAGGATAAACAATTGATCACAAAGGACCCCACTAGCAGCTCCAGGCAATTTATATGGAGAGACAAATCCTCCTGAGACCACCTACCTCCCTTTGTTAACGGACCGCAACGAGCCCACCAGCCCCACAAGCTGGCATCTGACTCTATTCCCATCTCTGGGGATACACCGAACAGGGCTCGTCCATTCCATGCCTCCATGTGTTCCAGTCACCATATCATCTCCCACCTTTCTTCCTCTGAAAGAGGGACCAGATCTGAATAGCGAAGGCCTTTCTGGAGATGACGGATCTTCAAATATTGAAGTGCCCGGTATTGAAGGGGGCCCGGGAAAATAGCTTGAATTGAGGAGGCTAAAAAACCGCCAATCTGTGCTATAGATCTCAACGACACAGTCTGTTTGGATAAAACTACATTCAACTCCCTCTTGATGGAACAAATCTTCTGATTGGGTAAGAGGAGTTGACAAGAAAGGGAATCGACTCGGAAGCCCAGAAAGTCCATCAACCGAGAAGGATGGAAGACTGACTTTTGAGGATTCACCAGAAAACCCAGAGACTGTAAGAGTGTGATGGACCATTCCAAGTGTGTCATCAACTTCTGAGAACAATTTGCCATGAGCAGAATGTTGTCCAGATAAATAATTAGACGAACACCCCGGGCTCGCAATGACTCTACAACGGGCCTCGAAGCTTCGTGAAGCACCAAGGTGCCGACGAGTGGCCGAATGGGGGAACTTTGTACTTGAACCAAGTCCCCTGCCATTGGAACTGCGGGAACCGACGATGAGGACCGTAAATCAGAATTGACAGGTAGGCATCCTTCAGATCGAGACGGACCATCCAGTCCCCTTCGCGAAGAAGATCCCATAAAAGATGGATGCCCTCCATCTTGAAGTGGCGATAAACTACCCTTTCAATGAAGTCTTTGAGATTTAGGACTAACCGGGATCCGCCCCCTTTTTTCTCTACCAGAGACGAGAAGTCCGAATGATGGCCCCCTTTTTTAGAAGAGCGGCGATCTCTTCCGAAATGAACTCTTGGTCTGAGAGGGAAAAAGTGAAAGGGAGAGGAGGAGGGATGGAAGGGGGAATGATAGAATTCTATCTTGTAGCACTGAACAGTTTCCAAAACCCATGCATCGTTGGAGATTAAACGCCAATTGTGGAGAAAATACTGAATTCTGCCCCCCAATACCACCCCCGAAGCTGGGATCAACCTCACCTGAAGAATTGGAATGTTGATGTCCTTCTTGGGCTTCACCGTAGCGTCCTTTTTTATAATGACCTCGTCCTTTACGGGAGGGATAGAAATTTGCCCTGTTGTTATAGCCGGAGTCCTGGCCTCCGCTACGTTGGGACTGAAAACCACGGTTGGAATTTTGATTGGGACCACAGCTGGATGATCGTCCCCTGTATCGACTGGCCCTAGTGAAAACCGGGCAAAAAGCCCCACGCAGGGATGCCTGAGCCTTATCCAAGCCAAGTGGCAACGAACCTCGTTAATTCTTTGAGAAAAGGTTGGCCAAACAATAAGCCTTGGGCCAGGGGACCGGATTCAGACGATGCCAATTTGGCCAGCTTAGGATCCAGTTTGAGCAGGATGGAGCGCCAACGTTCGCAGGACATTGCGCTATTGGCATTTCCCAATTGACAAAGCGCCCTCTGCGACCATTCAATTAACACATCAGGATCCACAGCAAAGGAAGATTCCTTAGCCCTAAAACCCTGATCCAAGATCTTTGTAAGAGGGCCCAAAAGATCCAATAACTTATCTTGGCAGGTACGCCACGCCCTGTCAATGCCCTTCTTAGGGTCTTTTGCATATTTTTTAAGATAAGTGACAATGGTCGGGTCAACTTCCGGAGTGTCAACTAAATTATGTGACAGGTCAGGGCGGGGACACTCAGAACGGAGACGTGCCCTGATATCCTTCTCAAAAGGCTGTCGAATATGTGCCTGGACATATTCGGCGACGGCTGGAGATGGAAGCCAAGAGGAAGAATTGGGATGAACAATGTCTGATGGTTCAAACGTTAGCAGTTGAGGATGCAAAGGCACATCCGCATAATGCTCCTTACGTTTCCTATTTGATGGGGGAGGACCATCCTAGTCCGAAAAAGAAGTGGAGTGAGTGTCATCAGTGTTGGTCTGCTGAAATGGCGAAGAAGAGGCTTCTTTGGAGTTTTTACTAGCTGACCGGTCACTAGCAAAAGCCCTTCCTAACTTCCGGAAATCCGATTTATGTGGATTACTTCGAGACTTAGAGGAGGAAGAACGCCCAGAAGAAGAGGGCACCCAACCCTGATGCTGTGCATAAGTTGAAAGGTGACGTTTCAACAGCGCAATGGCACGAACCAGCGCCTTATTAACTAAATGGTCCCTGGTCCAAAGCGTCCACCAAATCTTGTTCCATGGAGTCTGATGCTTCCTCGTCATTATAATACTCATCATCATCATAATATTCATCTATAATTACACCAAGTGCAATGCTTAAGTGCCCACAGAGGAGAGAAAACCAAATGCAGGGGGAGTGACTGAACCCCAAAGCAAGCCAATAGGAGATAGGTAAAACCTGTGTAATACAAGAGAAATAAATAGTGGAGGGAGGGCTTGCTGAAAATGAGCCACTCTAGGCAGCGCCTATGAAGATTATACAGCCCAAAGCTAAATATGCAAATGGGCGTAAACGGGGCTAAGCAACTGAAGGCAGTGGGCAAATGCGTGTAAAAACGCCATTCTTCCTGTCACAACTCCGTGAAACTACGGAGGTAAACAAAAAAAATAGCCGCTGCGCATGCGCGGAAATGGCCGCCTGACACCAAACACTGGGGAGCACTTGCGCACCACACGCGAGCTTCCCAGCCCCAGTCTCCCGCTCCACACAAGAAGAAAGGCGGCACAAGGCGCCCGACTGGGAAGGTGGCCACACGCTTCCCGCACCGCGCACAAATGGCGCAACCAAGCAGCGAGGAGAAAACAAAATGGCGAGCACAAGTGATCAAAGCAAAGCAGCAATTAGAGCGCCTTACAGGATAGCAATAGTATTAGAACAGAGCCACCCAATAATCCCCCCGGGACTGGGTTGTATTAACAATATAAGCTAGATGTCCAGGAAGGAATCATTAACAGTATACTTTTACAATTATCTGTGTCAGATCCGTGAACACTTAATTAGTTATAGTGACCAAAGGGCTTCAGAAGCAACATTCGAAGTTGTATCAAAAATAGATTATTTTTTATTTTTCAGTGCATAAATAGCTTATTTTTGACAATAAAGGTCTGGCAACAGAACTACTACCAAAGCAAATGTAGCAAATAATATGGTAGTACACGAACACCTTCAGCAAATAATGTGGATACATTCAAAGGACAACATATAAGTAAATTATACACAGTAAAATTCACAAATTATATTTTAAGTGAATTATACAGTATGTTGCATAAAAGGCGTTAAGCGTCAAAGTTTCGGTCCTCGTTGGTCATAACGATCCGTAGGACCATCTTCAGGACAGAAGAGTTGCACAGAAGGATCTAACATAAACATAATAACATAGATATACATAAAACCCTAGGGTATAAGGAGATCAATACTCAGCTCAAAAAGACAATAAAGTGACAGAAATGTAGTCGTGAGAGCAAACAACTACATGCAAAACACCAGCTGAATCTACACACCAAGTGAGACTATAAGTGCAATATCGAACTAATTACCAAGACCACATGACAGTTTCATATACAGTGCATACCAAGCCAATATATGCAGACTCAGCGGCAAAGCGCCAACAATAACAAGCACCAAGGCAAGCAAAACTGCATGTAAAGCAAGTAATACAGAAAAGACACTTAACTGGCTGCGGAGCAGCAAAGAAAGAGGATTTGGTATTCTCTGTGTGTGCTTTTATACTGGTGACTCTATGATCTGTCGTGTGGTATCCTAGTGTTCATGGGTATTTTAGTTTTTTGTTTCCACATACCGTTTCTAATTGGCTGTTGAGCATTTCTAATAAAGAAATGAGAAAGCATAATCAGAGCCTCCTGTCCTGACTTAGAATTTAGGGGTTCCACTATAGCCTGTACTTTCAGTACTTTCAGTACTCTTTGACTGTGATATAGGGTGACCAGAATTTTAAAGGCAGAAACTGGGACATTTCACAAAAATAGAAGAAGGACTACAATTTTATTTCAAGCGATGAGAGCGCTCCGCAGCAGAGAATTACAGAACAGGCAGTAAGAACATACATACAATGCAATTTTTATGCCCATTAGCTTGCCTGTTAATTAAATTGCTTTCTTGAAACAACTGCTAACTATCCCTGCTTTGTAAAACATAAAAAACACCTCCCAACGACCCTCTCCAAAAACGGGGACATGAGCAAAATTTCTAGAAATTTGTTGGGAAAGCTGGTTAAAAACAGGGACCGTCCTGGCAAAACGGTAACGCCTGGTCACCCTACTGTTATACAAGCCCCCATTATTAAACCCCCTACCTTTCAGGCCCTAGTGTCTTTCGTCCCCGATGGTGGTTGGCGGCTCTGCCGAGCTAAGATCTCCAAATACTCAGAGCGTGCAGCAGCAGCACATGTGCTGAAGCTGCCACCGCTCGCCAGGAGGTATCCTTGCGTTGCTGCCCTGAGGCTCTTCCTGAGCTCCAGGGCGGCTGAAACACAGCGCAGACCTGTGACCAAACACGAACAACCCAAGATCTGAGTCTGTAAATTGTCGGCGGTCCAGCACATGAAAAAGAAGAAAGAGAAACCCCCCAGGTAAAGTGCGCGGTATTTAAATGTGCATTTCAGGCGAAGCAAAACATGGTTGCCTTATCCACCCTACATGTAACTAAGGGCGAAGAGCCTTCGGAGCTTGTGACCTGCGTGCTACGCGGCCGCCATATTCCCCCCTAGCACTGATGAACTGTTGTCACAAAACGTATTTGCTGCTTGTTTTTTTTCACAATTTTTTTTTATGAAGGTATGAAAATTATGATCAAGATTTATGGATATTGTAGGAGAAAAAGCACTGCATTAATATTATCGAAATTGTGTTGTTTCAACCTCTCAGAGAAAGACTGATGAACTGATAGTCCAAGGTATGCCCTTGTGGGAGGTCTTAAGTAGGGGTGTCATTTGCTTCTGCGAATTACACCAATCCCTAAAAAAATATGTAAAATGCAAAATCAGCATGTAGCACCACATTTTAGCACTAAGGTTAGAGCATACCTTCTGGGAAGAGTTTACCCCATTTGCATATGCTAAAAGTAACATGAGTAGAGAGCTCTACATTTGGATTTCACATTACGAATCGGGTACCAAGCGTTCTGCCTGGCCGGTAATTTCAGTTGAACAGTATGGCCTACGCTTTGATCAGCTAGCTACTTAAACTGTCCTATCAACACTAATGCCTGCCTGTCTCATGTGGAAAAAAAATTTCACCAGGATCTTTAAATGGTGCAGTCAGGGGTCCCAACTGAAATAACAATGTTTCCCTAGTGACCCGTAAGCCAGTGACCAAACTTAGCCATATCAACCACCCTACAAAAAACTGCCAAAGTTAGATGCCAATCCAATGGCCACTATGTGTCCTGTGGCACAAACGTGTTTACTGTGCATCCTCATGTCTTCCAGATATGACAGTAGAGTCCATTGACATAATCGAGGTAGGAAATAACTAGAAGGATTGCAGCATGATCCCCGTGGTAGTTGTATTGTGATGTTGGCTGTTCATTCTTGGTTACAGAATATGAACACAGTTATTGTATTTGGCAAGTAAGGCATGGTTTTCTTTTGTTTACAAATGGTTTACTGTTCACAAACACTTAGTAACCGAGAATAAAATATAGTGTTTGTAACTTCTGTGCTCAGTGTTCAAGCTGTATTTCTGTGTGTTATTATTTGCTTGAATTGCTTTTCATTGTTTGGTTGCTATTCTTATTGCACAGATATATATATATATATATATATATATATATATATATATATATATATATATATATATATATATATATATATATATATATATATATATATATATATATATATATATATATATATATATATATATATATAATAACCATAGGTTATAGACCATATATAATTAGCATTTACAAAACCTTGAAAATTCACTGAAAAAACAATAGGTTATAGACCATATATAGTTAGGAATAGCATTTACAAAACCTTATTTTACTCAGACAAAACCATTGAAATTCGCATATATAGTTAGTTGCACTAACTATATATCGCGCACCCGCAATCCACTGCTGATCATGTCACATATTACATCATTCATGACATGGTCAGTGACATCACTGATGACATCACTGATGACATCTCAAATGACATCACTGATGACATCACTGATGACATCTCAAATGACATCACTGATGACATCACTGATGACATCTCATTTGACATTACTGATCACATCACTGATTTGAATTTGAATTTAAAATATTTGTATAGCGCAACATTCACCATGTGGTTTCTTGGCGCTATGGAGGCAAATTTAGCAGCAGGACAAAAAAACAAATGCAGAAAGAAAATTAGGATCAATTCACATTAGGAAAAAGCCTGAGTGAAAAGAAAAGTCTTAAGATCCTTGCGAAACAGAGAATAGTGTCTATAGCCAGACGCAAGTGATCAGGGAGGGAGTTCCAAAAGGATGGAGCTAGTACTGAAAAATTAGCTCCGCCCCATTTCTTGCGTCTGTATCGGGGTACCTGAAGGAGAGATTGTGTGGAAGAGCGAAGCTCACGGGAGGGGATGTACTCTTTTATCAGAGAGGAGATGAAAGCAGGGGCAGTCCCCTGGCGCGCCTGAAAGACCATACAACCGGTTTTGAACAGGGATCGCTCCCTGACAGGTAGCCAATGTAGTGCCTTTAGTAGGGGGGTAGAATGATGGGAGCGGGGGAGACCATATACCAATCTGGCCGCCTGGTTTTGAACCAGCTGGAGCTTCCGCAGACTATACGCTGGGATGCCGTTGTAAAGGGCATTGGCGTAGTCCAGCCGGGAGACAACCAGTGCGGACATGATTAACTTAAGTGCAAGGGGAGAAAAGAAACGAGAAACAGAGCGAATAGTTCGAAGAACAAGAAAACAGGAAGAAACAACAGAATTAATTTGTGAGTGAAGGTTGAGATGATTATTAAGTTTGATGCCCAGAGTCTTGACTGAGGAAGAGGGTATGGGGGGGATCCTAAAGAAGAAGCCAGAAAAAAGAGTTCCAGGGACTGGAGGAACCACCAGTAAGGACCAATTCTGTTTTATCAGGGTTCAGCTTCAGATGGTTGTGGTTCATCCAGTCCCTGATGAAAACCATAGTAGACTGAAAATTGGAGCTGGAATGTGGGGAAGAAGACAAATTAAAAATAAGCTGGAGGTCGTCAGCATAATTGAAAACAGTGACCTCCAGTTGCTGAAGTGCAAAGATCAAAGGATAGATATAAAGATTAAACAAAAGAGGGGAAAGAGAAGAACCCTGGGGAACACCACAAGTGACTTTGAGTTGGGTGGCCGAAAAGTCCCCCAGCCGGACCGCCTGGGTGCGGTCCCTCAGGAAGGACGAAAGCCAGACCAGGGCTGAGCCCTCGATCCCCGCCGCTCCGACACGGGAAAGTAAGATGGAATGGTCCACCGTGTCGAAGGCGGCGGAGAGATCGAGGAGCACCAGGGCCTGGTGGTTGTTTTGGTCCATGCCCTCCCTGAGGTTGTTCAGGTTGTTCAGGATGACATCATTCATGTGATTATATGATGAACCTCTTCAGACTCTAATATAACCTTAGATTTACTCAGTGTAAACAGACACTCACAGACTGTCACTCATCCATGGAGTTACGCACACACCTAGTCAGTCATGCAAAGAATCAATCACACCTCCATTTCCTCAACTATACAGTTATACACACCTTACTTATTCAAACATATACTAACACATATTTACTCTCTTATACAATCCCTGATACAGGTTCACAATGATCCATACAGCCACTCACACATTCACTGACCATCCTAAGAAATACCATGACTAGTTTTAAACCCCTAACCACTGACCAAACAAAGGGCATAGTTAAATCTATCAAATCCGGATCAGCTCTGGATCCATGCCCAACTTCTGTGCTCGCCATGGTATCCGATACTATCATCCCAATCATCACTCATGTCTGCAATACGATATTGACATCTGGAACCTATCCTGATTCTTTGAAAAACACGCTGATCAAACCTCTGCTTAAAAAGCCAAGTCTAGATAAGGAAGAATTAAAAAACTACCGGCCTATAGCAAGTCTCCCTTATTTAGCGAAAGTCACAGAAAAGGCCATGAATCAGCAGTTGTCGGAATACATAGAAAGTAACAACTTGCTGGATGACACCCAGTTCGGTTTCCGTAAACACCACGGAACGGAAACCGCTCTCATCAAAGCAGCGGAAGACATTAGAATCATCCGCGACCAAGGAGGAACAGCATTGCTGGTACTCCTAGATCTCTCGGCAGCTTTCGACACGGTCGACCACAAGATCTTGGTCGACCGTGTCGAGAAGATGGGTATTCAGCTCACTGCGAGAGACCTACTTGCTTCCTTCTTGGCCAACAGATCCCAGGCGGTCACATTAGGTCCCTTCCAATCGGCCAACCTGTCGTTACCGTGTGGGGTTCCTCAAGGCTCATCCCTAAGTCCGACACTATTTAACATATATGTGTCGGACCTTGCTAGCGTCATCAAAGCACACGGGATGAGCCTAACCTCATACGCAGACAACACTCAACTGGTGTTGGCCATAAAGGGAGATGGGCAAGAGGTGGCAGCACGGTTCCAAAATGGAATGATTGCTATTGGTGAGTGGATGGCAAGAAATTGCCTGAAGCTCAATTCCGATAAAACGGAGGTGGTTATCTTTGGCACTCTATCGCCAGCCTGGTCTGCAGCCTGGTGGCCATCGGCTTTTGGCACCCCACCTTGCCCAACCTCTAAGGTTAGAAACCTAGGAGTCACATTTGATGACCAGCTCAATTTTATGGCTCATGCAAATAAGGTGGCAGCCACTGCCCATTTCAAACTCAGAATGATAAGGAAAATCATACCTTTTCTACCAGATTCGGCCGCCAAGACTTTAGTCACCTCTCTGGTCTTGACATCATTAGACTACTGCAATGGACTTTTTCCTAATGCACAAAGCAGAGTCACCAAAAAGCTGCAGACTGTCCAGAACGCGGCTGCACGCTTGCTGTAAAAAAAACTAAATTTGTGCCCATCTCGGATACCTTGAAAAGCTATCACTGGCTTACCATCCAAAACAGGATAAAGTTCAAATCTCTGTGCACAGTCTACAAAATACTGCAGGATCAAGGACCTCGCTTCCTTAAAGACCAACTAATACTCTACAACCCGGTCAGAACACTCCGATCCACATCACTTAACCAACTAGTGGTCCCTCGCAGCAGAACAGTCTCCTGGGGCGACCGCCGCTTCCTAGTCACGGCTCCTAAAATCTGGAACACTCTGCCACACCACATAAAAACAAGCCCCTCACTCCTTCAGTTTCGGAAAAAACTGAAGACGTGGCTATTCAACCAGTAAATATAGCTCACGCGTCTACTTTCTCTTCTGCTTAGGGAGGGACATCACTGCAGTCTAGCGCCGAGACGCCCACGGGTAATTGTTCGCGCTCTATAAATGTCAGTAAATAAATAAATAAATTATGCACAGTTATTTATATATGTCAACTCTCACATGTACTGTGTTTTACATATGTACTTACTTTGACATGTAGCACTGAGATATCCATTCACTCACCAATACACTCATGCACACAGTCAACCGCCCATACAGCTGTTTCCACATGCACTTTTGAAACCATACATCTAGTGAATCAACTGCTCACACATCTATGCACAGAGTCATACACCTCCCAGCCACACTCAGTCTCCCATACAAATACTTGGGCAACCAATCAATAACCCATATAGTTACTCATATATCTACTGATCAACACATGCAGCAGTTTACAGACCAACAGACATAATGATGCACAAATTAAGACAGTTTAGTCAGTAACCCATGCACTCAGTGAGACACATTTAATCACTCACTCATACAGTCAGTCATGCACCTACTAAATCCTTCATCCAGACACTTATACATCCACTCATTCTTCAATATGTAAGACATATTTTAACTTTACAGAAACATACAGTCACTGGATGTTGTCATCAGTGATGTCATCAGTGATGTCATTTGAGATGTCATCAGTGATGTCATCAGTGATGTCACTGACCATGTCATGAATGATGTAATATGTGACATGATCAGCAGTGGATTGCGGGTGCGCGAATTTCAATGGTTTTGTGTGAGTAAAATAAGGTTTTGTAAATGCTAATTCCTAACTATATATGGTCTATAACCTATGGTTTTTTCAGTGAATTTTCAAGGTTTTGTAAATGCTAATTCCTAACTATATATGGTCTATAACCTATGGTTTTTTCAGTGAATTTCAATGGTTTTTTAATAGCAAATATCAAAAGCTGTAAAATGTATTTTTCTTTTAAAAGAAAAATATATTTTATATGTATTTAATATAATTGTTTTATGTATATACATTTTATGAGGGAACGAATTTATCAACTATCATGCTGAAGAAGAGTGTGGGGAAAAAAAACAAAGAGGAGGACTAAGAGGAAAGAACAATCAGTTCAAAAATACAATTGCTTTAAAGCATGAAGTGCTTTTCCACACATTTACATTTAAATAACCCATATTAGAACATACAAAATATCTACAGAGGAGACAGTGTACATTGAATTTTAGACTCTTTATTGGTACCTACATGTTGGTACTTACATCACCCACACAACACAACAGCTCTATTCAGAGCTACCCTACCTCAAAGCACTCTAAAATATTATTTTACTATTTCCCTTGGTTTTCCCCTTGTTACACTTTCCGGAACGCTACCCGGTGCGCGGACCAGGCGCTAACCATGCGAAAATTTGAAAAAAAAAAGTGTTTTTTTTTTACATATATGGGCCTCCTCAGCCACCCTCAGAAAACCTAGGGGGTCAGGATATGTCTCCAGTGCCCCCTTATACCCATTCCCAACATTGTTTATCCTCCATCTTGTGACTAAATTAGTCCAAAACACAAGATGGCGGACTCCCGTTACGCTACCGGTGAGCTACCCGGTTCGCGTACTGGGTAGCGCTTCCACCGGGAAAAATCGAAAAAAAATGTATTCTATTTTTTTGTCCCCCGGGGCCCTTTAATAGCCCCCACATCAATCCTAAGGGGTCAGAAGGGATCTACCTTGCCCCCTTTCATTCATTTCCCCCTTCGTTTATTTCCACCTCTTGTCTCTCGATCCTACCGAGAGACAAGATGGCGGCCGCTCCGGACTGTTTAGAATGTTGACAGTCACCGGAGAGCCAATCCGCTTCTCCTTGCGAAGTTCCGTTACGCGTCTGGTACGCGAGCCGGGGCGCTAACCGGGACGCTGTCACAGATATATATATTTTTTTAATGTTAATTTCTCAAAATCCACTGGAGCACATATCTTGAGACCTAGCAAAGGCACATCGGGCAAACAGTCTCTACAATTTTGCCAAGTGTCATAGAAATCCATTCAGCCGTTCGAGCTAAAAGTGAGTCCAACCGCCCTATGGAAAACTCAATGTTAAAAACACGTTTTGGGACCCCCCTTTTTTCTCGGCCCCCGCTTGACGAAACCCCCCAAACTTTCAGGGGACGCTCAGAAACAAAATGTGCCATTTTCCTGAAAATGTCAGCCAATTCCGTCCATCAACGCCAAAGTTATTCAACTGTTTGCGCCTCAATTCAGATAAAACGGAGGTAATGATCTTCGGAAAATTATCCCCACATTGGTCCAACACATGGTGGCCAACTTCGCTTGGAGCCCCCCCTGAACCGGTACACAAAGTTAGGAATCTGGGAATTGTCTTTGACGACAACCTCAGTTTCGCTAACCATGCCAACCAGGTAGCGTCGTCTGCCTTTTATAAACTCAAGATCATTAGAAAAATCCTGCCATATTTACCCGAAAGCACAAGGAAAACAGTGGTGACCTCCTTGATACTCTCATCACTTGACTATTGTAATGGACTTTTTGTAAACGCGCAGGCAAGGGTGGTAGCCAAATTGCAGCTTATTCAAAATGCTGCTGCAAGGCTGCTAGCAGGCATCCCCAGATTTCAGTCCACCAAACAAGCAATAAGAAACCTCCACTGGTTAACGGTGAGAAATCGTATCAGATTCAAGACCTTGTGTCTCACCTTTAAAGCTCTCATGGGTCAGGGCCCAGCGTTTCTTAAACAGAAACTATGCCACTACCTCCCGAAAAGAGCTCTTCGATCGGAACAGAGACTTCTTCTGGTTGTGCCACGAACTAGGACTGTTAAATGGGGCGACCGAAGCTTCATCAACTCTGCAGCCAAACTTTGGAACATGCTTCCAATGGAACTAAAATCGGCACCCTCATTACTTCAATTCAGAAAACTTGTAAAAACATGGCTATTTGACCAATAACCGTCCAGCACAAACTTTCCCCAAGGTAGATACCATGATTAACCGGAGACCGCTAGCCTAAGTCATAGCGCCAAGACACCCACGGGTATATGTTGCGCTTTAGAAATGTTTAAAATAAATAAAATAAATAAAACAAATAAACATAGACTTTTCAGAAATCCCTATTCAAAAAACATTTCTATGGCAAAATGAAAGCCTCATTTTGTTCCTTTTCAAATTAAATGTATTAAGTGTTACCACTTTATTCCAATCAAGATGACTTCAGGTGTGCCATACTTTTGTCATAAGTAAGACTGTTAGCATTCTAGTTGTTCTTTAGAACACTCTGGGACATTCTGTCATTGGGCTATAGTTCAGCTACATCTGGCTGATATTTGGGCTACATTTGGGCTCTTTTGTCTCTGGTGGCCATCTTGGGAGACTGCATATCAGAATTTTTTTAATGAAATATAAGAGGATTTGAGAAGTCACTCACAATGTGCCCTAATTTTTCTTTCTTCAGCACTAATCATAATTTATATGGCAAAATAACCCCCCTCATTTTGTTCCTTTGCAAATTAAATGTTTTAAGTGTTAACACTTTATTCCAATCAAGATGACTTCAGGTGTGCCATACTTTTGTCATAAGTAAGACTGTTAGCGCTCTAGTTGTTCTTTAGAACACTCTGGGACATTTTGTCACTGGGCTATAGTTGGGCTACATCTGGCTGATATTTGGGCTACATTTGTTTTTTTTGTCTCTGGTGGCCATCTTTGGGCTACATTGGGCTACATTGGGCTACATTTGGGCTCTAACATATATATAGCCCATTGTAGCCCAATATATATTTTTCAAAGTTAATTTTCGTAAAAACCACTGGAGCATATATCTTGAGACATAGCAAAGGCACATTGGGCTACCAGTCCCTACAATTTTGCCAAGTTTTGTGGAAATCCATTCAGCCGTTCGAGCTAAAAGTGAGTCCAACCGCCCTATGGAAAACTCAATGTTAAAAACACGTTTTGGGACCCCCCTTTTTTCTCGGCCCCCACTTGACGAAACCCCCCAAACTTTCAGGAGACGCTCAGAAACAAAATGTGCCATTTTCCTGAAATTTCAGCCAATTCCGTCCATCAACGCCAAAGTTATTCAACATAGAATTTTCAGAAATCCCTATTCAAAAAAATCCTAACTATATATACCTACTGGCGACCGCCAGTAGGTAATATATAACATTTCTATGGCAAAATGAAACCCCTCATTTTGTTCCTTTTCAAATTAAATGTATTAAGTGTTACCACTTTATTCCAATCAAGATGACTTCAGGTGTGCCATACGTTTGTCATAAGTAAGACTGTTAGCGTTCTAGTTGTTCGTTAGAACACTCGGGGACATTCTCTCATTGGGCTATAGTTGGGCTACATCTGGCTGATATTTGGGCTACATTTGGGCTCTTTTGTCTCTGGTGGCCATCTTGGGAGACTGCATATCAGAATTTTTTTAATGAAATATAAGAGGATTTGAGAAGTCACTCAAAATGTGCCCTAATTTTTCTTTCTTCAGCACTAATCATAATTTCTATGGTAAAATGAACCCCCTCATTTTGTTCCTTTGCAAATTAAATGTTTTAAGTGTTAACACTTTATTCCAATCAAGATGACTTCAGGTGTGCCATACTTTTGTCATAAGTAAGACTGTTAGCATTCTAGTTGTTCTTTAGAAAACTCTGGGACATTCTGTCACTGGGCTATAGTTGGGCTACATCTGGCTGATATTTGGGCTACATTTGTTTTTTTTTGTCTCTGGTGGCCATCTTTGGGCTACATTGGGCTACATTTGGGCTCTAACATATATATAGCCCAATGTAGCCCAATATATATTTTTCAAAGTTAATTTTCGTAAAAACCAATGGAGCATATATCTTGAGACATAGCAAAGGCACATCGGGCTACCAGTCCCTACAATTTTGCCTAGTTTTGTGGAAATCCATTCAGCCGTTCGAGCTAAAAGTGAGTCCAACCGCCCTATGGAAAAGTCAATGTTAAAAACACGTTTTGGGACCCCCCTTTTTTCTCGGCCCCCGCTTGACGAAACCCCCCAAACTTTCAGGGAACGCTCAGAAACAAAATGTGCCATTTTCCTGAAAATTTCAGCCAATTCCGTCCATCAACGCCAAAGTTATTCAATATAGAATTTTCAGAAATCCCTATTCAAAAAAATCCTAATTATATATACCTACTGGCGACCGCCAGTAGGTAATATATATATATATATATATATATATATATATATATATATATATATATATATATATATATATATATATTACCTACTAGCGGTCGCCAGTAGGTAGTTATAGTTAGGATTTTTTCAATGCAAAATCTCAAAATTCTATTGTGATTAACTTTGGCGCCGGTTCACGAATCTGCCTGAAAATGTCCTCAAATTTGCCTCGCGGAGGTCTGGTCCTTCCTTGAAAGTTGGGGGGGGATTCGTCAAGCGGGGGCCGAGATAAAAGGGGGGGCCCAAAACGTGTTTTCCCCATGTTAATTTCCATTGGGGGGGTGGACCTCACTTTTAGCTCGAACGGCTGAATGGATTTCCACCAAACTTGGCAAAATTGTAGGGACTGGCAGCCCGATGTGCCTTTGCTATGTCTCAAGATATGTGCTCCAGTATTTTTTGAGTAATTTAGGTTCAGAAAAATATGTATATCTATGGCAGCGCCCCGGTGGGCGCGCCACGCGAGGTGCGCACGGAAAGCTGATTGGCTCTCGGGTGTCTGTAAACAATCGAAACAGCCCGAAGCGGCCGCCATCTTGTGTCTCGGTAGGATCGAGAGACAAGAAGTGGGAAAAACAAAGGGGGAAATGACCATAAGGGGGCAGAGTAGACCCCCCCTTGACCCCCTAGGTTTGATGTGGGGGCTATAAAAGGGCCCGCGGGTAAAAACATTTTTTTTTATTTGCGCGGGGGGAGCGCCCGGTACGCGCACCGGGGAGCGGACCGGGGAGCGTCCCATGGGGAAAAAAGAATGATAGAGTTTAAAAAAATTTAGCCTTTTTTTAGAAATTGGAGGTAGTTCTAAAAAGAACTGTTTTTTTCTTCTTTTTGTCGTTTTATATTTTTTTTATGTTTTTTGAACATTTTGTACTTTTTTTGGCTTTTATGAACTGTTTTGAATTTTTATTGGTTATTTTTATGGGGAGAAACAAAAAACAGGGAATTGAAAATGGCTCAACAGGAGCAAAAAAAAATCAGGAAAAAATTAGGGTTTTTGGGGGCAATTGTGGTTATCACCAGCAAGGAGGATGAGCTTTAGGCTCTGCTCACCATAGGGGATGATCTTACCACAAAAAATACAGGTGACCCTAAATTCTCCAAACCGTGGTTGAATGCAAGGGATTGTCTCCCTTGTCTCTGGTCCCGATGGAGTGGGTTGTTTTCGTTTGGAGGTGCTGGGTGTAGATTGGGGAGGGTTGAGTGATGTCACTGACCATGTCATGAGTGATGTAATATGTGACGTCATCAGCAGTGCATTGCAGGCGCGTAAGTTATAGTGAGTCCAACTAACTATAACGTGGGAATTTCAATGGTTTTATGTCAGTAAAATTTCCAGCTAACTATAACTGGTGTGAATCCTATGGTTTCTAACACCAACGCGTTTCAGCCTGACGGCCTTCCTCACGGTAAGTGTCACTACTTTCTTGCAACTGTTTTAAACTCCTTTTTTGATTTCTACTATTCCCATAGACTTCTGGGATATGTAGTCCATGTTAACACACAAGAATACACTTTTTGTTAGACATAGTTTGCAATTCATATTATGGGATATTCTTATTGCAATGCATTTCATAAAGAACCCAGTGTGTATTAGGTCAGACATTTTGGCATGCATTTCAAAAAAACCCTTAGTATATCAATGTTATTGGAAACATATACCATTGTCATGTTTACAAAATTTCAAAACATTTTTTATATATACATATGTGTATATGAGAGCCACTCATTACACCTTTTTGTCTCTGTTGGTATCTTGCATTATGGTATAGTACCCATATCAAATTGCCTGTACCTAACATCAGCATGCCAATTGTCTTTTGTCTCTTATGAAGGCAGATATTTTTTTGGGGCCTCCTTGTCTCTGCTTGTTACTCCAAATGCACATAGAGCTCCTCGTCGAAGTTCATGCCTCCAGGTATTTTAGTTCTTAGCCTTATGATGTACTTTGATTCCAACTGTCGGAGTTTCTTTTTCCGATCTCCCATCCTTTCGTGTTCTCCCACAGAGTCTATTGCAAAATACGACATTTTTCTCCAGTCTCCTCCTTGGCAACTTAACAGGTGTTTCGCTGTGGCATAGGCCATATCTTTATTGAAATAAATCAGTGAAAAAGAAGTTGCTGTGTGCGGCGTCCTTTGTTCAAAAAATTGTCTTTTGGCCATTGGTCTGGCCCAACGCCAGCACCCGCTGTGGAGCGATCCTGTATAAAGACCACATTGTGTGAAAATATATATACCACATTGCCCTGAGGCGAGAACGAGCCTGCAGCAGGGTGGCTTTCACCCCGAATTCATTGAAACAGCGTGCCCAATCCAGAGTTATTTTACATCATTCCTTACGCATTTCAAAGCACTACAGCTTCTTCTTCAGAGGAAAGTCAGCATGAAACAGGAAATACTGCCACCAAGCACTTATAATGCATGTGTTGATAAATTGCTCCCAGGTGAGCTCGGTGCAAAGCGTGCTGGTACTTGTAGTCCTGATAGATGGCACAATAATCCCCCAGTGGTTTCTGTTGCATGTGTGACATTAAAAGTTCATTAAAACACCCACGTGGGCCTCCGGGCCGGGAAAGCTGGCATTTTCATATTACATACCCTGCTGCGCCTTAACTCCGATGTGAAGTTTATTTCCATCGTCAGGCCCCACAACCTCCGTGGTGGCAGGTTCTCTGCGGCCAGGCTGCCGCATTGAAATACATCACCACATTGCCCTGAGGCGAAAACGAGCCTGCAGCAGGGTGGCTTTCACCCCGAATTTATTGAAACAGCATGCCCAATCCAGAGTTATTTTACATCATTCCTTACACGTTTCAAAGCACTAGGGCTTCTTCTTGAGAGAAAAGTCAGCATGAAACAGGAAATGCTGCCACCAAGCACTTATAACGCATGTGTTGATAAATTGCTCCCAGGTGGGATCGGTGCAAAGCGTGCTGGTACTTGTAGTCCTGATAGATGGCACAATAATCCCCCAGTGGGTTCCGTTGTATGTGTGACATTAAAAGTTCATTAAAATACTCAAGTGGGCCTCTGGGCCGGGAAAGCTGGCATTTTCATATTCCATACCCTGCTGCACAGGTCTGTGCAGCAGTTCCCTTCACTACAACGGTCTCCCCTGAAGAAGAAGCCACCCTGGCTTTGAAACTCGTCGGGACACGAGTTCCCTTCGGACCACCGGGCTGGTTTTAATAAATTCAAGTTGTCACAGCCACTCCGTGCAAGTCTTGTTCCTGTATCAGGGCACATGATGGTTTGATTTGAATGCGGCAGCCTGGCCGCAGGGAACCTGACACCTCAGAGATGAGGGGCCGTACGACGGGAGAAATCTCACGCCGGTAACACGGCAGCACGGGGGTGAGAAACTGCAAAAATCAGCTTTAGGGGCCCGGAGGCCCACTTGGGTGTTATTATTGACTTTTTATTGGCCGCAGTAAAAGGAGACCCACATGGGCAATTCTGACGCTATGACCAGGACTACAAATACCAGCATGCTTTGTTACGCCTACCTGGGATTAATTTGGTGCCTGCAATTAAAAGACAGGTCTGTGCAGCAGTTCCGTTCACTACGACGGTCTCCCCTGAAGAAGAAGCCGCCATGGCTTTGAAACGTGTTAGGACACGAGTTAACTTCGGACCACGGGGCTGGTTTTAATAAATTCAAGGTGTCACAGCCACTCCGTGCAAGTCTCGTTCCTGTATCAGGGCACAAGGTGGTTTGATATATATATATATATATCTATACTACTATTATAAAGAGAGAACACAAACCTTTGAGCCAGGTAAACTACAAAAGTAATGCACCAATCACTACACCCAATACACCGTTTGAAAGGGGAAATGTGGCAGAAGGACATAGGCTATAGATATGTACACCATATACATTAAAAAAGCAAAAACGCCAAGAGTGGTAAAGTAGTCCCCTTGGGGCGTGGTCGTGGGCGTCTCAAACAACAAATGTGGGCATTTATAGGGCCGGGCCAAGTGCAAATAACAAACATAGGCCAAGCGACTTCACAACACACTTACATATGCACACAGAGCGGAAATGCGCTTTTACTGAATTTAGAATGCACAATATGCAGACAGAGCGGAAATGCGCTTTCAATGAATTTCTCACAAGCATTTGCAAATCCCAACACATACAGTGGAAATGCGCTTTCAATGAATTTAAATTCACACATACAGCGCGGTAACACCAATATACAAAAACAGCAGAGGTGCGCGCTATAAGAAATATACACACATTCGTTGCAGTTACCCAGACAACATTGACGCCTTCGCATTAAAAACCGGGCGGGCCTTCCATCGACGAGGAGTGTCAAATGACGCCACACAGGGGGCAGGATTAATCGCATACTACACCAATCACAACGCACTAAAGAAACACACACGACTCCGGCTTACCAAAAAGAAAGTCTTTAACCATTGGCCATTGACCAACGACGTCACAGGGGGGTAAACACGAACAAAAAAAGCCAACATTTCTTAACGGAGAAACGCAACCGACTGCGCATTTACGAGACTTTCCTCACATCTTGCGGACAAGATAAAACGCTTACAATAAGACATACGAATAACGAAAATAAGACAACTGCCCATAATCACTCGAGCACTGCCAGGACTTCACCACACAATTGACAAAACAAAATGGGACACTTCTTTGAAGGGATACAAAAACGAACACACGGAAAGAGCCTTTGAAAGAAAAAAAAACATTAAACAGTTGACACAATACTTTCCTCACATCTTGTGGACAACATAAAACGCGGAAAACAATACATAAGAATTAAAAAAATAACACAAGTGGGCCAAATCAGTTGAACAGGGCCAGGACTTGCACAGACAACTCTTCTGCGGTGCGGGCGGGGGCCCTGAAGCAGCCTTTTGCTCCCGGACAACGTCGGGACGGGCTGCTAGTATATATATATATATATATATATATATATATATATATATATATATATATTGAAACCAATGTGCCCTGACGCAGTAGGAGCGCACTCAACACAGCCTGTCATCTGACTTTAAACATGCAGCCTGCATTCCTGTTTCACTTAATTTATCATTTGCCAACGCGTTTCAAGGTTCACCGATCTCTTCATCCTGGGCTGAATGAACGGCATCAGAAGCCCCACCTTCTTTATTTCCGGCTTTTATTCATTTGCATAATGACTTTTGCTCTCAGTGGGCATGAGTTCATCTGTTCACAAATAAAGTGCCTGATGGGAGATGGAGTTACTACCAAGGTAAGTATTACTTTAGTAAGTTCTGATAGTCCGATTTTATTTTCATCAATTATTTCCTTTGTAGGCTGTGTCCCAGGATGCAGACTCGACCTGCATAGGAAGAGTGCTGATCCAGATTCGAAAGTTCAAACCGGCAGCCTCGCTCAGCTGGACAGTATTTCCCCCATCTGTTCGAAGGTGCAACTCCCCACGACCGGAACCGCCGTGCAGAAATTTTGAAACCAATGTACCCTGAAGCATTAGGAGCGCACTCAACACAGCCTGTCATCTGACTTTATACATGCAACCTGCATTCCTGTTTCACTTAAATGTATCATTTGCAACGCGTTTCAAGGTTCACCAACCTCTTCATCCTGGGCTGAACAAACGGCATCAGAAGCCCCCATCTTGTTGATTTCCTGCTTTTATTCATTTGCATAATGACTTTTGCTCTCAGTGGGCGTGAGTTAATTTGTTCACAATCAAAGTGCCTGTGGGACGGTGGAGTATTATGTTGTGATGTTGGTTAGGCTTCACCATGCAATTCTTTCACAAACCCCAAAGATGGTCCTTGGTTTTACAATAATTAACCCTCAGCTCATTTCAGGTAGACAGGCAAAGAGCAGTCAGGCTTTACAAGAGGAACATGTCTTAAGCATTTCAGAGTACCAACATGGACAATCAATAATTGACAGGACTCGAAAGAAATTCCAAACACATTTTTCAAAATAAAGCTGAATTGATCTTAATTTAGACACCAAAATGAACTTTATCAGATACATATAACCAGAGTTATAAATTTTAGAAGCAATATAAAATTGTTGCAAATTAATATAGTGCAACCTTATCATTTGAAACAATGGTGAAAACCACTATTGATAATCGGTCACTTGCAGGTCGAGTTGCGTGAGTCCCAAGGAAGGTAAAGGTGTTGCTGGTCCCAGAACCAATCCATTACACTGAGCTCCATTTTACCTGGCTCCAGAAGCCTGGGTTCAAGTTGTCTTGGCAGTCCTTGGTGCTGAATCGGGTTTTACAGCTTACACAGTGCGGGAGGCGGACAGGGTGCAAAATGTTGACAATGAAGTCACTGTTGACGTCGGATGAAGGTCTTGCGGAGTTGCCTTGAGGTGCAGTGTCAAGTAAAGGGGTTGGTTGCCGGACTGATGACCACTAAGTCTTGGCAAAGGTAAGCCCAGTAGAAAGTTAACTTGATTGTGAAGGTCTGGGGAACATAGTAGCTGCCTGAAACTTTGTGGAGGGCAGGACTTTGATTCCTAAAATGGACTGCACCATCTACTCCTAGACAATCCATCGGAGGACCCGTTGGCTATCGCTTCTTTGTTTACGTCTCATTGTTTTTACTTGCGGTTGCAGGCAACTAGTGCTACTAGTCCACGGAAGTCCGAGGTTGCTTCTGGCTCTCATGGGGATCCCTCAGTCTGGGAGAACTGATCTTTAGCCAATGATGTGCCTCGATTGTGCAGTTCCAAGAGTGTTGCCACAGGTGTACTGTCCTTCTTTTAGTATGTGCAAGTCCTATTGTCGCAGACTCAGTCTCTTCTTTGTCCTTTTGGGTGTGGGTGCGAGTGGCCATTGGGCTACTAGCCCCAGTGGCTAATCCATCCCAGGAGTGACCACATCCAGGGTGTAGGTCATCTTTTCTACACCAAAACAACTGTTCTACCACTTTTAAAAATGGCAGTAGTTTTCCTCAGCTGTATAGACCAGGTACCTCACCCTGGAGGTGGGACTTGCCTTTTAGTTGTGTAAACCCCCTGATTATCTAATTTTCCTGCCTCTCCCAGTGCAAATTTACCTGTGGCATGTGGAGGGCTGCTACCTCCTTTGGAAGGAAGCTTGGATGCATATTACAGACAGTGCAGCCTTTGAAGCTCACCGCCTTGATATGCCACTTCACTCGCCAGCCTGTCAGGGAGTGAGTCACAACCTCCTGGCAGGAGGTCAGATTCCAGTCGTGGCTGCAGCAAGCACTGGTTGGCTGCCAACTCACAGGAAAGGCTGGATCAACCAGGTGGGCAACCTCTAAGGTAGCCACCATGGTGTATGCCACATCGTCCTTGACATTAGATTCATGTTAGGGGTGAGGAGGAGGCATGTTGTTTAATTCAAAACATGACATATTTGGCAGTACCATAATGGAGCTGCCAACCTCTGGTTTGCCCAGGTGCCAGCCCATGTTATCCTATGGAATGTTTTTCACTTATAGTTTCCTTTATTAGTAAAGGCCACTATAGGGACACATATGCTTGCACTTACATGTCCACACCTTTGATATAATGCACCCTGCCTCTTGGGTTTTAGGAGGCCCTCCTTAGGGGAGACTGGCATATATTAAAAATAGTGCATTGACTTTGCGACACATGGTGAGTTCAAGCAGTCTGCACTGCTCCTGCAGTCAGCATTTGCAGGCCTGCAGTCTGTAGTTTACCTGGATTACTCAGGGTGGCACAACCTGTGTTCAAGACCTGGTGCCCCTTTTAAAACCCATGCCGTGGGCACCATTGGTACCATATATTAGGGTCTCATAAGCGGGTTAAAGTCCTTTGCCAATTGAGGTTACCAATTGACAGATATCAGTATTGGGGAAAGAGCTCTGGTACTGGGGCCTGGTAAGCAGGCTCCAGGACACTTTCAGAAACGAAAAAACATCTAGTAGTCTGACTGAGGCAAAAGGGGGGGCATCTGCAAAAAAAGCCTGTTTTCTTACAATCCTTATTTCAGCTGCATCTGTTTTGTACTGGATTTAGGCTCCAGGACCATGCTATATCCTTTGAGACAGTCCTTGACTGAGCAAAGCAAACTACTGCCAAAGTCAAGGAGGCTTGGGAAACAAACCTTCCATTGCAAAAAGAGTAATCAATGTGTGGTTTGTACCAGACGCTTGGAATCTCACAACCCATTAGTAGGTTGTCCTTGCACCCGAGAGGGCTTGAGGATAACACTGATAGCTAAATATTGAGAAAAAAGGGGAGTGGATCGAATTCTTTAAATAACCTCTTAATTTACTCTGAAAAGCATTTCGGTCCATTTTTGTTTTCCTCAGTTTGTCAGGTATGATCAGCTGAGGGCACCACAGCTCTCTGGTTTATTATACCTTATTTGAGTGAGTTATGTTTCTTCTTTTTGTTGTTGCAGGGAAAAGCCTGGATCCATCTCCTGCAATCGTCCATTCTGTCACTAATGTGATCGCTGCAGTGATTTTTGGACACCGCTTCTCCAGAGATGATAAAGAATTCCATCAGCTCATTGAAGCAAATGATGTCATTGTTAGCAAAATATTCAGCTCGTGGAGCAGGGTGAGTCTTAAGATGACGTCATACTGTAAGTAAGTGGTTAATCCGAGGAAGCAATCTGTGCACGGAAACTTCAATGTGTGACCTAGTTCAAGTTCAAGTTCAAGAATTTATAGAGCGCACTACTCACCGAGAGGGTCTCAAGGCGCTTGGGGAGGGGGTTCATTATATATCGAATAGCCAGGTTTTGAGTTCTTTTCTGAAGGAGATGTGGTTCTGTGTAAGGCGGAGGTGAGTGAGTTCCAGGTCTTGGCCGCCAAGTAGGAGAAGGATCTACCTTCCATGGTGGATCTTTGGATACGCGGAACTGCGGCGAGGGCTTGATTGGAGGATCTCAGTTGGCGGGTGGGTGTGTAGAAGGATAGTCGAGTGTTGAGGCATTCGGGACCTAGTTTGTAGAGAGCTTTGTGTGCGTGGGTGAGGAGACGGAACGTTATTCTCTTGTTGACGGGAAGCCAGTGGAGGTCTTTCAGGTGGCCGGTAATGTGATCTTGGCGAGGGATATCTAAAATGAGTCTTGCTGATGCATTTTGGATGCGTTGGAGTTTTTTTAAAAATTTGGCTGTGATTCCGGCGTAGAGGGTGTTTCCGTAATCTAGTCGACTCGTGACCAGTGCGTGGGTGACAGTCTTTCTTGTCTCGGAGGGGATCCAGCGGAAGATTTTTTTGAGCATACGAAGTACGTTGAAGCAGGAGGATGAGACGGCGTTGACTTGTCTGGTCATCGAGAGTGCGGAGTCTAGGATGAAGCCAAGGTTTCGTGCGTGGTCTGTGGGTATGGGTGCTGAGCCTAGAGCCGAGGGCCTCCATGAGTCGTCCCAGGCAGAGGGGGATGATCCCAGGATGAGCACTTCCGTTTTGTCTGAGTTAAATTTTAGGCGGCTGGTTTTCATCCAGATGGCTACTTCTTTCATGCCTTCGTGAAGATTGGTTTTGGCGGTGTTAGGGTCTTTGGTGAGGAAAAGGATCAGCTGGGTGTCGTCAGCGTAGGAGATGATGTTAAAGTTGTGTTGACGCGCGATGGATGCGAGTGGGCTCATGTAAACGTTGAAGAGGGTGGGACTGAGTGATGATCCTTGTGGTACGTCACAGATGACTTCGGTGGCCTCTGATTTGAATGGGGGAAGTCGGACTTTCTGAGTTCTCCCAGCTAGGAATGAGATGATCCAGTCCAAGGCTTTTCCTTGTATGCCGATGTTGTTGAGGCGTTGTATGAGGGTGCTGTGACAGACAGTGTCGAAGACGGCGGAGAGGTCGAGTAGAATGAGGGCCACTGTTTCTCCATTGTCTAGTAGTGTTCGGATGTCGTCTGTAGCTGCAATGAGGGCGGTCTCGGTGTTGTGTTTGGCTCGAAAGCCAGATTGTGAGGGATCGAGGGAGTTGTTGGATTCGAGGAAGGCGGCGAGCTGACTATTGACGGCTTTCTCAATGACTTTGGCAGGGAATGGGAGGAGTGAGATGGGGCGGTAGTTTTTAAGTTCAGAGGGGTCTGCTATGGGTTTCTTCAGGAGGGCGCTGACTTCGGCGTGTTTCCAGCTTTCTGGGAAGGTAGCGGAGTTGAAGGAGCAATTGATGACATCACGGAGATGGGGTGCGATGATGGAGTCAGCTTTGTTGAAGATGTGGTGGGGACAGGGGTCGGTTGGCGAACCAGAATGGATGGAGTTCATTAGGCGGATGGTGTCTTCAGTGGTAATTGTGTTCCAGGCGCTGAGGATGTTAGAGGGCGGTTTAGGTTCGGAGGGGGGTGAAGAGGATTGTTTGTTGGAAATGTTTTTGAAGCTGTTATGTATGTCGGCAATTTTGTTGTAGAAGAAGGAGGATAACGAATCGCAGAGTTCTTGGGAGGGAGTGATGTCGTTTGAGGCTGCGGTGGGGTTGGTGAATTCTTTAACGATGTTGAATAGTTCCTTGCTGTTATGGGTGTTGTTGTCGAGTCGATTCTTGAATGCTGATTTCTTGGTAAGAAAAAACAGAGAGAAAGTATTCTAAACCAAGAAAGCACAGACGTTTAATAAAAACTGCAGCAGTAAACGATAGAACATTATTATCATACTTATTATTAAAGTTGGTAGAGTGCATAGATACCCCAATGGGGTTTACCAGCTCTAATATTAATATTACATGTGTGTTGCTCGGATCTGAATTTACCTTGAAAAATAGAAAAGACAAGGCATTTGGAAAAATAGGAACAGGTTAGTTTAATTAAACGCAGCAGCAGGAAGAGCATCAACAGAGTCCTGTCTGACCACAGTCTCAATGTACAGATGTTTTGACTGGTAATATACAGTTCCTGAGGTACAATTGAATAATTACACATTCTTGTAAAGCCTGTAGATCCAGGCCTAGTCATGAACGATGAATACAACCATCTGATAACAGGGGCACACGTGGTTCTCGAACTCACGGATAGCTATAGTGGGGCAGTGTGTATCTGTCCAAATAGCCGTCATAAGGAGCGTTTGATCACTGCGTGTGGTGTTCATGCTGTGTTGTGTTTGGCTGCATGTTCCTAACTACATGTGGTATCTGACTTTGTGGTATTTTGGGAAGGCACACCTTTGGCCATATGTGTTTTATTGGGGTCAATCTCCTTGGTAAGTAAACACACGAGGGGGCTAGAGGAGGTTTAAGGACCTGCGTCGGCCAACTCCCCACTAATCGCTTGTATTACAAAAAAGGCCACGGGTCTAGGGTTGGTAGGAGGTAAAACAATTGATTGGGTGTACTCTACCAATCGAGAAGGGGGTATCCCTTTTCAAGACAGTTACCCTCACATACCAGAGGTGTCATGCTTCATCATGGTGGTGCCTCTTCATGTGAAGAGCCTGGTCTTCACGCGGGCTACAATCCCCTCGCTGTGAGGGAGGAGCTCTGAGATGTTTTAATGAATGAGGGCGGGTGTACTAAGACCCCCTGAGAGTTTGGTGGGTTGAAAAACGAGGTAGGGGTGTTGTGCAGTTCTATAGTGCGAATAGTTAAAACTGGCTACAGGGCTAGCTATATTGCAGTTTTATTCAGTTACCCGGTGTCAGGATTAAAAAAAATGAATAGCTGGTAACACAGGTGTCGTCAATAGAGGTACTGTGTAAATTCTGGACCAACATCTTTGGGCCAAAAATACCTAGATTAGTGTCACAGCCTTCTTCAGGGTAAATAGTTCAGCTAATGCAATAAATAAGAGAAGTGTACGTGAAAAAACATCAAAAAACACGTGTATCAACTAATAGTAAAATACTGAACCAGTAGATTTGTCTGCTCAGTAAGTTCAACATACAAACTACAGTGGAAACAAGGACCAGTATGTCAACATAACATTTACATGTATGTCATAGACGTGATATAAGTACAACACACTTTAGTTTGACCTCCTATTTAGTAATGTACTAGAACACATTAACATATTAGACTAATGTGTGTTAAAAATGCGCCGCGTGACTCACCACTATTGGTTGTGAAGTTCACTGCATCTATCCCGGCATATTACCCATGTGGTGCATGCGCTTAAAACTGTCAAAGAAGGTTTGAGGAATTAAAACCAGAAAATCCCAAGAGAGGGACAAAGAGGTAGAACGCAATAGTAGAAGGCTTGTCCTCTAATGTTAGTGCAAACTCAATGAACTTTAACAGAGCAGCTGCCACATGGCCCCAGAGATTAGAGCAGAGGAAGGAGCAGGAGCCGAGGAAAGCTTGATGCGGTTGTGTCAATGCGCAACAAATAGTAATGTACCAGATACTGATTGGGTAAGTTGGCAGCAAGGAAAGACAGGCGTGCAGAGGGTCCTACAACGTCTGACTACACTCGATAAGTGGAGGGGGCACTACAACCTAGCATTTATTTCTAGATACCATATTCTAACTGCGTTGGAACTCAGCCATAGCTCACATCAGTTTTGAGACTTCTCTCCCACACCTTCAAAGTCCCCTTGTCCATCAACCCTCCTTTTTGTTTTTTGCAGAGTTTTATATAGCGTGAACTTGACCCGAAGCGGGTATCAGAGCGCTTTACATAGTACCAGTTACGTTACATGAGGACACACATTCATTTTTGTTAGGCACGGGGAGATTAAGTGATTTGCCCAGAATCACAGGATGTTTAGCGACATTACTGAGCCTTGAACCCAGATCCCCAGGTCCTAGGTCGAATGCCCGAGCCATTAGGCCAACTCCTCTACTCCTTACTCTACCTCTTGTTCAAATGGTCCATGCTCAGCTATTCTTCTAAATCCTTTTGTGCCCACCACCCACAGACAAGTTCCACAACAACAACAGATTCTTGCTACTTGTGTCCAAAAGCATTTCCTACATTTTGTTGCTTTGAAAGTGGACTTCTCTCTGAGGCAGTTTCCAGAACTCCATTGAAAAATGTAGGGTACCAAAAGCAAGTGACAGAACATCCAAGTACTTGGTGACTTACAATCAATCCTAAGGCCGACATGCTAAATGAGAAATACAGAATGTGGAAAAAGTTCAGGGCACCAAAAAATTAAATCTTAATAAAAATGTGACGATGTAAGAGCTCAGAAGTGATGAAGAAAAACTGTAGCACATGTCAGAAGGGTAACTAAACAGAGTCAATGTGAATTCAATTTCAATGGCGATCTGTCCTTTACCCTAAACCTACATATGAAATTCAGAAACACATCATACTATAGTGTTCGCTCACTGTCCTGTGTCTAGTCATAATGTATGATACAAATGCTGTTGCCTCCTCTACAATATTTTAAAGTGCTTTCAAGTGGATTAAATGGTGGAAAAATGCAAAACATAAAAGCACCTATGTGAATTCCATACATAAGACTGTGATAGAGAATTGTGCTAAAATTATCCCTGATCATGAGAACATTAATATGATGTCAGCTACTGTGGGATTTTTCTATCTCTGAGAACATCAGCCTATCTGACTAGTGTAAACTGCTCTCTCTGTGAGTATAAACTAAACCAGTCAATATTTCGGAAAGGTTTTGGTGTGAAATTGTGTAAGATTGTGGAAATATCATCTCATCTTTTGACTGTTGTATTCATCTCTGTTTCACTTAAAAGATATATTAATTCCACTTTCTCATCTAACTTCTATATTTAGTCTTTATATTTCTATTTTCTCTGTCTTTGGTGGTGTGCTCCCTCTCATTTACTTTATCTATTATTGTCTTTGACCTTCCTTTTGGTCTTGCACATTTTATTCTCTGAATGTGATGTCAATGTACGCCTGATATTGCACGCATAGCAATGTCAGTACTGGTAAAAACGATGTAGATGTATGCTATGACAAATGTACGCATAATAATGAGAATGTCAGTAAACATGATATAAATGATCCCCATATTATATGTACACATAATAACTAAGTCATATCATTGCTGTCAAATTCACCCCAGATGACCTCCTCATCAACCCCAAGTCAGAGATATGTGGTAAGACAGACAGTTCGACCCATAAACAAGCCTACTGACTAATAGGTCACAGATGATGTTACACTTAGCCTGAAGACAAATGTGCAAACAGGGTACACTTTGATTGATCCCACAGATAGGCAGTTACATCACAAACAGGTCCAAAGAGATTTACTTGTATCCCAAAAAAAGGCCACGGGTCCAGGGTCAACTGGGCCAACTCCCCACTAATCACTTGTATCATGAGTCTAGGGTTGTGCGATGCCTGGTCTCTGTTTCCCTGCATCCCACCACTCACCGCCAGTTGCAGTACGCACTACCCTTTCTTAACATATTTAATACCGCCTATCCACTAAGGTTCCCCTGTCTCTCTCTGTCTTCCGACAGCGCAGGACACTTTCTGCCACTTTGCATTGTTGCCAGCAGAGTTAGTGCCAGCACTCGGACGACTCATCTGGCCAAGCTTTACTCGCTCCCCGCGAGGAGGTTTTAGTGCCCCCTCCACTTATCGAGTGTAGTCAGACGTCTTAGAACCCTCTGCACGCCTTTCTTTCCTTGCTGCCATCTTACCCAAGCAGTATCTGGTACATTACTAGTTGTTGCGCATTGACACAACCACATCAAGCTTTCCTGGGCTCCTGCTCCTTCCTCTTCTCTGATCTCCGGAGTCATGTGGCAGCTGCTCTGTTGAAGTTCATTGAGTTTGCACTAACATTAGAGGACAAGCCTTCTACTATTGCGTTATACCTCTTTGTCCTCTATTGGGATTTTCTGGTTTTAATTCCTCAAACCTTCTTTGACAGTTTTAGGCGCACGCACCAGATGGCTAATATGTCGGGATAGATGCAGTGAACTTCACAACCAATAGTGGTGAGTCATGCGGCGCATTTTTTACACACATTAGTCTAATATGTTAATGTGTTCTATACATTACCAAATTGGAGGTTAAACTAAAGTGTGTTGTACTTCTATCACGTCCATGACATACATGTATATGTTATGTTGACATGCTGGTCCTTGTTTCCACTGTAGGTTGTATGTTGAACTTACTGAGCAGACAAATCCACTGGTTCAGTAGTTTACTATTATTTGATACATGTGTTTTTCGATGTTTTTTCACGTACACTTCACTTATTTTTTGCAGTAGCTGAACTATTCACCCTGAAGAAGGCTGTGACACTACTCTAAGTTTTTTTGGCCGAAACATTTTGGTCTAGAATTCACACAGTTGCCTGTAATGACGACACCTGTGTTACCAGCTATTCACTGTTTTTAATCCTGGCAACGGGTACCTGAGTAAAATTGCAATATAGCTAGCCAGTTTTAACTAGTCACACTATAGCACTGCACAACACCCCTCCCTTGTTTTTCAACACACCAAACTCTCAGGTGGTTTTAGTACACCTGCCTTCATTCAATAAAACATCCCAGAGCTTCTCCCTCGCAGGGGTTGTACCCTGCGTGAAGACCAGGTTCTTCACTTGAAGGAGGCACCCCATGATGAAGCATGACACCTATGAGGTGTGAGGGGAACCATCCTGAAGAGGGATACCCCCTCTCAAGTGGTAGAGTACACCCAATCAATTGGATTACCTCCTCCCAACCCTAGACCTGTGGCCTTTTTTGTGATACATGTCAATCACCTTGGACCTGTTTGTGGTGTAACTGCCTATCTGTGGGATCAATCAGAGTGTACCCTCTTTGCGCATTTGTCTTCAGGCTAAGTGTAACCCCATCTGTGATCTATTAATTAGCAGGCTTGGGTATGGGTCACAGGGCATGTCTTACCACATATCTCTGACTTGGGGGTTCATGAGGAGGTCATCTGGGGTGAATTTGACTGCAATGATAGGCCTTAGTTATTACGTGTACATATAACATGGCGGTCATTGATATCATATTTACCGACATTCTCATTATTATGCGTACATTTGTCATAGCATACATCTACATTGTTTTTACTGGTACTGACATTGCTATGCATGCAATATCAGGAGTACATTGACATCACATTCAGTGATATTAACATGTGCAAGACCAAAAGGAAGGCCAAAGACAATGATAGATAAAGTAAAAGAGAGGGAGCACACCACCAAAGACAGAGAAAATAGAAAGATGAAGACTAAATATAGAAGTTAGATGAGAAAGTGGGATAAAATATATATTTTAAGAGAAAGAAAGATGAATACATCAGTCAAGAGATGAGATGACATTTTCGCAATCTTACACAATTTCACACCAACACCTATCCGAAATATTGACTGGTTTAGTTTATACTCACAGAGAGGGCAGTTTACACTAGTCAGAAAGGGCTGATGTTCTCAGAGATAGAAAAATCCCACAGTAGCTGACATCATATAAATGTTTTGATGATCAGGGATAATTTTAGCACAATTATTTATTACAGTCTTATGTATAAAATTCACATAGGTGTTTTTATGTTTCACATTTTTCCACCATTAATCTACTCAAAAGCCCTTTAAAATATTGCAGAGGCGGCAACAGAGCTTGTATCATACATTAAGACTAGACACTGGACAGTGAGCGAACACTATAGTATGATGTGTTCCTGAATTTCATATGTAGCTTTAGGGTAAAGTACAGATTGCCATTGAAATTGAATTCACATTGGCTCTGTTTAGTTACCCCTCTGACATGTGCTATAGTTTTTCTCCATCACTTCTGAACTCTTACATCGTCACATTTTTATTAATATAATATTATTTGGTGCCCTGCACTTTTTCCACATTCTGTATTTTTCATTTAGCATGTCGGCCTCAGGATTGATTGTAAGTCATCAAGTACTTGGATGTTCTGTCACTTGCTTTCTGTGCTCTACATTTTTCAATGGAGTTCTGGTAACTGCCTCAGAGAGGAGTCCACTTTCAAAGCAACAAGATGTAAGAATGGAAAGGGGCGACCAATCGGTCCCCCCGAACGTATGGTGGAGTACCACGATCCCCCCGGGAAGCCATCTTGGGCGGGAGGCGAGTCTCGGCTGGTATGCCCGAAGCGGCGTAGCCGGGGCGCGCCTTTTTCCCGCCCTAGAGTGGGCTGGCCTAGACACCAACGCGGCCGGCCACGCCCTCGGAGGCAGGCGGGGGCGGGTTCACGCCCACCCTGAAGACGGATAAAAGGAGCGGAAGCCAAGAAAGCATCCTCTTGTTCCTGTGCTCTGAAGCTGCACCTCCCCGCTGCACGTGAGCTCGAGACGGAACGAAGAGCAATTTTGAGCGTTGTAATCTTTCTTTTGTCTTACAGATATCCCGTCTGAGAATGCCCAAGAAAGTCGGAAAGCGGGTCGGTACCGAGCAGATGCTCCGCATGCTCATGAAGGAGATAGCCGATCTGAAGAAAAAGGTGGAGGCTAAGGACGGGGAGGGAGGACCGAAATGGCCTTTGCAGGGAACAGTCCCCGGTGGAAAAAGCAAGAGGCCCAGAAGGGGAGCACTTGGGGGAGACACCCCGGTTCCCGATAACCCACGTGAGGAGCCAATCCCGGTGCCGAAAGAGGGGAATCCAATCCCTGTGGTGGTCACCCCTGCGAACAGGGAGGATATGCCCCCCGAGTTAGCGGCGCAATTGGCAGCGTGGTTGGGAAACGATAGCGAGGGCGCCACGGCTGACGACGCCCGGGCAGTGATGAGGCAACTGCGGGAATCTAGGGAGGCTGCAAAGACTCCACCTCCTGTTCCCCCGCAGGTCCCGGCGGTTGGAAGTACAGCAGGCCCAAGTTCGGCGACAAGCGTGGGGTCTACTTCAGGTAAGGGGCCATTGCCGATTGCGGGGGGGGGAGTCTGCACCTTCTCGAAAGGAGAAGATTGCCCAGCACGTCCCATTAGAAGTCAAGGAATTGATTTGGGCGGATAAATATGTAAACATGTTTTCATTGCTTACCGACCATTACGAGATCGAGCATGTAAAGAGTCAAAAGGAGCTCATGCATCCGAGTGTTTGGCGCGCAAAAATGGCCGCCTTTAAGGTTGACGAGACCATTGGTACTTGGGGCAGAGCGTGGGGAATTTTTACTTCCATCATGGGGGAGCGCAGACCTGAGTTGTTGACCGAGTTACCCATTTATCAGTCACGTATTATGGAGTATTCTGTGGCATATGGGGGCAATCAGTGGTTCTGCTATGATAACCTGTTTAGAAAAGCTAAAGAACACAACCCGTTGTTGTCTTGGGATTGTTACGACTCTGTGTCTTGGCAAAAAATGGAGAGTACAGGGATGTTGAAGGTGCCATTAGTGGGGAGTAACGGGGGGGAATCCTCCCGCCAAAACTCTGGGACGCCCTTTCGGACGGGTACAGGTAACGAGTTCCACACGAAGCCGAGTGGCAACACAGGTAAAAGGGGGATCTGTTGGAATTTTAACAGGGGCAAATGTACCAGGCCCCAGGGGTCATGCAAATTCAGACATGAGTGTGGGGGGTGCGGGCAGCCATCCCATCCTGAGTCCATGTGCAGAGCCAAAACGGGTGATAACGGTGGTAAGGGAGGCGCCAAACAGGTCTAATATAGTCCGAGGGGCGCCTTTACCGACCCCGATTGATACCATGGCAATGATTCCTTGGCTCAGCGAATACCCAGATCATGCTTCCGCTGGGGTGTTACGGAACGGGTTTTCATATGGTTTCCGCATCCCAGTGGGGGATTTTCAGGGGGTACCGGACTGTAAGAATCAAATGTCGGTCTTACAGCACACGGCAGTGGTGCAGGTGAAGATTGGGAAAGAGGTGACTCGAGGTCGCGTCGCCGGTCCATTCGATTTGCCACCAGTAGCTAATTTTGTGTGTTCTCCTCTAGGGGTGGTCCCCAAGAAGGACCCGGATGAGTTTCGGCTGATACACAATTTATCAGCCCCACGTGGTCTTTCCGTGAATGACGCAATAGACCCGGAAGTATGTTCGGTGCGGTACGCATCTTTCGATGAGGCCATTGCCATGTTGAATCGCCTGGGGCCCGGGACGCTGATGGCCAAATCGGACATCGAGTCAGCGTTCCGGTTGCTCCCGGTACACCCAGACGATCAGCGTCTCCTTGGTTTTCAGTTTCAGGGTCGCTATTACATGGATAAATGTATGCCAATGGGATGCTCGATTTCATGTGCCTATTTCGAGAAATTCAGTTGTTTTCTGCAGTGGGTATTCACGAGGAAGACAGGTTTTCAATATGTTATGCACTATCTCGATGACTTTCTGTTTCTGGGGGCAGCCGGGGATTCTGAGTGTGGACAGGCCTTACATGAATTTTGTGTCCTAATGAATCAATTCGGTGTGCCATTGGCGCCAGGTAAGACGGTGGGCCCCTCGACCTTGATCGAGTTTCTGGGGATCGAGCTCGACTCGGTGGAAGGTTGTTTTCGATTACCTAAGGAAAAGGTGTTAAAATTCAGGTTATCCCTTGAGACATGTATTCGTGCAACGAAAGTGAATCTGCATCAATTGCAACAGGTGGTGGGTCAGTTGAATTTTGCCCTGAGAGTAATGACAATGGCGCGCCCCTTTTCCCGCTCGATCGCACAGTCCATGGTCGGCTTGAAGGAAGGACATCATCGTACGAGACTCTCGGCAGAGGTTCGCCAGGACATGCGCATTTGGATTGCATTCCTGGCGGATTTCAATGGGCGAATTGTCTGGAATAAACCAGCAGTGTCTTCCGAGGAGTTGGGGCTATGGACAGACTCGGCGGGGAGCATGGGTTTTGGCGCCATATTGGGTACACAATGGTCGGCTCAAAAATGGCCGTCATGGTGGCATGAGTGCGGGTTGACGAGTAACATTGCTTTTCTCGAACTGTTCCCTATTCTGGTGGCCTTGAAGACATGGCCTGAGGGGTTTAGGGATCACTCTGTGGTGTTCTGGTCTGATAACATGACCGTGGTTGAGTGTATCAATAGTCAGGCAGCACGTTGCAAATTGATTCTGAGACTGCTCAAAGAAATTGTGTTGTTGTGCATGCAACTGAATGTACTGTTTAGGGCGCGACACGTGCCGGGGGTGATGAACCAAGCGACTGATGCGCTCTCTCATTTCCGCATGCAGGCCTTCTGGGGTTTTCTGCCCACAGCGGACCCGGTGGCGGCACCCTTTCCCGAAGCTCTCTGGTCTCTCGGTGCCCCGAACTACAAGACCTCGTGGGAGAGAGTTTAGCACCCAGGACGAGGAAGGCATATGAAGGGGCGTTCCGTTCCTATTGGGCCTTTTTGGGTACTGCCGGGAGGGAGCTTTGGGGTCTGGAAGAGTGTGTAGTGAGATTCCTGCTCTCTTTACGTCACGCAGGCAAGTCAGTAGCTACGGCCCAGAGGCATCGGGCCGCCATTTCCTTCATGGCAAGGGCTCATGGGATCCAGGACCCGACAGCGTCTTTCGTTGTGCAAAAAGCGCTACGTGGGTGGCAACGCCTTGAGGGTCGCAGAGTAGACGATAGGCACCCGATAGGTCTGGATAGGTTGGCCCTGTTATTATCCGTGCTACCGGTAACATGTTCATCCCAGTACGAAGCAGTGTTGTTCCGAGCCGCATTTGCGTTAGCATTCCATGGGGCTATGCGGGTAAGCGAATTAGTGGCAAGGAACAAGCAGGATACGATGGGGGGACTGTGCCGGGAACACATTCAGGTCAGGGAGGAGACAATGACGGTCTCGTTTGTCAGGTCCAAATCCGATCAGGATGCAATCGGGGACTGCGTAATCATCCAGAGGATCCCCGGGTCTGCCATGTGCCCTGTGGGGTGCGTAGAGGAATATTTAGCACAGAGGGTGGCAGCATGGGGGGGGGCCTTGTTAAGACACGCTGACGCCACCCCACTGACGAGGTTTCAGTTTCAGCGGGTGCTTGCGATGTCGATTTCTGCCGCGGGCTTGAACCCCGGCGACTTTGGGACCCATTCCTTTCGGATAGGGGCTGCTACGGAAGCTACAGCCAGGGGTCTGAACGTTGAACAAGTAAAACGTGTGGGGCGTTGGTCCTCGAACTGTTATAAGAGGTATGTGCGGTTGCACATGTTGTGAAGCTGTAATGATGTACTCACGCTTCTTGTTTTTGTTTGGTTTTCAGTTGCGCAAGCCTACGAGGCGGGGCGGACTGTCCAGTCGACCCGACACCGGGGGGCCAGCGGTCAGACATTGCCGGCTGTGAAAAAGGAGGTGTGGGTCGTGGGCCACTCATACGTGAGGCGTGCCGCGGACGTATTCAAAGCAGGTGACATGATTCACGTGGCTGGGGAATACGGGTACAGTGTATCCTTCTACGGAAAGGGCGGGCTCTGTTTTGACCAGTTTCGATCATATTTCGAGGGTTTGTTAGGGCGGACAAGGTCACCGCCGTCTGTAGTCATAGTACATCTTGGGGGCAATGATTTGGTGGCCACTGGTAGACGACTTCTTCTTGAGGCGATGCTTTCCACGGTAAGTTGGTTGGCGAGAAGAGTTCCAGGGTGCACAATTGCATGGTCCCATATGATCCCACGGAAAGTGTGGCGGGGGGCTATTTCTGTTTCTGCGCTGAATCATTCAGTAAGGAAAATTAATAATAAAATGAGTCGATTGTTTCGTTCAAGTACACTGCATTCTGTTTCGCATGGTTGTATTAAAGGGGACAGTATGTATTTGGGGGACGGTGTTCATTTGTCCCGGGTGGGGAACGAATTACTCATAGGAGACTTCATAGCATGGTTAAGGAGTTTACAGCATGACCTTTAGGTAGGAGTGTTTCGTGGGGGGTCCGGATAGCCGGTCAACTATCCGGCCTGTGGCGGTAAGGTCATGATCGGTGAGCAGTAATTGGAAGATCCCTATGAGGGGGCGTCACCCATTACGGATGGGAGCGCGCGGGGGAGGTGGCCAATTGGCCCCTCAATGGGGAGGCGGTCCTGTCTAAGGAGAGGCCGCCGGAAGGAAAGGAAAGGTGGTCAAGGCCCCTTCCTGGATAGGAGGGGCTACGACCCCTCCTGGGGAATTTCCCGGGGCCAGGACATCTGCGACGGCAGATGGGTAAGTTGTGTGGGGTGCGGGAGGGGGTTTACGCTACCTTTTAGACACCTCACACGAGTCCTCGAACGACCGTTAAATGGCGTCGAGTTTATTGGGGCCCCCGTCAAGTACAAAGGGAAATTGGTAGATGCACTTGAGGTACGCCTCTGTGCGGTCGCTCCTCTCACAAGTGAGGGGGGTATTTCTGGTTTAGGGATCTGACACCGGTTACAACCTTGCCGTTGGCCCTTAACGTTAGGATGTACAATTTCAAGTCAAATGTTTAGTAGGATGTTAGTTCGGCTAGGAGAACCTTTGTATTAGAGATCTGTTAAGGTTAGCCAACATCGTAATGTGGAAATGAAATTGTACATTATATGAAACTGTTAATTTAATGTTTTCTTTTGTTTCATATTTTAATAAATACGGCCGGGAAGGGTGACTCCCTTCCCGCCTTCCAAAAGTTCAAGAACTGTTTCCGGTTTCCCAATTCTTGGGGATTGTGTTGAGAGGGGGTGGCGGGTATCTCGGCCATATGGAAAGGGGCGACCAATCGGTCCCCCCGAACGTATGGTGGAGTACCACGATCCCCCCGGGAAGCCATCTTGGGCGGGAGGCGAGTCTCGGCTGGTATGCCCGAAGCGGCGTAGCCGGGGCGCGCCTTTTTCCCGCCCTAGAGTGGGCTGGCCTAGACACCAACGCGGCCGGCCACGCCCTCGGAGGCAGGCTGGGGCGGGTTCACGCCCACCCTGAAGACGGATAAAAGGAGCGGAAGCCAAGAAAGCATCCTCTTGTTCCTGTGCTCTGAAGCTGCACCTCCCCGCTGCACGTGAGCTCGAGACGGAACGAAGAGCAATTTTGACCCACCCACCAGCCCCTGAGGACAGCGATTCGTGGTAGATACAGTTGATATAGTATCTTTTGTTTTCTCTGTTTTCTTACAGGTTGTGATGATTGTCGTGAAATTTCATAACGATGCAATAAAGATTGGTTATTTTCAGTATGTTTTGCAAATAAAGTAATTTTGAACAAGGATTGATCAGTATTTACGCTTGATAATAAATGTTGTTTTGCTTTGTAAATTTTAGTAACTTAGGTAGAACTGTCGTATTTATTTTGGTCGGGCGGTAAGGTCATGATCGGTGAGCAGTAATTGGAAGATCCCTATGAGGGGGCGTCACCCATTACGGATGGGAGCGCGCGGGGGAGGTGGCCAATTGGCCCCTCAATGGGGAGGCGGTCCTGTCTAAGGAGAGGCCGCCGGAAGGAAAGGAAAGGTGGTCAAGGCCCCTTCCTGGATAGGAGGGGCTACGGCCCCTCCTGGGGAATTTCCCGGGGCCAGGACATCTGCGACGGCAGATGGGTAAGTTGTGTGGGGTGCGGGAGGGGGTTTACGCTACCTTTTAGACACCTCACACGAGTCCTCGAACGACCGTTAAATGGCGTCAAGTTTATTGGGGCCCCCGTCAAGTACAAAGGGAAATTGGTAGATGCACTTGAGGTACGCCTCTGTGCGGTCGCTCCTCTCACAAGTGAGGGGGGTATTTCTGGTTTAGGGATCTGACACCGGTTACGACCTTGCCGTTGGCCCTTAACGTTAGGATGTACAATTTCAAGTCAAATGTTTAGTAGGATGTTAGTTCGGCTAGGAGAACCTTTGTATTAGAGATCTGTTAAGGTTAGCCAACATCGTAATGTGGAAATGAAATTGTACATTATATGAAACTGTTAATTTAATGTTTTCTTTTGTTTCATATTTTAATAAATACGGCCGGGAAGGGTGACTCCCTTCCCGCCTTCCAAAAGTTCAAGAACTGTTTCCGGTTTCCCAATTCTTGGGGATTGTGTTGAGAGGGGGTGGCGGGTATCTCGGCCATAATGCTTTTAGACACAAGTAGCAAAGATCTGTTGTTGTTGTGGGACTCGTTTGTGGGTGGTGGGCACAAAAGGATTTAGAAGAATGGCTGAGCATGGACCATTTAAACAAGAGGTAGAGTAAGGAGGGTTAATGGACAAGGGGTCTTTGAAGGTGTGGGAGAGAAGTCTCAAAAATGATGTGAGCTGTGGCAGAGTTCTAACACTGTTAGAATATGGTACCTAGAAATAAACGCTAGTCACTGTAGGAAATCTGAGCTCAACCATGACAGCAAGGCTTTCCTTCGAGAATACACAGATTATCAGAATTTGTTTAGATTGGGTTTAATCAAAGTTCTCTTGCCTAATTCTTACATTCTGTTACTGTAGTTGTACTGTTGATACCATAACAGATTATTTCTTATATTCTAGGTTTTCTGACAATGCTGTTTTTAATTTAATTTTGTTTTAGGCACGCAAACAATCCAACACTTGTCCCACACACCTACTCACATAAATAAGAGTGTGAAGCTTCATGAAAGCCTACCGATAATTCAGAATACATCTGTATTATATTCAGATTGTGTCAAACAAGAACATTCAGGGGGTATCCTGTTAATTTCCTACAATATTTTAGTTAAATGTATGATCAGAAAGGACACTCTGCTTAATCAATGAAATATCTTTCACTCCAGCTCTTTGATGCATTCCCCTGGCTGATGCGCCATCTTCCAGGACCTCATCAGGATGTCTTCAAGAGCAATACCTTTGTGGAAGAATTTTTGAAGAAGGAAATTCAGAGTCACAAAGAGAATGGAGTGCCTGAGGAGCCCCAGGACTTAATTGATTTCTACCATGCAAAAATATCAACAGTAAGTGTTTGCTTCTGCAATGTTGGCTGCTCTGGTCAAGCTCCCAGGCGGTGCTTTGTACATAATGTACATTAAAAAAAAAAGCGATGATAAGAAAAAATGTCACACAACAGGAATCTTTATGACTGATTGGTTTCTCATGCAAATGGGTATTTATACTAAAACATGTTTTTAATTTTTTAATGTTGTTATTCTTTTTGTGCAACTCAACATGAGACTCATACAATTGTGTTACCATTGCAGCAACACTCAGCTTATAGAAATGTCCTGTACAGTACGCTCAGCAGTAAATTAATAGACATTGCCCACGTCATATGCCCCTGTTGCCTCACCACCCTCCTAATTTTGGGTAAATCTCAGACCTCACAAAGCATTACCTATCAATGTAGAGCATAGGCATTGCTGTTCCAGTCTCTTACTTGTCTATCAGTGTCACAGGTTGAGTACCCTCCCGCTCCCCACCTCCATGACCCTCCCCGTTTGCCCCTCTGCTCACCACACATGTTTCATATAGTTTCCAAAAGTTCTTCGTCCTGTAACGTGGTGGCAGTAGGTCACTATAATTTTTGGTGTGTGTACTACAATATAGTATATGACGTGACAACTGGGCTATTTTAGGAGGGGGTCCTCGTGACCAGCAGCTCTCCACTCACCGTTTAGCTAATAATAAACCCATATCAATCAGTCTGCGTGTCCCCTTGGATAGAGGTTTGGAGTAGCGAAGCATAGCAAGCGCAGGCTCCGGCGTTAGCACCAGCTCTGTCACTCGGCTCAATTCTGCAAACATTAGTTCCCAAAAGCGAGATATCCCCGGATATGTCCAGGCTAAATGGAAAAAATCAGCTGCGCTTGCGGTACACCTGTCACATGTCAACTCTTCCCTCACTCCATACCTATGTAGACGTTCCGGGGTGTAATAGATCCTGTTGAGAAATTTAAAATGTAATAATCTATGTCTCCCGTTAAGGGATATACGCTTTGTGCTTGTGCAGCAATATGTCCATATATCATCTGTTATGTCTCTCTGCCAAGCCAGGCGAACTTTAGTGTAACTATAACCTCTATTAGACATTGAGACTTGGTAAATTCTGGAAACCAACTTGGCTGGCCTCTTTGCTGCAAAAAGGTTCGTCAGGGCCGGAAGTTCCGGGGGTTCTGACATGTCCTCCCCCAAGAGCCCGCTGAGGCCATGTTTAACTCTGTGAAACTGGAAATGTGTGAGCGTTGTCGGTGTCTCATTCTCAGTTACTAGGTCCCCCCAGCTCTTAGCCACGCCATCAAGAAAGAGATCCCCTATAGTTTGTGCTCCAAGAGTATTCATAGCCTTAACAACCCTTTTGTCTTTACATGGCGAGAGCCACAGGCACCAGTCCAGTCGGGCAACGGGAGAGTACAGAATAACTCCAGAATAACTCCAGCCTAAAGCTGCAATAAGTAATGCCAAGCATGCATAATAGTGTTAAGTGAGTCAATAATCCCTGATCTTCTATCTGGGGTGTGAACATCAAACCCGGAAGTGGCAGAGGGGCCGAGGGGCCGCCACCGCAGATTCTATGCAAATATGTGGTATGTCAAAGGGCCCATGAATCCAATGATATGCCTGTGCACCTTGTGCAGCTCTGTAATATAAATAAAAGTCGGGGGCACCAAGTCCTCCCATAGAACATGGGAGAATAAGGATCTGCCACCTTGCACGTGCCTGTTTGCCTGCCCACACTAGATTGATCATAAGGGACTTTAATTTGCTGGTAGAACACCCTGGGCAATACCATGGGGATATTCAGGAAGAGAAACAGGAAACGTGGTAGTATAACCATTTTCATAATGGACACACTACCCATCAAGGATAGGGGTAGTTGGATCCATCTAGCAATGTCCTCCTCAAGTTTGCGCATTGCCGGCCCATAATTTCCGTGGAACACCAATTCCGAGTCGGTGTGCACCCTAATTCCCAAATATCTAACCGCCTCCGTGGACCAGTGTAGCACGTAATCAGGTTCAAAAACTACCATGGCCGGTGTAAGGGGAAATATAATGGATTTAGTCCAGTTAACGCGCAGACCAGACATAGTGCCAACAAGTACCACCTTTCGAAGTATTGGGGAGAGGTTACTGTTAGGGTGCAGGACATACAGTAATGTGTCGTTCAAATAGGTGGATACTATCAGCTCATAGCCTAGAAATCTAATGCCCCTATTGCTATGGTATTCTCTAAGCACACAGGCCAGGGGTTCTGCAACTAGAGCATATAGTATGGGGGACGAGGGAAAACCCTGTCTAGTACCCCTGGAAATTGGAATAGGGGCTGTAACCAAGGTGCCTATTTTAATTCCAGCCATGGGGGAGTTATACAATACCCCAATCAACTGTATAAAAATCGACCCCACTCCCATTTTAAGAAGTACTTGCCTTTCGACAGCGTTGAACGCCTTTTCCATGTCTAAAAAAACGCAATAGCGGGGATCTCCGGTCAGTATGCTCTAGGGTGACAAACACCGTACGTAAATTATCGGTCGGATTCCTGCCCTATACAAAACCGGCTTTTTCCGGCGCCCCTAAGGTGGGCATCAAAGGGATTAAATGGTTTGCAAGTTTTTTTGCAAATATTTTCCCGTCCATGTTCAGCAGGAATAAGGGGCGATAGGGTGCACAGTCATCAGGAGGCTTCCCCGGTTTCAGGATCACAACTATAATCGCTTCTCTCATAGAAGGTGGCATCGTCCCAGAAATACACATATCCTCAAAAAGTGCTGTCAGTCAGTTGCAGTAGCAGTTTCTCAAGATATGCCTAGTAAAAGGCCACTGTCAGCAGATCCCCACCCAGCGTGCTACCGGCTCTCATGTTCAATATTGCGAGAAGTATTTCCTCCCTTTCAATGGGGTTCATTAGAAATTGCTGATGTGTGTTAGTCAGCCATGGTGATTTTATATGGACGCGATAGTCAAGCATGTGCTCCTCCCTGCTGCCATTGCGAGTGGCATATAAGTTAGAGTAATATTGTCGGAATCGGTCCTCCATATCCGTATGCGGTCATAAGCCCCGGCAACACCGACTTATCCCTACGCTGCTTGAGGAGTTTAGCAAGCACTGTCCCCGGGCATTCCCCCTCACTGTATACTCAGGCAGTAGCGTACTTGCCCAAGTGTTTAACCTCTGTGTCGTCCGCTTCTTGACACGCTTCAAGGGTCAGTTTTATCTCTTGTGTGATTGTCTCATTGGACCCAGCCTGCTGAGCCTTTTCTAGGGACATAAGCTTCTGTTCTAGATCAGAAAGACTTTTGCGGATCGACCTAAGTACTCCTGCATGTTTAGACATAACCACCCCTCTTATACACCTTAAACGTTTTCCACCCAATCTGAAAGCTATCCATCAACCCCACATTCTTTTCAAAGAATATTTCAATAGCTTTGGCCACTTCTTCCTTGAGGACAGTATCTAACAAAAAATATGGCAAAAATCTCCAGGTATAAGGAGGGATAGTATCCTTGGGGTGTCTATAATCAGAAGCAGCGGGGAGTGGTCTGAGTATGTACGGGGAGGATCTTACATGTACGAATATTTGGAAGCAGTCGCCTATTAGCAAACCAGTAATCGTTTCTAGTGTGTATATCATGGTATGCAGAATAGTGCGTAAACCCCCTTTATCTGAGTACCGTTGGTGCCATACATCGCACAAGTCGAAACGCACAAGTGCGCTTTCCATTGCCCTAGCCAACGCCGATATGCGTCTCTCCGGGCCCCCCCGGTTTGTCCAGTGTTGGGTCTCTTATTACGTTAAAATCCCCACCCCAGAGGAGTTGTCCACCCATCTGGAGGCCTACAGTGTCAATGTTCTGTAAAAGTCTGGGTTGTCGTAATTCGGTTCATAACCATTAACCAATAGAAAATCCACACCCTTCCTACTGCACCTTGTGATTGCAAACCGGCCGTCCACGTCCGTCTCTAAAGGCTCCAGTGTCAGTGCCGCCTTAGGTTTCACCCATGACGAAACCCCTTGTGCATGTGTAGTAAATCCTGCTGCATGAATATTGCCATGTAGCCCCCTAATGTGCAACATAGGGCTGTCAAGTGGTATGTGTGTTTCCTGCAACAGTGCAATGTCGATGTTGTGCCTTGACAAATAATCACGGTCTTATGAATTTTCCTGTGGTCGTTAAGGCCACGCACGTTCCATGTGCCTGCAAGGGGATCTTCAAAGCAGCTCCATATTTCAGATGATTGCCCTGCTCCCAGGCCAGCTAAACTTTTTGGCTGCGCAGGGGGCTGCACATCCAACATAATACGGTGCACTCAACTTCTAAACATCAAGCGCACCTTTTGATAGGTGCCCTCCACACTGACAAGGAGAGTGAGGCGCATTCTATATTACCGCCCCTGGTCACTTCTGTGAATAACGCATTTTCCTCCGCAACATGGGAGTGGCCAAAACCTTAGCAAGCTTAGAACTCACTTCAGTTCTTACAGCATCAAACTGCAAACACAGCCCCAGAAAGTCAACCAAACCCTATTGACAGAGATAGTTTCACAGCTGTCCAAAGGAAGTGAAAGGCAATAAATGTAGTACTTTACAGAACAAAAAAGCTGAATACATTGGATGTATGACGATTACAACGCATACATTCACAACGCATACCATTACAATGAAACTTTTACAACGCAGGATCCATTACAATGCATGCCATTACAACGCATGCCATTACAATGCAGCTGCTCTTACGACACATGCCGTTACAACGTAAGTATGGGTAAGTATTGTTTTTTAATTAATGGGAATGTAACAGTAGTGTAAGTGTTTGATAGTGTAGGGGTTAAAATTACTATTCTAACTCCAGGGGGTGTAATACTAGGGTGAGTGTTGGATGGTGTAGGGGTTAAAATGTAATTAAATACTTACCCATACTTACGTTGTAATGGCATGCGTTGTAATAGCAGCTGCATTTTAATGGCATGCGTTGTAATGGCATGTGTTGTAATGGATCCTGAGTTGTAAAAGTTTTGCTGTAGTGGTAGTGTGTTGTTTTAGTTGCGTTGTAATGGTTGTTTCCCGAATAAATTCATCATCCTTCACTGATTCTATCACCCTTCCTTCCTTTTATAAAATTCTTATCTGCTACTAATTTGTTCCATTCCACTTTTCAATTTGAAATACTGCTCTTTCCAATCACTCCCTATTGGAGGGTTATTGATTCTGCCCATCCGTCAGATTTCTTAAGTCTTTCTTCCTTACCATACTTCTGGATAAAGGAATCAATTAATCTCACCATAACTACTGCAAGCATGATCACACATCCACATTCATTATGCTTCCATGTCAGAGTTTATAATATACCCTTACCTAATTTATCTAACCCAATATTATCTGTACCTATGATAAAATGAAATCTACAATCTGTGTAATTTAATTATGCAATTCAACATACTAATTTCCGTCAATTTGATTTTATGACTAAGACTAGACTCCTTCACATTATTAATCGGTTCCCCAAGTTATGATGTCTTCACAATACGCTGTTTCAATATTTCACATTTGCTGAATTTGCATATTAATATTCCATTCAGGACTCTCATGATGTCGCCTCTACATTTAATGAGCATAACATGGTCCGCCTGGCAGCTGATTTTTTTGTAGCTGGGACAGAGACCACCACCACCACCCTACGCTGGGCACTCCTTTACATGGTGAAATACCTAGAAATCCAAGGTGAGGTCTTGGAAGGGTACTGCAGAAAGTATTTTATACCCTACATGGTATTATTTCAGAAGTCTAACGAATGGGCATGTTCAGTAGATTAACAAATGCAATTAAAGAATTATATTTGGGGTGCATTATATTCCACTAAGAGATGAATGTTTATTTACAGCTCAAAACAATCATCATTTGCAGAATGTCCGACAGTCAATGACAGTAATTCACCAAAATGCTATGAGTAGCAGAAGTGAAGTCACACAGGCACATATTTAAAAACTCCTATTGCCATAACATCTCTTTCACTGATACTTACTGTGATGTAATGCTGCCTTGTAAATAATGCACCCTTTCACATTGTGTTTAGCGTGAAAGGGGAGGGCAATGGGCGTTCCACCACAACACCCATTGATTTTGATGCTGCCCCCTATTTATAAGGGTGATGTAAATAGGAGGAAGCACCAAAATTAGCACCAGGGAAAACCTGGTCTTAAACAGGCAAAATTAGGAGAAATGCTTGTTTTTGATGGTTCCATGTGTACTCCCTTTTGCAGCACAAATAGAAACAGCAAAATGCCTATGAAATGCAGAGCTGTCATTTAAAAAGAAACCCGTTTTACAACTTCTATATGTGCAGCATCAAGCAGCACACATACAAGTTACAAAACAGCATTTAAAGATTCTTTATTTGCAGGAAGGGGGACCTTGTGCTATTCACAAACCTTTGTAGTAACCAACCCTTTTCACTTATACTTTTGTAGTAAATTACAATATTATAGTAAGGCCAGCACTACAAAGGACCAGCCACTGGTATAGCAACACCCTCCCAAAATAATGGAGGTAGGGAGTTGAAATAAAACCCAATCGGGAAGAATGTTACATTAAGGGGGTCATTACGATGGAGGATTTTCCGCATCCTCCGGGCCGGCGGAAGCCACCGCCGGCCCGGAGGATGCGGAAAATCCTCTGCGGACCCACCAGGACCCGCCGCCATATTAGGATGGCTGGTGGGTCATGGTTTAGGTCCGCAGCTTTTCCGCCGCGGCTGGCTTACAACCGCGGCGGAAAAGCACTAAAATGATGACGGTGTCTCTCAGACACAGTCAGCCAGATTAAGATGTGCTTTTGAACATGCTTTTCCGCGGCGGCTTTTCCGCCGTGGAAAAGCATGTGTAACTGCACTGCGGGGGCCCGTTGTGGGCCCCCTAGGTGTAGTGGGGGGTGCACATGGGGGGTACCTATGGTACCCCCTGCATTTGCGTGCACAATGCAGCAGGCACCGCGCGGTGCCTGCCGCTTTGTGCACGCAAATGCTGTGCATGCTTTTTTAACATTGCTGCGGGTGCAGCTTGAAGCTCCACCCGCCGCAATGTTAAAATAGAGGATGTGACCGCCACCCAGGGGGTCACATCCTAATCTGCACAGAGAGAATGCCGCAGCCCATGCGGACGTTCCCTCATGCTCTGGGGTCGCGGACGGACTCAAGTCCGTCCACGATCGTAATGACCCCTTAAATCAGGTTGGTTATTTAAAATACCTAGGAATATAAATTTATTCCAAAGATAATTTGTTAAAAAATGACATATTTATTATTGAAAAATATGCAAAAGTAAGAATATCTTTAATTAAGTATAACATAATTCAACATAATGCAACATATTATCTTTATTACAACTAATTACATGAATTATAATTAATTTTCGACATCACGTGTAACAATTATTAATTGTTCCATTTACACTTTACCATGATGAGACCTCCGCCCTGAATGTGGAAGTCAGGGTGGTGATATTTTTTTAATGTGCATTAATAATTATTACAAGTAATGCACAGACTGAATTAAAGTTAATTTGATTGTTCATTAAAATGTTTAATTGCATTATTTTTCAAATTCACAGCAGGTTAATAAAATATTTTATAATTAAATACCAAATATACACTATTTAATGTATCTATTTAACTGTTTTAACTATTTAAAAGAGTTAGATTTCCTGTAACATTATTTCCAATGGGGGTTACTACAAAAACACTGTTTCTGAATACCAAAAAAAGAAGTAAACTTATTCAAATGCATAAACTTACTCAAAAGTGTAAGTTACCTTTGTGCCTCATGTCCAATACGTTTAATATCGCCACCCTAAACTAAGAAAATTATGCACTTAATTCAGTGCTTTCTTTATCTATGCTGTGTCTAGTCTGAATAGCAGCAGTGCCAATATCTCCCCGATTTTAACACTTGATTAGTAGATCTATGTGGCAACGGATAAATATCACTCCCACAAGCCCCCAATGCATGATATTTAGGTGTAATTCAATAAGTAGATGATGTAGATGCTTCACAGGAACATGTTTGAGTTTATCAAGAAAGAAAAACTGAGATTTCTATCTTCTGTTTGTGGAAACAATGGTCCTCCCACGCATGGAAGACTGAAACCTGAAAAATGCATTGACACTTCTGCCTCAAATCACACCACACCCGTTCGCTTCAGCATTCCCCAAACGCGAGGACGAAGTAGCGAGTTCAGCAGCGTGCAGAGAAGAGTGGAATTCTCCGCGCTCTTTCGAATACAATCGAGTGAACACATTAACATTCGACTGGAAATCTCCGCCCGTAATTTTACTGGTGCGCCCAAATAAACAATCTTGATGCGGACGAAACATTGCATGTATGGTAGTGCACCACACAGGGGTGCCAATTGACTATTTTAACCTGCGTGCACATTGAAAATTCCCACTCCCTCATCCCGTCCTGATGAAGACCCTGATCTGAGGAACATAATCACCCAGTTTACGTGTGGGTCGAAACGTCGACACTTTGCCTTTGGAGCCTGCATCTATTAGTTTTTGCCCCCCTCTCCCCCTCTCCCTTCCGTCTCCCTCCTAATCCCCTTGCCAATAGTGCAAATCAAGGACAATGGAGGATGTTGTTGAAAACTAGGAGCTGGTAAAAAAAGAATCAATTTTTTTTACAAGTGTTGGTTAGAGCAGGCTCATTCTTGTATATAAACAATTCTATATCTTTGTTTTTCTGATCTCCTTGATCAATCACCTGAGCACAAACCTTTATCTTTCTCTGTGCACGTTCATCTTTTTATACTACGAAAGATTTTGTTGATTATAATATGTAAATATTTGTATTTTGATTTGTGAAAATACTTTTTTCAAATTCTATAATAAATTAGAGAATCCGGCTGGATTCAATTGAATTCTCAAATGTTTGGGTACTTTTTTGATACTTTTTTGACAACTTGGGCTAATGTATCTATTCAACCTACAATATAGATTTAATCTAGAAGCGGACTAAAGAATTGCGTGAACTAAGGCTGTAATTCTGTTACATGTTAAAATTTCTGTCAAGGACCACTTGTTCTTTATAATACTTGATACCCAGGTCCTTCGACTAAATTGGGTCACCCCTTGTTTTATATCAAATCACACCACTGCCTTGCTGGTGTGAGTAGGAAAAACCCATTTACTCATTCCAGGTTTTTAGGAGATTGCTTGTCTCTTCTTCCAGTGGCCCTGGTGGAAGATAGAAGATCAAGTGTGATGTTCACTCACGTGGCTGAACAGTGAGACTGCTTGGACACTGTAAAAGGAGACCTGTGCCAAGAGTGACCCTTACTCAAAGGACATGATCACAGTTTTACATCTTGATTGTTCTTGATTAATTATGAGAAACCTCATAATGGATGTGCCACATACTTAAAACACAATGCTAAAACACCCACACTTTCCAATTTTGGTCCCAGTTTAAAGTTTATAAATGTTTTCTTCTCATTTAACCGAGTATCTCTTTGGCCAAATATGAGGTCCATTCAATTAAATGCCAAAATGTATAGGTATCTTGATTTCCAAGAGCGCACTTTAAATACACCATGGCCATTATAGGCTTTTCTCTAGCTATTATTTGTGCTAAAATATTGCTGGGTCTTCTCCTCATTAATTTTTCTTTTAAGCATAAATTAGCTCTCTTCATACTTTTCCAATGGTATTGAAAACCTCAAACTATTTACCAGATTATGCACTGACCACACATATTTTGTGCTTTAGCTGCTAATAAAGTCAATACTTCAGTCACAGGCTGCTATTTCTCATGGCATACCACTGTGACCACCTATTTCAAGAGCTGACACTAAGTCTCTCATAAAACTTACCAATTCTTGACCATTTTATACTAATCTCAAACTATTTTTATTTTATGTTTAATTAAGTAAAAGAAAAAACAGCAGTAGGTTATAAAGATAGAAGAGTAAAGAAAGTACTAAATCATATATTATTAGCACATTATTCATATAAATGTATTGTATACAACTGTGCAAGATTATTGGTGCCTCTCTGGAAGAAGGGAGGAGAAATGCTAGGGCAAAAGATGGTTGATGGTTGACTGATCATCCATGGAACCCCACCAATTTTTAAAAGACGGTAGTGCACCCACAAGGGTAGGGTGAAGGGCCAAATCTAAGAAATAAAAAAAGAAACAAAAATACTTTGTTCCTCTCATTTAAGTATTATAAGTGAATAAAATAATGATATTTCTTGAACTCCTTGTCAGCCCTCCTGCCGTAGTGAGCTTCCACTATACATCAGAGATTGCCTGTGATAGTCCACTGGTACATGAGAGCAGATCATGAAGTAACAGGAATATAATTAATTTCATTAATTTAATATATATTTTTTACTTTTTTATTTAGTTTGACAAGCGGTATACTTTATGTGAATATTTGTTCATTATGATATATGCCTGTTAAATACTGTGAAGTATGTTGAGTCAATTTATTTAAACCTTAAGCCTTGGGCTTGATGAATTAATACAGGGGAATACTGATGGTTTATTGAGTTATTAATGATTTTCAAAGTAGATGAATTTATAGTTTTTGCCTATTTCCAAAACTTTAGTGGGTAAATTGATTATGAATTAATTTTGTGCAGACATGTTCTTGGTATCATGTAAATATGTTTAGTTTTCAGTGTTTCTTTAACGGTCTGTTTTCACTTTTTTTACAATGTGTTTAAAGCACCATCAAAGATGGCGATGCACATCATGACCAAGGCTTGTGTAAAGCCATGCGCATTGATGTGCTTAATCCTCGTGGCACTGTAATGAACAAAATTGTGAGAACGCTCCCAGAGCACGGGTCTCTTCCTTAATTCAAATGCTAGAGCATATTTTCCGCACTTGGATGGAGGTTTTTATTTTATGTCATTAGGCGCGGGTGGTTTCAATTTAACTGAGCAGAGTTCACTTCCAATGAGTTGGTTTGAGCTCAGTTGGTCTGAATTAGGATGGGTTGAGGAACTGGATGGTTTTATATTGTCAACTATCTTGCAAAAACTATCTTACATGTACACATTTGTCAGTGAAAATGCCAGCAGTTCCCTGATTTGTGTAAATATCTCTCTCCAGAGAATGTTCAGAAGGAGCTGGATGATGTCCTAGGAGAGTCGCAGATCATTCACTATGAGGACCGGAAGAGGCTTCCCTACACCAATGCAGTGATCCATGAGATACAACGCATGAGCAGCATTGCACCTATTGGTCTTTTTAGGAAGACTGTGAAGGAGACTTCATTACAGGGATTCAATATTGAAAAGGTACTAATGCACCAGCATTGAGTCACATAACGACCAGCACTGAGAGACAAAATACGAAGTAGACTGAGCAGGGTTATCATCTGGCAGTGTATAGGTAATGCATTATTGTGAGATAAAATACGTAACATTGAGTATAAAGTTTACCATCAGGCAAGGTGCAAATGCCCCAACATTGTGGCTGACATTTGGGGCATCTATTGATGAGCAAGTTGAATACACTAGTATTGTGAGGTAGGATAAGAAGAAAAAAGTGTAGGGATTATACCATGAAAAGGAACCAATCATCAGCATTACAAGGTGCTGCAGTGGCAGAGATTACACGTTTTGCCATCAGTTACTTTCAAGACACACCTCACACATGAATTAGAGTATGAAATGGACATTTAAAATATTTTGTTAGAAGTTACTCATCAGAATTAAGGCCAGAGAGGCAGGCAACTATATACCTGTGGATTGGGGAAATTAGCAATGTTGTGCCCAAAAATTAAACTTGAGTGGTGAAACTACTTAACATTTGTGAGAAGTTGGCCTGGTATATAATGCTCACTAGTTCTTAGTGATCACTTTGTACCATGCCAAGCAACCCTTATGATGATGGTTGTAATTCAACCTTGTAGACCAGTTATCCTAGTGGTAACGTGGACAAAGCAGTCTTAGGCTAAACTCTGAAAGGCATGTGAAGCCAGCTGTTATACCATACACAACCCCCTTGAATACCAAATGAAAGGGACACCACACAGATATATATTGAAAATATATATTGATTTATTAACTATAAAATCCCCTGGACTCTTTATGAGCACAGAAGCACAAGCGTTAAATCACAAGACAGTTTAAAATACACAAAAGTTGCACAATATGGATGAGCCCTAGGGGCCACCTAAACCATATACTAAGAAAGTGGTATAAGAGATACCAATAGGAAAGGGAAGAGGCCTAGGGCCTTGGGAATCGCTGGAGCTATTCGAGACTGGCAATGACTAAGTCGGGAAAGGCCCACGGGACTCGGGTGCAGTGTTCAAAGTGCACGCACTTTCCAATGCAAAGTCTATGGTGCGTAAAAAGTACAAAGTTAGAAAGTTAGGAACCTTCCGAGTGACCTACGGAGCTGAAACTTAAAACACAGGCCCTTGGGATGTGTACCAGTGCAGGAGCACCGGCGGAGCTGAGTTACCTCACCCACAGGAAGCGGGTGCACAGGGTCGAAGTAGTGTCGGGTTTCGTCACGCTGGTCGATGGTGCTTGGAGCTGAAGATGCTGCAGGCGGCTCGATGCGAAGAGTTCCGGTGGATCCAAGGGTGGATCTGAAGATGTGAAGACCTGAAAGCAGAGGGGACAGTGTTCAAAGTCACCTGCCAGTGACTACCGTGGAACCAGATTGGAACCAGGCGATGTCGGGTGCAAACAGGCGTTGTCGGGTAGCTTCTTTCTGCAGCCACGTGGATACCCGGGGTCGAGGACGTCCAGGAGTCGGTCACGAGCTGTCCCACGCAGGCTTCTCGCTGTTGGCGGTGTCGGCACCTTGATCGGAGCAAACAGGCCTTGGCAAAGGCAAGCCAGGCAGAAGTTGAAAGATGCCTAACACTCGGACCAGCAAGGTCAGAGCAGGTGCTCCTTTTCACAGGAGCTTGGGTAGGTCTGGAGCAACCAGACCTGCTGTGTAAATCTTCGGGTTCGTCGCCAAGATGGCCGCTGACCACGTGGCTAGTGGCCGGGATGGCGCGTCGAGTGGCACAATGCAAAAGGGCCCCACGCAGATCGTGGAGATGCTGGAGGGCTGATCTTCGGTGCAAGGGCTGCTCGGTGGTGGGGGTTCTCAGTCCCCAAAGCACAACGTCGAGGATGCCTCAGAAGCTGCGCAGTCAGCTTTTCGAGTGTCTTCCAAGAGGTCCGGTCCCACGTCACTCGGTGCCTCCACGGGTCCCTTCTTTGCAGGGACTGTGGATCGGGCTCTGAGAGGTCTGGAAGTCTGGTTCTTGTCGGGCTCTGGGCTCAGGCTCCGGCGGAAGGCGGCGGCAAAGCAGACGTCGAGTTGCTGGTTGGTACCTGTGTTCACAGGGTGGCCACTCCTAGGCCACAAGGGAGATTCTCTTCAGTCTTCTGTGCAGCAGAATGTCGAAGTCCAGTCTTCTTCTTCGTGTAAAGTTGATTCAGGATGATCTGCTGTGCAATGGCACTGCTCCCACTCTTATTCCAATCTGAGGGGTGGGTCTCCTGCTAGGTCCCTCCCCTATGGGTGGGACCAGGAAGGGGGGTGGTTACACCCCCTCTCCTTTGTCCAGCTCCTCGCCAGGACTGGGGCTGGAAAGCCCCAGAACCGGTTTGGGCTGGCTTATGCACAGGGACACCTTGTGTGCCCCAGGCATGTCTCAATCTATTCAGCCCTGTCCTACCCAATACACAAAACCCTGTCTGGGGTGGTGCTCGCACCTCCCCAGGCAGGAAACCCTTTGTCCAGGCCCTCCTCGCTGGAAGGACTCCCAGCAGCAGGAGGTCAGACATGTGTCTGTGGTGGCAGCATCCATTTTGTGATGCTGAGGCTCTGGTTAACTTTAACCGGGGTTAAGGCTACACACATGTTGTGTCCCTCTAGAAGGGTGGAATGCTATCCCCGTCGACAGAACTGTCGAGGGGATAGTATTCCAATTCGTATGACACCTTACTCGACATGTTTTGATAAAGCCAAACCAAAGATAGCATATAACCGCGAGGATTATAATGCACTTAAGAGTATATGGTATGGCAATATCCCGGAACAGCTTAGGGAGTGGTTCCCGACAGCTGCAGACAGGCTCAGCTCATGCTAGAGCACCATCTCACATGTAACCACGCACTCTGCCCCCAGGATTGCAGGGGCCTTCCATAGGAATGGCTTACAGGTTAACATGTGTCCAGTTTAAGGTTAGATATAGGGATACTATATCTAAGTAAGAGGTGATTACACCAACTTACCTCAGCTGAGTGATCAGCCAGTTGTGTCAAATCAGGAGGCCAGGCCAGGGGTGGCACAATGCATGCTGCAGCCCCTGGTAGGCCTTGGCTACACCTATGCCCTGGGTACCTATGTTACACTGTTACAGGGGCCTATAAGGTGAACCAATTCCAATTGTGTTATGCACCTAAGGTACATGGAGTCCATTTTAAGGAGAGAGCAATCAGCCTGGGGCCCTGAATAGCAGGATCCCAGGCCAACTAAGTCAAAAACCAGCTAAACACCAGGCAAAAAGTTTGGGGGTAACCATAGTCAGATATCCACCTTCCTACATAACCCCCCCCCCCAAACGAAAGGAGATAAGGCTATCCTTGACCAGGTAAGCCTATATTGCCTAAGTGGCCATATAAGGAAGTACCAGCTCTGGCTTGGTAACCCCCTGTCTCATGGTCCACTAAGCAATCCCTCACCCTAAGGGTATCTGAGGGTCTCCACCATAGGGAATCTCTACCTGTGGTGTGTCTTTGCAAAGTCAAAGGCTGGTGTTGGGATGGAGTACTGAAGTGAGTTTCCTCTGTAGGGCTCAGCTTCCTCCAATCACTCTCCACCATGTGTGCCTTTCTTTCTCCGACTGAGTTGCACTGTGCTCTCAGGGTCAACCTCTGGCTACCTAAAGCTGGAGGCTGAGTCCCTCTGTTTGGCTTACTGGAGGGACAGTTCAGGTTTGGGCCCTTAGGGTCCCAGGTTTGGCTTTGCCCAACAATATCCATCTGGGGGAGGTCCCTAACTACTTTTAAGGGGGATCCCTCAGGAGTTTTTAAAGTTTGCACCTCACTAGGGCTACTAGTTTTGGTGCCCCTAATCCGTTGATGGGGGTGCTTTATTTGACAGGGGGCCCTTTGGGTCTCACTGTCCTTCTTGTCCTCTGCAGCCCTGGGCTGAGTAAGGCAAGGTAGAGAGGGGCAGGTTACCTGCTCCAGACTGGGTCCCTCCTGAGAAGGGTCCACTGCCATCAGAGGCTCTGTCAGGCCAGGCCTAACAACCTCTGGGACAGTTCCTTCATCAGGGGTAAGATCAGTTCCCTGAGGAGGCTGATCCTTTCCTAAAGTCTGGTGGGAGGGAGATTTCTCTTCCTCCTCAATGCTCTCTGTTTGGGTGGAGTGATCCATCATTTCAGGCTTCACTACCCATGTATCAGTTTGAGTTTGGGCTGTGGCCATCACAGCCCCACCAACCTTTTCAGGAGGAGACTCAGTTTGGGTATGGGCTGTTACTAGTACAGCCCTGCTACTCTTTTCAGGAGGGAGGTTATCTAAAGATGGGGCTGAGGTTTGCTCAGCCCTCCCAACCTTTCCAGGAAGGACATCTTGAATTGGGGCTGTAGCCATTACAGCCCCACTAACCTTTCCATGGAGATTTACCATTCTAGAATGGGTTTGCTGTTCAACCTCAGCCCAGGCTGAGATTTCCAAATCATTACCCAGTAGGCAATCTACAGGCAAGTTTGCTGACACTGCCACTCTCTTTGTGCCAGTGACACCTCCCCAGCTAAGATTGACTACTGCCAAAGGGATGATTGGATTCTATGCCATCAATGTTTGTCACCTGATATTTGGCATCAGGTAAAAGTTGCCTTGAGGGGACTAGACATTCAGCCACCATGGTGATGCTAGCCCCTGTGTCTCTGAAGGCCTCAACTTTCAAGCCATTGATGAGGGGCTCCTGTCTATACTTGCTCAAAGTGTTTGGGCAAGCAGTGAAATTGGCAAACCCCATGCCAGTCTCATAGACAAGAGTATCTGAGTTAGGGGACCTGGATAGGCCAGAGTCCACCTGTCCTCCAAAAGTAAACCCACCCAAATTCTTGGGGGTGCTCCCACCACCTGGGGGACCACTGCTAACAGTGACAGGAGGTGTTGGAGCCTTACCTGGAGGTATATTCTCCTTATTGCCATTCTTGGGACAACAGTTATCTGTTTTGTAATGCCCCACCTGTTTACAGGTATGACAATAAGGCTTTTTCTGGGTTGTAGAAGTGTCTTGGGACCCACCCCCATTCTTGGAGTTTTGGGGCCCTGGGGAAGTACTTTCCTTACTTTTATCCCCACCCTTCTCTTGAGGCTTGGTAGTCTCTTTCTTTTGGTCACCACCTTGATTCTTAGGCCTGATCCTGGTTCTGACCCATTTGTCTGCCCTCCTACCCAATTCTTGTGGGGAGGTCAGATCAGAGTCAACCAGGTGCTGATGTAGAAGCTGATTTTGACAATTACTTAAGATTTGCTCTCTCATAATTAAATTATACAATCCTGTATAGTCAGTAACCTTACTTCCCAGCAACCAGCCCTCCAGAGCCTTAGTGGCACACTCAACAAATTCAGACCAGTCCTGAGTCTGTGTCTTCTGGGTATCTCTGAACATTAACCTGTACTGTTCAGTGGTTAAGCCTAACCCATCAATCAGAGCACTCTTCAGGACCATGTAGTTTCTAGAATCCTCATCACTAACTGTGAGGAGTCTGTCTCTGCCTCTACCTTCAAAGGAGAGCCACAAGATTGCTGCCCACTGCTCCTGAGGGATCTGCTGTACCATGCAGGCTCTCTCAAGTGCAGTCATCCATTTGTGGATATCATCCCCAGCTTTGTAGGGGGGCACAATCTTACTCAGGTTTCTTGTATCAAAGGACCTGTCTTTATCCTCCTGGATATTGCTGCCACCAGTGGATCCTAATCCACTCTCTCTAGGCTGTCTTGCTCTAGCAAATTTCTCTTGGGCCAGGGCAATTTCTAACTCTTGTCTCTGGACTCTCAATTCAGCCTCTCTAATTTGAGATTCTCTCAGCTTGGCCTCATGTTCCCTTCTCTGAGGGCTAGTCATCATCCTTCTGGAGTGACCATGAGAACCTCTAGAAGCATGGGAGTTGTCAGAGTCGCCTGAGTGAGTCCTTCTCCTCCTAGGCTTCTGGTTAAGTCCACCTGGGGGTCTGAATGGGTTGTTACCTGATTCATTCCCAAGTAAGCTTAAGTTAGCCTGGTTCAGTCTACTGACCAGCACCTGACTATTTCTGTCATCATCTGACTCACTGCTTTCCACCTCCTCCTCTTCCTCCTCTTCCTCTTCATCTACCTGAGGAGCTCCAGTGGTGGAGGCTTCCTCATCTACCAGGATGATAGGGGCAGGGGTGTCTACAGTGTCATCCTCTGAAGGATGGCCTCCTTCAGCATTCCCTGTGGGGTTTGCCTTAGAGGGCTTTAGAGTCTCAGACTGGTCTAAGAGCTCTCTTAGGTGGTCTGTAGTAGGGGAAGGCCCTGTCTTCAGACCCCTTAAGACACAAAGCTGTCTTAATTCCTTAAAGGAAAAAATAGCAAATTTGGATGGTGCCCTTGAAGGGTCACTCTCAACAGGAGTAAGTCCACTGGACCCTTCTGCTCCAGACATTGCTCTAGTGTGGGTGGATGTGTTGCAATCTACCTACACTGGTGTTTACCTACTAAACCTATCTAGTAGTTGTAGCTAGGGTGTGCTACTCCCTTTGCTCTACAACAACTAAGTTCAGTAGAACTTAAGTATACTAGTCTTGTTTTATATGTACCTAGCAGGTACCTGTATGATCTTTCAAATGATAATCTCAAAGATTGTAATGGTAAAACAACAGCAAGCTCAGATCCCAATCCGCTGCTCACCAATGTGAGAAGTTGGCCTGGTATATAATGCTCACTAGTTCTTAGTGATCACTTTGTACCATGCCAAGCAACCCTTATGATGATGGTTGTAATTCAACCTTGTAGACCAGTTATCCTAGTGGTAACGTGGACAAAGCAGTCTTAGGCTAAACTCTGAAAGGCATGTGAAGCCAGCTGTTATACCATACACAACCCCCTTGAATACCAAATGAAAGGGACACCACACAGATATATATTGAAAATATATATTGATTTATTAACTATAAAATCCCCTGGACTCTTTATGAGCACAGAAGCACAAGCGTTAAATCACAAGACAGTTTAAAATACACAAAAGTTGCACAATATGGATGAGCCCTAGGGGCCACCTAAACCATATACTAAGAAAGTGGTATAAGAGATACCAATAGGAAAGGGAAGAGGCCTAGGGCCTTGGGAATCGCTGGAGCTATTCGAGACTGGCAATGACTAAGTCGGGAAAGGCCCACGGGACTCGGGTGCAGTGTTCAAAGTGCACGCACTTTCCAATGCAAAGTCTATGGTGCGTAAAAAGTACAAAGTTAGAAAGTTAGGAACCTTCCGAGTGACCTACGGAGCTGAAACTTAAAACACAGGCCCTTGGGATGTGTACCAGTGCAGGAGCACCGGCGGAGCTGAGTTACCTCACCCACAGGAAGCGGGTGCACAGGGTCGAAGTAGTGTCGGGTTTCGTCACGCTGGTCGATGGTGCTTGGAGCTGAAGATGCTGCAGGCGGCTCGATGCGAAGAGTTCCGGTGGATCCAAGCGTGGATCTGAAGATGTGAAGACCTGAAAGCAGAGGGGACAGTGTTCAAAGTCACTTGCCAGTGACTACCGTGGAACCAGATTGGAACCAGGCGATGTCGGGTGCAAACAGGCGTTGTCGGGTAGCTTCTTTCTGCAGCCACGTGGATACCCGGGGTCGAGGACGTCCAGGAGTCGGTCACGAGCTGTCCCACGCAGGCTTCTCGCTGTTGGTGGTGTCGGCACCTTGATCGGAGCAAACAGGCCTTGGCAAAGGCAAGCCAGGCAGAAGTTGAAAGATGCTTAACACTCGGACCAGCAAGGTCAGAGCGGGTGCTCCTTTTCACAGGAGCTTGGGTACGTCTGGAGCAACCAGACCTGCTGTGTAAATCTTCGGGTTCGTCACCAAGATGGCCGCTGACCACGTGGCTAGTGGCCGGGATGGCGCGTCAAGTGGCACAATGCAAAAGGGCCCCACGCAGATCGTGGAGATACTGGAGGGCTGATCTTCAGTGCAAGGGCTGCTCGGTGGTGGGGGTTCTCAGTCCCCAAAGCACAACGTCGAGGATGCCTCAGAAGCTGCGCAGTCAGCTTTTCGAGTGTCTTCCAAGAGGTCCGGTCCCACGTCACTCGGTGCCTCCACGGGTCCCTTCTTTGCAGGGACTGTGGATCGGGCTCTGAGAAGTCTGGAAGTCTGGTTCTTGTTGGGCTCTGGGCTCGGGCTCCGGCGGGAGGCGGCGGCAAAGCAGACGTCGAGTTGCTGGTTGGTACCTGTGTTCACAGGGTGGCCACTCCTAGGCCACAAGGGAGATTCTCTTCAGTCTTCTGTGCAGCAGAATGTCGAAGTCCAGTCTTCTTCTTCGTGTAAAGTTGATTCAGGATGATCTGCTGTGCAATGGCACTGCTCCCACTCTTATTCCAATCTGAGGGGTGGATCTCCTGCTAGGTCCCTCCCCTATGGGTGGGACCAGGAAGGGGGGTGGTTACACCCCCTCTCCTTTGTCCAGCTCCTCGCCAGGACTGGGGCTGGAAAGCCCCAGAACCGGTTTGGGCTGGCTTATGCACAGGGACACCTTGTGTGCCCCAGGCATGTCTCAATCTATTCAGCCCTGTCCTACCCAATACACAAAACCCTGTCTGGGGTGGTGCTCGCACCTCCCCAGGCAGGAAACCCTTTGTCCAGGCCCTCCTCGCTGGAAGGACTCCCAGCAGCAGGAGGTCAGACATTTGTCTGTGGTGGCAGCATCCATTTTGTGATGCTGAGGCTCTGGTTAACTTTAACCGGGGTTAAGGCTACACACATGTCGTGTCCCTCTAGAAGGGTGGAATGCTATCCCCGTCGACAGAACTGTCGAGGGGATAGTATTCCAATTCGTATGACACCTTACTCGACATGTTTTGATAAAGCCAAACCAAAGATAGCATATAACCGCGAGGATTATAATGCACTTAAGAGTATATGGTATGGCAATATCCCGGAACAGCTTAGGGAGTGGTTCCCGACAGCTGCAGACAGGCTCAGCTCATGCTAGAGCACCATCTCACATGTAACCACGCACTCTTCCCCCAGGATTGCAGGAGCCTTCCATAGGAATGGCTTACAGGTTAACATGTGTCCAGTTTAAGGTTAGATATAGGGATACTATATCTAAGTAAGAGGTGATTACACCAACTTACCTCAGCTGAGTGATCAGCCAGTTGTGTCAAATCTGGAGGCCAGGCCTGGGGTGGCACAATGCATGCTGCAGCCCCTGGTAGGCCTTGGCTACACCTATGACCTGGGTACCTATGGTACACTGTTACAGGGGCCTATAAGGTGAACCAATTCCAATTGTGTTATGCACCTAAGGTACATGGAGTCCATTTTAAGGAGAGAGCAATCAGCCTGGGGCCCTGAATAGCAGGATCCCAGGCCAACTAAGTCAAAAACCAGCTAAACACCAGGCAAAAAGTTTGGGGGTAACCATAGTCAGATATCTACCTTCCTACATAACCCCCCCCCCAAACGAAAGGAGATAAGGCTATCCTTGACCAGGTAAGCCTATATTGCCTAAGTGGCCATATAAGGAAGTACCAGCTCTGGCTTGGTAACCCCCTGTCTCATGGTCCACTAAGCAATCCCTCACCCTAAGGGTATCTGAGGGTCTCCACCATAGGGAATCTCTACCTGTGGTGTGTCTTTGCAAAGTCAAAGGCTGGTGTTGGGATGGAGTACTGAAGTGAGTTTCCTCTGTAGGGCTCAGCTTCCTCCAATCACTCTCCACCATGTGTGCCTTTCTTTCTCCGACTGAGTTGCACTGTGCTCTCAGGGTCAACCTCTGGCTACCTAAAGCTGGAGGCTGAGTCCCTCTGTTTGGCTTACTGGAGGGACAGTTCAGGTTTGGGCCCTTAGGGTCCCAGGTTTGGCTTTGCCCAACAATATCCATCTGGGGGAGGTCCCTAACTACTTTTAAGGGGGATCCCTCAGGAGTTTTTAAAGTTTGCACCTCACTAGGGCTACTAGTTTTGGTGCCCCTAATCCGTTGATGGGGGTGCTTTATTTGACAGGGGGCCCTTTGGGTCTCACTGTCCTTCTTGTCCTCTGCAGCCCTGGGCTGAGTAAGGCAAGGTAGAGAGGGGCAGGTTACCTGCTCCAGACTGGGTCCCTCCTGAGAAGGGTCCACTGCCATCAGAGGCTCTGTCAGGCCAGGCCTAACAACCTCTGGGACAGTTCCTTCATCAGGGGTAAGATCAGTTCCCTGAGGAGGCTGATCCTTTCCTAAAGTCTGGTGGGAGGGAGATTTCTCTTCCTCCTCAATGCTCTCTGTTTGGGTGGAGTGATCCATCATTTCAGGCTTCACTACCCATGTATCAGTTTGAGTTTGGGCTGTGGCCATCACAGCCCCACCAACCTTTTCAGGAGGAGACTCAGTTTGGGTATGGGCTGTTACTAGTACAGCCCTGCTACTCTTTTCAGGAGGGAGGTTATCTAAAGATGGGGCTGAGGTTTGCTCAGCCCTCCCAACCTTTCCAGGAAGGACATCTTGAATTGGGGCTGTAGCCATTACAGCCCCACTAACCTTTCCATGGAGATTTACCATTCTAGAATGGGTTTGCTGTTCAACCTCAGCCCAGGCTGAGATTTCCAAATCATTACCCAGTAGGCAATCTACAGGCAAGTTTGCTGACACTGCCACTCTCTTTGTGCCAGTGACACCTCCCCAGCTAAGATTGACTACTGCCATGGGATGATTGGATTATATGCCATCAATGTTTGTCACCTGATATTTGGCATCAGGTAAAAGTTGCCTTGAGGGGACTAGACATTCAGCCACCATGGTGATGCTAGCCCCTGTGTCTCTGAAGGCCTCAACTTTCAAGCCATTGATGAGGGGCTCCTGTCTATACTTGCTCAAAGTGTTTGGGCAAGCAGTGAAATTGGCAAACCCCATGCCAGTCTCATAGACAAGAGTATCTGAGTTAGGGGACCTGGATAGGCCAGAGTCCACCTGTCCTCCAAAAGTAAACCCACCCAAATTCTTGGGGGTGCTCCCACCACCTGGGGGACCACTGCTAACAGTGACAGGAGGTGTTGGAGCCTTACCTGGAGGTATATTCTCCTTATTGCCATTCTTGGGACAACAGTTATCTGTTTTGTAATGCCCCACCTGTTTACAGGTATGACAATAAGGCTTTTTCTGGGTTGTAGAAGTGTCTTGGGACCCACCCCCATTCTTGGAGTTTTGGGGCCCTGGGGAAGTACTTTCCTTACTTTTATCCCCACCCTTCTCTTGAGGCTTGGTAGTCTCTTTCTTTTGGTCACCACCTTGATTCTTAGGCCTGATCCTGGTTCTGACCCATTTGTCTGCCCTCCTACCCAATTCTTGTGGGGAGGTCAGATCAGAGTCAACCAGGTGCTGATGTAGAAACTGATTTTGACAATTACTTAAGATTTGCTCTCTCATAATTAAATTATACAATCCTGTATAGTCAGTAACCTTACTTCCCAGCAACCAGCCCTCCAGAGCCTTAGTGGCACACTCAACAAATTCAGACCAGTCCTGAGTCTGTGTCTTCTGGGTATCTCTGAACATTAACCTGTACTGTTCAGTGGTTAAGCCTAACCCATCAATCAGAGCACTCTTCAGGACCATGTAGTTTCTAGAATCCTCATCACTAACTTTGAGGAGTCTGTCTCTGCCTCTACCTTCAAAGGAGAGCCACAAGATTGCTGCCCACTGCTCCTGAGGGATCTGCTGTACCATGCAGGCTCTCTCAAGTGCAGTCATCCATTTGTGGATATCATCCCCAGCTTTGTAGGGGGGCACAATCTTACTCAGGTTTCTTGTATCAAAGGACCTGTCTTTATCCTCCTGGATATTGCTGCCACCAGTGGATCCTAATCCACTCTCTCTAGGCTGTCTTGCTCTAGCAAATTTCTCTTGGGCCAGGGCAATTTCTAACTCTTGTCTCTGGACTCTCAATTCAGCCTCTCTAATTTGAGATTCTCTCAGCTTGGCCTCATGTTCCCTTCTCTGAGGGCTAGTCATCATCCTTCTGGAGTGACCATGAGAACCTCTAGAAGCATGGGAGTTGTCAGAGTCACCTGAGTGAGTCCTTCTCCTCCTAGGCTTCTGGTTAAGTCCACCTGGGGGTCTGAATGGGTTGTTACCTGATTCATTCCCAAGTAAGCTTAAGTTAGCCTGGTTCAGTCTACTGACCAGCACCTGACTATTTCTGTCATCATCTGACTCACTGCTTTCCACCTCCTCCTCTTCCTCCTCTTCCTCTTCATCTACCTGAGGAGCTCCAGTGGTGGAGGCTTCCTCATCTACCAGGATGATAGGGGCAGGGGTGTCTACAGTGTCATCCTCTGAAGGATGGCCTCCTTCAGCATTCCCTGTGGGGTTTGCCTTAGAGGGCTTTAGAGTCTCAGACTGGTCTAAGAGCTCTCTTAGGTGGTCTGTAGTAGGGGAAGGCCCTGTCTTCAGACCCCTTAAGACACAAAGCTGTCTTAATTCCTTAAAGGAAAAAATAGCAAATTTGGATGGTGCCCTTGAAGGGTCACTCTCAACAGGAGTAAGTCCACTGGACCCTTCTGCTCCAGACATTGCTCTAGTGTGGGTGGATGTGTTGCAATCTACCTACACTGGTGTTTACCTACTAAACCTATCTAGTAGTTGTAGCTAGGGTGTGCTACTCCCTTTGCTCTACAACAACTAAGTTCAGTAGAACTTAAGTATACTAGTCTTGTTTTATATGTACCTAGCAGGTACCTGTATGATCTTTCAAATGATAATCTCAAAGATTGTAATGGTAAAACAACAGCAAGCTCAGATCCCAATCCGCTGCTCACCAATGTGAGAAGTTGGCCTGGTATATAATGCTCACTAGTTCTTAGTGATCACTTTGTACCATGCCAAGCAACCCTTATGATGATGGTTGTAATTCAACCTTGTAGACCAGTTATCCTAGTGGTAACGTGGACAAAGCAGTCTTAGGCTAAACTCTGAAAGGCATGTGAAGCCAGCTGTTATACCATACACAACCCCCTTGAATACCAAATGAAAGGGACACCACACAGATATATATTGAAAATATATATTGATTTATTAACTATAAAATCCCCTGGACTCTTTATGAGCACAGAAGCACAAGCGTTAAATCACAAGACAGTTTAAAATACACAAAAGTTGCACAATATGGATGAGCCCTAGGGGCCACCTAAACCATATACTAAGAAAGTGGTATAAGAGATACCAATAGGAAAGGGAAGAGGCCTAGGGCCTTGGGAATCGCTGGAGCTATTTGAGACTGGCAATGACTAAGTCGGGAAAGGCCCACGGGACTCGGGTGCAGTGTTCAAAGTGCACGCACTTTCCAATGCAAAGTCTATGGTGCGTAAAAAGTACAAAGTTAGAAAGTTAGGAACCTTCCGAGTGACCTACGGAGCTGAAACTTAAAACACAGGCCCTTGGGATGTGTACCAGTGCAGGAGCACCGGCAGAGCTGAGTTACCTCACCCACAGGAAGCGGGTGCACAGGGTCGAAGTAGTGTCGGGTTTCGTCACGCTGGTCGATGGTGCTTGGAGCTGAAGATGCTGCAGGCGGCTCGATGCGAAGAGTTCCGGTGGATCCAAGGGTGGATCTGAAGATGTGAAGACCTGAAAGCAGAGGGGACAGTGTTCAAAGTCACTTGCCAGTGACTACCGTGGAACCAGATTGGAACCAGGCGATGTCGGGTGCAAACAGGCGTTGTCGGGTAGCTTCTTTCTGCAGCCACGTGGATACCCGGGGTCGAGGACGTCCAGGAGTCAGTCACGAGCTGTCCCACGCAGGCTTCTCGCTGTTGGCGGTGTCGGCACCTTGATCGGAGCAAACAGGCCTTGGCAAAGGCAAGCCAGGCAGAAGTTGAAAGATGCTTAACACTCGGACCAGCAAGGTCAGAGCGGGTGCTCCTTGTCACAGGAGCTTGGGTAGGTCTGGAGCAACTAGACCTGCTGTGTAAATCTTCGGGTTCGTCGCCAAGATGGCCGCTGACCACGTGGCTAGTGGCCGGGATGGCGCGTCAAGTGGCACAATGCAAAAGGGCCCCACGCAGATCGTGGAGATGCTGGAGGGCTGATCTTCGGTGCAAGGGCTGCTCGGTGGTGGGGGTTCTCAGTCCCCAAAGCACAACGTCGAGGATGCCTCAGAAGCTGCGCAGTCAGCTTTTCGAGTGTCTTCCAAGAGGTCCGGTCCCACGTCACTCGGTGCCTCCACGGGTCCCTTCTTTGCAGGGACTGTGGATCGGGCTCTGAGAGGTCTGGAAGTCTGGTTCTTGTTGGGCTCTGGGCTCGGGCTCTGGCGGGAGGCGGCGGCAAAGCAGACGTCGAGTTGCTGGTTGGTACCTGTGTTCACAGGGTGGCCACTCCTAGGCCACAAGGGAGATTCTCTTCAGTCTTCTGTGCAGCAGAATGTCGAAGTCCAGTCTTCTTCTTCGTGTAAAGTTGATTCAGGATGATCTGCTGTGCAATGGCACTGCTCCCACTCTTATTCCAATCTGAGGGGTGGATCTCCTGCTAGGTCCCTCCCCTATGGGTGGGACCAGGAAGGGGGGTGGTTACACCCCCTCTCCTTTGTCCAGCTCCTCGCCAGGACTGGGGCTGGAAAGCCCCAGAACCGGTTTGGGCTGGCTTATGCACAGGGACACCTTGTGTGCCCCAGGCATGTCTCAATCTATTCAGCCCTGTCCTACCCAATACACAAAACCCTGTCTGGGGTGGTGCTCGCACCTCCCCAGGCAGGAAACCCTTTGTCCAGGCCCTCCTCGCTGGAAGGACTCCCAGCAGCAGGAGGTCAGACATTTGTCTGTGGTGGCAGCATCCATTTTGTGATGCTGAGGCTCTGGTTAACTTTAACCGGGGTTAAGGCTACACACATGTCGTGTCCCTCTAGAAGGGTGGAATGCTATCCCCTTCGACAGAACTGTCGAGGGGATAGTATTCCAATTCGTATGACACCTTACTCGACATGTTTTGATAAAGCCAAACCAAAGATAGCATATAACCGCGAGGATTATAATGCACTTAAGAGTATATGGTATGGCAATATCCCGGAACAGCTTAGGGAGTGGTTCCCGACAGCTGCAGACAGGCTCAGCTCATGCTAGAGCACCATCTCACATGTAACCACGCACTCTGCCCCCAGGATTGCAGGGGCCTTCCATAGGAATGGCTTACAGGTTAACATGTGTCCAGTTTAAGGTTAGATATAGGGATACTATATCTAAGTAAGAGGTGATTACACCAACTTACCTCAGCTGAGTGATCAGCCAGTTGTGTCAAATCTGGAGGCCAGGCCAGGGGTGGCACAATGCATGCTGCAGCCCCTGGTAGGCCTTGGCTACACCTATGCCCTGGGTACCTATGGTACACTGTTACAGGGGCCTATAAGGTGAACCAATTCCAATTGTGTTATGCACCTAAGGTACATGGAGTCCATTTTAAGGAGAGAGCAATCAGCCTGGGGCCCTGAATAGCAGGATCCCAGTCCAACTAAGTCAAAAACCAGCTAAACACCAGGCAAAAAGTTTGGGGGTAACCATAGTCAGATATCCACCTTCCTACAACATTCTTATGTGGCATCTCGACAGGTGGGGTCATGTTAGTTTCCAGGGACTGCTACATGAACATCTATACTAGCTGTGATTTATCTCCAAAGTAGTTGCTTTATAATATTAACTTCCTTCTGGAAATCTATGTGTATGCTTCTTCTTGAATGTTATACCACATCATTCCTGTTCCACCACCTCTTTTTCAGTTAGCATTACTGGTCGTACCTTGAAGACCCCTTTTGTTACTAAGGAGTGCCAAAAATCAAATGCATTTTCTAATGTTGAGTTCACCTTTCCAACATTTTTATGAACTGAACGCCACATACCCCAAAGAATCCTACCAGAGAGTATCTGGCCATAACTTTTCTAAATCAGCTCCCATCTCCACACTCTTACTTGCTCCATGAAAGGGATCTTGATAAAGGTATTCTCTAAACAATATTATCCAACAAGTCAGCTAGAGCTGCCAAAGAGCCAAGCCCATCAAACAGATGACCTTTAAAAAGGAGATCATAGTAGACATATTGGTGTATTTCCTTAGGGGTTCTCCCTGGTTTCTCAAAGATATTGAATTCCCTTGGACCACTATCAATTTTGATGTGCCTTCCTAATGTTTATTTTCATCATGGTTTACCTCTGAGAATTCTTCTTTGCTATTCCTCAGAGATGTTATGACTAGATGGTCATCTTCCTTTCACACTCTCAATGATCATCATTAAACTCTCTTAGATGGCTGCATGAGCTTTGGAGTCTGGAAAGATTACGACACCCATCCAACTCCTACCTTCTCAGAACCGAGCTTAGAGCTCTCCCACCTTGGGGAGAGTTGTGCCGTATGAAATAATTTATATAATTGGAACTTCTTTTGCCTGTTATTCTAATGTAATAATCTATTTTTTTCCTCCCAGGGTTCTCTCATCATACCTAATCTTTCCTCAGCTCTGTGTGATCCTGACCACTGGGAGACACCTCAACAGTTCAATCCAGGACATTTCCTTGACAAAGAATGGAAGTTCATGAACAAGGAGGCCTTCTTAGCCTTTTCTGCAGGTACACCAAGTCATGATTCAAGAGATTTAATGCCTGATTCAGAGTTTGGCAGACAGAGTAGTGTTCATCTAGGAGATTGGAGAACATTACCTTCTTCATGTTAATGGTACTTCATCCACCAAATTTAGACGTGGCCAAGTGGTCATCGCCGTACCTTGAAGGCAACCGCTGTCATGGTGGTTCCTTTCAATGCCATAAAACATTGGTGGATGGCTGCTGTCAGTTTGAATATCTGTCCACAATCTTGACAATTATTTTTAGTTTTTCAGAAACAAACTACCAGGCAGGAGTTTGTTTCTAAAAAATGTTTTCTAAATAACTAAAATATATTCTACACTACACCATGGGTGTTTTCTCCTTGGGCGTTCAGGTCATTATTGTTTCTTTACCCGTCCTCGTGATGGACAGGAAAAAAAGGAATTACACCATTCTCTTGACATTGGGCAAATGGTGTAATGTTTTTCCTCTGGTGATCCCTACCCCGTTGGGCTGTTAGAAGATGTTTTCCATTGATGGAGGAAACGGGGCTCCGTAGATGGAATATTTAAGGTCCACCAGCATCCAAATGAGCTGTGCAAACTGAGGATTTTGTTTGCAGGGTATGTTGTCAAACTCTGAATCAGGCCCCTAATATATTATGATCAAGAAATCTAATTCCCCTCCTCCTTGCACCCACCTGAAGTCTCTCCACCTTTTGTTTAAGTTGATATGGTACTGGCAATTTTGATTTTAAACAAATGCATCTCCATGACTAGTGTGAGGTTTTAGTTTTTCTTCTATAGTAAATAAGGTCATCATAATAATATTACATGTGATATCATAGGAAAAACCTCCACATATTGTCCTAGAGAAGTACATAAATAGTTGCCTTATAAGTAAATCATAACTGAAAGTCACTATTCCACTTGTCTTTTGGGGTCTTGATCTGAGAAGCAATGCATCGTTTAGGTCTGACTTATGCAGAAGCAGATTTGTGTCCTGGTCCAAGGAGTAAAGTGTATGCATTCTTTTTAAAAGGGTCCATTAAATGTATTGATCCTCAGTAGTTAAGATTGACATCACACTTCTTAAGAAATGCCATTCTTCCAACATTGCCCCTTTTGTTTATACATATGTCTGCAGAGACCTTTTCTTTCCAGCTAGACTGCTGCAATATAAGTTCTACATACACACAAACATACAGCTTTCTACTTGGCCTGTTTCACCTGTGAGGGAGAGATTCCACTAAAAAGGTTTTTCACCCTTAGACTTTCCTGGGGCCGGCACATTCATTCCCCACCTTCCGAAGCGGTGGTGGAGGAAATGGGCCCTATGAGTTGAAGAGTTTGTCCAGTATCCCACCCATTATCTGATTTACATTGGAGTTGGGCCAGGGAGGTCCAATTTATACATAGGGACAGCTAATAGCTATATCCACTATTTTTTCCAAGTGTGGGTTAGGAGTGAGGATTGGTGCAACATCCCTCGCCTTTCTCAAGGAGTGGGAATACTGCTGAGGGGATGCAGATACTGCAGGTCCAGTTTTCCACTGTGCAATATTATTCTTGTATTCTGAGTTCTAGAGGCTGCAAAGAGGGGTAACTGGTAATCCCAATATTCCAAACTGAGAATTTGGAATGTTACTATTTTTCACACCTCAAATTTCACCAGCTTTTACAAAGTGCGAGTTGTAAAAACAAATTTGCCAGGTGAGCAGTAATTGTTGTATGGCGTACTCTCCCTGTCCTACCAGCCTTCCTTCCCAACTCTGAAGTTTTGCTTGGAACAATTCTCAAGGACAATTCTTATTATTTATGGTAACTACTTTGCTTTCAACCTGTTTCCTATTTTACCCCAATTTCCACTCAAGATTCAGGCTATCTGAGTCAATTCTGAAGATTTGAACATGTAACCTAAAGATGTTTGTATAGTTTAAAAAAGTTAGATGGTTAAAATATATTGCTGCAAGAAGTTTATATTCTGGAGAAAGCACAGTAAGGCCTATTCATGAAAGGACAATTTCCCATTAGAACAGACCTGAGAGTCCAAGCAAGGAAACCATTGCAAAAATGGGCAAATCTATCAAAAGTTTACACAGCATAGAATGGCAAGCAGAGATACTGCTCTGCATTGCAAGAAGGGGAGAGCACTCATTAGTGCCATTTCTTTTAAGATATGGAGAACGTCACCTCTCTCTGCACTGGAGCTCTTGAGGCTGCCTAGAGTCAAAGCAAAGGATGCTTTTGTTAAAGAGCAGGACTATTTTTGGGATGGAAGGAATACCTTCCTGTACAAAACAATCTTTAGAGTCATATTCCTCTTTCTATGTGTGCTGCAGAATGCAACCCACATGGAAAGAGGACGAAACAGACTCTCTGTCTGACCTATGGTGCGTTTACTGGCAAAGGGGCTGATGGTGTGAGGAAATTGCTACGCACCTACGTCCCGGATAGAGCCCTTCGCTCTTCTACAAAGAGCTTGTTGGTGGTGCCCCTGGTCCGAAGAAGTAAATGGGGCGGGGTGGGGGGGGGGGCGGCTTTCTCAACAGTAGCCCCCAAGCTGTGGAACAGCCTCCCTATAGAAATTAAATCTCAATCGTCAGTCCTTAATTTCCGGAAAGCTTTGAAAACATGGCTATTCTCAATGGCATATCCGCAGTGCTGATTATATGGTTATTTTGATTTCTTTTTGTTAGGCGCCTTGATGCCTTTGGGCTTAGTAGCGCATTATAAGATCTATTCCATTTCCATTTCCATTTCCAAACAAGGAGAAATAACAATATTTATCCTTGTTATGCCTCTCTTGGTTAGGCACACCCTTTTGATGTGAACCCAGGATTACAGGTAGTTGTAAATTTGGGTTTGCATCAAAATACTTGGGCGGATGCATGGGATAGCCCATGCTCCACCCATGTGACACCTTTTCAATGCAAAATAACACAAGGCAGGACATAGCACTGCCTTGCTGTCACTTTTTAATTACTAAACAATGCAAAGCCACTAAAACAAATGTTGCATTGCTTAGTAAATACCAAAAAGGATTTTGCATCTTGGCTGCGCCATAAAATGGACATACCCGAAACCAAATCATAGTAAATCTCTGACAAAATCTGGATATAGAGAGATGCTTTCCTGCATTCAAAGCTGTTTTGAGTTATCGCACTGCAGCTTCCCCATGTCTGCTCCTGTGCACCTCACCCACCTCCACATCAGAGGTATGCCTTCACACATGTTATTGCGGAGAATTGACTGCAACTTTCTTGTCCATCATTTACAGGCCACCGTGTTTGTTTAGGGGAGACGCTGGCCAGGATCGAGCTCTTCATCTTCTTCACAAGCCTCCTTCGTGCCTTCACCTTCCGGCTTCCCGAAGGGGTGAAGAATGTTAGCATGGAGCCTATTTTCGGTGGATCACTGCTGCCTCAGCCATATAGGATCTGTGTTGTACCACGCTAAGCAGAGGGGGCCCCTGGACCAAAGAAAGGGCCCATAATACAGAATTGTTTTAGGTACAGTAGCAATGTCCTCCTGGCACCATCTTATACCTCCCTACAATAGGTGTATATTAATTGAAGTACTTTCGCCACAACAGCAGCCGTTTTATTTTGCTAAATTATTCAATACTGCTAACACATTTGCAGATGACCTTCCATGTGTTTTAATCTATAACTATGACAGGTCTTCTGACAAACTGTTGGAGAATCTCTCATTCTTCAAGCTTGTTCACCTGTGACTGCTCCTCCCCAGACTTTCTGACAGTATTGGAGCTAAAAACTAAAATTGGTACCTGGAAGTTATAGGGAATAGAGTATTCAGTTTTAATGTTTTTTCTAGGGGCAAAGCAGGCTCTACCCCAATTATTGTTGTCTTTTTTTAAAACTTAGCTAGGCTAAGTGGGATCATATGCTTGCTAGATATCTAACAGATATTCAGGTTTGTGGGATTACCATGACCTTGGACAATCACCCACCCACCAACCCAAACTGATACTACCTCATGGACTTCAAAGGGATCACTGATGTGGGGAACCACACAAGGCAATAGGTACCTATCCATTGCTGTTGTAATAGAAATACAGCAAATATTCAGATGCTGATACATGAACCCCAGGACCTGATTTTGATAGAAAGATTAGTGAAATCCCCAAAAATCAACAATTATGAAAGCTACAAAAAAGAGACAACATGATCAGTAAGAAGTATCCAACACAAAATAAAGAGCGTTCATGACCCACTGAGGATGTATCTTGCAGAAGAAGATGGAAGAGAGGCATGGGGTTAACACAGTGTCTCTCTTCTGCAGAGTAAGGTAGGTATGAGAGATGGGCTACATGGTCAGAAAGAGAACAATAAGACATTACCCACACCTAGACCACTGCTCAGTTACATCCTCTTAACTTATAAATTAGGGCTGGCCAGAGTCAGTGCTGTGTTATTTCATGTATGTTTGTCTAATTCTTCTTGTGAACTTATTTTTTGTAAATAAAATTCACTAATAGATAATTTTGCTTTTCTCTCATTGCTTTGATGAGTGGTGCCTTGAGGCATCACTAAGATTGTGGCTAGAAACTATAGAAATGCACTCAGCACATGGAAACTGCAGGGTGGGAGGAGTGTGCTTATGTGCCTTCAGTCATGGGGCAGAGGAGGGCGTAGCAGTGTGGTGTGTATTCTCAATTTTTTTTTATTTAGTTACAAGTGTTTAGAGGTCAGTTACGTAAAGTTATGAAGAGTACTTTCCAAAAGGAATGCAGTCGACTAGCATATATAGAGAGAGAGTAGGGAGTTTTGCCAAGAAACAAATTAAAGAGTGAGGGTAGAGCATGTCACAAGAGGGCACAGTAAATAGAAGGAACGAGTGGGGAGTTAGAGAAGATAGGGTGAGAAAGCAGAAAGGAGTGGAGTCGATTGAAAGTGACCACAATAGGAGGTTCAGGCTAAAGAGCTGCTTCAGGTAAAGATGGAAAATTGGAAGTGGAGGTGCTCAGTTATCAGAAAAGCGAGGCATTCTAGGGCGCCCCATTCTTACCACTAATACACAACAAACCTAACCACCTGCTGTAGGAAATTCAGATCAATAACTAGCAGCAATATTACCCAAAAGACGTGTGATGTGGGCACCCCCTTTTCCACATTGTCCTTGGCATTGGAGTGGAATTACAGGATGGCTAATACTGTTATAATGTATATAAAAAAGGGAGCTTGCTCATTATTTCCATTTCACACTACGGTTATTACATCTCTTGTCATCTGTAAACGAATGAAGAAGTGTAATAATGTTTTACAGTTAAGTTGTGACATTTAAATATCTATTGCCAAATCCAGCAGGGGCACTGGAAGGCAGATCTCGGTGCATAATTACAGCTGCAGTTCTGCACAAGGAGAAAAAAATGGCTCTTTTTTCTGATTTGTTTCTCGAAGGAACAGTGATCAGCTGGAAGGAGATATATCTAAAACAAGTTTCATTTTGCATGCTATAGGACATTACAGGAAAGTGCATTTCTGCACATTCTGGGGCAGCATTGAGATGTTAAATATTTTGCTTCTGAAACATACATCACATAGAAGTATGCACACTGACATCGTCTTAAAATGAGGCCTAAAATAGAATATATACATTCATTCTAAAATGCTCACATTCATCATACAGTATCTTCTTTAAAACGAGTAAAAATTCAATATAGAAAATCATTCACTAAACTCAATCAAGTTCATCATACATTTCAAGCTTTTCTGTTGCAAGTTTGTCTGGGCAAGATTAGTTAAGTCTTAGATATCCTGGAAAGAATTCCAATTCCGCAATGGTTTTTTATTTGGATGTTTCTCTTCTGCCCACTCTTACGAATAGAGTACAAATAAATTCACTATCACTAAAATAAAAAACCATTGCGGAATTAGAATTATTTCCAGGATATCTAAGACTTAACTAATCTTGCCCAGACAAACCTGCAACAATCCTGCTTACCCTAGGGGGCTAGGGGCACTCCCCCTGTCAAAGGCAAGAATCAAGAAAAAGAAATCCATGCTCATTTTCTGTCAAGTAAGGGATTAGGACCTCTTTCCCCTCACTTCTAATAACAATTTCAAGCTTTTCTAGCTGCTTTAACATAACTACTGCTCCTGGTGTTGGGTTTATAATTATACATTAATAGTCAGGAAATTCATTTCACAGCGGGCATATAAGGCTTGCAACATCTTCTTCAAACCTATATGGCTGAGATACCCGCCACCCCCTCTCAACACAATTCCCCAAAGGAGGGAAACCGGAAACAGTTCTTGAAGTTTTTGGAAGAGGGAGGGAGTGACCCTCCCGGCCGTATTTATTAAAACAAAATTAAAACATTAAATCAACAGTTTCATATTAATGTACAATTTCATTACCACATTGCGATGTTTGGCTAACCTTAACAGATTCTCTAATACAGAGGTTCTCCTAGCCGAACTAACATCCTACAAAACATTGACTTGCAATTTTGAAATTGTACATCCTAACGTTTAAGGGCCAACGGCAAGGTCGTAACCGGTGTCAAGATCCCTAACCAGAAATACCCCCCCCACTTGGGAGGGGCGACAGCACAGAGGCGTACCTCAAGTGCAACTACCAATTTCCCTTGACTTGACGGGGGCACCAATAAAACTCGACGCCACTTAAATGTCGTTCGAGGACTCGTGTGAGGTATCTAGAAGGTAGCGTAGACCCCCCCCAAACCCCGCACAACTTACCACATCTGCCGTCGCAGACGTCACTGGCCCCGGGAAATTCCACAGGAGGGGGCTGTAACCCCTCCTACACAGGAAGGGGCCTTGACCGCCTTTCCTTTCTTTCGGCGACCCATCCTTAGAAGGGACTGCCTCCCCGTTGAGGGGCCAATGGCCACCTCTCCCGAGCGCTCCCATCCGTGTTGGGTGACGCCCACTCATAGGGATCTTCCAATTAGTGCTCACCGATCATGACCTTACCGCCCGACCAAAATAAATACGACAATGCTAACTAACCTACTAAACTAAAACCAAAAAACATTGGCTACTACGAGCGTATTAAAAGCATGCTTTTACATGAACGCTAAAGCCGAATTTCTTTAATCATAAAACATAAATGACATAGACCATTCTTTATTACATACTCAAAATCAACACGATAATACCACAACCTGTAACGAATTTAGAATTATCCATCAACTTTTATTCAAAACAACTGGCTGTCCTCAGAGGCTGGTGGGTGGGTCAAAATTGGCTCTTCGTCCCGTCTCGAGCTCACATGCAGCGAGGAGGTGCAGCTTCAGAGCACAGGAACAAGAGGATGCCTTCTGGTCTTGCGTCCTCTTTTATCCGTCTTCAGGGCGGGCGTAACCCCGCCCCGGCCTGCCCCGAGGGCGTGGCCAGCCGCGTCAGTGTCTAGGCCAGCCCACTCTTGGGCGGGAAAAAGCGCGCCCCGGCTACGCCGCTTCGGGCATACCAGCCGAGACTCGCTTCCCGCCCAAGATGGCTTCCCGGGGGGATCGTGGTACTCTGACATAAGTTCGGGGGGACCGAGTGGTCGCCCCTTTCCATATGGCTGAGATACCCGCCACCCCCTCTCAACACAATCCCCCAAAGGAGGGAAACCGGAAACAGTTCTTGAAGTTTTTGGAAGAGGGAGGGAGTGACCCTCCCGGCCGTATTTATTAAAACAAAATTAAAACATTAAATCAACAGTTTCATATTAATGTACAATTTCATTACCACATTGCGATGTTTGGCTAACCTTAACAGATTCTCTAATACAGAGGTTCTCCTAGCCGAACTAACATCCTACAAAACATTGACTTGCAATTTTGAAATTGTACATCCTAACGTTTAAGGGCCAACGGCAAGGTCGTAACCGGTGTCAAGATCCCTAACCAGAAATACCCCCCCCACTTGGGAGGGGCGACAGCACAGAGGCGTACCTCAAGTGCAACTACCAATTTCCCTTGACTTGACGGGGGCACCAATAAAACTCGACGCCACTTAAAGGTCGTTCGAGGACTCGTGTGAGGTATCTAGAAGGTAGCGTAGACCCCCCCCAAACCCCGCACAACTTACCACATCTGCCGTCGCAGACGTCACTGGCCCCGGGAAATTCCACAGGAGGGGGCTGTAACCCCTCCTACACAGGAAGGGGCCTTGACCGCCTTTCCTTTCTTTCGGCGACCCATCCTTAGAAGGGACCGCCTCCCCGTTGAGGGGCCAATGGCCACCTCTCCCGAGCGCTCCCATCCGTGTTGGGTGACGCCCACTCATAGGGATCTTCCAATTAGTGCTCACCGATCATGACCTTACCGCCACAGGCCGGATAGTTGACCGGCTATCCGGACCCCCCACAAAGCTCCTACCTAAAGGTCATGTTATAACGTTTTTAACCATGCTAAGAGGTCTCCTATGAGTAACTCATTCCCCACCCGAGACAAATGCACACCATCCCCCAAATACATACTGTCATCATTAATACAGCCATGCGAAATAGAATGCAATGTCCTGGAACGGAACAACCTACTCATTTTGTTATTAAGCTTTCTAACAGAATGATTCAAAGCAGGAACAGAAATAGCCCCCCGCCACACCTTTCGTGGGATCATATGGGACCACGCAATTGTGCACCCCGGAACTCTCCTCGCCAACCAACTTACAGTGGAAAGCATTGCCTCCAGGAGAAGTCGTCTACCGGTGGTGACCAAATCATTGCCCCCTAGATGTACTATGACTATAGACCGCGGTGACCTCTTCCGCCCTAACAAACCCTCGAAGAATGCTTGAAACTGGTCAATACAGAGACCGCCTCTTCCGTAGAAGGACACACTGTACCCGTATTCCCCAGCTACGTGAATCATGTCACCTGCTTTGAATACGTCCGCGGCACGCCTCACGTATGAGTGGCCCACGACCCACACCTCCTTTTTCACAGCCGGTGATGTCTGACCACTGGCCCGGTGTTGGGTCGACTGCATAGTCCGCCCCGCCTCGTAGGCTTGCGCAACTGAAAACCAAACAAAAACAGGAAGCGTCAGTACATCATTACAGCTTCACAACATGTGCAACCGCACATACCTCTTATAACAATTGGAGGACCAACGCCCCACTCGTTTCACTTGTTCAACATTAAGACCCCTAGCTGTAGCTTCTGTAGCAGCCCCTATCCGAAAGGAATGGGTCCCAAACTCGCCCGGGTTCAAGCCCGCAGCGGCAATTGACATTGCAAGCACCCGCTGAAACTGAAATTTTGTCAGTGGGGTGGCGTCCGCGTGTCTCAACAAGGTCCCCCCCCATGATGCCACCCTTCGTGCTAGGTAGTCTTCTAAACACTTTACCGGACACATGGAGGACCCGGGAATCCTGCGTATGATTATGCAGTTACCCATCCCACCTTGATCGGTCTTGGACCTGACAAAGGATACAGTCATTGTCTCTCCTCTGATCTGAACGTGTTCCTGGCACAAACCCCCCGTCACATCCTGTTTGTTCCTTGCCACCAACTCGCTTACCCGCATCGCCCCATGAAATGCCAGCGTAAAAGCGGCCCGGAACAACACCGTCTCAAACTGAGATGAACATGTGGCAGGGAGTGTGGCCAACAACTGGGCCAACCTATCCAAACCTATCGGGCGCCTCTCATCTACTCTGCGACCCTCAAGGCGTTGCCACCCACGCAGCGCTTTCTGTACAACGAAAGACGCTGTCGGGTCCTGGATACCATGAGCCCTGGCAACAAAGGAAATGGCAGCACGATGCCTCTGGGCCGTCGCCACCGATATCCCAGCCCTACGCAAGGACATCATAAAATTCACTACCCATTCCTCGTGGCCCCAAAGCCCCTCTCTATCAGTCCCCAAAAAGGCTAAATAGGACCGGAACGCCCCTTCATATGCCTTCCTCGTCCTTGGTGCTAAACTCTCTCCCACGAGGTGACGAAGTTCGGGGCACCGAGAGACCAGAGAGCTTCGGGAAAGGGTGCCGGCTCCGGGTCCGCTGTGGGAAGGAAACCCGAGAAAGCCTGCATATGAAAACGAGACAGTGCATCAGCCGCCTGGTTCATTACCCCCGGGACATGTCTAGCTCTGAATAGCACATTCAGCTGCATACACAGTAAAACAATTTCTTTGAGCAGTCTCAAAATCAGTTTGCATCGTGCTGCCTGGCTATTGATACACTCGACCACGGTCATATTGTCAGACCAAAATACCACAGAGTGATCTTTGAACCCTTCGGGCCACCAAAATGGGGAAAAGTTCCAGGAAAGCAATATTACTTGTCAATCCATTGTCATGCCACCATGCCGGCCACCTTTGTGCCGACCATTTTGTGCCGAAGATGGCACCAAAACCCATGCTACCTGCCGAATCTGTCCATAGCCCCAGCTCTTCAGAGGACACGGCCGGTTTGTTCCAGACAACTCGACCATTGAAATCCGCCAGAAATGCCAACCAAATGCGCATGTCCTGGCGGACCTCAGCCGATAGTCTCGTGCGATGATGACCCTCCTTTAGGCCGACCATAGCTTGGGCAATCGAACGGGAAAAGGGGCGGGCCATTGGTATAACCCTCAGGGCAAAATTCAACTGTCCAACTAACTGCTGTAATTGATGCAGCGTAACTTTAGATCCACTTATACACATTTGCAAGGCTGCCCTGAACTTCAACACTTTGTCAGCTGGTAAACGAAAACAACCCTCACTGGAGTCTAACTCGATCCCCAGAAACTCGAGGCAAGTCGCAGGACCCACCGTCTTACCTGGTGCCAATGGCACACCAAACTGCTTCATTAAAACACAAAATTCGGCCAAGGCCTGGCCACATTCGAGATCCCCGGCTGCCCCAAGGAACAAAAAATCATCAAGGTAATGCATTACATGTTGGAAACCCGTCTTTTTTGTGAAGACCCACTGTAGAAAACTACTGAATTCCTCGAAATAGGCGCAAGATATAGAGCACCCCATCGGCATACACCTATCCATGTAAAACTGACCCTGAAACATGAAACCCAGGAGACGCTGGTCGTCTGGGTGTACCGGGAGCAACCGGAACGCTGACTCGATATCTGACTTCGCCATCAGCGCCCCGGGCCCCAGGCGATTCAAAATGGCTACGGCCTCATCGAAGGATGCGTACCGCACCGAACACACTTCCGGGTCTATTGCATCGTTTACAGAAAGACCACGTGGAGCTGATAAATTATGAATCAGTCGGAACTCACCTGGCTCCTTCTTGGGGACCACCCCTAAAGGAGAACAAACAAAATTCTGCACCGGGGGTAAACTAAACGGGCCGGCGACCCGACCTCGAGTAACCTCCTTCCGGATTTTTTCCTGTACCACGGTCGCATGCTGCAGGACCGAAAGTTGATTTTTACACTTTTCCACACCCTGAAAGTCCCCTACTGGGATGCGGAAACCATACGAAAACCCGTTCCGCAGCACCCCAGCAGAAGTACGATCCGGGTATTCGCTGAGCCAGGGAATCATCGCCAAGGTATCAATCGGGGTAGGTAAAGGCGCCCCTCGGACCATGTTAGACCTGTTTGGCGCCTCCTCTACCCCCGTTATCACCCGTTTTGGCTCTGCACGTGGACTCAGGATGGGACGACCCGCACCCACTACATTCATGTCTAAATTTACACGATCCCTGGGGCCTAGTACATTTACTTCTGTTGAAATTCCAGCAGAACCCCTTTTTCCCTGTATTGCCGGCAGGTCTCGAGTAATCGTCAGTACCCGTACCTGATCGAAAGGGCGTCCCCGCATATTGGCGGGAGGACTCGCCAACATTACTCCCTACCAATGGCATTTTCAACATACCTGTCTCCTTCATTTTATCCCATGTCAAAGAATCATAACAATCCCAGGTTAAGCTTTTATTATGCTCTTTAGCCTTTCTAAAAAGATTATCGTAGCAGAACCAATGGTTACCCTGGTGTGATGTCGAGTACCCCATGATTCGCGACTGGTAGGTCGGCAACTCGGAAAGCAACTCGGGCCTACGTTCCCCCAAGATCGACGTAAAAATCCCCCATGCTTTGCCCCAATTGCCAATATTCTCATTCACTTTAAAGGCGGCCATTTTTGCGCGCCAAACACTCGGATGCATGAGGTCTTTCTGGCCTTTAACATGCTCCACCTCATAATGATCAACAAGCAACGAGAAGATGTTCACATATTCCCCCGCCCAAATCTTCTCTTTAATTGCCAAAGGCACATGTTGACCCAACCTTTCTCTACGAGAGGGTGCTGACTCATCCCTCGCAATCGGCAATGGCCGCTTACCTGCACCGGACGCTGCCTCTGGGTCGTAATCGTCCCTTGTGGCTTGTCAACTACTGCAGCCGGCGCGGGCACCTTGGCTGCCTCCCGTTTCGCGCGCAATTGCTTCAGCAGCGCCTGCGCGTCGACAGCTGTGGCGCCCTCACTACTATCGCCCAACCACGCTGCTAGTTGTGCTGCCAGCTCGGGCGGCATATCTTCATTGGACACCGGGGTTACCACCACGGGAATCGGATTCCCCTCCACGGGTATTGGGGTTGGCGCTTCGAGCGGGGTACAGGGAACCGGGACGTCTCCCCCAGCTGGTCCCCTCTTTGGCCTCTTGGCTCTCCCTCCTGGAGCTGCACCAGCCGAAGGACGTTCCGGCCCCCCTTCCCCCTCTCTCTCCGCCACCCGCTTCTTTAGCTCGGTCATCTCCTTCATGAGGACCCGAAGCATCTGTTCCGTCGTCATTCGCTTTCCGCCTTTCTTGGGCATTTCTCCGACAGAGTATCTGTAAGACAAAAGAAAGATTACAACGCTCAAAATTGGCTCTTCGTCCCGTCTCGAGCTCACGTGCAGCGAGGAGGTGCAGCTTCAGAGCACAGGAACAAGAGGATGCCTTCTGGTCTTGCGTCCTCTTTTATCCGTCTTCAGGGCGGGCGTAACCCCGCCCCGGCCTGCCCCGAGGGCGTGGCCAGCCGCGTCAGTGTCTAGGCCAGCCCACTCTAGGGCGGGAAAAAGCGCGCCCCGGCTACGCCGCTTCGGGCATACCAGCCGAGACTCGCTTCCCGCCCAAGATGGCTTCCCGGGGTGATCGTGGTACTCTGCCATAAGTTCGGGGGGACCGAGTGGTCGCCCCTTTCCATAAGTCAGTGGCATAACAAAACTTGAGGGGGACCCTGCAAAGTTAACCGAAGGAACCCCACATGCTCCAGACCCAATCAGCAGCTTTATGGCCAGGGTCCCCACCACCAGTGCATAGTGCAGAGGAGGCCCCTGGAGCTCGGGGGCTGTGGGGCTGTTGTTACACCACTGCTATAGGTGTAAGATCCATCAAGCCCTGATGTATATGTGATTTACAAATGACTGCCAAGCAGCATTTATAAAGGCAATGGCAGGAACCTATGTCACAGCGGTTTCTCTCAATACATTTTACTGTTTGCTACAGGGCTGCGTAATCCATTTTTCTTTTCAAACAGAAAATCCTGAATTTGAATTTGCTTTTTGAAAAGAAACAAATAAATGCTCCCTCACCATGGGAGAATGCTCCCATGCAGAGTAAGCCTTATTATTGTATTACAGTTCCTTACCACTAGGCTGTACCTGGTCCGCCAATTTCCCTGATCGCTCTTACTCCCCAGGGCCATCAGAGAAGTTTGTCCACAGTGGAGACAGCGTAGACTCTGCCAATACATAAATCGGACCCTAAGTCATCTTCATACATAAGGCAATGAGTATGAGCACGCATATTTTAGAGAAGCAAGAACCCGCACTCCCTAGGAGACCAGAAATAAAACAACTGAAGAATAAGGGGACTAGAACTCATTCCTGTCTTAAACTATTGTTAACCGGGAATAGATCTATAAAAATTCCTGGCTCATTTAGGTTTATCTGAACCCAGTTGTTTGCATATAATTTCCTTATCTAAGCCAGAAGGTATTGAATGCCTAATGTTTTCCATAGTATCCCTTGGTCCAGTACTCTGAATTCCACCTGGAAGTCAACAAAACGTCAGCATAATTTGCCCTCTGTGCTTGTGGGCCTTCTTTTGGCGCCCCAGAGAGAATTCGATGGTCAATTGTGTAGCACTTTGACCAAAACTCACCCTGCTCTTTAGGAATTCTCATACAGCCAAAAGTCCAAGCATAATTGAAATAAAAAGAGCGTGGGTATAGATCTTTTATGACACATGTGGAGAAGTGTGGCTCACTGGTTAGAGGAGGCAGACCTGGAAGCAGAGGTCAGCCCGGGACCAGGGTTAAATTCCCAGCTCGGCGGGGTCTTGAGTCCTAAAATGTCCACGGACTCGACAATTCTCGCTCTGGTGCCTACTCGACTCATGGGTTCACACTCTGCGACTCTGGGCAATAGCTTGCTTAATCTCCACAACGGCCCCTCGCGGCGGGATGCCTGGCTTTCACCTTGCGGATACCCTGCCGGGGTTATCTCACAGGGGAATACCAGAACGGGTTCCCTAAGCAAGCGCTTAGAAACCAGTGGTGATTTGCGCTATATAAATTCCTGTACATTTACATTTACATCCAGCAAAGAGATCAAACATCACTTTGCACGGTCATCACAGGAACCATTCTTGTGGATGGGCTTTATTACTGCACATTGTCACAAATTCAGAATTACCCCTGTTTTGGAAACCCATTTAAAAATGGGAACTAGAACATTCGGCCACCACAATTGGTTAGACTTATAAAGAATAACTGGGAGCCTCTCTGGGCAATCCGCCTAAGAAGGTTTAAAACTGGAAATTATCCCTGATAAAATACCTGACTCCTGTACTTGCAACAGATTGATACAATCTGCTTGATGATCCCTTTCATCTTCATCATTGGGTCTTTTATTAAGTTCAGGTAAAAACATGACACGTTCAGATTCAAGAGTTTGAGCCTCTAAGTTGGAAGGTGGTACTGTGTGCACTTTATTTACTAAGTGCCAGAAGAGCCGCAAGTCACCCCTGGCAATAGCATTGTGCATTTCTTCCAGTTTGCCTCATAAAGTGTGCTTCTTTTTTGAGTGCACACTGCTTGATAGAACCTTTTTAGGTGCCTGTGGTCATCTTAATCAGAGAGATCTTCGCTCCTTAATCTACTTTGTTCCCTTCGGAGAGACTGACATTCCCCATCAAACCACCTATGTTCTTGCTTCCCTCTGAATCTTGTTGGGTCAGTTTTCAGGACCACTCTACCACATTGCTTCCTTCTGCTACAGCAGTCAGCGGTTCATCGGTTACCTGTTGCCCACGCGCTGCTGCTCTGATTTTCTCCGTTTTGCTTCATTCGTTCTCTCCTCTGTCACACCAAACTGCCTACCACTAGAGCAGCCCGGTGGGGGTGAGAAGTGGAAAAGGAGACTCCAAGGGAGCGCCAACCTGCAGTAGATGCTGGGGCCTGCTGCCTAGGACCTGCCTAGAAACCTGCAGCTCTGGTGTTCCAGAGCCCTGGAAAGACATCTACCTACGTGGCGGAGGTGAGCTAGTCGGGGAGCTCGTAGGCTTGGGTTTCCGACTGGCAGGGGTTCTCTCTAACCTCACCCGAGGGGTGGTCTGCAAGGGGGCAGCCAATAAGCGGCTACTGAGTGTAGAGAAGAAGCAGACTCGTAGGTAGGGTTCTTAGGATTTGTTCAAAACAGCCCCACACAGAGTGCGGAATACCAGTCAGGGTAGAACCGTCAGTGATGACAGTTGGGAGATGGGCAGTACAACAGATGGGAAGGTGGAATGTTGGGGAAACCAATGGGAGGGGAGAAGAATGAAGGGTGCTCTTGTGCAGGAGAGCTCGTGGGCATCAGCTGTCATGTGCTGGATGCAGCTCATGCACATTGCATTACAACATTAAGTCGGTGAGAAATGCAGAAGCAGTGAAGGGGTCAAATCCACCATTCTAATCCAACCCCCACTTACTTTTTTTATTGACTGATAATCATTGCACCACCAGACAACAACAACAGCAGTTGAAACGTTAACAGTGCAGCAGGGATTATAGCATAGGAAGATCAGTTAGGCCCCAAGAGGCCAATGTAGAGTCTTCTTGAGAGGCTCTGACAGAGTTCAGCAGCATCATAGAGGGGCCCCACAGCACAACACGTGGCAAACAATGCTAAGGCTCTAAGATCTCTCAGACCTCTAAAACTCCAGGTAATACAACCAGCAAGATTAGTGTAGCATAGAGGGCAGGTTAAGGACGACAAGCAGAGGGAAGTGAAAGACTCTAGGTGGTCGGTGTCTGTGGGAATAGGAGCAGAAGCAGCCGGAATTAGTCCAGTATGGTTTGCCCCTACACTACAGCCTGCTATCTCTCACTCAGCCCTCACTCCCTCAGTCTGTTAGAGTCCCCCCACACCACACACTAGCTAGCACTCCTCCACAGGATTGCACACCTGCTATCCACAATTCCACGTCCTGTATGCCAGCTCTGTGAATGAATTAATGAAATGAAAAAGGATTTATAAAGCGCATGGCTGCCCGGAAGCGTCCCAGCGCTGAGGGTGCAGTGGAAAACTGAGGGGAAGCGAAGGGGGATGAAGAATGAGCTTATAATTATTGTGGGAAAAGATATGTCTTCAGAAGCTTACAAAACTTCATGTAGTTCGGTTCAATTCGCAGCCAAGCTGGCAGGTAATTCCACAGGGTTGCTGCCGTGTCCGAAAAACGTCGCCCTCCAGTGCGGGCCTTCTTGACTCTATGAACAGTGGCCAGGTTGCCTTGAGATGAACGCAGGGACCTGGTAGTTTTTTAGGGATAGAGTATTGTCCCTAGCATAGGGGGCCCTTTACCCTGAAGGATTCCGTGGGTGATACACAGAGCCTTAAATTTGATCCTTTCCCAGACAGGCAACCAGTGGAGAGCTCTGAGTGCTGGTTTTGCCGATGATCTCCGGGCGGTGCCTGTCAACAGCCTTGCTGCTGCGTTTTGGGTGCGCTGAAGGATATTAATAGTGGATTCTGGCGCAGCCATAAAAAGGGCGTTGCTGTAGTCTAATGTGGATAAGATGAGACCTTGAATGAGCAACTTTTGGGACTGTGTTGGGAGTAGGGGGAGAATCTTCCGGGCTGAGCGAATTAGACCCACATAGATACCATTAGTAATCAAAAGGAGAATGGACACTGGTATCTGCAAAAACCGAATAGTTTTTTATCGAGAACCCTCATAGACTTCCTGGAATCGTGTCGTAGCGGTATATCTTTTATCCGCCCCCTCAGGAGTCATGGCATAGTCATTGGGTTAACGATTAACGTGCAGGGTGCCTGCCTCACCAGAGGCTACTTCCGGTATTTACAGAAGTGTCCAGAAATAAAAAGTGGGTAGAAAAAACTGTTAAAAATAGTGAGTAGATCAGAAGAGTGAATTTTATTTACAAAGTCTAATCACTAAGCTAAAAAACGTTGTGATATTAAGTAGTCGAGTTAATGAACTACTATATCGTATTCAAAGAGGTGTCGACATGTTTCAGCTCTCGGGGCCCTACAGGGTCAGGGGAGCTTTCGTCAGGACAAGGACAAGAGACAAAAATACAAGGAAATACACACACTATTTGCGTGGTATTAGATGCTGATGGCATGGAATTTCCAAGCTGTATTCAAAGACAAAAAGAACACCAACACATAGTGAGTTGGATAATGTGTGAGGTACGGCACTATCGCGCACACATTATGTGCTGCGCATAATTAATGCTATTAACAGATTATTCTGATTGTAGAAATAATCCCAGAGAAGATTAAAAATGGAGAAAGTTACAGGTCCAAGGGAACTGCGGGGAGTGGGAACAGCCAAATCGCCGTCTAGTATATCAATGTCTTAGAGACGGGTATCATGCAGGAGTCTTTACACGATGACAGGGTGGGAGCAGAACATGGATTAGTGCATCAGATTCATGTCTCTGCTATTAAAGACCTCAACACACATCCAGCAGTCAGTGTTCGTCATACATGTATCCGTAGGATACCCAATCTTTCAGTTAAGTTTACCTTTCTGATTGAGTTTTTAGTCATCAACAGGGACTCGGAGTCGCTCCTGGAGTTTCACTATGGGGGAGACAACAGCGGGTCTAAGGTTATTAGTAGAGAAGTTCTTACCTGGATAGCTGTGTGGAAAATCAGGAAACGCCATTCTTACCCATGCGGCCCGGATTTCGTGCCTAGTGCTGACTCTGCCCCTGGTTCATGGTAGGTCAGAGCTCACTGCACTTATATGCTGGTTGTAGACACTAAAAAAGGACTACTGTTCGGACATGTAATTGACATACCAAGATGGTGGACTCACTGGAGGGGTATCTAGGTACAATTAGCTGAACTGATGCCAGGGGATATGGTCATTCATACCTATTACATCAGTTCTTAAGCGGTCAACCCATCTCTGTTCTTTGTTAAACAAGATTTGTTCAGCATTGTGATCTTTGAAGTCGAGCATTTCCAAAACTGTCCATTTCAGGTCATCACACGTGTGACCGGCTTCTACAAAATGGGCACATAGTTTGGTCGTGTTCTTTTTCAGCCTCACATTGCTTCGGTGTTCTCCTATACGGAGTTTGACTTTAGGGCAGGTCATGCCAATGTATTGTTTTCGGCAGGGGCATGTGATCAGGTAAATCACATGTGAGGAGTTACAGTTCGTATGACTCCTTTGGGTCCAGAGCAAATCGTCATTTAGTAGGAGAGTTTTTGTACAGGTGGTGAATTTGCAGACCCCACATGTACCACAAGGGTAATGTCCGGTCACCGGAGTCATGTTGATGTCTCTAATGTTGGACCTTGGCATGGTTTTCCTCGGTCTTGTGTGGACCAGAACATCTTTTATATTCTTGGTTCTCCTGTTGGCAAACCTGGGTTTGGGCCAGTTGAGGTTGCCAGAGGTGAGTATTTGCCATTTCTTTTTGATGAGTTTTTGGACTTCATGGGTGGCTGGGCAATAGGTGGTTACGCAGGTTACAAGGTCTTTCACTGGCTCTTTAATCGTGCTTTGTAGTAGACAATCTCTCGGCTGATATTTCGCTCGTTTTGCGCACTTCTTTATTATTGCCGGAGTGTAGTTCCTTTTCTTCAGTTTTTGGCTTAGCTCTGCTGCTCGTTGTTTATAGTCAGTTATTTTGCTGCAGTTACGTTTGTGTCTCAAGAATTGGCTGTACGGGAGGTTGTCTCGTAACGGCCGCGGGTGGTAACTGTAGTAAGATAGTAGGCAGTTCTTGGCCGTGGGCTTAGTGTAAGTTTTGGTCTCAAGTTTGCCATTTTCTGAAAAAATGGTTAGATCCAGGAAGTCAATTGTAGTTCTACTGGATGTGAAGGTGAACTTCAGCCAAGGATCTCTGCCATTAAGCCAGTCCATGAAGGTGGTTAGATCTGATTGTGTGTCCCATAGTAGTATGACGTCGTCAATGTAACGTTTCCAATATTTGATATTGGAAAAGTAGGGATTGGTGTTGTTCAGGATGCAGTCCTCTTCCAAACGGCTCACATAGAGTCCTGCTACTGAGGGCGCAAACGCACTCCCCATGGAGGTCCCATGACATTGGAGGAATAATTGCCCATTATACTCAAAATAGTTCTCTTGTAGTGCTAGTCTGCAACATTCAAGAATGAAGTGACGTGGGGTCTTGTAGTTCCAATCTTGTTTGAAAAGAAGGTCCTCCAACATTTTAAGCGTGTCTTCTTGCGGTAGGCTGGTGTAGAGGGATTCCACATCCAGTCCCACTAGTAGCATGCTGTTTTGGTCATATTCCACATTTGATATTTGGCCCAATAGGTCTCACGTATCCTTGAGATATGTGGGTGTTTTCTGGACCAGGGGTTTTAAGTACTCATCTGCGAACTTTGACAATGGCTCCAAAAGGGACCCTATTCCCGAAACTATCGGGCGTTCAGGAGGAGGGAGTCTATTTTTGTGGGTTTTTGGCAGGGAATAAAAGAACAGAGTTTTGGGGTTCTTTGGTGTGAGGTATTCTGCCTCTTTTTTCGATATCCAGTCGTTAGTTTCAGCCTCATGTACCATTATGGCTATGGTGTTGGTTAATCTTTCTGTGGGGTCGGTGTCAAGGCGTTTGTAGAAAGTCTCATTCCTCAAGAGTGTTTGGCACTGTTCATCATAGCCTTCTTTAGTGAGGATAACTACCCCACCCCCCTTTTTTGGAAATGCTCGACTTCAAAGATCACAATGCTGAACAAATCTTGTTTAACAAAGAACAGAGATGGGTTGACCGCTTAAGAACTGATGTGATAGGTATGAATGACCATATCCCCTGGCATCAGTTCAGCTAATTGTACCTAGATACCCCTCCAGTGAGTCCACCATCTTGGTATGTCAATTACATGTCCGAACAGTAGTCCTTTTTTAGTGTCTACAACCAGCATATAAGTGCAGTGAGCTCTGACCTACCATGAACCAGGGGCAGAGTCAGCACTAGGCACGAAATCCGGGCCGCATGGGTAAGAATGGCGTTTCCTGATTTTCCACACAGCTATCCAGGTAAGAACGTCTCTACTAATAACCTTAGACCCGCTGTTGTCTCCCCCATAGTGAAACTCCTGGAGCGACTCCGAGTCCCTGTTGATGACTAAAAACTCAATCAGAAAGGTAAACTTAACTGAAAGATTGGGTATCCTACGGATACATGTATGACGAACACTGACTGCTGGATGTGTGTTGAGGTCTTTAATAGCAGAGACATGAATCTGATGCACTAATCCATGTTCTGCTCCCACCCTGTCATCGTGTAAAGACTCCTGCATGATACCCGTCTCTAAGACATTGATATACTAGACGGCGATTTGGCTGTTCCCACTCCCCGCAGTTCCCTTGGACCTGTAACTTTCTCCATTTTTAATCTTCTCTGGGATTATTTCTACAATCAGAATAATCTGTTAATAGCATTAATTATGTGCAGCACATAATGTGTGCGCGATAGTGCCGTACCTCACACATTATCCAACTCACTATGTGTTGGTGTTCTTTTTGTCTTTGAATACAGCTTGGAAATTCCATGCCATCAGCATCTAATACCACGCAAATAGTGTGTGTATTTCCTTGTATTTTTGTCTCTTGTCCTTGTCCTGACTAAAGCTCCCCTGACCCGGTAGGGCCCCGAGAGCTGAAACATGTCGACACCTCTTTGAATACGATATAGTAGTTCATTAACTCGACTACTTAATATCACAACGTTTTTTAGCTTAGTGATTAGACTTTGTAAATAAAATTCACTCTTCTGATCTACTCACTATTTTTAACAGTTTTTTCTACCCACTTTTTATTTCTGGACACTTCTGTAAATACCGGAAGTAGCCTCTGGTGAGGCAGGCACCCTGCACGTTAATCGTTAACCCAATGACTATGCCATGACTCCTGAGGGGGCGGATAAAAGATATACCGCTACGACACGATTCCAGGAAGTCTATGAGGGTTCTCGATAAAAAACTATTTGGTTTTTGCAGATACCAGTGTCCATTCTCCTTTTGATTACTAATTACTCACGTAGGGGAACTGAATGGACTCCATTTCCTCTTCCCTCCCTTTTTGATAGCGAATGTATTAAGCAGCGCACAGCTGCAGGGAATACTACAGAAATAGTCACAGTACCGTACTAGATTCTGTACTTTCTTAAAATGGAGAATAATATGGGTTTAAGTTTTTCGGGGAGCGACATCGATGAAATACTGGCAGGTCACTCACTATTACAAAACCAAGAATTCATTGAAACCATAGCACAAACCGATGAGTGGGACACCCTAACAAACAAAAAGCGAGAACAGATCCGGACAGCTATACACGGGATCATAATGACTGAATACCTCAGATCTAAATCTGCACCGAAAGGTCTATGGTTGACCAATGCGCCCAGAATCTTTTTACACGACCTAGTATTCCGTCGTGATTGGTCTTCCATCTCATGGAAATGTACACTAGACTATTTAGTCTTAATAGTGAAAACAGCCAAAAGGCTGTCTGACACCCTTCTACAAGAAATAGAAGAGTGAGAGAACGAACTAAAAAAGAATATAAATCCCCAAGTGTACAAGAAACGCCTGGACGAAATCACAAAAGAAATGGAAGAAATGCAAGAATACTTGACACAAAATAAACTTCAAAAACTATCAAAGGAACTGAAAAAATTTAGTCAAGAAAAAATGCACCCTTATTCTAAAGAGGATTTTGTGGTTGCGAATCACGGATCTGACGCTGATTCCAACGGGGGCACTTCGTCAGACGGCTCAGAAACCAGCTCTGATGGATCGACACCGAGGAGGGGTCGGAATAATTTCAGATTCCAACGCCCGAGACGCGGAAATAGATGGCAAAGACCACCTTTCTACCACGGCAACCCAATGCCGTACTACCCTCCATATATGCCTCCTTTTGCCGGTTGGATGAATCCATTCCATCCCAATGGTAACCAGCAACACCAAATGGACAACCAACACATGCCAGCAAATGCGAACCAACACCAGGCACAGCCTTTTTTAGGGAGAGGCCAAAACATTTCGAGAGGCAAAAAGAAAAATCTAAGGTGGCAGGACCAACAGCCCAGTGTACAAACCAGGAGCATGGCGTCAGCACAACCGAGCACGAGCAAGAAGACACACTGATTGTGAATCTGACTACCCTTTCCCTGACGGAGGACCAGAAAAATGTCCTCAATAAAGGTTTAGGTTTCGTCCCCACCCCCACAACAGACCGGTTCAAACTCAAGTGTGAAGTCTCAGAATTCTGCAGGACGCTGAAATTAAAAGCATTTTTTAATAACTCTACAAACCCAGGGACAAACGGGGACACAAACTTGAGGAGAAAATCCAAGTTCAGCCCACCTACTACAGCAGTACCCATTGAGATCCAGGCTTTTGAACAAGCCGTGATGAAAGGGATAGATGAAATGAATCACAAGGAAAACGTCTATCAAAACATGACAAAGAGAGAGAAAAAGGCGCTCTCCGAGCTCAGAGACAACGAAGAGATCATCATCAAGCCCGCAGACAAGGGGGGTGGGGTAGTTATCCTCACTAAAGAAGGCTATGATGAACAGTGCCAAACACTCTTGAGGAATGAGACTTTCTACAAACGCCTTGACACCGACCCCACAGAAAGATTAACCAACACCATAGCCATAATGGTACATGAGGCTGAAACTAACGACTGGATATCGAAAAAAGAGGCAGAATACCTCACACCAAAGAACCCCAAAACTCCGTTCTTTTATTCCCTGCCAAAAACCCACAAAAATAGACTCCCTCCTCCTGGACGCCCGATAGTTTCGGGAATAGGGTCCCTTTTGGAGCCATTGTCAAAGTTCGCAGATGAGTACTTAACACCCCTGGTCCAGAAAACACCCACATATCTCAAGGATACGCGAGACCTATTGGGCCAAATATCAAATGTGGAATATGACCAAAACAGCATGCTACTAGTGGGACTGGATGTGGAATCCCTCTACACCAGCCTACCGCAAGAAGACACGCTTAAAATGTTGGAGGACCTTCTTTTCAAACAAGATTGGAACTACAAGACCCCACGTCACTTCATTCTTGAATGTTGCAGACTAGCACTACAAGAGAACTATTTTGAGTATAATGGGCAATTATTCCTCCAATGTCATGGGACCTCCATGGGGAGTGCGTTTGCGCCCTCAGTAGCAGGACTCTATGTGAGCCGTTTGGAAGAGGACTGCATCCTGAACAACACCAATCCCTACTTTTCCAATATCAAATATTGGAAACGTTACATTGACGACGTCATACTACTATGGGACACACAATCAGATCTAACCACCTTCATGGACTGGCTTAATGGCAGAGATCCTTGGCTGAAGTTCACCTTCACATCCAGTAGAACTACAATTGACTTCCTGGATCTAACCATTTTTTCAGAAAATGGCAAACTTGAGACCAAAACTTACACTAATCCCACGGCCAAGAACTGCCTACTATCTTACTACAGTTACCACCCGCGGCCGTTACGAGACAACCTCCCGTACAGCCAATTCTTGAGACACAAACGTAACCGCAGCAAAATAACTGACTATAAACAACAAGCAGCAGAGCTAAGCCAAAAACTGAAGAAAAGGAACTACACTCCGGCAATAATAAAGAAGTGCGCAAAACGAGCGAAATATCAGCCGAGAGATTGTCTACTACAAAGCACGATTAAAGAGCCAGTGAAAGACCTTGTAACCTGCGTAACCACCTATTGCCCAGCCACCCATGAAGTCCAAAAACTCATCAAAAAGAAATGGCAAATACTCACCTCTGGCAACCTCAACTGGCCCAAACCCAGGTTTGCCAACAGGAGAACCAAGAATATAAAAGATGTTCTGGTCCACACAAGACCGAGGAAAACCATGCCAAGGTCCAACATTAGAGACATCAACATGACTCCGGTGACCGGACATTACCCTTGTGGTACATGTGGGGTCTGCAAATTCACCACCTGTACAAAAACTCTCCTACTAAATGACGATTTGCTCTGGACCCAAAGGAGTCATACGAACTGTAACTCCTCACATGTGATTTACCTGATCACATGCCCCTGCCGAAAACAATACATTGGCATGACCTGCCGTAAAGTCAAACTCTGTATAGGAGAACACCGAAGCAATGTGAGGCTGAAAAAGAACACGACCAAACTATGTGCCCATTTTGTAGAAGCCGGTCACACGTGTGATGACCTGAAATGGACAGTTTTGGAAATGCTCGACTTCAAAGATCACAATGCTGAACAAATCTTGTTTAACAAAGAACAGAGATGGGTTGACCGCTTAAGAACTGATGTAATAGGTATGAATGACCATATCCCCTGGCATCAGTTCAGCTAATTGTACCTAGATACCCCTCCAGTGAGTCCACCATCTTGGTATGTCAATTACATGTCCGAACAGTAGTCCTTTTTTAGTGTCTACAACCAGCATATAAGTGCAGTGAGCTCTGACCTACCATGAACCAGGGGCAGAGTCAGCACTAGGCATGAAATCCGGGCCGCATGGGTAAGAATGGCGTTTCCTGATTTTCCACACAGCTATCCAGGTAAGAACGTCTCTACTAATAACCTTAGACCCGCTGTTGTCTCCCCCATAGTGAAACTCCTGGAGCGACTCCGAGTCCCTGTTGATGACTAAAAACTCAATCAGAAAGGTAAACTTAACTGAAAGATTGGGTATCCTACGGATACATGTATGACGAACACTGACTGCTGGATGTGTGTTGAGGTCTTTAATAGCAGAGACATGAATCTGATGCACTAATCCATGTTCTGCTCCCACCCTGTCATCGTGTAAAGACTCCTGCATGATACCCGTCTCTAAGACATTGATATACTAGACGGCGATTTGGCTGTTCCCACTCCCCGCAGTTCCCTTGGACCTGTAACTTTCTCCATTTTTAATCTTCTCTGGGATTATTTCTACAATCGGAATAATCTGTTAATAGCATTAATTATGCGCAGCACATAATGTGTGCGCGATAGTGCCGTACCTCACACATTATCCAACTCACTATGTGTTGGTGTTCTTTTTGTCTTTGAATACAGCTTGGAAATTCCATGCCATCAGCATCTAATACCACGCAAATAGTGTGTGTATTTCCTTGTATTTTTGTCTCTTGTCCTTGTCCTGACGAAAGATCCCCTGACCCTGTAGGGCCCCGAGAGCTGAAACATGTCGACACCTCTTTGAATACGATATAGTAGTTCATTAACTCGACTACTTAATATCACAACGTTTTTTAGCTTAGTGATTAGACTTTGTAAATAAAATTCACTCTTCTGATCTACTCACTATTTTTAACAGTTTTTTCTACCCACTTTTTATTTCTGGACACTTCTGTAAATACCGGAAGTAGCCTCTGGTGAGGCAGGCACCCTGCACGTTAATCGTTAACCCAATGACTATGCCATGACTCCTGAGGGGGCGGATAAAAGATATACCGCTACGACACGATTCCAGGAAGTCTATGAGGGTTCTCGATAAAAAACTATTTGGTTTTTGCAGATACCAGTGTCCATTCTCCTTTTGATTACTAATTACTCATGTAGGGGAACTGAATGGACTCCATTTCCTCTTCCCTCCCTTTTTGATAGCGAATCCACATAGATACCATCCATCTTTTTGGCCTGTGTTTACAGGGAGAGGTCTTGCTCCAGCCAGAACCCTAGGCTTTTGAGTTCTTTCTTTGGTTGTGGGAGAGCCCCTAGACTCAATGGCCATATGGAGGTGGGAAGGGATGTTATTCGATGACCCAGAAGCATAAGCTCTGTTTTTGTGCCATTTAATTTAAGTTGCGAGTCACACATCCAGTTATAGATTCCTGCAAGGCAATCATGCAGTTTTCTGAGTTTGTCCTTTTCCAGTGAGAGTGAGACAACCATTTGGGTGTCGTCAGCGTATGTGACGGCTTTGATCCCAAAGGACCCGCTCAGAACCAACCCAGAGGCCGAGAGGAAATGTGTCAGACAGCCAAGGCACCAGGCATGGAAGAATAGGGAAAACACTGACCCGCTGCGGATGGGGTAAGGAAAGGACTTGGATGCCCGCATCTGAGATCATTCGAGACCCTAATGAGATCAGGGAAAAGTAAGGCAGCAGATGGTAACAAAGCCTAGTAAAAGGATGCGCAAGACAATTGTTAAAGCAAACACTAAAGAAAGCAAAAAGCGAACTGGGGAGAAAAAAGGAAGACTGCTCCCTGGTCTAGCCACGCCTCTGCGGCCCCTGCTTTCATAACTACTACAATGTCTAGCGCTACCACCTTGACCAAACCTAATCGCCAACTAAAACTATACCCCAAATTCTATTTTATAAATGACGCTGGAGCAGTGCTGTGTTCGAGCAATAACAGTCTAAGCAGTTTTCCCACCCCTATATAACCAACTGTAGTACAGCAACAACAGAAGAAGGAATGCGGAGAACCGACAACTTCCAATAATGGTCCAAGTACAAGAGAGCTAGAGGAAGTAAGGAAAGAAGAGACGATGAAAGGAATTGAGGAAAAGGAGCAAACAAGCCAAGAATCTTTATACCTACAAGAGCCAGTAAGGCCCAGCACCTGTGGCACCTACGAAAGCTACGTAAAAAGCACAGGGGGTGAGAATGATGCTCCAGGACAGCCTACGAGCCATGGACTAGCTGTGAAAGAGAAGGGAAAAGGAAGAAATCACGATTCCAACGGGCACTCTCATGATGAAAACCCGGATAAATGGCTCACACTACTCAAGAAAAAGGAGGAGGAGGATCAGGTACAACTGAGTATACATTCTAATAACATCATCACCCCAAAGGGAGACGTAGGAATCCTTGAGACCCTCCAACAACATGAGTCAACTATGACACAGGTAGAATTTAAACAGGAGAGGCAACCAGTCTCAGCAGCCATACCAGAGTCCCCCGAGGGTAATAATGCCCCTAAAACTCAGCGGTCAACAAAAAAGTAATACGACCATCTGATGAGCTCCAAACAACAACAGTAGAGTCACTGGATAGATTATCCCAGGAACAACTGAGCCACCAACTCTTGCAAAGTACCAGTCAAACTCAACTCAATAAAAAACGTAAGGGCTATGCACATTAAAAACTCAGGATTTGGAACTAGAGACATCTTATCTTACACCGGAAGAATGGGAGGAGTTGTTAGCCTCGTAGAACCAGGCCTCTCGAGAAGAACCAAAAGGAAAGAGCAGGATCTCATCAGAATGTGATATCAAACAAGACAAACTGCAGGAAAGAAATGACATCTGGACTTCCCTGTTGCATACTACGCAAATGTTTGTGAACGCCATCCAATACCAATCTGACAAGAAGGATATCCAACTGTTAGTCTTAAATTCACTCACTATTTTTGTGGCAAATAGCGATAATGAACTGGCAGACCTTAACAACCTGATCAGGAAGGCCCAATCAGAGGCGCAGTTTACTCAGGCCATCTGTTCCTCAGTAACAATTATAGACAAATTGTCAACATTACTTACAGCGGTGGGCAATCTCTTAGCTGATATAAGAGAGGCTATGGTAAGTCAAGCAGCGAAAATAACAGTCCCATCCAAGAATACCGACCCACCAGCGATAAACCCAATAAACCGAGTTCGGGGCAAGCTCAGTTATAATTTAAAATCAGAAGCAGGGCTGCCCCACGATGAATCGAAGTTAAAAGCAAAATATTCTAATACATCCTTGTTTCGAAGGGACTTAACACCCCCAATGGGGGACCTTCTCATGATAAGTAAATCTCCGCAGGAAACTGATTCATCAATAACCATAAAAACAGCGGAGGAAGCAGATGAGGAAGGGCGGAAAAGGAAAATGACTCAACCAGCATCTTCTAGCCATGATCAGAGTTAAAGCTCTGGTATTAAACCAAAGGTAAAGTCACTAGGCATCTCAACTTTGGAGAGGGAACAGTATGATCATAACAATGAGACAGTAGAGAACATTATCCAGGAAGGGTGTAAAGATGCTTAAAGAAGTGTTACCGGAAATATAACAACAAGCAACAGCATAGATGCTAATGTCAACCCTCAAGACGGAAGAGGAATCACACATGGGGTCATAACCACAGTACCAGGTCCTGGCATTTATTTATTTATTTTATTTATTTTCCTCTATAGCGCTGGACTCGACCCCCGAAGGGGTATCTCTGTGCTTTTGCTCGCTGTTGATGTCAGACAGTGCCTATAGGACATGCAGATAGGAGGCTAAGCCTCCTGGAAGAGGTGTGTTTTAAGTGCTTTCCTGAAGGAGAGAAGATTGGTGTTACGTTGCATGTCAATAGGGAGCTTGTTCCAGAGAGAGGGTCCTACATAAGAGAGTGCTCCGCCACCCTGTCTAGCCTTCTTGATGAGAGGTATTTTTAAGAGGAATTGACTACTGGAGCGCAGAAGGCGTTCCGGTGTGTAGGTCTGAAATATCTGGGTTAAATAGTGAGGGCCTGATCCAAAGATACTCTAGTGTATAATACAACAGATCTTGAAACTAATTCGCTGGCATACCGGCAGCCAGTTAAGCTCTTCCAAGAGGGGCCTAGACGGTGTTCTTAGTGCATAGATTCAGCACTGGTGGGCGAAACAAGCCACCAAAGACCAGTACTAAAAAATCAACTTATATAGGCACTCGGTGAACAAGCAGTCCAACAGGAGTCAACAACCATTGTGTTTCTTCCTGAATAAAAATCAAAGGGCTGGGCTGACATATTAAACAGGGGAAACAGCTTACGTCTCTTAAAGTCCCTCAGTAGCTTAAAGAATCTAAAAACCAATGACTTGGAGTCAATAGAATTTGTGGAAGCAATAGATCAACTGGGAACTGAAGCAACCAAAACAGTCTGGGACTCGCTAGACTTAGCCAAGAAAGTCTTGAATATGCCCAACTCAGCGCCGGGGGCATTAAAATGAGGCCCTTTATTAAGCCAAGATAACCTGAACCCCTATTAATAGACCCAATTACGCAACCAGAAATCTAACACAGCACTCAACCATACTCATGATTGCGAGGATTCCGCAGCAAATCTCCTACGAGTATAGAATTTGTGGAGCATCCAAATACTAGCATAACCAAAACTGGAACTATAGCACACAAGAACGAGGATGGCTGTCCAGGACTATAAACACCAAAGGTCATAATCTTTTACATAATCCGCCAACTACATCAAAATTAAAAAAATATTCTAAAACTCTGTTCCTGGAACATTAACCGTATGGGAGACAAGACTTTAGATCCCGGAGCTGCAATTATATTTTCATAAATTTGACATCATTTCATTGCAGGAAACATGGAGCGAATCACCAATTGAAATTCAAGGATTTAATCTGCATCATTTAGCAGCCATGAAGAGTGCCAAATTCGGCCATTGGAAGGGGGTTCTTGCCACTTACACCTCTATTAAGAGCATCTATGCAATGGAATCACTGCCCTATAATTTATTCCCCCCCCAACGCAATGCAAGTATGTAGAATAATGACACAGGACGTGAATAAATATCAATATGTGCTACTAATAAACGTATACCTACACCCGTGTGATAAAAACAAGGGCACCAATCAGTTGGGGAAGAATTGAGGAAAATACTAACGGAGGAGAAAACGACCAACATGATCATTACTGGGGACTTTAATTTACTCATGCTGAGTTCAACAGTCGATGACAATCATATTGTAGATGAACATCCGCCACAAGAAAGCAACACTAAAGAAAAACAAACTAAGTTAGCGCAGAAGTTCCTTACGACCATAGAGCAGCTGGGCTTCTGTGCACTAAATGGCAGATTACCAGGAGATCGCCCACAGACAACAACATTCCATAATGCAGGAGCAAGCAAGACAATCTATTATACTTTTATCTCTTTCCATATGTTTGCAAAAGTAGAGAACTACCATATTGGATTCTTCGATCATAGCGATCACTTGCCGCAAGAAACTACGATACAAATCTTGGCAACAACCAGATATTTGACAGCAAAAGCACAATGCCAAGAATGTACAACTAATGACAAAAGAGTAAAATGCAAAACAGGTGGCCCGGAAGGCCTCTGCCCCTTCAAAAACAACTTCTCGTAGAAGCTCAAGCTGAAGAGCCTGATACAATAAAAAGCTGGAAGATATTCAGAAAAAACCTAGGCAACACACATGGAGATAAAAAAGAGCAACACATATGGAGATAAAAAGGAACAACAACAAATCAGGAGAGCAGTCTGTCCTCAAAGCAGATCCCTCACATCTGCTATTCGAAAAAATGCACAAGTAAAACATCTTAAGGCCTCCATAAATCATGCACTTCGGAAATCTAAAAAATGTGGTTAAGATCTTTCTGCTTTGAACAACCTGAGGCAAATATAAGCTACAAGAAAAAAAATGTATTTGGTGCCTCAAAAGAGAAGGAGAGGTTCTGTGGGAAAAACTTTTATATGCTATTAAGATCAACAATAACTTATGTTTCTGGCAAGCAATTAACACTTTGACCAGTTCATCGATCCAAGGCATCAATTCACATTTGACAGAAGACGCCTCGTCAACTTTTCTCCGACTTCACTTTAACAGAAATTTAGGGACCCAAACAAACACAAACACACCTTGGAATAATTTAGAATCATCTTCCCAATCCGATAGTATTCTCACACCAGAACAGACCTTAAACATCATGGACAATCAAATATGTAAAAGAATTTCTAAGGGCAAGCTAGAGGGCCCACCAGGCACTAATGGATTCCCACCAATTCTGTTCAAACATGACCAAGAACATTGGCCAATGCATTAAAAAGGTTCTTCGTAGAAGTCCTGGAAACATCAACGGTTCCAGCATCATGGAGGGCTTCCATTATTTCCCTGATCCACTTAAAAGGTAGTAGGAATGATCTGAAAAAAAACTGGCTAGTAGCCTTACTGGACAATGAAGCCAAATACTACGCAGGGCTAATGCTACAGGAACTAACAACTAGGGCCACAGAAAATGCGGAAATTTCACTAAATCAATCAGGCTTCTGTAAGAACATGTGTTCACTACTAATATCTTTACCCTTTCACTGATCTTTGATGCCACAATTGCACTTAACCAACCCCTGTACATATGTTTTATTGATTACAGTTCAGCATTTGACCAAATAAACAGAAATATATTATAGCAAAAGCTGCAAAAACTGAAAATCCCATCAATAGTTTTAAAACAGTTACTCCTATACTTCAACACATGGGTGCAAGTACAATTAGGTGCAGGAGATGCCTAACAAAAAAGATTCCTATGACCTCAGGACTGAAGCAGGGCTGCGTGCTAGCACCAACACTTTTTAATCTTTTTATTGCAGATTTATCGGCCAGGTTGAATGCATGCAATTCACATGCCCCAAAGCTGGGAGGCTTGGTCTTATAAAATTTCTCATACGCCGATGACCTTGTTCTCATTGGCCGGACCCCAAATGGCTGACAACGTTTCCTCAACATAACATCTTGCTACTCAGAAAATAATGGATTGAGCATTAACCAAAAAAAACAAAGGTCATGTGCGTGAATGCTGTAAGAAACTGGCTCTATATATACTGCACCAAAGTGAGGTACAGTGTGTATAGAGTCCGAGGGTCTCCAGAGGTTTGGCAGAGGTTAAAGTTAGATAGAACCTCTCTAAAGTGGCAGCTTGGTCCAGCAGTAAGGCAGTATCAGAGGACAGTGTAAAACATTTGATGTACACACTCAGTCATGAAATGGTCTCACACACTCAAGAACTGAGCTCTAGGCCAATGGTTTGTACAAAAAAAATATACTTTTGTTTTATTTCTAGAACCAAGCAAGCCTGGTGCAAGCAAGCATAAAAATACTTTTCAGTAGTAAATTACTTGTATGAACACAGTTCAAAATAGCAGTGTAACTTGTACTGATTTTGGTTACAGTTTTAAGAAAGCAGTTTGCAACACATTGCAGTTATAGTACATTCAATTGAATGGGCTTTTCAACTCCTTCGCTGCGGCGGCTATTCCGCCGCAGCGCTAAGGGGCGGGTGGGCCGCGTGGCGCTCACACGCTGGTGACGGAACCGCTCCGTCAGCAGCCTTTGGTGAGCTGTGCTGATGACGGAGCGGTACCGTCATGGCCCCGCCCGCTCAATAGAACATGCCGCGAAGGCGCGAAATCAGCGACGAGCAGGCGCGTCGGGCGGGCCATGACGGAACCGCTCAGCCATCAGCACAGCACCACCACGGCTGATGATGGAGCCGTTCCGTCATCAGCATCGATGTGGTTAAGTAAAATGTGGTTCATTACTTTTCAGATTACTTTTGCTAACACAGGACTGGATCCTAGATTCAGTCCTGGAAGATTTCCTGAAAACAGGTGAGTAAATGTGTTTTGGTTAAAGGTATGATTTTTAAGGAATATTGTTGCATTTTAAAAGTTGACAGAAAATGTTTCACATAGAGTCCCCAATGATATCCTATGGGAGGAAATTCACTTAGCAAGTAAGTTAGGTTATCGTTACTTTTTCTCAAGCAGTGCTGGATCCTGGATTCAGCACTGGGACATTTCCTGAAAACAGTTGAGAAAATGCGTTTTAGTTACTCGGCTGATTTTTATGCAGTTTTCAAAAGTGGACACTTAGGGCCCGATTCACAGAACTAACTTAGGACATAATCCTAAACTTACTACTTTTGGTATTCACAGAAGTTAGGATTTTGTCTTAACTAAGGCAGACTTAAGTTAGGATTTTGTCTTAAGTCTGTTTTAAGTCTGTCTTAAGTTTGTCTTAAGACAAAATCCTAACTTCTGTGAATACCAAAAGTAGTAAGTTTAGGATTCTGTCTTAAGTTCGTTCTGTGAATCGGGCCCTTAGAAACTGTGCTTCACCTCGCCTCCTCCACCTTAGGGATGGAGTTGGCAGAGGTGGGCACACCTCTCTTCCCCCTTTTTTTTTCCTGCCGGTTTTCCCACCCAAAGTGGGGGGTAGAACCAGTGGGGGCCAGTTGCTGAAGCAGCAAATGGTCTGGAGAGGCTCACAAAGGTGGCATGCCTTTGAAGCTCCCCCTTCATGGGCTTGGTACCTCGTCCCAGGATGTGCATTGTTTCAGGTCCCCGAGAGCAGCAAGCTCTCAACCCAGGTGTCCAGAAACATGTCTGGTGGTGGCAGCCTAGGCAGCCACTCAGTCAGGTCACTAGGAGTTGGTAGAGTTTCAGGGGGCGTCTCTAAGATGCCCTCTGTCGTGCATTTTACATTAAATCCCACACTGGCATCAGTGTGGGTTTAATGTGCTGAGAAATTCTCAGTCTTCAGTGCAGCCATTACGGTGCTGTGAAGTTCATAATGACAAACTCCCAGAACCATATACTCTTAATGGCAGTACAGCACTTACAGTGCCCAGGAATGGACCTGGTTACTGTAGGAGTACAGGGCTCATGCACCTTTACCCTCATCACTGGCATAGGGCACCCAGCTAGAGGGGTGACTAATGTATGCCAGGGCAATGGTTTGTGGGCATGGTTATGTGCCATGTTGACTCTTTGCTTTTTTTGCTCCAAGACATACAGCCTGCCAAGGCAGTGTGTGAGTGTCAGGGTACAGGGCCTCTTAGGGTGGCACAATAAGTGCTCAGCCCTTAGAGGTCTTCCCTGGTCACAGAGCCCTGGGTACCTATGGTACCACTTACTAGGGGCTGACCTGTGGCCAGAGATGCCAATGGAGTTTGTTTTTGGGGGAATAACACAGGTCCTGGGAACCTGATTGGCAGGGACTCAGGGCACAACCAGGAAAAGTGCATCAGTAGTCTGGCAAAAAGTGGGGGGTTACTGCAACAGAAACCCACTTTCCCACAAATGCACGCTGAGTAGTCATTCTACCCCTGGCACCTGGCAACACACCAGCTGGAAACCAATATTCTTTGACTCCACTACTTAGGCACAACCAATTGTTGCCCCCCGTTCTCACTTTAAAACCACCCGATCAGGACCGGGTTGGAATTATCACCGGTCCCCCGACCCCGCCTTTGATTATTCATATCAGCCCTGAAGAGTCACAGCCATATTTTGTGATGAAACACGTGTCAGCTTGATTTGTATCTTACAGTGATTCCCAAATGGGGAACATTGTGGGTGAATAAAACCTTTGAAAAACTATACGCCTTGTCCGGTTTATCCCTACTATCGCTACTCTAAGACAAACCAGTCTATTTATGTATATTGTGTGCTCTGGACTTTTTGCCTAAATTCATAGATAGGGAGGTCTTTGTCCTTCTTTCTTCACAGAGGTTAAGGTTTTTCCTCTGGCCAAGAAGCACCTACCAAAATATCTTTCTCAAGAACCTATTGACCACTACCCTACCGTAACAAGTTGTGCTCCATTTTTCTGAACACTCAAAAAAAACGATTCGCAGAATTCTCAACACACCAGCTGGAAACTGTACAAAAATATAAATACCTGGGACTTCATTATTGACAGTAAAGGGAACTTCTCTGCCCAACAGGATGCTATAAAAAAGAGGGGGGATAGCGACACTTGGATTTACACTTACGGAGCAGTAATATCATCCATGGGATCCGTAAAATTGCTCTTTGATGAGTAGTTTCCATGTTGCGTGGAACTGATTTTAGTGGGTGTAATTTTAGTGCACAGAATTTTATTGTATGTAGTTTTCTGTCCAGTAAAAATGCTTGATAAACATTCATGGGCAGATACATTGCATCAGCAGGAAATGAAATATAAAAAAAATAGAAAGTGTATAATTTCTTGCCACCTAGCACATTGCCACTTGAAAGGATAGAAATGTGTTCAATGAAATCAATCATCCCTTTGTTCCTTGGAGCAATCCTCATTCCCTACCCCATTGTTAGGAAAAGTGTGGTAAACAAGGCCAGCATCCATATTGTGCATTGAACTAGTATTCATAGTTTGTACTGCATTATATACTAAGTTTGGCCACTAGATGGTGGTATTGTATATTTTATGAGGCCTTGAACACACTTTATATATTGTAATAGTCTTTGTAGCACTTTTATTGCATGTTTTGATTCTAATATGATTTCCATTCTCAACATGTTCCAAATGTGTTACTGCACGTGCCTGCCGCCTGTCATTAGTGCAGTTCGTTTTGGCAGTTGGCAACGTGCACGCGTGAAACCCCTCATGCGCTGAGAGAACAGAAACAACGAGACAGTCTTGCTCTCGTCATTCTGTTCCTACTTACCTGAAGCAGAACAAGGCTCCAAGGACGGTCTTCATGTTCGTGGTCCAGCATTCCACGGTCTCCAGGCGATGGACAGGATGCTGGGCCCTAAAAATGAAAGAATAAATATCAAGGAAGGCATTTCCATAGCGCGCGTGCGCCACTAACAGGAAGACTGCAGATATTTCAGGGATTCTGCTTTTGCTTATTTGCGGAAATAACAAATAACCTCTCTTTGGCATTGCACATTTTTAAAGCAAATCTCATAGACATTGAAGGCTAAAAAACAACAAGACTATTCTTCATTGGTGGAAAAGAACACGTTGTTCAAGTGATTGGGCAGAGACATTATGCATCGTGTTAAGAATAGACTCCACACGATGTAAGGTGAGTGGAAGTTTATTATGAACCGGATCCTTCTGTGCCAACCACTAGAGTGAGCTCACCAACATTCTAAAGTGAGCTTCACTCCAACATTCCAAGGAAGGTGGAACCAACGGGGACAATGGGGGTGCAGGTTGCAAGGAGGGGTGTACCAAGTTACAACACACATCCCTATGTACAGCAGCACAATAGAATAACAATAAAACACATATTTTTTTTTTAATGGGGGGAAAAGGAAAAGGAGACTGGGAGAGAACACACTTAACCTGCAAAAGAAACACGGAAAACAATAGTGAGATCAAGATACATTACTTACTGAGTAACCAGGTGAGGTGTGCTCCTAAGTTTCACAGAGAGAAACAATATGCATCAATGAACTTTACATACTGTAGTCAGCTTGCCACGCCGGACACCTACGTTGACGTGCCTCTCTTCCCATAGTAGGATCCTCCGACACTTTACTGGAGTCATCATTGCTAGGGAGTTCGGAAACATGAACATTAGTGCAACAAGCCAACCTATCCATGCTCCACAAGTTACCATCTTCTAACAAAACAGAGTTATTATGGACCTTCCTGATTCTGACGGGTTTGGAGAAAACAGAAGGTTTAGACTTCAACAGAGTGGGTTTTTTGACAACCACCCAATCCCCAACCCTCCATTCTCGGTCAGTGGTCCCCCACTTAGTGTCATAACTATTTTTATATTTGACTTGGTTTTCTTTCACTTTCTCTGAAACAGTGTTCCTGACTACCCACACAGGTGACCCACCATTCAACCAGTTGGGAGTAAGTTTAGAACCTGGGTTTCTTCCTTTAAGAAAAGTAAACGGGGAGACTCCTGACACAGAATTAGGAGTGATGTGATACGACCACAACATTTTCCTTAAGTTGTCTTCAATTGGCTCTTTGCTTGACAAGGCAAGTTGAATGGAGTCCTTAGGCATTCTGTTAGCCCTTTCCACCAAACCATTGGATTTGGGGGAGTACAATGGAGACTTTATGTGAATAACAGACAAACTGTTCAGGAAATCTCTCATCTCATCCGAAGTGAATTGCACACCATTGTCCGTTATCAATTCACTGGGTATGCCTTCTTTGGAAAAGGTATCCATTAAAAATTCAATGAGATACACTGTAGAAATGGAAGGGATAAACTTTGTCGTTATCCAATGCAAATGATAATCTATCAGGACGAAAATAAATTTTTGAGCTTGACTTAATAAATTCAAAGGACCAATAATGTCCATCCCCAGTTTATCCCAAGGTTTCGTGGGAACAGTAACCGGAATTAGGGGAGCCTTACGGACATTCTTTGACTCATCGCTGGCCCCACATGCAATGCATTCCTTTACTAGCTCTTCAATTTGTGTGTCCATTTTAGGGAACCAATAGTTTTGTCAAATTTTACTTTTGGTTAAGCTTCGTCCAGGATGACCTTCATGTCCGATTTGTATGATGCGATCCCTCATTCCAGTCGGGGGAATTATTTTACTCCCTCTCCAGACCAGGTCATCAATTATGGACAACTCGTCCTTCACGCTCCAAAATTCCTGGAGATCTTCTGGCACTTCATTTTTTTATTCTGGCCAGCCAACGGTAATCCTATCTTTCAATTTGCCCATTACCTCATCTTCTTGAAGGGATTTCAACCATTCGTCTTTCTTGATGGCTGGAATATCGATTGCCAGGATGGTTTCCTCCTCCTCGGTCCCTTCTGGTTCATCTACCAAGAGCGGTATACGTGAAAGGCAATCCGCCAAGGAATTTCTTGAGCCTGGGACATGCACAATTGAATAGTTGAACCCTTGCAGTCCCAAGACCCACTTGGAGATGAGTGGAGTGGTGTTCTCTAAAAGTTTGTTGGCAAACAACGGAATTAATGGCTTGTGATCCGTTTTCAGGCAGAAAGGAATTCCCCACAGGAAGTACTTGAAATGGTGTATGGCCCAGTAACACGCCAGTGCTTCTTTCTCAATTGTGGAGTAATTTACTTCAGCCGTCTTCAAAGTTCTTGAAGTGAAGGCTATCACTCTCTCTTCGCTGTTTACCAATTGGATCAAAGAGGCACCCAGTCCTTTATTACTTGCATCTGTAGACAATGTGGTCTTAGCATTCGGATCAAATGTGTGTAAGATAGGAACCTCCGAAATGGCTTCTTTGATGATTTGAAAGGTTTGTTGATGCTCTGTGCTCCATTTGAATTTGGTTCCCTGTTTAAGTAACTCCCTAAGAGGTTGGACTTGGTCTGCAAAATTCTTCACAAATTTCGACATATACTCAACCAAGCCCAAAAAGTATTTCAGCTCATCTTTGTTTGAGGGAGCCGGTGTGAGTTTTACTGCTTCTACCAGGCTGGCCTTGGGTTTAATACCTTCGCTTGAAATCAATAGCTCTTTGTAAATCAGGAGCTTCAGCTAAAAGTCTCTCCTGAATTTTTTTTTCACACGTGCACCTGACCAATTGGTCCCTGATTAGGGACACTGTGATCACTCCAAAATCACACGTGGCTGCCAAACCCCTCAATACTGCAATCTAATTCTTCACTTTTTTCATTTTTCCCCTGGGCACGTAAGAAAAATTTGTGACGCTCTAAGACTATATTACTTCTGTCCCCAAACTGCTCCGCCAATTTTTTAACTGTAGCCTCATACACATCAGGTTGGGCTACTCCATCTCCCTCCACATTGATGTTTGTGCCTCCATCAGCTACCTCAGGCAAATCCTCAAACTTATCCCTTCCGTATTTACCTAAATTATGAAGTAAAATGTGTTGCTTTCTTAATGAAGAAAATCTATTTCCCCCAATTTCAATCAAATATGATTCAAATAAATGAAACCATTTTTTCCAGGAAATAAGAGGATCGCCGGCCTCATCCAAAAAAGGCGGTGGTTGGGACATATTTAAAGCAGTCATATTGAGGAAAGAAAAAGGACCGGAGTGAGGAAGAAAGATGAAAGAGGAGTAGTAGAACACAATAAGAAGAAAAGAAAACCTGTGGCAAAACCGGGGTAACAGAGACAGTTTGTTCAACTCCAATACACAATTAATTCACTTGACTTAAAATAGGTCCTTGAGGAACAATAATAAAGTTCAGGAAGCAAAAAAACAGAGCTGTGCCAGTCAGCGAAGAGAACCTGGATGGCACTGAGGGAAACAAAAATAATGTTCAAATTACCATTCCATAGATATTGCGATAACCCAAAAGCACCATTCAATACATTGAACACGAATAAAGTGGAATTCAATGTCAGTCCAAAATTAGACCAAAAACGCTTGAACCACCAAAATAAACATGCACTACTTTGTAGAAATACCTCTTCAAAAGAAAATGAGAGGCAACAAAGGAAAAGAAGAAATCCCCTTGCAGAACAAGTTAATTACTTTTGTGAAAAACATTTTTTGAGTCACTTTATCCCTCAACGTTACACTGTGAAACGCTTCCAAAGGAAGTCGAGGGATAGGTGTATAACCCGATCGTAACTTCACTGAAAGGAAAACGTGTAATCACAGTCATATGCAACTCCCTCGACAATAGGATAGGCAGCGACCCAACTTCAAGTGAAGAGAAATTAGTAACGAAGTTTCCTACCTCATGTGCGCCAGTTAACTTTTCATTCAGCACAGTCCCTACAGAATACGAACTGCGCCGGCAGTCCCAGAACGGCACCCCTGTCGCACAAACAATGACGGGAGAAGCAGGCTTCACTCCTACCTCGTCATGTTTTTCCACAGAAGGTGGGCTGTCCAAAGGAAACTGACGGGAAAACGCACACGAGGGCGGAGCAACACGCCAACAAGGATATCACCCTCAGCAGCTGGGCGGAACTGAAAAAAATTGTCGAGTTGCCTAGGAACCTCGTCGAAAACTCCGCTGTTTTCCAGAAGCCGAACTGCCCAGGTGCTCGTTCCTCTCAGCCGTAGACTGCAGGTTCCCTTCACCAAATGATTTTCCCTTTATTTCTGATGGTTCCTCCGCAAGACATCATCATTGAAAGTCCAAATCAAAGCGCTGATAAGTATAAGGGCTGGCGGTTACTAGCAGATTAGCAACAGCGGCGCCTGAAAGAGCACACCAAACACCAATGCCTCTTCTTATCCTCCGCTTCCCCAGTGGATGAAATGCCAAACGATAACACCAACAGTCCGAAAACAGTTTGCCAGCGTCGTCCAATTTGTCCGCAGAATTCCCTGTATCACCATCTCAGGACCACTTAACTTTCGCAGTTGGCAAAGATAACAGGGGAAAGAATCCAACCGTCCCCAGCATGGTGTTCGTCGCCAAATTGTTAAGAATAGACTCCACACAATGTAAGGTGAGTGGAAGTTTATTATGAACCGGATTCTTCTGTGCCAACCACTAGAGTGAGCTCACCAACATTCTAAATCGAGCTTCACTCCAACATTCCAAGGTAGGTGGAACCAACGGGGACAATGGGGGTGCAGGTTGCAAGGAGGGGTGTACCAAGTTACAACACATCGCTTTCTGCATTCTGCATTTTTGTTGTTCAAATAATTGAAAAAAACGAATGCTTGGTTTCGATGACTGTCTAGATATCCAGGGCCATACTATCAAGAAAGGGCGTTACATTATCGCCGCTTTTATCGGCAGGAAACTGCTGCTAAAGCGGCGATAATGGGCTTGATAATATGCCCTTGTGAATTCCCATAGAAGCCCAGGCTAACACCAGAACCTGAGCTTCTATGGGAATTCACAAGGATATATTATTAAGCCCATTATCACCGCTTTAGCTGCAGTTTCCTGCCAATAGAAGCAGTCATAATGTTTTGTCCTTTTTTTGATAATATGGTCCCCAGTGTTACAAAAGAGTTTACGAAGGAGAAAGAAGTATTTTCTCAGTGTAAGGATGTGTCTAAAGTGTTCAAAGCATATTATAATGCCAAGAGTACAGTGATGAGAATTATAATCTGTGTGTTGTTTATTTTACTGCAGAGAACTGAAAAATGGGTTTGAGTGTTTAAAGCATACATCCGAAGCACGAGTGAGAAGTAACTTCTTTTGAGTAAAGGCTGCTCCATAGTGGAAATGGTATAATATCCAATATTGTATTGTATAACAAGTGTATACAAATCTGACCACGGGTGAATCTACTGTTTGTTATATTTGATATTCAAATTCATGTTTACTGTCGCCAATAAAATTGATACTTGTAAGTTGATTCTTGTATAGCGCACTACTCACCCGCAAGGGTCTCAAGGCGCTTGTACGAATACCACTGTGGAACCCATCCTGGCTTTCCCTGTGAGGCGTCCACTCCTGGGCACCCCCAAGGTGGAGGCCAGGCATCCTCAGCGTTGTGGGGGCCGTTGTGGAGATTAAGCAAGCTATTGCCCAGAGTTGCAGAGTGGGACTCCATGATTGGAATAGGCAGTGAGGCGAGAATTATCTGGTTCGTAGAATTTTGAGCCCAAGGCCCGCTGAGGCGAGAATTGAACCCTGGTCCCGGGCTAGACCTCTGCATCAGGGTCTGCCGCTCTAATCATTGAGCCACACTTCTCCAAACTAACACACAGAGGCTGATCGCAGTGTTACAGAAGTCCTCTGGACAAGGAGAAGGCAGCAGTTTTTTGTTTCTTTTTTAATATTTTATCCCTTTTTTCCCCTTCCCCTGGAAGTCTGTCTCTACCTTGGTGTTTTTGAGTGCTGCCAAATTTATTAACCACAGTACAAACAGACAATGATTGAAACAATTGTCCACAAGAAACCACTTTTTTTGTTTCTTACTAATTCAACACTTTTTTATTTTGTGTGAAGTACCTAAAGGGGCTCCTAAAAAGATAATACATAAAAGGTTGTTTTTGAACGTAAAATTTCAACAAAATAAATTCCACGTAAAAGGTGATTTAAAAAGAATTAAAATAAAAAAGTTTTGAATTAGTAAGAAACGGAAAAAGTGGTTTCTTGCGGACAATTGTTTCAATCATTGTCTGTTTGTACTGTGGTTAATAATTGTGCAGCACTGGCATTTGTTTTGTTTATTCTGATCTTGGCGCGGCCTTGCTGCGCTTTCGTCAAACCCTTGTAGTTTTTTCATTGGTGTTTTTGAGTGTATCTGGGCAGGCCCAGGCTTTTGGGGGTGTAGGGACCAGTCACCGCATCTCTCAAATCGAACAAATCCAACAACCTGGTTTTCAGGTGAGTGGTAACTTGACACCCACTTTGTGGATTTACAGTCCATTATAATCCAACAAAGCAACCATCCATCTCGTAAGTTTATTCAACTTTCAAGCATGGGTCCGGAGAGAATCAGAAAATATAAATTCAATGACATTGAATGGCATTTGCTCGTGGAGTAGTCAAAACAGAGGCTCATCTTTTGGAGCATTTGGTCTCAAAATGCAGTACCAAAAAACAGATAAAATTTATGGAAGCAAATACTGGATAAAGGCAATTCTGTGTCTGTAAACCCGAGGGCTGAATAATGCAAACAATATTCAAGGACCTCAATTGTTGAGTTCATGACCTGATATTGAAGGACAGACAGTAGATCTTGGACACTGGTGGGAGACCTGTTTCAGAGCTCAAGCCAACTTCATTGAGAGGAGTATTATAAACATAATCAGCACTGAGGGAATAGAATGTGGAGCAGAAGCTGGAGCTGTAGATGAATCATGTTAAGTTGCATACAACCATACCACATATGTATTTGCTTCAACATAACACATAGGACTTATGGTGTGTTACAATTTCATTATCATCATCATAATAACTTTATTTCATCCGTTATGGCCATAAAAGTACAGAAATATACAATATTTACATCCAGACGGATAAAATGAAAAGAATAAGAGGTCACCGATAAAACCAATTCGGAGGTACAAAGGCGTACATATACTATATGAGTGCAGTTATACCATTTAGGGAGTTTAGCCATTAAAGAATGAGTAGGAGGCAATGTGGGGGTCTAAAACAATATTTTAAATATATAATTTCAGATCTAAATATTAAAATACAGTCAAAAGAAAACATATAAAACCATCTGATGAGAGCATATCAAGCACGTCAACACACTCCAATTTACGACATGGTGCATTCCTTACACGATGTGTATCCAATTTATTTATTTATTTATTTATTTATATATTTTGTGTACTTATAGAGCGCAGACCTGTCACCCAGAGGGCATCCTGGCGCTTTGAACTTCGGGACGGTTGCACTTCTTACTGCTCAGGCAATTTTCGAGAAGAGATGCGTTTTCAACACTTTCCTAAACGGCAGGAAGTCCTTCTGGCTTCTCAGAGACAAAGGCAGGGAGTTCCAGAGTTTGGCCGCTGCAACACTAAATGAGCGGCCACCCATCCTAACTCTCTGAAACCTCGGAACCACCAGCAGTTGTGCTGAAGAGGAACGAAAGGTCCACGAGGCAGCGTACCAGGCAAACATATTACGCAATGGTACTGGGCCCTGTTGGTGTACTGCCTTGAACACCAAGCACGCGGCTTTATACAAAACTCTCAGCTGTACCGGAAGCCAGTGTGAGTCTCTTAGAGCAAGAGTGGAAGAGCTGGACCTAGGACGAGAAAGAGCCAACTTGGCGGCCATGTTCTGCACCCGTTGTAACTTCCCAGCAGATTTTTTGGGGCCTCCAGAAGTAGCGCATTGCAATAGTCTAATCGACTTAGAATGGTACTGCAAACTACCTCCGGCCTGGCCTGGGCGGGGAGAAGGCGCAACATGAGTAACAGCATCATGCACGTAGAGATGGTTTTATTAATGTGCAAGTCGAGCTGTAGATTTGGGCCGAAGATCACCCCCAAGTTGCGGGCTGATTCCGCCGCCGCTACTGGCTCGGGAAAGGTGGTAGGCCAAAAGTTCTCTGGGAGAACTCGCGGAATCCGGTCTATGGAACAGTAGAGCACCTCCGTCTTTGAGCTGTTAACACCTTGGCTGCTAAGGGGTTTTCCCGCTGGGTGCTGCAGATCACTGTTTCCCATTGTTCATGACAAGGTCAACTCGTCATAACACAGGGCAGGTAAAACCCATGACGAGTTGACCTTGTCATTAGCAGGGAAGTGGTTAAATTGGAGGGAGTTGGCCCGTACCCAGTCCGCTGCGGCTGCCATACAGCGGTGGAATGTCTCCAGCGGGACCGCGTTATTTCCTTCCAGAGAGAAGACCAGCTGGGTGTCGTCGGCATAGTTAAAAGCCGAGACACCAAAAGATTTTATAAGCTGGACCAAGGGGCGAAGATACAGATAAAAAAGTATAGGGCTGATGGCCGAGCCCTGTGGGACCCCCTGACCAACTTTCCTTGGCTCAGAACAGAATGGAGGAAGCGAGACCAACTGTTGCCGGCTACCCAAATAGGAAGTCAGCCAATCTCTTGCACCCTCTGTGACCCCACACACCTCTCCAGTCTTCTGATAAGGGTTTGATGGCAGACCGTATCGAACGCAGCCGACATGTCGAGCAGCACAAGAAAGGCTGCCCGACCACTGTCGACACGCGAACGGAGGTTGTCCAGTACGGTTACCAGTGCAGACTCCGTCCCGTGCCCGGGGCGGAAGCCAAACTGTGCCTCGTCAAACCAACCGATGTTCTCCAGGAAGCATGAGAGCGAGCGGGTCACCCATTTTTCCATGATCTTGATAGGAAATGGGAGCAAAGAGATTGGCCTATAGTTAGAAAGGCAAACATGGTCTAGCGTTGGCTTCTTGAGCAGAGGTGACACTACTGCTAACTTCCAGCACTCGGGGACCGAGGTCAGCTCCAAAGACTGGAGACAGATGGAATGCAGAGGCTGAAAGAGTTCTGCGTGGAAGGCCTTCCAGAACTTGGGAGGTAGTGGGTCGAGCGGAGAGCCCAAGGCTACCGTGTGTGCCAAGCTACAGAATTCCTCGTATGAGGGACAGGGGAACAGTCATAGGGGCCGATTATGATTGCGGTTTTTCCGCATCCTCGGGGCCGGCGGAAGCCACCGGCGGGCCAAGAGGATGCGTAAAAACCGCAGCGGACTGACCAAGGACCCACCGCCACATTAGGATGGCTGGTGGGTCCTGGTTTCCGTCTGCAGCTTTTCCGCCGCGGTCGGCTTACAAACGCGGCGGAAAAGCTCTGATATGGTGATGGTGTCTCTCAGACACCGTCCGCCATATCAGGATGGGCTTTAAAAAGTGCTTTTCCGCGGCGGGTTTTCCGCCGTGGAAAAGCATACGGATCTTCACTGCGGGGGCCCGTTGCGGGCCCCCTAGGTGAAGGGGGGGGTGGGGGGTGCACATGGGGGGTACCTATGGTACCCCCCTGCATTTGCATGCAGAAAGCAGCAGGCACTGCGCGGTGCCTGCCTCTTTCTGCATGCAAATGCAATGCGTGCATTTTTAACATTGCCGCGGGTGCAGCTTGAAGCTGCACCCGCTGCAATGTTAAAAATAGAGGATGTGACCGCCAGGGTGGCGGTCACATCCTAATTGCACAGGAGGGAACTCCGCATGCCATGCGGAGGTTCCCTCCTGCTCTGGGGTCGCGGACGGACGCAAGTCTGTCCGCGATCCTAATCGACCCCTTAGTTGGGGTCGACTGGAGGGGGTCTCCGGAGCTCCCAAACAAGGAGCTGGGTCACTCGGCTGGGGTCGACTGGGTGGACCATCCGGAGCTCCCAGACTGGGGCCAGACGTACCCGTCTGGGGTCGACTGGGCGGACCAACCGGAGCTCCCACATCAAGAGTACCCTGTGTGAGAGCTGCAACAATCGGCTGGGGTCGACTGGATAACCCGTTCGTAGCTCCCGAGCCAAGACAGAACCCGAGTGGCCGGGGTCGACTGAGCGGGGTAAGCGGAGCACCCAGACCGAGGGCCGCGGGCAGAGGGTTTTTTAAGCCCTCTAAGATCTTTGCAGTCTTCTCCTCAAAAGCACCCGCCAGGGCATCGCACAGGGCCTGCGACGCCACGACCGTGTTGGCCACACACACTGGGTGAGACAAGTCCCTGACAATTTTGAACAGGGCTTGAGATTTATTAGGCGCCTTATTCAAGGTGGATTCCAGAAAGGCCGCCTTTGCCAACTTAATCTGCGCCTTGTAGCCCTGCAGTGCGTGCCTGAACGAGGCCTTCGCCGAGGGTGAATACTGCTTCCTCCAAGCTCTCTCAGCACGTTTGCAGCTCAACTTTAGCTGTCGTAGCTCTTCCGTGTACCAGGGGAAGGCACGATTCACTCTCCCTCGAGACCTACGAAGAGGCACCAACTTATCCAACGAGTCAGTAATAGACCGACACAAGGAGAGGTAGCTTTCCTCCACCGAGTTGCTCAGACAAAAGTTGGCTGGAAGTAAAGAAGGTAATGAAGATGACTTAAAGAGTCGGGACCAAGGTCTGCCCAGTTTCGACACCCCTACCCTGGCAGCTTCAGAAGGATAAACCCCTATACAAAGGGAGAAGGCCACCAGTGCATGGTCGGTCCAGCATTGGCGTAGGATATCGTTGACCACTACTGATTGAGCGTCAGCGAAAATCAGGTCCAAAACGTGACCTCCCCTGTGGGTCGCAGAGCCGACCAGTTGCTGCAGCTGAATGTCACCAAAAGCTTGGCAGAGTGTCGTGAACGCCCCGTCCAGTGGACCGCCCTGCCATAAATTGAAGTCCCCCAGGACCAACCCTGAGCAACCCACCTTAGTTGGACCTCAGCCTCAACGTGATAAACACAATAGACATTTTGAGCTCTTTTGTTACACTTTGCCCTGCGTGGTGAAAAAAAGGTCTCAAAATCTTGCTCTTTGGTGGAACTAATAGCAAGAGAGTACCTTCTTTTTAGCCACATTGCAAATAGGAATTTCGATATCACAACAACAGTAACCGGGGCAGTATCAGATTTTAGAATTCTAAACATTTCTCTATAGTTTCTAATGCCCTGGTTTTTACAAAATTGAGTCACCCACCTAAGTCTGGGGCTCTTGTATGCCAGACAGAAGAGTACCACATGAATAGCGGTTTCCTTCTCCGATAGACACCCGGGACAAAGGGGGTCAGGCCCACCTTCCCACTTATTAGTACGAGCGTTCTCCGGAAGGGTCCCATACCTGAATTGCAGATACAATTTTTTAGCTAATACTGGTTGTATAGTGTCTATTTCTTGTTCGAATTCATATTTGCACTTTTAGTCCAGAAACCTATACATTAAGATGGAGGTAGCAACTGTCTGCACAGAGCGCACCAGATTATAGTACTTTAGAGCACGCGCGAAAGATTTTTTCGAAGTTTTAGCGCATGCTACTTCAGGCGTGGACCATAAATTGCCCAAGCCCAATGCTTTGGTCGAGTCCCTAATAAAGGCCAGCCAAGGTATCTTGCCCGCCCCCATGGTCATGAGCACAGCTTTCAGATCATCCCTGTAGTGGACCAATTCTGGGGTGCTCCAGAGACGTCGCCAATATAAGATTGTATGCGACCAGATCAAATCTGCTATGGGGTTAATACTCAGATCCATTCTGAGCAGAACCATATGAGTGTTTTTGGCAGGCTCAGGACCTGTCTCATGAAATTATTTTCAGTTATTGTGAGGCTGTTTACAGAGGAGTGCCCCCACAATTCTGCCCCATACGTGGTAGTGCCCCGGGCTTGGATTTTATAGATTTCTTGTGGGGGACTTATGGCCTTAAGGGCTGAGGTTTTGTAAAGTTTTATAATCCCTCCTGTGACCTGTGACAGTTTCAGGTTGGCCTTGGTGATTAGGGGTCCCCACCCCATTTTATCACTTGAAGAGAGGTCTAAATAATCAAAGATAGAGACTCTTTATAAGGGTCTACCATCCAAGGTGGGGTGAGGGCAATTGGTTAGGTTTGCATTAAAAACCATATATTTCGTCTTAGAGATGTTAACCACCAGGTTCCTCCACTTACAAAACAGGGCTAATTCATCAAGGAGACGATGCATCCCCAAGGATGACTTGGAGAGGAGCAGAGTGTCATGCGCGAACATAAGGGCAGGCAATTTGTGGCTTGCCAGTTTTGGGAGTTCTATATTGTTCACAGCAAGAAGGTCTTCAATTAGCCCGTTGAGAAAGAGGGAGAAAAGGGTTGGAGCAAGTACACACCCCTGTCTCACCCCCTTCTCGACAGGAAAAGGAGATGTCAGGTTACCATTCCTGCCAAACCTCACCCGTGCATATGTGCCTTCATGGAGGAGCCTAAACTGATGACATAAGTAAGGTGGCACTCCCATGTCTAGCAGTATACCCCGCAATTGCTCACTGTTGACCATGTCAAAAGCGGATTTTAAGTCCACAAACGTAAGGTAGAGGCTGCCACGTTCCAAGATTATATGTTTCCAGTAGATCAGTTGTAGCCTAAACAACTGATCTATGGTTGAAGTTTTACATCTAAAACCCGTTTGTAGGGGAGTCAAATTGTCCTGATCCTCCATCCACTCATGCAACCTCGCTAGTAACACTCTGGCATAGATCTTTTGGAAAACATCTATCAGTCTTATCGGCCTATAGTTAACAGGATCTACCGGGGACCCCTTTTTATGAATTGGGAAGATCTCAGCCCCAGCCAATGTGGTAGGGGGCGGCATCCCATTTAAAATCGCATTGAATACCAGTTGAAGATAAGGGGGCCACACTCCCTGGTCACTTTTATAGAGGTCTCTGGGAATTTTGTCTAGACCAGGGGTCTTATTTAGTAGTAACTTACCAATTGCATAGGATACCTCAGCCAGGGTGCAAGGGGGTGGATCCCTATAAACGACTAGAATTTGAGTATTAGGTATGATACTAGTCATCGGTTAGACTTCTGTAGTGCTTGAGTATAATTGTTTAAAGTGGAGGCGCCAAACATCCTCGGCATGTTGGGCTCTATGGCAGACTTTCACCTAGCATATCCCAAATGAATCAGGTTCCAAAAACCTCTAAATCTTTTTCTAAAGCGTTTTTCATTGCCTCCCATTTTGCAATTTCCCATTCTGCCTTTGCATATAGGATCACCTTTTTAAAAAGGGACCTGCTTTCCCCAATAGATAGTGATGACATGAGCGCGCTTTTAGCGTCTCTGCACACTGTATTATAACTGGGGTTTTTGCCCCTGGGTCGATTACTCTTCATTGGTTTGTCGGAATAGAAAAAGGCTGCCAAGGACGTAACCATATCCTGGTGGAGAATTACTAACTCAAGATTGGGGGTCTCATGTTCTCCGGGGAAAATAAGAAGGATAGCCTTTTCAAGCACAGGAATAACACATGAATACATTTCTCTGATGGTGTCCTGAGGCTGGGATATTACACCCTAGCGAATGCGTCTGCCTTCACCAGCCAGTATTAAATTGTGATGTTCCACCGCTTGCCCCGCTTCTGGCACTTGAACATCTAATGTCAGAACCAGGGGGTTTTGGTCGCTTTCTGGCCGAGAGTGGACGCAGAACTTGATTACTTTATACCAAATATCAGTCTGAATAAAGATGTCATCTATTATGGACTACTGGGCTGGTTTGTTATAAGTAAAGTGACCCGGGATGTCAGCAGCAAACCTCCCATATCAAGCCCTCAAAGAGTATGTCAGAGTTAGTGAGGTCAATTGGAGAACCAGAGGAGTCCATCCCCTTATGGGGTAGGCGTTAACAGCCGGGATCGATAGAGATGCATCCTCCTTGGATCGGATTGATAGTGGTAAGCCATTAAGAGGCTCAAAGTGGCAATTAAAGTCACCACCTATAATGGGCGATGCTACCCCTATAAAGGTTTCTAATAGGGCTGCCAACATGTTCAACGTATCAAATGTATACCCATACTTTACTGGTCTTGAGTATACGTTAATAATGGCCATTTTAGGTACGTCGGCCTTGGAGAGGATAATACATTATATGTCCTTCGTATGGGTATCAAGGCGGTTTACTGAATACCCTAGATGAGAGCCCACTCAGATTCATAAGCCCCCAGAAGGTCTGCCTCTCAAACCTTTCACAGCTGGCTTGCTATAGGATACGAATCCTCCTCTATGGAGAGTATTTAGGGCCCAAGTTTCTTGAAAGAGGCATATTTCGTGGTCACCAACAAAATTAGCCCAGTCCTACTGTTCCATTTTACCCCGTAGTCCTGCTATATTCCAGGACATAACCTTAGTGACATTAGAGGTTCCTTCCCCCTCGCAGTCCAAATTGAACTTGTATTTAATGCCCAGATGAATTGATTGGCATCATTTGATTTTCACATGAGGGAGGAATGATTTGAAGATGTATACCATCCTCACCAATGGATATAGTGTTGACACCACGTCCTGCCACCTGGTGATCAGCACCCTCCGGTATGTCAAGGGAAAGGGACCTCACTCTTCCTTCGCACTCAATTTCCCTCCCCTGGTGGAACAATTGGGCTAAAGGCTCCTCCCCTACCATAAGGATAGAGTGGGCAGGGTCAGTAGGGTAGATAGGGGTTAGGGCCTGGGATGGCTCCAGTCAGTCAATATTATTCAGGGTACTATATCTATTACTTACGGGGATGTTGAATGCAGTAATTAAACTATCCCCCCCCCTGAGGTATTGGTTACTGTTCCACGAAAGGATCGACCCTCCCAAGTCCTGTCCCAGGGCCCCCAGTGAACGCCTTTGATGAAGTGGGATAAAAATATTTGAGATCCAAGGTCTGTACAGAGGATTTGGAGTCATAGTGATGGCCCCTAGAAATAAACGGTGCCGCCCACCTATCTCCAAAGTTAACTACAATACAGTCCCCTGGAATAGCTTTTTCCCTCGGGCCAACCCAATGTACTCTGCGCACAAACAACATTTTGCTGCGTGTGTTGGGAGGAAGGGGCCTGTGGTTGTTTAACCAGTGGGTAGTTTTATTTTTTAATTCAGTGTAGGATTCTGACCTACCCTCCACTAACCCTGGAACCTTAGCCAAAATACGTGGCAAATCAATATGAGATGGAATATTCACATGATTATCAGGAATATCTGCACCCTCGGACCCTTCTGTGGCCTTGATGCGGAGTCCTGAACCAGAGTTCAAGCTTGCCTAATCCCACCCCTCACCAACACACTATTCCCCTTTATTGCTCCACTGTTAACATTGGGTTTGCTTGATGCGTCTTTCCCACAGGATGGACCTTCTGTTGGTTCTCCGGCATGGGAGTTAAGGTTCAAATGTACATTTGGCATGGCACTGGATTCTTCAGTTGTTATATTCTGGCCTGTTTTTCCCATGACGTTTACCCTGTATGCCATCAAAATTAGACATTGCCGAGGATTCAAAGTTCACCAACCTCTGCTCAATCAATGTGAGTCTATCCAGCAGGGGTTGCATAAGAGAAGAGATAAGACCGCCTATCTTTTGTAGTAGTTTATGGTCTAAAGCGATCAGGGTCCCAACAGGTGGGGCAGCAGAATGTCTGATCTCCTCTATCATGCCAGGGTTTGAACGGCTGGGATCACATGAGTCTCCTTGTTCATTCCGCCTTGGGATTTTGGAATTTTTGCCCTTCTGTGTGCCCTCTCCTCGCTTCCTTTTTTGGATTGTCCACAATTTTTTTGCAGGTTTAACCCGTTTTGCTTCCAACAATCCTCCCGCAATTGGGCTGGTGAGTGTTTGGGCTTCCGTAAAAGAGGCTTGAGCGTTCTTACGAATGGACTGCTCAGAGGATCACATCCCCCCTCCTACATGAGTGCACAAGACCCCTCTCCCAGGGGGGGAGAACCACCATCCAATTCCGATGCTCCGCGGGCCTTTGCCCTACCATTAGATCTATCCGGAGTTCGCGCCTTAATCAGATCACGTCCTGGGACACCCTAAGCTCAGTCAAGGCAATCTCATGGGCCAAGACCGATCTAACCCTAGTAATTAACTGGTCCAAGGTTCCGGCTACGTAACCCCCCGACACAGCTTTTCTGCTTTTCCCCTCACGCCCAGGCATTATGATCAAGTTGGTTAGAAAGGCTCAAAACACATAAAAGAAATATTGCATCACTGATGAAGTTGCTAATAACTGACCTTAGATTGCTGGCGTTAGGGGGTGGCCCAGTCCAGCCTCCACCAGGCTCCAACGGGCACAAACCGGCCCGCCCTTGACCCGGGCATGCCCCGCACGCGTCTCGCGTAGCGGGTACCGCGAGACGTCAAGTAGCGCTGGTGGGCGAGCGGTCGACCAGGCGCAGGTTTTTTCAGGTTAGGAAGCACCTGGACCTTGTAGTCCGTACAGCAACACCATTCTACGTCAAAATCCATATTCCATTAAGCGAGCGACTCCTGCGTAGCGGGGGCCGCGAGAAGTCAAGTAGCGCTTGTGGGCGGGCGGGCGGCCAGGCGCAGGTGTGACAGGTTAGGAAGCCCCTGGACCTTTTAGTCCAAACAGCAACACCCAAATCCAAATTCCAATGAGCGAGCAGCACCAATTTCATGATTGATGTTTTGAAAAACTTCAGAAAGAATTACAAATGAAATATAATATCCTGAGACAAAAGGATAAATGGTAATATTAATGGCATGGGATATTCAGAGATTTTAACAAGATAGTATAGAAGTTATTACCCTTGTGCACACTCTGGATTGCCCTCTACAATTTTCGTACCACCAACACTTCCTAAATGCCCCAAAAAGCAAAGTGTGTAAAGGAAGTATATGCCACAGTTGCTACAACAACAGTATCTATAATTCTGATTCTGGAATATTGACCACTACTTGAGCTCCAGAGACAACTTCAACTGCCACAGTGACTACTACCTTATCATCTTTGCCAGCACTCATTCCTCAAAGTCTGTTAGATGTGCCCATGTCTGAATGTGAAGAGGAAGATCATAGTGTGAGACTGCCAAAGGAAGTTCAGGTTGGCTGTTCCCATGAGGAGTAGGTTCAATGTTGATTTGTATATGACTAGTTCCAAAGTGAGGTGGCATGGTGGGCGAATAATGATGGATTGGACGTGGCTCCAAGTGCTTGCCAGTGGCTAAGACTCTCTGTGCCACTGGACTCAAGTTAAACCCAGCTGAAGAGTCCTAACTAGGGAAAAAAACTGTCCTAGATTGAGAGTGTACTGGTACATGATGGACCTAGCAGTTCAGACTGGACTGCCCCCATGAAGAGCGGGATCAAGGCAGATTTTCATATGGGTCCAAACTCAGGTGGCATGATGGAAGAAAAAGGATGGAGTGGAGTGCAAGCCAAATGAATTGCCTGAGCTGAGATTAATTCAAATGTTCAATCCATCTCCTTATTGTTTTTGCATTTTAGGCCCTAAGTGCACTGGGTATGCCCAGATGTGGGTCCCAGGCTCACTGTGCCACTGGAACTACGCTATGCCTTGCTGAGGAACTATAACTAGGTCAAAACCAGTCCTATGTTGTTTGTGTTTGGTTCAAGGAGGACTTGCCCTAGCTGTTCGGGCTCGACTGTTCCCATCAGGAGTGGGGTCAAGGCTGACCTGCATATGGCTGGGTCCATACTGCAGTGGCATGGTAGGTGAAAAATTATGGATTGGGATGCAACCTCAAGAGATTGCCAGTGCCTTTGATTAATTTCAGCGTTCCATCCATCACATGGTTTTTGCCAAAGGAAGTGGAACACATAGAGTGGTGCCCATCAGCAAAGGAACCAATACAGAGTGTGCCAGATGAAATTCCACCACCTGTAACCATCTCTTCTGTTGTACACACTTTGATCGACAGTTTTAAAGAATTGCTGCAATGGAGGATACTTTTGTTTCTTTACAATAACATTTTAGAGACTTCTCAAATGCACAAATCACAATGAGGAAGCACACGAAGAGTCTGTGTGACAGTATAAGTCATTTGGAGGCCAACTCATAAGCAACTTTTTGTATACCTTGCTGAAAAGAGAGCTGATGCAATGTGCTATTAGCCAATTAATACATACTGTGAGAGACTTCAAAAGCATGATTGCTGATGGACATATCGTCAGTAGAGTCATTTTAGCTGTATCCATTCTCCAAGCACAAGCAGCAACTCACCACCACCACCTTCCACCTTTTCCACAACCTCACAAGAGGTCTCTCCATCAGGTCTAAAAGAAGGTCTTCTCATATAGCTGATATGCGAGGAAAAGAAAGTATGCGTGCAAAAATGATATTTGGTTGTGTGTTCCTTTGGCGTGTTCGTAGTGTGTTAGGACTTTATCCCAGGAAACAGTAATGGACTTTGTGTGATCATCACCGGGACCAGGGTTCAATTCCCCGCCTCGGCGGGTCTTGGGCTCAAAATTTCACAGACTGGATAATTCTCGCCTCGGTGCCTATTCCAGTCATGGAGTCCCACTATGCAACTCTGGGCAATAGCTTGCTTAATCTCCACAATGGCCCCCACAACGCTAAGGATGCCTGGCCTCCACCATGGGGGTGCCCAGGAGTGGGCGCCTCACAGGGAAAGCCAGGATGGGTTCCACAGCGGTATTCGTACAAGCGCCTTGAGACCCTTGCGGGTGAGTAGTGCGCTATACAAGTATCAATTTTTTTTTAAACAAATAACTTTGTGACTAAGCAAAGAAAATTAAGAGAATTTGAACTTTAAAATAAACATATTTACATTTTTTTTCTATGTAAATATTTAATGGTAAAAATAAAGAAATGTTTTCTTTTATTTAATACTTTATTTATTGTCATGTTTGTGTACAGGCATAGTGCAGTCCCCAGATGATGGGTTCTATAGTTTAAATGAAGTTATGTCCATTATGTCAAGAATTGTTTTTTCCCTTGATAACACTTGTATGTGGGAGAGTTAAGAATAGTTTTACTTGTATTCATTGTCACTAGATTGAAAACAGGAAGGTTGAGGAATGGACACTTCTTCTCTTATCTATCAACATGTTTCAGCACTTTAATTTTACCCTTGCAGAGACAGACTCCTTCCCTGGGACTATATCTCTCAGTTCTATTGCATGCTTTCAGTAGCTTGGCGTCCGAACTCAGAGGCCCCCTGGTCTCTCCCTTGCTAACAATAATGAAAGCCAAGCTACTTCCAAAAATAGCTTATGGGAGCATATTACATCATGGCAAGAGTGAACAACTCTTGGACAAACTCCAAATGAAAATCTACAAGCGTGTATTTGTGTTACCAACGAATGCATCACCCGCACAAGTCAGACTCGAATTCGGTTTGCAATCTCAAGTCCTGCTGAAAAAGTACGAGACCATAAAATTCTGGTACGATGTGTGGATGAGTTGCCCCAGAAAGTCAAGGAGCAGCCTCTTCCAAGACGTCTTTTTCCGCCCAGGACGCGGAGACCACCCAACCACCGGGAAAAACCAAAGGAAAACCAGGAGAGGCAAAGGAGGTAACAAAACCCAACCTGAGGAGCACTCGACCAACTTAGTAATCAACATTTCCACATATGATCTGTCTGCGCAACAGACCAAAGTGCTCAATAAAGGCTCAACTTTGTTCCCACCTACCAAACCAATCCTCTTGAAATTGAAATTGATTTTTTCAGGTTCATGAGAATCTTGCGTTTGAGACATTTTTTTGCTAACCTTCCAAGCCAAGAAATTGTGTCAGAACCACCGGAATTTCTGGAATTCAGACCCAAATCTACCTTTCAAGCACCGACATCACACAAGATCCTGGATGCTTTTGAAAACTTGGTTCTGAAAAGACTTGAAAAACATCCAAACTAACAAAAAGTGCCACTGGAATCTTTCAAAATATGAGAGGGCTACTCTTAAAGAATTGTCAGAGAATTCTAAAATACATATTCAGCAAGCCGACAAAGGCGGCGCCATTGTGGTAATGGATCAGACTTTCTATGACACCAAAGTCTATGAACATGTATCTGATGTGGACACTTATTTGATGCTTGATAAAGATCCAATAAGAGAACTGAAAGAAACACTAGAAAAAATCTTGGATACAGCAGAGGAGATGAAATGGATCAATACTAAAACCAGGCAGTTTCTTACAGTTCCTTTTCCTAAACAACCAGGGCTTTACATGCTACCGAAAGTCCATAAAAATCTTTTGAACCCACCTTTTCGTCCTATTGTCACTGGGTGTGGCACTATTTTCGAACCTCTGGGGCAGTTTATTGATCGATTTCTTCAACCTTTTGTACAGGCATGGTACTCATATACCAAAGACACCACTCATTTCTTGCAAAAACTATCAAAAACTGTAATTAAACCAGGAATGTGTTTATGTACCTTGGATGTCAAGGCCCTTTACACCTCTATTCCACATTCCAAGGGAATAGAGGCGGTTGAATGGGCTTTGTTGCAACAAGAGAACTTATCCGTGAGCAAAGTATTTTTATTAGAACTTCTTCACTTCAGTCTTCACCACAGCTATTTTCTTTGGAACAATGCATTTTACTTACAAAACAAAGGAACTTCCATGGGCTTTTCTGGGGCCCCTGCCTATGCGAACACCTATATGGCAAGATTTGAAGCACAATTCCTAATGAATGACAGAGATTGGACTGACAATGTTGTTCTTTATTGTCGTTATATAGACGACATTTTTTTGATTTGGCAGAATTCAACAAGGTTGCTTGAACAAAAAATAGCTGAGTTGAACACATGTGATGAGAACATTCAATTCACGCACACTATTGATAACAAGGCAATCCCATATCTGGATGTACTAGTGAAATTGGGTGAAGATACTTTGGAAACAGAGGTTTATCATAAGGCCACTGATAAAAACACGGCTTTAGCATACAACAGCTTCCATTCTAAGAACCTCATTAACAATTTACCATTTTCCCTGATGCTAAGGGCAAAAAGGATTTGTTCCCTGGATGAGACTCTTCATACAAACATTAACACTATCTGCAGCAAATATGCATCTAAAAAGTACCCTGCTGATGTATTACAGACAGCTAAGGACAAGGTTGACAAATTACCAAGGGAAGTTCTGTTAACTAAAAAAACAAGAGAGCAATCACTTCGCCAGGTTTTTGTTTCCAAATATTCAACTTGCTCGCAGGAAATCAAGAAAAGCATTATTTCCCACTGGGATTTATTGAGCAATGAGACTGATTTCAAGGAATTGTTTATACACAAACCTATTTTTGCCTACAAAAGGTCCTGCAACATCAAACAATTACTAAAATCAAATACCACAAGGACTTCTACTAATTTCAAAGGGATGAAAAAATGTCAGAACTGTATTCACTGCAACAATGTTATTGTTACAGATTCAGTAAAACACCCGCACACGGGTGAAACCATCCCCCTTAGGATAAATGCGGATTGTAATTCCTTGAACATCACATATGCCATCAAATGTCCCTGCGGTCTTCTGTACGTAGGGAAAACAGAGAGAAAAGCTAAAATAAGGATTTCAGAGCATAAGAGCACTATTCGCAATAAGAATGTGAAAAGTAGCCTGGCAGTGCATTGGGAGAGAAACAGACATACCATTGCTCAACTAAAATTCCAGATTTTAGAAATGGTGACCCCCACACCCGGAAAAAGTCTGACAAGAACTCTATTACAAAGAGAAATTTACTGGATCAAGAGGTTGCAGACACAAGATCCCAAAGGGATCAATGATCGAGTTGACTTCAGTTGTTTTTTGTGATATTGCACAGAATAGTTCGCCTAGAGGCCGATTGCTATGTGTCATTTATTGTTGTGTATCTTTGTAACCTGAAATTCATATATTAGACAGTATTATTTTCACCTTGTGATCGCACCTACACTACATTTCACACGTTAAGATGGCGCCCATAGGGTTTTTTACTGAGGATCTCCTTAATTTTTTAGTCCGTTGTCAGTTTCCACTATCGTGCGTGATTGGCACGTCAATTTTGGAGGTGTTTAATAGACGTGGAGTAGGATTGTTTGTTGACCGAGTGCCGGGATCGTCACGAAGGATCAGCTTTATTTTTACTTTTTGTAGCGGACCGCGAGCGAGTCCGACGATACCAGCGAGAGATTGCGTGTAATGTTAAAGCCTGCAGCGGCAGTCAAAGAGGTGTGTTTGTCACTGTTTAGTCAGTAACGCTCGGGCAATGTTGGAACTTTAATATAATGGTGCACGCTTTTTTCAAGTAGAGGTTAGAGTCACGGATTTCAATCACGCGTCTCCTCATTTTTTCTTCCAGTTTTATGGAGTGTACCCTACGGGTCCAGTGATAGATAACTAGAGTCCGGTGTGACCAGTGGTTGTGTGTTACGCTGAAGCCGGTATTATCATCCGCGCGCTTTCGAGTAAGTGATGAGGAATCCCCCATGTAGTTTCTGGTCATTTTTACAATTGTTGTAACATGTTACTAAAAGCGAACCATTTTTTATTTTTTTAGAAACGGAGGGAAGCTTCCACATTCACACACTTGCATTGACCGTCCTCATTCACCTTTGTCCTTTTTGACTTCAAGTGAGTACGATCACACAATACTGTTGATAGATTTTCAGGACAAGTTAATAACCAGTGTAGCAGCATGTTTAATAAATGCCCACAGTGACTTGCGGTGTACTTTGCATATTTAAAGAACCTATTGCATTAGAGTAAAAGCATTTTTTCTGTTTTTTTAGGTATTGCCCCTGACGAAGGGCCGGGAGGCCCGAAATGCATTGGGCAGGGAACACATGAATAGTATCCCATTGTTGATTTACTTTTTATTTTGGAAATGAGTTGTTTGAAATTTATAATTTTCTTGTACCAATGAGAATTGTACACTAGAAGAACGTCATGAGTTGATTCAAATGATATGTCAGTAAAGACAAAAACCAAATACATATAACTTGTAGAGTGTTCTTGCATTGATAATGTTCAGCATTTAAATACAATTTAGTCATTAATTCCACTTTTGGGAATTGCAACAGTGCGCAGAGGGCAAGCGGCTCTGCTTGATTTCTTTGTTTCAGTTAATTGACTTGATGGAGTTTGGACCATCCATCTCCTTCTGCCGCACGCATAGATAAAATTGTTGAATCTTGATTGTGAGTAGTGTGAGTAAAGGAGTGCCTTTCCCATTATTAACCTTTGTTTACGATGTGTGGATGAACCAATAAATTGCGCTGTACCGTGCCATGTGGGAAACAATCAGCAAAAGTCCCAACTCGTACTATGCCAAGTACCTTAAATCATCACTTGAATCAACTAACTTGGCTGCACTTTGGGAATCCAAGCTTCCAGTGCTTTCCTTTAAACAGTTGACAAAAAAGGCTGCCAATAGGCATTCGTTGCTAAATGACAAAATAACTTTTAGTCATCGGTCCCATGCCTGGATGACAATTCAATCTTATAAAAAACTAGCACCAGCAACCTACCTAGACCTTGCTTTCCCGACATACATCGAACGGAAATACCTCAATTTAAGGCTGGGCAGCTTACCAACAAATGCCGAGTTACCAAAATGGAAGCCCCAAGAACGTGATGGATGCTGTTTATGTGGCGCAGGAAGACAAGACTTCATCCACCTGATCTGTATTTTTCCCGGCCTCGAACCAGGAATGTCGGAGTTGGTTGAAGACCAAGTTTAAGGAATATGGAACACGCACCTGCCGGTCTGCGAACATGCTAATCCTGTGCTCAGTAGATCCGCAACTCATTTGCAGGGCAATCAAATTCATTGACAATTTCGAGAAAAAGCAAAAAAACTGGCGAAGTCTTGAGCCCTGAACACATTTACTTTATTAACCCGAAATACGCTCTCATTTTTATAACATTTTTTACTCACTCAGCAGTGTAAATTTTCGTGTGTTTTAATATTGCTGCATTTACATTTTGTAATGGTTTTTACTAACTATACAATAAATATTATTATTATTATTATTATTATTATTATTATTATTATTATTATTATTATTATTATTAGTATTATTATTATTATTATTATATCTCTCAGTATCTCACATAAAATATTGTAAAATTATTGATTGGGCATGCTATGAAAGTGGATTCAACATATTCCCCATAAAATGAGGAAGCAACAATGGAAAAAGCCTTATTTTTAGAACATATACACTTTGGGTGCATACAGTGCAAGCTTATCTCCCTCAAAGGACAAGTATGCAAACATAGCACACACTTTCCTCATCATAGGTCACATACATTTCAGGCAGTAGCAAGGCATGCCTCGCTTCCTCACACAACAGGTACATCATGGTAGTAATAGAAGCAATCTTCCCTCTCAAAAGGCAGCAAGCGCAAGATTCTTCCTCCAGAACAACAGGGAAGACTAGTACAATTTTTAATCACTCACAGAACATGTTCTTTTATGGCATGAATTAATTGTATGTCACTGATTGAGAAGAGGAGAGGGTGCTTAACTCTATGACAGCAATATGCTGGTGGATGAATATGTGGATGAGATAGTGCCTATGCAAGATCTGCCACCATCCGTACTAAAGTGAGAAACCAATTAGTGTCCTGAATTTTATGCTGCAGTCACTTGGAGGTACAAAAGGGGGTGGTGATGGACGGAGCATCTGATTCAATCAAACACTCACACCCAGTCAAAAGATCTGGGTTTAATCCATCACCGTTCTTTAGCCCACTCTGCCACCCCAGTTCAGACATGGCTATATGCAAATCAGTCTGACCCTGTGCCTCATGGGAACAGTCCAGCCCGAACTGCCAAGCCATGTCTTCCCTGGACCGGAAACAAGCTTCCGAGGACCGGTTTCTGGCATTCCAGCCGTCTTCAGCCCGGCTTGCTTGAATCCAGTGGCAAAGTGAGCAAGGAGACCTGCTATTTGTGGAGTATTCTTTGGTTTTGCATATATTTGGAAGTAGGTGTAACCTAGGATATCATTGTTATTGGAGCAACCGAGCTACAGCCTAAGTAACTATGCTGTAGGCTGGCACACATGTGCAAACCTCTTACAAAAGGCTTTGAATGTCTGCCTTTGGGGTGTTGAGCAGCTCAAACCTCAATGCTGTACCTGTTCAAAAACGTTGAGGGCTACAACTGTTCAGTACTGTGTATGAACATATTCAGAACTACTTTAGAATGTCTGACTATGTGACCGGGGATTGCCACAAAGCATTCCATACTGTCTACATCTGCTCATTTCAGTTGGCAGCAAATTTATTTAAACTTTCAAATCTAACAGCATGGATTGTATTGCTCTTCACAGTTTTTATAATCAATTACCAAACCATTTTGACTTGTGCTTTTGCCCATCTTTGGTGGTGTCAGTGCACAAACCTATATATTAATTTTCTTTTGTTTGCGACCGCACCAGAAATGGAACAACACTCATACCTTAGCATACTTTAGACCTGTGGAAGCTTTCCCTGACCAGTGTGCTCATTCCTGTGCACTTAGGAATGAGCAACAATCAGCCCTAATTAGCACAATCTCAAAATATCAATGTTAACTACCTGTTTGAAAATGGCCCTTTCTGCAGGGTCACTACCAAACCTTTTCCCTACCTCCTCCTACTTTTCGGTCAATTTGTTTTTGTTTGGCTTAGGACTTTGTGCAATTTACCACTGCTAACCAGTGCTAAAGTGCATGTTCTCTAAACATGGTAAGTTCGGCTTATACCCAATTTGGCATATTTAATTTATTTATATGTTCCTAGTAAAGTGGTACTTCCCAGTGCCTGTAATTTAAAGGCTTCTAGTGGGCCTGCAGTATTTATTGCGTCATCCATTTAAGCAGCCCTTTAATCATGTCTGAGGCCTGCCATTACAGAGCCTATGGGTGCAGTTTATACTGTCATAGCAACCTGTAAAATAAACTTTCTAAAACCTTCTTATTTAATAAATGTAAGCCATCCCTACGGTCTTAGACAGCCCAGAGGGCGGGGTCTAATGTACTCAAAAAGCAATACTTCTGCTTTTAAGTTTGACATGTCCTAGTAGTTAAAAACTCTTCAATTCATTTTTCACTACTGCAAGGCTTATATCCCACATAAGACAACATTGGGATTATCTCATACATTTTTATAAGTATCATTTCCAAATGGTAAGATATAACTGATTCAAGTTTGATGTTTCTTGAATCTCAATTTAATATCCATACTTATGGTAAAGTTGGATATTAAATTGCAGGTCTGAAAATGCCACTCTTAGAAAGTTGGTATGTTCTTACTTTAACCATTTGGTTCCTGTAGCCTGTTTCTGATCACAGGACGGGGTGTAGTTGGCAGTTTGGCTTTGTGTATTCCTCCTAGATAGACGCACACAATTGGAGCTTAGATGTGTCTTAATGGGCCATCTCTTGCAGGATAGGAGGGTGGATCTGAGCCCAGACTCACTTACAGCTGAATAAGCTGTGTCCTATCCACAAAAAAAGGGCTGCATACCACCCTGTAGTGAGAATGGAGCCAGGGCAGAAAGGGAGGGCTTCTGTTCACTTCAAATGCTTATCTTTGAAGTTTTTCACACTTCAAAGGCACCACTAGGTATAAGGGCAGGACTTTAGGCACCACCACTTAAGTACACTTCTGGACCTGTGGATACTCTGCCAGGAAGAAGGACCGCTGTGCTGCTAACGGACTGCAACATGAACCAATATTTTAGAGCAGGAATCAAGTAAAGATATTGGACGGTAACAAGAGGGATGATTTATATGCCTTTTTTAAAAGATTGGGACAATGATTGCCTCTTTTCGTGTGTACCCAAGTAAACCAACAATTACTGCACAGAACCAATTTGTCAATAAAGGCCACCATAAGTCCATGTTAGCCTTAAAATTATCAGCCACGACCCCACAGGTCTATTGGCTTTGCCGGAGGCAGTCATATTAATGGCATGTATAACCTCACTAAGACTGAGTGACTGACTAAAAACGTGGGCAGATAGCATATCCACATTAGGGTAATACACTCTCATCCAAGGACACATTTCCCGCAGGAGCATGAAACACTGATCTAAACTGTTCCTCCCAACTATCCCCACTAATGTGGCATTCAAGATTGGGTTCCTTGTAATTCAAAAACAAACTGCCCAAAACCTTCCAGTGTTCCTTGCATTCCCTACCTCTGTTAGATTAACCCAAGCATTTTCTCTAATTTCCTCATTCCTAACTTCTAAGACTATTTTGTTAAAATATATAGGTGCATAAGGTGCGCTATCAACGTTAGATTCAATTGAAAACACAGCAAAATGCATTAGGTTTCTAGTCAAATACAAAACAGTTTTACATTCAAAGAGTAGAGGAAAGACTTCTTACAAAGAGAAATCTTGTTCTTTTATATGGCTTTTGACAAAAGCTTCACACATTTACAACATTTAATACATGGTTCACATGTTCACTTCCAACAGAAATTAAGCAAAGAGCAACAGTGGTAATGAAATACATTCTAAGATTTCCTCACTATTCTAATGAATAGAGCATCTGTTCTTGGTACATGAAATGTTACATGGTATGCTATTCATTCTGGGCCAATTGCTCTGTCCTTGAAAAAGTACAAACTAGTCAGGTAGTGAAGTCTACAAGTATTTATTATGACACTAGTTCAGATCACATGTTAAAGGTCAACGCCACATAAAATGTGGACGATGAGGCCCTAGTTGTCTTTAGTTAAGGAAACACAAATTCTTGCATTCGTTCAATTTTAAGCAATCCCAATTTTCAATGGTAACTAAGGTAGTGCTTTGTACAAACACATTCTACCACAGTATCATGAAAGCTGGTTTATACGGGAGGTAATATGGGACAAGAATATTTAAACTCTATTTGCTATGTTACATTTTATCATTTTGTGTGTTTTGTTCTGCTGTGTTTTTGTCAGTGGTGCAGCTGATGTTGTGGCACTGGGGGCCTATAATGGGATGGTGCCCAGTGTACCCTGCATCAGCTGCAGTTTATTTGCCATTCAGGGTGCCTGCAGAACACTAGGCCCCATTCAGATGCTGACCATACCCCAGGAGGAGGGTAGTCTGATGAGTGGGCAGGGCGGCTCTCCATCCAGTCCTTAAAAGCAGGCACCCAGGTCCCACCACCCAAGTCCAATTGGGGAGGGTTCGGATGACCAAATCGAAAGGACCCAATTCTCGGCCTCCCAGCCAAGGACCAAGGTTCCTTCATGGTTCATGTCCCAACAGGGTCCCCAAAAGCTAGCAGCCTCCAACCAATGGAGGCCCCCTTTCGGTTCCAAAACAAAGCTGTCTTCCAGTGTCAGGAGCCAGATTTCCCCAGAGAGCTTAGGATAGTGAAGATCCCTTCCCCTCCCAGTCGGGAGGGGCGGTCTGCCTGAATAACCAACTGTCCCAGTCCATCACATTCATTAGACAAATGTCAACAAGTTATTGATCTTAAACTCTGGATTCTCCATGTAGCAATGTTTTTCTTTCCTTTCCCTCAATTTTTCAAATTTCCAAAAACTGCCCGCTGGTTCATGCCCCTATAAAAAGTGTGTCACCAGTTTGGAGTCCCTGGTGACAGTCAAAATTTCCAGATTCAAAAACCCAGGAAAAGACAAAGTCCAAGGGAGAAGGGAGTCTATGAAAAATGGGAGTTCAGAAAATCTAGTGCAACTCAGAGCAAGCGTAGAATGCAGAATGTTCTCACCCCATTATCAGCCTAGCAATCAGCTAAAACACATACCAGGCCTTACACACACCATATGAAGGAAACAGTAAGCCCAATCTCAGGCACCACAATATTAGAAGCACTTGGGGGCCGCTGGACAGCTTTCAGAACATCTCTATTTTTCCTGATAAATGAGATAGCAGATAACACGAGATCTAGGGAAGCATCCAAAAGACTGAAAAAAAGAAGCCCAAAGCTAGCCCAAAAAGATGTTTCTAGAAAAACGGAGTAGTTAAGACACCTGGCGTTCCTAGGGAGGGTCACTTTGCAGGCCACATGCTGGGAATAGAGGGGTAACACGTGACTCCAGGGCATGTTGCGATCACCAACATTTAATTGCGACACTCCCCCTATTTATACATCGCCTGCGCACATGCAGGTTAAAAGACAGCACCTCACCAATAGCAAACCCATGTACGCATTGGGAAGAGGGGCTTGCGACACCCATGGAACCCGAGCTAAAATTAATACCATCCTATGAACATGAAATCACCCCTTAAACTATAATTTCAGTCACAGAGAGGGGGAGGCTCAACAACCCATAAATTAATGCATCCTATGGACAATGATGCACCCGATCTGGCCACCTTCCAGTGCCTCACTAGAAATCGTACAACTTAATGTGGAATACCAGACCCCTTGAAAGAAAAACATAGGCACCCGAAGGAATTGATGAGGGCACATGAAATAATGCACTGTTTTCTAAACTAACCAATGGATGTAGCTCTTATTCAACAGACAATAGAGCACCCAAGTGAACCACCTTTTCAGAGGCCACTTCATCATCAATGAGATCTGTAGTGCGTGAATTGAGAACTACAAACTGTATCGTGGACTTCTTGTTTTGAACTTTCAAGTCAAAAACTCCTAATTACAAGAGGACTACACGACATCTCCCCTGGAGTCCACCCAAAGCTATCCCCACACTTGTTTCGGGACCTCTTCCACGTCACTTATAATTACACCGAACCCAACCCTAGAATTCCACACACACTAGACAGGGCCCTCTTACACAACATTTGGTATCTGCACATGACTGCATTGTACTCCAAGACAACAGCCAGGTCATGTTACATCTGTTTGCTGATACCTCCTGCAATAGGCCCCAAAAAAGCTAAATTCCTTCTCCACCCCTTCCTATGTGGGATTAGGGATAAGGTATAACCCAACACAGTAGAACTCCATAGAGTAGTAGCAAATCTGACCCGATATGAGACCAATCCCACAGCATTGTACCTTTTCCCCAAGCCTTGTGACAGTCAACCTGAGCTAGATAGGATGTGTAGGAGGAGCACCATGCGCGAGGGTACTTTTTGGCCCCAAGACTTTCCAGAAAATAGATTCTTGGAGGTAGGTATCAATGCATGAACACATCCACTCCCACTTCCATGTGTGTTACCAGGGTGGCCCTTAGCATATTTGGGGCTGTCTTCTTTACTAAAAAATGGACCCCAGACATGGAGTTCCACTGAAGAGCCATCGACCTCAATGATACAAAGGGTAATGAGTCTCTTGAGGAAGGGTTGAACCATAGCATAGATACTCCATGTCAGGAAATCTGGGATACTGGGGTGAATAGATATATGTGGTGCAAAGGAAGGTGTAGAAGAGGCAGCTCCTAATTGTACGGAAATGTACGCTGTGTTCCTTGGGCTTCAGAGGTAAAGGAGCCATTCCACTGGGAACAAATGAAAACTATGGCGCAATACTGCACATTCCGGACAAAGGAACACCTCCACGCTGATGGATATGTACTGTTAATGCGGCGAGTTTGCCTACACTCAGCTCGTCCCCTGATTTATTTTTTATTTTTTTTAAATATCTTTATTTTCATTTTTTTATTTTTTACGATACAGTAGAATATAAACATCCACATTTATACTTCTTCAGTTTTAGTACCATTCACTTAACAGCACTATACATGTAAGTCAGTTTTTGCAGTGGCTTCAGTACATGAACGAGCAAGGCCAGTGTATTACATGCGATCCTTCTCCCATTACATGTAGATACTGCAACAGCTGATGCGTCTGTAGTTCATTGGTTAAATCCCCCCATGCCAACGTGACCATCCGTATAATCGCTGCATGCAGAATACAATGACCCACCGGCAATCTTCTGTCAGCCTCCAGTGTCGCGAACGGCAACAGGACACCGTCTGTGTATAAGTCCCCAATGTCTCCATCCCCGCCGCTACCCGGGACGTCAACGCTGCTTCCGTTATAGGATCCCTGTCTCTGGGCATCCTGAGAAGTGGCAACACCGGAGCATATGGGTCATGTCTTGTCTGAGGGGGAGGCTCGGCTTATAACATTTATGTGCTAGTTCAACATGTATTTGCGACGGGCGAGGGAGTTTTTCTAGTGAGTGAAACAGTCCACATATCTGGGCTTGTGTCCAAGTCTTTCTGTCAGGTTCTGTATCTGACAGGTTCCTACCACTAAGCCACCGCACGACCCACTGTAGCTGCGCCACTAGATAATATAATTCCAGATGAGGAACTGCTAAGCCACCGCTTTCCGGAGGTGCATACAATTTCTGCAATGCTACCCTAGCCCGCCCTGCATTCCAAATCAGGCCATGAGCCGATCCCTCTAATTCTCAAAAGAACCTCACTGGGACATAAACCGGGAGGTTCACGAAATAATACAATAATCTGGGTAGTACTATCATTTTGGTCAAAGTGACACAGCTCATCACGTTAAGTGGTAAGGTCTTCCAGAATTGCACTTGTGACCTAATTGAGGAGATGGCACAGACCAGATTACCCTCTAGTATGTCTGCTGGGGACCTGTAAATGTATATACCTAGGTATCTGAACGTTGTCAGCTCGTCCCCTGATGGTGAGGCCTGTGCTCCCTCATCACCATACACACCCGACCCTGGTCATTCCAGGAAAAGATCTGTCAGAGTTGCACCAACATCTGCTAAAGAAGAAGCCTGCCCTGTTGCATCAGGCTAAAAAAAAAGAACTGCTGAGTATTTTGGCTGGGCTGCGTACAAAGGCATTACAGAACAATACAGACTGTTTTCTGACACACAACTATCAGCGAGAGGGTCCAGACCCTTCTTTATAGTGTATATGAAAGCAAACACCCACTGGTTACAAATAACCAACTGGGATATGCTCGAGATAATTAACAGCACTGAGCTTGGCCTCAATGCAATAAAGGAACAACTAAGAGGCATCCGCCTCATGGTGATTTAACTTCAATATGTGTTGAACATAATGACCGCAATTGAGCGAGGTGTGTGTGCTAAGATCGGTGGGTCCTGTTTCACGTTTATCACAGGAAATGACATGGACAATGGGACTTTGACTCTTGCCATCCAAGCATTGCACCATTTACAAAGAGACATGTGTGAGGAGGGAGGTGCCCTGAGCAGGAGTTGTAAATGAAATTGTTCTCCTGGTTCCATCAGTGGTTGACGGTCAGTGTACGTCATTGTTGCCCATTTATATATTGCCATTGCGTTTGTGTGGTTTTATGCAATTGGGAGTTTCCTGCTGTAAAACTCAGTCCTCAAATTGGGTAAAATACAAGTAACTAGGAAAGTAGTGATAGGCAGAACTGAAGAACAACAAGTCTCCAATAATGTGATGTCAACGTGCACAGTAATAATATTTTGTGTCACTTCATGACACACTTTTGCCATTTCATAGTTCCCAAAATAACTGATGTTTCTAATACCCACTTTAATACTACTCAATTTACCAAGCTCTGAAGGATGGATCAGTTTTCTCAGGATTTGATATTGGGAATCACTTCTTTATCAGAAGCAGACACATAACCTTTGTTTTGCATGCTTTTTGTAGAAATATGTGTGCACTGGAGGTGATGTTGTAAAATACTAGAAACATCTTTAACTGGCCACACCAACCAGAACACTCAGAGATATGCTATTCGCTGAGCAACAAACTTTACAATGTGTGAAGAGAGTGAAGTTTTCAGGGGAGCATAGCCAACACGTTCAAAAGGGTATTAAAAAGTAATGATTCAGAGGAGTTTAGAAGCCGAATTTTACAGGACACAATAGTTCACAAGAGTGATGGAGCAGAGATTCTGTTCTTTTCATTAATTCATTGAAGGGGTGCATCATAATCACATGTAGAGGGCACTTGCATATAGTCTTGTTTCGTGTAAATGTGAGGTGTTAGTACTATGAAGTGCGTTGATGTGTTGACATAACACTTTAGTTCTCGGACAAGTAGTATGAAGAATTAAGGTAGGAAAATAAAGATCTAGCAGAAAACTTTAACATGAACATACTGTGTTGTGGCGTTTGACACTACTTACGTACTAAAAGTGTTTTTATGATGTTTCCCTAATTAGGTAGATGTATTAGTCTAAATGTAATGTAGTTATGTGAACTCATAATGTCTAAATGATGCATTCTTATGTTAACCAAAGTTGTAGACCTGAAATGCAACCTCGGACAACTTTTGCTTAAGGATTAATGTTCTGAATTTCATGGGCACTGTGGAGGCTGTCCTTTCTCACTTTTTGCATTGCAGGTGGAGGAGCATTGTCTCAGGCAAAGTGATGTTGTTGTTTTAGCTACTAGGTGAAAGAGAAGACGTTACAATTGTATGACCTGAAGGCGATAAAGGAGAGACGTTGGATTCTCACAAGAGAAGGCATGGGAATCAAGGACGAATTGTTGCAGAAAATAGTGAAAAGTACAATATTGACTGTACCTAATATGGAATATGCGGAAGCCGTGCATCATGGGAAAGCTACCTGTGGATTAATGATTGTTGGAACTAGGCAAAGTGTCCTCTTGTTTCTTGCCTTCAGAGAGGGAGCATCTCAAAACAAGCTCTTTCTTTGCATAAGTGGCTTCCAGCTACTTGAGCCAGTTCAAGTGTGGAGAGACTTCTTAGGGAGACTCCACTACAGGCACCTTTTGTTCCTATTCAGTATGATTCCTCATTAACTGAGGAATGTCACCTTAGCAATAGAGTAGGGCAGATTCAATGCTCTTTATTCATCAATCCTCAATGCTGGGGAATGTGGACTCTTGCTTCTTGATTGACTGTATTAAGCTTCTCAGGCTAATCATTTTGTTCATGCTGCACCGTCTGAACTGGGTGTGTAAATTCAGTGTTAGCCTATTTCCTTTGTATTTCTACACTCTTGTGTTGAGATGTGTCTGACTGTAATACATTCAACCAACCTTCCTCAAGAGTCCTCTGGTTATTATGTATTGAGAGGAGTTACTTTAATTTGACTGTTTATTGATGATTTTCTTCACTTCACACTTTCTTGCTGCTAAAAAGAACCATCTGAGTGAGTCTCTAGAAAGTTCCAGATCAAATGGGCCCGGTTCTTTCAAGAGTTTGCAGAGATTACCGCAGTTTTGAAAATCAGGAACTATATTGAGAAACTGAGTAGATCTTGTAGACAGCTTGATTACATACCAAAGGTAATCGTTACTCCAAGTCCTAGTCATGCTCATTACAGTCCATGTGTGTTATTGTGATGTGGGAAGAATGATATGGACCATAGAGCAAGCTATATAGTGATATCCCTGCATACAGATTTGGTGCAAAATGCAGCCATAACTGAGGGCTGGAAGCCTTGGCATTCCTGGTCTCTGGTGCCATTGCACATGTGAGGTGAACCATGAAAAACATTTTGTTTCAGAAGTGGGAAATCACTTTATCTATTCTACGTACTCACTTAGTCCTTACTATTCTAAATTTAAATTGTCCTGTTCCCATCACTCACAAAACCTCTGTGGCCTCAAAATCGCACTAACCAAGCACCAAAAGAGCCCTCCAAACACTGCAATGAGGATGGGAGAGATTAACAACAAAGGGTACAGTGAGGTGGAGGATGGAAGTCCTGGTCTGTGATAATGTTAATTAAACTTAAAGTCAGTAACGCAGGAACACTTTTCATAGTGGGGTGCTGGCCAGTGTTTTCAGCTTTTCAAAATCATACCGGACTTGGTAAAATAATAGCCTTATTGAATGAGCAAGTCCAACAGATGAGTAAATCTTTCGAATGGAAGTGTCAGGGCTTGTGAGTCAGGTGAAGGGGCAGATGGGGCAGTTACCTTAAGACATTTTTTGTACAAATGGGATTTACTGATGCACTTTGAGGTTCCTATTGCTACATTTATGAATACTTTGTAGTATGGCGTTCTATAGTCATTGATACTGAAAACATTCTCATGAGAAATCCAATGTGGGGAGTCCAAGGGCAGTCATAAGTTGCAGAGCCCTCACACTGGCGTAACGAAACTTGAAGGGGCCCCCCCTTCACGGTACATGGAGGGGCCCCTTCCAGACTCAACCAGGAGCTCTCCAGTCAAAGTAGTGTACCGAGAGGGCCCCCTAGAGCTTGAGGGTCCCCCGCACCACGGGGGGTACAGTGACCTGTGTTACACCACTGAGCCTCCATTGTTACCAGTGGGGTATGTTTGGCAGGATGCCCTGGGCCTCTCTACCACGAACCCTCGATTGGGAACTAAGTATACCTTTAAGCACTTGACTCACAGGATAGCGAGGCAGACAGGTCCATGGCTGACATGCATAGGTACTGTGGAATATATACTTAGAACTCAGCAAATATATATAAGATTCAATAGCAATAAACTTTTGGAAACCCTTCTAATGGGTCCCCACAGAACAAGCAGGGTGCAATTCATTTAAACTAAAAAATTATCACAGGCAGCAAGTAACCCCAGAAACCTGCCATGTTCCCCTTATCAGTGAGGTACTATTTAACAATTTTCATGCCTGTGCACACTAATACAGAAATCTAGCAACACCGCTAATATGCCTATTGGAACACCAGTTGACTTTTAACATGGCAAACTTACAGGTTATGTCTGGTGTTTAACAAAACAAAATGCATATTGCATTTGGTAATCTATATATATTTGATGGGAAACATCGGTTACATCGCGGTCTTCACACTGCAATACCTTTACAACGAGGGCATTACAACTCAAGTCATTACAATGACTTGCTCTGGATGGCGCTCCAAGCTAAGGAATATGATTTACTATTCCAACACCTTCCCAACTGTAACGTAGGCTGGAGTTGGAATAGTACATCATACTATTCCTAAGTCCAGCGCCCTCCAGTGCAAGTCATTGTAACGACTTGTGCTGTAACGCCTGCATTGTAAAGGTATTGCAGTGTGAAGACCGCGAAGGAACAAAACACTTATTCATATTTGATAAGCCAAAAATTCTGGTTTGAATATAATCTAGTGCATGATCTTCAGGTTTCTTCCTAGAGAGACCCACCCAACATTCATGAAGACCTAAAACAATTTCCAGAATATTTGCATAACCACTGGCATAAAGTCCCCTTCTAAGATTTGCATCTTCTGTGTGTCAGACCTGAAACTAGGAAGAGTTATAACATGAGATCTCTGAGCTTGGCTTTTCAAAAACAAACTCCAAAAGCAGGATTTTTCTGAAGAACTAAAATATAATGACTTTAATACCCTGGGAAGTTTTTTTTGTTTGGGAGAGACAAATAAGAGAATTAGTAAGTCCTGCCTTCTGCTCTAACTTGAGTGGATGATTTGAGAACTCTGCCAGGCTAGTGCTCTACGGTTTCCACCTGTAGAACCGATTGGACTACTCCTGGACGTCTGATATAAATACGAAGGTCCACCCAAATGCAGACCATCACATTTGCTGAAAGGGCACCTCAGCAAATTTTTTTGCAAGGTCCAGTGCCTGCCAACTAAAGATTTGCCCCAGAGATCATTGCACTACATTTTTTTCTATTTCTGAGGGCTCTAAATATCACCCGTCGTAACTCATTTTTATGACAAATGGCTGGGTTGGATTTAAACTTATGAACGACGAGTGACGTTACATGCCAGAGATAAAAGCTCAACTGGTTAAGCCATTTAGCTGGCAAAGATATTAGAGGCACTATTTAAAGTATGATCCTCTGTCCTACAAGTAGTTTGGGTGGTAGAGGCACCACCTAAGCTAACTCAGTGGTGGCTGGCCTCCCAGATTTAAATTTTGATGCTTTTTACATTCTTGTCATCACCTCTGCCAAAAATGTGTGAGCAGTATCTTTGAAGAATTACAATGCTAGTCTGCCTGTCATATCATGGCGGAATTACAGAACGGCTGTTATGTTTTTTTCTCCAAAGGATATCACCCCCCCCCCCACCCCCTTCCACCTCCCCCCTCAAAAAGATGTCAGAGAGGTATTTAGGTGTTATGGTCATAACTTGGCATAAAGCAAACAATCTTGGTGGCAAAATCATGGTTTTAGCAAGCCAATGGAGACGGTGCAAAGTTCTGATGGCCGAATGTAGAACCTTATTGAGTGGAGTGTTACATGTTTTAGCTCAAAGACATTTTTAAATCTCATCAAAGACACAGCAGGTGCTGTCTCTTGCAAGACAAGTGCTAAATGTTTTCTAACAGCGGATTTGAGGCCTCTCTCTGCTTACTATTGGTTGGCTTCATTGTCAGTCACATTTGATTACTTCGTATAGGTCAGCTGCTATAGGCTACCCTCCTCTTTGTGCGATTGTCCCTCCCTTTGAGCGTGAACTCATTACTTGTGTCCTTCCACTGCTCCTTTTTTAGGTACTATTTTTCTTTGGGTTTAAACACTCTACGTGAGTGTGTGTGTTTCCGCTGGCTCCCTCATGTGCTTCTCCCACCACCATGTTCCTTCGTCCATCCGACCTTCTGGTGTTGTGGTGTCTGCCCCTACCCCTCCCCCCATCATTCCTGTCACTATCAGTGCTGCTCAGATAATATGCAGCAGAAGTTTGGATATACAATTACATGGAAGCTGTTGACACAAGGAGTGAGGCATGTTCCCAAAGAAAAAAGAGAGATAAGGAGAGATATATGACTCTAGAGTGGGGCTTTACTCATGCATTGCAGGGACTGTGACACAATAGAAAGATGTGGAGGGGTGGTGGATAACAGTTGGCTATATTGTCAGTATTGTGGTAGTGGGGAGCAGACATGATGTCATTCAGCCATGATGGTATTCTGTCACGCTTAATTCATGATCATTGTCCAATTCATACAGGTATCTTTTAAAGCAAACAAGGTGCAATAGAGACAGTGTATTGTGCACAAAAATATTTTTTTGTAATAGTTTTCGGCTGTTCACCACTTTATTAGCACATGTTTTGCCACTTTTTCTGCAGCAGAAGATATTCAGAGCAGCTTGCATTTGTGGTGTTCCTCCTGTCTTACTTCACTTGCGGTAGTTTGTGATTTTTACTTTTTTTGCTTTATGCATACCATTTCTCTGAATATCATGTGCATTGCAGTACCTGAGGAAGCTGTGCAATGTTGCAAGTGTCTGCGTGTACAGAATGTGCCATTAGCAGCTCATTAAGAGCTGGCTGGGAGGCAGGTGCATAATCTGAAACTCAACAGACTTTGCATCAATGACGCAAGGTTGACAAGTTCACCAGAGTTTGAAGAGGGGCACATTCCGGAGAGTTCAAACAGGGAGAGGTTCGGCAGAGTTTGAAGAGGCAGAAGTTCAGTGGAGTTCTACAAGGTTCAAGTTCAGCAGAGTTTTTTTCATGAGATAATGTTTGAGAGGAAGGAGGGCAGCAGAGTTTATACATATCAGACAAGGTTGGGGACAAACGAGTTCAGCAGAGTTTGGAGCAGCAAATGTTCAGGAGAGCACACAAATATAGAGGTTCAGCAGAGTTTGAAAGGGGAGAAGGTCAGCTGAGTTCAGAAATGGTAAACTTCAGAAGAGTGACCAAGGAACAAAAGAACAGCTTTGTTAACCAGACGAGCTTGGAGAAAATTGTAGATGCAATTCAGAAGACTGTCTTGGAGTCATGGTGAAGATGTGTAGCAATCAGGGAGTGTGCTGTGGTGAATTTGTAGGTGAGTTTGTAGATATAAATTTATGAAGTGATGAAATACCTGCTTGCATCTTGTCGCCATGTAAACATGGATGGACCAACTTGCTATAAACAGGGGATCAATAGGCACCTTTTAGGAAGTAGTAAGGACAGGGCAATGAATCAAAAAAATATATTTCCCTTATTTGACCTAGAATGCAAATTCCGTATACAGTACTTAGGGGAGTATGTGACGAAGGGCCATATGTATCAAGAAGTCATTTTGCGATTCTCAAATAGCGATTTTTTGCGCAACGCTATTTGAGAATCGCAAAATGCTATGTATGTAGGATTTGCAATAAATGTTGCGAACCCTACATATTCCTTAATTGCGAATCACAAATTGTGATTCACAATTAAGAATACCTCCCAATTCATTTCTATGGGCCTAGAGGTCCATAAGAATGAATGGGAAGACATTCTCAATTTGCGATCAGCAATTAGCGAATCGCAAATTGAGAATGCAATTTCAAGGGTACTGGGGTGTCCAAAGGACACCCTGTTGCACCCCTAAAATAAGCATGGGTGCACACGTGGCACACATACATGCCCTAAGGGCATGTATGTGCGTCACATGGCACTTTGAAAAATGCAAAAATTGGCATTTTTTAAAGAAATCGCAAATTATCACCAACCTGAAGTTGGTGGTAATTTGCGATTCCTTAAGGCACAATTGCACTTTTTGTGCTTCTTAAATTGCATTTAAGGAACCGCAAAATTTGTGATTCCTTACATGCAATCGCAAAATAAGGAATCGCTAATTTTGTGATGCCTTATTTTGCACGCAGATTTGTTTGATACATACCATTTAGCACAAATGCGTTTGCAAATGCCCAAATTCTGAGAATTTTGGCGTTGGCGAACACATTTGTGCTTGATACATATGGCCCAATATGTTTTCTTAATTTCTCAGGATAGTTGTCACCTGTTTCTAGTCCCACTATTGGGCATGTCTGCATGTTAAGGAATGACTCTTTTTACATGATCACCCCAATGTTTTGGACTGATGATGTTGGTGTTTCGGCTCTGAGAGTGCACCGAAACCTGCTAACTAGTCCTCTATGCCAGTGCTCTGACCCTTGAAAGTATATGTTAGATTGGAGGATACCCAATTGGAATAAACTAACTTCTTTATAAGCTCCCAGTATATGGAACGAGGGGTAACCAGGGCCTGGAAGTCAAAGTGTCCCTCATGGGCTGCACTACTTATTGTGTCACCAAGAGTGTGACAAAATAAAACATGTCTCCCAGTGTTGGACTTTTCATTTTTAGGGTGGTCTCCCCCCAACTTTTCTCCTTTTGCCTCCCCCTTTTTGCTGTACCTTTTTTTGTTGGACGTAGGACTCTGGGCACTTTACCACAGCTAACCAGTGCTGAATTGCAGGTGCTTCTCCCCTAAAACATGGTGACATTGGCATATGCATAATTTTACTGGTAGTGCCACCCAGTCAAGTAGACTTTCAAACCTGTCTCAGGCCTACCATTGCAAGGCCTATGTATAATGTTTACTGGCACTGCAACTTGCCAAGCCTTAAATTCCTCTTTTACTTACACCTAAGTCACACCTAAGGTAGGCCCTAAGTAAACCTAGTGGCAGGGTGATTAGTAACTAAAAGGCAGGATATCTACTTTCAAGTTGTACATATCCTGGCAGTGACAAACAGCTAAATTCGTTTTTCACTACAGAGAAGCATATTCCTTCTATAGGCCAGCATTAGGAATTCCCTTAAATACTTTTAAGTGATAATTCCTGATCAGAAAGGAATAGCTCTGTCATGTTTGGTATGGTTGGAATAGTAATGATAAACTCTCTTTAATGGTAAATCTGGATTTACCACTATTTTAGAAATGCCACGTTTGTAAAGTGGACATTTCTCTGCTCCTTACTTGCTCTGTGCGCCAGCAGCCCGCTTCCAATCCATATCTGGCCAGGGTGACAACTACACTTTTTTGCATACTGTCTAGACAGCCACATAAACAGGAGGGATTGGGTGCCAGGGGACACATCTGCATTAATCTACATAATGATAGTATTCCTGGGCTGGGAGATGGAGAGGTGGTTCACACTTACAGCTGAACGGGCTGTGTCCTGCTCTCTATCACAAAGGGTTAATCTATCCCCCACTGGTAGTCTGGAGCCAGGACTGAAGTAAAAGGGATCCACGAACACTTCTGAAGGCCCCTTTGATGTCAACCCTACATCAAAGGCATTTTGGAATATAAGTATGTGGGCTCTGGCTCTACCACATTAGTATATGACTGGATTGGCAAGAAACTCTGCTGGAGTAAAGGTTTATGTAATAGAAGGATTGCCACTCTGCTGTGATTGATAGTTCCCAGAAATTGCTGCCCTGCTGCCTGGTGACCTTTGCTCTGCAAAAGGAAGCCTAAGACCCCTCCAGAGTGACTCCAAGGACATGTTGGCTTGCGCCTGTACACCACATGCTTTTTGGACAGCAAAGACCTCATAAACAGCTTGTTTGCAAACCCCCCCCACCGTTCTACCTTTCCAGCACTATGCCTCATCAGAACGGACACGGGTGATAGAGAGTGCTGCTGAAAAGCGAGGATGGGGATTTATCCTCTGAGCCTCTTTACACTTTTGCAACCCCATTATCTGCACCAGGGGATGAAGTGACCGGTACCCAGAACTTCCTTGGTGAAAAGAGCCTTGCACTTCAAGACCTCCCTTTCAGCACAGCCCCCTCTCGTGAACAGCTACACCAGATTCCCAGCCACAGCAAAGCAGACCCTAAGCACTGCCCTGTGTTGCCGAAGTCAAATGATATCAGAGCGAGACCTGGGACCCATGGCAGCCCTGCAAAGCACACCACAGCAAATGCAGGATCAAGACTGCCACGAGTGTCTCGGCCTCGCCCTAAGGCCGGGCTGCAACGTTCTACCGAGCAGTGTTGATTGCCAGCATGTGAAGCTATAATTAGCTTGGAGGCCATAACTGGTGGACTCTGCCTCATTATTTCCAAAGTTTACCCCACGTAACAACAAGGATGTACTTTTGGGAGCCGAAGTTGGGCTCTGTACTAATTTCGCAACATTACCATTAAAGGTCTAAACCTAGCCCCACCATATTCAGGCACTGCTTTTCTTTGCTGTGTACTCATAACTTTAATACCTGTAACCTCAGCCACTGAGGTTTCAATGTTGCAGCCCCATCTTGATGATTCAAAGCTCCTCGCCGTTTTCTTGCCTTGCATGTGCACATTTGAGTCAATTGAACCAGCATTGGGTTTTTGTTGTTTTGACCTTATCTTAGTGACATGAAGATTCTTTATTTTTCTATATCTGTGTAGTCCTTTTTTTTTATAGAGTTTTATATAGTGCAAACTAGACCCAAAGATATCAGGTATCAGAGTACTTTACATGAGCACCAGTTTTGTTACACAAGGACACATTCATTTTTTGTTCGGCACAGGTAGATTAAGTGATTTGCCCAGAATCACAGGATGTTGAGCGTCGTTGCCGAGACTCGAACCCGGTTCCCCAGCTTCGAGGTCGACCACTCTAGCCGTAAGGCTACATCCTCTCCTCTTTGGTGGTGCTTCACTTTTTGCTGGGTTTGTGTCTAACACAAATACTTTACACATAGCCTCCAGGGGTGCGTCTGCCGGCTCTGCACCTAGCTACCAGAGGGTGAGCTAGTAGCCCCATTGGCATGTATAGGATTATTCGCTGACACCTCAAGTGTGTTAACTTCTGAATGGGCCTACTTAAGTTGGTACTTCAAGACATCAGAGCAATAGTTATATTAACGCCTGAACAGCGGCAGGAATTCCACCGCGGTGTACGCGTTCTAATGGGTGGGCAGGGCTGCGACGGCCATTGGCCGTTCACAGCACTGGGGAGGGAGTGCTCCCATCGGCCGTTGGCCGACGGGTGCACGGAACGGGTTAAACCCCAACTTGATGCACATGTTGAATTTATTGTAATTTTTTTAAACCACTTTTTATTGTTGTTTTTTAAACAAAACTGCAGGAGATTACAGTAAACAAACTTGTGCCAGCCATCCTCCCATCCCTTCCGTGGTTTACAGATTCATTAAGCAAGCAATACATCTTGGTAAACTAACAGGTACAAAGCCCCACTCCCCCTTAGTTTGACCTCCAAATTTGGCTTCACCCTGTCCCAGCCATCGAATGGGTCTATCATCAGGTGGGAGGGAACCTGGTAACCCATTGGCTAGTAGTCACCACATCCCCTCTGGCAAGTTGTGGGCATAAGAGTGGCACCCCTATTAGCCAGACCTCAGATTATGTCTGCACTGGAGAAAGGAGTGATGAAAGACTGCTCTGCTGTTCCTTGACTCCAGATTGCACCTGCTGATTCCTAGGCTAGCAGAGAGGACTGTGCCTGTGGTGCCTTGCTCCAAGAAAGTTGTCCAAGAGCCTCGGATAGAAGAGGTCAACTCCAAAAGTCAATCGGCTGAATTCCTGTTACGGCTCCTGGGCCTCAAAAGCTGAAGAAGCTGCCTTGGCGAGTTGGTAGCTACAATTGCTTCATCACAACTGACAGTTGATGCTAAGCCATTGAGACCGAGACTCAACACTGAAAAGTTGCACCCAAGCCTGCTGGACCCAAGAGAGTCGTCAGCATGCAGTTTGGTCACCCAATATGGACACAAGCCTTAGTTAAAGGAACAGCTGGTTTTGCTGTAACCGGAGACCAGTAGGAAAATGGCAAGTTTTTTTTGGCTGTACTACACCTGTACTTCAAGGGAAATCAACCTTTGCGGTTAAAGTCACTCCACCATGTTTGTAGACCAAAGAATCACCCCATGAAGGTCCCCGTTGACGGGATCAGCATCCACAGGATTCTCAGCACCTTGAGCATCTCATATGCCTTCCATCAGAAGCACTTCCCTGATGTCTGTGGCTAGAGGTAACTGTCCTGCTAAGCATTACTGGCCCCTGTGACTTGCCACCTGCCGGAGTTGTTCACCAAATGTGGGCTGGAGTAACCAAATCCCAACTTTACAAACGTTTTCCAAAGTTTTTAAAGTAACATCTAACTGCATTAGTTGCCAATGCTTGTTTGTAATTGGAGTGAAAAAGCAGTGATTTATGATTTCCTTAATAATTGATACCTCCAGAAGCCTCTGCTGGATTTTGTTCATTTTGATGTCTAAAAATTCATAAAGATAATTTTTATACTTTCTTATAGATACTTTTGGATTTCATTTATGTTCTGTTTCCTTTATTATTTGAATATTTTGGTACTTACATGCTTTTATCTTGTACCTTTGATAAAGCCTGACAGCTCGAACCCACAGCTACCTAGGGTTGAGATAAGGTTCTACAAACAAGCCCTGCTGGGCCCAAGACAGGTCTTAGAATGTATTAAATGCTGAGCTTGCGAAACCATGCCATATGATAAACTGTATTTCTTTACAACACAATCTCTGAAAACATTCAGCCTCCATGCTGTGACATCATAAGTGGTCTTTTGAACTGGCATATATATTTTACCCAGCAATTATGGATATCTTTGTACATAGTCTTAACCTAGGTAAAATATAATATTGCATTACTTATCACAGTTTTAGCTAAACTAGTGTTTCACCCAATTCATTATACACTAAAAATCAAGGTAATTGCCCCCTTTTCGAATATCTTTAGGGCCAGTATCTTTGGGGCTGATTTATATTCCTGTGGACAGGTTACTCCGTTACAGCAGTGACTGATATCCCGTACGTCGAAATATAAATTCCTTAGGATATTATAGGATTTATATTTCAGTGGACAGGATAACCATCACCGTTGTGACGGAGTAACCCATCTGCCAAAATCTAAATCAGGCCCCAAGGGTTTTGTACAGACTAGGAATCAGTTTACTACTCTTTGTGAGTTAACAAATTACTGCCATTGGAGCCAATTTCTTTGTACTTGGTGTGCAGCCTGCTTCATGTTGCCATTAAACAGGATTTGATCAGACCCTATTTCAAAATTAGTTCTAGTTTCTTCAAACATCACAAATCCCTCCCCATTATATTGGTCACCTAATACACAACACCCACCCTGTTACCATCCTACCACTTTAGCCTCACCCAACAGTTTGTGATAATGGGAAAGACTTAAATCTTGGCTGTCACAAGGAATGGGTCAAATTTTAATTTGCCTGAGGCAGTCTGAAATAGTATGACATTATGAGTGAATGTTACCGGAATTGTTGAGCAATATTTGACAGACATCTTGAGACTTTGGGATCCTTTGTAAATGATTCTGCCATATTTGCTACAAACAGTACATTATTACCGCATTGTTGCATAATGAATATTAAGGCTTATGTTGTATATGCAAAAATTGAATTGGTGCATTTACAGAAAGTGTTTCACATGCCCACAAGTTATTCTGTGCAACTCCACCCATGCCAGGTTGGGTATTTGTCATAATTAGCATGTCAAAGAGGCACACGAGATAAACACTGTCCGTGGTCCTGTTGACTTTAATTGCCTTTGTTTGAAGGCACACTAATATAAAAATATTAGTCCATGATTTTTTAAACTAAAAATGTGAGCTGATCAGATCTTATTTGGTGATTGGCAAACCATTACACTTCTGATCTATCAATATTGTCTACTTACCTGGATCATATTTGATGACTGGCACACCATTTCACTTCTGAAGGATTAATATTTGTGCACTGACATACCCAGTGTTAGACCTGGCATCCTTGGTGTGGTATTCCACCTTACTTTTTGCCTTCAGTCCTCCTGCTTTCTGCCTCAATTTGTTTGGTGAATTTAGGACTCTGTGCACTTCACCACAGCTAACCAATGCTGGTGTGCCTGTGTTCTCTAATTACAACAATGCAGAATAAGCTTATTACCCATTTGCCCAATTAATATACTTGTATGTCCCTAGGTAAGTGGCACTAACTATGCTCAGGGCCTGTAAAGTAAATGCTACTAGTGGTCTTTCTGCACTGATTGTCCTACCCACTTAAGTAGCCCTTCAACCATATCTCAGTCCTGCCACTACAGCCTGTGTCTGCAGTTTTAAACTTTGTTTTCCACTTGGCAAAGGAAACCTTTTACCAGCCCCAAACCTTTGTTTTAAAATCATGTAAGTCACAACTAGGCTTTGGCCAGCCCAGGGATCAGGGTACAATGTTTCTAAAACGTGGAACATGTGCTTTTTAGTTTTACATGTTCTGGTGGTGAAAGGCCCTTACATTTATTTTTCACTACTGGAAGGTCTACCTCTGCCACAGGCTAAGATAGGAGTAACATTATTACATTTAATACGTGAAAATTCCTAAATGTGAGCAGGTAACCATTTTATGGTTGGTGCCTTTTGGAATTGTAATGAAAAATCCTCTGTCATGGTGAAGTTGGATTTTGTATTGCAATTTTGAAAATGCAACTTTTAGAAAGTCACACACCCAGAAAGGGTTTGGCCATGAATCAGTAAGGCTGGGCCTTAAATACACATATCAGAAACAATGACTATACTGATTATAATTCAATCACCCATTCATTTTCTGATCACTCAAATCAATTTCTATGATCGATTGAAAAAAATCTGTTTTTTTATTTTGTACAAAGTATGTTTTTTTGAGAAACTTATTGAAACCGTAATTGCTTTTTTAGAATTTCAATGTTTTTTACCATACACAGGAATCAAAAGATTTCAATATGCAAAAAACATATACAGACAAACATGAAAATTACATCACATAAAAATAAAACATTTACTCCACATAACAAAAAAATCAAATTCAGAGCTGAGGTTCTGTACAGTTACATCTGCAAGAACACCATGTTGCCCCTGACTACTACCTAACTAGGGAAAATACAAATGTCTTGGCAGGAGCAGTCACCAAATAGTGACCCTACTGTGCTCACATGAAATATTCTTTTCTGCACTTTTCAACAATTCTTAGTTGTGAGCATACAGTGGTAGTCCATGTATTGAACACGTATTTGTCTGGAAAAAGAAGCTGTGAACGTGTTTCAAACCCTGGCACATTTCTTTAAGGGTTCTCCTCATTAAAAGCGATCCACTTCATAAGTTCAACCAATGAACCACGCTTCTTACAGGTACGTTTGGACTGCCGCAATAAATACCAGTTTTGAACACTGTGTTGTTGCCCAAACTCGAAATAAAACCTACATTTGAGTCAAGTGTTTCTTTTTCCTTTCTTTTCATTTTTTTGAGACATTGTTATTGTGGTATTCAACTATCCTTCCGCGGGCAACCATTGGACTCCGAGTGAAGGTCTACCTCTCCAGTAGGCTAACATTGAAGTTAACTATTATTACATCTAATACGTGATTATTTCCAAATGGGAGCAGGTAACAAGTTCATGGTTGGTGTCTTTAAAAATGTGATGAAAAATTCTCTGTAATGGTAAAGTTGGATTTTAAATTGCAAATTTGAAAATGGAACTTTTACAAAGTTGGCATTTTCCTGCCTTAGCCATTTAGTGCCTGCAGCATGTCTCTGCATCACATGACTGGGTGTAGCTGATAGTTGGGCATTGTGTATACCTTTTAGTCAGCCACACACAATCGAGACTTAAGGTGTGTCTGGATGGGCCATCATTGACAGGATAGGATGGCTAAACTGGGCATAGTCCTACTTACATTTGAATAGGCTGTATCTTGCCTGCACACAAAGAGCTGCATTCCCCCTGTAGTTAGTCTGGAGCAAGGACAGGGACTGCAGAAGGCCTGTGCACTTCAAAGGGAAACCTCTGGAAGCTTCTCCAACTTCAAAGGAAGGCCCAGGTATAAATATTGGATCCCAAACACCAACTTTTGAGTACACTTCTAGAACTGTGGATACTCTGCCAGGAAGAGCGATTGCTGTGCAGCTGAAAGGACTGCCGCTCTGGGCACTGTTGCTCTGAATGACTGCTACCCTGCTGTGCTGACCCGCTGCCCTCTTGTCTGGGTGAGAAGTACTGGGCCTTCATCTGTTGAACCCACAGCACCAGCATTTCTTCTCAACTGGAAGGAGGAGGAGTTAAGGGAGGAACGTTGGCTAGAAGATGAGCCATGTTGGTGTGAAGTATTAATGACATCTAAAAGATTGGAGGTAAAGAATAATTCAAGTGAGAAAGAACAGGCACATGTTTAAACTCTGAAGGGTGTGAAATAAAAGGGAAGTGAAAAGAGTGATAGAAGGATTAAGAGAACATGCTATAGGCATGTTCAGCATGGACATATGGCCAGTTTCAGAGATTGCCCTGTCCAAAAGGTATTTGAAACAAATGCAGAAAACTGACAATTGTATGACGTGTTGCAGGTCATTCATATAGGTTACAAAAACGTATCAGTACAATGAAAGTTGCAGTAAAGTTATTTTACAATTGTGTCGCAGCGTATTTGGCAACCTGTGTGAAGCTGTAAGTGTGAATGTGTGAAGGTAAGAATGTTCTTCGACTCATGTTCAAGATTGCAATAATATCTGAGAAAAACGACCAATGTTTGTATAGAGAAAGTAATAATCTGGACATTTTAGATGTAAAACCAAGAGGTTACGATGAATAGGAAATCCCTATGCGGGGTTTCTTTGATGGTAAATAGTGTTTAGAGACAGATTAGCCATTACAAAAATATATGTTTTGGAAAAGTTGAAGATATTCTTGAATGAATGAAGCAAAAGTAGGAAATACCCTTTGTTGAGGATGGGAAACTTAAATGATGAAAATCATCAAGAAAGCAATGAAAGAAGCTGGAGTGGTAGAAAACGCAAGAACCCCAACTATCTGAAAGAATATGTTCAAAAACTTTTTTAAAGAAAAAGGAATTTTTGTTGCACGTATTATATTATTTTATATATTTTAGTTCAGTTAAATTCAAATAATCTTTATTTCGGTCATAGACCATAAAAGATGCAAACATATAAAAACATCATTAAGACAATGTGCATCAGCATTAAAAAAGAATTACTCAAATGGAGATCATAAAAGCTAAATATGTGGTTAAAAACAAAGTATAAAAGTTAAAAATGTTAAAAAGGGGAACAACAAGGACAAATACTGAGCAAGCAAAACACATATGACACACCTAAAATGGGCTAGGGATAACAATTTCACGGGAGATATTGTTAATGAGTGACCAGCGCCTGCGCCACATAGCGAACAAGAAGCTCAGGATTCTAAATGCCTGGTGATAGTGTTTAAACCCCAGATTTCTACATAGTTGGACAAGCCAACGCTGCCTGATAAGCTTGTAGTATGGGCAGAAAAAGAAAACATGGGGCTCAGTTTCCTCCTGTTCACAACATGCTGGGCATTCTAGGAGCCTAGATTGTGACCATTTATAAGAAAATGCCCTAAGTGGTAGTGTGCCATGCCTGAATTGTACATAGAGTTTCCTTGATACACTCGGCAAAATCATATCCAAAAATAGCTCCAGTCTGTACTCCTCTTTAGTACTAAGAAACTCTATGGTTAAAGAGCCCAGCGTAGAGTTGCTAAGGATATCAATCATCTGGTGATTACGATAGGATCTCACCGGGTCAGCGCGTGACATCTCTACGCAGGCTACTTCAGGGTTGCTCCAAAGCTCAAATTTACCCAGCCTCTTGCTCTCATTTTTTATGTAAGCAAACCACTGGAGTTTTTCTGTCCCAGGCAGGCCCATAAGTTCTTTAACTTTGGATCTAAAGTGCTTCAATTCTGGGGTAACCCACAGTCTGCGGCAATATGTTAGTGGGCGAAGACCGATTTTTTCATCTCTTGGTCTAATTCCTAGATCCATTCTCAAGGGAATAAGAGGAGTACTAGCTCGAAGAGCCAATAAAGATCTTAAAAAACAGTTTTCTGCCTTGAGAATGTATTCTGATGAAGAGTGTGTAGTATGTTAGTCCATACATACATGTAATGATGTAGCCTAGGCAGTTGTAGTTGTGATATGAAGAAGGTTTATTCAGCCATAAGCAGGATAACAGGAAGAATAAGACTGGAACAAGTAACCCCACCAGGAGCAGCCTCCTAGCTGCTCAGCCCATCTTAACTGCCAACTCGCATACCAAACACCCAAGCATTCCATACATGTCAATCACACCAACATTCTTTCATGGAACACTCACGCTGGCTGAGCAGCTAGATGCAGAGAAATGCAGGAACATAAATATACAACTCAGAATACTACATTATCCTCTCCCTCATGAAAAGAAAAGAAAGAAGAAACTATCAGCGAACAGGAAAACTATAGACAATGAAATTACAATTGATGATAATAATCCGTAAACCCAGGGATGAGGGAAAAATCACACCACGAGAGGGAAAACAGACAAACAAGATAAAGAAGGAAGAAAGAGACAGAAAACACAAGCACTGACACTATCCTCCTCCTTTAATATTGAAAATGAAGATAAATGAAAAATTTACTCACAAGGCAAGTGAGTAAGACCTAGAATGAAGAAAACATCTTCACGAAGGTAGACTGTGGCAAACAAAGGCCACTCCTCAAGAGAGGAACTAAGAAGACATGGGACTAACCCATAAACGAAGGTGTAACTAGGGACAAACCCAAGAAAACACAAGCAGCACGGGAAGGTGCAGCACAATGTAGCAAAACAATTCCACTCCTCATGTGAGGAACACTCAAAATATGGGGCTACCCATGAATGAAGGTGTAACAGAGGACATACCTAAGAACACATGCAGCACAAAATAGTGCAGAACAATGTGGCACAATTCCACTCCTTAAGTGAGGAACACTAAAAATGTGGGGTAAACCCATAAACGAAAGTGTTAAAAGGACATACCCAAAAACACCCGCGGCACGAACAGGTGCAGCACAATGTGTCAAACAAACACATAGAAAAAGTGAAGCACAATCAGCTTACACACAAGACAAAGTGAGCCAAATAATTACTTCACACAAATGAAAATGTGATGCACAGGGCGTCTTACACACTGGACACAAAAGAAAAATTCGCACAGTGCGACATGCACGCAATCAACGTACAACAAGGTGTCAAACACAGGTAGAGAAGGTATAAAGTCCTAAGCAAAGACTTTGACCCTATAACCCAGACATGAGGGTTAACTAATGGTAAAACCATGAGGGGAAAAAGGATTACAACCTAAACCCATCCCAAAAACAAGGATACAATGATGCAAATGAGGATGAGGGAACCCTTAAACAAAACTTTGCTCAGACATGAGTAAGAGAACTCATGAACCAAACTAAACACATAAATGAGGGTGAGAGAACCCTAATCGATGAGGGTGAGAGACCCCACATAAGAAAAGTGACACAAGCGTAAATGTAGTGTAGACATATGGGTTAGAGAACCCAACATAAGTAAAATGACACATTTCTTATACATTTCAAAAATGAACATACTGTAAGTAAAAAATATGCATATAAATTAACCACAGTCATAGGTGTGCCTGTCACCGGGATGATGGACAGGCATGATGTAAGGTACAAGAAAATACCCTGCAGTTGAAACCATGGCAGCATAGCAAAGAAAATCTCCGGTGAAAAATTTCACGTAGCAATGTGCAAGAGCATGAACAAATACATAATGTTCCACGTTGAACGGAACTTGCAGGTGAAAGTAGCTCAAACACTCGTGACTAAATCTAGTAAGTAGCTTCAAACACTCGTACCTTGCTGGAAACAGTACCTTGCTGACGAAACAGGAAACAGTACCTTGCTGACAGGATTCCCAATGTGACAACACCTCGGATGAGGTCAACAACGAACAAGTGATGAGGAGCACGCAGAGGCACAGGACATCAGAGGCATAATTGCGCAAAGACCGGTGTAAAATGTCCCATTCTTGACTTGGACTCCGACGGATGAACTGAAGAAACGGAGGCTCGTGAGGCTGGAGAGAAAACTTTATTGAGAACAGTGGCTGACAGAACACCACACAGCATAAGCGACTAACAGTAAGCCTGCACGCGGAAAACCCAAGATGGAGGTACGCCCAGGGGATGCAAGCCGAGTGGCTCACGGCGCGCTCCTGCTCCTAAACGTCCTAAGGCAGCATCAACGACGAAGAAGACAAAAGACGTCACAGGAGGTCGAAGAAAAGCTCCGCGCGGCACTGCGCTCAATGTAAGTTGCACGAGCAACTTTTAAATTTGAAACGAAGCTAAACTGTCATTCCTTCAAGCCTTGCAGAAGCACACAAAAATGTCATTTAAATCACGATGTACTCCAGTCACCAAATCGGCCTCCTCCCAATTGTGCAGCGATGGTCAAGGTTAAGAACAAAGTACATCCTTTCAAAATGTCACGACGGCCGTTTAAAAAATAGAGCAGAAGCGTGATAACTTTCACAGCGACCGTTCACAAATTAAGAAGGGAGACACGGGAAAAAGTCATCCTTGAGCAGCGTCAGTACAGATGAGCACACGCAACATTCTGAATAATTGAGAGTCATTCACAACGCGCTAGTTCCTTTACACAGACAGTCTTCAATTACCTACTTAGCTGAAACTGCTTGCTTCCAAAGGCAGAAGAAGAAGGTTGTAAATATAGACACAAAAACGATGTTGTTTTTCTGTGTGACATAGGCAGTGATAACTTTCGAGCAGAAACCTTGTTTCTTGAAAACTTTACAGCACGACTTGACTAGGACTGCCTGGTGTGCTTCTTGTCTAGGGCTGTCTGGTTTTCTTGACACTGGTGGGGCTACTTCGCGTGATTGTTGAGGTTCCTTCGTCTTCAGATACTTGTTGCTTGTTCCACATTAGTTACTAGTGAGTTGAAATTCCTGTCAGATGGCACGTAGAACGCAGGTAAGTCTCCTCAAGATCGTCGCCAAAAATAATGTAGTATGTTAGTCCATACATACATGTAATGATGTAGCCGAGGCAGTTGTAGTTGTGATATGAAGAAGGTTTATTCAGCCATAAGCAGGATAACAGGAAGAATAAGACTGGAACAAGTAACCCCACCAGGAGCAGCCTCCTAGCTGCTCAGCCCATCTTAACTGCCAACTCGCATACCAAACACCCAAGCATTCCATACATGTCAATCACACCAACATTCTTTCATGGAACACTCACGCTGGCTGAGCAGCTAGATGCAGAGAAATGCAGGAACATAAATATACAACTCAGAATACTACAGAGTGCCCCCACAGTTCCGCCCCGTATGTTATAGCTCCTCTAGCTTGGGCTTTATAGATTTCAAGAATGGAGTCAACTAGTTTAGAGGTGGATTCCCTGTGCAATTTTAAGACACCCCCCCCGATATCTGCGCCAACCTGAGTTTAGCCTTAGCAATCTGGGGGCCTCTTCCATGCTGTCTGTGAGGGTGACACCCAAATATTCGAATACCGTTACCCTTTCCAGAGTAGTGCCATTTAAGGAGGGGTTGGGATGGGTGGTCTTAGGTGGATTACAGACCATATACTTTGTCTTTAGCGTGTTCATTTCCAACCCCCTTTTGGTACAAAAACTGGCAAAACTGTCTAGGGCACGCTGTATTCCCATCGGGTATTTCGACAATAGAAGGGTGTCGTCTGCAAACATCAATGCCACTACCTGTTTATTTTCTATTTTCGGGGAATCGATGTCTTTGATCCCACTAAGATGTACAATTAGGCCATTTATAAAAAGACAGAAAAGGGTGGGGGCCAGGACGCACCCTTGCCTGACTCCTCTGTTGACCGAAAACCTCAGTGTTAGGGCACCACTTTTACCACTCCTGACTTGTGCGAAGTTATTTAAGTGCAATCTTTTAATAATGTCAAGAAGGTAGGTAGGGATCCCCAAGTCCTCCAATACCACCCATAAGAGTTCCCGAGGGACCAGATCAAACGCCGTCTTTAGGTCAACAAAAATCAAGTAGAGGCTGCCACCCTCTACTTTGACCGTTTTCCAATACAAAAGTTGCAATCTAAGCAGTTGGTCTATAGTAGATGTTTTTCCCTAAATCTGGCTCAATATCTCATACTCCTGCATCCATACCTGAAGTCGGTCGGGGATAATCCGGGCAAAGAGTTTTTGACTAACGTCGATCGGACTGTAATTTGCAGGGATTAATGGAGAGCCCTTTTTAAACACTGGTACACTCTCGGCCCCCAACCAGGTTTCTGGTATGAGGGTACCCTGGAGTATAGCATTAAACATCAGGCAAAAGTTTGGAATCCATACTACTGGTTGATCCCTAAATAGATACCCGGGGATTTTATCAAGACCCGGTGCCTTGCCTGCCGGGAGTCTCTTGATCACACCATCCACCTCCAATAGGGTTATCGTTATACCTGCATCAATTTCTGTTCTGGAGAGTGTGGAAGCATGCGCAGGGCTATATAGGAAACCAGTATAATCTTCGTGGGAGATAGTCGGCACCATGGAAGTAACCGTTTCAGTTGAATACGGCAGGCGGAAGTGATCAATCCACTTCTCAGGTGCAATATTCGGCTCGTCTGCCGCTTGACCTTGTCCACATCCGGTTCTCACTATTGCCCAAAATTCCCGCATATTCCTATTCCCCAGGGCAGCATTTATACTATCCCATTTACAGTTTTCACATTCTTGTTTAGCCTCTACAATAGCTTGCTTAAACTCTTGCCTCCTAGTTTTAATGTGGGTACTGTCATGTGCTTTGATTGCCTCAATTATTAAGGACTTTGCCTTCTTGCAGTTACAGTCCAACCATGATTGGGTCTTCTTTTGCAACCTGTGTTTGGTCACTATTAGATTGAGTAGATCTGCTAGGTCAACCACAAGTCCCGCGTGTAGTTTGTGCATTATATCTATCATCATTTCCTGGCCAAGCTCAATAAGAGTGCTTATTTCCATTTGTGCATAATTTTGGGCAATTGAATATAGAGCACACATTTTATCTGGGGATTGTTTTACCATAGGCCATTTGAGCCTTCTTCTATCATTGAAAAGGATCAAAGCAATTTCCTTCCTAGTTTTTTCTCCTGGAGCGATACCTGTCTCAGGAAGTCTTACGTTAAGGGCTAAGGCATTATGGTCACTGTCATGACGTAAAAAAACTCAAAATCAGTGACCGAAGACCATGTCCTTGTCTCTACGAAGATATAATCTATCTGGAGGACTGGCCAACACGATTAAACATGGCTTTCCCGTCCCGATCTAAATGGGCTCGGCCATTACAGGCTCTCAGAGAATGGGCCATAGTTATAGAATTTTCTTGGAGAGCCAATCGTGACCAAACCTTATTAGGAGCAATCTGAAGCTCAGGATTGACCATTGTTCATCTTCTTCTCTAGTAAGTAGATTTCCAATATCAGGTAATGGCTCATATTGGCAGTTAAGATCCTCCGCAATAAACAGTCTACTCTCTCCCATAACAGTGGAAATAAAAGTATCCAGCAAAGCCAGAGTGGGGGATTCACTCCCCAGCCTAGCCGGACGAGAATAAACATTTATAAAAGTCATCCATAGGTTGGACGGGAACTTGAGTGTGACACATTGAAGATCTATAGTTGTGGTATTTAATTGTGTCACTGTGCAGCCCAAATAGGAAGCCACCAATATCAGTAATCCCCCATAGGGTCTGCCCCTTTCTCCTATAGATGCCATATTGTTGTAGGACGCAAAGCCCAACCTTACTATCTCTTCCCTTGCCCATGTGTCCTGATGTAGACATATGTCAAACTGATCTATAAATGCCCCCCAGTCAGGGCAGGCTCATTTTTTTGAAAGGCCTGCCACATTCCATGACAAAACTGTAAAATTATTCACCGGGGTTGGCTCCCCCCCTAGAAGGCCAGGGTTTAGCAAGACTGAGGAAGCAGGGAAAATAATGCTAGTTCCTCCACATGCACTAGCTGGTTTTTTCTCAATGTGTGCCCCAATCGATCTATAAACAACCTTTGGAAGGAATCCATCCATTTTAAATGATCCCTCCAGCTTATTGCAGTGAATAGTGTCACAGTTTCGTGAATCCAAACCCACCCCCTTACTGGGTGTAGAATGTTGGTGAACCTGACTTGGATAGGGTGGTACATCAGAGGCCCATAATCCAGATTTATCATATTTGGAAACTTCAGGTCCTCCCAGTCAATCTACATCCTCCAACGGCCCAAAGCAATTTAATACCGAAATATTAAGTGAGGACGAGTAGTGTGGATGGGTTATAGGGGTTTTACAAGATTGCATTCGCCACCTGCCACAGTCCGAAGCAGTATAAACTTCGCCCATACTTCGAGAGGAGGGATAGAAAAAGTCCAATATAAACACTCTGATTGCTGTTTGTTGTTCCAAGGGGTAAGAATTTTGAGATGCTAGTCTATACATCACCCCTTGGCGCTTAAAATTAACAATCACACAGTCCCCTGGTATTGATTTTTTTGTAGAGCCCACCCACGCCACCCTCCGTACCATAAAGATCTCGCCAGACCTATTGTAGGGAAATTGTTTGTAAGTAGCCATACAAAACAAGATCCTATTTCTAAGGTCTAGCTGTGATTCCTTCTGTCCATGCTTGAGTTCAGGGATTCCAGTCAGTACGATCACATATGGTACTGCGGCTGGAGGTAGGTTAATAATTGGGAGGGGGAGTGTTTGAGTTTCTCTTAATGAAGGACCAGCACCGCCATTCCCTTCAGTCGGTGTTTTGGGCAATACAGCTTTGCTGGTTGTATTCGCCTCTGTACACCGATTTTGTGTTGGGGCCTCCCTCCCTGAGTTATGATTAAGTTCTGTCAGACCCTGTGACCCTAATTGAGCTTGCTCATCTAGTATAGGAATAGTCTTATCTACAGCTTTGGTATTAACTCCTGGCATACTACAATTGACTTGTTCTGGGGCCAGAGTAGCTTCTGTGTATAGTTGACATGGCCATGGTTCGGGTAAATTCTGAAGGTTCTCGTGCCTAGTTTTTTGGGACAGGGATGGTATGCTAGAATTAAGATTTTGTTGGAGGAGTAACTGTACATTGCCCACATTAGCTCTAACTTTTGGATGTGATCAAGAATAGGAGCAACCTCTTCCTTCACAATAATTCTGCATTGGGCAAGAAGATCTAATAGAAAGGTTTGGGCCCATAATGGAAAAGGAGGGGGTGATAAGGAAGCTTGGTTATTACCTGTGTGGTTTTCTGTGCTAGATCTGTTTGACATACCTTTCGGATTCCCCCCCTCTGCCTTTTTACCCTTAACAGCCCTACAGTTCCCCTGCTTTCTTTTTCTAACTTTCCTAGGCCCGGGAACATTGCCCTCTACATTGGCTTTAGTACTAAGCAGAGAAGTTGACAAGAAATCAAGTGAGGGGGCATTTCCAAGAAGTAGAGGTTCCGGGGAGTTCACAATATTTGCTAAAGTCGGCGATGCCAAGGGAGGAAAGTCAGGGGTAATGGATAATCGTCTTTCAGTGAGTTCGATTTCCGAGGTAACTACCCCAATCGCCTTCTGAAGCATTAAGTCAATGGCTATAGGCAGGGTAGGCTAGGGACTGTCTGACAGTGGGCAAGTCCGTTTTATAGCAAATGCACGTTTCACTTGGATGCGAGCGGGAACATTTCCTGAAGGCATTTTATATTTTTACCCTAGTCCTGTGGATGCAAGGCAAAGGGGAATGGCCCGACCCGGTCATTTCCGGGCACTGACGGGCAAGGACGGGCCCGCCCTTGGCCCGGGCTTCACCCGGCGCCGCCCGCGCGCGTCCCGTGCCGCGGGACTGCTGCAACTGTGGCTGGTTGTAACTAGCGCCGTGCACCCTGGGACATGGAGTCCCACCAGGGTCAGCGCGAGTCTGTTACAGCGCTGTAGACACCACTGGAGAGCAAAGATGGCAGGAGGTAAGCCTTGGGACAGGGGTCCCACCAGGGCACAAGAAGTCAGTATAAAGAGTGACCCCAACACAGAAATCTTCACTGTGACCCGCGCCCCGGGACTGCTGCCCGCTTATGTGCGTGTGGTGGCTCCTCCCCCTACAGCTGTGGCCAGTTGTAAATAGCACTGTGCATATATTTTAGTAGTATGGTGGTATCTCTGTATTGTGGATTAAAATAAAAGGGGAAGACGTGTAATGTCCTGGAAGGTTTATGTTCAACAAAGTGATGTAATGGAATGTGGAGGCAATTTTCTACAGGTAGTGAGTCGGTTGATGAGAAAAGCTGGTAAATGAGGTCTGTTTGGAATACAGCTCTGACATATTCATCCAAATGCTGTCATTTGAGCTAATTTCACATTCTGCTTTCAAGGACAATGTTCCTTGCACAAAGTAATTTACCTTAAAACATCCACAATCAACAATCTATGTTAGTGTCTGAAGAGTAATTCAAATTAAAATGCATTTAACAAGGCAAATGGACACCATTGAGCAGTCAGGACCTCTGGCATTGCCACCAAGCACTGGAGCAGAGCCCAGAGAGACTGTTCTGTTTCCAGTTCATTTGCACGCCCTTTGGAGAGGTCAAATAATAAAAGGATAGTGACAAACAGAAAATGATCCACCATAGAGGGTATAACCTGGTGTGTTATGTAAAATACTAACTGGAGAATATTCACATTATCTTATTAACATGTCTGTGGTCACATTTTCTTTAAAAATACCCACAATAATTATTAATTATTTGTACCAGAGGGGTCAATATGAATGTAATTGAATTGGCCCTTTACAATCCAATTGAGTCATCAGGTCCTGTGGCATAAATTCCAAGCACTTGATAGAAGCCCATGAAAAGAGATGTGTTTATTAGCAGTACATTGGCATGCCCTTACAAGAGGTCAAACAACAGCAGAGCAGTGATAAAAGAGCAAATATTCCAACCTGCAGGTGATAAGCATGCATGTTACACAAACAGAAATCTCTTATCTTGTGCACTCCCAGAATATACGCCTCCTCTGCGGTTCTTAGGCAGAGTATAAAAGGGGCGAGAACGTGAGAAAGAATGCGAGTGAGAAGGGGACCTTTACTGAAATCGGAGCGAGGAGAGAGATGCATACATACAGAAGAAGATAGATCCTTAGGCTGGACATAAAGGAGGAAAGGCAAAAAGAAAAGAGGAATTGAAAGTAGATAAAGGAGGTGAAATTGAGTAAAATAAAGGGTTAGAATAAAAAGGGAAGAAAGGAAAACAGACATTCAGGTCAGATAAAGACATGCTATAGACTCAGTGTACATAGGGGACAAAGAGAGAGAAAGGAAGAGATAGAGCGAGAAAGAGATAAGGAGAGAGAAAAGAGGACTGTATCAGCTAGAGAAATAGATATAGGATTCATGAAGAACTAGGAATACATTATACTAAGACAAGAGGGAAGAATAGTGCTTAGAGTACATTTTAAATTCCACTGCTTAGGAGATCTGCTAGAAGCAAAGACAGGCACCTACCATGCTGTCAATCACTGAGCTGTTGATTGCTCTGTTTCTTACTCTCTTCATTGCACATTACTTCAAGCTTCAGTGGTTGAGGAGAAGATACCCCCCTGGACCGACTCCGCTGCCCATCATTGGAAATCTCTGGACCCTGAAATTTGTGCTTCACCACGAGGTCCTCATGCAGGTACTGTACCCCTGGTTACAAGGTGGTTGTTGCTTCTGTTGAGTGTGCAAATGTTTCCCAGCTGAATGTATAGTTTATAGTGCTCTGTACACAAACACACACCCTGATACTTGGGTCTAAGAAAAATGTGCAGGTGGATTGCTCTATCACAGTCGCTCATGAAAGGCTAGAATTTGTCTTTGACCATGTTCATAGACAGATTAGCTACAAACATGTATGTTTTGGAAAGGTTGATGATATTCTTGGATGACTGAAGCAAAAGGAGGAATACCCTTTGTCGAGGATGGGAAACTTAAATGATGAAAATCATCAAGAAATTATTGGAAGAAGCTGGAGTGCTAGAAAAAGTCAGAACCGCAACTACCTGAAAGAATATGTTCAAACATTTAAAAAAAGAAAATTGAGTTTTTGTTGCACGTAATATATTGTTTTATATATGCTAGTAGTATGGTGGTCTATCTGTTTTGTGGATTTAAAAAAGAGGACGACGTGTAATATCCTGAACGATTTATGTTCAAGAATGTGAGGTAATGGAATGTGGAGGCAATTTTCTACAGGGAGTCAGTCGGTTGATGAGTAAAGCTGGCGGAGGAGGTCTGTTTGGAATACAGCTCTGACATATTCATCCATTGGCTGTCATTTGAGCTAATTTCACATTCTGCTAATTTACCTTAAAACATCCACAATCAACAATCTATGTTAGTGTCTAAAGAGTAATGTAAACGTAAAATGCATTTAACAAGGCAAATGGACACCCTTGAGCAGCCCGGACCTCTGGCACTGCCACCAAGCACTGGAGCAGAGCCCAGAGAGACTGTTCTGTTTCCAGTTCATTTGCACGCCCTTTGGAGAGGTCAAATAATAAAAGGATAGTGACAAACAGAAAATGATCCACCAATGAGGTGATAACCTGGTGTGTTATGTAAAATACTAACTGGAGAATATTCACATTATCTAATTAACATGTCTGTGGTCACCTTTTCTTCAAAAAATACCCACAGCAATTATTCCTTATTTGTGCCCAAGGGGTCAATTTAAATGTAACCGGCCCTTTAAAATATAAATGAGTCATCCGGTCCTGTGTCATAAATTCAAAGCACTGGACAGGAGCCCAGAAAAAATAGATGTGTTTATATGTACAAAGATAGATAGATAGATAGATAGATAGATAGATAGATAGATAGATAGATAGATAGATAGATAGATAGATAGATAGATAGATAGATAGATAGATAGATAGATAGACAGACAGACAGACAGACAGACAGACAGACAGACAGACAGACAGACAGACAGACAGACAGACAGACAGATAGATAGATAGATAGATAGATAGACAGATAGATAGACAGATAGATAGATATATGCATACACACAACTCTTACACACAAACACACGCACACAAACCTTTCGATCGAAATGTTTCTTCTACTGCTCTTCCATCCACCAAAATAATGTTGTTCAATCATAATGATACTTTTAATGCTGTATGGTTTCCTATGGGTGCATTTTAGGTCTTATCCTAAACTAGTCGATGCCGAGTTTAACTACAAAATCGCATCAAACTCCTAAAGATGTTTTCAAGATCACAAAGGATTTTGATAGCTTGCCAATGCTCGGTGTCACCTTATGTTGCACCCTTTTGTACTTTAAAAATAAACCAAGGTATTACAAGACCCAGAGGAGTTCACTGGTCTCTGGTTCCACTGGGCTTCTCTGTGGCCACAGTGAGTAGTAAGTGAGCCCTCAGACTAGTTAGTACGTTAATGGTTCTTCAAGGTATGTGCTCAGGTGCAAAGGTTCAGAAACGGTTCCTGCTGTGCACTTTTTACTGCACCAGGTATAAACTTTTCCTAAATTGATCTTCACTTATTTTTACTGCAAAGTTATCTCAGTCAAACTCTCAAGGATGGCTCTGTTCAAGAAAACCAAGGGTTTTGGTTGCTTGCCAGTGCTCTCTGGTGCTGAGTGTTGCTCCCCCCTTGTACATCAAAAGTGAGTATGTTCATTAGCAGAGTAAGCGGAGGGCTCATCCAGCGTTGCACCCAGGTGTGCAACATCAGCCAGGGTATTTCCTCAGAGATTCATTAGTCTATGGTTTCTTATTGATGTTGGTTCAAGACAAGCAGCTGCCTATTCCATGTGACCACTTTATATCTCCCTGCTCGCATGCCCAGGGTACTTTTGCCATGTGCTCTTTTAACACCAGCACTGTTGGGGTGCACATTCCATCTGGCCTGACTCATTTTACCAGTGTAACTGCCCAAGTGTGGATTGCTTATTATGTTAACATAAGCAAAAGAGGGCTGAAGGAAACAGAAGGGCCTTAGGCCTCAGTGGAAGTCAGATTCAGGATGCAATCTGTGCATCCTTACCCAGGCCTGCGTCTGTGCCATGCTCATTATTCTCTGCAGCAGATCATGTTTGTACCTGTCAGAAAATTACATACAGAAGCAAAACACAAAATATGAAAAAAACACAAACACCTCAGCCAGAGGAAACACGGTGCCTGATGCATGGAATATTATTGCTGACCTGGCAGATATTAACCCATCAAAATACGTGACTTATTTCTGCAACGCAACATTCCATGCCTTGTGCTGCCATCAAATGTCTGGGTCAATCCATTACATATCTGTTGCTCAGATGGTACACTGTGCTCCTTAGATATTGCTGGGCTCTGGTGGGTGGGTCAACTTGTAAATGATGGGGCTCTAATGAGCCACAGATGTTCAAAGTGCAGTGATGCCACTCAGACAGGAGAGGTGCTATTCCTAGAAAGAGCTGGTGGTAGAGATTACAGGTTTTCCATACTAAGGCAGGAGATTTACCCTCAAGCTACTCGAATTGTGCACTAAGTTAGTTTTCAAGTACACCCTAGAGAGCACACATTATCAAACCAGCTTCCACATTGCCACAGTTAAGCACACATTGCTGTGTCTGTTTCTATGTTGCCTATCAAATGACCATGGTGGTGTCCACATGGATCCTGTAAAGCACACATTGCCCCGCCACACAAACAAACATAACACCAGAAAGATAATGGTAACATTGGGGTTCTTTTTTCTGCAGCCGATTTGTATAATGTTGGGTACTGCGCGTGAGTGGCCCTCTCCATAATAATCATACATTAAATATTCTTTCATATCCAAAGACAGGGTGCAAACGTTGCTAGTGTAGAGCATGTAGCTGCGGCACATGTCTATCTTCATAGTTCCCACAAAACTTTTGTTTAAACCAAGTCCCTGGTAATTGCCATCTCTGTGTTTATGTAGCACTTGAACCTCAAGACAAACAAGGGTTCACCCAGGACAGTACATTACAGGGCATGGATGTGGCATTGCCATTCTTTTAGACAGTCTAGTGAGCTTGATGTGAGAGGAACATCACTTCAATAAACTCTTATGTGCTATTTCCAGACCAAAATCTTTAAACAGGTGCATGAGAGGATTCACAAAAGAGTCTGGACCATGTGAGGGAAAATCATGTGTGTGGGTAGCTCCCATTGAGACCAAATTGTAATGCAGACTAGAGAATATGTGATTTACGCAGCTTCTTTCATTGGTGTGCACGTTTTATTCCTGAAAATACATGGATAAAAAATGCCTAGGCCTCGAATCAGACACGACTACTCACAGAAACCTCTTTATTAATTGGACACCAAAAGATATTTCTAAAATCCAGTGATTGTTGATAGATGTACGACCCATTATTAATGATGCAGATAATTCCATCCTTGAAAGATGGAGGGCATAGATTTTGATCCGCAATGAAATATGTAAAGGGAGATTTTCAATGTACAAAGTAAAAAAGAGAAGGTGAGTTTAGTTTAGTTTAGGACAGTCATTTGGATGCATGAAATGCAATCTGTCCACCTTTAAACTTGGTCGTTTTACACTAAATCACTTATAGAAGTGTGGCTCAATGGTTAGAGCCGCAGACCCTGATGCAGAGGTCTTGCCCGGGACCAGGGTTCAATTCCTGTCTCGGCGGGTCTTGGGCTCAAACATTCCACGGACCTGATAATTCTCGCCTCGGTGCCTATTCCAATCATGGAGTCCCACTCTGCAACTCTGGGCAATAGCTTGCTTAATCTCCACAATGCTAAGGATGCCTGGCCTTCACCCTGGGGGTGCCCAGGAGTGGGAGCCTCACAGGGAAAGCCAGGATGGGTTCCACAGCGGTATTCGTACAAGCGCCTTGAGACCCTTGTGGGTGAGTAGTTCGCTATACAAGTATCAATTTCATTTATACTGCACAGTCAAGGTAATTTTAGATTTGATGATTGGCTAATAGTACCTTAAATTCTCAAATGGTAAATAATGCCTAGGATGGGGGAAGGTTTGGATGAGCCACTATCTTCATGGATGGTAGGTCAGTTTTACTACCCTACATAAAGTAACATAAGTAGTACGTGGCTAACATGCCTTGCCCAGGCTGCCCAGAGTCTGAAATGGATAATAGTTACCTTCCCCCAAGAGATCAGATATTTATTTGGTAGGGTTGGTACATGCTTTCTTCTTGTTTGCTGTTCTATTCAATACCTGCATTATTGCTTTACACCCCCAGCTTGCCAAGACCTATGGGAATGTTTTCACTCTGTGGCTGGGGCCGAAGCCAGTGGTTGTGCTGAATGGATGCCAGGCTTTAAGAGATGGCCTAATCTCACACTCCGAAGAGCTTGTTGGACGCCCTACAATCCCAACTTTTCATGAGATGGCAAGGGGCAAGGGTAGGTAGCTCTTGCTTCACAACAGCATAATTAGGCAGCAAATAACTTGTTTTTATATAGTGCTTCATACCGCACTTCAGTCATTTCTAAGCTCTGTAAATAATAGGATTTTTGAGATTCAGTTTATTGGCACTCAATTTACCAACCTTGAAGAACAAGAGATGTAAGTATTTGAATGTGTGATCTGCACAGCCTTTTCCAGCCTCAAAGGTGTAACTCAATAAGCCATTCGTCCAGATTTTAAGAGTATTAAAAAGCCGGCAGGGGTCAGAGAGCAAGAGGTGCCATTGATTGGATTATGAAGGGATGAAATCCAAGCTTTGTGTAGATATTCATGACTGCTGTAACAATTTACTGAGCGGATGTATACAGATTTCTTTGTCTTACTCTTGACCTATTTCTACTCATGGAGTAAAGCTTTGTGAATTGGGTATACATTGTGTAAATGGATGGATGGATGGATGGATGGATGGATGGAAGGAAGGACGAACGGATGGACTGTGGGGCAATAATACCACAGACGATGAAGAACTAGGGCTTTCAAAGTGGGCAGTTTGTGAACATTGTGCATTATTTACACAATACAGTGTTGCCGCCTCTCGGGCAGAGTGTATATAGTGACCTGCCCGTCAGCAAGCCTTCCCACTCCAGTGGGATACCAATCAGTGCTCTCTCTGTCTAGGCCCTAAAGGGTGTGCCACTGGACAGCGGCTGCAGTGGTGGTAGCCTGCAAATCTACCAATGTACACTGTTATGTTATGCAGATTTGTAGAGCGCACTATCACACAAGAGGGTAGCCTGACACTGAGCTAGCGTTCGAAAGAGAATGGGCCCTGCACAGTGGTGTGGGCACACATGTGCAGCAATCAGAATCTAAGAGCTGGCATTCTATACATCAAACAAAAACAGAGTGAATCCCCCGCGTATCCTATGCTGCAGATACAGTGCTACTGGATGTGCAAGGGAGGAGGACAACTGTAAATCCCACTCTGTATCAGCGACTCTTTTATCAAATTGTGTTTGCTGCAGTTAGTAAAGGCAGCAACATGAGCTGAATGGGTTCCAGAGAGAGAGAGAGTGAGAGAGAGAGAATTATATTTGTAGCTCAAAAATGAAAAAGTCATTGACAAACCAGTCACTCTTGCAGCCTTTTGTATGGATGTTTGTCATTACATCGCATACTAATACCACGCGTGCCAATACAACGCGGGTATTACTACGCAATGTCAATGACAACTACAACGCAAAGGCATGCATGGTAAAGATATACTTGTGGTTAAAGTTTGCAAGGTAAGTGACAACCCTGCCCCTACACCTACACCTACACAACACACTACTCCCACCCCTACACTACCCTTAACCCTAAAACACTACAACACTACCCACACTACTCCCATCCTTACACTACCCTAGACCCTAAAACACTACTACACTACAACACTACCCACACTACTCCCACCCCTACACTACCATAAACACTAAAACACTACAACACTACCCACACTAATCCCACCCCTATACTATCCTAACACACTACTACACTACAACACTACCCACACTACTCCCACCCCTACACTACCCTAAACCCTAAAACACTACTACACTATCCACATTACTCCCACCCCTACACTACCCTAAACCCTAAAACACTACAACACTACCCACACTACTCCTACCCCTACACTACCCTAAACCCTAAAACACTACGACACTACAACACTACCCACACTACTCGCACCCCTACACTACCCCTAACCCTAAAACACTACTACACTACAACACTACCCACACTATTCCCACACCTAGACTACCCTAACCCACTACTACACTACGACATTACCCACACTACTCCCACCCCTACACTACCCTAAACCCTAAAACACTACTACACTACCCACATTACTCCCACCCCTACACTACGCTAAACCCTAAAACACTACAACACTACCCACACTACTCCCACCCCTACACTACCCTAAACCCTAAAACACTACTATACTACAACACTACCCACACTACTTCCACCCCTATACTACCCTAAAACACTGCTACACTACAACACTACCCACACTACTCCCACCCCTAACCCTAAAACACTACAGCACTACCCACATTACTCCCACCCCTACACTACTCCTAACCCTAAAACACTATGACTACAACACTACCCACACTACTACCACCCCTACACTACCCTAAACCCTAAAACACTACTATACTACAACACTAGCCACACTACTCCCACCCCTACACTACCCTAAAACACTACAACACTACCCACACTACTCCCACCCCTACACAACCACTAACCCTAAAACACTACTACACTACCCACATTACTCCCACCCCTACACTACCCTAAACCCTAAAACACTACAACACTACCCACACTACTCCTACCCCTACACTACCCTAAACCCTAAAACACTACGACACTACAACACTACCCACACTACTCGCACCCCTACACTACCCCTAACCCTAAAACACTACTACACTACAACACTACCCACACTACTCCCACACCTAGACTACCCTAACCCACTACTACACTACGACATTACCCACACTACTCCCACCCCTACACTACCCTAAACCCTAAAACACTACTACACTACCCACATTACTCCCACCCCTACACTACGCTAAACCCTAAAACACTACAACACTACCCACACTACTCCCACCCCTACACTACCCTAAACCCTAAAACACTACTATACTACAACACTACCCACACTACTTCCACCCCTATACTACCCTAAAACACTACTACACTACAACACTACCCACACTACTCCCACCCCTAACCCTAAAACACTACAGCACTACCCACATTACTCCCACCCCTACACTACCCCTAACCCTAAAACACTATGACTACAACACTACCCACACTACTACCACCCCTACACTACCCTAAACCCTAAAACACTACTATACTACAACACTAGCCACACTACTCCCACCCCTACACTACCCTAAAACACTACAACACTACCCACACTACTCCCACCCCTACACAACCACTAACCCTAAAACACTACAACACTACCCACACTACTCCCACCCCTACACTACCCTAAACCCTAAAACCCCTACCCCAAGCACAATCAGCCTTACCTCTTTCCTCGGGGTTCCAGCGTCCCCGACTCTGCTCCCAGTTCCAGCGTCGTCAGAGGTGCGGGTCATTGTGAGGAAACAGCCTCAGTTTCCTCACAACGACATGGATAGCCATTACATTGCATGCGTTGTAAAAGCGCATGCGATGTAATGGTATGCGTGTTTTTACCACCGTTGTAACATCGCTTGCGTTGTAACGCATGCGATGTAATGGCAACGCGAGGTAAAAAACGCATTGTAATGGCTGTTCCCACTTTTGTATACTGTACCTCTACCTGTACATGCATTACATTAGCAGAGAGAACCAGAGCATTCTTTAGCCAGACCTAAAAATAATAGTAAAGGCAGAAGCAAGAGTGGAATGAGTTGCACAGAGAGCGCGAGAGGGAGAGTCTGATAATTGAAGCTCAAAAACCTAAGTTACTCTTGCAGCCTTTTGCACAGAATACTTCTACTTGTACGGGCATTACCTTAGCAGAGAGGACCAAAGCAATATTTAGCCAGAAAAAAAAATTAAATACATATGTTACGTTGAAGATATAAATAACTAAAACCTAACACACAATTGATTACTTAGGAGTTGTCTTTTCCTCTGGACACACCTGGAAGCAGCAGAGACGCTTCGGCCTGACGACTCTGAGGAATCTCGGACTCGGGAAGAAAAGTCTAGAAGCGCGAATCCAGGAGGAGGCCCAGAGCTTGGTGGACTTCTTTGCAACAAAGAAAGGTAAATTAATTCAGGTCCAGGTGCCACTTCTATGATATTAAACACCTGAGCCTCATATTGGTCTCATTCATTTTCAGCAATCACCATTTATGTATCTATTTATTTATTTATTTATTTAATTATTTATTTAATATAGCACAAACCAGATCCAAAGAGATATCTAAGTGCTTTAAATAAGCAGTACCTACTGCGTACAAGCAGCATGCAAAACAATATGTATGGTTTAGGATATGCATGAACATTTTGCGTAGTTATATTTAAAGCACCAATCATCCACATTAACGTATTCTAACAGAAATCTAAGCACTTTAGCTGTGAGGATAAGTGGAGATTATCAAACCAAAGGCAAGAACTAAAGAAAAGCAATAGCAAGCGGGCACAATGTATCTTTCAACATGATCATTGTAATCAGAACAAGATGCAATTGCCAAGAAAACCAGACTGTCATCAGTCCAGTTGAAATTCACAATGGAGCAAGCCACAATGTGGCAGTTACATAGCATCCCCAGGGCCAATATTTGAAGGAAAGGGGAGGGGGACCATGCATCCCTTCTTCCTGAGCCTCCAGAGGTCCTAAGGACCCCATCCCCCAGGGACAATTGTAATAAAAAAGGGGAGAGAGTTGTGTGCCCTCTCCCTGAGCCTCTAAAGGCACCAGGGACCCCATCCCTTGGGACCAGCTCACTGGCTATGTTCTGGGAGGCCACCCTTGGGACATAGCGGTTTCCCTGCCTGAACTGGGGTGGGAAGGGAAACCTGTGTTTGTTACGGCTTGGCAGGAGCATTTTTTTAAACTCCCACCAAGCGGGAGCAAACACAAACTCTGCTTCCAGCTTGCAGGAACTTAAAAATGCTGTTATGTGGGCAGGAAGACAGATCAAGCTATTGCTCCCAACAGCAGGGAGCAGCTTCATTAGCTGCTCCCTCCTGGTGTGAGCAGTGCCGGCTCCCGCTGAATGAGGGTAGCTGACTGGGGCTGTGGGGGTCCTGACGATCTCCCTGTGGCCACCAACAAATATATGGTGGTTGCCCTGGGTGGGCATGAGAACACCCACCTTTCATAGTGCCGCCCCGGGGGGTTGGGGGTCCTATGGGCCGATAACAGCTCGGGGAGGGAGGTTGCTAACTATAATGTTACTTTAACCTTAGTTTTTTCAGTAAATATATATATATATATAAATATATACTTTAACCTTTGTTTTTTCAGTGAATATAATATCTATATATATGTATTTGTATATATGTATTATATGTATATATATATTCACTGAAAAAAGGTTAAAGTAACATTATAGTTAGACTTATATTTCACTCATACAAAACCATAGAAATTCAGCTGTTATAGTTACCTTGGCTAACTATAACTTATGCCCCTGTAATGCACTGCTTCGGACCTCACATATTACATCACTCATGACATATTCAGTGACATCACTGATGAAATCTCAAATTACATCACTGATGACATCATCCAGTGATTGTGAGTGTTTGTCAGAACTCACCCAGATAACGTAAAAGTGAAGTTGTCAGTCAATATAGTCAGGCATCAGGCATTGCACAGGGCTAGAAATGGCGTAGCCAGGTTCAGATTCCTCTCCTGGAAAAACCCAAAGATGGCTGCCAGAAGGACAGGGAAAGGTTCTACTTAGCGTTTTAGTGGTTCCTGTGATTAAAAGGAGAGATAGAATTTTGACAACTGTGGCATTGGAATCCTCACACTTCACCTGAGGATTTGGAAGGTAATAGAAGTCTTCCAATGAGCTTGACGTGCGTTAGCTAGTAAGGGTAGTGCCCGTTGCTTGTCCGTCTCATTGTTATTGTTGCCACGTGCTAGAAGTAATTATATTGCTGTGTTGTATTTAGTACTGGATATGTAGGTGAGCAACCCAATATGCCCTTGCGGGCTCGGGCAAAACTTGTTATAAGAAAAATGGCCAGCAAGGGGTTTTATTGTTTTTCTATTTATCAGCACTGTTAGGACCTGTATTGAATAGTCAAAGTACCTAAACCTGAGATTAATCAGTGGCTGTCCTATGTTATTAATTTTTAGAAAAAAAAGTCCAACAGAATCAGAACAAACAGTGTTACCACACTAACACAGTATATACAATGAATGATAAATAAAATGCGAAAAACCAAGGTTTTGTGTTGTCTGAAAGTTATTATTTGTTTTCAAGACAGAAAAGTATATTTATATACAAAAAAGATGGGCATTCATGAAAAATAGGATACATACATGGATATTATTTAGATATTCAAGGTATTAGTTGTTTCCTCCTTTGACATATCCAAATACTAAGTCCAGACTGCTTAAACACAATAGTACATTGATTTCAACTCCAAATCAGAAGAAAATCAAAAGATGACATCAAATCAAAGGTGCAGAGTTGGACTAAAATAGTCGACGTTTCGGTCTTTTTGAGAGTTTTTCATAAGACCATCATCAGGACAAAATAGTTCTATATACAATAGATGACCCTCTGTGAAGAGAACAACATTGTGTTACAATATGTACATATATATTCAAATACCTGGTTTACAAATCTAAGCACAATTTTTATTAGTACAAATCTATATATATTGAAATTTTTACTTTTTTACATGTCTATTACTAGGTTTTCTTAAAAAGTCGGTGTGGCGACTGGAGAACATAGGCAAAACAAATTTCTAAGTAAAATAATGGTCAAAGAGCCAAAAAATGCAATCAGTAGTAATTTGAACTCACTTTTACTTAGTTAGAGGCACGTCAATTTAAATTCAAGACGACAGCAGCACTTTCAATTGTAGCGTTGATGCGAGGCAAAGAAGTAAATCTTTTGTGCCAAAATTTTACTGTAAGAGATGGAGGCAAACGGTAATCTATCTTACCACTACAGTTTTAGACAAAGACATTTACATAGACTGTCCATTAAAAAAGAAGTGTTATTAATTTACCTCGTATTATATACAGGAGTGCTGTCTACAATTTCTGACGGGATGTCCAAGTTCGATCAATTTCAAAGCACTTGTATATTTCTAATTGGATAAAGAAATATGTATACGTATTTTTAGGTTCACAATATATTAGTGTTGATTACCAGCTTTAAGGAGTTACAAATATTTTGCGCCATGTCTATTATGGCTTAAAAAAGCCTCTAGCTACGTGGTTGACTAGTAATTGTTGATAAATGGTGCTAGTTCACAGGGGATAGTAAAGCTAATCCCAACATCAAGTTGAAACGTTTATTATATTTCAAATATGGCGTTTCAAAAGACTATAGGCAAAAATATTACGTCATATCCATTGTGCCTTAGGGAAACCTTTGGCTACCTAGTTAACTGGTGGTTGTCGATTAATAATATTAGTTCACAGGAAATGGTGAAACAATTATAAGCAACAAGTTGGAATGTTTGTTAGATATGACTTTTGGCGTTTCATGTGACTATCGGCACCATAATCTTTTGAAAATTAAATGGGTGCCGATGTAGCCAAAGTAAAGGTGATTAAATGGGTACCGGTAAAGCCGAGGTAAGAGTAGTACTCCCAGTTAGTAGGCAGGTTTTGAACTGCATACTAGAAGAGTCTTGTTTCTGACTTCACTGTTTTGAGGGTGTCTATATTCACTACCGTTATTTACAACATCGTTCTTATATTCCCTGAGTTGAAGAGAGAGTGTTTCTATTATCACTGGTCTTCTGATATAGCCTGTGTAACTATCGAGCTCGGAAGCATTTACACGGCGAGTTCTCTTTGCGCTTGCTAGCACAGTCTTTGGTTGTCATAGAAACTCATATTGTGAGGGGTGACTGATTCCTAAAGTTGCCCAAAAGAAAATCTATTTTTGTATCAATTTAAATCTGTTGGAGCGTGTTGTGTAATGTACACCCACTCGTGTGGAATTGCCCATATCTGAAGTGTGTTTTCTCCAGACATCGCGTTCTGTTTATCAGTAGAGGGTATACTAGATTTTAAAGGGTTATTCCAAAATCTTTACTTGCTGTTTGCCAAGTAAAGGAAATATACTGTCTTTGACGGGAATTTTCATTCCGTTAAGTCTCAGGGTGAATTAGTGCAATAGTTATACATGTATCAATTATAGAGCCATTAATCAAATTACAATAAAGAATCAATATCCCCTGCCACTAATTCCAGTCCTCCTGGATCAAGTAAAAGGTTCAAGATTCTATACCAAACTGGACCTACGAGGGGCCCATCATCTTGTACGTATCCAAGAAGGCGATGAGTGGAAAACTGCATTCAGGACTAAATATGGGCTCTTAGAATATCAAGTAATGCACTATGGCCTTTGCAACGCCCCAGCGGCCTTTCAACACTTTATCAATGACGTGCTGAGGGAATATATAGAACAGTGTGCTATGGTGTACATAGACGACATCTTGATATATTCTGATAATGAAAAAGTACATGAGAAGCACGTCAAAAGAGTTCTGCAAAAACTGAGAAAAAACTAGTCTTTTTGTAAAGCTGGAAAAATGCGCATTCAGAGTAACTTCAGTAGAGTTCCAGGGTGTTATCTTGTCTCCTGAAGGAATAACAATGGACAAACACAAGGTGGATGTAGTGCTGGAGTGGAAATCACTGCAATTCGTCAAGGAGGTGCAAAGCTTGATTGGATTAGCAAACTTCTACTGGAGGTTCATCTAAGAATTTTTGAAGACGCTGGTGCGTATTACGAAATTGCTAAAGAAAGGAGTTCCTTTTGAATGAACCAAGGAGCCAGAAGAAGTATTTGTGCTGCTAAAGGAGGCCTTTACTACAGCATCCATTTTGCTACATCCTGATCCATAAAAAACATTTTAGCGCCGTCTTTGGTTGTCATAGAAACTCATATTGTGAGGGGTGACTGATTCCTAGAGTTGCCCGAAAGAAAATCAATTTTTGTATCAATTTAAATCTGTTGGAGCCCGTTATTGAATGAACATGCGCTCGTGTGGAATTGCCCATTTCTGAAGTGTGTTTTCTCCTGACATAACGTTCTGGTTATCAGTAGAGGGAATACTAGATTTCAAAGGGTTATTCCATAATCTTTACTTGCCGTTTGCTGAGTAAATGAAATATAGTGTCTTTGATGGGAATTTTCATCACGTTAGCCCCTCAGGTACCTCCAATAAGCACCACAGAGCTGCCCTGACGCATACTGGAGGTACCTGCTTTGCTAGTTGGCCTCCAGAGACCCTCAGGGTTGAAGAGGAATTAATTTCCCAACTTAAAACGCACTACATGGTGTGTTTGCACACATGTCACCTCAGGCCCTGCCCCCTTCCTTCATCACTGTGCAAACACGCCCCCTGCCGAGTTATAAGTTGGGGAATTAATTCCCCTATAATACTGAGGCTCCCTGTGGGCCAACAAGCCCACCAGGTACCTCCAGTATGCGCCAGGGAGCTGCATTGCAGAGAGGTGTTCAGAGGCCACGCCCCTTTTTACACCTCTCTGCAATGCAGCTCCGTGGCGCTTACTGGAGGTACCTAGTGGTCTAGTTGGACCCTAGGGAACCTCAGGATTCAAGGGGACTTAATCTCCCAAATGAAAAAGAGCCAAATGGGGTGTTTACACCGTGGTGAAGGGAGGGGACCGGGCCTGAGGTGACGTGTGCAAACACACCCTGTGGCACGTTTTAAGTTGGGGAAATAATCCCCCTTCAATCCTGAGGGCCCCTGGGAGCCAACTAGCCCACCAGGTGCTTCCAGTAAGCTCCACTGCACTCCGTTGCAGAGAGGTGGTCCAGGCTGTGCCCCTTTTTACACCTCTCTGCAACACAGTTCTGTGGCGCTTACTGGAGGTACCTAGTGGGCTAGTTGGACCCTAGGAACCCTCAGAATTCAAGGGGACTTAATCTCCCAACTTAAAACTTTACACAGTGGTGAAGAGAGGGGACGTGAGCAAACATGCCCTGTGGCGCATTTTAAGTTTAAGTCCTCTTCAATCCTGAGGGCCCCTGGGGGCTCACTAGCCCACCAGGTGCTTCCAGTAAGTGCCACTGCGCTGCGTTGCAGAGAGGTGGTCTAGGTTGTGCCTCAATTTACACCTCTCTGCAATGCAACTCTGTGGCACTTACTGGACATACCTGGTGATTTAGTTGGCCCCCAGGGACACTCAGGATTCAAAGAGACTTTATCCCCCAACTTAAAACGCCTACAGGGCGTCTTTGAACACATGTCACCTCAGGCTCCCCCCTCCCTTCACCAGTGTGCAAACGCATCCCGTGGCATGTTTTAAGAGGTAGTTTAAATCCCCCTGCCCTATTATGTACTAGGGGCTTACAGAGGAGGTCATGCTAATCACAGGGGTACCCCAAACCCATGTTGTTCCCTAGTATATGTAGGTGTTTTCACTGCATTCTAAGTGTCTTTTAGCATACCACTGGCCCTAGGCCTGGTTAGTCAGAGTCCGTTAACACCAGTACCCGTCTGAAGAAATTGTGGGCACAGGATAATTTTGTAACAAGGCCTCTTTCTGCTCCTCTGTTGGTTCTTTCTGCACATGTCTTCTTCCTGCACTTTTCTTCGTCTTTGAGGACTTCTGTTGCTTCTTTCTGCATTTCATTTGCTTCTTTCTGTGCGTTTTTTCTTCTTTCTTCACATGTCCTACCTCTGTAGGCATAGTTAAAAACTAGCATTTAAAAACCTTAGAAATTCAGTTACAAAAACATAGGTTTCAGGCACGTTATAGTTAGAAATTAGCATTTAAAAAACCTTTGAAATTCACAGAAACAAACATAGATTTCAGGCACGTTATAGTTAGAAATTAGCATTTAAAAAAACCTTAGAAATTCACTGAAAAAACCATAGGTTTCAGGGGCGTTATAGTTAGTTGGACATTTCACTCGTACAACACCATAGAAATTCCCCTGTTATAGTTAGTTCAGCTAACTTTAACTCGCGCGCCCGCAATGCACTGCTGATGACATCACATATTACATCACTCATGACATGGTCAGTGACATCACTGATGACATCACTGATGACATCTCAAATGACATCACTGATGACATCACTGATGACATCATACATGTGACAATCTGATGCACCTCCTCACACTCTAATATAACCTTTGATACACCCACTGCAAAATACAGACTACCATTTTTGAAACCATCGACACACCAATACCAGTTACTACATGCGCACTGACTGATTCCTAGGTCTACCAACACATCCACTCATTCACCTATACAATCACTCCATGAGTATGTGGGTACTGACTAGAAGATTAGAGTACTGCAAGGAGAGTGCATGGTGAATTTATAAGTGCCTGGGTTTTGGCGCAGTGATTAGATAAGTACATGGTGCTCGCTGGGTGATTGGAGGAGTGCATCTGTAGTGACAGGGCAATGGCTGGACTCAGGGTATTATTATTATTATTATTATTATTATTATTGAATTTTATACCGCGCACGGTTACCCTGAGGCATCCCAGCGCCTATAGAGACCAAGAGCAGACTGCTAATAGAGAACAGGGGAGCTACCATTATTCTGGAAAAAGATACGTTTTCAGGTGTTTTCGGAATCTGAGAAGGTTTGGTTCAGAGCGCAGCGAGAATGGGAGGGAGTTCCAGGCGCGCGCTGTATGGAAAGAGAAACTCCGGCCCCCTGAGCGGGCTCTCCTGATTCTCTTTGTCTGAAGGAAATGTTTGTTGACAGAGCGTAAGGCTCTTGTGGGCTTATATGGACAAATCATGTCCTTCAGAATAGCTGGTCCTTTACCCTGTATGCTCTTGTGGGCAATGCACAGGGCCTTAAAGGTGACTCTCTCTTTGACAGGGAGCCAATGAAGTGCTTTTAAAGCAGGCCTGGCTGACTGTCTGGCCGGAACGTTCCGCAGCAGCCTTGCTGCTGCGTTCTGCACTTGTTGTAGGATCTTAAACGTTAATTCTGGTGCTCCAAGAAAGAGCGCATTACTGTAGTCCAGGCGTGAGATGATTAAGCCTTGGACTAACAGCTTCCGGGAGAGTTCTGGTAGCAGAGGGAGAACCTTGCGGGCCGACCGGAGCATTCCATAGCACACGCCCGCGGTCTTTTTGGCGTGTGTCCTAAAGGACAAATCCGGCTCCAGCCAGACCCCCAGGCTCTTAATCTCCTTTTTAGGATCGGGCGGGGTGCCCATGCAGTTGGGCCAGCTGCTTGGCGAGAGGGCAAAACTTGACTGGCCCAAGATCATCAGCTCGGTTTTTGATCCGTTCAATTTGAGCGATGACCTGGACATCCAATCAAACACCTCTCTCAAGCAAGCATGAAGCGTCTCAGGCTGTTTCTCCAGCTGTGTAAGACTCACCACTAGCTGGGTGTCATCCGCATAGCTTATGGTCTTAAAGCCAAACGGAGACACCACACCTTCCAAGGGTGCCATATACACGTTAAATAACGTGGGGCTCAGGGATGAGCCCTGTGGCACCCCGCAATGAAGTGGGAGAGGAGGGGATTTTGCGTTTCCTTCCCAGACCTCGAAGGTACGCCCCTCCAAAAAGGAGGTCAACCATTCCAGGGCCACTCCTGCGACACCCGACTCGGCTAGACGTTGTATCAGCACCCCATGGTTGACGGTATCGAAGGCCGCACTGAGGTCCAGGAGGATCACTGCCACTGATCCCCCTCCGTCCAAAGTGCTTCTGGCCTCCTCTACCACTGCTAGCAGAGCCGTGTCCGTTCCATGGCCTGGACGAAATCCCGTCTGGGAGTCCCTCAACCGGCCATTCTCCTCAAGAAAGTTTGATAACCGATGGTTCGCCAACCTCTCGGCAATCTTACTCACTCCTGGTAATAAGGAGATGGGCCTGAAATTGGCCAAGTTCTGCGGGTCCAGGCCCGGCTTCTTCAGAAGCGCTTTGACCACCGCACTCTTCCAGTCAGGCGGCACAGTCCCCTGGGTGAACGAGAGATTGATCAAATCGGTCACGGGCTCTCCTATCGCCAAGGCGGCCTGCTTAAGGTACCGCATCGGGACTGGGTCCCGAGGTGAGCCACTTTTCAGGCTCCCGAGGACCTTCAGCACTTCGCCTGAAGATACAGGACCAAATGACATCAGACGATTTTCCGACATGCTGAAGTCCTCAGAAGGGGACGATGTTCCCACCACCGAGGGGAGAGAACTAATAATAATATCAATTTTGTTTTTAAAATAGGTGGCTAATTCCATACATTTTTCCTGTGGTCTCTCGTAGACAGGAATAGGCTCAGGTGGTTTAAGAAGCCCCTTCATCACTAGGAAGGCTTCCCTGGATGAGGACGCAGCGTGATTTACTCTCTCCTCGTAGAAGGAGGTCTTAGCAGTACGTATAGCACGTTTGTATATTCTTAGTTCCATGCGATATTTTTCCCTGCTATCTATCTCCGGGCTCCTCCTCCATAGTCTCTCCGCGCGTTTGCAGTTCTGCCTCAGGGTTCTGAGCTCTGGGGTATACCAAGGGGCAGACCCCTTTCTCTTATCCCTAATGAGCATCTTCTTGAGTGGAAGCACATGGTCCACTGCATTGGTCAACCAATTCCTCACTATAGCATCTGCAGACACCGGATCACCACCCTTCTCAGGCTGGGTGTCCTCAAGACGGGTATTCCACGTCTGTACAGGAAGCCTTGACCATGCCCTGTCTATTCTGAATTTCCTGAGTGGGAGCGTATCAACACACTTAACCACCCAGTTAGCCATGATCAGTGAGTGGTCAGACCAAGGAAGAGCGAGGGGAGGCATAGCGGATATACCCGTCATGTTCGAAAAAATGGGGTCCAGAAGATGACCTTTAACATGTGTGGCCCCAGTATTTATCAATTTCATCTGCAGGGCGCTCAGCTCGCTCAACAAATTAGTTGCTATAGGGTCAGTTTCTTCATCGAAATGGCAATTGAGATCTCCCAGCAATATGAAGTTGGATGCGGCCGCAGCCAACAGGGTAGTGGTTTCCATTAGTGACGATATAAAATCACCCATGTTTCCAGGGGGCCGGTAGACTAGGAGGCCTGTCAGCGAGTAGGTAGGGGAGAATTGAAGTGAGAATTGGCAGCTCTCACAATCTTTGACCCCTGCCTCACGTGCCTTACAACCCAGTGACTCCCTATATATAATAGCCAGACCCCCACCTCTCCCTGTGCCTCTGTCAAGATGGTAGATCAGATATCCCGGCGGCAACGCTGTCACCATATCCGGACCCGAGGTGTCAGATAGCCAAGTCTCAGTGAGAAGCAAGGCATCAACCTTGTGGTCCAGTAGTAGGGAGTTAATCTCTATAGCGTGGCAGGGGAGAGATCTGCAGTTAAGCAGGGCGAGCCGACACAAGGTAGTGGGGGTGGCTTCTTCGACATCCGGTTGGCAAACTCTACATCCCCTAAAGTGCTTTCCATCTTTGGCAATATAGCAGCAACTGGCATATTTCGGTATTCTGAAGGATAGGAGCTCATCCTTCGTGTACCTGATCGTAATAGCCTGTTGGGGTCTCGCCTCGGGCATAGCCCCTGGTCCTGGACCCGTCTGGGCCCGGACGGGCACAGACGGGCTTAACTCTGGCGAAACTCCGGCGCTAGTCCGGCGCGTCCGCTGCTCGCGTCCGCTGCGCGGAGCCATGTGTGACTGTTTATATAGGGCGACTAGACCGCTCGGCGAATGTGCCCCCACCTAAGATGGCTGCCAAAACGGGATCGAGCCCGGGACCGGTCTAAACCCAGCACCCAGGGATCGGGGACCGAGGGAAATGAATTCTCTGCCTAACGAGGGTAGGAGTATGGTATTGTAGCAGTGCATGAGTTAGTGCATGGGTCACTGCATGAGTGCATGGGTAGTAACTGGATGATTAGAGTGCTGCAAGGAGAGTGCATAGTGAATTTATAAGTGCTTGGGTTTGGTGGAGTGATTGCATAAGTACACACATGTCACATCAGGCCTGCCCCCTCCTTTCACCACTGTGCAAACGCGCCCCCTGGTGGGTTTTAATTTGCCCCATTTTACACCTCTCTGCAACGCAACTCTGTGGCACTTACTGGACATACCTGCTGGGCTAGTTGGCCCCCAGGGACCCTCAGGATTCAAGGGGAATTAATTCCCCAACTTAAAATGCGCCACAGGGCGCGTTTGCACACTTGTGACATCAGGCCACACCCCCTCCCTGTACCACAGGTCAAACGCACCCCTTGGTGCATTGTAAATTGGGGGATTAAGTCCCTTTGAGTCCTGAGGGTCCTGGTGCACTGCTGCTTGGAGGATGAAGTCCACTTGTGGCCTGAGGTCCTAAGGACACAAGAGGACCTTATCACCCCACCAGCAGTGCACCAAGAGGCGCATTTGCAGAGTAGTGTAAAAAAGTGCGTGGCCTCATACCTCCTCTCTGCAATCCAGCTCTTTGGCGCTTACTGGAGGTAAAATGAGGGGTACTTGGCCCCCAATGTTGATGTTGGGGGCTAACTACCCCTCCTGTTATCTCCAGTAAATCCCACACAGTGGGATTGCTAAGAGGTGTTCGGAGGCAATGCTCACCTTTCTCCACCACTCTGCAAACGCAACTGCTATGGTATAGTTAGAAATTAGCATTTAAAAAACCTTAGAAATTCACAGAAAAAAAATAGGTTTCAGGGATGTTATAGTTAGTTGGACATTTCACTTGTACAAAACCAGAGAAATTCGGCTGTTATAGTTAGTAGAGCTAACTATAACTCGCGCCCCCGCAATGCACTGCTAATGATGTCACACGCAATGTGTGACGTCATTAGCAGTGCATTGCTCAGTGACATCACTGATGACATCTCAAATGAAATAACTGGTGACATCATCCAATTGATCATCTGATGCACCTCCTCACACCCTAATAAAACCTTTCATACACCCACTCTAAAATACAGACTACCAGTATCGAAACCATAGACACACCAATAGCAGTTAGTATATACCCGCTCAGTGATTCATACGTCTACACACACATCCACCCAACCCATACAGTCACTCATAAGTGTAGTCATTCATCAATACAGCCACTGATATATCCACTCATACACCCATATAGACACTCATACTCTGCCACCCACCCATAGAGTTACTCAAAAGCCTAGTAAGTCACCCAAAAAATTAATTACACTGCCATTTACTCACCTATACAGTTATACACAAACCACTTCCCTTATTCATACAGATACGTACTGTCTTCAACAATTACTGTCATGAGCACACACTTATCCATGCAGCCACAGTCACAATCAATCACTGTCACATATACTCACTTATATACTCCAACACTCATAAATACTGCCTTTCACATATGTAGTTACTTACATATATGCCACTAACACATACATTCACTCACCAACACAGATATACGTACACATACTCACCCATACACTCCCTAACACACGTACTCATAAACGCATATACCCAGTGAATCACCCACTCACACATCCATGCACAGAGTCACACACACCCCCACCCACACATACACTCAGGCACCCATACAGGTTCTCAGACAACCAATCATTCTTCAATATACCTTGGCATATATAGATATAACATTCTTGAAATTTTTAGAAACACTCAGACACGTGTATGATGTCATCAGTGATGTCATTTGTGATGTCACTGAGCATGTTATGAATGATGTAATATGTGCCATCATCAGCAGTGCTTTGCGGGGCGAGAGTTATAGTTAGCTCTACTAACTATAACAGCCGAATTTCTCCGGTGAAATGTCTAACTAACTGTAACGCCCCGGAAACCTATGGTTTTTTCAGTGAATATATATATACACACATATATATACATACATATACATATATATACATACATATACATATACATATACATATACATATATATTACCTACTGGCGGTCGCCCGTAGGTAGTTATAGTTAGGTCCAAGTTTCCATAGCAAGAGCATTTCTTGTTGTGCTTATAACTTTGGCGTTATTTGATGAACCTTCATGACATTTTCAGAGCTAATTCTTTGTTCATGTCAGCTCCTATGTTGAAAGTTTGGGGGTGATTGATCAAGGGGGGCCGAGATTAAAGGGGCCCCAAAACGTGTTTTCTCCATGTTAATTTTAATAGGGAACTTTAGACAAGGCTACAGGTCGAATGGGTAAACGGAATTACCATAAATTTGGCAGGGAGAAGGGTCTTGGTCTAGAAAGCACGCTTTTGTTTATTTGGTGTAAATCTGTTCAGTAGTTTTGGAGAAATATCAACATTTACAGATACCGATATTTGGGAATTCTGCCATCTGCTTGACTGAGGCGTTACAAGCACAAACTTGCTGCTTATTGGTTGCGAGCGCTGCAAGCGGTTGCAACTAGGAAGTGTTGGCCGCCATTTTGTGATTCTGTTGAAGCGAGTACGGGGAAAAAAGGACGAAAATAGTAGGAAATGAGGGTAGGAGCACTGTAACCTCTGTGGGGGAGTGTGCAGCAAAGTAGTCAGTCTTACCGTTCTGAAAGTGCGGTGTTGCTCAGAGTGACATGAAACTGAACTCAGACAAGACGGAAGTCCTCATCCTGGGATCATCGCCCTCTGCATGGGACGACTCCTGGTAGCCCCCTGCCCTGGGCACCACTCCCAAGCCAACGGACCACGCACATAACCTGGGCTTCATCCTGGACTCCTCCCTCTCGATGACCAGACAAGTCAACGCCGTCTTATCTTCGTGCTTCAACACCCTGCGCATGCTCCAAAAGATCTTCCGATGGATCCCCACCGAAACCAGGAAGACGGTCACCCAGGCACTCGTCACCAGCCGACTGGACTACGGAAACACCCTCTACGCCGGAACCACAGCCAAACTTCAGAAAAGACTCCAACGCATCCAGAACGCCTCCGCACGATGCGTCCTGGACTTCCCCCGACACAGCCACATCTCCGGCCACCTGAGAGACCTGCACTGGCTCCCCGTCAGCAAGAGGATCACGTTCAGACTCCTCACCCACGCACACAAGGCTCTCCACGACTTGGGCCCCAAGTACCTCAACAACCGCCTGACCTTCTACACGCCCACCCGCCAGCTACGGTCAACCAGCCTTGCCCTCGCCGCCGTTCCACGCATCCGCAGAGCCACCACCGGAGGAAGATCCTTCTCCTACCTGGCAGCCAAGACATGGAACTCCCTCCCCATCCACCTTCGGCTAACCCAGGACCACCTCTCCTTCAGGAAGCAACTCAAGACCTGGCTTTTCGAGCAGTAACGGACCCCTCTCTCCCAGCGCCTTGAGACCCTTCCGGGTGAGTAGCGCGCTATACAAATGCCTTGATTGATTGATTGATTGACATGGTGCTGAGATGATATGCTGCTACACTCGGGTCTTAAACCGAGAGCCTAAACCGTGAGCTCATTGCTGTAAAGTGATGTGCTCCGGTCTTTTTAGCATATTTGTGCAAGTAGTGTTAGTAGGCGTTTATACCATACAGGGAGTTGGAAGCGAACTACTGATCGCTATTGTGCGTTTATACTATACCGGAACCGGGAAGCGAAGTACTCACGCCTACTGGTGTGAAGATTTGGGGTTCAAACCGAGGTGATTGCTGTAAAGGGATGGGCTCTGGGCACTGTAGTATATGTGTGCAAGTAGTGTTAGTAGGCGTTTATACCATACAGGGAGTGGGAAGCGAACTACTGACTGCTACTGTGTGTTTATACTATACTGGAAGCAGGAAGCGAAGTACTCACGCCTACCGGTGTGAAGACTTGGGGATCAAATCGAGGTGATTGCTGTAAAGTGATGGGCTCTGGGCGCTGTAGGATAGTAGCCGCTATAGTGTAACTGTGTAAGTAGTGTTAGTATGCGTTTATAGTATATAGGAAGTGGGTAGCGAACTACTTTCTCCTTACTGGTATGAAGACTTGGGGATTAAACCATGAACTTAAATCGTGAGCTCATTGCTGTAAAGTGATGCGTTCTCAGGGCTGTAGTATACCTGTGAAAGTAGTATTAGTTTGCGTTTATACAATACAGGTAGTGGGAAGAGAACTACTCACCCGTACCGGTCTCAAGACTTTTGGATGAAAGCATGAGCTCATTCCTGTAAAGTCATGTGCTCTGTGTGGTATTCCAATGTTAGTCATAGTAGAATGTTAGTATGTAATTCTACTAGAATGTAAGTATGTAATGTTAGAATGTAGGGCTGTCATGAGGGGAACCTTGGGGAGTTTGGGCCCAGTGCTGGAGAAGACGGTTGCCTTGTTGTCTGCTCCTGTTGGTGGCTGTTTAAGGTGTCTTGTTTTACTGCAATAAATCTACTTATCGGATCCACTGCTGTCTGCCTCTTCACGACATAAATTTGGCGAAGAGCAGGAGAAGGTAAAAAGAAGGCAGCACTCACCAATATTTCAAAGTTGCTTGCGTTGTGCTGAAGACCCGTTTTCTTCGTGTAGCTGTTTCTACTCATCCCAGGGTCGGCGGCTCATTGAACTATGTCATCCGACCTCTGGTAGGATTTATATTTTTAGATTTTGCACTTTCTCTGCCTCTTCACTACACTCTGGTCGCTGTACTACATGTGTGTCAGTAGTGTTAGTATGCGTTTATACTAACCAATGCATCATGGTCCTGGGGAGCGCGACCTCCCAGGCGCAGCTCATACAATGTCCCGGGGTGTGCATCCGCAGGACATTTATATTTGCTATTAGAGGGCGGGTACATGGCTTCCTCCCTGTGATAGCAAATTCTTGTTTGACTAGTAGAAGCGAGGGGAGGAAAACCTTGTATCCCTTTAATAGAGCGGATCCGGATGGTAAAAATGAACAAAAAGAGAAGCTGGGTCTCACCCGTTCATTTAAATGAGGCCCCTGGTGGGTAATGTTCCGTGGCCAATTCTAATATTATATTGCGGGTTCTCTGTAGGACTGGGGATCTTAATGTCACATGTAAATTAGGCGCAGGAGGGCACAGAGATGTTTCGCAGCCTAGGGGATCGCCACCTTCCCGGGTATTGTTTATTAATTGTTTGGGGGCTTCGAGGCCAACTGAAGTCCGGGGATCGCCACCTTCCAGGGTTTTACTTAAATATACAAGGTGGGCCTCTGCAGTCCCTGAAACCTTGGTGGTCCTAGGCAGTGCCTTATTGGTTCTGTAATCACACAGGCAGTACTAATCGTGTTATAAAGTGATACAGGCATGGAACCCTTGCTGTTGTAGAATTACACAGGCTTCATTTATGTAATAATCTGTTGGTTTATATTTGGTAGGTGCACCGCAAAAAACAAATGTTTTCCATCATAACCTCCTATAAACAGACGATTTTCACAATAAACTACAGACAAGTGTTGTCAGAAAAAGAAGACCTATACACTCACTTATTTATTGGAAAAAAAATAACCTTTATTAAAACAAAACAAATATTTGGAAACACAAGTTTATTAGAACAAATAACAGTATAACATGAAATACGTGTGTGAGACTCCTCCGGAAGCAGCGTACAAAACCTGAAAGACAAAAATGAAACATAAGTATGTGTGCCATGTAGAAGAGTAAAAGAAAGGTAGTCCGAATGAAAGGAAGATAGTGAGAATGGGAGGGAGAGGGAGTGGGTGGAAGGGAGAAGGGGAGGGAGAGTCAAAAGTACAGAGGGAGGAGGAGACAGAGCATCGACCTACTGCACACAGCCCTCAGTGTTTACCTCCCGTCACCCGTTTGTCTAGGACGCTGGGGTCCACGAGAAAGAATGTGGCCCAGCAAGTCCTTAAAATGAAACATATGAATGAGGCCGGAGATTACATGATTAGCTACGGGAACATCACTTTCCTGCACCTGTTCACCCAGGGTGCTGCACCCCAGCACCTTCCCCCGCACTGTGCTCATTTGTATGTCCTGCGCACCCAGACTTCACTGCTCACCTACCACCATCGGTGTGTCCAACGATGTGCTGGTGCAAGCTCCGAGTACGGGGTACTTTTGTAGGGTGGGAGAGCAGGTCTCCAGTCAGGGACGATGTCTTGATACCACGATGGAAGGCATCAGAATTCCCAGGGCATCATTACGGGGTGAGCAACCACTCCGCCCATTTTGGGTCAATTAATTCAGTGTCTGAAAAGGGAGAAATAATTTAATGGGGGAAACGTGTGGAGGTAATGAAGGTTTATTTCAAGCTTAATAGAAAACACCAGTTGAGTGCATCCTTCGTTTTTGAAGTACGATCTACCAACTGTTATTGGTAATCGTGGTTCAAAGAGGAGTTGGAGTACACGAGAATACACAAGGTTAATTATTAATATGTTATACCAATTTTCAAAGGAACAGAGCGTATGCTAGAAGCATAATGTGCGCATGTAATGCAGTGGCGGAAGCCTGTGTGCATGTACACTTAGTAATGAGCTCACTACAGTGCCCTAAAAGCCAAGGCCACATGTCTGTAGGGCACCGCTGCCCACTGGTTGAGGCCTACAGTTCGTGCAGCAGGTCCTTAAAATGAGACAGACATGTGACTGAATGAGGTCAGAGATCACATCATTACACAGGGCAACTTCGCTTGTTCGCACCTGTGCACTCAGGCTGATGCAGCCCACCCCTCCCGCAGCACCGTGCTCTATTGGAGCCGCTGTGCACAAAGGCCCCACTGCTCACCTGCTGTCATTGTTGTTTGTGCAAACACTACGGGTAGCAGTGTTCACAATTCAGTTGCAGTGTGGATTGCAGGATGGTGTACACCTCATAGATCCCTTTCGAAACACGACTGGCAGTAGGGTTCACAATTTAGAGCCAGTGTTGAGTGCCAAGACGGTGTACACCTCATGGATCCCTTGTTTTATTATTGCGCATTGTGATATGCGAGGTGTATGCGGCCATATCACCTGAGGCAGTGTGAAAGAACTGGGACATGTGGCGTTGTCGTTATCCTATTTATACGTATGCAAAGTGGGCTGGGATTGCGTACACCATGCCAGCGTAGGGGTGTGAATAATTGTTCCGGGGATCTGGGCGTTCTTCAGTTCATGCCTGGCCAGGAGGTGTACTTATGTGTGTTTCTTTTGCAGTTTTGATGTCGCAGAATACACAATTTACATTAAGGTAGCATGTACAGGGAGGGCGGCAACTTTCGCTAATGAGATGCTGTTCTAAAACATTGAATGGCCTACATCACGTCGTTGTCAAGCTTGTGGATATGCACAGACAAGCATGTCAATGGTGTGCGGTATTATTGAAAGTGTTGCTATTGCGAAGCGCACACATGTGAATGTGCTCGGATGGTGGGAGGATCAGCAGTGAGCCTAGGTCATACACACTGATAACGCTCATTAGTAGAAGTTATTTAGATATACTTTTGAGACAAAAAAAAGGAGGGATTGGAGTACCCGGCGCGACACCATACGCCTGCGATGTAACACAGGGCCTGGCGACGTGCACTTGTCGCATACGCAACGCGCAGCTGGCGCCACCCCATACATACATGATGTAACACGTGGCTTGGTACTGCGTACCCGTCAGACACCAAAGTAGCAGCTGGGGCAACTTCATGTGTATGTGATGTTATGCGGGACGCGGTGCCACGAACCCGTCGGATACAAAATGAGCATTGTTTACGAGTTTAGCAATATGGTGGATGGGATTTGCGTGTTGATGGAGCTTGGTACACTACCAGTATGGGAGTGCAGTTTTCTCAACAACAAAAAAAAGATACATGTGTTTTTGGGAAGATATAAAATATTACATAATTTTTAAAGTTAAAAAAAAAGAGTATAGTTCTAAAATATTAAAAAATATAATAGAAAAATATAGGTTTTATAAACATTAAATTATGAAATTAACATTTAAAAAACCTTTGAAATTCACTGAAAAAAGCATAGGTTTTACAGACGTTATAGTTAGGAATTAGCATTTAAAAAACCTTAGAAATTCACTAAAAAAACATAGGCTTCAGGGATGTTATAGTTAGTTGAACATTTGCCTCATATAAAACCAGAGAAATTCACCTGTTATAGTTAGTTGAGCTAACTATAACTCGCGCGCCCGCAATGCACTGGTGATGACGTCACATATTACATCACTCATGACATGTTCAGTGACATTACTGATGACATCACTGATGACATCTCAAATGACATCACTGATGACATCATCCACATGAAAATCTGATGCATATACTGATGCCCTAATATAAACTTTGATACACGCACTCTAAAATACAGACTACCTATTTTGAAACCATACACACAAAAATGCCAGATACTACATACCACCCACTATTTCCTGTGTCTATACACACATCCAGTCACTTATACATGCGGTTACTCATCAATACAGAACTGTAATATGCACTCATACACCTATACATACAGTAACACTCTGCCACGCATCCATAGAGTTACTCACACACCTAGTCAGTCATGCAAAGAATCAATCACATACCAATTTACTCATGTATACAGTTATACACACCAACTCCGTTATTTATAAACACACCACATCACTTATTTATGCATATACTAACACATACTTACTGTCTTATACATTCACTAATACAAGCAGACACTCATTTATATACACATTCTTTTCTTCAAATTACTTACTCTCACATATAGTCATTTATATATTCCAACACTCACATATACTACCTTTACACATATGTAGTTACTCACAAATATACCACTGAGACATTCATTCACTCACCAACACATCCATACACACACTAACTCACCCATACTGCCCTTCTCAGATGCACTTTTGAATCCATACAACCACTGAAATATCTATGCACAGAGTTACACACCCTCTCACCCACCCACACGGATACTCAGGCACCCATACAGATACTCAGACAACAAATCAATAACCCATATAGACACTCAAGTAGCTACTCACCAACCCATGCAGCCGCTTACACACCAACTAAGAGACTAATACAGACTTTCACACAGTTTAGTCACTAACCCATGCATTCAGTAAGACACGTTTAATCACTCACTTATACAGTCAGTCACGCACCTACTAACTAATTTATTCAGGCACTTGTAAATCCACTCATTCTTCAATGCACCTTGGCATAGATATAGCTGAAAAATATTTAAACTCTACAGAAATACACATTCACTGGATGATGTCATCAGTGATGTCATTTGAGATGTCATCAGTGATATCACTGACCATGTCATGAGTGATGTAATATGTGACGTCATCACCAGTGCATTGGGGGCGCGCGAGGTATAGTTAGTTCAACTAACTATAACAGGCGAATTTCTCTGGTTTCATATGAGTCAAATTTTCAACTAACTATAACGTCCCTGAAACCTATGGTTTTTTTTGTGAATTTCTAAGGTTTTTTAAATGCTAATTCCTAACTATGACGTTTGTAAAACCTATGTTTTTTTCAGTGAATATATATATATATATATATATATATATATATATATATATATATATATATATATATATATATATATATATATATATATATATATATATATATATATATATATATATATATATATATATATATATATATATATATATATATATATATGTGCAGCTCCAACAACTTAATTTTCTTAAAGCAAAGGCAGACAACATCTAAGCATTTTGGCTTGAACCTTGTTCACAATGCTGCTGTGGTCACAAGTTAAGTAATAAAGAAAGTTACACGCATCATGGTCATAGAAAGCGGCATATTCTATGCAATCAGTCTTAGAGTAAAATAGTTGCCCATTTTAGAACATGTTTACAATGCATGTCTATAAACAAAAATTAAGGCTATTACACATGGAATGGTTGTTCAGTACAAATCCTATCATAAATAAACAAGCAGAATTGAAATGCAATTAAGTAAATTCAGCCCCATTGGGCATGGGTCACAATATATGAATCAGGAACATCTTGTCCTGCATATTTGCCTGACAAAAGTGAAAAACATAAAAAAAGACTTGTAAACGTATCACCAAAGCTACAAACAGAGATTATAGTTGAAATTCAGCCATGCATATGCCAAGGACATCCCCTTCGGAATATTAGGTACACGACTGTTGACGCCAGGAGACAAAGATTTTTATGACAAAAGTAAATTTTGACCATAGTTGTAGATTAGGTGATTTAAGGTAGCACGTGCACAACACTGTCATGTGTATACCAAAAAGAAATGTAATAACCAACTCCGTTATTTATACACACACCACATTACTTACACACCTAGTCAGTCATGCAAAGAATAAATCACATACCAATTTACTCATGTATACAGTTATACACACCAACTCCTCTATTTATAAACACACCACATCACTTATTTATGCATATACTAACACATACTTACTGTCTTATACAATCACTAATACAAGCAAACACTCATTTATTCACACACTCTTCAAATAACTTACTCTCACATATAGTCATTTATATATTCCAACACTCACACATACTGCCTTTAAACATATGTAGTTACTCACATGTATACCACTGAGACATTCATTCAATCACCAACACACCCATACACACACTAACTCACCCATACAGCCCTTCCCAGATGCACTTTTGAATCCATAGAACCAGTGAAACATCTATGCACAGAGTTACATACCCTCTTACCCACCCACACGGACACTCAGGCACCCATATAGATTCTCAGACAACAAATCAATAACCCATATAGACACTCATTTTTGTGACAAAAGTAAATTTTGAAAATAGCTGTAGATTAGTTGATTTAAGGTAGCACGTGCACAACACTGTCACGTGTATACCAAAAAGAAATGTAATAACCAACTCCGTTATTTATACACACACCACATTACTTATGACACGTGTATACCAAAAAGAAATGTAATAACAAAAAATAATAATAAAAATAATAAAATAAAAGTAAAAAATGATAGTTGAAAATAGGGAATTAGGGGCCTGATGTCGGTAAATCTGATTTACCGACTCTAGAATACCGAATTTTACCGATTCGGTATTCTAGATTCGGTAAATCAGATGTAGGTAAAAAATCGGTAATTTTTACAGAATCTGTATAATTCGGTAATTACCGAATCAGTAAAATTACCGATTTTGCAAGGGGGACAGGGTGTCACTTTGACACCCTGTTGCACCCCTGATTCAGGCTTGTGTGCCATGTGACACACATACATGCCCTTAGGGTATTTCTGTGTGCCACATGGCACAGGTGTACATGCACAGATGTGCATGTACACAGGTATTTGTTATTTACCACCAAATAGTATTTGGTGGTAAATAACGAAACGGTAAGGGCCTGTGGCACTGTTTAAAGTGCCACCTACATATGTATTTACCGATTCAGTAAATTTACCGATTCAGTATTTTACAGAATCGGTAAATTTACCGAATCGGTAAATATACTGATTCTGTAACTATAAGGCCCCATACATGTCAAATAGCAAATACCGGTCGGTAACGGCCGAAATCGGCTGTTACCGACCGGTATTTGCCGTCCTACATCTGGCCCTAGATATATTAGCTCTTTAGACAGTATCTTTGGGTAATCAATCTCTATAACCTACAACAAAAATAAAAAGACATAGATTATTAAAATACTTTATAGGCATATAACTGCAATGCACAGATCATCAACAAGCAGAGTCCAAATGAAGAACACAGAGAAATAAGGACTTTAAGTTTGTAATCATTCTGTAAGAGAGAGACATCTAATAGGCACCTCTTTATAAAAAATTATATATATATATATATATATATATATATATATATATATATACTCATCGATGTTCATGCCTACTGGTTTATTTGTACCCATTCTCAAAATGTATCTGCAATCGAGTTGTCTCAGGGCTTTCTCTCTATCCCCCCTCTCAAGGTTTTGACAACCGAGTCTCAGATACAATATGTCAATTTGGAGGGGTCCCTATTGTTGTGTTCCATGAAATTTTGAGCTACTGGGTATGTTGTGTCTGCATTCTTAATTGCACGCAAATGTTGTAAGACCCACTTATGGGCCTCTAGGTTGGTGATCTCGACATATCTTTAGGGCATGGACATTCCAATAAATATACCACATGTTCAGACTTTTGAAATTTTTAAGTGCTCTCCAAACAAGTTGTTACCTCTGTTACATTCTTGCCATGCTGACAGGCCTTACATTTTGGAAATTTCTTGAACCCTTCAATAGGTGTAACTAAGCCACTGTTGCTGTGTGACAGTGTAGGTGTTAACTAATGTATTCCCTATTGTTTGTGAACGTCGGTCTGTCAAATCGGGTTTATGAGGCATATCTTTACCTGTGGTTGATCTTGCTTGACCAGATGCCAGTGCCTATTTAGAGCATTCCTCAATTCCTTATATTGTGGATTATATGTGGTGATAAACCAAATTACAAGCTGCACCTTCCCTTCTTCTTCTGATTTTTTTAAATTGAAGATCTGTCCTTCTCACTTTACTGGCTTTAAGTTTGGCATGTGCTAAAACATGACTTTGATATCCTCTATCTGTTAGTCTAGCACAAATTTCTCTTTCAGCTTACTCATATTCCCTGTTGGAGTCTTAAATTCTTTTGGCCCTTAATTGCTCGCCATAAGGGATGCTATTCTTGAGTGGTTGTGGGTGTGAACTGTTTGTATGCAGTGTTGTGTTACCTACTATTGGTGTGTAGTGAATGGAAGTGCAGAGACTTTGTTCCTTAATTGTTACTTTCACATCTAAAAATTCAATTTTGGTATCACTGATTCTGCTTGTGAATAGTAGATTCAAATTGTAAGAACTGATGCAATCGACAAACTCTGTCACAGAGGCTAAATTACCCTTCCAAAGAATAAAAAGGTCATCAATATACCGTAACCATGTCACTATGAGCGACAACCACTTGTCCATTTCTGGCCCATGGAGTACCTGCTCCTCCCACCAGCCCATACGCAGGTGCCCAGGAGCATATATATATAGCTGATTCTTTTTTTAATTTTTTTTTTTAAGTTTTAAAGAATTTATTGCATTCTTAAGGCGATACGCAGCTGTAGTGTGCCTACAACCCTGAGGCCGGCAGCAGAAAAAAGAAAGAAGATCATGAATGTATCCGGTACACAGCTGAATGGCCTACAACCCGGGGGTCCGGCAGCAAATTTAATTTGACAATATAATGTACTGGTGGAAAATAGTATCAGTGCCTTTTACATTCATCAAAAAATTGTATGGATAACACCAAGATAACATTTTGCATCATATTTCCCGATAGTGAAAAACTTTTTCCCTGAACCCCCCCCCCCCAAACTTTGCTCTGCCTTCAACTGCCCAAAATGTGACATAAGTTCTAACTCAGTTCGACTGAGTGTGTTTGATGTATGTGTCATATTTATATCCTATATAACTTTCTGTGCAGTACGATTACAACAGGCAGCCAGTGAACACTGGCTAGCATTAACCACCGACAACCCATGCTACATTGCTCCTCTCAGCACGCACAAGGATTAACCTGTTTCTGACTGGCAATGGTCTGCATCCCCCGTCTGCAACCACGTTACATAGGGTTCCCATATTTCATCTGGGCAAGATCTTGTTGGCATCTGTTCCCAATATCGTGTCAGTTGGTCCTTGCAGTAGGTGACTGAGTGCAGCCAACCTTTCACCGTGGGAAGATTAGCTTTTTTCCAATGTAGCGCCACCTGCCGCTTAGCCAATAGAAATAGCATAGAAGCCAGCCTGCAATTCGGCTTTGGAAGCTTATGCACACGACTCAACAGTACAACCAGCGGTGTGAGTTCTATTTGTGTGCCTAGAACGTCTCCAACGTGCCTTCCCACTTCCATCCAGTATTGAGCTATCGGGTTACAGGACCATGCCAAGTGTAGGAATGTAGCGTCTTGATGCCTACATCTCCAGCAGCACGTGTCTGCCAAGAGGCCCTTTCGGTGCAATTGCACAGGTGTGCGATACACTCTATGCAAGAAATTAAAATGTATTAACCGTAGTCGGTAATTCGGTGATAGGTATTCTAGCTGTGAGCGGCAATACAACCACGTTTTCTCCGAGATGGTCAGTCCAGTATCAGTTTCCCACTCCGCCCTCGAGGTGTAGTGTGCTATGGGGGATGATTTTTGCATTTCATTGTATATGCGCGTAATCAGGTTCTTAGGAGATGGGTTAGATAGGACATTTTCCAATGCTGGGAGGGATTGCGGTTCCTGGGGGAAAAGTTACATATCGCGTTCTGCAGGCAGCACGTAGCTGATAAAATAATAAGGTGTCTGAAGCTGTAGGAGTCCGTTCTTTGCACATAGTTTGCAATGCTAGAAAGGTGGCTTCCGGAAACAAGTCTCCACCTGTCACCAGTCCGTGTGCTACCGCCCACTTAGTGGTTACCTTATCTGTGAGCGGAGACAACAGCGGATTTCCACCCAGCGGCATGGATGGAGCATAAAGTTCTTTCATTCCTGCTTGTTTCGCTATTTTTTTACCACGCCCATCTGGTAGCCTCAACCGTGTCTATTTCTTGCTGCAGTCGCTTAATATATAATGCTGATTCAAATGTTATTTTCTTCAATACATAAAAGGCATTCTGGACATTCATCTTGTAGGAAGGTGGAGTATTATGTGGTGTTGCTGGTTAGGCTTCACCATGCAATACTCTCACAAAATCCAAAGATGGCCCTTGAATTCACAATAATAAATCCTTAGCTCAGTTCTGGTAAAGAGCAGTCAGGATTTACTAGTGGCAAAGAGCAGTCAGGATTTACTAGAGGAACATGTGTTAAGCATTTCAGAGTACCAATATGGACGATCAATAATTAACAAGACTCGAAAGAAATCCAAAACAAACTTATAAAAATAAAACAGATTTGATCTTAATTTAGACCCCAAAGCAAACTGAATGAGATACATACAACTAAATTTTAGAAGAAATGTAAAATCAGTGCAACATAATACAGTGAAACTTTATCATTAGAGTCAATGGTGAAAACCACTATTGACAAGCAGTCAGTTGCAAGTCCAGTTGTGTGAGTTGCGAGGAGGGTAAAGGTGATGAGGGTTCCAGGACCAAGTCATGACAGTCAGCTCAATTTTACCTTGCTCGAGTAGCCTGGGTGAAGAGTTGCCCTGGCAGTCCCTGGTGCTGAAGTTGGAGCCACATGACTGCTGTTTTTTTACAGCTTACACAGTGCTGGAGGGGGACAGAGTGCAAAATGTTGACAAAGAAGCCAATGTTGACGTTGAAAGAAGGTCTTGCGGTGCTGCCTTGGAGTGAAGCGTCAAGTAAAGGTGGTGGCTGTCGGATTGACAACCACTAAGTATTGGCAGCGGTAAGCCCAGTAGAAAGCTAATTTGACGTCCAGAGGTCTGGGGGATCATGGTAGCTACCTGCAAATTGGTGGAGGGCATGGACTTTAATTCCCATAATGTACTGGACCATCTTCTTCTGGGCGATCCCTCGGAGGACCTGATTCTTTGCTTCCGGTATGTTGTTTTTACTTGCGGTTGCAGGGGACTGGTGCTACTGGTCCAAGGGAGTCTGACATTGCTTCTGGCTCTCACAGGGATCCCTCTGTCTAGGGAACTGATCTTTAGCCAATGACGTGCCTCGATCTTGCAGTTCCACAAGTGTTGCCACAAGTGTAGTGTCCCTATTTTAGTTTGTGCAAATCCTATTGCCACAGACTCAGTCTCCTCTTTGTCCGTTTTGATGCATGTTGGATCAGAGCAGAGGTTCTGGTGTCAGGGGTAGTCTTAAGATCATAGATTTAGGGGCATTAGAGGTGTGGGTGCAAGTGGCCATTGGGCTACTAGCCCCAATGGCTAATCCGCCCCTGAAGTGACCAGATCCAGGGGTCTAGGTCATCTTTTCTACACTAACACCACTATTTCATCACTTTTAAAAATGGCAAAAGTCTTCCGCAACTGTATAGACCAGGTACCCCACACTAGAGGTGAAGCTTGCCTTCTGGAACCAGGTACCCCACCCTAGAGGTGTAGCTTGCCTTCTGGATGTGTACACATTCTGATTATCTAATTTTCCCGCCTCCCCCAGTGCAAATGTACCTGTGGACAGGTGGAAGGCTGCTTTCACCTTTGGAAGTTAGCTTGGATGCATATCACAGTCGGTGTAGCCTTTGAGGCTCACCACCTTGATGTTCCACTTCACTTGCCAGCCTGCTAGAGAGGGAGATGTGACCTCCTGGCAGGGGGTTAGATTCCAGTCCTGGCTGAAGCTAGCGCCGGCTGGCACCCAACTAACAGGAAAGGCTGGGTCAACCGTGTGGGCAAACTCCAAGGCAGCCACCTTAGTGCATGCCACATCATCCTCAACACAAGAATAGTGGTAGGGGTGAGGAGGCATGTTGTTTGATACAAAACATGACATATATAAAGCAGTACAGTAATGAAGCTGCCAACCTTGGGTTTGCCGGTGTGCCAGCCCATGTAATCCTAAGGACCGCCTATCACTTATAGTATCCTTTAATAGTAAAGGCCACTCTAGGGACACATAAGCTTGCACTTACATGTCCACACCTTTATCATATTATACCCGGCCTCCTGGTCTTTAGGAGGCTTTCCTTAGAGGAGACTGGTATATATTAAAAATAGTGCAATTGACGTTGCCACACATGTTGAGGGCTAAGTTGAGTTCAAGCAGTCTGGACTGCTCCTGCAGTCTGCATTGGCAGGCATGTTGTGATGAGTTTACTTGGTTCAATCAGGGTAGCACAAACAGTGTTGAAGCCCTGGTGCCCCTTTTAAAACTCATGCCCTTGGTACCACTGATACCATATATTAGGGGCTTATAAGCAGGTTACAGTTTTATGCCATCTGAGATTACCAATTGACAAATATCTGTTTTGGGGAAAGAGTTGTGGTACTGGGGCCTGGTCAGCAGGCTCCAGGGCACTGTCAGAGTCGAAAACAAGTATCTAGTAGTCAAACTGGGGCAAAAAGTAGGAGGCATCTGTAAATATGCCTCCTATCGTCCTCTTATTGGGCGCTAACAAAGCTGAGATATCCAGATTCCAACGGATCCAGAACTCAGCGGCCAGGGCAATTGTAGGCCTGCCCAGAAGATGCTCGGCCAGAGCCACCATAAAGAGGCTCCATTGGCTGCCCATGGAAGCTCGCATTCAGTTTAAGGCTCTTACCATCGCCTTTAAAATCCTTAGAACTGATGGCCCTGAACTTCTCCGATCGCTGCTAACACCTTATACCCCCCAACGCAATCTTCGCTCCACGGGTCAACACCTTGTAGTGGTCCCCCGCACGAAGTTCTGTCATATCGGAGGTCGCTCCTTCAGATTAAGGGGAGCAAAATTATGGAACTCCTTGCCCCTCCACATCCGTGGCCTTACCAATCTGTCCGCCTTTCGCAAAGCAGTAAAAACGCACCTCTTTTCTCTTCTGTAGTCCCGTCCCCCCCCCCCCCCCCCCCCCCCCCCCCCCCTCCTCAGCGGTTATGCTTGGTTCTTAGCGCCGGGACGCCCCCTTGCTGGGGCAGCTGTCGCGCTCAACAAAACTGATAACATAACATAACATAACAATACACATGTTTTCTTACAATCTTTATTTCAGCTGCATCCGATATGTAATGAATGTAAACGCTAGCCTCACTCTATATCCTATAGGACCGACCTTGACTGATCAAAGCGAGCTACCACCAAAGTCAAGGAGGCTTGGGAAACAAACTTTTCATTGCAAAAATAGTAATCAGTGTCTTGGTGAGTGCTGAACACTTGGAATCTCACAACCCATTAGTAGGATGTCCTCGCACATGAGAGAACATGAGAATAACGCTGATAGCTAAATATTGGAAAAAAAGTAGAGGGGTTGAATTCTTGAAATAACCTCTTAAATTACTCTGAAAAGCATTCCTGTCCAGTGTTGCTTTCCTCAGTTTGTCGGGTATGATCAGCCGTGGGCCCCACAGCTCTCTGGTTTACGATAACTTATTTGAGTGAGTTATGTCGCTTCTTTTTGTTGCTGCAGGGAAAAGCCTGGATCCGTCTTCGCCGGTCGTCCATTCTGTCACTAATGTGATCTCTGCTGTGGTTTTTGGACACCGCTTCTCCAGAGACGATAAAGAATTCCATCAGCTCATTGAAGCAAATGATGTCATTGTCAGCAAACTAGTCAGCTCGTGGAGCAGGGTGAGTGTTAAGATGACTTCATATTGTAAGTGAGTGGTTAATCAGAGGGAGCAACTTGTGCACGGAAACTTGAATGAAACTTGTGAAAGAAAAGCTGAGGAATAAGCTTTCTGTTACAGACTGAGAGAGAAAATTAGGAAAAAGATTAATACCCACATAGAGAGAAACTGATTCAATGAAATGAGGAAGTAGTTAAAGGAGAAAGAGCACTTAAAAAGGAAAGGAAGAAGGAAAGGAAAGTACAACAGGAATGGAAAATGGAGAGGAGCGAGTAAGAAAAAAACAGAGAGAAAGTATGCTAAAACACGAAAGCACAAATGTATAGTAAAAACTGCAACAGAAGACGATAGAACATTATTATTATTATTATTATTAATAAATTTTGTAGAGCACATAGCTACCCAAATAGGGTATACCAGCACTAATATTAATATTACATGTGTGTTGCTCGGATATGAATTTACCTTGAAAAATTGAAAAGACAAGGGGAGTTTGGCAGAACAGGAACAGGTAGGTTTAATTAAATGCAGAGCATCTGGAAGAGCATCAAAAGAGTTGTGACTGACCACAGTCTCAAAGTACTTACACATTCCTGTGAAGCATGTAGATCCAGGCCTAGTGTCATGAACCATAAATACAACCATCTGATAAGGGGGTGCACAGGTGGTTCTCAACCTCATGGATAGATAGAGTGGGCCCGTGGGTATCTGTCCAGATAGCCATCATAGGGAGCCTTGATCACTGCATGTGTTGTGCAGGCTGTTTTCTGATTGGCTGAGTGTTCCTAACTACAAGTGGCATCTGACTTTGTGGTATTTTGGGAAAGCACGCTTTAGGCCAAACATGTTTTATTGGGGTCAATCTCATTGGACCTGTTTGTAGTGTTACTGCCTATCTGTGGGATTAATCAGGGTTTATCCTGTTTGCGCATTTGTCTTCGGGTTAAGGGTAGCCCCAACTGTGACCTATCAATCGTAAGGCGTTGGTTTGGCTCACAGCACCTGTCTGATGACATATTCTGACTTGGGGTTGATGGGTGGGGTAAATTAGACAGCAATTATATGAGTTACTTATTACATGCACATATAACATGGAGGTCATTAATATTATATTTACCGACATTCTCATTATTATGCGTACATTTTTCATAGCATACATTGACATGGTTTTTACTGATACTGACATTGCCATTCATGCATATATCATGGCGTACATTGACATTGCATTCAGTGAGATTAACATGTGTAAGGCCAAAATAAAGGCCAATGGCAATGATAGATAAAATAACAGAGAGGGAACACACCACCGAAGACAGAGAAGATAGAAAGATAAAAAATAAAAATAGAAGTTAGATGAGAAAGTGGGATCAAATATACGTTTAAAGAGAAAGAGAGGGGGGCGTGGCCAAGATGGCGGCCTGATCGGATGCAGGTCTCGGTGGCTCCCTGCCCCGATCTCCCTGAAAGCCCCTTAAATAGAATTCTTACCCCCCAGACGGTCACATATTCCGGTGGTGGGGTACTGGAGGGCGGCCGCTGATCCCTGGGAGTGGTTTCCGGATCGACGTCGTCCCCGGAGTCAGTATACAAGCGAGGTGTTGTCTGGCCGCGATCTCTGTAATGGCGGCCGCCCGGACGCGGTGACTGACTGTGTGCCCACATCTTGTTAGCCCCGGCTGGTTGAGGAGCCAGATTGCCACCGGTGACGACTTCGGGGGGGGCCCTGCTATTCACTGGCCCGAGAGTGGAGCAGGAGAGGAGCTCCGACTGACACCGCAGCTGCCCGACCGGTGGAGAGAAGGAGGACCGGCGGTGGGTCACGAAAATCGAGGTCCTGGTCTTAGGCCTCACCGAGGCGGGTAGTCGGAGCCTGCACTGCGGACTGGTCTGGAGGTAAGGGCTGACCTGTCTACACAGCGACCTCCAGGGAAGCCCAGCGGTTGGTGGCCCGGATCCCAGAAGGAGGCGGAGAAGCGCAGGCTGCTGCTGCGGCCTGCTTGCAAGACCGGAGGGAAGCGAGCCGGGAATGGCGAAAATCGAGGCCCTGGTCTTAGGCCTAGCAGGAGGGTGCGGCCGACGCCCCCACCGCGGCGTGGCCGGGCCGATTCTAGGAGCGGGAGGTAAGGCCCGGTGAGCACCTTCCGACCCGAAGTGCCCTGGCGAGATCAGAAAGGCCTGCCAGAGATTGGGAGGCCGGGGACCCCAGTATCGCACCAGACCGACTGCCGGAGGAGGAGAAACGGAGTCGCAGCACCTGACACACTCCCAGAGGCAGAGTTAAGGAGGGCAACACAAGCACCCGGGACCCGGACAGCGACTGTCCGCAGACGGAGGTGAGGAGAGTCACGGAGGGTGGCTATAGCAGAGGGTCGGGGGCATAATCGAGCTCCCGGTGCAGGGCCCGGCTGGGCCTGAGGACGGTGTAGCATAGTCGGGGAGGTGGTGGAGGCCGCGCACTTGGCTGGGCGCTGCTGCCTTGATTGCCCCGTACCCCCTGCACATCTGCTTATCAGAGAGCCGCCTGGAGTCTAGGAGGGGTGTGGAACTGGAGAGGCCCCCCAACACACCGACCTGTTGGACTGGCCAGCTGGGTGGCTAAGATTGGCCGTGAGAAAGGGGTGAAGACCTGAAATACCAGCGGCGGCTGGCCGGAGCATTGCTGCCCCTTAGGTGTGGGGCCGCTGCCCGATCCCCGGAAAGCGGGAGGGGCTCGGGACGTTCCATAGCCCTGGCCCCAGCGGGGACCATTTTAATCTGCCCACGGTACGAGATATAAGGGCACAGGACTGGGCGACTCCGCTCTGAGGGGTTACCTGCTGGTGCCAGAGGGGGGGTGGCCAACACTCTCGGGGACACCCAGGGCTCTTCTGCAAGCACATTGGGGGAACAGCCGGTTCTTCACAGTGGCGGCCGCACGGCTCTGGAGCGGACAAGACACAGTGGGGTCTGTACAAAGCTGCAAGGGTACGTCACTGACCAGGAACTCTGCTACAGGTGAAGGCTCAGAACTTGGCAGGCAGCATGTCCAACACAAGCCGTAGGGGCAACCGCACCATCGCTGACATGCTCAGCAAGACCACCCCAAAAGGGGGGAAAGCCCTGACGCCCGCCCCCCCGCGACCCATACCACAGAACAGCAGCAAGAGAGCGAGGAGGCGCCCATCACGAGGACATTCCTAGAATCCCTCTTTAATACCCTCCGAAATGACTTCCAAGCGCCTACAGCAGGAGGTCCTCCGCCTTCAGGAACAACAGGTGGACCTGCAGGCCCACGCAGAAGACCTTGAGAACCGTTCCCGCAGGAACAACATCCGAGTCCGGAATATACCAGTGAAGCAGAGGGGAATAGCGTCACCTGCTACCTGCCGGACCTCTTCAGAGACATTTTGGGGGAAATGCCTGATTTCGCCATCCGTATTTATCGGGCGCACAGACTGGGCATGGCGAGGCGCGCACCGGCCCCGCCACCAGACATTTTGGCATACCTTCCGGACTTCCCTCTGAAGGAGCTCATCTTACAGGTGTCCCGTCAGAAGCAACCACTGCAGTTTAGAGGCGACTCCATCGCCCTGTTTCAAGACTTATTAGCGATCACACTGCAGAAGCGTCGAGCCTTCAGAGTGGTCACGACGTTCCTACGTGACAAAGGGGTGCCATACTCATGGGCCACCCATTTCGATTCATCTTTAAATGGCAGGGGAAATTACACCAACTCCTCTCTCTTAGCGACACGTGTGCCCTACTGCAGCTTGAGCTACCGGAAGACATGGAGTCCGGAGATGCTTCACCACACAGATCTCAAGATGCACCCGTACAGCGCTCTCTCAGTGTATGGCAACAGGTCTGAGGATGACGCCGTTCCAAAATGCATCTCGGGCCAGACCCGGAGACGATTGCCCAGTGCACCATGCAGGTCTTCGCTGCCTCAGTTGTGATCTCACACCTTGCTCCGCCCGGACGGAGGAACAACGCTTTTGCTTCCACTATCCTACATGCCATCCACAACCTTTAAGATTTTGACCCTCAATGTGCGGGGTTTGAACAATCCGGTTAAGCAACGCGCTGTACTATCCCACTTAGAAAGCACCTGAGCGGATATCTGCTTAATACAAGAGACCCACCTGCTATCCCGCGACTGCCATAGGTTACGCTCCCACAAATTCCTGACACAACTTTTCTCATCTAGCACCAACAAGTCAACTGGGGTGGCGATCCTGGTGGTGAGGCATTTCAAGGGCGAGGTCCTACACAAATGCGCAGAACAAAAGGGGACGCTGCTGGCATATAGATTTAAGATAGGAGGTCTTACATTTACGGTTGGGTCCATATATAGCCCTAACGAGCAACAGGAACGCTTCCTAAGGTCGGCCCTGATGGACATCACAGCCACACCAGACAGACATGTCATTATTGGAGGGGATCTCACCATGGTCTTTGAGACGGTCCTGGACAGGTCCGCACAATGCATTCCGCAAACGGGGGCGTTCTCGACCGGGTGTAAAGACCAGATAGCAGAATTGGATCTTCATGATCTGTGGGGCCGCACACACCCCACCGATAGGGAATATTCATACTATTCCAATGCACACAAAACATACGCGAGATAGATCATCTCCTGGTCACTAAGCCGGTATGCGCTTTAGCTACTGCTACAGAGATGGGAGTTATCTCCCTGTCAGACCATGCGCCGGTCACCACCACGCTCTGTTTACCGCCGACGTCTTGCCCACCTAGGGTCTGGTGCCTTAGGGACACTTTACTACATCGGCAGACAGTAGTGAAACGCATTACGGACACTATCCGCGACTGTCTCTCTCATAACGCTAACACCGAGCCCTTTCTTCTGCGGAAAATAAAGGCCGGCAATGCAAACAGGACAAAATCACCCAGCGGGTACACAAACTCGAACAAATGCATCAACAAACAGGGGCTCCCAGAATCTGGAAACAACTCAAAGTGGCGAGAAAACTTCTAGCGGCCCTGGACATGGACCGCGCGGAGTACGCAGCATTACGCTTGCGCCATGCTTACTATACAGGGGGGGACAGATATGGGCGTCTTCTGGCGAATAAGCTCAGAGTGGCATGCCAACAGCAGCTGGTGAAGGAGATCTCCGACCCGATGGGACAATGGTCACGGAGGATGCCCAAATAGCTGATAGTTTCCGCAGGTTTTATGCAGATCTTTACACGGGTGACCCCCCGGATGATCTCGCCACAGCGGCATACTTAGATTCGGTCACTCTCCCCTCTCTGGCCCCCTCACAGGCGAAGTACCTGGATAGAGATATCCGAATTGAGGAAGTGATTTCCGCCATCGCCAAACTCAAGCATGGTAAAGCTCCAGGGCCGGACGGCTATACATCCCTCTTCTACAAAACATTCTGTATGACGCTGGCACCGATCCTCACCCACCTTTTTAACTCATTCTCCGCACCTGGCGCCATTACACCTGACCTCTTACGGGCCTCACTTACGGTCATCCCCAAGCCGGGGAAAGACAGGACTAAGTGCGGCTCCTGCAGGCCGATATCACTTTTAAATGTGGATCTTAAGCTATATACTGGGATCCTAGCGTCTAGATTGGCCCCCCACTTACCGGGACTCGTGGAACCGGACCAGGCGGGGTTTATCCCCGGACGGCAAACGGTGGACAATACCAAACGGATCGTCCACCTCATTGAAAAAGCCTCCCGGATTCCCGGTGAGAGAATGATGCTGGCAGTGGACGCCGAAAAGGCGTTTGACCGCATACACTGGCCTTACCTAGAACGCGCCCTGACGAAAGCCGGCATCGGAGAGAAATTCCGCTCCCTAATACTTAATTGCTATAAATTTCCCACGGCGGTGGTGCGTGTGAACGGATATAACTCACAGAGTTTCGCCATTGAGAGAGGTACCAGACAGGGGTGCCCGTTGTCACTCCTGCTCTTTGCCCTATATATGGAGCCATTTGCTCAGAGGATACATCAAAATCCTGCTGTGATGGGGGTGAAGTTTGGCGGCTCCCATCATGCAGTCAGCCTCTATGCTGACGACGTCATACTGTCCCTGGACAACCCGAGCACAGCTCTCCCGGCCTGCGTAGCGGAATTAGACGCTTTCGCCAGCATTGTGGGATTTAAGATGAATATGGACAAATCTGTGGCCCTAGACTTGTCGCTTACGCCGTCCACCAAAGCTTACTTACAAGACCTCTTTCCCCTGCACTGGTCGTCGGACCTAGTGCCATATCTCGGAATCCAGCTGGCCCCCACCCTACCAGCCATGATCACAGCCAACTATACCATCCTAGTGGGAAGAATCGGGAGGAACTGGGACGTTGGAGTCGCGGCACCCTCTCTTGGCTGGACAGAATAGCGGCGGTTAAAATGACTGTTCTGCCCCAAATTCTCTACTTATTTAGGGCTCTACCGCTACAGCCACCTAAGGGGTGGATTCAACAAACGCAGGCGGACCTCTCGCGGTTTATCTGGCAGGGCCAGAAACCAAGACTGAAGAGAGTGCTATCCACGCTAGCTCCAGAGGCTGGGGGGCTAGGGATACCGGATTTGCGCAAATACCAGGCGACACAACTGCGTTACCTGGTGGAATGGAGCAGGTGGGAGTCGGACAAGCACTGGCTCTTCCAGGACCAAGCAGTAGCGGGTCGACCCCTGCAGGAAATACCCTTCCTGCGTAAAGCTCATTGTCCCGCTAACTTATATGCCTCCTTTATCACAAGAGTTCCCCTGCAGGTGTGGGACGCCACTAACATTGCACATGGACTCACCACGTTCCCTTCGCCGCTTACTCCTCTGGTCGATAATCCAGACTTCACTCCGGGACTAGAAAGAGGGGCCTTTACACACTGGCGGACGGCGGGGTGTCGGGCCTTATTCCATGTATATGGCCCAGAGGGCGCTAATCCCTTCCCGCTCTTCAGACGGGAATACTCGTTGGCGGAGATGGACAGACTGCATTACATGCAGGTCCGCCACTGGGCGTTACACCCGCAGGTGCGGGAGACAGCTGACAGGAAACTCCTACCTTATGAAAGATGGCTCTTATCTCGTACCTCGGACGCGAAGTTGATATCAGACCTTTATAAGTTCTTGCAACCTCCATCCTCACATTTTTACACCTCAGGTAGAGAACGCTGGGAACGGGAATTGGGCAGGACATTGAGTCATAAAGAATGGGATCAGATCTCATACAGGGCGCGTCACTCCGCATACCATATGGGACTCACAGAAACACTGACTAAGGTATCAACTTATTGGTACTACACGCCCGAAAGAATACACAAAATGGATCGTGGTAAAGATAACATCTGTTGGAGGGACTGTGGGAAAGTAGGCACACTAACGCATATCCTGTGGGAATTTCCGCTTTTGCAATCTTATTGGAAACAGGTGATAGATGACATTGACACTCATTTCAACATCGAATTAACGCGCTTCCCCGCATACATACTGCTGGGACTACCGAACTGATTGATGTACCCCCTAAGATCCCGCAGGGGGTGCCAGATTGCTATTGCATTAGGCTCTGCGGTGCAGAATATCCTTACACATTGGCGTACCGCCACGCTCCTCTCCATCACAGGGTGGTTACATAGATTATGGCATGTGTTGGGCATGGAGAAACTGTCACTCACGGTAGCTGTGGATATAGAGCAGTTCAACGACCTTTGGCAGCCATTCCAGTCCCTGCTGGTCACAGAATTCAGAGAGCTCACCTGCCCGAGATACCTTTGCCTTTTACGGCTCACGACACCTGAAGGGACAGCATCTTGAATGGACTCCGGATGAGGCTTCCTTACTGGAGAGCGGCAAGGAAGAAAGGAATAGGGTAGACCGAAGCACTGGACGAAGGGAGGGCAGGGAGGGGGGTTCTAGGGGTGGAGGGCTCAGGGGGGAGGGGATCCGGGGGGGGGGTTCAATCTCGTTTTGCAACACTTCTTCTATCTGTGTATCTTTGCGGACTGGACTTCTGCTAGAATATCACCTGGAGAGAATTTGTGCCTTGTGTGCGCCTCTGGCCAAAGCCGTCTGCACCTTCTATGCAATGTCTATTCTGTTTCCTTCTTCTGGTGTTGCTCCAATAAAAATGATTTAAACATAAAGAGAAAGAGAGATGAATACAACAGTCAAAAGATGAGATGACATTTTTCTCAATCTTACACAATTCCACACCAACACCTTCCAAAATATTGACTGGTTTAGTTTATACTCAGCGGGGGGCTTGTCAAGGAAGCTGATGTTCTCAGAGATAGAAAAATCGCACAGTAGCTGACATCATATTAATTTTAACCCAAAAAGGAACCCATTTCAGTTCCGTCAGGCTGCACAGCCCCAACACAATTTGAATCCAATGAATCAAATTCATTTATTTACTCTCAACTGTTTCCTCCTTTATTTCACCATACTTGTCATCCATTTTACGCTTAACTTTAGTTCAATCCATTTTATCCAAATAACGCTTGTCATTAAAGTTCACAGAGACACAGGAGTATAGAGTGGGTTTCACACGCCATGGTTTTAATCCAATCACCCAATGCATTTCGGGAAGTACATTTCCCTTTGTCAGGGACATCTAAAAATAGAAGTACATATTTTATAATTTAGCTTACTACCTTTATCTAATACAACATTTATTCAATGAGAAACATTCCTCAAATTACAAAAAACGAAATGCATCGTATCTGGACTGTAATTTCATTTACCAAAGCATATTATACACTCATTTACCACATACCCAGAGCCTATGTTAAATTCCCTCCCGTCTTCATCATGCAAATGTGTCCCAACACATAATCTCCCAATTATTTGAAAACGGCTTGCTCTACTGCATAAACGGTGATCGGATTAAAATCATGGCGTGTAAAGTTAAGAGTAAAATGGATGACAAGTATGGTGAAATAAAGGAGGAAACAGATGAGAATAAATAAATGAATTTGATTCATTGGATTCAAATTGTGTTGGGGCTGTGCAGCCTGACGGAACTGAAATATGTTCCTTTTTGGGTTGAGTCACGTTACAGCGCAACGAGACGAAGCGGGAAGCAGGTGTTGCACGCTTGTGAAAAATGAAAAAGAAAAAAACATGAGACAAATAAGGATGTTAAAAATAAAGATTACTAAGGTGTGCATCTCACTTCACATTTTTTCATTGCATCATATTAATGTTCTCATGATCAGGGATAATTTTAGCACCATTCTCTCTTACAGTGTTATGTAGGGAATTCCCATAGGTGCTTTTATGTTTTGCATTATTCCACGATTAATCCACTTCAAAGCACTTTAAAGTACTGTAGAGACAGCAAGAGAGCTTTTTTTATCATACATTAAGACTGGACACAGGACAGCGAGCAAATACTAAAGTGTGATGTGTTTCTGAATTTCATATTTAGGTTTAGAGTAAAGGACAGAACGTCATTGAAAACAAATTCACATTGACTCTCTTTAATTCCCCTTCTGATATGTGCTACAGTTTTTCTCACTTAGCATGCAGGCCTCAGGACAGATTCTAAGTCACCAGCTACATGGATGTTCTGTCACTTACTTTTGGTGCCCCCTACATTCTTCACTGGAGTTCAGGGAACTGCCTCACAGAAAAAATCGACTTTCAAAGCAACAAGATGTAGGAAATGCTTTTGTAAACAAGTAGCAAAGATTTGTTGTTGTTCTGGGACCTGTCTGTGGGTGCTGGGCACAAAAGGATTTGGAAGATTAGGGGGCAGATGTACGTTTCCTGGCGCATCCCTGCAAATCAGCAGGGATGCACCAGGAAAGATGCGTGACGCAAGTTTACCCTTGCGCCACCACAGATGTGCTGCATTTATAATGCGGCGCATCATGGCGCAAGGATAAACAGATGCGTGTTGCATCTACTGGCGTAAGGTTGGCGCAGTGCTGGAGTTGTGACGCAACTCCAGCACTGTTCCAACCTGGCCTATCCTCAACATGGTGTGTCATGCCTTACGCCTGCTTCAAGCAGGTGCAAGGTTTTGACGCAGTGGCGTCAGAAAAGTGACTGAATGGAAATCTTGTAGATTTCACTCAGGCACTTTTACGAGGCGTTCCTGCGACAGAACGCCCACCCTGCGCCGGAACGCCCACATGAAACCTTATGCAGGTTTCATGTGGCGCAGGGCTTTACAAGGTGACGCACCTCCCTAGATGCGTCACGTTGTAAATAGGCCGCAACGTGGCGCATGGTTTACGCCGCCGTTGCGTCACAAAAGTGACGCAAGGGCAAATGTGGCTCAAAGGGATCGTAAATCTGCCCCTGGGTGAGCAGGTACCATTTGAACAAGAGGTAGAGTAAGGAGGGTTCATGGAAATAGGAATCAAGACTTTGAAGCTGTGAGAGAGAAGCCTCAAAAGTGATGTGAGCTGTGGCTGAGTTCTAACACAGTTACAAAAATATGGCACCCAGAAATAAATGCTAGTCACTGTAGGGAATTTAAGCTCAACCATAGCAGCTTGACACAAATAGCAAGGCTTTCCATCGAGAATCAGAAACAGAAGAATCAGAACTATGGGGCATATTATCAAAGGGTTTATCTCCGCTTTTTTGGCTTTAAAAGCCAAGAAAGCGAAGATAAAATTATCTCCCTATTACCTAGCTGTCGCTAACACCAGTTAGCAACAGCTAGTAGGAGATAGTGACCATCTTGGGCCCCACTTTGCATGTCAGTGATATTTATCACTAATGACATGCAAAGTGGGCGTGCCAAGATGTTAGCGACTGAAAACAGTTGCTAACATCGCTATCTCCTATTACCAACTTTTGGAGATATTCGCGCTAAGCGCGAATATCTCCAAAAGCTAACACCTGCCCTGAGCAGGTCTTAGCCATGTTATCCAATGGGAGGTGGATAACATGGCTAAGAGCATTAGCGTGGAAATGCATGAATATCGCTGACTTTTCAGCGATATTCATGCATTGCGGCGATTTTTATCGCATTTGCGATAAACCTTGGTAATACCAAGGTTTATTTGCGGTAAAAATCGCCGCAGCTCAGCGGTAAATTTTTGTCTCTAACCAAGCAATAGCGATAATTATCGCTATTGCTTGGTAATATGCCCCCATATTTGGTTTAATCAAACTTCTCTTGCCTAGTCCTTACATACTACTACTGTAATTGTACAGTTCATACCACAACAGAATATTTCTTATGTTCTAAGTTTACTGACAATGCAGTTTCTAATTTCATTTATGTGTTAGACACGCAGACACTAAAACACTTGTCCCACACACCTACTCACATAAATAAGAGTGTGACGCTTCATAATTATCAAAAATCCAGAATACATCTGTATTAGAGGAGATTGTATCAAACAAGAACATTCAGGAAGTTTCCTGCTAAGTTCCTACAATATTTTAGTTGAATGCATGATCAAAAAAGGGCACTCTGCTTAATCCATGCAATTTCTTTCACTCCAGCTCTTTGATGCGTTCCCCTGGCTGATGCGGTATCTTCCAGGACCTCACCAGGATGTCTTCAAGAGCAATGCGTTTGTGGAAGAATTTGTAAAGAGGGAAATCCAGAGTCACAAAGAGAATGGAGTGCCTGAGGAGCCCCAGGACGTGATTGATTTCTACCTTGCTAAAATATCAAGAGTAAGTGTTTGCTCCAGCCATGTTGGCTGCTCTAGTCAAGCGCCCAGGCGGTGCTTTGTACATGAAAAATCCCATGCTATGATAACAAAAAATGTCACACAACAGGAATCTTTATGACTCATTGGTTTCTCATGCAAATGGATATTTAATTACAATTAACTGAAGAAAAAATTAAAGCTTCTGTATTCCCATAGTTTGAGTAGCTTCAACTATCTAACAAACTAACTGAGCTTTTAAAAGTCATGCCTTTTTAAGGTCTTAATTCAGCACCTATAGCTGTATTATACAAAGTGTCCTGAGGCGCAACAGGCATGTCCTCCTGCTTTCTGCACCCTGGGGGCACTTTGGTATTACAAAGAAGGCAGCTGACACTTGTGCTACCCTTTCTGTAATCCAAATAGTGCTCGCGCACATATAGAGACAGCGCTATCACTAGAGGGTGTTCCCTCGTTTTCATCTGGTTGTGGCTACATGCAAATTAGGGAATCCAATTACCTCTGCGCCGTATTAGAGATACGTGCACTGAGGCAAAGAAGCTGTCAGGAGGAGCACTGACAGTGTGCCACAAAAAGGTAGTGCACGGGCAGTGCACCCTCTGATGGCAGCTCTCTAGATAGAGGAAAGTGGGGTGCAGTCACCCAATGCAGCCGCCTACAACGGGATCTCTAAAGCTGCTCCATATTTCAGATGATTGCCCTGCTACGAGGGCAGCTCAACTTTGTGCTGCCCTGGGGGCTGCACATTCAACTCAATACAGTGCACTCTCCTTGTTAAACTCAAGCGCACCTTTTGATAGGTGCACTCCACACTAACAAAGAGAGTGAGCCGTATTCTTTATTACGTGCCCTGGTCAATTCTGTGAGTAACCGGTCTTCCTCTGTATCATGGGAGTAGGCCCCAAAACTCAGCAAGCTTAGGACCCCACTTCGGTTCTTACAAGATCAAACTACAAACACAGCCCCAGCAAGTCAACCAAACCCTATTGACAGAGATAGTTTCACAACTGTCCAAAGGAAGAGAAAGGCAATGAATGTGGCAATTTCCAGAACAAAAAAAATGAATAAATATCTTATCTTATACACTGATTTTATCATCCTTTTTTCCTTTTCTAAATTCTTATCTGCTACTAATTTGTTCCATTCCTCTTTTCAACGGGAAATACTGCTCCTTCCGATCACTCCGTATTGTAGGGTTATTGAATCTGTCCATCCGTCAGATTTCTTAAGTCTTTCTTCACTTCCATTCTTCTGGATAATCAATACATCTCACCATAACTATCACTCATCCACATTCATTATGCTTCCATGTCAGAGTTTATAATATAATCTTACCCTAATAACTAACCCATAGTTATCCATACCTATGATAAAATTCAATCTGCAATCTTAGTAATTTAAGTATGCAATTCAACATACTAATTTCCGTCAATTTGATTTTATGACCAAGACTAGACTGCTTTACATCATCAATAAGTTCCCCAAGTTATGATGTCTTCACAATAGGCTGTTTAAATATTTCATATTTGCTAAACTTGCATATTAATATTCCATTCAGGACTCTCATGATGTCGCCTCTACATTTGATGACGATAACATGGTCCGCCTTGCAGCTGATTTTTTTGGAGCTGGGACAGAGACCACCACCACCACCCTACGCTGGGCACTCCTTTACATGGTGAAATACCCAGAAATCCAAGGTGGGGGTTAGGATGGGTACTACACAAAGTTTTTTATACCCTACCTGGTATTAATTCAGAAGTCTAAGGAATGAGCATGTTCAGTACATGAGAAAATGCAACTAAAGAATTATGTTTGGGTGCATGATATGACACTGAGAGATGAATGTTTATTTACAGCTTCAATGCAATGTATGAGATCTGTCAAACCAGCTCAAAACAAGCACCATTTGCAGAATGTCCTTTAGGGCATGTATAGGCGAACAGTCAATGACAGTAATTCACCAAAATGCCATGGGTAGCATAAGTGAAGTCACACAGGGGCCTATTTACAAACCCTATCACCACCACAACGTCACTTTCAGTGACGTTGTGATGGCGATAGGGGACTCGCCTTATCTACTAGGTAGCGTTAAGCCACTTAACGTGACTTAACTCTGCCTTGTAAATAAGGCACCCTTTCATGCTGTGTTTAGCGTGAAAGGAGAGGGCAATGGGTGGTAATGTGGGTGCTTCACTGCAACACCCTTTGATTTTGATGCCACCCCCTATTTCCAAGTGTGTTCTGAATAGGAGGCAGTGCCAGAATAAAGACCAGGCAAAATCTGGTCTTAAAACATGCGAAACGAGGAGAAAGGCTTTATTTCTCCTAGTTTTTGCTGTTTCCATTTGTGCTGCCTTGTGCAGCATACATAGAAACAGTAATTTGTCTATGATTGCTTATGTGCAAGAAGGTTCCCCTTCCTGCACATAAACAATCATTAAAAAAATAAACGTTTTGCTACTTCTATGTGTGCAGCATTAAGCAGCACACTTAGACATTACAAAACGACATTGCAAGATTGGTTATGTGCAGGAAGGGGGATCTTCCCGCAAATAAACAATCTTCCCCTCAACACCGGCACACTTGCATTATAGCCTGCATTGCCGCTATGCAGCAAAATTTAGCACCAGGGCAGGGGGGACCTCAGGCATGCACCCTATTCTAGTAAATATGATGCAGCCCAGCGTTTCTAAAGTGACAAAGAGTGTCGTTAGCGTTCTTGGCTTAACAACACGCTTCACCACTTTATTGTAAATATGCCCCATAACCTTAATAAAGCCTCTTTTCTTCTCACAATTGCGATATCACATTACCTTTGATCAACATAACACACCAGGAAGAGATGTTAAAAAATGTCATGTTAGCAGTAAACAAAGTTCAAAAAAGTGCACAATTAATAGATCACAAAAAGTTAATGATATTAAAAGTTGTTAAAAAGTTGAAAAGATATATTTGATTTCATGACAACATATAACCAGGGTGTAGCCTCCATATGTCAGGTCATTTCCCATCAGCTTGACAAAACAACAGTTGTTGCTTCATAAATGACTACAGAGACTTTTCTCTTTTGGCTCACTGGTGCATACACTATCAAATGTCTCTACGAACTGATGCATGGACTAATTTAAGGGGACTATTGTTGTATATATTAAAAAAACATTAATCACAGTGTGATTTAGTATTGAAAAAACTATGCTTAAATAAATCACTTAATGTATTGCTTACAACTGACTTTAAATACAGTTCAGATTAATCTTTCAAACAACTGATGTAATGAGTGAAAAATGTTCCTTCATAATTTTCTCTTTATATTCTAATTATACGTCAGATGCACCCATAGGTCAGCTGCATATTAACACTTTTCAAACATCCAAACTTCAGGCCCGATTCACAAACTGCACTTTGTGATTCTTTTTGTAGTTGTAGAGTAGTACTACTAAAAAACTTACTATAATGTGCTATTCACAAACTTTTGTAGTAACCAACCCTTATCACTTACACTTTGCAAGTAAATTACAATAGTATAGTAAGGTCAGCACTACAAAGGACCAGCCACAGGTATAGTAAGACCTTCCCAAAATAATGGAGGTAGGGACTTAAAATAAAACCCAAACGGGAAGAATGTTAAATTAAATCAGATTATTTAAAATACCTAGAAATATAAATTAATTATAAACATAATTTGTAAAAATAGTACATATTTTGTATGGTTGAAAAATATTAAAAAATAGTAATATCCTTTAGTTAAGTATAGCATAATTCAACATAATCTATATATATAAAAACGAAGGTATGTCTGTCTGTTTGTCCTTTATGCATTACTACACCAATCATCCGATCGGCATGAAACTTTGGGAAGTTGTTGAGTAGGTTGTTGCGAAGGTTTCTGGCAAAAAAAAAAAAAAAAAATAAAAGTTGTTGAGTACACTCCCGTGAAGGTTTCTGGCACAAAAAAAAAACCGTTTGATTTCATGTAACATTATTTCTTATGGGGGTTACTACATAAGCACAGTTTTTTGAATACCAAAAAAATAGTAAACTTATTCAAAAGCATAAACTTACTCAAAAGTGTAAGTTACCTTTGTGCCTCAGGTCCAGTACATTTAATATCACCTCCCTAAAATAGGAAATGTATGCACTTTATTCAGTGGTTTCTTTATCTATGCTCTGTGTAGTCTGAATAGCAGCAGTGCCAATATCTCCCTGATGTTAACACTTGATTAGTAGATCTATGTGGCAAAGGGTAAATATCACTCCCCACAAGCCCCCAATGCATGGTATTTAGGTGTATTTCAATAAGTAGAAGATGAAGGTTCTTCACAGGAACATGGTTGAATTTATCAAGAAAGAAAAACAGAGATTTCTATCTTCTGCTTGTGGAAACAATGGTCCTCACACTAATGGAAGACAAAAACCTGAAAAATGCATTGACACTTCTGACTCCAATCACACCACTGCCTTGCTGGTGTGAGTAGGAAAAACACATTTACTCACCCCAGGTTTGTAGGAGATTGATTGTCTCTTCTTCCAGTGGCCCTGGTGGCAGATGGAAGATCAAGTGTGATGTTCACTCAAGTGGCTAAATAGTGAGACTGCTTGACCACTGTAAAAGGTGTCCTGCGCCAACAGTGACCCTTATTCTAAGGACATGGTCACAGTTTTACATCTTGATTGTTCTTTATTAAGAGAAACCTGATAAATGACGTGCCACATATTAAAACACAAAGTTAAAACATACCCACTTTCCAAGTTTAGATCAATTGTAAAGTTTATAAATGTATTCTTCTAATTTAACTGAGAAATAGAGTATGTCTTTAGCTAAATATTAGGTCCATTCAATTAAATGCCAATATGTATAGGTATCTTGATTTCCACGAAGGCACTATAAATACACCTTTGTGATTATAGGCTTCTCTAATAGCTATTATTTGTGCTAGAATATTGCTGGGTCTTCTTCTCTATAAGCATAAATTAGCTATTTTCACAATTTCCCAATGGTATTGAAAACCTCAAACTATTTGCTAGCTCATGCACTGAACACATTGATTTTGTACCATTAGCTGCTATTAAAGTGAATACTTCATTCACAGACTGCTTTCTCTCATGGCATACCACTGCAACCACCTATTTCGAGAGCTGACAATAACTCTCTGGTAAAACCATACCAATTCTTTTTTTAATTTTTTTTAATTTTATTGCCAATTTGGTATACATCAACAGCTATACAATAAACTATTAATGGTTTTTAGGTGTGCATCAACAACAATCCAGAGTTAATCATGCATGGCATAACGTTGTGTGCAAGAATACAAACTATAGCCACCCCCACGTGTCCCTCAGATGGAATGTGGTGCGTCATAGACCCTGTCACGGCTCTATGCTAAATTAGTCACTGTCATCCGATACCTGCTCTGGTGGGGAGGCTCACAGATATCGCCCCGAAAGTGGTTCAATTTTCCCCATATTTGCGTCCATTTTTTGGAGCAGCCCGATGGACGTAAACAGATTTTTCTGTCACCATCATGTGGTCAATGTCCCGACACCACTGCTGATGCGTTGGGGACTGGTCTGAGCCCCAGCGCCGTGCTATAGTGCGTTTGGCTAATGCCGTCCCCAGTGTTACCCAGTCTTGGTCTGTGTTTTGGAGCAAGCAGGATTGATACTTTGGTGACTCAGGACATTGTGTGTAGGACGGCATCCCAGAATGGAGTAATTAGCAGAGAGTCGCAGATCGTGTGCCAGACTGTATCTTCGGCACCACATTGTCGGAGGCAGAATGGGGTATCCGCCTTTCCTATCTTGTGTAGCAGGGTTCTTGTATAATAAATACTGTGGAGAAATTTTTATTGAAGTAATCTAAGGGTGGAGGGTATTGCCACTACCCTCGGGGACATCAGGGCTGTCTGCCAGTCCTCCTCATCCAGGTCACCCACATCCGCCTCCCATTTCCCTTTCCGGATCACCGTAGGATCTCGTTGATTGCTTATTATTTTCCGATAATTTAATGAGATGGCTTTTGTCTGGAGGTGTTCTGTGAGCAATCTGTCCTCTAGTGGGGACGACTTGGGTAATTGCGTTTCTGTCGGAATCACTGCCAGTAGGGCATGTCTAATCTGGACATATCTGTATTTTTCAGTTTGCGCTAGTTTGTATGTAGCCTGGAGTTGAGTGAATGGCACGACCCCTCCTTTCTTCCACAAGTCACCAACTTTGGATATGCCAATTAGGTCCCATTGTTGGAATACCTTGGTGTTTTTAGTCTCCCTAGTTTGCGGGTGTAACACAGTGGCTCCATCCCATTGCCCTCTGTGCCTCATGCCAAATTTGTAGTGTATGGGCCATGGGGCCCGTGTACTGTTGTTTCTTGGTGCTATTATATAACGCTCCCATAATCCCCTCTGTGTCGAGGAGATGACGGTCCATACGGAATGCAGGCTCATCCTGCGGTGCGTGGAGGCACTGGTTTATGTTGGGGAGTTGTGATGCCCACTAATACGTCCATATGTGGGGGAGGGCAATCCCTCCATCATACCGCCCCTTAGTCAGTTTTGCCTTGGCAATACGATCTGCCCCACCATCCCAGAGGAGTTTGGTTACTTCAGTATTAATTAGTGTGAAAAAGGAGGGGGGAATATGAAAGGGGGTATTCTGTAGGACATATAAAAATCTGGTCAGTGCCATCATCATGAAGAGGGCAACTCTGTCCAGCAACGTCAGAGGTAAAGAACGCCATTGTTTCACATCCCGGCGGAAGCAGGCCAGCGCGCGACCTGAGGGGTAATATATATGCCGAGGTACGTGAAACCTCCTTTCGCTATCTGAATGTCACAGTTGCGCTGTAATTTTTGGAGGGAGCATGGAGGTTATAGAGCAATTACTTCAACCAATTAATAGTGTAGCCTGAAGCTTTGCCATAGGCCGCACAGAAGTCAAGGAGGCAATTCTGCGATCGGGTTGGGGACGCCGTATACAATAAGATATCGTCTGTATAGAGCGATATGTGATCCTCCCATCACTTAGCCCATTTAAGCCCCATGATGAACGGATCCTGATGGATACATGCCGCCAGTGGCTCCAGTACTATTGCAAACAGGAGGGGGAGAGTGGGCAACCCTGTCTCGTGCCCTTCCCGAGAGGGAAGTCTTGCGAAGTTCGACCGTTCGCCACAACATGCGCCATTTGTTTATTGTAAAGGGGGTGCACCCAGGCACAAAACCGGGGCCCAAACCCCATATGCCGGAGCACTGTAAAGAGGAAGGGCCATTCCACCATGTCAAACGCCATACGGGCGTCCAATGAGAGGATTACTGCGTCTTCTGCAATAGTGGAGCTCTGAGCAATAACCCTTGGAGTCTACAAAGATTCAGGGCCATGTTGCAGTGGGGCATGAAGCCCGATTGGTCAGGATGGATCAGCGTAGTTAGATGCGGTTGAAGTCTCATTGCTAATGCCTTGGCCAGTATTTTTTCTTCAGCATTTATAAGGGAGATCGGTCTGTAGGACGCCCTTTCTTGCGGCGACTTGCCCGCCTTGTGAATCAGGACTATGGTTGCTAGGCGCTGGTCCCTGGGGAGCTCACCCACCTCGAGACTAGTCCTATACATATTGAGGAGGTGAGGCGTGATTCAGGTCGCCATTTTTTTGTAGAGGTCCACCGGTATGCCTTTAGGTCCTAACGCTAACCATACCAATTCCTGACCATTTTATACTTATATTATAGTTTTTTTTATCTCAAACTCTTTTTATTTAAAGTTTCATAAAGAAAAAGAAAAAACAGCAGACAACTATACAGTTAGAAGAGTAAAGAGAGTACTAAACCATACATTATTAGCATATTATGCACCTAAATGTATAAAACTGTACATGATTATTGGTATCATTCTGGAAGTAGGGGGAGATATGCTAGGGCAAAATATTGTTGATGGTTGTCCTCCATATCCACGTAAACCCACCAATTTTCTTTTAAAAAGAAGGTTGTGCACCCACTTGGGTTGGGTTAAGGGCCTAGTCTAATAAATAAAATAAAAGAATGAATCAATAACAACAAATGGTCAACACAAAATACTATGTACCTCTTATTGCGGTATTATAAGTGAATAAAATATTTATATTCCTTTGAACTTCTGATCAGACCTCCTACCCCAGTGGGCTTCCACTATACATCAGAGATTGCACGTCGTAGCCCACTGGGACATGAGGAAAGCTAAGGAGATAAAAGGAATATAATTAACTTTGTTGGTTTATTAAACCTTAATATTTATTTTATTTAGTTTGGCAAGAGGCATACCCTATGTGAATATTTGTTAATTAAGATATATGCCAGATAAATATTGTTGAGTTTGGTGGGTCAATTTGTTTAAAAGTGAACCCACTTGGGTTTGATGAATTAATACAGGTGAATACTGTTGGTTTATTGAGTTAATACTGAGTTTGAAAGGAGATGATTTTAGAGCTGTTTCTCATTTCCGAAAATTAAGCGTGTAAATTGATTATGAATTATTTTGTGCTCAAATAAATTCTTCGTTTTATGTAAATATGTTTAGTTTTCAGTGTTTGTATGATGGTCTGTTTTCACTTTGTTTTACAATTGATAGAAAGCACCATCAAAGATGGCTATGCATATTGTGACCAAGGCTTGTGTACAACTATGCTCATTGATGTGATTAGTCCTTGCGGCATTGTAACAAACAAATTTGTGAAATCATTCCCAGAGTGCCAGTCTCTTCCTTAATTCAAATGAAAGATCATATTATCGCCACTTGGATAGTGTTTTTTATCATATGTCAATAGGTTTGGGTGGTTTGAATTGAACTGAGCATAGTTGAGTTCCAATGAGTTTGTTTGAGCTCAGTTTTTCTAAAATAGGATGGACTGAGGGACTGGATGGGCTTACATTGTCGACTATCTGGCAAAAACAATCTTAGTTGTAGACATTAGTAGGTTAGAATGTCACTAGGTCCCTGATCTGTGTCAATATCTCTCTCTAGAGAATGTTCAGAAAGAGCTGGATGATGTCCTTGGAGAGTCCCAGATCATTCAATATGAGGACCGGAAGAGGCTTCCCTACACCAATGCAGTGATTCACGAGATACAGCGCATGAGCAACATTGTACCTGTCAGTGGTCTTAGGTTTAATGTAAAGGAGATCTCATTACAGGGATTCATCATTGAGAAGGTACTTATGTGCTAGCATTGAGAAACCTATTGACCAGCACTGAGAGACAAAATACGAAGCAGACAGAGCAGGGTTATCAGCACTGTTTTGGTAATGCATTATAGTGAGGAAAAAAAGTAACATTGAGCATAAAGTTTACCATAAGGCAAGGTGCAAATGCACTAACATTGTGGCTGACACTTAAGGCATCTATCAACGAGCAAGGTAAATGCACTAGCATTGTGAGGCAGGATAGGAAGAAAAAAGTCCAGTATTTATCCCATGAAAATGAACTAATCATCAGCATTACGAGCTGGTGCAGTGGCAGAGAATACAATGTATGCCATTAGTCTCATTCAAGACTCACCTCACACATGAAGTAGAGTATGAAATGGACATTTAAAATGTTTTTGTAGAAGTTACTCATCCAAATTAAGGCCAGAGAGGCAGGCAACTATAGACCTGTGGGTTGGAGAAATCAGCAATGCTGTGTCCAAAAATTAAACTTTTTATTCTGCATCTTAACAGGTGGGGTCACCTTAGTTTCCAGAGATTGCTATTTGGACATCTAAACTAGTTGTGATCTATTCTCCAAAGTAGTTGCTTTACAATCTTAATTTCCTTCTAGTACTATGCTAGTTCTAGTGTGTATGCTTCTTCATGAATGTCATAACACATCATTCCTGTTATGCCACTTCTTTTTCAGTTAGCATTTCTGGTGGGACCTTGAAGGCCCTTTGTGTTACTAAGGATTGCAAATGAATCAAATGTATTTTCTAGTTTGGAGTTCAACTTTCCCACATTTTTATGAACTGAACACCACATAATCCAAATAATCCTGCCAGAGAGTATCTGTCCATAACTTTCCTAAATCAACTCTAACCCATCTGCACACTCTTACTTGCTCTGTGAGAGGGATCTTGATAAGGGTATTCTCTAAAGAATATTGTACAACAAGCCAGCAAGACCTTTCAAGGGGAAAAACCTATCAAGCTGATTACTTTTAAAAAGGAGATCATAGTGGAACTATTGGTCTATTTCCTGGGGGGAGGCGGCTCTCCCTGGCTTCTCAAAGATATTGAATTTCCCTTGGACCACTATCTGTTTTGATGTGACATTCAAATGTTCACATTAATCATGTATTACCTCAAATAATTCTCCATTATCATTCCCCAGAAATTGTAGGACTCCATAGTCATATTCCCATTAAACTCTCAATGAACATTATTAAACTCACTTAGATTACTGCATGAGTTTTGGAGTTTGGAAAGATTAAGACACCCGTCCAACTCCGACCTTCTCAGAACAGAGCTTAGAACACTGACACCTACCTTGGGGAGAGTTGTGCTGTTCAAAAAAAATAGTAATATCTTTTGCCTGTAATTCTAATCTAATAATCTATTTTTTCCTCATAGGGTTCTCTCATCATACCTAATCTTTCCTCTGCTCTGGTTGATCCTGACCACTGGGAGACACCTCAACAGTTCAATGCAGGACATTTCCTTGACAAAGAAGGGAAGTTCATGAACAAGGAGGCCTTTTTACCCTTTTCTGCAGGTACGCCTAGTCAGGGTTTAAGAGATTTAATTCCTGATACAGAGCTTCATCAGGGTATTGGAGGACATTACCTCCTTCATCATAATGGTACTTCATCCGCCAAATTTCGCGATGACCGCTGGCCAAGCAGTCATCTCTGTATCTTGGAGGCCACTGCTGTCATAGTGGTTACTTTCAATGCATTAAAAATTTTGGTGGAGTGCTGCTGTCAGTTTTAACACCTGTCCACCAAATTTTACACATTTCTTTAGTTCTTCAGAAACAAACTACCAGGCAAGTTTGTTTCTAAAAAACAAAAATATAATCTCCACCACACCATGGGAGTTTTCTCTGAGGTGTGGGAGTCATTATTGTTTTTTCCTGTCCTCGTGATGGACAGAAAACAAAAGGAACTACACCATCCTCCTGGCATATGGCAAACGGTGTAATGTTCTTCCTTGGTGACCCCTATTCCGTTGGGCTGTTAGAAGAAGTTTTCAAATGCTGGAGGAAACGGAGCTCCGTAGATGGAATATTTAAGGTCCACCAGTCTCTAAATGAGCTGTGCAAACTGAGGGTTTGGCAGGCATTGTATGCCATTGCATTTGCTATTTCGTATCATGTTGCAAAACTCTAAACCAAGCCCTTAATATATTATGATTAAGAAATCTCATTCTCCGCCTCCTTGCACCTACCTGATGTCTCTCTGCCTTTTGTTTAAGTTGATATGAAACTGGCGATTTTGATTTTAAACAAATACTTCTCCATGACTAGTTTGCGGTTTTAGTTTTTCTTCTAAATTGAATAAGGTCAGAAGTGAGTGATACATGTGATGTATTAGCAAAAGCCTCCACATCTTGCCCTAACAAAGTACATAAATACTCGCAGGAGAAGTAAAACATAACGAAAGAACTACTGGAAAGCAACTACTCCACTTGTCTTTTGGGGTCTTGATTGGTGGAGCTATGCATGCTTTTGGTCTGACTCATGCAGGAGCAGATTTGAGGACTGGTCCAAGGTGCAAAGTGTATGCATTCCTTTTAAAAGGGTATATTAAATGCATTGCTCCTCAGTACATTAAGGTTGACATCACACGTCTTAGGAAATGTAATTTTTCCAACATTGTTCTTTTTGTTCATACGTATGCCTGCAGAGTCCTTTTCTCCCCAGCTAGACTACTGCAATATAAATTCTACATACATACAAACATGCAGCTTTCTCATCTGCCTGCTTCACCTGTGAGGGAGAGATCACATTAAAAAAGACCTCTACCCCAGACTATCCTGGGGCAGGTACACTCATTCCAAACCTTCAGCAGTGGTGGTGGAGGAATATGTGCCATACGAGTTGAAGAGTTTGACCAATGTCCCACGCACTCTCTGATTTACATTGAGTTGGGGCTGTGGGAGGTCCAAATATATACATAGGGGCAGCTTATAGCTATGTCCCCTGATTTGTCCAAATGCAGGTAGGGGTGAGGATTGGTACAACATCCCTCGCCTTTCTCAAGGAGTTGTAATACCGCTGAGGGAATGTAGATACCGCAGGCCCCGTTTTCTCTTGTGCAATATTATTCTTGTATTCTGAGTTCTAGAGGCTGGAATGAGGGGTAACTGGTAATCCCAATGTTTCAAACTGAGAATTTGCAATATTGCTATTTTTTACAACACACATTTCACCAGCTTTTACAAAGTGTGAGTTGTGCAAAGAAAATTGTCAGGTATGCAGTAATTGTTGCATGAAGTACTTTTCCTGTCCTCCCAGCCTTCCTGCTCAGATCTGAAGTTTTTCTTGCAACAATTCTCAAGGACACTTCTAACCCACAACTCAAAAAAATACTTATATTTTATGGTAACTTCTTTGATTTCAGCCTGTTTCCTCTTTTCTCCAATATTTACTCTAGAATAAGGCTGTTTGAGTTTTTTCTGAAGATCTGAACATGTAACTTAAAGATGTTTGCCAAGTTTTAAAAACATTGAGGGTTAAAATATATTGCTGCAACGAGTTTTTTTTGCTGGAGAAAAGCACAGCAAGGCCTATTCTTAAAAGGACCATTTCCCACTAAAATGTTTTTGAGAAAAGACCTGAGATGGTCAAGCGTGGAAACCATAGCACAAATGGGCATATTTATTAAAAGTTTATGCAGTGTAGACTGGCAAGCAAAGTTGCCATGCTGCATTGCAAGAAGGGGAGAGCGCTCACTAGTGCCATATCTTCTAACATATGGCGCACTTCAGCTCTCTCTCTGCACTTGCGCACTTGAGGCTGCCTAGAGCCAAAGCAAAGGGTGCTTGTGTTAGAAGCAGTATTGTTTTTGTGCAGGAAGGAATACCTTCCTGCACAAAAACAATACTATCCAATCCGCCAATCCAATACAAAGTAACACAAGCTTGCTGTCACTTTTTATTTATTAAACCACACAAAGCCACTAAAATAAACGTTGTATTGCTTAGTAAATAACAAATAGGATTTTGCGTCTGGGCTGTGCCATGAAACGGACACAACCTGACGCAAAATGATAGTAAATCTGTGCCAAAATCTGGATGTCAAGAGATGCCTCCCTGCATTCAAAGCTGTTTGGAGCTATCGCACTGCAGTCTCCCCCCTCTACGCTCCTATGCACCTTGCCCACCCCCATATCAGGGATATGCCTTCTCCCATGTTATTGAGGATTATGTATGTTAAACACTGCATGTGATTGCTATAAAAGAAGTAACTGTAATGTTCTTGTTCTTCATCATGCAGGACACCGTGTGTGTTTGGGGGAGACGCTGGCCAGGATCGAGCTCTTCATCTTCTTCACAAGCCTCCTCCGGGCCTTCACCATCCGGCTTCCCGAAGGGGTGAAGAATGTTACTGTGGACCCTATATTCGGTGGCACACTACAGCCTCACCCATATCAGATCTGTGCAGTAGCACGCTAGGCCGAGAGGGCCCCTGGACAGAAGAAAGGGCCCATGATTCAGAATTGCTTTAGGTACAGTATGACTGTCCTCCTGGCACAACCTTATAACTACCTACACTAGCTGTACATCAATTGAAGCACTTTCACTCCAACACCAGCCATTTGAGTGCTCAATACTGCTAACACATTTTCAGGGAACCTTCCATGTGTTAGAATCTATAACTATGTCAGTTCTGACAAACTGTTAGAGAATCTCTCATTCTTCAAGCTTGTGCACCTGTGACTGCTCCTACCCTGACTTTATGATTGCATTGGGACTCTAATCTAAAATTGGTACCTGGAAGTTATATGGAATAGAGTCCTCAGTTCTAATGTTTCTGCTAGGGGCAAATCAGGCCTTACCCCAATTTTTGCTGTTTTTTTAAAAACTCAGATAGGGTAAGTTGGCTCATATGTTTGCTAGATCTGTATTAGTATTCAGGTTTTTGTGATTATGATGAGTAGAGAACATACCTTGGACAATCACCCACCCACCAACCCACAAATATGCTACCTGATAGACTTCAAAGGGACCACTGGTGTAGGGAACCACACAAGACAATAGATACCCATCCATTGTTGTTGTACTAGAAAAAATATTCAGATGCGGGTACATGAACCACAGGACCTGATTTTGAAAGGAAGATGAATGAAATCGCAAATGAATCAACATTTGCTAGAGCTGCATGAGGAGACAGCATGATCCGTAAGAAGTCTTCAACACAATATGAGGCGCATTCATGACCCTCAGAGGAATTATCTTGCTGAAGAGGATGGAAGAGAAGCATGGGGTTAACACAGTGTCTCTCTTCTGCAGATTAAAGAATTTATGAGGGATGGGCTACGTGGTCAGAATGAGGACTTTAAGACATTACCCACACCTGGACCACGGCTCAGTTACATCTTAATTTATACATTAGGGCTGGCTAGATGTAGTGTTGCGTTTTGTCTTGTATGTTCATGTAATTCTTCTTGTGAACGGATTTTTTAAAATAAAATTCAGTAATATATAATTCCACTTTTATGTCATTGATTTGATGAGTGGTGCTGTGTGGCATCACTAAGATTGTGTTCTGGAAACTGTAGAAATGCCCTCAGCACATGGAAACTGCAGGGTGGAGTCGTTTGGGGTAAAGAGCTGCTTCAGGTAATGATTGAAAAGTGGTGGTGGAGGTGATAATTTATCAGATAAGCGAGGCATTCAAGTGTGGTATATTCTTACCACTAATACACAACAAAACTAATAACTTGCTGTAGGAAATTTGCATTAATAACTAACAGCAATATTACCCAAAAGGCTTGCAATGTTGGCACCTCCTTTGCCACATTGTCCTTAGTATGGGAGTGGAATTACAGGATGAATAATACTGTTATAATAAGGGACAAGCTTTATACAGGATGTGCAAGCTCCCTATATATATATACAAATAAATACAAGTAAAAGTTTGATATTGGTCAAGACATGGCGTCATCAATCCTAGGGTGCTGAGGAGTGGGCTTTGATATTATGGACCGAGCTTGGATGGTCTGCGGGACGACCCGCCCTCTGGTCAGGAGTTCATGGGGGTTGTTACACAAGCAAGCTGGAGCAATATATATGGGGTACTGGGAGGAGCAGGTCCTGAGGAATCAGTTTGCTGCCGTCATGGATACCAAAGTAAAACTTTGGTTAAGATATATAGACGACCTGGTTTTTGTATGGGATGGATCTGAGTCAGAGGTGACCCAATTTATTGAAGAATTGAATAATAACAGCTTGAATATACAATTCACGAGTACCCGGAGCAGACAATCCATTGTATTCTTGGATGTGGAAATATATGTCCGTGAGAACAGCCTACACACTAGATTATATCGTAAGCCCACAGCAGGGAACACATTGCTACATGCTGAGAGTCACCACCCAGCACACTTGATAGGCAGCATCCCGTACGGGGAGATGCTTCGTATTCGAAGGATATGTAGCAGTGAAGATGAATGCCGGCTGGCACAATCTGCATGTAGGGCCCGATTTGTAGAGCGAGGCTATAAAGTAGACACCATAGATAATGCCACTAACAGAGCTAATAAGATCGACAGAACTACACTCCTGGGCTCAGGTAGTGCACAAATTAGCTCTGTCCCTGCGAATACTGATGGAGAGATGAGACTAATTATGGCATACAATAAACAACACAGGAGTATCCATAAAATAGTTAAAGACAACTGGTTCTTGGTCTCTTGCGATCCGGTTATCGGATCTTCCATCAGTAAAAATCCCAGCATTACCTATCGTAAAGCACACTCAATGAAGGACAGTCTAGTGTCCAGCAGCCCTGAAGTGATTTCAGGAACATGGCTAAATGACAGCAAAGGCTTTTTAAGATGCTCTAGTTGTAAAGCCTGTAGACATGGCATTAGCAAGACGGAGGTTTCTACCCCTCTTTCGCCCTTTCCAATCAAAATTCAACAAAAATTAAACTGCAAATCAGAGTTTGCTGTTTATGTTTTGGAGTGCCCATGCGGCCTAAGATATGTGGGCAGCACCAGGCCACAGGTGCATAAGCGTATACTACAACATCTGCGAGCAATCACACATGCAGATGCAGCTTACCCAGTAGCTAGGCACTTCGAAAGTAATCAGCGTCCCTGCTCAGATATTTCGCGATAGATTGTGTTCCTCCCCAAAGGAGAGGCAGTGATAGAGAGTCACTGTTACGGAAACTTGAGACTCGCTATATAATACTTTTAGATACTAAGGCACCGCAAGGCCTTAACATTGGGTAGGATTGTCACACCTATCTCTGAATATATCTATGTGAGTCTTGTTGAGTATGTCACCTATGAACCATTTGACCTGAGTTGTTCTATTCAAACTGCACCTTTTAATGTTGAACTGTGGATCCTACAATCTGTATAAACAACTTGATCCCTTCTTCCCTCCATGACCAATATAAATTTCATAATTTTGATTTATCTAATTTTTACGCACTTGGTAGCACTTTATTGCCATCAGCTTATGTTCCACAAATAGCATATTTGCACAATACAATGTTTACATCTCAGGTTTTGGTACTCGCCCACTTGGGCAATATTACACTTTGTGTTGATTCCTTGATAATAGAATAACACATCTGGATTAAACTTTGTAAATGAATTGACTACAATTTTAGTTATATTTTAATATTTATATAACTATTTATTTGGCTTTTAACTTTTATAACAATTTTAAAAGTTTCTTATTGCTGTTGCCATGTAAATTTCATGTATTAACATGTATTCTCCTGAGTGTTTCAACATTGTGCATGTTTTCATATTGTATGGTATTAACCAAGAATTTATGATGTTTATTGTGTGACAATTGTGTTATACGGGCATTCATGCCGCAATAATATACTTGCAAGGCTAGAAACATTGATAGTATTTTTTCTGTTTCTATCACACGTGATGGCACATTGCACTTTAAATGGGTGATCAGCCCTCGTGACGTTGTCATGTGATCAAGGCTATCTCTAGCCGAAACGCGTCATGGCGGACTGGTGCTGGGCTAAAAACTAAAATAAAAATATTTGCACCAATATATGGGTCTTGCTGGTTCCTGTGTCTGCTGATCAGCTGAACTGCTGTGTTGGTTTACTTGCGGGAGCGCCACGTACCTCATATATATATATATGTATATATATATATATATATATATATATATATATATATATATATATATATATATATATATATATATATATATATATATATATATATATATCCAAAAAGGTAGCCCCCAAGTAGGAAGAAGCCGCATCACCTCCCGTTTTGCAAAATGGCCATATCATGGCTTCATCGCGGGTCCGCACTTTCGCAGTGGGCTTCTTCCGCGGCTAGGCTCAGCCGCTTAAACATCCAAAGAAGGTAGCCCCCAAGTAGGAAGAAGCCGCAGGTTAAAATAACTCCTTTTAATGGTTAGAAGGCAGCTGCATACAGGGAAACAGCCGGGCAGCAAACATCAAAGAGTATTATCAGCCAGACCGGTTTCGGGAATCCTTTCCCTTCGTCAATGGCACTCCGCTCGTCACAGGCAGTTTTTCGTGTGTGCTTTTATTTCATTTCCAACTCCTACCCTAGTGGGCGTGGCCGTACTCACGGCCTGATGGTAGTTGTAGTGCCACGTTGTCAATCTCAAGTGAGTCTGTCTGTTATATATATATATATATATATATATCTGAACACTTTCCCCTATCAGGAGAAAAACGAGTCGCACAAACTCACGGTTGATTCCATTTTATTCAAGGTGGATGATATTGCTGCTATTGTCCCAATGCATTTCGGCTTTTACACTCAGCCTTCTTCGGGGGAAAAAGATCTCTGCAGACACTGTTCAAATTTGCCAAACGATCCCAGGTGCGTACTTCTTCATTTAAATTTGCTGCCTCTAGTGGACGTTTCAATGTTAGTTCGCAAAGTACACTGGTATTCGTAGGTTTGATGTCTTGAAAACAACCTTGGATTATGTCCGTGATTTCCCCACACGCCTCTTTTGTGCGCGATGGGGACTCTTGCCAGGCTCCAGTGCCTGGTGGCAGCCACTGCCCTAGTGCTTTCCGCTAGTTCCCAATACCGTCCTGTTTGGGCAGGTGTGGCGCTCTTGATGAGGTGCATGACTCCGCGGCTGGACGACGCCGTTTTAACATCTGAACACTTTCCCCTATCAGGAGAAAAACGAGTCTCACAAACTCACGGTTGATTCCATTTTATTCAAGGTGGATGATATTGCTGCTATTGTCCCAATGCATTTCGGCTTTTACACTCAGCCTTCTTCGGGGGAAAAAGATCTCTGCAGATATATATATTTATATATTCACTGAAAAAAACATAAGTTTCACACCAGTTATAGTTAGCTGGAAATTTTACTGACATAAAACCATTGAAATTCCCACGTTATAGTTGGTTGGTCTCAATATAACTTGCGCGCCTGCAATGCACTGCTGATGACGTCACATATTACATCACTCATGACATGGTCAGTGACATCACTCATGACATCACTGATGACACCATCCTTGTGACAGAGTGACAGACCTCCTTTCATTGTAATGTAACCCTTGAAACACATATTCAAAAATAGAAACTAAAAATGTTTAACAAATGGAGATACCCATACCAGTTACATCAACCAATTCAGTATACCACCATCTATATACACATCCTCTCATTCGGCAACAGTTCTATATAGTCACTCATACATATACTCACTCATCATATGTAGTGATACACATATACATCCTGTTACACACCGACAGTCATCCAAAAGTTACTCACACACATACTCACACATGAAAATAAACTGTTGAACATCCATTTATTTGCATATACAGCTATACACACACTAGTACATTACTTCTAAGGAACCTTACACATACTTACTCTCTTAAACAATCACTTATAGAAACACATACTTATTTAAACAGGAACTCTTTCAATCTCTCACTCTCACATATACTCACTTATATACATCAATACTCACATATACTAGATTAAAACATATGTAGTTACTCATAAAAACACTAGTGAGGCAGGCATTCACTCACTAACACACACATACTCACACTCATCCACCCATACAGTCCTGCACATACGCTGTCTTAAAAACACATACAAACAGTGAGTCAGTCACCAACCCATGCAGCCACTTATACACAAAGTGAAACACTGATACATATATTTAAAATATTTAAAAATTACTTTCTAATATATGTATTCACAAAGATACACTTTATAAGCCAGTTAACCAATCAATATTTTATTAAAAATAAACATCCATTTACACACTTATTTAAACATTTATTCGTCCATCGACCTTTACGAATACATATATAAAACATATTGATATTTCAGAAAGACACTCATTCACTGGATGGTGTCATCAGTGATGTCATGAGTGATGTCACTGACCATGTCATGAGTGATGTAATATGTGACGTCATCAGCAGTGCATTGCAGGCGCGCAAGTTATAGTGAGTCCAACTAACTATAACGTGGGAATTTCAATGGTTTTATGTCAGTAAAATTTCCAGCTAACTGTAACTGGTGTGAAACCTATGTTTTTTCAGTGAATTTAATAGGTTTTTAAATGCTAATTCCTAACTATAACTGGTGTGAAACCTATGTTTTTTTCAGTGAATTTCATAGGTTTTTTAAATGCTAATTCCTAACTATATATAAGGCCCCAAACCTATGTTTTTTTCAGTAAATTTCAAAATTTTGTTAATAGCAAATGTCTATAGCTATGAAATGTAATATGTTTGAAAATGAATGAATCCTATATTATATTTGTATTTAAAACAATTTTTTTATTGTATATTTTTTTATTGTTTTTTATTTTTTTTTGCCCTGGAGCACTCCCGGGGCGCGCCCCGGTGAGCGCACCGGAAAGCGTAGTCTTTTGAAGCGCCCCAGGGCGCGCTCCGGAGAGCGTCCCGTTAGTGCTATTGGCGCGAACGAAAACATCATCGTGATGTATCACGTAGCTGCGACCACGTGATACGCACAGCGTAAGCGCACCCGGAAGCACTCGAGCGAATACGATCGCGCAACGTAACACCAAGCGTCAAACTACCATCACCGGACTACCTATAGTATTGGGAAATCACAGGTGTGTAGCAGGGATTCCATTCTCCTACAGAACTGTGCATAGAGATTTGGAACCTCAGTGAATTAGGATGGCCCAAAACTCACCTTAGTACCCAAAATCCCCTTACCGAGCTAGCTACAGTGTCTCATTGGTCATAACAAACTCCCAATGTTTAGACAAACCAGAACATGAACTTAGAATACCTCAGGTCACGTGGAACACATAGACACTCTTTCGTTATACTATCATTTCAAACCAGAACGTGGAGTAAATGAGGACGCGTACATATTTGAAATATTTATTTACTAATGCAGGGTTCTCAAACGCAGTATCTTAGATAACACAAGCAAACATATTATAACGAGCAAAGTTATCAGCATAGTTATTAGTCCATAAAAAGCAAAAGTTGACAACATGCTAAAATGTTGAAATGAATAGGAGTTAACAACACCTAATTCTCACCCTCCCGATCTAGCATATTATATTATATCTAAGAAGGTCTCTTTGAGCTTTAGCAGGGCGACCCCATACCTCAATCTCTCAGTGGGAGAGGATCACATCATCTTCCACTCACCATCAAGTGTGTTTGTGTGTTCTTTGCAAAGCAATATAAAACGCGCCTAAAACCAGATTTGGCAACATCTGCATTTATGTTATGTCTAGGAAAGTGCGAAGATCAGACCTTACAATAACATCGTGTTTTCTTATCCTTCAAGGCTTCAGCACTCACTGTACAGACACCGTATGCTAAGCAATGTTATCAGAGCAATAACATATTATTCTCGTATAAATCACAACGCTCTTCTAGGCTGAAAGAAAAGCAACAATTATGTGTTGTGTGCAGAAGGAGCAAAAGGTAAAATGGAGTTTAAACATTTAATAAGCTCATGCTAACTTAACACGGTATATAGGTAAGCAGTAACTATATGACAGGTGTAGATCATGCCATGCCCGTGACACAGCATTAGTAACTGAATCTTTTAGTTACAAAGACAAAAATGTCAAACGTAGACACCTTACAAACTGCAGGAGCAGTAATGTTGTCTACATACTATTCTGCCCATGTGGACTAGCATATGTAGGTGAGACTGGACAAGAATTCCGCCTTAGATTCAGTGAGCAAAAGTCTTTTTTTTTTTTTTTTGGTGCAAAACATTTATTGAGCACTTGCAGGAGTACACAGCGTCTCGCCAACAACCCGGAGGCTGGCCGCTATCAATGCAGATATATAGAACAAGCAATGACAGAAATGTATGGGTGCGAATACAATCGCGTCAAACAGTAGTTTCCAAGTGACAAGTGCAGCGTCTACATATCGAAATCAAAGTGTCTTGCATTTTTAGATATTTTATGTCAACATTAACATGTGCAATGACCAGGTGAACCCAGGGAGGGGGGGGGGCGCACACCTGCGCTCGGGCGGACACAGCAGTCTGTGGGAGGCATGCAGCTAGCAAGCTCTGAGTCCACAAATGAAGTAATGGCGGGGCTCAGTATCGAAGGTAGTAGGCCGGTAGACACCTGGGCGATATCGTGGGAGTGAGGGCAACACACAGAGAGCCTAGAAAGGGGGGAAGGGGGGTAGAGAGAGAGGGGAGGGGGGGCAGTAAGCACATCATGCCAGACAGGCTAGGCCCGGACTTTCAATTCAGGCCAGGAAACAACACAGTAGTGTCCCACCCTCCCATCCTCAAGTGCTGCTATCATCCAGTGGGTCAGTTATTAAATAACATTGTAATGGGGCCCAAATATCAGTAGGCCTAGAAGCAGGCGGCAGTAATTCGGAATAAGTATGCAATTGTTCCTGGCTGTATATCATGTCACTCATCCAATCCTTAAACTTGGGCGCCCTTCCTCTCCCCCATCTACAGGCCACCCTGCGTTTAGCCAGAAGCATAGCCAGCGCCACATATTTACGGTGAGCAGCCTGAAGAGGTGCAACATACCCCAGAAGGGCCAACAATGGGGACGGGTCCACCGTCATGTGTATCATTTTGGATAGTGCTTGAAACACCCGGGTCCAGTATCTGTTCACTTCGGCACATCCCCATGCAAGGTGAAGGAAGTCAGCCCCAGGAGCTCCACACCTGTCGCACGTGTCAGTAGGCCTCAGCTGGAACCTGTGTAAGCGCGCTGGAGTGTGGTAAAGTCTGTGTAGGAATTTATAATGAATTATCCTATAACGGCTGTTGGAGGATATGCGCTCGGTCTGTTGCAGGCAGAATGGAAAGGGGCGACCACTCGGTCCCCCCGAACGTATGGTGGAGTACCCCGATCCCCCCGGGAAGCCATTTTGGGCGGGAGGCGCGTCTCGGCTGGTATGCCCGAAGCGGCGTAGCCGGGGCGCGCTTTTTCCCGCCCAAGAGTGGGTTGTCCTAGACACTGAAGCCGTCAGCCACGCCCCTGGAGGCGGGCGGAGGCGGGTTTACGCCCGCCCAGAGAAGAATAAAAGGAGCAACAATCCAAGGAAGCATCCTCTTGTTCCTGTGCTCTGAAGCTGCACCTCCTCGCTGCACGTGAGCTCGAGACGGAACGAAGAGCCAATTTTGAACCCACCCACCATCCCCTGAAGACAGCAAGTTGTTGTGGTATAAAGTCATTTTACGTAGTAGTTGTTTTCTTGCAGGTTGTTTCTGAATAAAGTTTGTGATTCGGTTGCAATAAAGTGGATAATTCGTTGCAGTATGCTTTATTAAAGACTTGCATCAGAGTGGTTAGTAATGTTTTAGAGGGTTGATACTTGATCTGTTTAAAGTAGGAATGTCTCTTTCTCTTTAGTCATTAGTCTTGTAGTATTTCTTGTTTGGTCGGGCGGTAAGGTCATGATCGGTGAGCAGTCATTGGAAGATCCCTAGGGGGGGGCGTCACCCATTACGGATGGGAGCGCCCGGGGGGAGGTGGCCATTGGCCCCTCAACGGGGAGGCGGTCCCTTCTAAAAGGACGGGACGCCTAAAGGAAAGGGAAGGCGGTCAAGGCCCCTCCCTGGATAGGAGGGGCTACGGGCCCCTCCTGGGAATTTCCCGGGGCCAGGACATCTGCGACGGCAGATGTGGTAAGTTGTGTGGGGTGGGGAGGGGGGTCTACGCTACCTTCTAGACACCTCACACGAGTCCTCGGACGACCAAGTACATGGCGTCGAGTTAACAGGGGCCCCCGTCAAGACAAGGGAAATTGGTATGGCACATGAGGTGCAGTCCTCTGTGCGGCCGCCCCTCACAAGTGAGGGGGGAGTTCTGGTTTAGGGATCTGACACTGGTTACGACCTTGCCGTTGGCCCTTAACGTTAGGATGTACAATTTCAATTTGAAATGCATTTTGTAAGGATGTTGGTATCGGCTAGGAGAACCTTTGTATTAGATATGTGTTAAGGTTAGCCAAACATCGTAATGTGGATATGAAATTGTACATGATATGAAACTGTTATTTTAATGTTTTGATTTTGTTTCATATTTTAATAAATACGGCCGGGAGGGTAACTCCCTCCCGCCTTCCAAAAGTTCAGAACTGTTTCCGGTTTCCCAATTCTTGGGGATTGTGTTGAGAGGGGGTGGCGGGTATCTCAGCCATATTCCCATTGTGGATCCGTAAGAGTCAAGGCTAGATCCTGATCCCATTTGTGCCTAGCGGGCAGGGCAGTGTAGGTCATGTTGGCACGGACAGATTTATAGAGTGTGGATACCAGTTTATTGGGATTGTCGTGAAGCAGCATGTTCTGTAGGGGAAGAAGCACTGGGGGCTCACAGGGGAAGTCAGGCGTAATGGCCTGTAGCCCGTGCCTGAGCCTGATATAATAAAACAGGTCTAGAGGTGTCGGTTGTATGCCCTCGTACAGCTGGTCTTTGGTACGGAAGGTGCCATCACGATACAAGTCCCCCCATGTAGCAACATGTATTCTTTTCAGCAATTTTTGAAAGCCAGCCTCCTGCAGGAGCGGAAGCTGTGGGTGGTAGGTCAGTGGCAATAGTGGAGCATATAGGAAATACAGGTCAAGCCTCAAAGAAATGGAGTTCCACGCCGTTACCGTGCTAGACACCGTGTTAAGAGTCTTGTCCCTGCCGTCGACCTTGGAATAAAGAGCGCCGTTAATGGGGGTCGGGTGGGCTAACCAGTGTTCGGCCGCCAGTTGAGGCATATATCTCTGCTGACGCACCCAGAAATATGCATAGTGGGCCTGAGCAGCCCGATAATAAAGCTCAAAATCAGGAATACCGAAGCCCCCTTGTGAGAATGGCCGAACTAGGATCTCCCATTTGAGTCTGGGTGTCTTCCCACCCCACACCAGTCGGAGCAATTCCGAGCGTAGTAGCCAAAAGAAATAGGGTCCGGGATGAAACGGAATGTTCATAAAAAGGTACAGAAGCTGAGGGAGTATCACCATCTTAACTAACGAGGCCCGCCCAGCCATGGAAAGGGGGAGTGCTATCCGTCTGGATATATTGCCACTGATCTTGTCCATCACAGTGCCATAATTAGCACGAATCAGCTCTTCTCTACTCTTCTCCACATGTATACCCAAGTACTTAAAATCCCCTGTACACCAGTCAAGCGGGAACTCTAGCGGAAACTGACTAGTCGAGGCTGTAAGGGGAAAGATACACGACTTACTCCAGTTAATCTGGACTCCCGAAAGGGCACCAAACCGTATAAATTCCCGGAGTATGGGATGTAGGTTGTCGCTAGGGTGGCGAACGTAAAGGGTGATATCATCAGCATACATAGAGACGAGTATTTGTCTCTGAAAACAGCGTAGTGCACTGTCCCGATGATGCTGCCGCAGTTTAGCAGCCAGGGGTTCGGTGGCTATAGCAAAGAGGAGTGGAGACAGGGGGCAACCCTGCCTCGTCCCTCTGGAGATCGGGAAGTCCGAAGACAGTTTCCCATTGATGAGGACCCTGGCCGTCGGACTCGTATATAGCAATCTAACCCAGGAAATAAATATAAGCGGGAATCCCATTCGCTCTAGAACTTTGAACACATAGTCCCATTCGAGCGAATCGAATGCCTTGGTGGCGTCTAAGAAAATGGCTGCCATTGGGAGGTCTTCGTGGACGGAGTCATAGACCGAGAAAAAGGTATGGAGATTGTGCGACGTCGCCCTACCAGGGACAAATCCGGCCTGGTCAGGAAGTATTAGATCAGGCAGAAGGAGGCTGATGCGTGCTGCTATCAATTTTGCAAGAATTTTCACGTCACAATTTAACAGGGACAACGGTCTGTAGGAGTCGCAGCTGGAAGCGGATTTACCTGGCTTGAGCAGGGACGTAATAAGGGCAATTCTCATGGATGCAGGGAGATGGCCCACCTCTAGCGCGTCCTCATAAACCTCCCGCAGCACTGGCGCCATGAAGTCAATAAACGTTTTATAGAATTCAATGGGGATGCCATCTAGCCCAGTGGCCTTACCCGACTTCATACTCATGATAGCCTCCCTGACCTCATCCAATTCAAACGGGGCGCTCAAAAAGGCTCTCTGTGCATCGCTCAACCATCCCAAGAAAACATCCGCTAAATAATCGTCCAGTGTGAGTTCGCCAGTCCTGGTAGAGGAGTATAGCGCACCATAGTGTCGCACAAATTCGTTCAGAATTTGTGCTGTGTCCCTGAGCACTAGCCCCTCAGCAGTCTCAAGTTCCAGTATAACAGTCGGCGAGCGCATTAGTTTAACCGTCGCCGCCAGAGCCTTCTCAGGTCTCTCACCCTCTCCATATCGCCTGGCCACCCAGTACTTGTTTCTAAACTTTACCTCGCGGGCAGCCTCCTCGGAGTACTCCGACAGTTTTTCACGTATGGTAGCGAGGGTTGCATTGTCAGGGCCTGCTCTGAGGTGGTCCTCTGCACTCCGTAGGTCAGCCTCGAGACTGTGTAATCTATTCAGTATGCTCTTGAGCACTCCCGAGCCTTTCGAAATACATAAGCCCCGGAGTGTGGCCTTAAAGGTGTCCCATATGGTCTCAACGTCCTGGACTGAGTACTTATTGCGTTTAAAGAAATCCAAACATTCAACCCGGAGTTCCTCTTGGAATTGCGAGTCTAATAACAAAGAGGGTAGCATACGCCACGCCGTCACTGGGGGTCCCAGCTCAGAGCCGGACAACGTAATAAAAACGGGGGAGTGATCGGAATATGTCCTGGGGAGGTGCGACGCGTGAACCAGCAACGTGTAGAGATGCGAGGTCAGGAGGAAATAGTCGAGCCGCGCCCATGACTTAGCTTGCGCTGTAAAGTGTGTACCTTCCCCTTTAGACCCACAGTGTGAACGCCAGGCGTCTATGAGATTGTTACCGGCAATGGTTGCACTAAGGACTTCTCGCCCATTGGTATAATGGTGGGGGGCGGGGTGTGACCTATCCAAGGGGGGGTGCAAGGTCGTATTGAAATCTCCCCCCCATATGATTTGTTGTGGTCCCGTCTCCACTATCGCAGCCCATAAAGCAGTAAAGAACTGCGGGTCATCTACGTTAGGCCCATAACAACATGCTAGTGTGACTGACATATGTCCCAGTCTGCCCCATAACAAACAATACCTCCCCTGGGGGTCAGCCCTGGATCCAGCAAGCCGAAAAGGTGTAGACTTCTTGACCAGAATGGCCGTACCTCGTGCATATGAGGAGTAATTAGCAAAGATTGTGTGGGAAGCCCACCTACTACCAAAGGCGTGTGATCTGTGGGGTGCAAAATGCGTTTCCTGCAGGAAAGCAATGTGGACGTTATGGCGATCAAGGTAACTCAATAATTGACGTCTCTTCCTATGATCACCTAGCCCCCTCACATTCCAAGTAATCACATTTAAGCGTGTGTCACCCATGTATAAGTGCGAAACAATGAATACAGGATCAAAGCGAGTAAAACGGCCCAGTCATCGTTAGCAATAAACAGGCAATCGCCCAATCGAACCGGCCCAGTGATACCTAGAGGGAGCCGGGAGCCGAACACTGATGGAGCATCCTCACCATCCACGTCATGCCTCAGCCACAGACAACGCACATCACATCCATCCCACCCCCATATCCTCCGGCCACAAACCAAGGAGCCCTCCACAGGGCAGATAAGTGAGTTCAAAACCCATCATGCACATGTTATAACCAGAACCCCAACAGAACTCCCAGCATACCCCCCCACCCACCACCCCCCCAAGAGTCCCAACAAAAGGACCGGACCTGAAGAAAGAAAAACCTTGCACAGAACGCAACCATATAGGGCGAAACATTCCGGCTCTGCGAAAGGGAGCCATACCTCGCCAAGTGCAGTCCCATTCCCCCAGGTAAACAGTCCACCACCCCCCACCCACTGAAGCATCCCCAACTTGCCAGTACCCCAAGCCCGCCCCCCACCCACATGCCAAAACAATGCAAGGAAATAACCAACAAACAAGAATCAAAGTCAATGTCATTGGGGAACACCCAGTAGGGGTCATCTGAGGCGCACGTTCCACCAACCCCAGTCGTCCCACTCCGTGCAAGTCCACCCTTAGGGTCTCCATCTGGAGCAGAGAGGGAGTAAGGGGGTGGGAGCCCCTGCATACATTACCACCTGCAGTCCAACACCCGTCCATGGCACCCCAGGGGCAGCCGCAGCCACCGCAGAGAAGAATGGTATCCCCTGAGGGGGGAGCGAGGACGATCTAGTGGAGTGCAGGATCAAGAACAATAGAGAGCCAGCCATTGATCATTCGGGACCAGATGCATTTAAGTCTTCAGCGTCCGCAGGTCTCCTGTGTCGTTTAGGCAAAGTCTTAAGGTAGTCCTCGACCTGTTGAGGGTTGAGAAAGAAGTGCTGTGTACCCTGGTGGGTGACGCGCAGCTTGGCCGGGTACAAGAGGGCATAGTCAATGTTCAGGTCTCGAAGCTTCCTCTTGATCGCAAGGAACTTTCGCCGTTGCTCTTGGACCACCGGGGTAAAGTCAGGGTAGATGGAAAAGGGCACGCCATCATACGTCAGATTTTGGTTCGCCCGGGCTGCTCGGAGCGCCGCATATCGATCCCGGTAGTTGAGCAGGCGCGCGATTATGGGTCGCGGCGGGGCTCCAGGTTTGGGCGGAGGTCCAAGGGAGCGATGGGCGCGCTCCACTATAAATTGATTCGAAAGAGCTTCTGCCCCTACTGCCGCTGTAAGTAGTCTCTCTATGTACAACTCCATCTTTCCCGTGTTGGTCGACTCCGGAATGCCCGTGACGCGAAGGTTGTTCCGCCGACTCCTAGCCTCCAACTCCTCATTTTTGGCGGCAATCACTCTTAGCACATTGTCCATTCTAGCAAGGCGAGAGTCATGTGTCGCGGTGGTGTCGTCATTTTCGTAAATCCTGCGTTCCACCTCAGTTATGCGCTCCTCATGCACATCCATCTTTTGGACTATCCCATCCATCCTGGATGAAAGTCTATCCACTTTGTCAACCACCGTTGCAAAGCCCTGGCGCATCTCCTGCAGCATGGTGGCTATATCTGGGGCCGGCGGGGTTGATGTTGAGGCCTCCGTGACCGGGCTCCGGGGCGGCACCGCATCCCCCGTATGCCGCGTCGCCTTCTTCTGTGACGCGGGTTCAAACTGCAGCCTGGGCTGGCGACTGTCTGGCTTCTCCATGTTGGTAATGTCAAATATGAAGCTTCCGCGTCTAGGCGCTATCCGCACTGCAGCTGGAGAGAGGCAAGTGAAGGGGACAGTATCTCCGCCCCACTAAGTGCAATGTAGTGGCGCCCCCGCTGCGAACAAGGCGCTAGGCAGCGGGGGAAGTGCGGCGGATGCCTGCAGGGTGGCTCATTGTGAGGTATAGTATAGTTCGGATAGAGACTGGTCACCTGGGGAAAAGCGCGAGAACACCAGCCAAATATGCAGCGCCTCGAGGTCTCAGCCAGTAGCACTAAGTTGTCGGAGTCTCCAGCTCACCAGTGTCGTGGCAGGGATCAGGCGTGAGGCTATGCGTGGCAGTGGTATGGCCAGCCCGCCGGAAGTCTCGGGCCCTCTGCAGGGGAGCGTCGCCAGTCCAATATGGCGAGTGTAGATCGTGCCTGTCCCAACATCAGTGGGGCTCGTAGTGGGGCGAAGCCAGCGGGGGCACCGCACCTTCTCAGCCCCCTCGTCGCAAGCAAAGCGTACCGCACGTGCCTTTGTAGTCTGCCACTGATGCGGGCCCCACCGTCAGTACCGGCTGCGCTGCTCTCCAAGGTCCGGAGGCCCACTTGCCTCGTGGCGAGCCTCGGGCTCGCGTAGGTCCAGGAGCCAAATGCAGGCTCCGGCGCGGCAATGCTCTCGTCGGCCGGGGGTTCCGCAGGCCGCAACTCCGGAGTCCAAGGGGGTAAAGCCACCAAAGTCGCACCGAGTGTGCGGTGGCCTCTGCCGCCCCTTCGTGGGGATTTTCGGGCGGGTGTGAGCAGGGAAAGGAGGATAAAGAACGGATATTTATGCCGGGCTGCTGGAGCCTCACGCAAGTGCGGCCATTCAGCAAGTGCGCCCTCTAGCGCCCCCCTCAGTGAGCATAAGTCTGCCATAAGGACAAGAAAAACTACAGCATCGTTAGTCCAGCATTTCTTAGACAAACAACATTCAGAAATGGATTTTAAATGGTGCATTATAGAAAAATTACAAAGCAAAGCGGGTCAACTTACTGAATTAACACGTAAGAAATGTGAAACCTTTTGGATTTTCCATCTGGATTGTGTTCAGAAAGGGTTAAATGAAGATATAGTGTGGCATATAACTAGATCATGATCTGCCCCTTTCCACTGCAGTAAAGCACATGTGAAAGTATGCAGCATATTGGAGGTGTCCCCCGTTTTTTAGACATTGAATAGAAGTGTTGAAATAGGAATGACTCAGGGCTCTGAGTCATTACATATGCAAGAATAAGTATGAACTCTTACCACTTAACAGTATGGAGTCAACTGTCAATTGCTGTTGAGTAGCAATATATAGTAAAAGGCAGGTGTGATCCCAACAAAGGGAATCAATAATGCATTATGAATGTGGTTAATTTAAACACACAATAAGGAGTTGTTGTGTCATAGCTAAAAAAACGTTCTGTCTATTTAAACATAGACATATATATAATCTTTTGGGCATGAGTTCAAAATAGCTCATCTTTCTTTTAGCCAAGACAGTATTATAATGTGCTATTGCAGTAAGAGTATTAGATTCTGTGTGCCACTTTTTTTCTTCTTGAGTGGGGATTAATACCCTTCATTTGAGGGACATGTAAACATCAATCATGCCTTACCTGGTTAATAGTTTTATGGAATAGTTGGCCGCCGTCTATTTGTTGTGGTTCAAGCTCGGAAATAGACATTTCAATATGGTGCCTGCAACCAGTACAGGCGTAGTCCTGTTTCTACTAAGATGATTACAACAGGGCTCTGTTCTTTTTGATTATGTAACTTTTCGCACCGTTTTTGATAGGAGTAAGGGGCTTTTTATAGCTCACGGAGTTTGAAGGGACATGGGGAATCATATGAAGATGTCCGTATACTGGACTCAGGTGAGTGCGTCATGTAAACAGGAATGTTTGGACGCTAAATTGGTTGAGGACCTTTGATATATTGGGCTGGTCACTCTTCTTTAAATTATAATGGGATGTATGCAAGAGCATATGGGGCTAGAGTTCATAGAGAGATTCAAGATGAGGGGTATTAGAAACTTAGTTGCGAAGCCTTGTCTTGGCGAGTTAACACAACGTCGGGGTACTTTATCTAAAAAATCTAGAACTGATATTGTCCTCTGATTTAACAACTGGTATCGTGGAGTATATCATACTGAAGGTAGATATAAGACATATAGCAATCAGGGTTCTTACGAGGAGTACATATACAGCACATCATAGTGCCGATCTTTATAAGACCTATTTCAGGCAAAAACATGGAAACAGTAGACACTCTTTGCGATAAGGAAGCAAAACGGTTTGCCTTTCTCTTTATTTTGGCAGAGCGGACCAGTTGTACAGAAATTTGAACAGATATAATTTGAATACCCGGTCTGAGGAAAATAAATCAATGAAAGATAACGAAAAAGGTCCCCTTCGGTATTGCCGCTCCACAATCACTGGGTCAGTATCAATGGCAGTGTGCGATAAAACTGTGCCGCTTTGGATATGGTATTTTGGCTCTGTAAATTCATTCTCAGAACTGTGTTATCTGATGCAGCGCTCACCCAGAAATATCTCCAACCCAGGGTCCAGGTCATTCGGGAAGTACACAATGAAGTACAACACACCTAGTCACACACACTTTACCCCAGACCCTTGCAAATATATATATAAAAATGGGTTGAGTGAATTCTCTCCTATGACAGGATACCTTTTAAGCACAGATTTTAAAACCAACATTTGTTTGCCTCAATAATTCTACTAAACTAATCTATGCATCAATGTACCCCGTCAAATTAGGTTGATGGACCAATTAGTTGAGTAAGTTGATGGTGAAAACAAAGACCAGCTTACCTCACTACAACAATACATTGATTTGCATAATTGATTGACTCTAAAGAATCACAAACATCTTAAATCATGTAAAAGATTTTATGTAATTAATTTGCATAAAAGAAAATTAGCATCTATGCTGTTATTATTAATTCTCACTGAGCATTGCTATTTATTCAGGAAATAAATGAAGAAAACTGTTTAATACAAGACATGAAGAGAAAATTCAGGTTGACATTCATTCCATTATTCTCTAAATAAAAGATTAATCAATCCTTGGTCATGTAACTGAAAGAGAAATTCTTCATGAAAAAGATCAGAGACACCATAGTTAAAACATGCATTTAATTCAAAAGATTTCTACATTAAAACCTTACTACCCAGCACTAAAACCCCAACTATACTTACTAACCCAGGCCTCCTCAGACGCAGTCTCCCAGGCTAGTGTCCCATTACGATCTCCAACCTACAGGGGTTATCAGTAAGCCTGCTGGCATAGTTTCAGGCTCCCAGCATCTCTGCAAACAGCTGCAGTGCAAACAGCATCTCTCTGCGATCAGCTTCTGTGGCATTAAACCCCAATTTTGCTCTGATATCTGTACTGTGTTTGCTGGCTCTCTACCCTGAAATGTTTCAACTCTTTCTGTTTTCCCTTTCTCTGATTGGTCATGCCATTGCAGTTATTAGCTCTCAGGATGTCCGTTAATTGACAATGTATTCTTTAACTTTCAGGATGTCCATGAGTAGCTTCCTGATTAAAAATCTGACAGATACAAATTCAACTGTCCATGCATTTCTCAACTTCCGGGATGTCCATGAATAACTTTGTTTGTCAAACTGATAAACATAAGTTCGACTGTCCACGTTCATCATCAGGCATTTAAATGTTCATTGGCAGTGATTCAGCTGCTTCCACGTAGTCATCTTTTTGGAAGGTATTTTACTTTTCTCCTTGGCAGACATTCAGCTGTTCTCGTGGTTATCACTTTGGCCCACAGCCACTCACCAGCATTCATATCAAATGGCCTCAAATCATAGTTAATTGGGGTTGCAAAGTTTTTAGTGTAGCACAGAGCATGGAAGAGCTTCTGTCAGCAAAATGAAGTAAGCTTTTTCTACTGCGCAGAACCGGGAAAAGCGAAGCCATTTTGGAATGGGCAATCAACCAAAACTATGATAAACAGAAAAAGAAAATGTAAATTCACAGTGCTAATATTTATCCTTTAAAACTGTTACCTATCAGAAAAGCATCACACTGCAAGCCATTAAAAATAAAGCAGAAAAGCAGCATGCAAATGCACAATGTACTTTAGAACGAAAACATGAATTATTATACCACTTAAATGCACAAAATAAATTAAACATGTGATTTACATCAGTAATTAATATGTTGATCAAACCTGTTAGTGCAAAGCATTTCCCACATGTAATGTGTGTGTTTTGGTTAATACACAGCAATCAAAATTAATATATTTTCTTTGTTATGGGGGTGATTGATCTGAATGGGGTACACATAAAATCTTCTGTACCTCGCTCCATCAATTTCCCTTCTTTGATGATCACAAATCCTGAATACCTTGAACGATTTGTGAATCATCATCAAAACCCAAAACTACCCATATTTTCCACTAAATTTTATTCGATCAGGCACTTCTTCTCAATAATTTTGTTAGTTCAGCAAATGTCTTTCTCATTTCCCTTGTTCTCGACAAAAATTTTTATCTTTAGTTCTAAATCTGAAATGTACTTATCCTTATGAAGTGCAATCAATTCTATCTACTGGAGGCAACTATTGGTACATTGTTAACAGTCTCATTAGGAAAAATGATACAACATAAACATATCTTATACCTAAAGCAAAACATGTTATATTTACTATGGTATCTAAATTATCCTATAAATCTAATCTACTAAAGATGTACTGTCTATACAAAGTGTGTTTCCACACTTAAATGACTTTCAGTCCTTTGCCCCTTCTTTTATTTTAATTACTTGGAAATGGTTCATCAAAAATCGTCTTCGTCTTGTGTGCTAAGCTCAGAATTGTTTTCTATAACACTGTTATGGTCACCTCAAGTAATCCCCAAATTCATGTGTAAATCATTCCTATCTATAGATTCACAGTCTTTGTTTAGATTTTCCTGATCATCCTTTCCTCCTCTAGTGTCAGATAAGATTACTTTCGGTATTTCCAAATTTTTTTCTTCCTTGACCACCTCTTGTACAGCCACTCTCAGACATTCCTGGCTATCCACTTCCTCTTGTATATCAGGAAGTGCCCTATATGTCCATTCCAGTGATTTGTACTTCAGATTTGGTCTCTGTGTCTTAGTTCTGTGGTGCTTTCTAAATCGTTGTCAGGTGAAAAAGTATTAAGTCTTACACCATGCTGTACACTGTCACAGTCTGTTGGTCTTAAATCACCAGTTTTACAGTCTGTTTCTCTTGTGCTACCAGCTTCTGGTTGCTTAGCACCTGATTCTGAACATGTATCCAAAATCTGCAGTCTATTTCCGAGTGGCCTGTCATGTTGATCAGGTAAATATGCTTTTCTCATTGCTGGTTCCATTAGTACCTTGTAGGGATTTAAATCTGTCCTTCCATAATTTGTAATTCTCATGGTCACTAGAACTAGGGGCAAAGCATCCAGCCATTTCAAGACAGTGGAATAACGCATTTTTACTAATTCGGTATTCATTGTGCCAATCACCTGTTCACCAACTCCAGAAGCTTCTGGACAATAGGCACAATGCAGTTTCTTTTTAGAGATCAGTATTTCATAAATCAGACTAATAACTTTGTTGGCAAGATCAGTTTCCCTATCTGTGTGTGCCTGTCCATGATACATGTGTGCAAAATGGGCAAACATACTGTTGGGCATAACAGCTCTTTCATCTTGGTAGGCCGAAACATCATTCTCTTTCTTTTGTGTGCAACCTTCTCTTACCCATGTTTTCTTTTCCTCATCACTTGCCTGATCCTGCAATTTCCTAACTTCTTCCCATGTTTCTACTGTGTTAGAAAGCATGTGATATTGGTAAAAAGTGTCTTTCTTCGCCCATGTCTGATTCAAAGAACAATCTTGTTTTGTGCAATATGTTGTCAATTCATCTGCAAACCAAGGAACTGCTAATGATCCCCTATCAGCTATTCATTTTTTCTTCTTTCTCCACCTGCTTTTCCATTCTTCAACTTTCTTTCTTTTTCTCAGCAATTCTTTAATTTTAGCTTTTCTTCCAGCTTTGTTTACATTTTCTATGCCTTTCTCTGTGAAGTCTGATCTATATGGTTTCTGTAAATCCCTACATTTGGAAATATCTACTCCTGTCTCACTGGTAGCTTCTTCAAGATTTCCCTGCAAATTTCTATTTTTCCAGGTAATGTTTCTACTCATAAGGAGTATCTCTTCATCCTGGTGACATTTTAATCTGTTCATACTTAACTTTCCAGAATGTAATTCCTCCATATCTACCTTTAATTCTGCAATATCTATCTGTTGGAATTCTGCATCTTTTCTATAGCCACTTTCTACCCACTCTCCCAATTCCTCATTTGTCAGACCCAAAGGGACTTCGTTTAATCTCTCTCTAGGTTCCATTCCTTGCAACCATCCGGTCTGTTTTTCAGCTAGTATCTCAGTTCTGTTTGCATAAATCAGAGCTTTTGTCAGATCTGTCATTGTATCTAATTGGTACACACTAGGCAGTTTATTCCTGACACTTTTATTTAATAACTCTCTTTTAAGATCTGGTTTTGTCTCATTTAATGGTATGGTCAGTGAATGTTCCTTTCTCTTCCTCACTTTTGCAAACAGAAATTTCAGAATCTATATTCATTGGGACTGTTAAAGCTTCTATATGCATAGGTAGTTCTTTTAATTTTTCAGACATTTCTCGTGTTTTGACTGCTAATTAAATTTTTCTTCTTCATGATTTGACCTATTTATCACTTGTCTTTCTTGCCAAATACTTGTACTACTCGTTGGAAGGAGTTCCTTCTTCATTACTGTACTATTAATTTGAACAGCTTCCTGTCTATTTATTGCATTAGTCCCTATGGGGACTGGAACAGTTTGGAAAACTTTTGTAATTTCTGATGGTAGTGCCGTTGGCACCACTGTTGCAGACTCCCCTAGATATGGAGGTGATCTGTTATCCAGAATGTCATCTAGCAATTCATCTTTTGTGTCACTATATTTACAGTCTAAAATGTGAACATGCTTCTCTTCCTCTTAATTTTTATCTCCTGTAGATCCTCCCATACTCCTGACAGGAAACAAATCATTTGGTACATCTACCTGTTCCTATCTACATATTTTGTCCTCAATATTCTTATTCTGATATTTATTCAAACCAAAATCATAACCTCTTTCTGATCTGTGTTTTTCTTTCTCATATGCCTCATCTTTGCAATCTATTAATGATTCATATTGTCTATATCTATGTTTAGGCTTAAGTTTCATCATTGTTTCACCCAAATGCCGCAAAACCTTTATGCTAAAAGAACCTTCTGGAGGAAATGCAAGCTCACCATCACCTTGCGTATATTGCACCCAATTCTTGACCCACAAGCAAGTGTGTCAGCCATACTTCATTGCCATATGAGATATAGGCGTTCTCAGGGGAGGGACTAGTCTCCACTCCTGTTTTACTACAGGCTTGTCTTTCACAAACAATCTTTTTACCTTTCCAAACAGTGAAACTTTCCTCTCACAATATAATACATTTTTCCGTCAATTTCCTGCATTTCAAAAGATTGCGCACTCTTCTGTTGCTGCTCCGTAACACCAGCCTATCACAGCACAGTTTACAATAGCTTACCAATTAGAACAAGATACGTCTCATTAGTGCTTAACCAATAGTTTCTGCTGCTTTCGCTGATGCACCAATCAGCCCTTACTTGGTCCAAACAGTGAAACTTTCCTCTCACAATATAATACATTTTTCCGTCAATTTCCTGCATTTCAAAAGATTGCGCACTCTTCTGTTGCTGCTCCGTAACACCAGCCTATCACAGCACAGTTTACACTAGCTTACCAATTAGAACAAGATACGTCTCATTAGTGCTTAACCAATAGTTTCTGCTGCTTTCGCTGATGCACCAATCAGCCCTTACTCTGTCTTGGTCACAAGGACTAATCCCTCCGCGACTCTTTTGACATCAACAGCGCTCCGGCTTCTGCAGCGCCGACTGACCCCTCCCTTACAAGGGTTTATCGCGAAGCCGTATGTACAAAGATATACAACTGAATAAATTAGTAACTTACATAAAACAATTCCATTCATCTGTTTCGCTAAAACAAAGTGATAGATTTTCAATCGCAAAAGTATCCCGTATTTGGAGTAGACGCCGCTTACCTCCACAGGATCTTAGACTCGTTGATAAAGTAGCACAACCCTTCACCTTACTCTTCTGTCAGGCAATAACGAACCCATTTCTCTAGGAATAAGACACATACAGAGACTCCAATACTCCTTAGAGTCTAATTCAGAGTTTCACAAGAACGCATATTGCTATTTCATTTACACACGTCCGCACGGAAATCCCTATTCATTCATACAATAATTCTGTATTTCCAGTAGGCAGTGCTTACCTCTACCCTACCACAGAATTTCTCTATCGTTAGTAAAGTAGCACACCCACTTTATCCTTCTTCCAAGCTCGGGTTAAGTCCTACTATTCTCCCAGCGATAAGTTTTAAAACAGAATACACAATGATCCCTATACTTGAAAGCTAACATTTCATAGACTGCCCTCACTATACATTTATCCTTTCACACCTAAGGTCCCTAAACTTGTGATGTGCGACGACACCACTTGTGATATACGCAAATACCACCGTAGTATAAGACGATACTACCCTTTGAAACAGACTAATGCATGGTGCGACTTCACTTGCCACACTTCCTCTGCCTGCAGACAGAGTAACCAGCTTCCCACAATCCTTGGAAGCCTTTTCAGGACTACATATAACGTAATACAAACTCAACAGATGTTAGTCATAAATTCTGTACATCAAACTCTATATATATTAACCTTTGAATATAGGGGTTTTATATACACTAAGCTAGTTAAAATAACCATTACTAATCACCAAACTAGTCAATAATAACCAATAATCTGCTACCAAGTTATAATACTGATGCAGCGCTACTCCGGAAATACAGTTTAATACCATGTCACTTTTCCCTGAAGCACTAAATCATACATTTACTCGTCAGTGGGGGCCATAACATGCGAGTCACTCACAAAACTGTTTCCTTCTACCTCATGGATTGGTGAGATTCAAAGGAGAGCTGCTGTATCATAGCGGGTGTTTAAAACTATAACAGAAATATTTATACTATGTACATCTGCAGTTTGAATGAGTTTACCATGGTTTTTATTTAACAAAACGTATATTTTAGACACACCACCACTGTGGTTGACAAATCTGCTAGTAAAAAATTAGGCGTAGGAAAACCAGCTTAATTCTACATTTATCTAATTTTTATTGAAAGCAAATTTAACATGTCTAAAAATGTATTCACTTTATTTATTTATTTATTCAAATCAACATTTTGAAAAGGAAATTATGGATTTTATTTCAAAATAATTAATTCCATTTATTTAGGAAAGTTCATAGACATTTTTATTTAAATTTGAGAAATGCAAGTATTAGCAAAAGACAGATAGTTCCCAAAATTCATTTTCTCCTACCTCCCTAACTTCCCTTACTAATAACCTCATCTAAGTTTAGATCTCGCTCAAAGAAATAGAAAATTATTCAAAGTCTTACATCTCAGGAAAATCAGGATTCCGACTGCATCTCTGGTGGAAATCGAAAGAAAGTTTTTTCTTCAATAATATCAGCACTTTTTATACCATTTTCATTTGCCCTATCTATCTAAAAAAGTAACTTTCAGCTTAAATTTGGGTTCTGATTGGACAATTTTCAGGTGGATGAGCATCATCCCATCATTATAATATTAGTTTTCCTTCCGTCAGCTAGTTTTTATTGGGCCCATTGTTTTGGACAGTGTCCGGCCCAGTCCTGTTCTTCACTTGTAACTTCGCAGGATCTTCTCACATTGTAAACCCTTGTGCTCATCTTTTTGGCAGCCATCTATACTTCCAGGCTACACTGTCCTTGAACTGTGTTCACTCCAGGCACAAGCAGCTCGCATTGGGACTCCGATTTTGTTCGCGCATGCGTATTTCTTTTATGGCCACAGTAATCGAGTGACTCCATTTTCTACTAGGCCTCACGAGTCAAAATTAGGAACTATCATAGAAACAAACACAAATGAACATTAATTTAGGAATTTTAGCCCTCATGTTTACCTCCCCCTTTCTAAGGTTTTCCCTATTAGTAGTTACCTAGCAAAATAGCCATATTTAGGCATATTATACTCACTTATCCTTCGGATTTTGCCACAAAATTCGTCAACAAAAGCACATTAATGCTGCATTCCATTATCCCAAAGCTGCTTATTAATTTAAGACACAACAGAATCACATAATTAGTTAATTAAGATTGCAACATAAGCACAATTAGTTCCCACATGTGTCTGTGTAGGTGCAACTTTTATTCTAGAATGGTTAGTTTCACACATCATTCAATTAGTTCAAGTTATGATTATGGAAGTGTGATTTCACGAGGGCACACAAAATTTTGTTTCTCCACCTTGCTCCATCACTATGACAGTGTGATGTTTTTTTTCTTTAGACATTTTTTGGCCTCTTCGTGCATTGGTCACTAGGATTAATACGTATTGAATCACACATTCTGCTCAGGATACTGCCTTGGGTAAGAATACTAGGATATGAAGTATATAAGAAAAAGTATTGTCCATCAATCCCCAAATGCGGACCGTCCATTAATTATATAATTTGTTATCCTCACAGAGAGAGCGACTGCACTCATCAAGAATAAGGGAAGATGTCCTTTTTGATAACTAAAATACGTGAATAGCTGCAATTTGACCAAATTTGATAAATCTTGTCGACCCTCAGAGAAGAGAAATCCTAAGGATTAGATTAAAAAAGAACAATTGGACTTTGCACAACTGAACTGGATTCTTTTAAAGGTGATAGGATCTATCATATCTTTTGCTTTGGAATAGAGTTGATCACTAAAACATAGTGGTAGTTATTTTTAAATATTGGTGGCCGATAATCTGCAGTTTTTCTATGTTCACATTTTTGCTACTATTAGTCACATTAAGGCATGTTTAATATATGTCGGTATGAATGTCTTTTTGGACTCCCATTGGTGAGTAGTGGGAGTTGAAAAATTATGTGGATGGTTACTGATTTACATTATCAGGTGTGTTTACATGTTTGGTCCAATCAACAACTTATGAGTTTAAAAATAAGTGTTTACAACAGTGACTCTTTTTGTACAAACTTTTAGGTCCCCTGGTTGCTGTGAAATTGATGTGGGTATCTGGAAAGGTCCTGATGAAGGTGGTCTAACTACTCTTCATATACCGCCGAAACGTGCGTCGATTCTATGCTCAGCCTTGTGCTCTGTGCATAAAAATCAATCCGGTCGTGGAGGTTCTCTTTGTCACACATAACCTCTGCCTTGCTCAGATGCTGGTTGTATGAAGTTTGTGAGAGTATGTATGTGTTTGAATGGTTGCGATATGGATGTTTTTTATTGAAGTTAGTCCAGGGGGTGTCTTTCGTCAAGTGGATTTATACATGTAAAATTGTATGTAATTATTGAAATGGTTTAGTATTGTTTAGTTTTTTGTATGAACTTTCATAATCAGTCTTTTTCTACTTGAATCAAAAACATGTATATAGAAATAAAAAATAAAAGTGAAATGCTATAAAGTATATAAAGTGATGAAATAATAAAAGCAATGAAAATGTAAATGTCAAGTGTCACTGTTGTGATTGTATGCATGAAGTAACCTAAGAGAGATTAAGTCTTTGACATACGGAATGGATAGGCTATGAGGGAGCATATTGAGTGTGATCCTTTACACTAACTATGGTTTAAAAAAAGGCCATGAACTGTACTATTGTAATGTTTATCGTTGTGTTTCTTGCATCCAATGATTCCATCAGTGTGTTTCTACAGCTCCTGACTCCTTTCTTGTTAAACTCTTTGCTTATCAAACTTCTTCTCTGTATTGCCATAGCAGGTCAGATACATTTGACATGTGGTAAAGTCTCATCTCCTTGGTGATATAGGCGGCAACTGTTGATTTTTGTTGGCCGCTTTACCTACATTTTGGTAGAAATCTAGTTTGTATCTCTCACTGAGTCCAGTGCAGTGTCTGCCTGTTTCATTTTCCAATGGTATGTTGTTCCCAGAACAGGCAATTCAGTTTGGGTGGTGTATCATTTGAAGACCAGCCACCCATGTAATCTCTTCTAAAGCGTATCTCTATATGTTTGTTACCCAATTACTAGTTTAATTATTTGGTTTACCACTCGTTTGAAGGGTTTGCCCATATCTATTGCCATTCTACAAAGTGGCTAATTCAGGCCTCACAATGCTGCTTTCAAGATATTTCTTATAGCCTCCTTTCCTCCTTTTAAAGTTGTTTTCAGTCTAAAATCTTTGTGCCACAATAGATAATCTGCCTTTGAGCACAATTTGTTGTAGAGCATCATAAATGCTGTCTATATATGGAGTGGATATTTTGTTGCTGAGATTTTCAAACATACTTTGTCGGGTGATGTTGATCTTGGTTAATTTCGAAAGTTGTTTATACAATCTTATCACCAGTCATTCAAGTATACCGGTCTCTGCATTTTACAATATTTCTCATCCATATGCACATGTTGTTAATTTGGCCTTAATTTCTGCTATGAGTACTTTAAATCTGTTATTTTCATTGGCCCAATATTTTCCTCCTTTGCTATCTTGAAGCATTGTTATATTTTACAGCCATGTGAGATGGCAGTTTGTTCCTTCTAACGTGGCTCGTTCCCTATTTTCAGGTTATCGCACTTATTATTTTCTTCATATTTTATTTCAGTAAGGTGTCAGTAGGCACTGTGCTTTTCCATTTGTTTTCATTCCTGTCACTCCACTCCCACATAAAAAAGTCGCATGGCCAGAAATATGTTTCCATACCCTCCACACTCCACAGTGTACATATTGCTCACTGATCAATGTAATCAAATTGGCATATTCCACTCACCTTTGTACTAGTGAATACAGTCAAGGCAATAGGACCCAAACAAGTCAAGGTTTGATTGGGCAAATTTGCCCAGGAAGTGTAGAGAGACTTTGCATTAACTTTGGCAAATAGTTGTTTATACAATTTTGTTTGGAAGATCATTGGAGTTATTCAAGCCAGAATCTTTTTCAAGCTGTGAAGTAAGGATTGTTAACTGTTTTTTTTGTTTCAAATTATGCAATTCACCCACTTTATTGAAAGCATTGTTGCTTTCATGTGTATCGCCAAGGTGTTATACCTTACTTGTCCTCCTATGTGGACCTTGTGGATCCGTGAAGACCATCCAGGTTGCAAGCCTCAGTTGAACTTGTGGTTCCTGATGTAAGTCATCAAGCAGCCTCATCCTTTTTTCCTACAGTATTGAGCCTAGAAATGGTGCACTGACGTCAGATGCCCGATAAAAAAACTGGGGAGAGCTAACAGGTTAATGTTATAGAATTTCCCCAAACCTCCTCTATTGCACGAGGTAGTAGAAATGTAAGTATTGTTGACTGCATTACGGGGAAGCAGCATAACTTGCTAACTAACTCAATGGTCTTTGTTCAGGAACAGGGGAGGCTAGATGACCACAGGGGAAAGAAGTCTTGCCCAGTAACAACTTCTTTAGGCACTAGCCGGTGACCTCAATCAATACAAGGGTCACTAGAATGACTATAGACAATAAAGACGTCACTGTATTCTTATCATGGAACATAGCAGGGTTATCAAATAAACTAAAGAAACCAGTGTTTCTGCCCTTTAAAGAACAATTCACAATAATCTGTTTACAAGAATGTTGGGACAGGGCTGAAACTCATATAAATGGTTTCCGTACATTTTTCGTACCTGCTAAGTCGTCAAAGAGGGGCAGGAACTCTGGGGGATTATGTACTTTTATATCAAATATTGAGAATATAGTAGTTAAAAAGTACTTTGTAGGATCAGACTATTATCAAATTCTGACGCTATCAATGGGGGGGAAACAAGTCGTTATTTTGGTTAACCTTTATAATAATATTCCAAGGGTTGATTCAAATAAGACATTAGATGGACTTACGCAAAGTTTGCAGCAGATAGCGGAAACTACCCAGGGTCTGACTGTGTTGTTTTACTAGGAGATCTAAATTGCCACCTATGTACTCATAGCTATTTAGGTGTTTGTGGAATGGTAAACCTAAAGGGCGACCCTTGTACCCATTTTGAGCACTCAAAGGTTGGGAGCAATTTTAATTCTATGCTTTATCAGTTAGACCTAGGGTTCGCAAATGAACTTTGCAGCCCACAGGCTCCCTTCATGCCCACTTTCATTGGAAGGGGATGTAGCTTGGTGATTGATTTTGCTCTGGTTTCCAATAGTCACTGTTGCAATGTCCTTAGCTGTCATACGGGAGATATTGCACTAAGTGACCATTTTCCAATTTGTCTTTATATAGCCTCTGCTACGAAAGACAAAAATTACAGTGATGTAGCCGGCAATCTTTATAATTATGGATTAACATTATCGAGATTAAATGGCTATAGTATAAAATGGAATAAAGTCGATGCCACAGCATTTATGGCAACTTTACTAAAAGAGCAGTATAATGAATTCATGACCTGTTTATCAGAAAGTACTGATTATGCCCAAATAGTGGTAGCCTTTCAGAGGATTTCTAGTGAAATTATTAAAGCACTAACTAGGACACCTAAGAAGGGCCTGAAAAACAAGAGGAAGGGGTGGTTTGACTCAGCGTGCAGTAAAGCGCATACTGCTTTAAAAACGACCCTTAAAAAAGAGCCAAAAAACAATCGTGACATCACGCAGGCTAGAGCTACTTATTATTCCGTAATCAAAAACTGGAAAAATATTTAAAACAGGAAGCATGGCGTGTTTTACACCAAGCATGCATATTGAGGGATAATGTCGGCTTTTGGAAGGCCCCCTTCTTTGCAGAAAGAAATATGAACTCTATAGAGATAGCGATAGACGAAGTAACATGGGTAGACCACTTTACTGAGTTGTATAAAAATGATGAGAGGGTGGAATCTATACACAAGGCTAGCAGGGGGATGATAGGGAGTAACGAACAGAGTTTGTTCCCAGTAGAGATTGAATTTACCCTAACTGAAATTGAATTGGCCATAGCAGAAAGTGCGTCAGGCAAAGAGGCAGGTCCGGATGGGGTCCCAGTAGACATTTTAAGTCCAATACCAACTTATATGCTCCTCTTTTAACCAACGTTCTTAATAGCAGTAACAGAACTGGCTTCATTAGCACCTGGCAAGAAGCGGTCGTGGTCCCAATATTTAAAAAGGGGAATCGCGATGATTCAAAATGTTACAGACCTATTTCTCTGCTAGACGCCCTAATGAAAGTGGCTGGACGAGTCATACTGAGCAGACTGCAATCATGGGCAGAGGAAACGGGTGTTCTCTCCAGATTCCAGGACGGCTTTAAGACGGGTATTGGATCCATTGAGCAAGGATTAAATCTGGCAACTATAGTCGGGAAATATGTGGTGGCAAAAAAGGGTAATCTATTTTTAACATTTGCCGACCTGAGTTCGGCATTTGATTGCCTGAGTCATGATATTTTATGGGACACTTTGCCCCGTCTCGGCATTGAACTTAATTTGCTGAATTTTATTAAGGAACTTTATCAGGGGGCTGGGGCCAAAGTCCGCTTTGGTAATAAGGGTGAATGCACACCTGTCTTCCCTATAAGGAAAGGAGTCCGACAGGGTTGCATTCTTGCCCCTTTTTTATTTAACCTCTATATAAATAGTGTGGCTAATCACTTAACAATGGTTAAAATGGATTTCCACCAAATTAAAGGTAGCCCAGTCCCTATTTTTTTATATGCCGATGACGCGGTAATTATGTCCAGAACTCAGGTGGGCTTACAGAAAGCACTCTCCACTTTTTCAGACTATATGGGAGCCAAAGGACTGAAAATTAACATTGGTAAAACCTTTAGCATGTGTTGTACACTAAAGAAAAACGTGCATTGCAACACTTTTTTAAAGAAGTCTAAGATAGAAACAACGGGTAACTTCTCTTATTTGGGGATAATTTTTAACAACAGGGGAACCTGGACGGCGGCTGCCGAGGCGAGGAAATTAGCTTTCTTTCGTGCTATCGGAGCCGTTAAAAAATTTGCAAATAAATTGGGGGGCCGTCCGGTACATATTTTAACAGACATTTATAAATCGAAATGTATTTCAACAGTGACATATGGTGCAGGAGTATGGGGAATTGTCGATACTAGTGATATTCAACTATGTGAAAACTCCTTCCTTCAGTTTTTATTAGCAATCCCAAATTCAACTTCCACCTATGTATGCCACAGAGAACTAGGTTTGCCATAGGTTTGCCATATGTGTCTGATCGTATTAAAGTAGGCCCGGTGTTACTGTGGCATAAGTTGTGGGCAGCAGAAGAAACTGAACTTAATAGGGAGATCATACAGGATTGTCTTGCGCTTCAGGGTGCGCACAACATTAGGTGGTTTTCCTATGTGAAGTCATTTTTATCAGAGATTGGGCATCCAGAATATTATGATTCCCCCAACATTTTAGCATCTATCCCTAGGAAAAAGCTAAAGGAATTGTGTCTTGAATTACTAGAGACAAAACGGTGGCAGACAGAGGGAAAGAAGGGATCTGTAATTCAAAACTACTTAATGACGCAGGGATACGGTCTTCAAAAATACTTAATTTATATGCAGAGCTGCTTTTCTAGGATGCTCCTAACACACTTTAGGGCAGACAGTTTTTTTAGAATGGTAACTTTCCCAGAAACAAATATATGGTCAAAAGTTTTGCTCCCGTGCCCCTGTGATGATGTCTCACAACAGTCTACAATTCATTGTGTACTGTTTTGTAAATTTTACTCATTCACCAGGAAAAAATATTTAATGTTTTTACTGAAGAAATGGGGCTTGAGACAGTGCAGACCTGCTCTCTTGAAACTCCAGATGTTGGAAGATGAAATGTCAATGCACCTAATGTCAAGTTTTCTGAAAGATGTGATCAAATGTAGAAATTCAGGGCCCGATGTAGGTAATTCTAAATTACCACTTCTAAAATACCGAATCATACCGATTTGGTATTTAAGACGTGGTAAATTAGAAGGGGGGAAATGTAGGTATTTCAGATTCGGTAAATACCGAATCGTTAAGATTCGGTATTTACTGATTCTGTAAATACCGAATCGGTAAAGCCCATTGATTCCTATGGGCATTGCAGCCCATAGGAATCAATGGTCATTACCGATTCAGTATTTACCGATTCGGTAAATACCGATTTTTGCAAGGGTGCAGGGGGTGTCACTTTGACACCCTCTAGCACCCTGAATTCAGGCACGTGTGCCATGTGGCACACAGACATGCCCTAAGGGCATGTCTGTGTGTCACCTGGAACTGGTGTGCATGCACACATGTGCATGCACACCTGTATTCGGTATTTTACCACCCAATAGGATTGGGTGGTAAAATACCGATTCTTAAAGCCCAGTGGCACTCTGACTTGTGCCAGCTACATCTGCATTTACAGAATCGGTATTTTACCGAGTCTGTATTTACCGATTCGGTAATTTTACCGAATCACTAAATACAGAATCGGTAAAATACCGATTCTGTAAATGCATGCCCTACATCTGGAAACCGTAATACCGGTCGGAAACGGCCGAATTCGGCCGTTTCCGACCAGTATTAGGTCACCTACATCGGGCCCTCAATAATTTGAATGACTTGATTTTTTATTGGACTCGCACTTCATATCAATATGTATTATTTTGATCTGTTGGAATGTATTTTTTATTCTGTTGTGCTTGCTTTTATGAATATTAACATGGAAATCGAATAAAGCTATCTTTTGACTTTGACTTTGACTTTGACTTTGAGTAAGTATTCAACTTTACCGTACTTTATCCTTTATCTGTTAACACCTTATTTATATTTTGAGTGGTTTGCCCACCTAATCACTAATTTTAACTTTCGTCTATTTGTTATATTATAGAGGGTTTACATACTAAATTACCATGTTCAAGTGTTTCATTCTAATGCACCAATCCTTTTTTTCAGCCTACAGCCTGACCTTTTTTTCTATTACTTTAACTTTGAAGAATCAGGCTATTGAAATAAATAATATTCTCATCATTAGTTTAGTTATCTGAGAGGGCTATTTGGGAATATTCTATGTTTATTCTTGGGTTACATACTTCAATTACCCATTACAAGGCTCTCTTTTTCTTTTTTCCTTTTATCACTGGGGTTTTATATTTTTTATATCCTTCCATTTTTTGCACATGATGGCACAGTGTGGATGGCACATGGAAAGTACATTTAAGATTAGTATGTTTGGTAATTGAATTTCCAAAGTTGCCACAGTGTTGTGTCGGAGTCTAGCTTCTGGTGGGCGATGGAAGTGGCTCGTTCACTTTTGTCATATTCATTTTTGATGATTTTTTTTCCACCTAACATTTCATTGCCAGTTATATTTGCATTTTTCAACTACTAGTTCATATAAATCATATCTGTTTGATGGTCTTCTTCACCATGACACTAACCCCTTAGCTTTTAAACTTGCCAATTTTAAAACGTGATTTCTTCACAGAAATACAAACTGTGAGTATAAATTTGCCAACGGTCCAAATTTATTGTGTCTATCTAAAACGCTGTGTTCCATAGAAATATTTTTTAATAAATGTTTAAGAAAAAAGTATCAGTAATCCATCTTTCCATCAAGTCATGCTTTTTTCATTAGTAACAATCTTTTACAATTTTTTAAAACTGTTTTCAATTTGCTTAATTAGTATGCCAATCATTCGTTACAGTGTGATTTTTAAACATTTTCTTAAACAATCTATACTATTATAATAAAGCAGAAACTTTCAGGCTTTGAGGCGGGTAAACTCGGGAACCACTGCGCCAATCTACACACCCGATACACCGTTGAAATCGGCAGGGTGTGTAGTTGGTTATAGGCTACATAAATTTTTTTTTTTTTTTTTTTTAAACCTTTATTAGTTGCGCACAGTACAGAAATGACAAAAAATAAAGAAAAAGAAACATGACAGCGGCAGCATCTGCTATACAGTAAAACAAGTCTTATGGTGCATTCAATAGAGAGGTAACAGCTGTACACAGTTCATTGCAATACAGGCATTGTTTCATGTGTACATCAATGGGCTGCCAGAGCGCCAGCAACTTCCCTGCTAGGTATTGCAGCTATTCTCCAGTGAAGGGATATGCGGGGCAAATCACAGCGCTAGGCCGTGCCCATCGTCCCCCTGCTCCAGCACCGATGGCAGCTCGGGGTGTATGTGGCTATCTGTGTGTGCGTCCACCCCCCCTATCCCGGGATCAGGATGGGCGCGGGAGGTCCCTCCCTACCCCATTGTCTCAAGGTCTTCAGGTATCCCCAGTCCCTCACTACCAATGTTTAATCAACCGTCATGGCCACCCGTTGCATGTTAGGCGGTGTGAATACCCCCCCATCATGTATGAAGTAATATGGTGAATGCAGTGCACATTGTCTATATGCTCACAGGCCCGGGGTCGGCTCGTCATCTCCAGAGGATTCGCTTAGTGTCGCCTGGGACAGCCAGTATACCTGCAAGGGAGACCAGAAGTCGCTAGGCGTGCAGCGGGTCGGCAACAGTTCCGCATATACACCATGTTGGTCCTGGCTATATGTGAGGTCGTCAAGCCAGTCCTTAAATTTTGGCGCTCTCCCCCTCCCCCACCTGCATGCTATCCTCCGCTTAGCAAGGAGCAGCGCAATGTCGACAAATTTGCGATCCGGTTTGGGCACATGTTTGGTGTAACCCAAAATCATCACTAGTGGCTCCATGGGCAATGAGCCAGCAATCATTATCTGGAGTGCGGCATGTACCTGTTCCCAATACGCGTGTATGGCTCCACATTCCCAAGCCAGATGGAGGAAATCCGCGCCGCTCGCACGGCATCTCACACATCTATCATCTTCCGAGAGATGGAACCTGAGTTTCCTGACTGGAGTATAATAATAGCGTTGCACGAACTTGTAATGAATTATTTTCAGCCGGCAGCTGGAGGAGACTCTCGCCGTGCCTGAGCAGCAGTAGTTCCATTGCTCATCTGTGAGCGCAGAGGGCAGCTCGGAGTCCCAGTTAGCACGAGCCCTTGACGACATCGATGGGCGCTGCCCACGTATAGCGGCATACAGTTTGGACACTAAGTGCTTGCCATCCGATACGAGCATGGTATGCAATGGCAGCACCGTCCCAGGTTCTTCCGGGAAGTTGGGGAGTATGTCACGCATGCCCTGCCTGAGTCTGATATAGTAAAACACCTCCATGGGCGTCGGGGGGGTAGCCTGGAACATCTGATCTTTTGTACGGAACGTCCCTTCTAGAAATAGGTCGCCCCAAGTATTGAGGTGTATGCGTTTGCACATGGACCGAAATCCGGTTTCCGTTAGAAGTGAAAGCTTCGGATGGTACGCAAGGGGCAGTGCTGGGGAATAAAGTAAGGGGGCGGCCAGCAGTTTAGTCACTCTCCGCCAGGCATCAATAGTGCAGGTAACAGTAGTAGCAGGCGTCTCGACATCCCCAGTTAGTCCCATCAGCATGCCCTTAAGCGGGAGCGGATGAACGATCCAGTCCTCGGCAGCGATCTGTGGCATGAAGGGAGCGGGATGGACCCAATGATAGGAGTGTTGAGTCTGAGCGCTGAGATAGTATAATTCCATATCGGGCACATCGAATCCGCCCCTATCGTATGGCTGCGTCAGGACCCTCCAGCTAATGCGTGGTTGCTTTCCACCCCAAAAGAGGCGCAGGAGCTCAGAACGAAGCCGTTTAAAAAAATAGGCCCCTGGGTAGTAGGGAATGTTTTGGAATAGATAGAGGAACCGGGGGAGGACGACCATCTTGATCAGGGACGCTCTCCCTGCCATTGAGATTGGTAGGGCCCGCCAGCGGGATACATTGTCAGTCAGCTGCGAGATAGCCACCCCATAGTTTGACCGAATAGTGTCGTCCTTAACGAGCGACACCTCTATGCCCAGGTACCTCAATTCGGAGTCACACCACTCCAGGGGGTAATCCAGCGGGAACCGAGCTACTGAAGGTGTGAGGGGGAAGAATTGCGACTTCTTCCAGTTTATATGAACCCCTGATATGCCGCCAAACGCCACGAACTCCCTCAGCAGCGAGTTAAGGTGGTCTTGTGGGTTACGCACGTATAACGTGACATCATCCGCATAGAGCGAAATACTTATCTGCCGCTGATGGCAGTTAAAAGCGCTAGCCTTGTGCAACTGTCGCACTCTACAAGCCAACGGTTCTATCGCCAAGGCGAAAAGCAGGGGCGATAAGGGGCAGCCCTGCCTAGTTCCTCTCGTGATTGGCATATGTGCCGAAAGCACCCCATTGACGACGACTCTGGCGACAGGTGAGGTGTAGAGCAGCTTCACCCAGGCTATAAAGATACGGGGGAACCCCATTCTGCCAAGTATAGCAAGCAGGTAACCCCATTCCACCGAGTCGAACGCCTTGGTGGCGTCTAGAAATACGGCCGCGATCGGCAAGTCAGGTGATATGGTGGGTATAAGGGAGAACAGTGTGCGCAAGTTGTGGGACGTAGCTCTTCCCGGGACAAAGCCAGATTGATCAGGTAGTACCAAGGTGTTCATAAGCAGGGACAGCCTCGTCGCCAGCACTTTTGCGAGGATCTTCGCGTCGCAGTTTAGCAGCGAAAGAGGGCGATAGGAATCCGAGTCCTTCGGATCCTTCCCCGGCTTCAACAGCGACGTTATCGCCACCTCTCTCATGGATCCCGGCAGTATCCCAACCTCGAGAGAGTCCTCGAAGACTTCCTTCAGTACCGGCGCCATGATGTCGATATAACATTTATAAAATTCGGCCGGTAGGCCGTCCAGCCCCGCCGCCTTGCCATTGCTAAGGGACATAATCGCCTCCCTGATCTCGTCCAGTTCGAACGGGCACCCCAAGAACGCCCTATCGCTATCACTAAGCCAACAGAGTGCGATATCGTCCAGGAAGTTCCCGAACTCCACCTCCCCCACCTGCTGCGTGGAGTATAAACGCTGGTAGTGCTGTAGGAAGGCGGTATGAATTCCCTGGGAATCTTGGTGAGTCCTACCCTCCCTATCAGAAATTTCCAGGATATGGGTGGCGAAGCGCTGGTGCCTCGTGAGAGCTGCCAGCACCTTACCCGGTCGATCCCCTTCACAGTAGCGCCTAGCCGTCCAATATTTGCCCCGGAACTTCGTTTCCCTGGTCGCTTCTTCCTCATAGGTCGACAGCAGTGCCCTGAATTGCCCGGCGAGGTCAGGACAGGGGTCCCTAACCATCTGCGCCTCCAGCGCTTTAAGCTCTGCTTCAATTTTAAGTAATGTGCGCACAATGTCCCTTAGTATCCCGCAACTTTTAGAGATCGTGATCCCCCTCACTGTCACCTTAAAGGCTTCCCAGATCGTTTCAACCTTATCGACCGACCCCTTGTTCCTCGGAAAGAAGGCTTCAATCTCCTCCCCTAGTTCATGTCTAAAAACAGGGTCCAGCAAGGCTGAGGGGAAGAGCCGCCACGGCGGGCGCACCCTAGCGTACCCCGGCATCTCCAGGACCGTCAGGACAGGGCAATGGTCCGAGTAGGTACGAGGCAGATGTTGCACCCGAACAACTCCTCCAGCGAGGCCTCGTGAGAGAAAGCAGTAATCGATCCGTGCCCATGAGCGCGCATGTGCCGTAAAATGTGTACCCTCCCTGACTGTCGGGTGTGTGTGCCTCCAGCCGTCCACTAGTCCAGCCTCTGTCAGTATGCCCTGAAGTGTATCCCTGGCGTTCGTGTTGTATTGTGTGCTGCCGTCCGATCTATCCGTCATAGGGCATAACAACAGGTTGAAGTCCCCCCCCCAGAGGATGTGAGTGGCTTCAATATCCAGCACATGGCCCCACAGCGACAAAAAGAATCCAGGAGTGTCAACATTAGGGGCATAGCAATTCACAAGTATTATCACATCAGTGCCCAATCTTCCCCAAAGAATGACATATCTCCCCTCGTTATCCACCCGCGCCCCCAGCTTTTGAAACGGTAATCGTTTGTTGACCAAGATAACAGTCCCCCTAGAGTAAGTGGAATAGGAGGAAAACTCTCGCACACTCGCCCATCTGCACGCAAACTTAGGGATACCATTCGGGTTAAGGTGGGTTTCCTGGAGCATTGCTATCTGCACATGGTGCCGATCTAAATAAGCAAGTACATTCCTGCATTTGCGGGGGTTATTAAGGCCACGGACGTTCCAGGACATTATGGAAACAGTATTCGGCGTATCATCACCTGTATTTGCCACCGTATCCCTGTAGGGAGCTTTCAGCCATCACTGCAGCTCTCGAACGAAATGCACCTGACGCAGATCTTTCCGCTGTCCAGAACATTCTCGCCATGCAGACATCCGAGCGTTCACACACACGGAATTCAGCACCTGCGCTCTCGTCACTCATTCCATACGCAACAGTAGTTCTACGTTCAACAACAACTCGCACCCCAACATCCAAGTCCCGCACCCCCCCCCACGTACAACTGTTCCGCCCCCAACCCCCAGCTCCCCCCTCCACCCACTGAAGCAACCCAATCTTGCCAGTATCACATCCCCCCCCCCCTCCCCGACCCCAACAATCAAGAGCACTTGAACAACCGTTTGGGGAATCCCCTTCTGAGAACACCAGAGGAACACACTCCAACACCCCAACACTCCTCCCTCGACCCGCATGCACCATACGGAGAAGATAGAGAAGGCGGGGTGGTGCCTGGCATATGTCACCCCTGCAGGTTAGTACCCATATGACAAGACATTTTCACATATCCCCTCCCCTCATGCCTGAAAAAATACCAAAAGATTCAGGAGGTCTATCTCAGGAGCAATCGCTACCCAGTTCAGTGGAAGTTCTGCCTCCAGTGTGGCCAACTCTAGAACAACTTCAGCAGAGGGGCGGGCATATACCAAAGCAGTCGTCGCTCACCAGTGACCCGCAGAACAGCAGGCCTACCAGAAGAGCCATCCCCGGCAGTTCTTGATCCCCACACCGGCAGCAGGCATCTCCAATCTGAGTCCAATCTTTAATCCATAGATCAGAGCCAGCAATCCATCGTTCAGAAGGACGCAGTTAGGGATCCACGTGGTCAGCCGGGTTCACGTCTGCCTCTTCGTCACCCTCGTTTCGCCTGTCCCTCCTGGCGGCGCGCAGCTTACGGGCATAGTCCTCGGCCTGCTGTGGGTTTGTAAAAAAATGCTGTTTACCCTGGTGGGTCACCCGGAGCCGCGCCGGGTATAGTAGTGCATAGTCCACTTGCATGTCCCTCAGTTTTTTCTTCACATCTAGGAATTTCCTCCTCTGGTCCTGCACCAGTGGTGTAAAATCCGGATACAGGGAAAACTGCACTCCGTCACAAGCTAGATTCCGAGCCGTGCGGGCTGCACGCAATGCCGTGTCGCGGTCCCGGTAGTTAAGTAACCGGGCTATGATGGGTCGCGGCTGCATCCCCGGCTTCGGGACCGGGCCCAGGGAGCGATGCGCCCGCTCGACGATAAATTGGCTGGAAAAGGCCTCCTTTCCCACTGCCGTGAGGAGGATGTGCTCCACATAGTCCTCCATGCGTCCAGTGTTGGTGGATTCCGGAACCCCCGTGACGCGTATGTTGTTGCGTCTGCTCCTCGCCTCCAACTCCTCGTTCTTTGCTGCTATCACTCTTAGGATGTTATCCATTCTGGTGAGGCGCGTGTCGTGGGACGCGGCAGTGTCCTCAGAGGAAGAGATGCGTCTCTCCGCCTCCCCCAGGCGCTCCTCATGGACCTCCAGTTTCTGTGCAACCCCATCCATTCTGGAGGACAGGCGGTCGACCTTGTCGACTATCGTAGCGAAGCCCTGCCGCATTTCCTCCATCATCAGCTTAAGTTCTGGGGCCATGGGGGTAGTGGGGGGCTCAGCACTCGACGGCCCTGGGGCTCCGCCGGTCCCCGTCGTGCTGCGCAGCGGTTTCTTGGCAGTCGCCGGCTCGAAAGAGAGCTTGGGCTGCTTGTTGTCGTTCTTGCCCATAGTGCCGCGACAGGAGGCACCCACACGGGCACTGCAACTGCCTGTTCAGCACGTGTCTGTAGCTCCCAGAGAGTGCGCGTCGATGGCCCCCTCGAGCAGCAGCCACTTACAGAGGGGTTTCCCTTCCTCGGTGCACCGATTGTCCCAGGTAGCCCCTCGTCGCTAGAATCACCGCACTGGCGTGTCCGCTATGGGAGGTGGGCGGCCGCGGCCAACAACGCGGTCCGGAGCCCAGGGAGAGTCAACAGGGGGTGGCGGCAGGCCGTTGGGGCCAGGAGGAGGTCAACGCGCTATATGCGCGGAGCAGGATTCGCAGTCCGGGCAGTCACTATGCCCTCTGAGTGTCCGCTGGTGCTTAGCAGGACCCCGCTCCCAGGTGGCGGCAGTGATCGGTGTCAGTAGCGGGGGTGCGGGGAGATGGCCGCCCCACACGGCGGCTGCAGGCGAAGGTCTCCTGGTCTCTGTGAAGGGCGCCGGAGCAGCACAGAGCCCCCACACGTATTGCAGCAGCTCCGCAGGGGAAGAAACTCACCTCCGCAATCCCTCGAGGGCCGCCAGCATCGCCCTCCGTCCGGGATACAGGCCTCTCAATCCCAAGGCCTAGTCGCCTCGTGGAGAGCCGCGGGCTTGCGTGGGCCGATGTCCGGGCGCCACCGCAGTGCACAGCAACAGCGCTCACCGGTCCGGACGCTCAGCCCCGTATCACAGGCTTCCGAGGGCGGATCGCTCCCAAAGTTGGACCGGAGCAGCAGCACAGGCTGGGCCACCAGTGCAGCGATTTCTGGGCATCTATTCGCAGGGGAACAGGATGAATGCAGGATCTTTCTGGCCAGGCTGCCAGAGCCACGCTAGAGTGCGGCCATTAGCTAGTGCGCCCTCTAGCGCCTCTAGGCTACATAAATTAAAAAAAATAAACCTTATTTAAAATGCTAGATAAAAAACAAAAAGTAGTCCCTCAAAAGTAGCGCCGGCCACGACGTGCGTGGTCATGTTAGGAGCACGGGGAGGAGTGGCATCCGAGGAGCGGCGGACATGGCACGGGGGAGGAGCGGTGACGTCAGGAGCAGAGGACCGGCGGCAGACCTGGCACAGGGGAGGAGTGGGGGTGCGAGCGGACATGGTTATCCCTATGGCGGGTCTCACTCGGCCGTATTGGAAGATAAGGGATATTTATTGTTAACAAACTCAATGGTACTTATTTTATTGACCGTGGAAGGATGAAAGACCAAGTGGATCCCCCAGAATTCCAAAATGCGTCCATCCGATTAAACAAAGATTACAGCAGATGATGCATTCGTTTGTTGAGAGATCAGACCGCGCTTATTCCTTACGACCCAGAGTCCTCCAACGGAGCCCCACAACATGACGCATCAATCATTTCTCAGGTGGCCGCATCATCTTTACTACTATAATAAAGCAGAAACTTTCAGGCTTTGAGGCGGGTAAACTCGGGAACCACTGCGCCAATCTACACACCCGATACACCGTTGAAATCGGCAGGGTGTGTAGATGGTTATAGGCTACATAAATTAAAAAAATAAACCTTATTTAAAATGTTAGATTAAAAAAAAAGTAGTCCCTCAAAAGTAGCGCCAGCCGCGACGTGCGTGGTCACGTTAGGAGCACGGGGAGGAGCGGCATCCGAGGAGCGGCGGATATGGCGCGGGGGAGGAGCGGTAATGTCAGGAGCAGAGGACTGGCGGCGGAGGAGGAGCGGCGGACATGGCGCAGGGGAGGAGCGGTGGTGCAAGCGGACAGGCGGGAGCAGCGCCGGTGGAGGTAAGCGCACTCATGTAGGGGTCGGGCGGGGGACGGAACCGGCCGGGCTGGGCGGGGGACGGGACGGGACGGGCCGGGCGGGGGACGGGACAGGGCGGGCGGCGGTTGGGGAAGCCTGAGGACAAGAAAGGGGAGGCAAACGGTGCACTACAAATGTCAGACAAACGGTGCATTACAGGAGGAAAAGTGACGTGTAGCTAGAGGGGTTTTAGATGCTGTAAACATTTGAGCCACCTCGGCCTCCGTAGGATAATCCCATGCTCTTCTCAATGGGACTCTGTGCTCCGCCGTTAACAAGGTGCGCAACGAAGGCCTACACACGGTCAGGAGAAAAACGGTACCCCCTCGAACGAGGCCACCTTCTGTCAAAAAGGGGAGAGTTTGCTCACATAAATGCCAGTGGTGAATATGTTATTGTTTAGATGCGTTTGCTTCACTATAGGAGATTATATTTATATAGGAATATTTCCTTCACGAATACCTGCGTCCCTTGGATGGAGTGGAGGGAAGGGGTGGATGACGTGTGCATGAGGAAAAAGTGACGTGTGCTGGTTACAAAAGTGGGGCGGGCCGGGGCCCTGAAGCAAAGTAAATTACAGGAGGAAAAAGTGACATATGCAGGTTACAAAAGCGGGGCGGGAGGGGGCCCTAAAGCCTAATTGCTCCAGGGCAACGTCGGGACAGGATGCTAGTATTAAAATACATGTTTAAACATATTTAAAATGTCCATGAATTTAATGTAAAAATAAACCTATTAAAAATAATAGATAGATCATTTTATGGTACATTTATAATTTTATAGGATATTGAAGCTACATCAGTAGCTAAAGTTTATATTGTTTCTAACGATTTATATTCACTATGCTATGTGCAAACATCTAGAAACATTCGAAACCACAATTATGTATACATTTGTACACTGACCAACACTTTATATGTAATCAAACAATAGATAATTTGAAAATGACCAAACCCCCACAACCATAACAGAGTACATTTCACTTATATATATTTTATATCCTGCTATTTAATAGGCTACTGGCTCTGTACATGCAAACAATTCCTTTGGACTTTGGTTTTGCATAAATTGGACAGAAAAACTGAACCGTTTCATCACTTTATCATGAATTTTTGTAATACAAATTCAATTTTAATTTACTGGTTCAGCTTTCTATTTGCTAAATGTTGCTCCTTAGAGAGAACCACACATAATGTTGAGGTACAGGGAACGAGCATGTTTCTTATTGATAAAATCAATTAATTTCATGGCTTTACACACTGCTTCCCACTGTTAAACTGAGAACTGATGGCCAAGTCCAAGTCCTGAGGAAAACTCTACAATCGTGACGGGTTTGAAACGATTTGACTTGTATGGGGCATTTCAATCAGGGGTGTGCCGTAAGGGAATTAGTTTAATGTATTTACCCTGCCACTCAACTCCCAAACAACATGTGTAACCCCATCTCTGGCCTACAGGCAGGACTTTCGATTTTCTACTCGCAGGTCAAAGGATTTTGTCGGCGTACTCTCTGCCTTGAAGTTGCACGCACTACCAGTACTCATTGGTGGTACTTACCACCCCACAATTTGATGTCCATTCCTTTGGAGATACTCACCCACTGCAGCCGGGACGGAAGTACAACCGGCGGAGAGATAGATCCCCTCTCAATCAATCAATCAATCAGTGACACTTATAGAGCGCGCTACATACCCGTAGGGTCTCAAGGCGCTGGGGGGGGGGGGGGGGGGGGGGGCGCTACTGCTCGAACAGCCAGGTCTTCAGCTTCTTCCTGAAGGAGAGGTGGTCTTGGGTCAGGCGTAGGTCGGTCGGGAGGGAGTTCCAGGTCTTGGCGGCCAGGTAGGAGAAGGACCTTCCTCCTGTAGTCGCTCTTCGGATGCGGGGGACGGCGGCGAGGGCGTGGTTGGCTGATCGGAGGTGGCGTTTGGGAGCGTAGAAGTTGATCCGGCTGTTGAGGTAGCTCGGGCCTTGGTCGTGTAGGGCTTTGTGTGCGTGGGTGAGGAGGCGGAAGGTGATTCTTTTGTTGACGGGGAGCCAGTGAAGGTCTCTCAGGTGTCCGGTGATGTGGCTGGTTCGTGGGATGTCGAGGATGAGTCTGGCTGAGGCGTTCTGGATCCGCTGGAGTCTCTTCTGGAGCTTGGCGGTGGTACCGGCGTAGAGGGCGTTGCCGTAGTCCAGTCGGCTGGTGACGAGGGCCTGGGTGACGGTCTTCCTGGTCTCGGTGGGGATCCACCGGAAGATCTTCCGTAGCATGCGTAGGATGTTGAAGCACGCCGAGGAGACGTTGTTGACTTGCCTGGTCATGGAGAGGGAGGAGTCCAGGATGAAGCCCAGGTTGCGTGCATGGTCTGTTGGTTTGGGTGCGGTGCCCAGGGCTGGAGGCCACCAGGAGTCGTCCCAGGCGGAGGGGGAAGAGCCCAGGATGAGGACCTCCGTCTTGTCAGAGTTCAGTTTCAGGCGGCTGGTCGTCATCCACTCGGCTACCTCTTTCATCCCTTCGTGCAGGTTGGCTCTGGCGGAGGCGGGGTCGTTGGTCAGGGAGAGGATCAGCTGGGTGTCGTCGGCGTAGGAGATAATGCTGAGGTTGTGTTTGCGTACGATGGCCGCGAGGGGGCTCATGTAGACGTTGAAGAGGGTGGGGCTCAGAGATGATCCTTGAGGGACGCCGCAGATGACTTCGGAGGCTTCTGATTTGTATGGTGGTAGGCGGACTCTCTGTGTCCTTCCGTCGAGGAAGGAGATGATCCATTCCAGTGCCTTGTCCTGGATTCCGATGTTACTGAGGCGCTGTACTAGGGTGCGGTGGCAGACCGTGTCGAATGCCGCGGAGAGGTCTAGGAGGATGAGGGCCGCTGTTTCTCCATTGTCCATCAGGGCTCGGATGTCATCGGTGGCGGCGATGAGGGCGGTCTCGGTGCTGTGATTGGCTCGGAAGCCGGACTGTGAGGGGTCGAGGGATCCGTTCGTCTCGAGGAAGGCGGCCATCTGCTTGTTGACGGTCTTCTCGATGACTTTGGCTGGAAATGGGAGGAGCGAGATGGGGCGGTAGTTCTTGAGTTCGGTGGGGTCCGCTGTTGGTTTCTTGAGTAAGGCGCTGAGTTCGGCGTGTTTCCAGCTCTCAGGGAAGGTGGCGGTGTCGAATGATGTGTTGATGATGTCTCGCAGGTGGGGTGCGATGACAGCGTCGGCCTTGTTGAAAACGTGGTGAGGGCAGGGGTCGGTCGGTGATCCGGAGTGGATGGAGTTCATCGTGCGGATGGTGTCTTCGGTGCTGATCGGGGTCCAGGCGTGGAGGGTGGTGGTGGGGGGTGATTGTTCGGTCATGGTGTGCGTTGGTTGGTTGTTGAAGCTGTTGTGTATGTCCGTGATCTTGTTGTGGAAGTATGAAGCGAGGGAGTTGCAGAGGTCTTGTGATGGGGTGATGTCGTTGTTTCCTGCGCTGGGGTTGGAGAGCTCTTTCACGATGTTGAAGAGTTCCTTGCAGTTGTGTGCGTTGTTGTCCAACCGTTCCTTGAATGCTGTTTTCTTGGCGGCGCGGATAAGCTGGTGGTGCTTCCGGGTGGCAAGCTTGAAGGAGGTCCTGTTGTCCGGTGTAGGTTCCCTTCTCCAGACTTTCTCGAGGGCTCGGCAGTTCTTCTTGGAGCTCTTGAGTTCGTCGGTGAACCACGGGGCTTTCTTGCTTCCGGGTCTGCTGGGCGGGGTCCTCAGCGGGGCGAGCTCGTCCGCGCAGATGCTGATCCACTTCGTGAGGTTGACGGCGGCCTGGCTGGGGTTCGCTGAGCTGGCAGGAGGGTGCTGGCTCAGGGAGGTGGCGAGCTGGTCTGCTGTGATCTTGTTCCAGCTTCTGCGGGCGGCCTGTTGCTGGTGGTGGTGGGTCGTCGTTCTCTTGAAGGTGAAGTGGATGCAGCTGTGGTCCGTCCATTGGAGCTCTGTGGCGTGGCTGAAGTCGATGTCTGTGCTGGAAGAGAAGACTGCGTCGAGTGTGTGTCCGGCGAGGTGGGTGGGGGTGGACACCAGTTGCTTGAGTCCCAGGTTGGCGAGGTTGTCCAGCAGGGTGCTGGTGTTGCGGTCGTTGTTGTTCTCCAGGTGGAAGTTGAGGTCCCCCAGGAGGATGTAGTCAGCGGAGGGGAGGGCATGCGGGCTGACGAAGTCGGCGATGTCCTCGCTGAATTGCGTGCGTGGTCCAGGGGGTCGGTAGATCAGGGTGCCTCTGAGGGTGGTGTTCGGGTTGGTGTGGATCTGGAAATGCAGGTGTTCGGCAGTGGTCAGGGTGTTCTCGGTGCTGGTCGTGAGACGGATGGTGTTCTTGTGGATGATGGCGATGCCTCCTCCCATCTGGTTGGCGTTGCGGTCCCTCCGGACGATCTTGTAGCCCTCTGGGATAGCGATGGCGATGTCGGGAGCTGATGAGGCGTTCATCCAGGTCTCTGTGAGGAAGGCAACGTCAGGGGCTGTGGCGTCTAGGAGGTTCCAGAGTTCGATGGCGTGTCTGTGGACGGAGCGGGTGTTGAGCAGGATGCACTTGAGGTGGGTGCTGCTGCTGTTCGACTTGGCGGGGGCTGGTGTGCGGCAGGTCCGGATGCAGGTGAATTTGCAGGCGTGGCAGCTGAAAGGTCCGTGGGTGCGTCGTGGTGTGGCTTGATGGCATTCTGGGAGTCGGCCAGAGTTGAGAGCGATGAGGGTGGCTGCGGAGTACGTCAGGCGGGTCGGTCGGCGGCTTCGGGGGCCAGGGGTCCTGGCGCTGGTCGCGATCCGGTCGCGGACGGGCGCAGACGGGCTTACCTTTGGCGCGCCTTCGGCGCACAAACGGCGCGCCCGCTGCGCGTGACCGCTGCGCGTTCGCACGGTCGCCATATAAAGGCGAAGTGCGCGGGTGGGCGGAGCAGCTGGGAGGCGGGAGAGGGGCGGGAACAGAATGAAAAAAGGGGCGGGGCTTGCGGTGGTGGCGGGAAGCGGGGAGCGGGGAGGGAAGGCGGCGATGTAGGCGGGCTAACAGGAAGGACGCAAGCTGGACAGATAAACAGGCAAAAATACTTTAAGCACAAATGGTGAACAAAACAAGGGAAAAAGAAACTCAAACACGGGCAGGGAATACAGATGACAAGCACAAATGGCGAGAAAAACAAAGGCAAAACAAACGGCAACGGAGTCAGCCGGCGGCGAGGCAGGCAGCGCGGCAGGGACAAGGCTGAGGGGCACACGCAGCAGCTGGTGGCCGTGCGGCGCGGGGGTGTCCCACAAGTGGGTCACACTTACCTGTGTCGCACGGTCGCCATATAAAGGCCAAGTGCGCGGGTGGGCGGAGCAGCTGGGAGGCGGGAGCGGGGCGGGAACAGAATGAAAAAAGGGGCGGGGCTTGCGGTGGTGGCGGGAAGCGGGGAGCGGGGAGGGAAGGCGGCGATGTAGGCGGGCTAACAGGAAGGACGCAAGCTGGACAGATAAACAGGCAAAAATACTTTAAGCACAAATGGTGAACAAAACAAGGGAAAAAGAAACTCAAACACGGGCAGGGAATACAGATGACAAGCACAAATGGCGAGAAAAACAAAGGCAAAACAAACGGCAACGGAGTCAGCCGGCGGCGAGGCAGGCAGCGCGGCAGGGACAAGGCTGAGGGGCACACGCAGCAGCTGGTGGCCGTGCGGCGCGGGGGTGTCCCACAAGTGGGTCACACTTACCTGTGTCGCACGGTCGCCATATAAAGGCCAAGTGCGCGGGTGGGCGGAGCAGCTGGGAGGCGGGAGCGGGGCGGGAACAGAATGAAAAAAGGGGCGGGGCTTGCGGTGGTGGCAGGAAGCGGGGAGCGGGGAGGGAAGGCGGCGATGTAGGCGGGCTAACAGGAAGGACGCAAGCTGGACAGATAAACAGGCAAAAATACTTTAAGCACAAATGGTGAACAAAACAAGGGAAAAAGAAACTCAAACACGGGCAGGGAATACAGATGACAAGCACAAATGGCGAGAAAAACAAAGGCAAAACAAACGGCAACGGAGTCAGCCGGCGGCGAGGCAGGCAGCGCGGCAGGGACAAGGCTGAGGGGCACACGCAGCAGCTGGTGGCCGTGCGGCGCGGGGGTGTCCCACAAGTGGGTCACACTTACCTGTGTCGCACGGTCGCCATATAAAGGCCAAGTGCGCGGGTGGGCGGAGCAGCTGGGAGGCGGGAGCGGGGCGGGAACAGAATGAAAAAAGGGGCGGGGCTTGCGGTGGTGGCGGGAAGCGGGGAGCGGGGAGGGAAGGCGGCGATGTAGGCGGGCTAACAGGAAGGACGCAAGCTGGACAGATAAACAGGCAAAAATACTTTAAGCACAAATGGTGAACAAAACAAGGGAAAAAGAAACTCAAACACGGGCAGGGAATACAGATGACAAGCACAAATGGTGAGAAAAACAAAGGCAAAACAAACGGCAACGGAGTCAGCCGGCGGCGAGGCAGGCAGCGCGGCAGGGACAAGGCTGAGGGGCACACGCAGCAGCTGGTGGCCGTGCGGCGCGGGGGTGTCCCACAAGTGGGTCACACTTACCTGTGTCGCACGGTCGCCATATAAAGGCCAAGTGCGCGGGTGGGCGGAGCAGCTGGGAGGCGGGAGCGGGGCGGGAACAGAATGAAAAAAGGGGCGGGGCTTGCGGTGGTGGCGGGAAGCGGGGAGCGGGGAGGGAAGGCGGCGATGTAGGCGGGCTAACAGGAAGGACGCAAGCTGGACAGATAAACAGGCAAAAATACTTTAAGCACAAATGGTGAACAAAACAAGGGAAAAAGAAACTCAAACACGGGCAGGGAATACAGATGACAAGCACAAATGGCGAGAAAAACAAAGGCAAAACAAACGGCAACGGAGTCAGCCGGCGGCGAGGCAGGCAGCGCGGCAGGGACAAGGCTGAGGGGCACACGCAGCAGCTGGTGGCCGTGCGGCGCGGGGGTGTCCCTCAACCCTTTTGGCTCAATAGCCCTGAAGAAGTAGTGGGTCCATAACCCCGACGAAACACGTGTCGGCTGGGCATTTGATCGGCATTAAACAGAGAACAAACGCAGCATTGGATTACTGTGATTGTTGTGTAGCTGTATACCTGCACTGTAGATTTGCAGTACTCACTCTGCTTATATGAATAAAGTGTGCACAGCAACTTGTATCAATTGTTCAGAGACCTTGTGTCTACCTTGGGGTTTCGGGGTTATCCCCCTGCCTGTGGCACCGTCTCCAACTGACTTTTTCCGCACACACACACATACACACGACCAGGCGCCAACGCATACTGCATAACTTGAAACCTGTTTTTTGTTTATGTGCCAGATGCAGTCAACATGATTACATGTAATTTTATATAATTTCACATAGTTCCACAAGAATAATTTAAGCGATTTTCACACACCTCTTCTGGTAACCCCAGTTTGCTGGTACTCAACAACAACACAATTATTGTCCAGTCTGTGCTTTTTCTTTGAAAAAACAAAAAGTACTTTTATTACACACACAACTCCAACTTAAATTATACAACTCAATATACGGAAATCACTTTAGTGACACACTCTTGTCATGAATACATCCCTAATGGTTCCTGACCCCAAAAATCACAATAACCCCCACCTTAACCAGATTCATCAACACCACAATATAAGGGGTGGCATTATCAATAAAGCAGGCCTACTGGCTATGTCAGGGTGTCACCATATTAGTAAAAGCAACTACACTTTATAATTCATTTACATAACACCATGGAAGCCAATGAGGCAGTACTAATATGAATTACATGTTATGGTCACTCATTGAAGTCAATAGGGTAACACTAACCTTCAATAGCTCTGTTGTCGGGCACTAACATTATCAATAAAGCATTCCATTTAATTGCACATGTCATTGTGTATTTATTTTACTTATATTGGACTGCTACGGCACCCATAGAACATCCCACAAGGAGTCTCCACCACAGGAGAGCCCAAGAGCAAACTTTCTAGCTCTAGGACTGCTTTCAAAAACAAGGCACACCTTTCTAGGGTCTGGGATTCAATCCCCAGGGAGACATAGGGTGAATTTGTGAAACACTTTTGGAGAGCTTCTACATTTCTTCTGCCTCCAAAACCCTGTTCAAAACAATTGGTGGTGCATTTGTCCCTCCTTGCGGCTCAATGTGGACGGAATTGAGGTTGTATGCACTCTCTGTCCCCCAGACACAGGCAGGGTGTGGTGGAGGAGGTGCATAAGATCACTCCTTGGGCTCTGGCCTCCCTAGGAGCAGCGTTAGGAGAGTGGTGACACTCATCTTGGCTTGTCTTGTCCCCGGGCCGGTTTACACAATCAATAATGTTGCAATTCTACATATTGCATGACAACAAAACTTTTCACAGAAATTCCTAAAGTGTCAGGTTAGTGCAACATATTCATGTCATACTTCACATACACATTTGTTAGGTTAGTTTTCACATTGGCAACTAAAGCCTAAAATCTCTACTTCTGTCTTTTATATTAAGCTACACTGAGCGCACTCACAGTGCTCCACAGTACAAGCTAAGTTCTATTTAAATCATGTGCTCTTATGCAGGCGCATTACCGCATTGTTGCACAGTTTAGAAGAGCTCCTTAAGTCAACTTTCTTTATTTTCTTTCTTCAATGTAAATCTCCTGGTGTCTTGAGTGTGGTCACGGTTAGATGCTGCAAGAGAAGATCCTGGGTGCAGGCAGCGTGGCAACTGGAACATGATCATGCCTGGTAAGTATCCAAAACAGCAAGCAGCTTCCAGAAAACGAGCATGGCCTTTTATAGCAGACACGCCTAAGATGGCGGTTGCTCTCGCGAAATGTAAAGCTCTCACAAGAGTTCAAGTGCCTGTTCTTTTTGTCGACCCAAGTCTGGGTTTTGTAGAGGCATGGCCTTATAGCCTTCCAGACATATTTTATGAAGGTGTTTTCTTGTTATTTGTGCCATGCCAGTTTCTTGCTCTTTGGGGAGGGCATACTTGCAAGGTTTTTGGTGCAATGCAAGGTGACTGCAGACCTGACACACCTCGCCATTCTCATGCTGCAATAGCATCTCTTCCAAACCCTCCTGGTAGTATTCAGGGACAATTCAATAAGGTGACTTCAAGTTATCTGTGGAAAGAGCTTCATTGAGAGTCTTAGCTCTACCCTTAGCTAACAGAGCTCCCTGAGCCCTTCAATCAAAGCGTAAACTGCAAGCCATTTTGTATTGGTTCTAGAGGTTTGGCACTCCTCCTTTGTTTCTCTGGGTCTGGGCTGTTCCAAACCTGGTGCAGTATGACAAGCTAATTAACAGATGTTGAGTTCCTCCCACCCCTTCCTTTCCCAGGAAATGGAACACGCAGTGTTAATGGCTCTTTTTGTGTGGGAAGCTGTTTGAAACTCCAGCTAGAGAGAAAGGTAATTACCTTGGTTCAATAGAAGCAAACGCCTGGAATCAATCAATCAGGTGACTTTTAAAGCATGAAAACTCACCCGTAAGGGTCTCAAAGGCACGGGGGTGACGTGAGGGGGCTGCTGATACTCTGAAGGCACTGTGGTTCAGTCAAAGAGCCAGGTCTTGAGGTCCTTCCTGAATTGAGGTAGTGACGGTGATTGCCTGAGATGGGGAGGCAGGGTGTTCCAGATCTTTACTGTGAGGTAGGAGAAGGACTTCCTCCAGCTGTGCTCTTCAGGATACGTGTGACGGTGGACAAGGCCAGACGGACAAAGCGGAGGTCTCTGGTTGGTGTATGGAATGAGAGGCAATGGTTAAGGTTCGTAGGTCCCACATCATGTAGGACTTTGTAGGTGTGTGTGAGGAGCTTGAAGGTGATTCTTTTGTTGACTGGTAGCAGTGGAGGTTCCTCAGGTGGCTGGTGAGGTAGCTGCAGCGGGGGATATTGTGGATGAGTCTGGCAGAGGCGTTCTGAATGCTTTGCAGTTTCTTGAGGAGTTTCTGGGTAATGCCGATGAAGAGTGTGTTTCCATAGTCGAGTCTGATGCTGAAAAGTGCATGGGTAACTGTCTTTCTGGACTCGGTAGTGATCCACTTGAAGATCTTTCAGAGCAGACATAGCGTGTGGAAACAGGATGATGAGATGGTGTTAATATGATAGTTCAGGGTGCAGGAGGAGTCCAGGATGAAGCCAAGGTTTTGTGCTTGGTCTGTGATTGTGGGGGAGGATCTAAGATGTTTGGGCCGCCAAGAGTCGACCCAGGGTGTGGAGCCCAGGATGAGAACTTCGGTCTTCTCGGAGTTGAGCTTGAGGTAGCTGTTTTTCATCCAGGTAGCAACAGCCTTCATCCTGTCATGGAAGTTGTTCTTGGTGACTGTGGGTTTCTTGGTGAGGGAGAAGATCAATTGGGCATCATCAGCGTAGGAGACGATGTTGAGGTCATGGTTCCTGATGATGGCTGTGAGCGGGGCCATCTAGATGTTGAAGAGAGTGGGGCTCAGGGAGAAGCCCTGAAGCACTTCACAGCTGATTGCATTGGGTTCAGAGTGGAATGGAGGTAGTTTGACTCTCTGTGTTCGACCAGTTAGTAATGAGCGGATCCATTCCAGGGCTTTGTGGTGGATACCAGCGTCATGGAGTCTTGTGCATAGTGTGCGGTGGGAGACTGTGTTGAAGGTGGCCGAGAAGTCCAGGAGGATGAAGGCTGCAGTTTTGACTCGGTCGAGAACGGTACGGACGTCGTCTGTGGTGTAAAGGATGGCTGTCTCTGTGCTGTGGATGCTTCGGAAGCTGGATTGAAAGTGGTCCAGGATGTGGTTAGCTTCAACGAACTTGGAAAGTTGGGCATTGATGGCCTACTCATTGACTTTGGCTGGGAAGGGTAGCAAGGAGATTGGTCTGAAGTTCTTGTGGTTCGTTGAGTCAGCAGAGGGTTATTCAGTAAGGGGTTGATCTTTGCATGCTTCCAGTCTTCTGGGTAGGTGGTGGAGTGGATGGAGCAATTGATGGTGTGGCACAGTACAGGGCAATGGAGATGCCAGTTCTGTTGAAGATGTTTTGAGGGCAGGGGTCTGAGGGTGCTCTGGAGTGGATGATTTTCATGATCTTGAGGGTGTCATGAGTGGTGGGGGAGTCCAGCTGAGCAGGGTCAGCTGGGGTCGGGTGTTGTTGGGTCTGGTGGGTGTGGGTGGGGTGTGAGGGTCTTAGGTATCAAGGCTGTTGAAGCTGTCATAGGTCTCCTTAATCTTGCGGTGAAAGAACATGCTGACGTTGTTGCAGAGGTCTTTGGAGGGTGGGATGTCTGTTGTCTCTGTGCTGGTTTTAGCTAATTCTTGGACCATGGCGAAAAGCTCTTTGCTATTGAGTGTGTGGCATTGATTCTTTCTCTTAGGGCCACTTTCTTTGTTCTTCTGACAAGTTGATGGTGTGCGGTGACATCGGTTTTGAAGGCTGAGGGGTCTTCCTTGGTCAAACTGCTCCTCCATCTCTTCTTGAGGCATCAACAGGTGTTCCTGGACTCATGAAGGGTGGAAGAGAACCAGCTGGCTTTTTTGGAGTGTTGCTTGCCTGGGCTTTCTTGAGGAGAGCTAGTGTGTCAGCGCAGTTGGAGATCCATCAATGGAAGTTGCATGCTGAGGTATTAGCTTCCATGGATGTCGGATGTGGAGTTTTGCTAAGGGCGCTGGTGAGCTGTTCTTCTGTGACCTTGTTCCAACTTCTGTGAGGGTAGCTGTGGGTGTGGTGGTGTATGGGGGTTTGGTAAAGGAGTAGTGGACGCAACAGTGGTCGGTCCAAGGGAGCTCAGAGGTGGGGCTCATGATGATGTTGTCACTGGCAGAGAAGATGGGGACAAGCGTGTGTCCTGCTGAGGGGATTAGGGATCTGACCCGTTGTTTGAATCTGATGGTGGCAAAGTTCTCCACAGGGATGCTGTGTTATTATCATTGAGGTGAAAGTTGAGGTTGTCGAGGAGGATGTAGCCTGTGGGGGCAAGAGTTTGGGGTGCGATGAAGTCGATGATTGCTGAAAGGTGGATGGGATCCGGGGGGTCTGTAGATCTGGTGTTTGGGTTGGCCTGGACCTGGAAGTGGAGGTGCTCCATGTTGGTTGAGTGGTCACTCGAATGAGTGGTGAGGTGGAGGCTGCTTTTGTGTATGATGGCGATGCCTCTGCCCGGCTTGTAATCTGATTATGAGCCATGAGGATTATATATAGGATGTTAGGGACTGGTGTTCTACATTTGGTGTGCATGTTTATTTACCTCTAGATTGGTACCTCTCTGGACACTGTAGACCTAAGTAGAGGTAAAATAATCTTTATTGCAGATTTCACATATATAACATGTGATTGACAGTGAAACCACCACAGACGTTCCTTAAGCACTGGAGACGTACACTATGAATGCCCCCTCGCATTATAAGGCTTACCCAATATTAGTATCAATCTTTGAAAAGTCTCTTCTGTGATGGATGCTGTGTGTAGATTCTGAGATACGCAATGCAATAGTCTCACGCACATAGCCCGCACATGTACTCATATGCATGTGATTGGCTAATTACAGGCCTATTTCGCTTCTGCCCGTCTTTGCCAAGATCCTCGAGAAGCACGCGCATATGGTGCTATCCGATTATCTGGAATCCCATGATCTACTGCACTCCACCCAATCCGGCTTCCGTTCCAACCTGAGCACCGAAACAGCGCTCCTGGAAGTTTCGGAGGCAATTAAGGAGGTGCTGGATTCAGGAGGCAAAGCGATGCTCGTGATGCTCGATCTGTCGGCGGCCTTTGACACCGTCCCCCACGAGGGTCTCCTCGCCAGACTTTATGAGATCGGTCTGAGGGGGACGGTGTTCAGCTGGTTTTGATCTTTCTTGGCTGGCCGTTGATAAACGGTCTGGGCCTCCTCCAGCTCCGCCGAGATGCCGTCACTGAGTGTCGGAGTCCCTCAGGGCTCAGTGCTGAGCCCGACTCTTTTTAACATCTTTATGACCCCTCTGGCGGCACTGGCGGAATCTTTCGGGCCCAGATCGTTTCCTATGCCGATGACACCCAGCTCCTCTTTACTTGCGGGAAAGGAGCAGATTTTGATGGAGAGAGTATCCGGGGTTGCCTTGGGGCTGTTTTTAATTGGTTCCAGCTTAACAGCCTCAAGTGCAACTCGGATAAATCGGAGGTACTTTTCTTTGGCTGCAGATCGGACCCAGACTGGCAGGAATGGTGGCCTGCTAATATGTTTCCCCCTGCAGGCTCTTCCCAGTTAGCCAAGAACCTGGGGATTAAGATCGATAATGGCCTGACGCTGAGATCCCAGATTCTTGGTCTCACTGGCACCTGTTTCGGTGTCCTCCGGATGCTCCACAAGTTTCTTCCTCTACTACCGGAGGATCACAGGAAGATAACGGTTCAGGCTATAATCGGCTTGAGAATGGATTATTCGAATATCCTCTATCTCGGCCTGCCGGAGTATCTGCTGCAACGACTGCAGGTGGTCCAAAATTCTTCAGCACGGGCCATTTTTGGATTACCCGGTCGTGCTAGAACCTCGGGCCTCCTGCAGTCACTTCATTGGCTCCCCATCCGAAAGCGGATAGTCTTCAAGGCCCTGACCTTTGCCCATAAAGCTCTACATGCTTCAGGAGCAAAATATCTTCAAAAAAGGCTAGCTTTTTACCGTCCTGCAAGGCCCTTGAGGTCAGGGTCTTTGTTTCTTGCCGTGGTCCCTCGCATAAAAAGGGCACGTATAGGAGGTCGATCTTTCAGACTGTTGGCTCCGCAGCTTTGGAATACTCTGCCAGTGACACTGCGCAGTACCTCTAATCTGCTGGCATTTAGGAAGGGCCTTAAAACCTGGCTTTTTACTTTGTAGATATCAGTCTTGATTTTTAGTTAGGGATCTTCCCTTTTTTCTGTTTTCCTTTCCGTTATGTTGTGATACAGGTTTGCAATAAAGCGCCGGGACACTCTTTGAGTAGCAGTGCGCTATACAAGACAAAAATAACATAACATAACATAACATTGCTTGTTCACGTGAAATCAGTCCAGAGCCTCATATCCTAGATTTGCAGCAGGGGTTTAATCGTAAAGGCAGACCCTGACAGTTAGCACTCTCAGTCCATTTGCGGTGAATTTACAGCCAGTTTATCACAAGTGATTCTCAGGTAGTGTCTGACCTCTAGCGCCAATTTAAGATACTACAGTCTGCATCAGTAAAGTGCTAACTGCAGCTCTTGAAGTGCATGAATGTCTAAATGCATCTGCTTCTTTAAAAACAGTGCAACCTATTAGCTTTCCCAATGTTTGTTTGAGTAGTATGCACTTTCTATATGTTCAATGTAAGTTGTTTTTTAGCCTTGCAATTCATAAAGAGGAAGAGTTTTGTGAAATTTCAATCAAGGGAAATCAATGATGTTTCCTCCTCAACCCTTATTCTAAATTAAGCATATCACCCTTTTTTGTTTTTGGCTCTGACATTAATTCTAAAGTGGTAGATGTTACTTTCCAATGTGATGTTTGGTGCACTTTTTAACTAATTTCCATAAAACAACCAACGTAAATCTTCCATGATTGCAGCTAAAGAGTGATTTTAGATATAAATGTGTACTTACATTTAAATAGTGTTTAGCAATGTAAATGCACACCCTTGATTTGACAGGTTCTCTGGCACAGCCTGTAAACGCTGGAGGAGAGACCAGAGAGATTGTTTTTTCTGCCAGGCCATTTTTTTGCACTTTAAACAGGTCAAATAATAGCAGGGCTGTGATGAAATAGCAAATGTTCGCAGGTGATAAGCTGACGTGGGATGTAAAAAGACCAACTTTAAAATATATCCCCACGACTTAACATGTCTGTGGTCACCTCTTCCTAACAAGACCCACAATGAACATGCTTTGTGTCTGAGGAGTACATGTATGTGTAAGTGATCCTTACCAACTTAAATGGACACACTTGGGTTTTCGGGTTTTGTGGCACAGCCAGCAATCACTGGATGCATTCCTAGAAAGTATGCTGTTTATTGTTCGTACAGGTGCACGCCCTTAGAAGAGGTCAAAGGTATGAAACAGCAGTTTTCCTTATAACAGCAAAAAGCCTGAGTGGTGATAAGAAAACTAAAAAAATAACTAACTAGATCAAAGGCCATCAGCTAGAAAACCTAAAGTATACACAACCCTGTTGCACAACATGAAAGTGAGAACAGTGGCATAGGAGAGAAGAGGCGGTGCTGTTTACTGTGAGAGTGGGAGAGAGGTACAGAGATTAAGCATACATACTGGAAATGACAGACATTGAGGCTGCACAGAAAGGAAAACAGGCGTCATAGAAATACTGCAGTGAAGGACGTCAAAGCAAGAAAAAGCACAAGAAAGAAGGTGCAACTGGGGAAGAGATGCGTTAACAACAAGAAAGGAGACTGACAATGTTTAGGACAGAGAAAGACGTACAAAAGAGTAGAGTAGAATAAAAAGAGAAAGCAAAAGAGAGTTAAATACCCAGGAATATAAATACAGGATTAGTGAACAAGAAATAAAGGACACTTGGCTAGAGAGAAGGGTTGTGTGTGGTTTAAACAAAGAAGTAAAGGTCCATTCTACAGAAGAGCATCTAAGAACGGAGACCGGCGTCCACCATGCTTCCACTCACTCAGCTGATAATTGGTCTGTTCTTCACTCTCCTCGTTGCACATTACCTCAAGCTTCAGTGGTTGAGGAGAAGATACCCCCCTGGACCGACCCCGCTGCCCATCATCGGCAACCTGTGAACCCTGAAGTTTGTGCTTCACTTCGAGACTCTCATGCAGGTACCAAAGAGCCCTTTGCAATTTTGTTGTTGTTTCTGTTGAGTGCTGAAAAGCTTCCCAGCTCACTGTGTTGTGTTTCAGTCCCACTTTATAAAAAATTGAAGCAGTTATAGCACAGTCACACACACACACATCCATCCACACACACATACACACACACATTAAATCATATTTGGCTCCAAGAAAAAGTTGAAGACATGGGACTGGTCCAGAATCTTTGTTTCCCTGTCTATCACAGTGCCACACACCTAAGTTTGTCTCTGACCATGTAGCCCCCACGTTTTGCTGGAAAAATGATGTCATTTTGACTGGAAGTGCACAAGGTCCCTGCCAACCAGGTCCCCTGTGCCAAAAGCTCTATCCCTAAACTGTCCCTTTTGTTTCCCAATTGGCGCAACTTGAGTGCCTCTTGTAAGGCCCTAGTAAATGGTACTCGTGGTACAGAGGGCATCGGCACTGAAGAGGGCCTCCCAGGGTATCAGCACCAATTGTGTCACTCTAGGGTCCCCTCACCAAGGCCATGCACACTGCCAACGTAGACTGCGTACCTTGGTGCAGACAAAACCAAAGAGTGGACATGGCACACATACCTGTGTGCCGATGGCTACAGACACTGCATGGGAACTTGGTAAGATACCCCTCTAACAGGACTTATAGCCCTAAGGCAGGCTGCACTATATCCCCTGTAAGGACATAACAGCATAGGCAGATATTCCCCTGCAATTTCCATGTCAATTCTGTTAGTGAACAGGGAAGCCATGAAGAGTACATAAATTGTAAAATTGTAAATTGATACTTGTATAGCGCACTACTCACCCGCAAGGGTCTCAAGGCGCTTGTATGAATACCTCTGTGGAACCCATCCTGGCTTTCCCTGTGAGGCGTCCACTCCTGGGCACCCCCAAGGTGGAGGCCAGGCATCCTTAGCGTTGTGGGGGCCGTTGTGGAGATTAAGCAAGCTATTGCCCAGAGTTGCAGAGTGGGACTCCACGATTGGAATAGGCACCGAGGCGAGAATTATCAGGTCCGTGGAATTTTTGAGCCCAAGACCCGCCGAGGCGGGGAATTGAACCCTGGTCCCGGGCTAGACCTCTGCATCAGGGTCTGCCTCTCTAACCATTGAGCCACACTTCTCCACCAGTACATGGGCTGGGCACTCGTCATTATGAGGTCCCCAGCTCCACAATAGCTTCACTGTATTATGGAATGTTTAGTACCAAACATCTCATCTTAATAAACCTGCACTGACTCAGCTGTCAGATTTATTAACAATTGCACACAGAGGACCCCTTGGAGGGGTCCACTGAAAACCTACCAAACCTTAGTGTGGTCACCAACTGGTCTAAGCGAAATCCTCGTGGAAGGTTAGCTGTTATCTTGTTATAGGAACATGTACTCTGAGCGCATCAGTTTTAAATTTAAATTTTGTTTTCTTGGTCTTTCATTACAAGTAGCATTTGCTGTGAACTATTAAAAGCTTGCACTGCATTTTAATTGTTTTGTACTCACTTGTTCTCCCACCTATCTCTCTCTGAGCTGTACCTGTTCCGCCACAGCTTGTGCCGTTTGAGCTGAGAGACTTGCTCAGCAGGATCCATTCATTGGACACCAGAAGTAAGTGTCCTGCCGAGTGGCAAGTTATTGCGCTAGATGCTGCTTCCTTCTTTCCCTCTCCTACCCTGCCTTCTTAAGGCAGGAAAGGGTGCAGATGTGCAGCTGATGCACGCAGCGGCGCACCACCGCCGAAGGCTCGCCAAAGGCAAGCCCATCTGCGCCTAACCGTCACCAGCTGCCAGGACCCCTGCTCATTTCTTTCCCTTCCCCTCTTTTAAACTTTTACTAGTGGCTTGTTCACCCCTATTTAATAGCAGTCCAATGCTACTCGGGTGAAGAACTTAAAGCTTTAAATATACAACACTCGGCCAAACCATTAGAAAGTCTCTTAGCAACCTCCTTATTACCATCTCCTTCTAAAGCTGTCACAGAAAATACTCAACCTGAACAAAACCCTCACTCCACACCCTGGCCTACAAACATAGTTGATGAAAAGATGGCTGAGCAATCTAAACAATTAACTGGGCTCTATTTTAATGCATGTTCTATCCAAAACATGCTCTCGAGATATGGAGTTTGCTGGACTCAGAGAAACTAGACTTATGTTTTATTACTGAAACCTGGCTTCATGAGTCCACCCTTCCTGGTGTGGCAACTGATTTCCCCTCTGAATACCATCTGAGCAGTCTTGTCAGAAATATGAAAATAGAATCAATCAATCAATAAGGGGAATTTTAAGCGTGCTACTCACCCGTGAGGTCTCAAGGCGCTGGGGGTGGGGTAAGCAGCTCCCTTCAGTGGAAGAGCCAGGTCTTGAGAGTTTTCCTGAAGATGTTCAGGGAGGGAGCATGTCTAATGTTGAGCGGGAGCTCGTTCCAGGTCTTGGCTGCAATGCAGGAGAAGTTTCTTCCACCTGTTCTGTCTCTGCAGATGTGTGGGATTTTGGCGGGGTCGAGGTCAGCAGATCAGAGGTTTCTCTTGGGTACGTGGAGGGAGATTCTCTCATTGAGGTATTGGGGTCCGGTGTTTTGGATGGATTTGTAGGCGTCGGTGAGTATCTTGAAAGTGACTCTCTTCTTAAAGGGGAGCCAGTGGAGGTTCTGTAGATGTTGGGTGGTGCGCTCGTTTTGAGGAATGAGGAGGGCGAGTCTGGCTGCAGCTTTCTGGATGGTCTGGAGCTTGCACATCAGAGACTTGTTGATCCCTGCGTAGAGGGCGTCTTAGCGATAGCCTTCAGGGCTGGTTTGAAGATTAGCATCCTGGAAACCTTTTCTTCAGAATTGGTCAAACTCTACATGTTTAGAATTGAAAAATAAACCAAGGGAACCTGGAGAGGTGCCCTAGCCTACAGACTTCCCGGCCCTAAAATCAATTTCAGAAATCACCTGGTTGAGATTATTGTTCCACACGTACTAACAACCAACAATTTTCTCCTCATCACTGATTTTAGTTTTCACACAGAGCTTCTTTCTGACATGGACACTTGCCAACTGATTTCTAGTCGAAACACAGTGGGATTAATACAGTTGGTGACCAGACCCAAACACTTGCCTGGCCATACTCTTGATCTCCTGTTCACTAATACATCTAATTTTAAAGTTGAACCCCTATCACCTTGATCTGTTCAAACCATTCTCTATTGGAATTATCTTTACAAGTAGTTACAACTAACAACAATCCTAATAGTCCACAGAAATGGAGCAGGCTCTGGAGGAAAGTCAGTTTAGCCATTTTTTCTCCCTACTTCAGCCCCCGCTCCTAACAAGCACCGATAATATAGATCACGCAGTGGACACCTTTGAGAAGGCAATCACCCAGGCCCTCGACATCTCTGCACCAGTGTTAAGGGTCAAGCTTAAGTCCAAAGTGTCGCCTTGGTTTATTGAATCCCTAAAATCAAAGAAGCTAGCCAGTAGCAAAGCCGAACGCAAATGGAGGAGAACCAAAAGCACCCGGGACATGCAGGTGTACAAACTCATTTACAGACAATACCTAGATAATATTAAGTTAGCCAAAAAAAGTATATTAGTAACAGAATTAACAAGGCTGCTAAGTCAAATAAGGAGCTTTACAAAATATAAAAAGTATTTACCAATCCTCCATCCTGTCAGTCCGATAATCCCTCTTCAAAAGACTAGGTGGACACATTATCCACCTTCTTTGAGGACAAGATCAACACTATTCATAACTCCTTTCTCAATCATACTACCAAAAATCATTATAATGAACCTGACAGTAATCAGATATCTGCTACTACACTCCTGGAAGAGTTCACCATACTCACTCAAGAAGATGTTCGCACTGCCCTCTCCAAGGTCAACTCGGGTTCCCTGGTCGACCCACTTTCATCTCATATTTTGAGGTAGTCAACAATATAAGACTTGCCCAGGACAGCAGGCAGTCATCCATGCTTGTCCTACTAGACCTGTCGGCTACTTTTGACACCATCTCCCACAGGATTTTAGAGCATCGACTGTGAAAGATGGGAGTCAGGGGAATGTCCCTAGACTGGTTTAACAACTATCTAACTGACTGAACTTCAACCATATAACCGGGCGCTCTGGTTTCCGACAGCTAGATACATAAGGGAGCCCCCTAAGGTTCCATTCGAAGTCCAATGCTTTTTAACCTCTATGTGGCACCTTTCGCTAAGGTGCTCAGATCCTATGGATTTGACACAATGTGATACACTAATGATACACATCTATTGATCACTCTTTGTCCCAATCCAACTGACACTAGACTCAGATTTATAAATTGCATGACCCACATTAACACCTGGATGCACACCAACCACCTTCAACTTACCGCCAGCAAGATAAAGATTCTCATTTTTGGGAAGGCTCATGAATTCTGGTTTGGTGACTGGTGGTCTCAGAGTCTCGGTCCATGTTCTTCTCCTACGTCCATGGTACGCAACCTTGGAGTGAAGATCAACAACAAGCTGTCTATGAAAGATCACATATACCATTTAACGGACAGTTGCTATGGACTGATGTGAAGCCTACGTAAAATCTTTCAAAGGATCTCAGTTGAATCAAGGAAACCACTTGTCCAGGGTCTATATTTAAGTTGGCTCGACTACGGAAATGCCCTGGTGGCCTCCATCAATGAAGAGCCTCTCACCAGACTCCAAGTCTTACAAAACACTGCAGCTGGATTGATGCTAAATCTTCCTTCACTGTCCCCGTCGGCACCTAGCCTGAAAGCTCTACACTGGCTTCCCATCAGTAAGTGAATCTGTTTTAAGATATTCTGTCTGGTACATAAGACCATGTATGGAAACAGGCCTAGTTACTTTGCCCAAAAACTTAACTGAGACTTCTCTAACAGGATCCTTAGGTCAGGAACCAAACATTTTCTCACTCCCACCAGGTTTCGTACTGCCAGGAATGTCAGTAGATCCTTTTCTCATCTGGCCCCTGCTTTCTGGAACAAGCTTCCATTGCAACTTCGTATGGCCATCCATCACAAATATTTTCAGAAAAGGTTAAACACCTGGCTGTTCTGATCAATCTCCTCTCCCGCTATTGTCTTTCTTTCCCTTTTACCGGCTTTTTCGCTAGCGCTTTGAGACCCTTGGGTGATATGTTTCGCTTTACAAAATCCTATGACTTATGACAGTCTGTTACCACCAGACAGAGTTCTGACCTCAAAGGGTGAGTATCAGTGCGTTCAGAGGTTGAGAACAAAGCCTGCTCTATGCGAGGTGTTCACACCTTTCCCTGGTCAGGAAGAACTGTCTGTGACAGGAAACTTCAAAGAGGACTCCAGCCTCTCCTGATAAACAGGAGCAGCCCCCCTCCTGTTCTCACTCCTTTTGGAGAGAAGACAGATGGGAAAACCAAGAAAGCCAACTCCAACCCTCAGGTGCTGGAGGCAAGGTGAAGCACATTTTTCAGTGCCCACTATCTTGAAGATGGTGGGATTTCTCCAGTCAGGGCTAGGGCTCTGTTCTCCACCAATAGGAGGTGGGTATATTAGAGTGTGTAGACACCCCAGGTAAGGGACCCATTGGGCACTACCTGTCACTCCCTTTTAAATGCTACTGAATTTACTATTTAGGTGGCATCTCCAGACCCTGACACTTAGATTCCATGGACACAAGAAGAAGACGACCAAAGAAACACTGTTCGATGGAGAACTGCAGACCTTGGTTTCCATTTTGGGCACAAACTCCTGCCTGCTACCATAGAACTCAACAATCAACTTTGTCGAGCTCATCTCATTATTGTGCGGCCTACACAAACCTCAGAGCGTTATCAGCACTTTGAAAATCACTAAAGAACACCCTTGAGAGAGAAATACTATCTCCCTCCAGCTGTACGCACCATAAACAGCAAAGTCCGGTCCAGCGTTGTCCAGATTTCCAGCCCGACCAATGTCTCTGAGTGCCATCAGAAGGTATGCTTGCTATGCAGGGTCCGCTCAGACCTCTGCACCAAGTCTTGAGGCCGCAGGACCCACCAGAGCTGCAGGCCTTAATACCCAGGGTAACAGACCCCCTTCTGCAAAAACATACAAAACCAAGTCCAGGCGGATTCCACATTTACAGTGAGCCAGAACACCACGGATAACTGCAGGACTCTGGAGACCCACTTCAGCAGTGGCCTATAAGCTCCAGAGTCATAGCTCCAAGGTGCCAGCCCCTGAATGTGAAGTTAAACTTTGTGCGTCTTTGTTCAGCGGCCCATCTGCATTGCGCCCAGCCCATCTTACTATAACTTACTCTACATGGAAGCCAATAAAGGCCTGATACATCGTCTGCAGATTCTCCAGAACGCTGCAGCACGCTTTGTTCTAGATCTCCCGAAAGCATCCTCAGCCACCTCAGCCAGGAATGAGCTTCACTGGCTCCCTGTGCAGCACAGAATTGCCTTCAAAATTCTCTGTCTTACCTATAGAGCATTGAAGGACGGTCCTGCCAGTGCTATCGGATCTCTTCTTATGCGTTATGTCCCCACGAGAAACCTTCGATCTGCCGGACTTTGTCAACTGGTTGTTCCTCGCTTCAAACTTGCCAGATGGGGCGCCAGAGCTTTTTCCGTGGTTGCTCCGCAGCTGTGGAACTCCATTCCCATAGAAATAAAAACGCTCCCGACCATCGAGTCTTTCAAAAAGGCTCTCAAAACCTTTTTCTTTAAGAGGGCCTACTCATGAGCAATTAGGACTTCGTAGTTTGCTAGCTTCTGCATTTGACTTAGGCGCCTTGACGCCCATGGGGCTAAGTTCGCGCATATACAAGAACCGGTTCATTCATCTGTCCTGGGCATCTTCAAACCAGCTATGCTCCCAAGAACCCAGAGCCCTTGCAACCTCTACTTTCCCTTGAGAGGCCTTGAATTTGCCTCGAAGTCCACTTTGCTTTGCTTTTACAGATGCCCCCTTGGCTTTGTAGCACACCCGCTACAAAGTCCTTGTTATTCCTTGTATCCTGAGAAACCCAGTTAGCTCCAGAGAGCTTGGCTTTGGCACTTTGGACCTTAGTCCTGATCCTTCTGATTTCCAAAAGTGTAGTCACACAATAACTGTCCTGCATTGCTTTTTTCCAATTGGCCTTTTCCTTGCATATGAAATATATTGTGATTAACTGCGCACAACTGTGATAATTTTATATTTCTGTTATTAATCGTATTGCAAAAAGTATTTACCTTATAACCAAAGTTCATGGTCTAAATATGTATTAAAAGAGTGCAAATGTTCTAATTTGGTCTCAACTTAATTCCTTAATGCTTAGAACTACCCTCTGATAAGCCTAACTGCTCTCCCACACTACCACTAAATAGAGCGATTTTAATATCTACTTTTGCCTCTGTTAACCAATAAGGGTCTCTTCGCCCTCTCTGCACAGTGTACCCCATTGTGGTGCACTATATAGAGAGATGGGTTGCCTACAGTTTGCCTTACTATGATGCAGATACCTGCAATGCCAGCGCATCACTCTGAGCACACTCATTCAGCCAGCTTTGGTGGGCAGCCAAGTTCGCATGAATAGGCGTACCTTTTTACGTTCCTTTGTTTACCTTATAAGAAGTGCTACAGAACAGGCTTTAGGGGATCAGTGGGATACACTGTCACAGGGCACCACTTGCTTACTCCCTAGCGTTATGAGGTCAGCCACTGCCGTCACTTCTTGCTTTAACTCTCCAAAACATAAAAGGGCATATTTATGAAATTAGTGACGCAGGGTAGCATAGGAAGTCACCTTGCTTCACTGCCCTGCATCACTTGAAAAGGGCAGGAATGCCCCATATTTATCCAATATGGCACATTCCTGTCCTTTCCCCTTGCGTCATTTTGGCAGCCTAGTGCCAACGCAGGCACCCTTGCACCAGGGTGCAAGGGTGCCTGTTTTGTGGGCAGGATGTATTTTGTGCAGGTTTACAAGTCCTCCTAAATCTGGGAATTAATCAAAAATCATGGGAGTTGCGTGGACACACAACACACATGGAACACATTCCTTGGTCAGAATAAGGCAATGCAGCGATTTACACTGCGTTGCCTTACTCCATATTTTTGAAGCCATACAAAGTGGCTTTGCATGTCTTTATAAATCTGACTTAGAGGCTTGCATCACGCATATACCACTTTTACGTGGTGCACACGTGACAAAAACCTCTCATCAATATGCCCCAAAATTGCTTTTATAGTGATCTGTCTTCACTTTTTACTTGAAGAACAACTTGTCAGAGACTGTAATGTGAAATAGTCGATTGATGAAGGTGAGGCACGCGGAAGCCTCATCTGAAACCTTCCCTAATTTCCATATTCATGCATTTTATATAACTGACACCCTAATGATTTTCTTAGAATCATTTATGGCTGAGCATTTCTTACAATGAAATATGCTAGTGGATGTGACTACATTTTTGAGGACTCTGAAGAAGCAACCTTTTTCCATATTTTGTTTGATATTCACAGCTGTATGTCTCTTTACAAAGAGTAGCAGATAATTATGTTCAGTTGATATTGAAAAAAAAAGCACCCTGTTCTGGAAGGTTTGAACTGATGTTAACTAGGAGATTTTATTTTCCCCTTCCACATGCACTCTTTACTTTGGCTTCATCACTGATAGAATGTATTTAGGTGTGCAGAGTCATTTACTGTAAATTATTGATTCATGCATGCATACAACTATAATAAAAATGTTGGTGTACAAATGTGTCCTTATTAAATGCTCATTTTCTCACCCTTATATGACTAGAAGTTATATTTTAGCCTATGTTCCTTTTAGGGTGTGCTAATATTGTTATCAAAAGAAATATAAATATCTGATGACATAATTAATTTCTTATATGAAAAGGATGGACTGGGGCTTGGTAGGTCCAACATACAGGCCCCAGGTAGCTATGACAAAAGCAAAGGTATGCAGTTCCTAAGGGGGAGTGGGGTAAAGTTGTAGACACCAGGGGGTCGATTCCAATCCTAGAAAAAAACTGCCCGTACGAATTGTATCCGGAGTCATCTCCGTACGAATTGTACACATCCCGTACGACCCGGCGAGTACGATCTGGACCAGGCTACCAGGACGCGATTCGTACGGTCCACGTCAGGTAGGTAAGATTCGTACGGAAAAGCGCACAATCACATACGAACCGTACAGTGCGTACACCCCAAGATCGCATGGGTACGCACCGTGCCATTGCGATCATGCGGTGTACGCACCGTACCCCACGATCGCAGGGTGTATGCACCGTACACCCAGCGAACATGGGGTACGGTGCATACACCCCAAGATCGCGGGGTACGGTGCGTACACCGCATGATCGCAGGGGTACCGTGCGTATCCCTACGATCATGGGGTGTACGTACCATTCCTGGGGGGGGGTGTTCCGTACCTGTTTTGAGGCAAACTCTGCTTTTACGGATGTTTTTGGCTCCCGTAAAAAAAACGTTGTACGGTGCGTACCCGACACGAATCGTACTTGCTGGGTCGGGAATACCATACGATTCGTACGGAGTTCAGCTCCTGGTTACGAATAGTACTGCGTCATCCGTACGGGGAAGTTGAAGGTGTACGAATCGTATGGGCAAAACGCTCCGTACGGCTATACGGAGCGGTTTTTCCTGAATCGGAATAGGCCCCCAGGTGTTCGTATGGAGAAGAAAAGGTGAAGATGGAATAGCTCAAATTAGGAGCAAGAGCCCTCACACACCCTCAATGGTGTCATGCTTCATCATCGGGCAGCTCCTCATTAGGCCGGTGCTGCAATGCGGAGGTCTTCTCTGGTTGCTGACGTGAGATTAAAAAGTGGTGGTGGGTGTAAGTGTAGTGAGTAGAGATGGGAATAGTATGTTTCAAAAATAGGTACGGGAATGGGGGGCGCTAGAGGGCGCACTGCGGGATGGCTGGCTGCTGAGTCGGCTCCGCCGGACGGGCGCGATTAACTGGACCCCCTGGCCCCCAACCTGCCCCAAATTTCACGCAAGTTGGTGAAATGGACTCCTGACGGACCAGTCGCAACGCTGTGAAAATTCCAGCGCATAGAACGAAGGAGCGCCGGAGGGATCAGCCACTACCCGCGCGACGCGGTGCGGCTGGACAACATGGCGGACAGCGGTAGCGGCGCCCGCCGCTAGGACCCGATCGATGCTGACCCGGGAAACTCATGTGGCTGACCCTGTCCAGGTACGCTAGAGGCTAGGACTGCCGGCGTACGGAATCCGCACGTCCCATACCTGCGCTGCATGTGGAACCTGCAACGGACTCTGTGCGTTCCAGGACGGCCATCATGGCGGCGGCGGTGGAACGCACGGTCGGCGACCTGGCATCAGACACTGCCGGTTCCCTGCTGCAGCGCCCCGGGCTGTGACCGGGTATCAAGGCGCAACAGCAAGTGGCTGGGACAGCGGCACAGGCGGTAAGACATGCCAGCGGATGGGTGGAGAAGAAGGGCTCCTTGGCGCTACTGAACGCAACGCCTGAAGGCGCGAAACGGACCCGCCGACAGCCGCGAGGCAATCTCGAACGGGCAGGGAGCCACCCAGATAGCAGTGAAACCCCACAAGACTGCCCTAACACAGATCCCGCCTGCAGTGAGCGCTGTGCCATGGTGCATGGATGCATGACTGAGACCCGCGTCGGATGAATAGATCCCCTACGCAGTGGGCTTCTGGTGCACGATCTCGGCGCACGAGGGCGAAGACCAAGCCGCCATCCTCGCCGTGCCCGCCACCTACTGCTCCTGCTATATCGACGGGAAACATGGGGAAGCCTGACAAGCAGCAGTCGAAGCTGCCCTTCGAGGCGAGGAAGCAAACGACGAAGGCAGGAGCGGCACAGGACGCGGACGGCGATCAATCTCTGGGGGATGGCACCGGCATGGACTCGGTGCTGCGGGCTATCCAGCAAAGCTTGCAGGATATGAACAGCAAGATGGACAGCGTCGTGGCACGGGTGGACTCCCTGTCGACAAAGCTAGAAAACCACGAGGGGAGGTTGGTGGAAGCGGAACAGAGGATTTCCTCGGTAGAGGACCACTCCAGAAACCTCACGAAAGCCCACAGCGCCATGGAGAAAACCCTGGCAACCCTGACAGCGAAGGTGGAGGACCAGGAAGCGAGGTCCCGCCGCAACAACGTACGCATCTCGGGCCTGCCGGAATCCACCAACACCGGCAGGATGGAGACGTACGTTGAAACCATGCTAAAAGACATATTTGGGGCTGGAAGCTTTTCTGACGTCTTCCTGATTGAACGAGCGCATCGATCTCTGGCCCCTACCCCGAAGCCAGGGGCCCCACCCCGAATAATCATTGCCCGGGTGCTCAACTACAGAGACAGGGACACTATACTCCGCCTGGCGAGGGAAAAGGGCGCCATTACGCACCAGGGCAATTCCCTGGAGTTCTATCCAGACCACACCATGGCGGTGCGGCAGGCCAGAAAGGAGTTCGCTCCAGTGAAAAAGAAGCTCCGGGAACTGGAGATTGGATACGCGATGCTGTACCCGGCAAAACTTAAAATCCTAACAGATGGCAGGCCGGTGATCCTCACGACGGTACAAGCCGCACAGGACTACGTCAAGAACCTCATCAAACGTAGGAAAGAACGAGACAGTGCGGGAAGAACGAGCGACAATGATTGAATGCGAGATGGCTGTCCTGCTGTTGTAATTGGGTTGCCTCGTTTGTAATAGGCGGCAGATGGCGGACGCTACGTTGGGAGCGAGACTGTAGGTTGCACGCTGAGGTGGTGAGCTCGCAGCTGCTACCACACCCTAACGGGAGACTATATATAGCAGTTTCGCAGTGAGTACACTTGGGGAGTGTTGTTGCGGTGCCCGCACCGGAAATTAGTGGGCCACATGCCTATAGACATGCAGCTGGCGGACTATACTGAATGCACTAACGTTGTGATAACCTGCGACTCTGACTTTGAGGGTGGGTAGAACTGCATATCCATGTACTGGTACAACCGGGGGAGGCGGGGGTGCAAGATTGGCGAGATTGCTAACGTGGGTTATGGTGGGGGGAGAGGCAGGGGGAAGAAGGATTTTGAGGTTATTATGCAACATCGCGCCCGTCCACATCCACCATGTGGATGGAGTTGTGTGCTTCGGGCGACACCCCCCAGAGGGTGTGCCCCACACCAAGTTTGACTATGTTTTTGAAGTTTGGGGGGGAATGGCTTTGGCACAGTTTGGGCGCTGAAGTGGGTGGTGGGAGGGAGGGGACACTGAGTATGTTTCGTATGTTAGCACTGTGTCTGAGAAACATTGCGACCTCTTTTGTTGCTGTACAATTACTGTCAAAATTGCGCCGTTTCACAGGTAGCCACACCTCACACACGAAACACGGATACACCAACCCAAGTGTTAATGGCACGCCTTGACACGCTCAACTTTCTCACGTGGAATGTCAGGGGGTTGGGGAACCCAAGAAAGAAGCGGCAACTGTTTGCATATCTTGATAGACATAAGGTGGACGTGGCGTTCCTACAGGAAACGCACATGGCACCCACTACCACACCCCGACTGGGGAACAAATGGGCAGAATCCACCACTGGTTCATACTACTCGACGTACTCCTGAGGCGTCAGCATTCTGATCAAGAAGGGAACACATTTCAAAATTAGGGACACACACACTGATGCAGGGGGGCGTTATGTCATTGTGGTGGGCGAGGTGAGACAGCAGAAACTAGCTCTGGTGAATGTTTACGGCCCAAATGTGGATGATGCAGGGTTTTTCGAAAGACTATGGCACACGGTAGCAGATGTACAGGCGGATAATGTGATCTGGGGAGGGGACTTCAACGTCACTCTAAGCGATGGGCCCGACAGAGCCTCACACACACTTGAACAACATACCAAGGCGAGGGACGTGCTGCTGGACGCAATGACAGACATGAATATGCGTGACCTGTGGCGGACACTGCACCCTGGGGAACAGGTGGCCACACACGTTAATGCGGTGAATAGGAGCTGGTCAAGGTTAGACTACTGGCTAGCCACGCAGGACGTCCTCACATGGGTGGCGCATATAACACATCTCCCAAGGACACTGTCGGACCACAGTCCGGTACTTTTAAGGTTGCAAATCCCTCGCTATGTCACACCGCCATACACCTGGCGATTCAACGCACAGGCCCTGCGGGATCCACTATATGTTGACACAGTCCGGAAAGCAATCACCGATTACTTTGAGCTCAATGCCCCCACCACGGAGGACCCGTGCCTCCTGTGGGAAGCATTTAAGGCTACGATACGGGGCGTCTGTATTTCCACATCAGCGGGTATTCTAAAGGATATCCGACATCAGCTTAAAAGGAGGGAGGAGTTGATTCAAGAACTGGAACAGCGATACACTAACACAGGGGACATGACACTGCTGAGCGACATACAGGTACTACTGCAGGAATATAACACATTTGCTGATGATGAACTTAAGTACATTTTTAAGAGGACCACGGCCAGGAGATATGGGGGAGGGGGCAGACCAGGCAGAGCGCTTGCAGAAAAGATCTGTTCTGGTAGGGTACCGCAACACATTGCGACTATACGCACCAGAAACGGCTCGCGTGCTCACGATATCCCGACCATTATGGGCGAATTCAGGGAAACCTATGGCACCTTGTACGAGGCCAGGGAACAAATACCGAGGGAAGAGATACTGGAATACATGGCCGACGTGGAGATCGCCTGGCTGGCAGATGGCCACAGGGAATACTTGGCAAGACCTATCACAACACAAGAGGTCGTAGACACCATCAAAAGGCTCCCTAATGGCAAGGCGCCGGGCCCGGATGGCTTTGTCATTGAATTTTATAAAACATACGCTGACACACTAGCCCCGCATCTGGTGAATCTATACGAGACAGCACACGAAGCCCAAACACTCCCACCATCTATGAGAGAGGCGCTGATCATCGCCCTTCTCAAACCAGGCAAAGACGAGGAACAATGTGACTCGTACCGCCCCCTCTCTTTAATTAACGTAGATACCAAGATCTTGGCTAGTTTGCTAGCGGACCGGCTAAAGCCGCTTATGCCGCTATTAATACGACCCGATCAGGCAGGTTTCATCCCAGATCGGTCGACCACGCACAACACTCGCACTCTGTTCGCACTGGCACACTACTTGGCCCCAGATATTAAAGCGGTAGCTGTCCTACTGGATGCGGCCAAGGCATTCGATACGATTGACTGGTCGTTCTTACATGCGGTCCTAATCCGGATGGGCTTCCCCCCATTATTCATCGGTTGGATCACAATGCTGTACTCAGGCCTGTCTGCCCGCATACGGGTGAACAAACATCTATCCCCCCCGATAGACATCAGGCGAGGCACTAGACAGGGGTGCCCTCTCTCGCCAATGCTGTTCGCCCTTATACTAGAGCCCCTAGCTTGCAAAATACGACAGCACCATCACTACTCGGCGATCCAGTTACCAATGCGACCTATACACATTGCCCTGTACGCAGATGACATGGTCCTCTATGTAAAAAACCCGGAGACTAATCTCAACCCACTGTTGAGGGAATACATTAAATTCAGCCACTATTCGGGTCTCCGTATAAATTGGAGCAAATCCCTCATTCTCCCACTGACAGATAGCACCCAACCCTCAGCACTAGATTATCCACTGGAATGGCAGGAGGAGCCGACGAAATACCTAGGCATCTGGTTCCACAGAGACCCGGAACTAGTCATCCGCACCAACTACGGGAGAACCGTCTCAGCTCTGGAAGACAAAGTAAAGAGATGGATTGGGCTACCGCTTTCACTAGCGGATAGGCTCGCCATAATAAAAATGGTGTTATTGCCTAAATTCCTGTATCTCTTCAATAACATTCCTATCAAACCCCCGGCGGAGGTGTTTCGCAACATCAAATCCCTCATACTTTCCCTAATCTGGGCGGGTAAACAGGCAAGATTGGACCTGCAAACCCTGACACTGCCATACGCCAAAGGGGGTTTCAAGGTGCCAGACCTTTACCTATATTATCAGTGCGCACAGGCACAATTCGCACATTATTGGTTTCATGAGATCCCGTTTCTAACACATGTTGCTGTAGAGCAGGGGGATGCTGATCCCATCCCGCTGACAAACATATTGCCACACAAACGTCCCAGGCTGCACGATCGCGACATTAACCCTGTGAACGCCACGATAGACGCATGGCGAACACTGAGCAGGATGGCACATTGCACTCCTCTCTATGCACCACGACTCCCTTTAGCACACCATCCGGCACTGTCTGTCACACAGGAACAGGTGGGGATGGATCTCCTTCAACGAGCGGGCATAGACACCCTAGGGGACTTATATAGGGACGGGCAGTTCATAACGTTAGACCAATTGACCTACATCAAGAACCCAACGCTATTATTTAGCTTCACTTATTACCGATTGCAGAGGGCGGTGAAAGAGCATTTTGATACTTTCCCGGAGGAACCACAGGCACTTGCACCTCTGACACTCGTACTCACCACCCCCTCAGCGTCACATTTGGTGTCGAGATTGTACCGCAGCGCGCAATCTAGCAATGGGGGAAACACCACAAAAGCCAGAGAGAAGTGGAATGCGGCACTTGGGGATGTACTCACGGAGGAGGAATGGGAGACCTCCTGCATGATCACCGGGATGTTAACGCCCAACGGGAATCTGAGACTGATTCACTATAAATATTTGCACCACATGTACCACACACCAGAAAGGCTGAATAGGTATGGTTTAAGGGATAACTCCAATTGCACCAGGTGCGGGCAGGAACATGCAGATTTCATACACTTGGCGTGGTGCTGCGAAGCGGTGGCACAGTACTGGCTCCAGGTAATACAAACACTCAACACCATGCTGGGGGCCACATTGCCTTGCACTGCTAAAGTCTGTCTTCTGGGACTGGTACCGCACTTAAGGGCGAGACGTCGTAAACTGTGTGTAATAGCGCTATTGATGGCGAAGAGGAGAATATCTTTACACTGGAACAGTAAGCGGAAACCCAAAGTTAAAAACTGGCTAGAAGACTTAACCTATTGCAGAGATACTCTAACCACTAATGAGGAAGAGCTACCCATGGGGTCCCGCCCCAGAGACTTTTGGGAACCTTTCAGGCAATACCTGCTGTCAATGGCGTCTGATGACGAAACATGCTGAACACTTGATCACCAAAGACCGTTAGGCTACTCTGTACATAACGTAACGGGGCAATGAGGGGGGGAGAATGTTGTGACGCAGTGCTTTGAGTTTCGGGGGAGTTAGTTGTTTTTTTGTTATTGGGTCCTCCCACTACGGTTCTGGGGGGAGCTGTTCTGACTGGGAAAAAAAAAAACTGAAAATGTGAGACTGATCAGGCATTTACACCATTTTGATGCATTGTCAAACAACAATCCTACGCTGCCATTACCAACGCGCCGCCGGACCTCAGGTTGTCGGCTGATGGGCTGTGTAAAGATATATTTCTGATTTGCATGTATGTAGCGTGGACGGCCGGCCTTCTCAGGTTGTAGGCACTACCGAATGTATTATTTCTATGACAATGTGCAATAAATGTCTTACACAAAAAAAAAAAAAAAAAAATAGGTACGGGAATCCTACAAAGCAATTTTATTCACTGGGGTCCTACGCTATGAATAAAATCCACAGACTGAAAAGTTGTGGTTGAAGCGGGGAAACTATACCCACTTGAGCTCAGGGTGATGTATGTGAGGTGAAGGTGGTCAACATGTTTCATGCCCTAAATCGTCCAGTTGGATCTTGGCATTTCATCAGGACCAGGGGTTCCTCATCTACTCTAGAGGGAACTGCATAGTCTTGCTTTTGTCATAATTCATTGCTTACCACAAAATACACAGAAAGTCACCGTACACTGCCAAAAGAGACATGGCGGTGTGTATTTAGGACACAAATTGATTCCCTTTTGTGAAAGGTTTAATTATAGAAACCCCAAATATATTCCTCTAGGCTGAATGGAAATGCATTATACAGTGAGCAATTTAAACACATTTAAAAACTTTATCATGTTGTAATGAAAAATTGTATTCATATTTTTATATATAAAAATATACATTATAGTGTGTCATCCATATATCAAATAATATACACAAATTAAGAACTTGTTACTAATAAAATTATTCAAAACAAACTAGTGTCAATTCATCAGCCTCTTTAACATGTAAAACTCACAAGACGGCTGGTGTCTGTGTATATATATTTTTTTAATGAGACACAGACACCAGCCAAATGAAGATAAGAGCTCAATACTGGATCATAGTAGGACCAGTGAATTTGTAAGAAGGCTACTCCTTTTCCCAGGAGACCAAGGGTGTGTCTGATCTTGTGGTGATTTGGAACTGCATCTACCATCAGGTGAAGGGCCCCTGCACAAAAACAATCATTGATGGCATTTTCCTCCGTCTATGTGTGCTGCAGAACCCAGCAAGCATAGAAAGAGGAAAACACAAGGAGAAATAAAAGTATTTCTCTTTGTTGTGCCACTCCTATGCCTCCCATGGGGAGGTGTAGGATTCTGATACATTCCTGCCTTTACGAAAATGTGTAAATCTGGGACTGTGTCAGGTTCCATGGATGTTGCGTGGGAACACCTACAGCAACAACCATGGAACGCCCCTTTCACGCAGAGTAATGCGAGAAAGGGACCAATATTTACAAGGCCATGAAAAGTCATGCAGGGTGATTTTACATAGCCTTGTAAATATAGGCATACTGCGCCACTGGTGCATCAAAACAACTAACACACAGGTGTTGAAATGGCCTTGTAAGTGAGGCCCATAGTAATGTAGATTCCAGTAGAATACCTTGGGTCAAGTATGTGAAAGCCACTCTGGGAGAGATTGGGTTTACAACCTTCTGGAGTGCCCTTTGCTAGGTTGGGTAGATAACCAAGAACATCATTATATTAGCTTACTGATAGCACAAAGACTCCACACTACATTCCCAGGCAGATAAAGGCTCTCTGACTGATGTTTTTCTCTCAGTCAAACACTCCTTCAGCAGAAAAGATTTCCCGGACGAGATCGAACCTCCCCTAGCCAGGCAATTTTGCTCTGGGACCCTACCCCTCCATTCTCGTACTGCTAGGTGGGCTAACGTTCCCAGGTCTAAAGACTGGTGGTGCCCGGCCTGTGGTGCTCTCAAGTAAACTTTAGAACATGTTCTGTTTGTTTGTCAAGTCTAAATGACTAGCAGGCAGGCACGCACCACCCATTGGGCTCACTGGGCTTCACCCCCCCCCCCCGTCGTGTGTGTCAGCCTGGGCGGAGACAGCTTCGTGGGCTGGCGAGCATCTTATTGCAGCCTCATCGGAGTACTTAACAGGTCTTTAAAAGAACATTTACTTGTAAATGAGGCTTTTGTTGTGTGTTCACCCCTTCTTACAGCCCCTCTGTCTATGGTTGGAAGATTTCCCCCCCCCCGCGAAATATTTTTCAGCCCCCCCCCATCTCCCAAAATTTGACTCTAGTTGCCCGCCTGCCAGCAGATGTTGCTGGATACTACCAATTTTTCAGAATCAGGGCATCAGATATTATACTGTTGCCCTATGGATACTAAGAACATATTCCAGCAAGCCACTAATTTATCCACTTACCTTTTACCTGATGGCCATGTGGAGGGGTATGACAAAAATATGAGCCTTCTCTGGGAAGAAACCTATTGTTGCTGTGGTGACATTTGAATTATAGCACACCATTATGCATATCCATCTCCTGTTTTGAGTCCGGATGCTCAAACTTGGCCACTCCTTCCCTCTTCGTCTCAACCTGACTGATAATTGTATTGCCTTTTTAGTCTAATGTCAACCATTATATATAAGGTTTTCTTGTTTAAATGTTGCAATATTATGAGATAGTATTATCTTTTATCTGCATTTATTCAAAATGTTATTCTATTTATATTTGAATGTGTTTTATGTACTTTTATGGCTATGGAGCCAAAATAATGTTTTTTTAACTGCACTGAACTGAAGACCAAGCAGAATAAGGGGAAGCAGTGGAATCAAATACTTGAGAAGTATTACTTTCCACAAAAAGAGCTAGATTCCCTATAAACAATTATTAGTGGTGATCAGAATACATTGGATATAAAAAATTCCACCAAACAAAAAAGAGAAAGTTAGAATCTTGTGAGGTCATCTGGGGCAGCATTACGCTGCCCCCCTTTTCCAAAAAGGTATGGTTATTAAAAGGCAAACAAGAATTGAATCATGACTTGCACCAAAACGACACATTGACAGACTCCTTTTTTGTGTTTGTTTTATTATGTGGTCCTATTGGAATGAAATAACGATGGAGTCTTTTTTTATGTATTCTGTGATACTATTGAAATGAAAATATTTGGTGTTTGATAATGCTGTCATGTGAATTTTACATGTGAAAGAGCTTGATGAATTGAAACTGCTCTGTTTTTAAAAAATGTATTAGGTGTAGGTTCCTAATTTGTGTATGTTATTTGATATATAGATGATACACTGTAATGTATATTTTTATATAAATAAATGAGTGAATTCTTTCATATCAACGCAATAGAGTCACTCAGTTTTCAAATGTGTTTAAATTGTTCATTGTACATTCATTTTTAGTGCATTTCTGTTCACCCTAGGGGAGAATATTTGGGGTTTTTATGCTTAAAGCGTGCACAAAAGGGAATCTTTTTTTGTCGTTATGACAAAATATAACATTCCACAGACTCACATCTAACAAGGAAAGACAAAGATGCATTGTGGTCCAAGAAATAGATTTACAGATCCCGAAATTCACATGTCCTACACTGTACCCGTAGGGCAAATAAGTTCAAGCTAAGAAAGGTTAACTTTGCAAAAACATCTCACCATATAATGCGGAGTGTGGGCATGTTGGCTAGTCCTGAAATAATAATGGCCCATCAGAAACATATTGGGGGTATTTCGGAGACCAGGTAGCTAGCCCTGACATTGTGAGGAATTGCCACCGACTGTGAAAAAACCATTCAATTTCATACACTTAGGGGTCCATTAGGATGTCGGGCGGTGGCACCACAGTGGTGGTGGCGGGGCGGGAAAACAGCTTTTTCTGCCCGCGAGCAGCGGAACTCACGTCCGCCACATTAGGATAGGTAAACATAGGTCAATTCCCGTCCACCGCGGAATGCCGCGCACCGCCATCAAAGTGCGCCCGCCACCGGAGCGGCGGTAGCCAATCGAGACTCTCCGCCGTGCCGAATAACGTCCGCTCGCACGTCAAATCAGGATGGCCCAAACAAGCAGACGCACCGCAGCGGAGACACCGCCCAGCCTGAGCAGGTGAAAACTCGACAGCGGAGCAAGATAGCCGAGACCCGGTCCTGAACGCCATGAACCCAGCCCTCCATATGCATCCTGTGATGTTCCTCCTACAACACTATCGTCAGATGGGCCGCCGCGGATGCACCCACAGGTACGCAAATACACATTTACAACACACAACACACAGGCCGACACAGGGTCCAATCACCACACAGACACCCTGCTGGGGGACACAACACATCCACACGGGCACCCACACATCACCCACCTCACAACAAGGCACCCCTCAACATCTGGGACACACATCGACCTTCGACCAGCAGCAACGTCCCGGTCCAGGTCACGTCACCGCCGCGGTCAACACATGCGCACTATGCAGAAGGCAGGGCAACTCCAAGGCATGGGCAGGGCACAAACACCACAGGGACACACAACCCCCAACCACACAGCAACACACCCCATCAACCCACAGGCCAGGTGCCCATCCCGTGCACCCCCATGCACACCAACAAGCACTGCAACAACAAGCACAATACACACTCCCTGCACCACACAACACACAATCAGGGAGACAGCCACTGCAGGAGTGGCTGACGAGGAACACACAACACCACTGCCACACACACTCAAGGCTCACAATCCTTGCCAGCACATACATACACACACAAACAAACACACACCCTGGGTGTAGCCACAAAAACAACACACACACAGGGATTCCTCAACTGATGCCTGCACAAGAACAACACACAAACACTACCGGAACACATACTGAACTCCAACAGAAACACACATACCCTGTCAGCCAAACTGGGGAAAATCAATGGGAGCACAGACACAACAGGAGTACACAACAACATCACTCAGGAACAAAACACACACACCATAACACAAATCACACAAGAAGTGCATCTGGACCAACACACATTGCCACATCAAACCCATCACAGATGCACATCAAACCTCAATCAACAAACACCACAAGACATCAGGGGATGCACATCAGGCAATGCCAAGGCCACATACACACAGCACTGCATGCACAACAAGCAGTGTCCGCATAACAGGCATGATTGACACAACCGCATCACACACACCACAAATCAGCACTGCACACATACAACACCACACCCAGGAACTGAAGCAATACCACACCCTACATCCAACACAACAACTACATGTGCACCACTCTGGGATACAAGAGCAAAGCCACCTCCACCAGAGCACTGGCCAGCACACACAGCTGAAGTGCACATGACCACTACACAATGACCAATAGCACAAGGACAGAACATATAAACCATTGGGGCAATGTCTAGAGTGGAACAACACTTATGTCCCAAGGACTGCACCACAAAGCACAAGCCCACATATGAAGTGATGGGGAGGCACACACACATGAAAACCAAGGGGAAAGCTGACATCAAAGTTAAACAGCCTGCATGTCAGTAGTAGGCATGTAAGGGGTGTACCACACACAAATAGAGGGACGGAACACCCACAATGGCCAGGCACAAGTGGCACACATAGGGGATGGCCTAAAACCACACACGCCATGCCATACAGGAGTGGAAAAACCACCATCTGCCTGCAATGCATGACAAACACAAACACAATGCCAGTGTGGAGCAGCAGGGCCACACAGTTCACACAAAACACCCAAGACACATTGAGGATCAATCAAACACAACACTGATGTGCAACTCACAAACTTTGTACACTTCAAACTTACAAACACAACAAGAAGGAGTCACACACAACACCATGGATACACCAACACACAGCAGAGTGCACTACAAACAGCTCACACAAGTGCAAACAACCCAATACCCAGGGCAAGACAAAACAAACAACAGGCATCCAACTCCTGGGTGATACATGTGTGTCTCACACAATACAGGGGCACACACACATCCACTACAAACTGACACCCTTCAGACGGCACACCTCTGCTACACCCAACACCACGCATCTCATGTAGGCCATGGCACCAGGACCAAGGGCCAACACAAGATGACCATACACACACAAGGCTGGGCACACAGAAAGCAATCCACACACATACTTCATTACTTATCCCAGCCGCCAGCTTCGAAACATTTGCACAGCATCACACCCTGTGCTGGCAGTGTCCCCCAACCAAACACGTGAACAGTGTAGGCAACAACAGCAAATCTGCAAGATGACTGCATGCCAGGTAAAATAGCCATCATAGATGACACAATTTGCAGGCTCAGAATGGACGTAAGACCCTGTCACCCCTGCCCAAAAATATGATGGCTGCAAAGAGCCTTGCAATGTTGAAGTGATACATGGAGCATGGTGCACAGGCAATCAAATGCGAACAGAAACAGAACTTTCATCAGCAAGGACACCGACAAAACACACACCAGAAGTAACTGTATTTATTCACATATTGCACAGATGCAGCGGTACAACAATAGTAGACAACAACAAGGCTCAAAATGATGCAAAAATGCTTTATACCATGCACAGGTGAAATACAATCATCAATCATCATGGTTTATTGTTTGATTAGTTAAAATCTTTACAATGTATACAGATAATAAAAGCAATGCTGCAACAAATTTTAATATACGAGTTAAAAAAATATACCCATACACCCATCACACAGAAAGTACCTCAGGTTCACTATTCAAAATCGATTCAGAAAAGGGGGTGGTGATGAACAGAGTGTCTGAATTAAGCAGACCACTCTTACCCAGTCCAAAGATCAGGGCTTGATCCATCACCGTTTTTTAGCTCACTGCACCATCCCAGCTCAGAACTTGGCTATATGCAAATTAGTCTGACCCTGGCCCAGTGCATCATGGGAACAGGGCAGACCAAACTACCAAGCCAATTCTTATACTGGGAAGGAAACAAGCTACCGGGGACCGGTTTCTGGCATTTCAGCCGTCTTCGGCCCGGCTTGCTTGAATCCTGATGGTGCAATGAGCTAGGGACTCACATCTGAGTATACCCTTCCACGCTTATGGTGGACAAAAATGATTCAGAAAAGGGGGTGGTGATGAACAGAGTGTCTGAATTAAGCAGACCACTCTTACCCAGTCCAAAGATCAGGGCTCGATCCATCACCGTTTTTTAGCTCACTGCACCATCCCAGCTCAGAACTTGGCTATATGCAAATTAGTCTGACCCTGGCCCAGTGCATCATGGGAACAGGGCAGACCAAACTACCAAGCCAATTCTTATACTGGGAAGGAAACAAGCTACCGGGGACCGGTTTCTGGCATTTCAGCCGTCTTCGGCCCGGCTTGCTTGAATCCTGATGGTGCAATGAGCTAGGGACTCACATCTGAGTATACCCTTCCACGCTTATGGTGGACAAAAATGATTCAGAAAAGGGGGTGGTGATGAACAGAGTGTCTGAATTAAGCAGACCACTCTTACCCAGTCCAAAGATCAGGGCTTGATCCATCACCGTTTTTTAGCTCACTGCACCATCCCAGCTCAGAACTTGGCTATATGCAAATTAGTCTGACCCTGGCCCAGTGCATCATGGGAACAGGGCAGACCAAACTACCAAGCCAATTCTTATACTGGGAAGGAAACAAGCTACCGGGGCCCGGTTTCTGGCATTTCAGCCGTCTTCGGCCCGGCTTGCTTGAATCCTGATGGTGCAATGAGCTAGGGACTCACATCTGAGTATACCCTTCCACGCTTATGGTGGACAAAAATGATTCAGAAAAGGGGGTGGTGATGAACAGAGTGTCTGAATTAAGCAGACCACTCTTACCCAGTCCAAAGATCAGGGCTTGATCCATCACCTTTTTTTAGCTCACTGCACCATCCCAGCTCAGAACTTGGCTATATGCAAATTAGTCTGACCCGGGCGCAGTGCATCATGGGAACAGGGCAGACCAAACTACCAAGCCAATTCTTATACTGGGAAGGAAACAATCTACCGGGGACCGGTTTCTGGCATTTCAGCCGTCTTCGGCCCGGCTTGCTTGAATCCTGATGGTGCAATGAGCTAGGGACTCACATCTGAGTATACCCTTCCACGCTTATGGTGGACAAAAATGATTCAGAAAAGGGGGTGGTGATGAACAGAGTGTCTGAATTAAGCAGACCACTCTTACCCAGTCCAAAGATCAGGGCTTGATCCATCACCGTTTTTTAGCTCACTACACCATCCCAGCTCAGAACTTGGCTATATGCAAATTAGTCTGACCCTGGCCCAGTGCATCATAGGAACAGGGCAGACCAAACTACCAAGCCAATTCTTATACTGGGAAGGAAACAAGCTACCGGGGACCGGTTTCTGGCATTTCAGCCATCTTCGGCCCGGCTTGCTTGAATCCTGATGGTGCAATGAGCTAGGGACTCACATCTGAGTATACCCTTCCACGCTTATGGTGGACAAAAATGATTCAGAAAAGGGGGTGGATTCAAGCAACCCGGGCCGAAGATGGCTGAAATGCCAGAAACCGGTCCCCGGTAGCTTGTCTCCTTTCTGGTGAAGAATTGGCTTGGTAGTTTAGTCTGCCCTGTTCCCATGATGCACTGGGCCAGGGACAGACTGATTTTCATATAGCCAGGTTCTGAGCTGGGATGGTGCAGTGAGACAAATAACGGTGATGGATCAAGCCCTGATCTTTGGACTGGGTAAGAGTGATCTGCTTAATTCAGACACTCTGTTCATCACCACCCCCCTTTTCTGAATCGTTTTTGGCCACTATAGGTGTGGCAGGGTATACTCAGACATGAGTCCCTTTCTCACTGCTCCATCAGGATTCAAGCAAGCCGGGCCGAAGACGGCTGAAATGCCAGAAACCGGTCCCTGGTAGCTTGTCTCCTTTCTGGTGAAGAATTGGCTTGGTAGTTTAGTCTGCCCTGTTCCCATGATGCACTGGGCCAGGGACAGACTGATTTGCATATAGCCAGGTTCTGAGCTGGGATGGTGCAGTGAGATAAATAACTGTGATGGATCAAGCCCTGATCTTTGGACTGGGTAAGAGTGGTCTGCTTAATTCAGACACTCTGTTCATCACCACCCCCCTTTTCTGAATCACTATTCAAAATCAACATTATCAGTTCAAAGTCCTCCCTTTCGGAGTAACGACAGCACCCAGGGTGTTCACAAAGTGCCTAGCGACAGTAGCAGCACACCTGAGGAGACAGCACATACATGTCTACCCTTATCTGGACGACTGGCTTATTCAATCAAAGAGGGCCCAGCAGTGTGCCAGCCACATGTCCCACACCATTCATCTTCTTCACAGTCTGGGATTCTCGCTGAATTATCCAAAGTCACATCTTCAGCGCGCCCATGAACGACAGTACCTGGGCGCGACAATAGACACTCTTGCAGCCAAAGCTCAGCCAGGTGAAATACAAACAGGAAGGCCAGTGTCCATGGCACAGGGGAGAGTACAGCACAGCAGAGCAACAGGGCCAGGGTCCAAGGCAGGTCAAACAGCAAGTACATGAGAGGCTGCACAGGGGAGAGTATAGCACAGCAGAGCAACGAGGCCAGCTTCCAAGGCAGGTCAAACAGCAAGTACATGAGAGGCTGCACAGGGGAGAGTGCAGCACAGCAGGGCAACAGGGCCAGTGCCCAAGGCATGTCAAACAGCAAGTACATGAGAGGCTGCTCACGGGAGAGAACAGCACAGCAGAGCAACAGGGCCAGTGTCTAAGGCACAGGTGAGAGCATGACACAGCAGAGCAACAGGGCCAGTGTCCAAGGCACAGGTGAGAGCACGACACTGCAGAGCAACAGGGCCAGTGTTCAAGGCACAGGTGAGAGCAGGACACAGCAGAGCAGCAGGGCCAGTGTCCAAGGCATGTCAAACAGCAAGTACATGAGAGGCTGCACAGGGGAGAGAACAGCACAGCAGAGCAACAGGGCCAGTGTCCAAGGCACAGGTGAGAGCACGACACAGCAGAGCAACAGGGCCAGTGTCCAAGGCACAGGTGAGAGCACGACACAGCAGAGCAAAAGGCCAGTGTCCAAGGCAGGTCAAACAGCAAGTACATGAGAGGATGCACAGGGGAGAGTACAGCACAGCAGAGCAACAGGGCCAGTGTCCAAGGCAGGTCAAACAGCAAGTACATGAGAGGCTGCACAGGGGAGAGTACAGCACAGCAGAGCAACAGGGCCAGTGTCCAAGGCACAGGTGAGAGCAGGACACAGCAGAGCAGCAGGGCCAGTGTCCAAGGCATGTCAAACAGCAAGTACATGAGAGGCTGCACAGGGGAGAGAACAGCACAGCAGAGCAACAGGGCCAGTGTCCAAGGCACAGGTGAGAGCACGACACTGCAGAGCAACAGGGCCAGTGTTCAAGGCACAGGTGAGAGCAGGACACAGCAGAGCAGCAGGGCCAGTGTCCAAGGCATGTCAAACAGCAAGTACATGAGAGGCTGCACAGGGGAGAGAACAGCACAGCAGAGCAACAGGGCCAGTGTCCAAGGCACAGGTGAGAGCACGACACAGCAGAGCAACAGGGCCAGTGTCCAAGGCACAGGTGAGAGCACGACACAGCAGAGCAAAAGGCCAGTGTCCAAGGCAGGTCAAACAGCAAGTACATGAGAGGATGCACAGGGGAGAGTACAGCACAGCAGAGCAACAGGGCCAGTGTCCAAGGCAGGTCAAACAGCAAGTACATGAGAGGCTGCACAGGGGAGAGTACAGCACAGCAGAGTAACAGGGCCAGTGTCCAAGGCACAGGTGAGAGCACGACACAGCAGAGCAACAGGGCCAGTGTCCAAGGCAGGTCAAACAGCAAGTACATGAGAGGCTGCACAGGGGAGAATACAGCACAGCAGAGCAACAGGGCCAGTTTCCAAGGCACAGGTGAGAGCACGACACAGCAGAGCAACAGGGTCAGTGTCCAAGGCAGGTCAAACAGCAAGTACATAAGAGGCTGCACAGGGGAGAATACAGCACAGCAGAGCAACAGGGCCAGTGTCCAAGGCAGGTCAAACAGCAAGTACATGAGAGGCTGCACAGGGGAGAGTACAGCACAGCAGAGCAACAGGGCCAGTGTCCAAGGCACAGGTGAGAGCATGACACAGCAGAGCAACAGGGCCAGTGTCCAAGGCACAGGTGAGAGCACGACACAGCAGAGCAAAAGGCCAGTGTCCAAGGCAGGTCAAACAGCAAGTACATGAGAGGCTACACAGGGGAGAATACAGCCCAGCAGAGCAACAGGGCCAGTGTCCAAGGCACAGGTGAGAGCACGACACAGCAGAGCAACAGGGTCAGTGTCCAAGGCAGGTCAAACAGCAAGTACATGAGAGGCTGCACAGGGGAGAATACAGCACAGCAGAGCAACAGGGCCAGTGTCCAAGGCAGGTCAAACAGCAAGTACATGAGAGGCTGCACAGGGGAGAGTACAGCACAGCAGAGCAATAGGGCCAGTGTCCAAGGCACAGGTGAGAGCACGACACAGCAGAGCAACAGGGCCAGTGTCCAAGGCAGGTCAAACAGCAAGTACATGAGAGGCTGCACAGCAGAGCAACAGGGCCAGTGTCCAAGGCAGGTCAAGCAACAAGTACATAAGAGGCTGCACAGGGGAGAATACAGCACAGCAGAGCAACAGGGTCAGTGTCCAAGGCAGGTCAAACAGCAAGTACATAAGAGGCTGCACAGGGGAGAATACAGCACAGCAGAGCAACAGGGTCAGTGTCCAAGGCAGGTCAAACAGCAAGTACATAAGAGGCTGCACAGGGGAGAATACAGCACAGCAGAGCAACAGGGCCAGTGTCCAAGGCAGGTCAAACAGCAAGTACATGAGAGGCTGCACAGGGGAGAGTACAGCACAGCAGAGCAACAGGGCCAGTGTCCAAGGCACAGGTGAGAGCATGACACAGCAGAGCAACAGGGCCAGTGTCCAAGGCACAGGTGAGAGCACGACCCTGCAGAGCAACAGGGCCAGTGTCCAAGGCACAGGTGAGAGCACGACACAGCAGAGCAAAAGGCCAGTGTCCAAGGCAGGTCAAACAGCAAGTACATGAGAGGCTACACAGGGGAGAATACAGCCCAGCAGAGCAACAGGGCCAGTGTCCAAGGCACAGGTGAGAGCACGACACAGCAGAGCAACAGGGTCAGTGTCCAAGGCAGGTCAAACAGCAAGTACATGAGAGGCTGCACAGGGGAGAATACAGCACAGCAGAGCAACAGGGCCAGTGTCCAAGGCAGGTCAAACAGCAAGTACATGAGAGGCTGCACAGGGGAGAGTACAGCAGAGCAACAGGGCCAGTGTCCAAGGCAGGTCAAACAGCAAGTACATAAGAGGCTTCACAGGGGAGAGTGCAGCACAGCAGAGCAACAGGGCCAGTGTCCAAGGCAGGTCAAACAGCAAGTACATGAGAGGCTGCACAGGGGAGAGTACAGCACAGCAGAGCAACAGGGCCAGTGTCCAAGGCAGGTCAAGCAGCAAGTACATGAGAGGCTGCACAGGGGAGAGTACAGCACAGCAGAGCAACAGGGCCAGTGTCCAAGGCACAGGTGAGAGCATGACACAGCAGAGCAACAGGGCCAGTGTCCAAGGCAGGTCAAATACTGGCACTACCTCTGGTGATGTGCGGGATCCTGCGGAACACTTGGTCTGGCTACGCCTCTGGACCTCCTTCCCCTCTTTGCCTGGTGTACCCCCTACAATGCCCTGCTTTGCCTTTTTGCCAGGGGTGGTGTCTACAGTGCCCTCCTTTGCCTTTTTGCCATGGGTGGTGTCTACAGTGCCCACCTTTGCCTTTTTGCCATGGGTGGTCTCTACAGTGCCCTCCTTTGCCTTTTTGCCATGGGTGGTGTCTACAGTGCCCTCCTTTGCCTTCTTGCCAGGGGTGGTCTCTACACTGCCCTCCTTTGCCTTCTTGCCAGGAGTGGTCCCTACACTGCCCTCCTTTGGTTCTTGCCTGCTGTTCCCCCTACAGTGCCCTCCTTTGCCTTTTTGCCAGGGGTGGTCTCTACAGTGCCCTCTTCCAACTGCTTCAATGGACGTGGAATTGGGGTAGATGTGGTGGATGGATGTGTCCCTGTGCTCTTCCTAGGTGTACCCCTGATATGCAACACGTCCTCAGTGGACACAGACACTGCATGTGTAGGTCTGTGTGAAGTTTTAGTGACAGGAGAGTCTTTTGCTGGTGATACCTCTGTGGCATGTGAGCCTGATGCCTGCCACATTGATCTCCTGGCCTTGATCTTCCCTGACTGGCTCTTGTCTGTGCATTGTGGGGTGGCCCTGCTCTTCAGTGGGGATAGTGTCTGTGGGCGGAGTACCTGGGTTGTGTCTGTTGTGTGCTCCTTGTGCTGTATCTTTTTGGTGACGCAGGCGAACTGTGGTCACTGTCACCTGATGTGGCCACTGACTGGGGGGTGGACAAAGGCACCTGAGCCGCAATAGGAGCATGTCCCTGTTGAAGGACTGACATCACTGTGGATGACAACGCCTGGACTGTACGGTGTAGCCCACCCACGTCAGAGTGTATGCCCTCCATGTATGCAACCACCTGGCCTAGTTTATTGTCATGGGCACTAAAGGCATTGAGCAGGGCGGTCTGGCCCACACAGAGCTGGCGCAGGAGCTCTACACACTCTGCACTGAGGGCAGCAGGGGGGGACAGGTGCAGGGGCAGCGGTGGCAGGTGTGAATGTGACTCGTCCCCTCTTAGTGACATGGATACGGGCAGCACCAGAGGAAGTGGATGGGCGGCTGGGCACTGGCCGCTGGGTGGTAGAGGATGATGCAGACTCCCCATCCCATGTGCCTGCCAACATGTATGCCTCCCGCTGGCATCAGATGATGTGGTACTCTGTGTCTCAACCACGGATTCCTCCTGCATACTTCTGTCCCCCTCAGATGCGCTGGTGGGCTCTGTGTCACTGGCCTCCGCTGCAGCTGTAGTGCTACTCTCGCCACCACTGGGTTCGGGCTCATGTTCCTCCGTGGTCTCTTGTGAATCTTCATGAGAGAGAGATACAGGGTTGTGTAAGTGTCATCATCTGGTCACACAAATTCAAAACAATGCACTACAGAAGAGGCCAAATCTACATGGTAACCACCACACCCTGCAATCACACAACAAAGACCACAACACTGCCTGTAACGCTGAATATCTGCCATGAGTGAGCCATGTTGATGCCACACAGCACTTCATCCTGCCCGTAGATGAAGTGTACCACACACAACTTGGCCTGCCCACACCTTGGAACATGATGAGGGTACAACACTTGTTACCACTACCAGACCTTCAGGGAACAGGAGGGGACAACACACACACCTATTAGGACATCACAGTCCCCAATGCCAAGTAGGCCACAGCAAGCACCATGTGGTAATCTGGGGCACATTATTTGCAGATGTTTGGGCACCAAGGATCATGGTGCAGGCAAAGTAGGCATACATGAATTCACACTCAGCAAGTGGATACTGCTGTTCACCCCATAATAGATTACCCACACCATCCCAACGCTGAATGACTATGTGGAGCCCAACACATCTGGCAATGGGAAAGTACAGCAGGGAGTATCTGCTCAGTAAGGCCAGGGTGGCACAATACCTGATACAATCACACATCACAGCAGCCACTCACATGACACAGCACAGCAACACACGCACATCACATGGCTCACCGCTGCCACAGGCTCTGTACACATGCATCCACTCCAAGCAGAAGACACGCTCCCCAGATACTCACCAGCCCTGCCTTGCTTCCCATGCTCCTTCAGACGTGCATCCAGGTCTGGATGAGTCACTGCCAAGATGCGGCCCATCACTGGAGTCATGCTGCGCCGTGCCAAACGCCCTGTGCGTGGTAGCATCCCCAATGCAATCTCAGCCACGGTTTTTGCAAGCCGACTGATGTCGTCCCACCTCTTTTGGCAGTGTGTGTGTCGGCGGTTGGATACCCCCAGGGCTCACACCTTTGCCACAATGGCCCTCCAGACGGCCTTACGCTGGTTTACCTTGAGCTGCAGGTATGAGAGAAAAGAAGGGTAAATGACCAGTTCCACAATGTCAGGTACCAACATCTATCAGTACAGTAGCAAGACCCAGACTCCGGACCTATTGTAACCTCCCTCCATCCCAAACTGGGGGACACCTCACAAGGGCACTTTGCATGGCCCACATAGATGTGATTGCATGCACACATTGGGGTGTAGAGGGTCCAGGATAATCTCACAAATGCAGGATGCATCAACATAATATGCATCAACAGAAGTGTGTAAGTGTGCAATTACACAAGGCACAGAAGGGGCATATCTACTATTCAGTGGGAAGGAACTGGTGCAAGGACCATGTAAGTCCGGTGGTGCTTTTCCGTTTGGATGGGTAGCCACTGGTCTGATTCTCTGGGTCACACTGGGTCAGACAACAGGGGCACACAGAAAAATTCACACAAGAAATTACTGTCCTGGCACCTACATGGCAAACATTCAGAGGCTCTGTATGGCTGACAATGTAACACTCCCCACTCACACATACAGGTGCAGGCATGGAAAAGAGTGACATTGTGACACACACACTCCCTCACCCTGGAAACAGCTTGTCTGTCAGTGTTTGACACAACCCCACACCCTCAGGCATACACTGCAGCAGCACAACTACACGTCTGACACCCCCCCTGCCGACAGCTACCTTCATGGTGACTTACCACGACATTGGGACCACCAAACAGCCTTGGGTACTGTGCCAGCAACTCGTCCACAAGAGTCAAAGAGTCAAAAATACTTTATTCGATTAATTAAAATCATAAAAGTATACTACAAACACATTTAAAAGTGGGATAGACATACATTTCATTCATTTTGCGACCAATACTGTACAACATATAGCATACATTAAAAAGATGTTAAAAAACGTTAAAAGAACATTTATGCAGGGTAAATCGGGTTCAGGTATTACTTTTTACTTTGTAGAATAGATCATACACCTTGATTAAAACAACACTTTTTGGTTCTATAGGTAGTTCATTGCCATTTTCAGAATACTTTAAAACTAATAGGGAACAAGATTATTTTACAATTCATAAGGAAATAGGTTGTAGGATGTGCTACACCTTATTATTTTCATGATTCATTCAGCTGTTGAGGTGTTCAATGATCTAAGTCGTTTAGCTCTCATAGCTGCTACCAAAAAACTTGCAACCCCGAACATTACAATGGGGGTCTCCATGATTTGTAAAAACAACATTGCGGGTTTCACTTGCATAAATCCCCTATTTCTCAAAAGTGGTAGTATATATTTTTCTCTCCCCTCCACAAAAAAGGGACAAAAAAATACAAAATGGGTCAGGTCTTGGTCAGAGAAAGTATCGCATTTGCATGGGGCATGATCCCTTGGCTTATTCCATTTCGGATAATCACCCAGAAGGAGGTGCATCTGGTTGAAACGGAATTTCGTGAGAAGCCACCGATGATATGGCCTATTCACTACCCTCAAATAAGGCTGGATGGACATGGTTGATAAAACAGTGTAGTGAGCCCTAACAGTGGTTTTCTCAATTTCTTGGGCTTCACAATGCATGTTTCTAGACTCTATAAATTGTGTTTTAATCCATGTGACATCCTCTTTGCATAGCCTTTCAGGATTACTATACAGGTCAGCACGACCCAATTGAGTAGCAACAGATTTAATATAGTTCAGCCATTTTATATCATTAGCTCTGTCTCTCCCCATGCAGTCACTGATAATTGGACGATTTAGAGTCAGGTTCGGGTTCAGCCACAGTTTCACCCAAAGAAGTAGTGGGGCAAGGTTAAGGGTATCCTCAATGTATCCTTGCCCTAGTTCTGTCAGGACAGAGAAAATGGGTGTAGACTGTGGTAAGCCCAATAGTGAGCGCATGGACCTATTCTCTTCCTTCTGTATCAGAACCAAGTCCCTGAATCCCCAAATCCCAGCCCCGTATCTAGCCAGAGCCAGGGTTTTAGCTCTATACAGGGTGAGAATGGCTTCTGTTGGTTTACCCCCCAATCTCTTAGCGAAACTCTGTATCGCTGCAAATGACCGCCGTATAGCCATTGCTTTATTTACAATCTGTGGGGTCCAGGTGCCCAAGTCATCAAAAATGACTCCAAGGTATGTAAATGTTTTAACTTTGGATAAAATCACTCCATTGCATCGTAGGGTTTTTGTGATGTTCTTTCCTTTCCCAATGGACATAACGTGCGATTTTTCCATATTTACAACCAAGTCTAGTTTTTGCATAAAAGCCCCAAACGAATCAAGGAGCAACTGTAAACCATTAGGGGTTCTGGCAATGAGGACTGTGTCATCGGCGTACATCAGTACAGGCAGCGGTGACCCTCCCATGTTAGGTATATCTGGGGTAGCTGTTTTTAGAACGGAGTACAAAGAGTTGATATACAATGAAAATAACAGGGGGGCCAAAATGCACCCCTGTCTAACCCCTCTTACTGATCTAAACCCCGTGGTGCACTTGCCACCCATAGTCATACGTACTGATGCAGTCAGGTCACTGTGCAGGAAGGCTAAAAAGTTTATCAAAGCAGGGTCCAGACCCAACTCCGAGAGAATTGTCCACAGCTTCGACCTATTTACTAGGTTGAACGCTGTGGACAGGTCCATAAAAGCCAGGTGGACCGACGCCCTAGAAGCGACAGTATATTTACAAACGGTCATATATAAATTAAGACACTGCTCCTCAGTACCCCTCCCTGTTCTGAATCCATATTGCGTATTGCATAAAATTGCATTTTCCTTTTCCCACATGTTAATTTTGTTTAAAATGACCTTACCAAGAATCTTAAATGATGAATCAAGTAGCGATATTGGTCTATAACACCTGGGGTCACCCCTTTGCCCCTTCTTAAAAATTGGGATGATAACCGAGTGTGACCAAGAGATGGGAGTGTCAGACAAATTCATACATGCTAAATTAAAAACATTTGCAAGTACTATAGACCATATGTAGGGATGTGCTTTATACATATCAGCGGGGACCCCATTAGGGCCTGGGGCTTTCCCGCCGGCAGTATTTTCTATTGCATTTAGTACTTCTTTAACCGTTACCCTTAATGGGGTGTCTGTAGGTAAAGGATCTATAGGAGTAAATGGGGTAGTAATGGTCTTACTTCCATAGATGGTTTCAAAGTGGTCTAACCATTGTTTCTCGGTGATATTCACCTCTAGTGACTCATTCTCTCTACCACTAAACAAAGGAGAGTTCACTATTGACCAAAATTTTGCACTATCCCTTAGAGTAAGATTGTCATATAGTGCTTCCCAGGCTTTGTCTTTTATTTCTCTTTTTCGTGCCTCGGTCGTACTCCTATATTCTTTCCTTAGTTGGGACACTTCAATTACGTTACGTGGCTTGCGTTTTAGGGCTTCTAGAAGTTTTTTATGTGCCTTGGAGCATTCGGCATTAAACCATCCCCGTGCCTTACGTGGCTTATTAGCGGATCTGCTTGTTAGGGTCTCAGCAACATTTTTACATATGGTTTCAAAGGCTTTTATGACATTTCCTCCTGTGGTCAAAGGGTCCCTGCATATATTTAGTTCAACACTTAATTTATCACACAAGTTATTAAAAAAATCCTCAACGTTAATCCTCGACCATTTGACTCGTCTACCTTGGTCATGAGCCCGGATTACAGTGGGGTAGATTAACTGTTGATCATGATTTATTATGGTAGGATTTATATTGGTCAGTTCCATAACGACCGGATTATGGTCACTAAATGCCGTCATGAAGGCGTTATATGAGATGACATTTGTGAGAATACTAGGTGACCCAAAGATATAATCAATGATAGTGTTACTACCTCTAGCACTATAGGTTGCCACTCTGTCTTTCGGGTTCGCCAAAGCGGGTTCTGACATATCCATATCTATCAGCAGTTCTTCTAGAGTGCCCCCTTTTGCAGAGTGTTCAAAGTGCGGATGAGTCAGATAATCATCGTCTTGAGAACCGCCGTTATAACAGTTTAGTTGACAGGGGTGTGTGTTAAAATCACCAAATAGAATATAGTAAACAAAAGTAGATTGACTCTTCTTATAATTGTTGTGCCAGCAACTCGTCCACAAGGATCTCTAGCTCCTTACTGGTGAATAGACTGGCACGCATCTTCTCTGTCCTTGCCAGCCCTGTGGACATGGAACACCTGTGGCGGAAGTGAGTGGTGAGGGGTCCCAGGCATCAGGCTCAGGAGGCAGCAGCATGATAGGGTTCCAGGCAGCAGGCTCGGGAGGCAGCAGCAGGAGAGGGTCCCAGCCAGCAGGCTCAGGAGGCAGCAGCAGGAGAGGGTCCCAGGCAGCAGGCTCTGTGAGCAGTGGAAATGTGAGGCTCACTCCCACAAACGTACAGCCCCCTGGGGTTGTATGTAAGCTGCAAAGCTGCACCAATTGGTTGTCCAGGTCTGCCTCTTTCAAAATCATCCAATGACCGCCTCCGCAGTGGCGGAGCACACCTTCTGCGTTTTTCAAACCTGCATCATGCCACCGCGATCATCGCTCCCATTGGCTGTAGGCAATGCTCCATGGCGGTGATGTACCGCGGGTGCCCGGGGTGCTCTACTGCGATGGTGCATCATTTAAAAGCATCCAATGACCGCCTACACGGTGGCGGTACACACCTTCCGCGTTTTTCAAATCTGCATCATGCCACCGCGATCATCGCTCCCATTGGCTGTAGGCAATGCTCCATGGCGGTGATGCACCGCGGGTGCCCGGGGTGCGCTACCGCGATGGTGCATCATTTAAAAGCATCCAATGACCGCCTACACGGTGGCGGTACACACCTTCCACGTTTTTCAAATCTGCATCATGCCACTGCGATCCTCGCTCCCATTGGCTGTAGGCAATGCTCCATGGCGATGATGCACCGCGGGTGCCCGGGGTGCGCTACCGCGATGGTGCATCATTCAAATGCATCCAATGACCGCCTACGTGCTGGCGGAGCATCCCCACCGCCATCTACACATGTCCATGTGCCAATGTCTACCGGACATGTGAAGGGGGTGGTGCTGGTGTCACACCGCCGGGGCCAGGCAGTAGGTACCGCGAATCATGCGGCAGAGCATGCCCACCGCCATCTACACATGTCCATATGCCAATGCCTACCGCACTTGTGAAGGGGGTGGTGCTGGCGTCACACCGCCGGGGACAGGTGGTAGGTACCACTATTTTCGTAACCATTAATGGCGATGTCAATCAAGAACACTGTATCAGTAACCAGCAGCATCATGGTGAAGGGCACATCATTGTACACACAATGCCATACTTCCATGTCATCCACAGGTGTACGCACATTCAGTGTGACACACTTTGGCCTGTGGTCCCTGCCATGTTAGTTATGCATATGATGGCTGATGATGCTTGACACTCTTGAGCTGGTGTAAGTGAAGTAGTACAAATCAATTTGTTGTGGGGCAGTGCTGACCTTGACAAGGCTTGTGTCACTGCATTGTATCGTACCAAACTGGTGCTTTCACAACAGCTCATGCACACAACTGAACTTTTTCCTGATTCTGTGATCATTGTGTAGAGGGATGTGTGCAGAGTTTACATGATGCATTGAGGTGTGAGAGGTACAGCAGATGCGTATGATACAGACATGGTCATTTACAAAACATTGGCGGATGTTGCAGCACCTTGCGTGTGGATTGTGTTCTCCAGTATGTACGCATTCACATTCCCCAATGTGTTCATGGCACTTGTGTATTGTCAGTGGAGAGGTGTGCCCTCTGTGTGTTTCAAAAGGCCACCCATGTAACCTGGTGTGCCATGCGTCTCTCAGGCAGTCTTTGTTTTTCCATGACATCATTGATGGTATGTACTGTGGCCACCTCAGGATGGTTGTCACTGACATTTTCTAATTTACATCTCAACTAGGAGGAGGCCGAATCTCCTATGTCACCTGACAGTGATTGAGGACATGGAGAATGAGGTAATAATACGGAAATTCCGCCTGGATAGACAAACACTGAAGATCCTGTGTGATCTATAGGAGCCCCAATTCCCGTCTCGCCGTCACTATTCGATGGCATTTACACCCACATACAAGGTGATGGCAGCACTCCACTTTTTTGCAACAGGTTCCTTCCAGGAGACTGCGGCTAGTGCTGGAGGTATGTCACAAACCATGTTCAGTATGGTGCTGAGGGATGTTCTTGCAGCCATGATGCTCTATCGGAATCGCTACATCCATTTCCCTAGGGGAGGGGAATTGGCTGCCGTGAAGGGGGACTGCTATCCCTTGGGCGCATCCCACATGTTGGTGCCATCGATTGCACCCATGTAGGTCTGGTGGCACCACAGGCGACGGAGAACATATATAGGATCCGCAAACATTATCATTCCATCAATGTGCAGGTGGTGTGCCTTGCAGACATGACCATTTCTCATGTGTGTGCAAAGTATCTTGGCTCGGCGCATGATTCGTACATCATGAGGAACAGCATGGCCCCACGGATGATGGAGAATCTGCATCCTGAATGTGCTTGGATTGTGGGTGAGTATGCCTACTGATATGGTGTGCTGTGTGTTACCTGCTGCACTCTGGCTGTGCAACATTGCAATGGGTGTTTATCATTCACAGGTGACTCTGCATATCCCAGTCGGCCATGGCTGTTGAGCCCCCTCAGGAATCCCAGGACCCCGGCTGACATCCGCTACAGTGACGCCCATGGCAGGACCCGACGGGTAATCCAACGGACTTTTGGCCGGCTGAAGTCTAGATTCCGCTGCCTTGACAGGACAGGAGGCACACTGGCATACTCGCCTGGGAAGGTGTGCAAGATCTTTGTGGCATGCTGTATGCTGCACAACCTGGCCATCCACAAGGGGTCCCCCTGCTTCTGGACAATGGTGAGGAACTAAGGCCACCACCTGCTCAAGGACCTGAGTCCAGTGATGAGGACAGTGGAGAGGATGAAGGAGTAGACCTGCGCCAGCAGCTCATTGAACACTACTTTACTTGAAGGTGAGTTACAAGGTACAACGTGTACATTGTCTGGTGTGGTTGCTGTTGTTGTGAAGGGCTATGCGCGGATGTAACAGACAGGCACACGTTCAGTCACCTGTGTGTGGTAAAAGTGACATTGACGTTCCATATAGGATCGTATGCTGGACCCTATTTGTTTACACCTGCAGCCCATTGTCTAGTATGCCTGTAGTGTCTTGTGTATGTTCTGTATAGTGTTCTGCCTTTGATGCCACAATGAGACCAGTGACTGTTGTTCGGTTGTGTCTCCCTAGGTGCTACAGACGAATGATGCACTACAAACAGTACATCATTTGGACACTTCATGGACCTTGTCAACATTGTAAATCTTGCACTAAAAATGATACTGCACAAAATCTGGTGCGTCAGGTATTTTATTTTGACAGTGGACATGTGATTTGTGCTGGAATATTTACATGACAGTGGGGAATGAGCAGTGAGTCGACAGTCCTGTTCGATGAGATGCAGGAGTAGAGTCCACATGGATGTGGTGACCCAGTCCAACAGACAGGTGCCATTGCCAAGGAAATGTGGGGAAAGACAGTCCAAACAGTCAATGCAGTAGGGAAGAGGGTTGTCATCACGGCTGGCTCTGTGACTGGCGTGTGGCAGGTGCTTTGCCTCCGGAGACTCCCAGGCTCTACTTTGGATGCCCCCTAGATCTTTTTGGCGGGAGGGCCTGCTGAATGGCCAGCGGGGTGAGGGGACTCGCCCCTCTCTGTTGGCGCAGGGGAGGATGTCATCCTGCGGCACAACAGGAGGGGGCGGAGGTGGTGGTTGGGACACAGGCCTGTCCCTCTGCAACGCCACTTGCTGGCCCATGAGGTCCACCATCTGTCCAAGGAGGTTGTCGATGGACTTCATCAGCAGGATGAGCTCCCTTAAAAGTTCATCCGACAGGCCACTTTGTCCCTGGACCTCTTGGTATGCCTCCACTGCTCTAGTGAAGTGGTCCAGGGATGGTGTCCACTCCTCCTGAGGTCTGGTGGTGACCCTGGCCTTCCCACCTGCTCTGCTGCCAAGGACCTCTTGTCTCGCCACTGTGGGTCCACGCACTCTCTCCCTGCCCTCCACAGTTGTTGCTGTGGGCTGGTCATCCCCTGGGACAGTGAGGGTTCTGCAGGTGGTACTGGTGGTACTAGTGGTAGTGGCGGTGGCGGTGGCGGTGATGGTGGCTGCGGTGAAGGCAAAGGCCGTGACAGCAGGGGTCTGCTGCGCACGTTGTTGCAGCAGACATGGTGGTGGGGAGGATTGGGGCCTGGGACCTCTGGGTCTGTGGCACACCAGATAGGCCGGGCTGGAGCTCATCGTCCAAACTGTCCTGGGAGTCCACATCTGAAAGTCCATGTGCCGGGGTGGAGACTGGCTCTGCTGGTCGTTGGTGGTCCTCATCAGTGAGTTCTTCATCACCTGTGGAGTAGATGGGGAATGGTCAGTGTTGGGCACTGTGCCAGTATGGTGTCAGCTGCGTATAATCAACTGTACACTACACAAATATGAAGTAACCAGTAGTACAATTCATGGCAACACTGTGTGTAATTTCATAGTGCAGAGGCACATCATTTACTCATACATGTTTGATCTCAATGCATTGCATGCAATTGTTGCAGCATTTAGGAATGCAGGTCTCCCACACACACACATCAGGAAGAGTTAAGATAGCTACCTACCTGTTAGGTAAGGGTGAAGGGCCCGATTCACAGAATTAACTTAAGACTCAATCCTAAACTTACTACTGTTTTGGTATTCACCGATTGCACTAACTACTTTTGGTATTCACAGAATGAACTTACTACTTTTGGCATTCACAGAATGCACTTACTACTTTTGGTATTCACAGAATGAACTTACTCATTTCGGTATTCACAGAAGTTAGGACTCCTAACTTTCGGACTCCCAAATGCCTTCTATGAATACCGAAAGTCTTAAAATTAGGATTTTTCTCAATTTAGTAGTACTAAAGTTAGGACTCCTAACTTTAGGACTCCTAAATGCCTTCTGTGAATACCGAAAGTCTTAAAATTAGGATTTTTCTCAATTTAGTAGTAGTAAAGTTAGGACTACTAACTTTAGGACTCCTAAATGCCTTCTGTGAATACCGAAAGTCCTAAAATTAGGATTTATCTCAATTTAGTAGTAGTAAAGTTAGGACTACTAACTTTAGTACTCCTAAATGCCTTCTGTGAATACCAAAAGTCTTAAAATTACGATTTTTCTCAATTTAGTAGTAGTAAAGTTAGGGCTACTAACTTTAGGACTCCTAAATGCCTTCTGTGAATACCGAAAGTCCTAAAATTACGATTTTTCTCAATTTAGTAGTGACCTACATCTGGCCCATAATATTTTATTTACAAAAATATATATCACTAAGTACCAAATATTTATAGTTAATATTTACTTAAATTACTTCCCACACTACTCCCCCTTTAACACACAACACACTACACATACAAAAAACACAATTAATATAAATATCAATTAATCAATTAATAACAATTAATATTATTAAATTGATGTAATTATAAATTAACTAATTGACAAATATTCATTACCAATTAATAAGTAATTACCAATTAATAATTAATTAACAAGATATACAAGAATAAACAAAATTTATTAATGAATTATTTATAAAAATTATTATAAAAATGTTTTAAAAAACGAATTTCCAATTAATAATTAACAATTAATTAATAATAAATACCAATAAATAAATACAATATCGTTAATTAATTTAATGTAATTATTTCACACCCTATTCCCCTATAAACACAAAACCCACTACACATAAATTAATCACATACAAATGTAATTATCATTTAATTACTTAATAATAATTAATTACCAATTAATTGTTAATGAACAATAACAAAACATAAACAATATTACTACATTAACTCGAATTAATTTAATTAACTAATTACTAATAATTAATTACCAATTAATTATTAATTAACAATAATTATTAATCAAAAATATTTAAAAAACATAATAATTCATTAATTATAATTACATTAATTCCCACCCTATTCCCCTATAAACCCACAACCTGCTCTGATACTAAAATGCAAAATGTAAACAAAATTACTAATTTGTAAACATACATTAAAAACATGTTTAACAAACATATAAAATACATAATAAAATACATAACACTAAGCAAAATTTCGATATTAGTAACATACATACCTTAAAATCGATATTCTATACCATCGAAATTAAAACATCGATATTATTGTATATCGATATTTTAATTTCGATATTTTGTCTCCCTACCAATTATCTTATATAGGATAACATTGTAATGGATCCGGATTATATTAATGTGCAAGAAAGACCATGGGCAAATTGAAGGATGCCACTGCAGCACTCCCTAACTTAGAAAAAAAATGACACAGTGTACAAAATGGCAACATCTAATGCCAATGGTTCCAAGACGTTTCAAGAACAACAAAAAAAACAATTCCTCCAAAGAAATTAAAATTGATGGAAAAGCTCAGGACAACCACAAAGGTTGCTATAGATGTGGAAACAAAGACCATTAAGCTAATGACGAAGGGTGTTGAGGTTTAAAACAAAGAAGTTTGAATTGTGGCATTGCTGAGCATTTTGCTAAAGTGTGCCGTAAAAAACCCAGAATGCTACTGTAAAGAATGTTATTAACCCCTTCCCTGCTCATGACGAGCTCAGCTCGTCATGAGGCACAGTTGAGCTGTGCTGATGACGAGCTGAGCTCGTCATGAATACAGTAGAATAGCAATTTCCAGCACAGGGGAAAAATAACCACAGCAGCGATGTGGTTAATGATTCTGACATATCGTTGGAACTTGGTGTTAACAATGTGCAGTGTATGGTAAGCCTAGAGATTAATGTCTTGGTGTTGTACACTTGTTCTAGAACAAAGCCTCTGTGCTTTATAACTCAAATTGGTGTGTTACTCAATATAGTAGCTGATTTAAGTTCTCCCTTCACTATAGTAAATCAGCCTGAATGAAATGAAAAATGTAAAAGCACCTTAAGGCATTATTTCATACCTTATCATGATAACTCGGAAAATTTCACAAAGGGAACTGATAATGATGTTAGGGTATTGTGTCGTTAAATTTGTCTTTAAAGGCAGAGAACTGGAAGGCAAACTATATGTGGCAGAAAAAACTGTTCTTGTTGTGGTTAGATCAAATGTATTTTGGGATCACATTAAATCCTAACACTGCTGATCAAGGGTTGCAATTTTTATTTGAAGATGCATTTTCCACAACAATAGTGTAAGGAGGTAAGTAAGGTATTTACTCGGATGGCTAGAGAATTGTATGAGTTTCAATATGCTATCATTTTGAAAGATAATCACATGCCATTCATTCACAAAGTGAGGAATATTCCATTGTGTATGGATGAATTTGGATAAACTTATGTAAGATGGCATACTTGAGTGTATTGAGGAAAGTGAAGGGTTGGCCCCACTTGTAGTTGCATGTCAGACAGGTGGCAGAGCCAGATTGTGTATTGACCTTCAAATTCTTAATCAAAATATTCTCAAAGATGTCTTTTCACCACCCAAAAGCAACAAAATGATGGCTATGACCAATTGGCTCAAGTAGTTTACTGTAGAAAATTGCCCGTTTTTGCATGGTTACCCCCCACTTTTTGCCTGATGTTGATGCTCTTTGACTGAGTGTTCCCTGAGTTTCTGCCAACCAGTTACCCAGGGCCTATGCTCTTTATTTAAAACAGTACTGTGTATCCCCAAATTGGCATCTCTCTGGCCACATGTAAATCCCTTGTGAAAGGTGCCCTAGGAAACAAGTGCCCTCTGACCAGAGAATGCCTCTAAGCGCTGCAACAACTACTGTGCCTCCCTTCGAGGTCCTGTACCTTAACACTCACACACTGCCATTGCAGGCTGAGTGTTTTGGTGCTGAGAAAAGTGAATAGTTGACATGGCACACATCCCTGTGTGCCATGCCCATAACCTGCTGCCTATAGCATAGGTCACCCCCCCCTCCTAGATGGGTGCACTATGCTACTGGTGAGGGTACAGTGTCTAAGTCTATTCTTCAACATTGTAAGAGCAGCAAAGCCATAAAGAGCATCCGGTACAGGAGTTTTTCATTTTGAACTCCACAGCACCATAATGGTTTTACTGAAATCTGGGACATCTGGTATCAAACTTCTCAGCATATTAAACCCACACTGATCCCAGTGTGTGATTTATTGAAAAATGCACTCATAGGGAATCTTAGAGATGCCAACTGAAAAACGTCCTAACTCTAATGTCTTGGCAGACTGGCTGCTCACCAGCTGCCACCCCAGACATGTTTCTGGACCCCAGGGTGGAGAGCCTCCCACTCTAAGGGTCTGGAACCAAATCACATCCTGGCACAGGTGCCAAGCCTCCTCCCTCTAGATAGGCAGGGTACATGAAGCGGAAGCTTGCCGCCTTTGTGAGCTGACCCAGCCATTGGCTACTCCCAGCAACTGGACTCCACCTGTTCTGATCCCCACTTTGGGCAGAGAATCTGCTGGAATACCAAGATAGGAGGAGTAGGTGCCCACCTTTGCCAACCCCATCCCTCAGGTGGGGGAGGCAAGGTGAAGCACAACTCTTAGTCCCCACCATGTTGAAGATGGGGGACCCAATCAACCGGAGTTAGGTTTATGCCCCCCTCCCACTTGAGGGTTGTATAATAGGGGGATTACCACCCCAAGGAAAGGATCCATGCGAGCCAAACTGTACCTATCGGAAACACCCCTAAATCTAATATTTAGAGGCAACCCCATAACAATACCTCCTCAGACAAGAAGAATAAGGACCAAAGAGCTGTGCTGAAGGAGGAAGAGGAGGACACCAACTGACTTAGCCCCAGGACTACCAGCCCGTCCCAACCTCAACCTGTAGTGTAGTTCCTATATTCTTAATAGGCTCTGCGCAAGCGAATTGGAATAGTATATCCTATAGATTAGACGTGGGACTGAGGTCGACTAGGTCGCTATTGAATATACTAGACTTAATTGTGAGTGCCAGCTAGCTCAGAGGTTACTAGAAACTTTCTCGAATTAACAAGAAGGGATTAGTTTCTGACAACCGCATAAACATCACAACTTTGTTTCCCAAGAATAAGAAATGTATCTCTAGAGTTGCGGAAACAATAGATATTATTTCACTCAGTCAATCATGCATGCTTCGTTTCACCAGAGGTGCAGAGAAATAGAGAGACGGGCGTTTTCAATAAAAAGTATTTATTGAACAGTCTTCTTTCTCATGCAGAGGAAATGAACTGCTACAATCGTAATACTGGTTGCAAAGTACAATGCGTACAGTACGAAGAGTATTATAAAATAATACTGTAAAAGCATGATATGGTTTCTAAGCCATAAAATACATAGAATACCTACATTAATAAATAAAGACTAAAAAGTACTCAACTGGTGCTTCTAAAATACGCCTACCCCGGTGTAGCTAACCTAGGTCTAGTACAAGGGAAGAATTAAGTGAGGTGTAGCTTAGTTTCAGTATTCTTTTGCCAAGAACCTATCCAAGAATTCTCTACGGGTACAATCAGCTCCGTACCTTGGTTTTAGAATGAAGGAGGTCTGGTATCTCTCTCTCAGGACTCGATTTCCCAACAACCCGCAAGGGTAGCTTGGATACACTGGAGCTGAATTCCTCGGCAAGAGAAAAGACAGCGTCTCTCTCAGTGCGTCTGCTGGAGGGTCGGCTTCCTTCGGCACTTGCTGCGGTGAGCTGTGTCGTGCAGGGGGATAGTCGAACTGCTCCAAACCACTGTGTGTTTGCCTGGGCAAGTGTGGGCATATTCATACCTTGAAGGTGCCGAGTGTGACGTAAGGTTGGACATAATAACGTCATGAAAGACCAAGTTCTTTGAAAACTCCATGAGTTCTTGGTTAAATTAATATTCAAGCAAGGGGAAGTCCCTGACTGCTGAAGGCTGGTATTTCTAGGAAATCATTGTGGATTTTCAGAACTAGTGGAAGTAGCCATTCCGTATTTGGACTGCATAGGCTAAGTCTAAATATGGTTATGATTTATATGCCTATGTAAGGATAGGGTGATTTATACCTATATATGGGCATGAATCTGGAAAATTACACTAGTGTCCTAAATGCATATACAACAAACCTGTTCCACCGCAATCCTGGTGTGTCCTGCAGCCAGCAGCCCCCCAAAACCCGGAGGACCTGCCCTGCCTTCCACAACAAGACTTTGTCTCCCGTAAGCACCGGATTTGCTCACCAACAGGCTCAGGCAAAATACACAAGTCTGCACCACTCTGCACCAGCAGCGGCCTGTGCAGGTAAGAGTGGTGGGGCAATGGAGCCAGGTTGGGGGGATTCGACAGACGACCACAAGGGAAAAACAAAGAATGGTTTTTTCCCCCTGTGGTCATCTGTCGAAATCCCCCCCCACCTGGCCACACTGCCCCATTGCTCTTACCAGCTCAGGCCGTGGCTGCTCTCCACCCGAAGCCCACAGCCCGAGTTTGAGTGCCCCAACACCAAGAGGACGTCTCCCCAGTGGTCCTGACCTGGGATCTGGTGATCCATGACCTACCTCAAGTCTCCCGATGTCTCCTGCAGCCCTTTTCTGGAGGATTCCCCAACTGTCACTGGAGCCGGAAAGAAAATCCTGACACCAAAAGAAGCCCCTGCACCTGACACCCCAGGGCCTTGGGTGGCCCAACCAATGGTGTCCCAGCAACCCATAACATCCCAACATACCTGTCCAATCAATGGTCATCTCCAGAAGATCTTCGTCCCGAGCCTGCAGTGTTTGTTAAAACCGAAGAATCCAAATTGAAAGCAACTGGGCACCTGTTGCCAAAACAGCACCCTGCACCTGGCTGCCCCTTTGCCGCTGTGGGTGCACTTTGTATACTAACTTGAACCCCCCTTTGCCCTAAGCTTAACCCTAAGAGCTTTGCTCTGTCAACCTGTGGCTTGCTCGTGAGCAGCCACCAACCGGAGGCCTCCTATCCCCCTTTGGATAACATTGGGCCTCAGCACTCTGCACCCCACCGCCCAAGTGCCACTGATGGTGCTTTTTGAGTTGACCCTTGACCCTGGGGGAACCCTTGTTCTAACCCCAGAAACTCAACCTGCAGGACCGTTTACTTACCTGCAAAATAATAACCCAATTTTTTTCCATAGGATTGCATTGACTGTTTTCCTATGAAAAACTTTTGTGTTGAGGGTGTTTTGTATGGAAACTGAAGAAACGGTGTTTTGATAAAAACAGTTTTACTCACCTTTTATCCGGAAATGTCCCAGTGTGATATCTAGGCATATCTCACTGAGCAGACACAAAATCTGAAAAGTAGATTAAAAAGCGATCACAAAGTAATTGCAAAGTAACTGAAAAGTAATTTCAACTATTTCTGAAGATTTGGCCTACCTGTATCTACTTTTAGCTGCATTCGACTGTTTTATCAGAAAAGTACTATTTTAATTAACTGAACCAAGTCTGGCTTGGTTCTAAAAATAAAATACAACAAACCAATGTTTTTGATACAAGCACTTGATCTGAGTTCAGTGAGTGTGTGACATCATTTCTTGCCTGAGTGTGTACAATAAATGCTTAACACTAGCCTCTGATAGAACCTTACTGCTTGCCAACCCTTCCACAAATTGAGACTGGAGAGGTGTGGTGCAGCGGCCAGGGCACCTGACTTCAGAGCACAGGATTCACGGTTCGATCTCTGGCTCTGGCAGCAGCTCAGCTCAGCACCCTGTGACTCTGGGCAATAGCTCACTTAATTTACACTGCGGGCCCCAGCGACTTGAGACCCATAAGGATGAGTAATTTGCGCTATACAAATACGGATTTGGTGTTATCTACTTTAAACTCTGGAAACCTTTTTGGATCCCCTGGACTATGCACACTAAATCTAACTTTGGTATAGTATATACAGAGCCGGCCTTCTACATTTATTTCCCTTGATTTAGCATCATCTTACCATCAAAGTTGTTCTTCATCCTTAAAGTAAACATCTTACTGCCTTAATAGCACCTTTTGGATGCCGATTTGACTAGCATAATTGGCTGCTGTATTCCAGCGTCTTATGCATCATTAATTTGGAGACCATGAAGGTGTTGTCTTTTTCATGATTACATTCTCATCATGTGCAAGGACAGAGAGGAATATGACTGAAGGGTATGGAGTGTGTTGCCAGTATTAAGTGATAAAGGGCTTACAAAGGGGAGCTTAATAAATGTAAATGTGCACATAATTCACTCACTTATTTAGGCCATGAAATTACTGATGTGAGGTGTCTAACTTGAAAAAGAGTTAGTTATAGCTATTAATAATGCCCCACCAACTACTTCAAAGGTAGATGTCTGATCATTTCTTGGTCTGGCAGAATTGTCCACAAAGTTTGTGAAAGATTCAGCTGAAGACCTATGATTTAACTGTTGGAAAATTCCAAAAAATTTCTCTGGAGTGAGGTTCATGCAGGTAGTTTTAAACATGTTAAAGATAACAGTTTTACTGCCATTCCATTACATGGCTTTGACCCTAAAGTCAAAAAGACTATAACCACTGGCGCAAGTGGTAAGGAATTGGGTGTGGTGCTTTCACAAATTGAGAACAAATCACATGAAGTCACCATATCCTGTGCTTCACATTCACTCTCTATCTCTCTACTATAAAGAAGGAAATGTTGGACTGCGGGTGGGGTGTGAATAAATTCAGACAATATGTATGGAGATCAGCATTTTGAATATGTACAGATCACAAACTGCTGACCATGATTTTGAGCACAGCTGGTATGGGAAAGGCCTCTGATTGATTAGCCAGAATATCCTTTGGACTACAAATATGTGCCAAGAGTCAAAAATAAAGTTGCTGATTATTTGAGTAGAGCTTCCTTACAAGATGTGGAACTGGAGTGTGGTCAATGGCAAGCCTATTGTGCTGCGGGTGCAAATGAGGTGATGACAGAGGATATTTTGAGAAAGCAGTGGATGGATGGGTACGAGAACGAATTGATTATCTGTGAAATTGAGATACACCTGATTAATGGATGGCCATTTAAAAATAAGTTGAAAGGTGATATCAGACACTTCTGAGAAATAAGGAATAATTTATGTGGGAAGAGGATGGTTCCTCGTGGGAGGCCATAGAGTTCTTCCTCCACAGCAGAGGTCGAAGTGGGCAGGAGAACAACGTTCCCAACCTTTATTAGTTTGTTCAAAACAGCTCTATACTTTTTATTAAAAACAACTGTTCCTGAACAGTTGAGTTAACTGGGGTCAAAAGGGGAGAAGAAGACTCTACTTGTGAAGTGAGAAAAGAAGGAAACAGCTGAATAAAGCAAGCCATCTCTTTGGGGTGCCTGCTTCCTGAAATAAAGGTAAATATGTGCCATTAGTTAATCAGTAAATGCAAAGGCTACCTGAGAGCTAGTACAGGCATTACATGATAGAATATGCAATCTGTATCTTTAATTGAAAGCTATAAAAAGGTTTACATTAGGTGCAGTAGCGTCTTACTAAAACATAACTTTTGAAAGCACTATAAGAATTTAGGGATAAGGATACAGATTATGTTTATATCACAGGCATATCATGGGGCATGCTGGCTAACCCTAACATAATAATGACCTATTGGAGTCATATGGTTGAAATGCCTCAGGACATACTGGCTGATAGTGACATAGTAATGCCCAAGAGAGATATATTGTAGGTGTTTCTAGGAGCATGCTGGGTAACTTTCACAGAAGTGTAGCCTGTAAGCTATATATTGTAGTTATTCCAGGGACATGCTAGCAACCCCAGAGTTACTAAAAGTATTCTGAAAATCAGTAAGGCATGTGACACTGTTTACCTACATTTTCTTTACTGCCTGTAATCCATATACATCTTTAGCCAACTTTTAGGTTGCATTTTATTAAAAAGTTCACTAGTTTACTACCAATCTTTTAGTGTGTTCTTGGGGAAGGTGAGTCCCTATAAGGAACAGGAAAATAAGGCACGCCTGAGCTACCACAAAAATACTTCTGAATTCTAAAAATGTATGTAAAAAAATATGCTATACAATGCACAATGTTTCATTTCTTTAAAAAACATATATTGTTACAGGAGAGTTCTCTTCTCCTGAACACCTCTATAAGCTGTTAGGTTTTCTCATGACTTTTCCCGAAATTCAATGAAGGTGTTTACGCATCACCACTTCCAAAGTTCACCTGATGCTACCTTGATAGAATGCTCTATGTTGCTTTATTTTACTCCACCAGCATTCAAAAGTAAGACAACTTACTGCAAGAGATGTTCTCCATTGGCTGGTTCCACTAGGGTTCAGTAACTCCTTTGAGAGCAATACGCAGGCACTCAAAGTAAGTATCAATGTTGTACTTATATGAAAAAGGTCAGCCAGGGTTTTACCTGAGAGATTCATTGGGGTAGTGTTGATCATGGCCACTTCTGCAGGGTGATGCCAGACTTATGCCTTCCTCTGCTGAATCTGTTTTTGTTGGATTTTAGGACCCCAAAGCTCTTTACACCTGTTAACCATTGTTAAAATCGTTTTGCTCTCCCTTCCAAATATGGACCGGTTTCTGGCATTCCAGCCGTCTTCAGCCCCTTTTGTACCGCTTTTTGCCGCCATAAGTGTGGCAGGATAGGCTCAGACGTGAATCCTTTGCTCCCTTTGCCACTGAATTCAAGCAAGCCGGGCTGAAGACGGCTGGAATGCCAGAAACCGGTCCTCGGAAGCTTGTTTCCGGTCCAGGGAAGGCATGGCTTGGCAGTTCGGGCTGGACTGTTCCCATGAGGCACTGGTCAGACTGATTTGCATATAGCCATGTCTGAACTGGGGTGGCAGAGTGGGCTAAAGAACGCTGATGGATTAAACCCAGATCTTTTGACTGGGTGTGAGTGTTTGATTGGCTCAGATGCTCCGTCCATTACCACCCCCTTTTGTACCGCTTTTGGCAGCCATAAGTATGGCAGGGTATGCTCAGACGTGAGTCCCTTGCTCACTTTGCCACTGGACTCAAGAAAGCCGGGCTGAAGACGGCTGGAATGCCAGAAACCGGTCCTCGGAAGCTTGTTTCCGGTCCAGGGAAGGCATGGCTTGGCAGTTCGGGCTGGACTGTTCCCATGAGGCATAGGGTCAGACTGATTTGCATATAGCCATGTCTGAACTGGGGTGGCAGAGTGGGCTAAAGAACGGTGATGGATTAAACCCAGATCTTTTGACTGGGTGTGAGTGTTTGATTGGTTCAGATGCTCCGTCAATTACTACCCCCTTTTGTACCGCTTTTGGCCGCCATAAGTGTGGCAGGGTATGCTCAGACGTGAGTCCCTTGCTCACTTTGCCACTGGATTCAAGCAAGCCGGGCTGAAGACGGCTGGAATGCCAGAAACCGGTCCTCGGAAGCTTGTTTCCGGTCCAGGGAAGGCATGGCTTGGCAGTTCGGGCTGGACTGTTCCCATGAGGCACAGGGTCAGACTGATTTGCATATAGCCATGTCTGAACTGGGGTGGCAGAGTGGGCTAAAGAACGGTGATGGATTAAACCCAGATCCTTTGACTGGGTGTGAGTGTTTGATTGGTTCAGATGCTCCGTCCATTACCACCCCCTTTTGTACCGCTTTTGGCTGCCATAAGTGTGGCAGGGTATGCTCAGACGTGGTCCCTTGCTCACTTTGCCACTGGATTCAAGCAAGCCGGGCTGAAGACGGATGGAATGCCAGAAACCGGTCCTCGGAAGCTTGTTTCCGATCCAGGGAAGGCATGGCTTGCCAGTTCGGGCTGGACTGTTCCCATGAGGCACAGGGTCAGACTGATTTGCATAAAGCCATGTCTGAACTGGGGTGGCAGAGTGGGCTAAAGAACGCTGATGGATTAAACCCAGATCTTTTGACTGGGTGTGAGTGTTTGATTGGCTCAGATGCTCCGTCCATTACCACCCCCTTTTGTACCGCTTTTGGCCGCCATAAGTATGGCAGGGTATGCTCAGACGTGAGTCCCTTGCTCACTTTGCCCCTGGATTCAAGCAAGCCGGGCTGAAGACGGCTGGAATGCCAGAAACCGGTCCTCGGAAGCTTGTTTCCGGTCCAGGGAAGGCATGGCTTGGCAGTTCGGGCTGGACTGTTCCCATGAGGCATAGGGTCAGACTGATTTGCATATAGCCATGTCTGAACTGGGGTGGCAGAGTGGGCTAAAGAACGGTGATGGATTAAACCCAGATCTTTTGACTGGGTGTGAGTGTTTGATTGGTTCAGATGCTCCATCCATTACCACCCCCTTTTGTACCGCTTTTGGCCGCCATAAGTGTGGCAGGGCATGCTCAGACGTGAGTCCCTTGCTCACTTTGCCACTGGATTCAAGCAAGCCGGGCTGAAGACGGCTGGAATGCCAGAAACCGGTCCTCAGAAGCTTGTTTCAGGTCCAGGGAAGGCATGGCTTGGCAGTTCGGGCTGGACTGTTCCCATGAGGCACAGGGTCACACTGATTTGCATATAGCCATGTCTGAACTGGGGTGGCAGAGCGGGCTAAAGAACGGTAATGGATTAAACCCAGACTCTTTGACTGGGTGTGAGTGTTTGATTAGTTCAGATGCTCCGTCCATTACCACCCCTTTTTGTACCGCTAAAGGCTCATAGGGCATGGTTCATGGTATTTAAAAAGTAGGATCTGTGTACTTGTTTTACATGTCCGGACAACGAAAAGTCTTCAACTCATTTTCACTGTAGCAAGGCTAACTCTCCCATAGACTAACACTGGGTTACCTTTTGACATATAATTAGTGATAACTTTAGTTTAGGAGTAGATAAATAAATACGTCTTCCACTCATTTGAATTGTAGTTTAATATACCCTTTAATGGTAACGTCAGATTTGAATTAGTATTCTGAAAATACCACTTTAAAAATGTTGGCATTTTTCTACCTAAAATAATGTGTCTTTCTGCCAGTGTCCATGGTCACATGCAGTTAATGGCTCTCCTGTGGTGTGATGTTCCATACAGAGGACCAAATGGCCTTGGATATGTGGAAGGGTATGCTGCTCCTGAGAAGGATTGCCTGGGGAGGTCCTACTCAGACTTTCCTGTGATTTAGTCAAGTCAAGTCAAGTCAATAAATTTATATAGCGCGCTACATACCCAGAGGGTCTCAAGGCGCTTGAGGAAGGGTGGGGAATTACATGTCAAATATCCACGTTTTAAGTTGCTTTCTGAATGCTAGGTGGTTCTGAGTAAGGCGAAGATGAGTGGGAAGTGAGTTCCAGGTTTTAGCTGCCAGGTAGGAGAAGGATCTACCTCCCATGGTGGTTTTGTTGATGCGAGGTACAGTGGCAAGGGCTTGGTTGGAGGATCGTAGCTGGCGGGAGGGGGTGTAGAAGGACAGTCGTGTGTTGAGGCATTCGGGTCCGATTTCGTAGAGTGCTTTGTGTGCGTGGGTTAGGAGCCGGAAAGTAATCCTCTTATTGACGGGGAGCCAGTGGAGGTTTTTCAGGTGGCCAGAGATGTGTTCTTTACGCGGTATGTCTAATATGAGTCTGGCTGAAGCGTTCTGGATGCGTTGGAGTTTTTTCTGGATTTTTGCGGTGGTACCGGCGTAGAGGGTGTTTCCGTAGTCCAGTCGGCTCGTGACCAGAGCGTGAGTGACTGTTTTTCTAGTTTCGGTGGGGATCCAGCGAAATGTTTTTTTGAGCATGCGAAGAATGTTGAAGCAGGATGAAGAAACGGCGTTGACTTGTCTGTTCATCGAGAGTGAGGAATCCAGGATGACGCCCAGGTTGCGTGCGTGGTCCGTCGGGATAGATGCTTTTCCAAGGGCCTCTGGCCACCAAGAGTCATCCCAGGCGGAGGGGGAGGTGCCTAGGATGAGGACTTCTGTTTTGTCTGAGTTCAATTTCAGACGGCTGTGCTTCATCCATTCGGCTACTTCTTTCATTCCTTCATGCAGGTTGGTTTTGGCCGTGTTCGGGTCTTTGGTGAGTGATAGGATCAGTTGAGTGTCGTCGGCGTAGGAGATGATGTTGAGGTTGTGTTGGCGTGCGATGGCCGCGAGGGGGCTCATGTATACGTTGAAGAGGGTGGGGCTGAGTGAGGACCCTTGGGGTACGCCGCACATGACTTCAGTGGCCTCTGACTTGAATGGTGGGAGCGGACTCTATGGGTTCTTCCGGTGAGGAACGAGGGTATCCATTCCAGTGCTTTTCCATGGATTCCGACGTTTCTGAGGCGTTGTAAAAGGGTGCTATGACAGACCGTGTCGAAGGCTGCGGAGAGGTCGAGGAGAATGAGGGCGACTGTGTCTCCATTGTCCAGTAGAGTTCGAATGTCGTCTGTTGCTGCGATGAGGGCGGTTTCAGGGCTGTGCTTGGCTCGGAAGCCGGATTGTGAGGAGTCGAGGGATTTGTTGGATTCGAGGAATGCGGCGAGCTGGATGTTGACTGCTTTCTCAATGACTTTAGCCGGGAATGGAAGGAGTGAGATAGGGCGGTAGTTTTTAAGTTCGGTGGGGTCAGCTGTGGGTTTCTTCAGGAGGGCGCTGAGTTCGGCATGTTTCCAGCTTTCCGGGAAGGTTGCGGAGTTGAGGGAGCAGTTGATGACGTCTCGAAGGTGCGGTGCTATAATGGAGTTTGCTTTGTTAAAGATGTGGTGAGGGCATGGGTCTGTGGGGGATCCTGAGTGGATAGAGTTCATCAGACGGATGGTGTCCTCAGTGGAGATTGGCTTCCAGTCATTGAGGATGTTCAGGGGGAGTGGGGGTCCTGCAGGGGATTGGGTGGGTTGGTCTTCGGGTCGGTTGTCGAAGCTGTTGTGGATGTCTGCAATTTTGTTGTGGAAGAATGAGGCTAGGGAGTCGCAGAGGGCTTGAGAGGGGGTGATGTCGTTGGAGTTGGCCGAGGGGTTGGTAAATTCCTTGACGATGTTGAATAATTCCTTGCTGTTGTGGGCATTGTTATCTAGTCGGTCCTTGAAAGCGGCTTTCTTGGCATTCCGGATCAGTTGGTGGTGTATGCGGGTGGCGCTTTTGAAGGCGTCCTTGGTGCTGGTGGTTGGGTCTTTTTTCCAGGCCATTTCAAGGGAGCGGCAGTGTTTCTTGGATTTCTTAAGATCATCGTTGAACCAGGAGGCCTTCTTGATGCCTAGTTTGATTTGTCGTTTTTTCAGTGGTGCTAAGATGTCGGCGCTGTTGGATAACCATTGGGTGAAGTTGGTGGCTGCTTGGTCTGGGTTTGAGGAGTGGGCTGGGGGGGTTTTGAAGAAGCGATGAGGAGATCTGGTCGATGGTGATTTTGTTCCAGTTTCTTTGCAGAGTGGGTTGGGGGTGGTTGTTGGAATTGGGCTTGTTGTATGTGAAGTGAACGCAGCTGTGGTCAGTCCAAAGGAGAGCTGTGGTGTGGCTGAAGGAGACATGTTTGCTGGAGGTGAAGATAGGGTCGAGTGTGTGACCTGCGATGTGGGTGGAGGTGGTGACAAGTTGTTTAAGTCTGAGGTTGGCGAGGTTGTCCAAAAGGGTGGTGGTGTTGCGGTCGTTGTTCTTTTCAAGGTGAAAGTTGAGGTCTCCCAAAAGGATGTAATCCTTGGAGGGGAGCGCGTGTGGAGTGATGAAGTCCGTGATGTCTTCACTAAACTGTGCGCGGGGTCCTGGTGGCCTGTAAAGGAGGGTGCCTCTGAGTGTGGTTTTGGGGTCGATGTGAATCTGGAAGTGAAGGTGTTCAGAGTTGGCAAGATTGACGTCTGAGCTGGTTGAGATGCGGATGGATTTCTTATGGACGATAGCGATACCTCCTCCTGTGTGGCCGGTACGGTCCTTGCGTATGATCTTATAGTCTTCCGGGATGGCAATGGTGATGTCTGGGGCTGATGTGGCGTTCATCCATGTTTCTGTTAGGAAGGCGACGTCGGGAGAGTTGGTGTCAAGTAGATTCCAGAGGTCAATGGCGTGCCTGTGGACCGATCGGGTGTTGAGCAGGATGCATTGTAGGTGGTTGGGGTCGGATATCTGTTGTGTGATCGTAGATGAGGAGTAGTTCTTGGTGCCGTCGAACTTGCAGGAGTTGCAGGAAAAGGGTCCATGGGTGTGTCCAGGGGCGGCTTGGACGCAGTTGGGGGAACGGCCGGAGTTGAGGGCTAGGAGGGTGGCGGCATCGTAAGTAATGCGGGAGGGGTGGACGTTACGTAGCATGAGGGATGTGCCCACCCCTTCTTAACTTATGAAGCTGCCTGTCCTGTCACAGACAAATCCAGCCCACACTGGGACCTGGCTGCATTTTGTTTCCCAAGTTGGATTGTAGCCAAACCCATGGAAAAGGGAAGAACTAACCAGAACCAGTTTAGGATTAGACAAAGAGAATGACTTTCACACATAGTCTGGCACAGTGTATAAAAGTGCCATCCTCAGAACCTCTCATCAGAACACTCCTAGGCCTGTGAATATTCAAAAGAAGGACTGTCTTGATGTCTGAATATGGAAGATTGGACCTTCTTGTCTTGAACCCATGATTGCAGAAGTAACTCCAATCGTCAGTTGGCTGACCTCCTGTGTGAGCTACTGGGACACCACAAGCTTCCTGATGCTTTTCCCGCAACTTCTCACAGTTCATCTGAAAGTTTAACTGTTACCTGGTATAGCCTGACAAGAATACTAGGATTGGCGATTTTTGCTTGTCAATGTTGGTGTCATTTTATTCATTAAAATGTTCTCCATCTTTTTCTAAATTGTTGTGTTTTCACTTTATTACTATTTCAGTGCTGCATAAATAATTTACACATTACCTGTAAGTTAAGCCTGACTGCTTTTGTGCCAAAGTACTAGAGGGTTAAGCACAGGCTTATTTACTGACTTTTCGGATCACCCCGACAGGGACTGTGTTTATTACTTGAGTGGGGCTCTCACCACTCTCAGCTAATAACCCAATCTCTTATGAGCCTCTGTTAGTTAGTTCACAACAAGCAGAAGTTTATTCAGCTGAATGGTTTAAAGTAACTCTCTGTAACCATTTCAAAAACTGTGTATGCCTTTCAATTTTGATACACGATATCAACAGGTTCATATGAGTTTCCGACCAGCCAACTTTCAGATAAATTTCACCCACTGGACATAAATGGTGGGTTCTGTGGAGGGGGCATGTCATAAGGCCATTGCTTGTATGAGGCCCAAGGGGGCAGGGTTATAGAATGGGGGCTTTGTGCAATGCACTGCCCCCAGATTCCCCTACTCCACAAATGAAAACAATCCAAGGCTACAGCCAATGTCCTAGGGGGTTTGCAACCCCCCCCCATGAACAGTAGCAGTGCCCAGCCTCTAAACATGATCTGGAAACTCACACTGCACTACAATGTGATAGTGGCTTCCCCGCTGGAAAAGCATGTAAGCAGAGCCGATATTGGGGGACACATGGTGGAACAGCGAACTGTCCCAACCATCTGGAAAGTTCAAGTGGCCAAAGCTCCAAAATTGAAGTGCCATGCTTTTATTTATTCTTTTGCCTTTAAAGGAAAAAATGGGCTGAAGTACAAAATTTCCATTTGCAAAGAGTGGCCAAAAATTGTGCTCTGACCTTTTACAAATAGAAATTACTTTTTCAAGCCTACCAGCAGACAAAATTCTGAATTGGAGCAGGTTGCAATACAACACACCTCATCAATATATCATGAGGTAAGTAACAAACAATGACTCACTACAATTGGAAGCCATGACAAGGCTGGTGCCTTGCTGGGCTCAGAAGACCACCATGTCTGTAATCCCATAAGTGATATCAATGTTCTTTTAATGCAGTCTGTATTCCTTAAAGGAAAAAGTGATGCATTTAAGAAGATGGATTCATTTTATCTGAGAGTTGACAGTGGTTGACTGGGATTAATTTTATCCGACAGTTGGCAGTGGTCCACTGTGTCCTACTCAACAAAAAATGTTTTAACATTCACAAAGGGAATGGGTTAATGCCTCGTTTGAAGTGTTGGTAAACAGTCAATGTTTTGTGACCAGAATTCAGATGCAAAATATTGATATATACCTTAACAAATTGCTATTTGGAAGGAATGCCCCAAACATGCCCCTTTCAAATAGTAATTTGTTATACTTTTCTAAACCCATTTTGTGATTCAGTGACATGTTACCAAATCAGAAAATGGGTTTAGTACATACAAAAAGTCTATTTTGTGGCTGCATACCCTGGTATTTTTTGATTAGACAGCTTTTTGACCTTTGATGGCAGCCAAGGGTTCAAGACCCTGCAGACAGAACTTAGGGGTCAAGACTCACTGTAGCTGACACCATCAGCAGGGTCCAGAACCGATCCACTTCAAACTGGTCAGTGGTAAAAAAAATCTCCAGTTTTAGCTTGTTGTGTCCCTGTAGCTTGAACAGGAGGCTGGCCATATGAACATTGAAGTCCACTTCTTTGGCCTGGTACAGGAGGTAGAGCAGTTCCTGTCTAAAAGCTCTTCTTAGATCACCAACTGTAGGTTCTGCCCTCTTCTGTTCTTCCACTGGTCCAGAAAGGAGGGTTCTGTGTGTGCCGCGTTAATGCCTGGTACCAGCCTGTGAATGGGGCCATCTCTTTGACCATCCCTACCCAATGGGATAAAGGTTTCAGAAATAACCCCATCCACTTTTGCAGCATTTCCTGTATGATCTACTGCTAGCAAGCAAACAGTGCTCCAGTCTACCTAAAACCAAGATTCCTGGGCACAGTCCAAATGGTCCGTCCGCCAGTGGAAAAGACCAAAGGCCTTTGTCTCAGGTCTGGGAGTAAGTTCACTCCTCATCAAAGGAGTATTTCACCTTCTATGTGACAGTCACAGGTAATGTGAATGGGCATCTACAGGCTTTAGGCAGGGAAATGGTAACCTTTCTGAAAGCGTAATTTCCAAAATATATTTGTTACAATCCAACTTCACCAATGAATTGGTCCAAACATTAATATTGTTGTTGTTGTCTATCCGCAGATTACACTACTAAATGTAATATTGTATCTTAATGCTTTGTTATGGAAGATCCAATTCCGCTACATCGAAAGTTGATTTTAAGGGCTTTTCAGTGCAAGCACATGTTTCATATTAGACTTCCACATGTTCTACTTTTAGAAACCATGCACCCTGATTTATGGGAAGTAAGGCCTACATGGGGTGACTTTATAATTTTTATTTATGTTATTTATTGAGAGGTTTATGTAGCGCGAACCAGATTCTTCAAGGTATCAGGGCTCTTTGAAAGTATAGCAATAGAAACCAAGTTACAAAACAGTAGTCAATTTACCAAAGTACAATATGAGTTCCTGTAGTAAATGGGGTTACCCAAATCTCCAAGGGGGTAGCATGGAACCAAGCGGACAGGCCAAACTTCGGAGGACATGTTAAGCACTCACGCAGTACCCACAGTCAACACACCAGGCACACCACAAAAGAGGCAGGACACCAGTTGGAGTTGGAAAATTAAGAAGTTTAGTATCTCCAACCTGCAAGGCAAAAATGCAACAACAGTGGTATCATAACACGGCGCCAACTGGCACCAGAGCCAAGTTTATCAGGGGGGGATTATTTACATGGGAAGTAAGGGCTGAGTCCGTAAGTCCATCTGAAATATAAAAATGTGTCTAACTTGACATTAAACCTGGGGCCAATATGGCGGGGCCAACTCAGGCTCTCATCCTTAGTGATAGGCTGTAATTGCAAACTACAACGTCAGCATAAGTACACTCCGTGCACTATAACTCCAACCCGACCCCTGTAAAGGAAAACTTCATGGCAACACAGCAAATCCCAACAGACAGGAACACCTGTAACAAATCAGCAATGGGATATCACCAGGGGCCTGGAATGACACGTCAGGCCAGCACCGGGGCAGAACACCTGCAGTAAAAGGGCACATTAACATTAGATATCGGTCTCATCACCTTAGGCCAGAGAGATGACCATCTCATCAGGGTAGTAGGCACCTTGTATGCAATTGAACTTTAGGCATACACATTACGCTGTGACATTAGGTATTTAACCATAAGCATTTCAACACTGGCGCATTATTCCTGAGCAATACCCTGGCATCTAACACAATGTGCACCTCACCAGTGCGTACATTAGGCTCACTTAGGCAGGTGTATAACATCCGTAGGGGCCCACAACCTTAGTTGTCTAACAGCCTGGAATCAGCGTAGGATCACCTAGCAGGCGTGTAACATCAAAATACATTGGCATCAGTAACGGTAGTAACTGGTCACAACCAATCAAACATTTCCTATTACCTGGTCACTGTGCAGGACTAAACATGTCACTCGGGCCACCCTAAATACCTCCTCAGGCGACTAACACTTCCCTAGAGGGGCAGTCGGCCTCAGCAGCATAACGCATGGGAATGCCCACCACTAACAGGGGCATTAACACTAGGCCATAAGCACACTGGGCGCGAAACCATCGGCCTGAGTATCAACCCAGCTTTAGCATAAATCCTGGCCCTAACTCTTGGGGCTTTAATAATTCCTTGGGGGACCCAGGGGCACAGTATTGACCTCCATCCTACACCAGTTCACTCTTCAGGCTGTTGTCCAGTTCAGGTTAAGTTTACCCTCCAAGGTCTCTAATTTCCCAAGTCATAGGGGGAGGGGGACACCGACCCTGTGCCCCGTTGCCCTCTCCACCCCCTCACACAGGCTGAATAAGGCCCCACTCACCGGGCTACTCCGGGGCTCCTCTTTCGCCTCCTGGCACTCCTTTTCCTCAAGGCTGGCCCAGGGAACACGTGGGGGCCACTCTCCCTATCCATGAGCCGGATCTTTCCTGTGGAGGGGCCAGGCACTGACAATGTGCCTCGAGGCCCCCCCCTCCCACCTTCTCCTGTGGGCTCTGACCCTCTGCTGCGGCTCTCAGGGACTCTTTGATTGGCCGCAGGACTCCTTTCCGTGGAGGGGGGCAAGCACCAGCAATGTGCCTCGAGGACCCCCCCTTTCCGCGGCGTCACCCGGGCCCCTCCTCCTCACAGGGACCCGGGGGTTCAACACGGCCTCTGGGCAGCACAATTGGGGCTCCCTCATCCTCAGGGGAGCCCCGCAGGGACTCTGCTCCTCCGACCGCTTCGTAGGGGGAGGCGGGGCAGGCACCGACAGTGTGCCCCAGCCCTGCCTATCTCACTTGCAATCGGGGCTCCACTTGACCACGGGGGCCCGCACCGACACTTCACCTGGGTCCCCCTCCCTCACGGGGACCCAGGGCTTTGGGGAGCTCTTCTTCCCGGGCTGCCGGCCGGCAGCCAATCCCTGCGCGACCTCTCAGGTACTGCTCCTCCCTCTGCCCACAACCTCAGCTCCTTTCTCAGGCCACGCAGAGGGGGCAGGAAATCAACTCTTCTTCCAGCGCTTCCAAATTATAGCGCTTCCCCAGCTGTACAGTTCAGATCAGCGCTTCCATGGAACCAAACGGGCAGGCCAAACTTCGGAGGACATGTGAAGCACTCACGCAGTAGCCACAGTCAACACACCAGGCACACCACAAAAGAGGCAGGACACCAATGCATCAATAGTGGTATCATAACACGGCACCAACTGGCACCAGAGCCAAGTGTATCAGGGGGGGATTATTTACATGGGAAGTAAGAGCTGAGTCCGTAAGTCCATCTGAAATATAAAAATGTGTCTAACTTGACATTGAACCTGGAGCCAATATGGCGGGGCCAACTCAGGCTCTCATCCTTAGTGATAGGCTGTAATTGCAAACTACAACATCAGCATAAGTACACTCCGTGCACTATAACTCCAACCCGACCCCTGTAAAGAAAGGCCCAGTCCAACAGTTCCATAAACAAGTCGTGAGAAAACAAAATAAATATTGGCACATACTGATATGGAAATAGTCCTTCTGGTGATGGAACAGTGTGTAGATTTGTGGGAAAGCATAGGAGAAACAGCTCGGAACAGAGTTGTATGTGAAAGTGTGTGGTAAATGCAGCAATTTGCAGGTAAAACCTGCACCACTAGGCTAACATGGCAGCTCTATAGTCATGTTGGTGTTTGCATTTTAATTGCAGTGGGTAGCACAACTGCTGCAGCAGACTTACAGGCCCTGGGTACCCTTTGGGCACCACATACTAGGGGTTTATAGGTAAGTTAGATACTTCAATTAGGGATATGCCAATACATCATGTTGAAAGGAAGAGCACAGGCACTTTACCTTTGGGTAGAAGAGATAAAATGGACAGGGTTCTACAGCCAGCAAAACCAGTCAAGGAAAAAACTGTGAGTACACCAAGGAAAAATAGTAACAAGGTGCACCTCACACCCTGCTCAATTGATGATTTCCAATGCAATGACTGATCGATAGTACCTTGGATTCTCCTTAGTGGGGAGTACTACTACCCTGAGTAAGGTGACAGTGGTTGTAAGTAGCTATCCAGCCTTGTGTGAAATGGATATGAGACAGCTTTCTGGTTGTTAGTGTTAGTAATTTACCCGCCTCTTGTTTGTTGATTTGTTGCATGTTTACTTCCTATCCACAGCTTGCAAAGACCTATGGAAACATTTTCACTGTGTGGCTGGGGCATACACCAGTGGTGGTGCTGAATGGATGCCAGACTGTAAGATATGGTCTAATCTCTCACTCTGAGGAGCTTTCTGGACGCCCTACAACTCCACTGTTTGATGAAATTTCAAAGGGCAAGGGTAGGTAGCTCCTGCGCCAATATGGCACAGATATACAGCAATCAATAACTTGTTTTTGTGTAGCTCTTATTATTGAAGTTTTACTATTTATAAGTGCTGTAAATAGCGTTTTTTACTATCATGCTTTTTGCGATATAGTGATGTTCAATTTATCAACTTTGGAAGAATGGGAGGATGAGTCCCTTGTCAAGAATTGAGTATGTGATCTGCAGGTGTCAGCTTCTATCAGTGTCAAGCTTTTTACTCACTGAGCCAATCTTCTAGCTCTGAAGGCAAAGAAGTTAGTCAGAAGGAGGTGCCATTCATTGGGAAATTAATAGATGGATTTCCTGAACATTTTATACAATCATCTATCTGCCCCAATACCATTCTTCTTTCTGGAATGGTTACTGGGTGCCTGGTACAAATGTACATTAGTAATTCACCTTTTTCATATCTTAGGTGTGCGCTTTGTAAATCTTTATGATTGTAAGACCGGTTCAGAAAGCCAACTCACACAGACCTTTCCATGAGAAGCTTTGATTTACACCTGATTTATTTCTACTAACAGAAAAGATTTGTGAATTGAGCACATAGCGAGTGAGTGGACGGATCAGCTGTAGGAACAGGCTGTGGAGCAATGTTAGCACAGTAAAGAACTCAGGCAACCTGTGTAAACTGTGCACTAGCCACACAAGGCAGTGCTGATGCCACACCCCTGCACTCTGTGTAGTAGTCTGTCTCTTAGGATGCCTTGCGTGTGGTCTTCCCTCCCCAGCAGGATACACACCTCTGCTATATCTGACTAGGCATCTGAACTGTGAGCTATTGACTGATAAGAATCTAAGTGCTAGAACTGCCTACATGTTACAAAACCGATTGATTCCTATGCTACAGATAAAAAGTCTCCTGTATGTGAAAGGAAGAAAAATAGATGTGGACCCTCCAAGGCAGCTACCTTAGAGGTGTGAGGGGCAGAAAGAGGCAATGATGTTAGGGGAGAAGATGTGACCTAACAGCCAGAGTTTTTAACCCCTTCCTGGCTCCCACATTCCAATGTTAACCTTTTCCGTGCTCATGACGAGCTGAGCTGGACCACTATCCTGTGATTCTACACAAATTACTTAATTTCTCCATACCTAACATAGCCTGACCTTGTGTAATGTTAACCTGGTGCTCATATAAAGCACTTTAATGCCTTTGGGCCAAGTTTGTGCTGTGTATAACTACAAATAAAAATACTTATAACTCAAAATGGCAGTTCACGACGAATCAGTCTCTCTTGTACTCTTTTGAGTAGAGCAACTTCACATGTGTAACATTGGAAAACAGTTTAAATGCATTCTTCTGCCACACCTAAAAATAAAGTGGGTTGCTTGACATCAAAGACAGTTTAACATATTTATCCTTAGGAGTTATACTTTCTTCTGGACACAACTGGAAGCAGCAGAGACGCTTTGGACTGATGACCCTGAGGAATCTTGGTCTTGGGAAGAAAAGTCTAGAAGCGCGGATCCAGGAGGAGGCACAGAGTCTGGTGGAGTATTTTGCAACAAAGAAAGGTAAATTACGTGAGGTGCCACTTTTGTGATAATAAAACATTTTTGTGGTCATATTTCAAAGTTAGTGGCATACTCTTTTTCAGCTACTGTAAATTAATTGACCCATATATCTTTGCACCATTGCATTTTATTGTCTTTCCAGGCTGGTTAATACCAATGGGTGTTCTCAAACAAAATATAATTAATGGTACTTGATGGAAGTAAGGGTGAATGACAGTTTGAAGTAAGTGGAGAAAGAATGCAGCTGAGGGGAGAGGAAAATGGCAGGAGAATAGTCAACAAGATCAGCTTGCTTTTGAGGTTTCCAAATTCTGACTAACAAATAGGGAATTTGCCACTTCCAAGTACAGATAGCCATTTCAACTTACATCCTTATTGGGTTAGTGAAGTATCAGTCAGACATCGAACATAGACTATGCCAAGGTCAACACTCAGTACAGCAGCTTTCATTAGGCTCTGTGCATGATGCCTGACATCATCACATTGCCACCTGATCTGCCAGGTGACAACTCCCTCTTCAGTGCCATATGCACCACCATGCTTGGATCAATGAATATTGTGACCTTTAAATGTTTGGAAATGCCCCCAGCATATTAGTTAAACAAAATATGATGGCACCCATAGTTGAACTGCACATTAGGAATACATTCCCTGTGTCTGCATACGGTGGCGCCACTTCTGCCTGGGCATAGATGCAATGGTTGTATATAGCTCAAGGATTCCCATCTCAAAGTATTTGTTTCTACGACAAAGACTGATGGTGAAACCTACATTAACAGTTGTCGAGTCTCCTCAGAACACAGAGTCGATTATGTTGGTGAACAAAGATTAAATACCCATGAACAAAGGAAATGTCATTATCCTATGTCCATACTTCATGTGGAAACTTGGAAACACTGGAACTTGTCTTTTAGTTGTGAGGAATTAACCTGTCAAGAATAAACATAATTTTTGCATAAAATACCTAGACTAATGCTGATAATTAATTTTTTATCATTTTCATTTTCCAAGATCAAAAACTTATTTCGAAGAAAATCATCTAAAGCTAAAACAAAGTAAATCATTAAAAGGGCGAGCATCTATGTGAGGAATAATCTGAACCTCTTAGTGTTTAATACATTTCAGATTTTCTAATTACTAAAATTTATGAAAATTGCACTCTTATTGCAAGACCGGAAGTTCAGATTATGTCAAATTTCACAACTCTTGCCCTACATTTCTTCACTCTTGATCAATGGAATTAAATTAGATGATGTAGAGGTTGACCCATTTTACCAATCAGCAGTTTACAGAATGTCTTCCAACTTTCCTCACATCTAAAACGCTTTTGAAGCCATAGCCCCTTTTAATGAATGCACTCTTAACACCACCACATCAACACCTGTTTCTCTCATATCATCAAATCCAAATTGCATCTGTGCAAACCAAACTGGTCTATATATTTGAATATGATGGATTAACAGCTGATCTTCCCCATGAAGGTCAGTATCCTTTGCTTTTACATAATAATGCTTCACACACCTCATCACCGACACAGCTTAGCTTGTTCAACTAACACTAAGGCCCTCATTTATGGGGATTTGGTGTAGGGCAGCTCAGCAAGCTGTCCTACATCAAAGACAAAGGGCAGGAATGCACCCTATTTATCCAATACGGTGCATTTCTGTCCTTTCCAGAAGCCTAGCACCAACGCAGGCACCCTTGCACCATGATACAAGGGTGCCTGTGTTGTCGGCAGGATTGTATAAATGCAGGAAGGGGCACCTTTCGAAAGAGAAATAATCCATTTAAGAGTGTTCCTGTTTGTATTTACATGGTCCGGGGAAGCATCAAAATCCATGGGTGTAGCTTGGGAACTAACATTTCAAAATGTAGAATACTTGGACTTCATCAACTTCTAAAACAAAATATGATCATGAGTTCTAGGGTATGTATAGTTTAATTAATTTATTTAAAACTTTAATAAAAATTGTAAAAAATATCATATTTCAAATATAGATTTTTCAAAACACTCCCCACCCTTATCCTCTATAAACCCAACATCCCACTCCTAAAATTATTTTTCTTTTTTTTTAATACAAAATAAATTGTAAAATGTAATGAAAATTAAAAAAATATTACATTTCAAATACATGTATTTGGAAAACTCCCCACCCTTATCCCCTATAAACCCAACATCCCGCTCCTAAAAATATATAAGTTAAAACACATATAATTTTTTTTAAAATATACTATACGTTTAAAATGACATATTAAAACACTCAAAAAACTATTACATTATATACTAAAACTAACAAAATACAACATAATATCGACATTTTAACGCAACGATATTTTGACAATCGATATTTTTCACATCAATTTTAAAACACACAAACCTAAAATGATATTATTACAATCGATATTTAAAACATCAAATTTTTTACTATCTGCATATAAACATCAATATTCTGTCATTTAAACATAAAAAAATTGATATTTTGACTGCTTACCATTCCCAGGGTAGAAATCAGCCCACGCTGCCCACTCCCCCATTCAAAATAGGCCTGGCCCAGGGGGATTGGGTCCCCAGGGTCAAAGTTGGCCCAGGGAAGGGGGTCCACCCTGCCCTCTACCCGAAAAAATAAAACAAAATAATAAAAAAGACCATTGTTTCACCGGAGGCCCCACCCCTTTCACCACCACTAAGCAAACGCATGTCCTGGAGCACAACTGATTGGGGGATAATATTCCCTTGGCTGCCGCGGGTCCTTGGGGGCCAACTATACCTCCTATTACCTCCAGTAAGTCCCATACAGCAGGATTGCTGATATGTCTTCAAAGGCCAAGGCCCCTTTCTCCATCACTCTGCAAATGTGCCTCAAGCCACACTGCTGGTTGGGAAAGTAGTACCCTTGGATTTTGTGGATCCTTAGAGACAAACAAGCTCTCCTGTTACCTCCAGTAAGACCCACACAACCTAATTGCTGAGAGGACTTTGAAGGGCATGCCTCCTTTCTCCACCACTCTAAAATTGCGCCTCAGCCAATCAGATGGCAGAATTCCCGAATATTGATATCTGTAAATTTTGATATTTCTCAAAAACCATTGAATGGATTTACACCTTTTCCCTGGCAAATTTGAGGTAATTCCGTTCACCCCTTCAACCAGTAGCCTTGTCTAAAGTTTCCTATGGAAATTTACATGGAGAAAACGCGTTTTTGGGACCCCCCTTTTTTCTCGGACCCCCTTGACGAATCATCACCAAACTTTCAACATAGGAGTTGATATGAACAAAGAATTTGTTTTTGAAAATTTCATGAAGATTTATTAAACTAAGCCAAGGTTATAAGCAAAAAAAAAATGTTCTTCCTATGGAAACTAGGTCCTAACTATAACTATAACTAGCTACTGGCGACCGTCAGTAGGTAATATACATATTGGAGATGTCATCAGTGATGTCATCACTGATGTCACTGACCATGTAATGAGAGATGTAATCTGTGAGGTCATAAGGACTGCATTGCGAGGCGTAAGTATATGGGCCCCCATTAGGATGGCGGTCGGACTTTGCCCGCCCGCCATACTCGTGGAAAACGGGACCGCCCGTGAGCTGAGTAGCGGTCCCGCCATGCATATTATGATGCGCCCCCCACAGTGGCGGGTGCATCATGCATTTATAGCATTGCGGTGGGCGGTGTTTACACCAGCACCCACTGCAATGCTATAAATGCATGGCATGCATTTGCATGCACAAAGCGGCAGGCACCGCACTGTGCCTGCCGCATTATGTGTGCAAATGCAGGGGGGTACCACAGGTGCCCCCCATGTGCACCCCCCACCTCGCCTTCACCATGGGGGCCCACAGGTGGCCCCCAAAGTAAAGACCGCCTGCCTTTCCTAGGCGGCATCTCCCAAAGCCCATGCTAATATGGCTGGCGGTATCTGATAGACACCGCCACCATATGAACCCTTGCGGGCCCCGGCCACCAGGCGACTGGGGCGGAAAAGCGTTGGATGCTGTTTCCGTCCGCCGTGGTCCCCCCGCCATAGTAATATGGCAGGGGAAACGGGTGGCAGGCGGACAAGGATGTCTGCAGGATCGCCACCACCCGCATGGCGGTGGCGATCCGCCCGACACCCTAATGGGCCCCATGGTTTGGTTCTCTAGTTTTTCAAAACAGCAGGACTGAGTTTGAACTTTAGGATCAAAGCAGAATGTCAATCTTTCTAGGCTTATTTGTGATCTCTAGCTTAGGGAGAGAGAACCTTCATCAGGTATGCAAGATTTTCACAGACATTTAGTGGCAGGGGTGTCATTGAAAAGAAGATTGCCAATGCAGAAGGATCGTGAGAGAAGAAAGGCTTTTGTTAGGGATAAACATTGATCAGTGGGGTGCTCCTCCTCTCCCGTAAAGGAATAAGGTGAATAAAAATACCTTGTGTCAATCAAAGGTCTCAAATGTAGAACATGATTAATGCCACAAGCACAGGGTGGTTTCTTAAAAGGCTGAAATGTGAGAAATTAAGTAAGAGACATTTCCACATCCTGATTGTCTAATTATATTTCTTTTCCTTAATTAGTGAAGTGCCACAAGGATTACTTGAGTTGTGGAGAAAGAGGTTTGGGAGAATCATGCACTCTCTCTGGTAACATAGGAGTCGTGTGACTCTTATTAATGTGGGAGTATCCTAAGTTCATGGGTATTTCTGCTAAAGGTGGAGGACCTGATTACGCTTGATACATTTCGCATTGCACAATTACAAAGGTCTGAAAAAAGGTGTTGGCTCTTCACCTATCACATGAGTCGTCCATACCTACCCACTTGAATCAGAGACTTCAGAAGAGCTAAGGGCCTGATTACGAGTCTGTTGGTTTTCTGACCGCCAGACTCGTGGTGGCGGTCCACCCTCTACAACATTATGACTTCAAAAGTCATTGCAGCGGAGGACCACCAGCTGCGCCAAGAAACAGTTTTCACCTGGTGGTGGCATAGTGGTACCACAATGTAACATGCTGAGCGGGACTGGTGCAGTCCCGCTCAGTATACTACAAGATCCTCCACCACCATTTCATGGCAGGGCTCAGCTGACGGTAGATGAACAATGCCCTCCTCCAAGGGGATACATTCAGGGGGGCACAATATGTGTCCCCCTGTCTGTATTCCCTCAAAGTTCCAGCACTTTTTTGTCATTCGCATTGAGGTGCATGTTCTCTAGGCACCGCCATGGGGAAGGCAAAGGACCATCCGTCGTAAATGAGTTCAACTCACAATATGGTGGGTGGTCCTTGCATGGCTTTGGTGCAGTTGTACCGGCAGAGAGCAACTGCACCTACATCAACGTTGAAATCAGCCCCTTAGTTCTTACATGTAAGTACAGATAAATAATGTTATCCCCTTGTCCACCAAATTAGGAATTATCAATACAAAATTATGTATTTGATAGAATACAAAAACATTAGACATTTTAAGCCATACATATTACAACACACAAAAATTGGCACAAATACTGCAATAGGGTTACATCCTTTCTCATACTTATATCTATTAATATAATGCGGCATGTACTCTTAATAAAACTTCAACACAAATTCCTTTTTCGGAGTCATACAATTTTTTACAACAGTGTAAAAAGGTACATGTTAGTGGCTCAATGGCTGCCACAATCATGTGAAATGCAAGATCTATAATTATCGAATGCAAGATATGCTACCTGACACCAAGCAAATAAGGATAACGTAATAGAATAAGTGCTAACATGCGTATGACGTTCGAAGCACAAAGTGTTTGCTGACCATTATATTGCACTGCCATTATTTGTTAACACTCAATCTGACATTAATTAGTTCTCTACACAGAGTTAATCAGAGACAAATCTGAAGTAACTTATAAAGTTATATTGTTCTTTATGCTTATATAGTGCTACACTATAATATATCACTGATTAACCAATTCAGTATCAAAATCAGAAACACAGCATTGTTTCTGGATGGTAGTTAATTTATACATAAATTAAAATTTGAACCATATTTTATTCATGGTCTGCTAATTTGGTTTACATATGGGTTACGCAACTTTCTGTGGCTAGCATTTTATCAATGTAGATTTTAGAAAGACAAGTGTGAAATACCAGGACATTGTTTCTGCAAAAGTAATATTTCTGTAAAACGTATGGAAAGGGGCGACCAATCGGTCCCCCCGAACGTATGGCTGAGTACCACGATCCCCCCGGGAAGCCATCTTGGGCGGGAGGCGAGTCTCGGCTGGTATGCCCGAAGCGGCGTAGCCGGGGCGCGCCTGTTCCCGCCCTAGAGTGGGTTGGCCTAGACACTGACGCGGCTGGCCACGCCCTTGGGGCAGGCAGGGGCGGGTTTACGCCCGCCCTGAAGACGGATAAAAGGAGGAACAAGACCAGAAAGCATCCTCTTGTTCCTGTGCTCTGAAGCTGCACCTCCTCGCTGCACGTGAGCTCGAGACGGAACGAAGAGCCAATTTTGAGCGTTGTAATCTTTCTCGTTTGTTTTGCAGATACTCTGTAGGAGGATGCCGAAGAAGGCGGGAAAGCGAATGACTACCGAACAGATGCTGCGTGTTCTCATGAAGGAGATGACCGACCTAAAGAAGCGGATGGATAAAAATGAGGAAGGAGGCCCGAAACGACCTTTGGAGGGTACGGCCCCGGGTGGAAAAGGCAAGAGGCCCAGGAGAGGAGCAGCTGGGGGAGATACCCCGGGTCCCAGTGTCCCGCTCGAAGCACCCACTCCTGTGCCGGAGGAAGGGAATCCGATTCCCGTGGTGGTCACCCCCGTGTCCGAGGAAGATATGCCGCCCGAGCTGGCAGCACAATTAGCAGCGTGGTTGGGAAAAAGTAGCGAGGGCGCCACGGCTGTAGACGCGCAGGTGTTGATGAAGCAACTGCGGGAAACACGTGAAGCAGCGAGGGTACCCACGCCGGCCGCGGCTGTAGGGAAGCCTCAGGGGACGGTTTTAGTCGCAGACACAGCGTCCAGTTCAGGTAAGCGGCCATTGCCGATTGCGAGGGAAGAGTCGGCACCCTCTCGAAGGGAGAGGTTGGGTCAGCATGTTCCTTTAGCTATTAAAGAAAAGATATGGGCAGGGGAATATGTAAACATCTTCTCGTTGCTTACTGATCATTATGAGATGGAGCATGTTAAAAGTCAGAAGGAACTCATGCATCCGAGTGTTTGGCGCGCAAAGATGGCCGCCTTTAAGGTTAATGAAAACATTGGCAATTGGGGCAAGGCATGGGGGATTTTCACATCGATCTTGGGTGAACGGAGGCCCGAATTGCTACCCGAATTGCCGAGTTATCAGTCACGGATCATGGGGTACTCGGTATCACACGAGGGTAATCATTGGTTTTGCTATGATAATCTTTTCAGAAAAGCGAAAGAACATGATAAAAACTTAACTTGGGATTGTTATGACTCTGTGTCCTGGTCCAAAATGAAGGAGACTGGTATGTTGAAAGTACCATTGGTAGGGAGTAATGTGGGCGAACCCTCCCGTCAGTATGCGGGGACGCCTTTTCGATCAGGTACGGGTACCGACAATCACTCGAGGCCTACCGGTAATACAGGTAAAAAGGGGGTGTGTTGGAATTTTAACAGGGGTAAATGTACTAGGCCCCAGGGATCGTGCAAGTTTAAACACGAATGTAGTGGGTGTGGGCAATCATCCCATCCTGAGTCCACGTGCAGAGCCAAAACGGGTGATAACGGGGGTAGAGGAGGCGCCAAACAGGTCTAACATAGTCCGAGGGGCGCCTTTACCTACCCCGATTGATACCTTGGCGATGATTCCCTGGCTCAGGGAATACCCGGATCGTGCTTCTGCTGGGGTGTTGCGGAACGGGTTTTCATACGGTTTCCGCATCCCAGTAGGGGACTTTCAGGGTGTGGAAAGATGCAAAAATCAGATATCGGTCTTGCAGCATACGACCGTGGTACAGGAAAAGATCCGGAAGGAAGTTACTCGAGGTCGAGTCGCTGGTCCGTTTAGTGTACCCCCGGTGGCTAACTTTGTTTGTTCGCCTTTAGGAGTGGTCCCCAAGAAGGACCCGGGTGAGTTTCGGCTGATACATAAATTGTCAGCCCCACGGGGTCTTTCCGTAAATGAAGCGATAGACCCAGAAATATGTTCGGTACGGTACGCATCTTTTGATGAGGCCGTGGCCATGTTGAATCGCCTGGGGCCCGGTGCGCTGATGGCAAAATCTGATATCGAGTCAGCGTTCCGGTTGCTCCCGGTACATCCAGACGATCAGCGGCTACTGGGTTTCACGTTTCAGGGACAGTTTTACATGGATAGGTGTATGCCGATGGGATGCTCTATTTCTTGTGCCTATTTCGAGAAATTCAGTAGTTTCCTACAATGGGTCTTTACTAGGAAGACGGGTTTTCAACATGTTATGCATTATCTGGATGATTTTTTGTTCCTGGGGGCAGCCGGGGATTCGGAATGTGGACAAGCTTTGGATGCATTTTGTGTTTTAATGAATCAGTTTGGCGTGCCATTGGCACCAGGTAAGACGGTGGGTCCGTCGACCTGCCTCGAGTTTCTGGGGATCGAGTTAGACTCCAGAGAAGGTTGTTTCCGGTTACCAGGTGATAAAGTGTTAAAATTCAGGGCATCCCTGCAAATGTGTATGAGTGAAACTAAGGTTAAACTGCATCAGCTACAGCAGTTAGTGGGGCAGTTGAATTTTGCCCTAAGAGTTATACCAATGGCCCGCCCCTTTTCCCGTTCGATCGCTCAAGCCATGGTCGGACTAAAGGAGGGCCATCATCGCACAAGGCTCTCGGCCGAGGTCCGCCAGGACATGCGCATTTGGTTGGCATTTCTGGCGGATTTCAATGGTCGAGTCGTCTGGAACAAGCCAGCCGTGTCCTCCGAGGAACTGGGGTTATGGACAGATTCGGCAGGGAGTATAGGTTTTGGTGCCATTTTCGGTACTCGATGGTCTGCACAAAAATGGCCAGCATGGTGGCGAGACAGTGGGCTGACAAGTAACATTGCCTTCCTGGAACTCTTCCCCATTTTGGTGGCCCTGAGGACGTGGCCTGAAGGGTTCAGAGATCACGCTGTGGTATTCTGGTCTGACAATATGACCGTGGTTGAGTGTATCAATAGCCAGGCAGCACGATGCAAATGGATTTTGAGACTGCTCAAGGAAATTGTGTTATTATGTATGCAATTGAATGTACTATTCAAAGCGAGACATGTCCCGGGGATAATGAACCAGGCGGCTGATGCCCTTTCTCGTTTTCGTATGCAGGCTTTCTGGGGTTTCCTTCCCACAGCGGACCCGGAGCCTGCACCCTTTCCCGAAGCTCTCTGGTCTCTCGGTGCCCCGAGCTTCGTAACCTCGTGGGAGAGAGTTTAGCACCCAGGACGAGGAAGGCATATGAAGGGGCGTTCCTTTCCTATTTAGCCTTTTTGGGGACTGCTAGAGGGGAGCTTTGGGGACAGGAGGAATGGGTAGTGAATTTTTTTGATGTCTTTACATCGGGCAGGGAAATCGGTGGCCACGGCCCAGAGGCATCGGGCTGCCATTTCTTTTGTTGCTAGGGCTCACGGGATACAGGACCCGACAGCGTCTTTCACTGTGCAAAAAGCGCTACAAGGGTGGCAACGCCTTGAGGGTCGCAGAGTAGACGAGAGGCGCCCGATAGGTTTGGATAGGTTGGCCCAGTTATTATCCAGACTCCCTACAACATGTTCGTCTCACTTTGAGACAGTGTTATTCCGAGCTGCTTTTACGCTAGCATTTCATGGAGCTATGCGGGTAAGCGAATTAGTCGCGAGGAACAAGCAGGATGTTACGGGAGGGTTGTGCGCAGAGCACGTTCAAATCAGAGGGGAGACGATGACGGTCTCGTTTGTAAGGTCCAAGACCGATCAAAGCGGGATGGGCGACGGCATAATTATACACAGGATTCCCGGGTCGTCCATGTGCCCAGTGAAGTGTTTAGAGGATTACTTGACACAAAGGGTGGCATCATGGGGGGGGTCCTTGTTGAGACACGCAGACGCCACCCCACTGACAAGGTTTCAGTTTCAGCGGGTGCTTGCGATGTCAATTACAGCTGTGGGCTTGACCCCGGGTGAGTTTGGGACCCATTCCTTTCGGATAGGGGCTGCCACAGAGGCTACAGCCAGGGGTCTGAATGTGGAACAGGTTAAACGTGTGGGGCGTTGGTCCTCCAACTGTTATAAAAGGTATGTGCGTTTGCACATGTTGTGAAGCTGTAATGATGTACTCACGCTTCTTGTTTTTGTTTGGTTTTCAGTTACGCAAGCCTACGAGGCGGGGCGGACTATGCAGTCGACCCAACACCGGGCCAGCGGTCAGACATCACCGGCTGTTAAAAAGGAGGTGTGGGTCGTGGGCCACTCATACGTGAGGCGTGCCGCGGACGTATTCAAGGCAGGTGACATGGTGCACGTGGCTGGGGAATACGGGTACAGTGTGTCCTTCTACGGAAAGGGCGGTCTCTGTATTGACCAGTTTCAATCTTTTTTCGAGGGTTTGCTAGGGCGGACGAGGTCACCGCCGTCTGTAGTCATAGTACATCTTGGGGGCAATGATTTGGTCACCACTGGTAGACGACTTCTCCTGGAGGCGATGCTTTCCACTGTAAGTTGGTTAGCGAGGAGAGTTCCAGGGTGCACAATTGGGTGGTCCCATATGATCCCACGAAAAGTGTGGCGGGGGGCTTTTTCTGTTTCTGCTCTAAATCACTCTGTGAGGAAAATTAATAACAAAGTAAGTAGGTTGTTCCGTTCCAATGCACTGCATTCTATCGCGCATGGATGTATTAATGATGACAGTATGTACTTGGGGGACGGTGTTCATTTGTCTCGGATGGGGAATGAGTTACTCATAGGAGACTTCATAGCTTGGCTGAAGACGTTAAAACATGACCTTTAGGTAGGAGTATGGTGGGGGGTCCGGATAGCCGGTCAACTATCCGGACCTGTGGCGGTAAGGTCATGATCGGTGAGCACTAATTGGAAGATCCCTATGAGTGGGCGTCACCCATTACGGATGGGGGCGCTCGGGGGAGGTGGCCATTGGCCCCTCAACGGGGAGGCGGTCCCTTCTAAGGATGGGTCGCCGAAAGGAAAGGGAAGGCGGTCAAGGCCCCTTCATGGGTAGGAGGGGTTACAGCCCCCTCCTGGGGAATTTCCCGGGGCCAGGACGTCTGCGACGGCAGATGTGGTAAGTTGTGTGGGGTTTGGGGGGGGGTCTACGCTACCTTCTAGATACCTCACACGAGTCCTCGTACGACCTTTAAGTGGCGTCGAGTTTTATTGGTGCCCCCGTCAAGTCAAGGGAAATTGGTAGTTGCACTTGAGGTATGCCTCCATGCCGCCCCTCTCAAGTGAGGGGGATATGTCTGGGTTAGGGATCTTGACACCGGTTACGACCTTGCCGTTGGCCCTTAAACGTTAGGATGTACAATTTCAAAAGTTAAGTAAATGTTTGGTAGGATGTTAGTTCGGCTAGGAGAACCTTTGTATTAGAGGATATGTTAAGGTTAGCCAAACATCGTAATGTGGTAATGAAATTGTACATAATATGAAACTGTTGATTTAATGTTTTAATTTTGTTTCATATTTTAATAAATACGGCCCGGGAGGGTCACTCCCTCCCGTCTCCAAAAAACTTCAGAACTGTTTCCGGTTTCCCATCCTTGGGGATTGTGTTGAGAGGGGGTGGCGGGTATCTCAGCCATATGGAAAGGGGCGACCAATCGGTCCCCCCGAACGTATGGCTGAGTACCACGATCCCCCCGGGAAGCCATCTTGGGCGGGAGGCGAGTCTCGGCTGGTATGCCCGAAGCGGCGTAGCCGGGGCGCGCCTGTTCCCGCCCTAGAGTGGGTTGGCCTAGACACTGACGCGGCTGGCCACGCCCTTGGGGCAGGCAGGGGCGGGTTTACGCCCGCCCTGAAGACGGATAAAAGGAGGAACAAGACCAGAAAGCATCCTCTTGTTCCTGTGCTCTGAAGCTGCACCTCCTCGCTGCACGTGAGCTCGAGACGGAACGAAGAGCCAATTTTGACCCACCCACCAGCCCCTGAAGACAGCGAGTGGTTTTGAATAAAGTTTGATGGATAATTCTGATTTTCGTTTACAGGTGGTGGTGTTATCGTGAAGATGTTGAGTATGCAATAAAGAATGATCGACTTGTGTTATGTTTTGCAAATAAAGTAATTGTGCTTTAGTGTTCATCAGGAAGCATGCTTTGAATAAAGCTGTTGTTGATACTGTCTGTTATATTTAGTCTTTAATTATTTAGTTATCATTGTCGTATTTATCTTTGTCGGGCGGTAAGGTCATGATCGGTGAGCACTAATTGGAAGATCCCTATGAGTGGGCGTCACCCATTACGGATGGGGGCGCTCGGGGGAGGTGGCCATTGGCCCCTCAACGGGGAGGCGGTCCCTTCTAAGGATGGGTCGCCGAAAGGAAAGGGAAGGCGGTCAAGGCCCCTTCATGGGTAGGAGGGGTTACAGCCCCCTCCTGGGGAATTTCCCGGGGCCAGGACGTCTGCGACGGCAGATGTGGTAAGTTGTGTGGGGTTTGGGGGGGGTCTACGCTACCTTCTAGATACCTCACACGAGTCCTCGTACGACCTTTAAGTGGCGTCGAGTTTTATTGGTGCCCCCGTCAAGTCAAGGGAAATTGGTAGTTGCACTTGAGGTATGCCTCCGTGCCGCCCCTCTCAAGTGAGGGGGATATGTCTGGGTTAGGGATCTTGACACCGGTTACGACCTTGCCGTTGGCCCTTAAACGTTAGGATGTACAATTTCAAAAGTTAAGTAAATGTTTGGTAGGATGTTAGTTCGGCTAGGAGAACCTTTGTATTAGAGGATATGTTAAGGTTAGCCAAACATCGTAATGTGGTAATGAAATTGTACATAATATGAAACTGTTGATTTAATGTTTTAATTTTGTTTCATATTTTAATAAATACGGCCCGGGAGGGTCACTCCCTCCCGTCTCCAAAAAACTTCAGAACTGTTTCCGGTTTCCCATCCTTGGGGATTGTGTTGAGAGGGGGTGGCGGGTATCTCAGCCATATAAACTTTCTCAACACAACGATTGAAGAGTCTAAAAAGGAGCAAATAAAAACCTATTACACAATGAGTATGTAAACTGGGGTGACAGTAATGTTAATGGGTACAAGAATATTGCTAAATAGAAATTTGACATTTATTTTAAACCCCATTGACAACTATTTTTGGCAACCAAATCTGACATGTATTTGTAATCAGAATAGCCCCTTTGAAGGATATTCTCATGTAGGGCCCGATTCACAGAACTAACTTAAGACAAAATCCTAAACTTACTACTTTTGGTATTCACAGAAGTTAGGATTTTGTCTTAAGTTTGTCTTAAGACAGACTTAAGACACACTTAAGTTAGGATTTTGTCTTAAGTCTGTCTTAAGTCTGTCTTAAGACAAACTTAAGACAAAATCCTAACTTCTGTGAATACCAAAAGTAGTAAGTTTAGGATTTTGTCTTAAGTTAGTTCTGTGAATCGGGCCCGTAGTTTGGAAGGTCAGGTTGGTCTTTACTTTTAGTTAGTACTCAGGAACTGTACTAGGGCTAAAATCATTCCCTTCATTGCCAATTCCTGGTTAATCGAATGTAAACAAAACAAATTAGGAAAGTTAAGGATAATTGTGGACCTAAATATCATATGTTATAAACATACATATGCAACCTCTGTTAGTCAGTATTAAAAATATTTTGTATTATTTATACAAATACTTTTACTTTATGTACACATTACAAGGAGAGAGAAGAAAAAGAGAAACTATGGTCCTCTATAGTCAATATTGCACTATGATTTGGCACTAAGATTACATGAAATGATTATAGTTCCTACCATGAATCCAGCCACCTCAAAAAATACATTTTTCACAGTGTCAACAATACATGTCTTCAGGATTGGAAATATTCCTAATGTTCAATATTTATCATATAAATAGTGTAAAAATAAAACTTCATTTTATACAGAGGACATTCATTTCTGGTATTGCTCTTGAAAATCTGTGTCCTACATGCGTTTCGGCACTGCGCCTTCACCAGGAAACCACGTACATAAGCAATGAAACCTCATGAGATGTAACAGAATATCTACCTTCTGAGATCATAAAAATAAAAAACTCAATCCTGATATGGTGTGATGAGTCTCTTATATAGTGCGGCCGAGTCCTGTAAGGTCTTAGGTGGTGGAATGGATGGGGTCCATCATAGGTCACAAACTACTGAATGGTAGAGATACCATACCGATCAGCATAATGAATTGAATCCACTGCAATGTGGAGTTGGAAAGATGCAGCCGATGACGATGCCGCGTATGTAAACGGAAAGGGGGAACAAAAGGAGCTCACGGTGTAGTGTATATAGAAGCAATGCTAAAGAGAAAGTAATCTCACTGAAATTGCAGAGTACTAAACAGGGGTTAGAAAGTCCTCGCTGTGCCTCTGGTCGGGGGGGGTCTGAAAATGATATGAGCCTCATGTTCACTGTAGTCCGTGTCGCATAAATGAAAGGGGTACCCTTATCTTTACACACAATTACCAGTAAATGACAAAATGTTCTAATATGCTTCTTAAATAGAAAAAACAGTGATGTGAACCATATTTATTTCATTGTTCAATAACTCAGTGATATATATCTTACACACCTTTCTTTCACTTATTTCCTTTCAGCAATGTAGATTGTAGCATAGGGAATGAAAAGTATGACTTCCCCAAATTTGAAATGTTTTTTAAAAAATTTTGAGATTTGCCAAAACATCATGAAGATTGTAAAATTTTGAATGAGGCAGGTAAAAAACACATTACAAGTAGATTTTTCTTGTGATAAACCTTCCAAAATACCTACATAATATACTCACATAATTTTCTTGTGTGGTTTTAGGGTTTTAATATATTTTTTTTGCTCACTATTTTTAAGTATGACTTATGTAATATTAAGGTGCTCCTTGTTTATCAGAATAACAACTCTGGTGTAACATTCATTACAACTGTAATACTTGTTTTGTATTATGCCTAAATTTAATCTTCTCACACATTTTAAGCATTTAAGATGGACCAGGTTTCCCAACGAGTGAAAGAGGCCTCAGAGACCAATTTCCCGTTGCAGACTTAGGGCCCGATAGGCAAAGGTGAATTGAGACGAAAGTCTAACTTTACAACTTTTGGTATTCACAAAGGGCATTTACGAATAGTAAAGTTAGAATTTTGTCTCAGTTAAAGTGGCGGCTGGTGACATTTGAAAGTGGTAAGCGTAAAAATATTGCCGTACTGCACTGCAGTGAAACAAGCCCGAACAACCTTTGGGGGGTTCTGGGGGGTCTCCCCCCCGAGAAAGTTTTGAAAAAAGAGTGGATAACTGGTGCATTTTCAAGCAAATTTGAGGAAGCAGGAAGGTTAATAAAGCAATATGATTGAATTATTTATCATTTAAGAAATTACCGATTTTTATGAGCTATAAAGGACAATCTTTGCATATGCTGATGTTATCATTTGTCCATATTAACTTTTGAACACACTGATACACTTGTAATAGTTTTAGCTATACAATAAATACATTCATTGACTATGCAGTGCTGTACATCAATATGATGACACTATTTCCTTAAATTAATTTTCTGTTTTCATGCAAGAAACACCCCTTAAAAAAAGAAAGTGCAACAGTGACTTCACTACAACATTCTGAAAGAGAGAGTCAAGGGGAGTTGTGTAAGGGTGTGAAACCAAGAAGAGCTGTGTGAGGTTGAGAAACCAAGGGGAGTTGTGTGAGAGAGAGGAACAACAAACCTATTTCGAACAGATTGCCTTCTAAACAACCAGAAATGCTGTAAGTAAATAAACAAATGCAAGACATGGCAGTTTGTTGCAATTTGTCCCATTGGCATAAACTCAAGAAAAATTCACTTATATTTTCACTGTCTTTAGTGTTTTCAAATGGACATTTTTATTCAGCACATGGCAATGGGGTCATAGTGGCGGCACAGTGGGTTAATGCATCCACATCAGCTGCACAGACCTGTGTTTTAGCCCAAGGTCACAAGCTCTGATTCTGGTGGGCCCACTTGGCCTTCATCCCTTTGAGGTCAATAAAATCAGTGCCCTTGATTTTGGAGAACAATAAACATCTCTTTCCACGAGCCAGGACACCCTTCTGGGTGAACGTGCACTTTAAAAATTGTCATGCCATGTAGTAAGTTACAGAGAGGGCAGTGCTTCCTGTCCGTCAGCGTTTCTAAAGGAAGGGCTGAGAGCTGAACAATTTGGAACTGGGCAATAAACCTCATTTAGGAATCTGACCTTGGGTAAAATACAAATTAGCCCCTTGAAAATGACATTGACGGGGAGTGTAGAGGGGTGCGTTGGCTGAAAAAAATATATATGTAATGACGGTAGCACTAAAGCATGTATGTTATATTTAATTGCAGCAACCACTTTTGAATATATGGTGCCGTAAGTGGGCGGGATGACTGAAGTACTGAAAGGTGATATACATCATCTCTCCCATTTTGATGCCTATAGAAATGAACTTGTTCGATTCATTGCATTGAGACTCTATTATTAAAGAAAATGTGACATTAAAACGCGTGTGCAGTTTGGAATTATCAGAACTGTGACACTGTGGATGGGTTTGAAGCGTCACTGAACATTCACTATCACCCTGCATTGTTAGCTTTATCACAGAAGATGACATTAAAGACAAGCACTGATAAAGACAGTAGGTTTGATTTTTGTATACTTCGCGAATAAAGACAACAAGAAATGTGCAGAAGTGAAGACATAGATCATACATGCAGAAAATCTGCTGACATGTATGTGCACAGGGGCCAAAACCACAAATGAACAAATTCAAAACACCTCTCTAAACAGAAAATAGACACAATGGCACACATCGACACACAGACATCCATAGACACACAGACACGCATACGTGCAGATCAACAGACGTTCAATGTCAGACACACAAAGATAAATACAACCCGCAGCGATGCGTGGACACACAACACGCAGAGAACAAATACACACCCCTACACCCTCTATTCAGCTCTATTAGTAAATGGAAAAACAAGCCTGCTGTGCGCTTGTTTTTACTGTAGCTGCAGGCGCCTTTTTTTCAATTCCAACTGGTGCTTGTAGTGTCACTTTAGCTCGGGAGCAGCTTCATGGTGTCCGTTGTGCATCATAAAGAGCCAACACTTACACTACAGCGCACCTACTGTGTGCTGATAATCCCTGAAATAGGAACAGTCTACCTCAATTATAACTCACGCCCCCTGCTTACATAATCCAACTAAAAAGCCTAACAGAGCGGAGGCTAAAGGAGTGCTGCAATCGTTGCCACCCACGGCACTGTGTTGTTGTCGGCCTGTCCTACCCCTTCCCCTTAATGTGAATGGCGCTCTGCTGACCGCGCCTTGGGCCACGTCAGAAGCACCCCATTTTAAGCCTTTTTACTGCTGCTTTGTTCAGCCACTCACCTTAGGCAGATGTCTCTCTCCTTGTTTGTGCCTCAAGGGCAAGGAAATCCTTGCCCAGCTCAGCACATGCGTAGGAGGACTCTCACCCGAACCTCACAAAAAAAGATATAAAATTGTTTCTCAGGATAGAAGTGGAGCACCAAGCAGTGAACACTTAAAGCTGCTCCATGGTGTTTCTTTACTCCCTTTTCTCTCCTCCCCGAAACTGGGAGGGCATCACCCCCTTCGCCCATTAATACTAGCCGCCACTGTTAAGTTTAACTGAGACAAAAAAGTTAAACTTAATACCAAAACTTAAGTTTTACTGAGACAAAAGTCTAACTTTACTACTCAAAATGATGTTTGTGAATATAGAAAATTGTAAAGTTAGACTTTCTTCTCAGTTCACTTTAGTGAATCACGCCCTTATTGTCCGTTATCCTGGCTAGAGGATAAAGAGGGAACACTTGCAATTTTACCATGGATATTGCTAGGTTGTCCCTGCATCTGCAACATCCAGGGAATAATTTTGACAGCCATGAATTAAAAAACAACAACATGATAGTCTTTGAAACAATCCCTTGCACTAGTCTGCACAGCATTCTCATCCATATTTTTATTCTCCTATTTTGACAGGACTTCAGATGTTCGTCCTTAAGCTCGCTTTCCTTCTGGGGCATGCTCCAGTAACCCATTCTCTTTTTTGCTCACAGGTCAAAGCCTGGATCCCTCTCCAGCAATCGTCCATTCTGTCGCCAATGTGATCTCTGCTGTGGTTTTTGGGCATCGCTTCTCCAGGGATGATAAAGAATTCCATCGTCTCATTGAAGCCACTGATGGTGCTATTAATAAGCTAGGCAGCATAGGGGCCCGGGTGAGTCAAAAATAGCATCAAATTCTATATTATTTGTCAGTCATATGAAACACCTTGAACTCAGATATTTGCAGGTTAGAAAAGAGACAGATAGAAATTAAGCATGTGAATGAAAGGCAGTTAAATAAGACATGCAGGTTTTCTGTGAAAGGTGTGGGGAGAAAACCAGACAAGAAGAGTGATGGTCATGTAGAGAAAAATGAAATGAGGAACAAAAGCAAAAGAATGAGTAAGAAACTAAAAAAGGAAAACAAGAAAAGGGGAATAACGGGAAGCAGAAATAACGAGGTAAATGACATGGAAGAGAAGAGCAAGAGAAAGAGAGGATAACACTTGCAAAAGAGTAAAGCAAACACAAGTAGAGCACAGTTGCAGAAGTAGTTGAGGATGAACATGGGCAGGGACTGAAAGAATGAAATCAAAAAGACAAAGCTGAATAAAATGAAAGCTAATAATAAAATAAATGATAGTTTCCAAAGTAATTTAGTACAAAATAAAATAATGAAATCACACTAAAACGACCTTTCTAGAAAATAATATTGTGACATTTGCAATAAAAATCTTTATTTGCTAAAAGTTTTAATTTTCCTTAATTTTTACAATGTCACTAGATTGCTGTTTCTAATAGATCCAAAGCATAACATATAGAAAGGTGAAAGAATCCAGACTTTTACAGAAATCCTTTTTTTATTGTTTCACGAAAACATTGTTCTTTCAGTTCACTGTTTCCTTATCCACATGCATATGGGTGCAATTTACATGTTTTGAATCTGAGCATTGTGCATCTGGACTTGGCAACTTGCAAGCACACATGAAATGGACTAGCTTAATATCAGATTTATTATTGGAATATCAAAAACTGGGCCCATTTAGTATTCTGGCTCTGCAGCCTTGCCTACAATATGTCATGGATGTTTCTCAGTTCATTTATTTGGGATTAGCTAGAAACATAGGTGGCAAAAGCATAGCTGTGTGTTTTATGATGAATTTGTCTTTAATGCCACTTGCACAATTTGTGTGCACTTTCCAGTAGACCTACACAGCCATCAAATATAATAGTTGGTTTATCCCAGAGCATTTTCCCTGTTTAAGGGACCAAACACATGCAGTGGAATGCTCATTAGCAATCATTTAATGCCCAGACAGCCAAAAGGGCAGCAATCTTGCTCCATAAAAGTAAAATAACTCAGGGGCATTGGTGCACAAAGATACATTTCCTACACTAGGAAACTCCATCATGTTGTGAAGTTGACAACACAGTTTCAAAGCAGATCAATAGTGGGGAAATAGTATGGGGAGCGGTGGGCCAGGGAGTGTTGCTGGATATGGGGTAGCAGAAAATGAGAGATACAGGTAATGGGTAAGGGTAGAGTGTGGCAGCAGAAGTTGAGTGTTGCACCAGCCAATGAGACAGTGACATAGCGAGTAAAGATCTGATTCTAAGGGAAAGGATGACCTCCAGTGGGTACAAGCTATGTAACAGTTTGGGGTCGGGGATACACAGACAAATGGGAGAGGGTTACCTGGAGTAAGGGAGTAAAAGAAAGGGAACTCCCAAAATATGAGAACTATATATTGAGGACTCAATACATTTTAGATGCATTTTGTAGAATGTAAATGTAAAATGTAAATGTATTGGCATTTATATAGCGCACTACTTACCCGTAGGGTCCCAAGGCGCTTCGACCGCTGCGAAACCCTTCCTGGCGTTCCTGAGAGATGGTCCCTTAAAGGGTATATCCAGGGTGAGACCAGGCATCCCCGGCGGTCTGGTGGGGCCGTTAGTGAAGATGAGGCAAGCTAATGCCCAGAGTTGCCGAGTGTGATCGCTGATCAGAGTGGGCACCGAGGCGAGAGAATTATCGAGTCCGCTGACCCTGGTCCAGAAACCTGCCGCGCCGGGAATCGAACCCTGGTCCCGGGCCGTCCTCTGCTCTCGGGTCTGCCGCCTCTAACCAGTGAGCCACACTACTTCACTAGAATAGGTTAATATGGGCAGTTTGCACTACAGGTACCTATAATCAATATATTGCATACATAAAATGTCCTTCCTGCACATACCCATGCTCAACATGGTGTGTTAAAAGTATGTTAAATTAATAAGACCAGGATCCAAGCACATACACAGAACAGCCAAATCTAAAAAGGAGGCAAAAAATTCCTGGAAAATGTATTAGTACCGGACTGAGATAGTAATAAAACGATGATACCTTAGTACAGTTATGTTAAGGTAGCTTTATTCACACCCACCAGGTAGGCAAGTAGTCACAGCAAAGTCCTAACTCCAACTGGCATCCGTTGACCATCAACATTTCCCTTGATGTCATCTAGCATTACTAACAGAGAATGCTAAGCTTAAAGGAGAAGATACAACAGATAGTATCCAATTTCAGCATGCAAAACCTCTTATTACAATAGGCCTTTTTTGCAACTTTCTTTCGGTGAGAAGTGGGCTGCAAGATGTACACACAATTGAGCAGTTTTGAACACAAATTCCTCAAATATTTCAATATATCAAAGATGGTGCAGGACTCTTGAACACTATTTCACTACTGGAGGAACTAATGTATCTTTCTGCATACATAATCATACACCCAACCCTCATAAATATTTATAGGGATGGCAGGGGTAATGCTCCTCCGGTGGACCTGGCTATGAAAGTGGAATACTGCCTTTGGTCCAGGAGGGGTTCTCCAGTGTTACTTATTTCCAATACGGCCTCTGTCAGTCTTGCTGTCCTTGCTTACACACCCTGGAGAAGTACATCCCTAAAATCCCCTTGGCTACAGAACCACCCATTTTACTTTGTGGTCATTATTACTAGCCTGGTGGGTGCTTCTTCAAGGAAGAGATGACACCTTCATCAGAGCTTGTATTACATGTTCTTGACCATTTATGTGTATATGTTTGTGTAGGTCCATCAAGGTAATGGTCCACTCTGGGACCAAGATGTAAGAAGGCAGGGTTTCATCTCAATATCTCCTTCCTAATCCCTTTATTGCATCACTAATGCTGTAACGTTCATCCCATTACACAATTCTCTTAAGGTCTATTTTTTGATAATACACCTTCTATTTTCAGTTTGTTTTAGACACGCATGCACACCTACATGAATAAAAGTAAAGCTCTCCATGAATGACTATCAACAATCTAGAATGCAGCTATTTTAGAAGTACTCTGCCTGTCCCTATTGACTATGATTTGTTGAAGTTATTATCAAAAAAGGACTCTTTACTTAATTACCTCCAATGCCTTTCCTTTCAGCTCTTTGATGTTTTTCCCTGGCTGATGCGGCATTTTCCAGGACCTCATAACGCTATCTTTAAATGCCTTGCCATTATAGAAGAATTTATCAAGAAGGAAATCAAAAGTCACAAAGAGAATGGAATGTCTGAAGAGCCCCAGGACTTGATTGATTTCTATCAAACTAAAATATCACAAGTGAGTATTTACTGCTGCCACTGACAGGTCTATTCTGCCTCCAATAGACTGATTCTGTGTTCAGCGAATCATATTTGGCATGGAATATCAATAGAATATGCCCTCTCATTGCCGCCGATCACAACCTCTGATCAGGAAGCTAATCTAAATTTGGTGGTTACTGCACAAAGATCTACATCTCTAGTACTCCATATTTTCACCTTTTATATTTTGACAGGTTTTACCCACCATAACTCAACAGAGGGTTGTAAACTTTATTTCACCTAGTAATTATCTGACAGAGTAAAATCGATATCACTTTATAATCTGATTGCGGCAAGAAAGAGGGTGTTGTGCAATGATCTTTATCATCCACGGTCTCATAACGAAGAGGCCGCATTTAATTGTACAAAATATTGTGGCAAAAGCTTTGGAGCTCTGGGTTAACAACTCTCGGATTACCTCAGTCCTTAATTAGAATATTCACCCAGCCTCCAAATACCTGGCCTTTTTAATGAGACCTTAAATCAGCATGTAAACAGCTCCATTAACACCCCAATTTAGGAACCTGGTCACAAGCCTCAAGAATGCTAGCAACGATAAGTTTTTTTTATGACTGAGTTTTATATAGCACAAACTTAACCCGAAGGTATCGGGTATCAGAGCACTTTACCAGTTGCGTTACATGAGGACACATTCATTTTTGTTAGGCACGGAGAGATTAAGTGATTTGCCCAGAATTACAGGATGTTCAGCGCCATTGCCGAGACTCAAACACGGTTCCCCAGATTCGAGGTCGACCGCCCTAGCCGATCTACAAAGTTAGTCCCAAAAAACCATTGATACCTACAGAATTATAGCAAAAACATTGTTGTAGACTTTCTAAGTAGTTGAAGTGCAATGTATTTGGCACATTATAGAGCAACCACAAATCAATAAATCCAACCCACAATCCCCTTAATTAATTCCATTATCCTTTCCTCCTTTAATTCTTTCCTATCTGGCCTAACAATTTGAGTTTCTCATTTAATAATGCAGATATCCTTCTAACCATCCTCCTCAAGCTGGAGTCGCTGATTCCACACATACCATTGCTAAAGACTTACTTCTCTATCATAACCCTCAAGGCAAGGGTACTTCACATACATTACCTACTCATCTAAGACTTCAGAATATAATGTTACCACAATCTTCAATATTTAATGTTATCAATCCCTGTTTTCAAATTAAAACTTTAACTGCATTAAATGTTATTAGAAGGTTCTAGTCTTTTTCTATAAAATTTAGTTCTACAATTTGATACTTTTATTTACATCCGTGCCATTTCTAGAAGAAGACAAAACTTTTTTATGTCATTCATCAGTCCTCATGGCTGGGTATCTTCACAATACATTACGCTCATTTAATATTTTCTATCTGCTGAATGTCAATGATTTTTTTCCAATCCAGTACTCTCAAGATATCACGTCTACGTTTGATGAGGAGAACATGATCCGCCTTGTGTCTGATTTGTTTGGAGCTGGGATGGAGACCACCTCCACCGCTTTACTCTGGGCACTGCTCTACCTGGTGAATCACCCAGAAATCCAAGGTGGGATTTAAAATTAATATAATGAGTACAACAGAAGTATTTTGTTATACTATGAATTTAGAAGCCAAGGTGTGAACATATTAAATAGATTAGCAATATTCTGTGTTAACGGATTTAAATGAGTGTGATTGACTCGCATGTGTCTCTCCTGTTACCCTGAATATGCAGCCGGGCCTAGGACATGTTAAGATTTCTATGTCAGACGAATCTACACCAGCCCCCGATGTATTCTGTACTTCCCTCTTGGAAAAACAAAATAGAGCTCAGGTGGAACAGGAAAGAACATTGGAGGAAGTTGAGTTGTTATCGAGATTGAATACAAATGTAATACTAGGAGTAGACCCTGCAGAAATATCAAATATTCCTGATATTGTTCAGACATATTCTCAACAGGCCAAACCGCAATTATTAATTATTTCATGGAACATAGCTGGAATTACTAATAAGTTAAATATCCCAGATTGGGTTGATTTTATTAACCAGTATGATATCATCATGTTCCAAGAAACCTGGTCGCTTACACCAATTTTCAGGCAAGGGTATCTGAACTTCTTTGTCCCGGCAATAAGCAAAAGAGTGGGACGTCCCTCGGGGGGCCTGTTAATTTGGGTACGCCAAACTTTGAATTGTTCGGTTAAGCAAAGGTCTATACCCTCTAACGACATTTTGGCACTTGATATTACCTGGCAAAATGGTCATCAGTTAGCCCTGTTTAATTTGTATTCAAGGGGAGTAGCCAGGGGTAAATCATCAGAGACCCTATCGTGCCTCGAGAATAATATTGAACAGCTACCAGACCCCACCCATATAATAATAGGCGGGGATTTTAATACTACCTTCGAACCTTTGGGTGAGGAGGATAAAGTCCTGGCTGAAGACGAGGATACCAAGTGGGGTATACCCCAACTAGATATCCCTGTGATTAGGAAATGGAGCACGGTAGCAATACAACTGAAAAGTTTTTGTCTTTCAAGAGGACTTAGAGCAGTAAATGGCCGGACAGTGTCAGATTCTATGGGAAAAAATACCTTTGATAATGGGAGATCGGCCAGTAGGATAGACTATATACTCCTGGACGTAAGGTTCTGGGATAAATTGGTAGACATGGAAGTGAAGGCTAAGATTGAAAGCGATCACAATCCATTGTGCCTGACACTACATACCTACCACGACATACCTGAGTATCCTAGAGAGGATCACATGGTTACGCAGGACCTAGTAAGTTCTAATAACTCCCGATATTTGAAGTGGAGTATGCTCCTTGAAGATCTCGCTAAAATAGAGACTCTAAAGAAAGTAGTAGTGGACGAAGTTGCTAAGATTAAGTCCCATTTTGGACAGACTGATTTTATTGACTATATGATGGCTGCCCACGAGATATTTTTTACCACAATCCAAAGTTTTTTTCGTAAAAAAATCTCCACAAATAAAACGAAGAAAGCACAAGAAACCAGAGGGTGGTATGATAAGAGCTGCAGAGTGGCTAGAGACAACCTTAGTAAGGAACTAAGACTAGGAAGGCCAGAAGCAGTAAGGCTGGCGAGAAACCAGTATAGGCAGGTTCAAAAATTAGCTAAGAAGCGTTGGGACGAGGATTGTTGGCAAGAACTAATGGAGACATGTGCCTCCAAGGATTCTAAGCGCTTCTGGGCTTCAGTAAAATGGGCAAAGGGAGGCATAGCACCTCAGCCTGTTAATAATGTCGCAAAGAACAGTTGGATAGAATACTTTCAACCACAGTATGCCCGTAACCCTATGTTCAATAATGTTAGCCTTCCTCCACAAGTGTACTACAAAGCATCATTATTTGTTGAGGGGGATGTTAGCGTTGTTCTAGACTGTGTAGCAGGGGGGAAAGCTCCAGGTATGGACGGAATTCCGGCTGATATTTTTCTATCCGACCGGAAGTCCTGGTGCACCTACTTTACAATGTTGGCGAATGCAGTGGCTATGGGAGGGAAAGTGCCTGCCTCATGGAAGGGAGCCGAAATAATTCCCATATATAAAAAATGCGACCGATCCTTGGCAAAAAACTACAGACCCATTAGCTTGATCGACACAGCTCAAAAGTTAATGGGCCGACTAGTGCAAAATAAACTGCAGCAATGGATCGACGAAAATAACATCTTGTCATCTTACCAAGCTGGGTTCAGGCCCCTAACTAGTAGCGTCGACCAAGTTCTCCATTTTCTAACAATCTATTGGAGAAATGTCACCTTGAAGAAGGGGACATTGTATGCAGTTTTTGTAGATTTAAAAGCCGCTTTCGACCTGGTCCCCAGGGAAAAACTTTGGCAGACCTTGGCGGATGCAGGCATAAAACAGGAATTGCTCACACTCCTTGTTCGCCTACACGAAAATAATTTCGCAAGGATACGATGGGGCAAACAAGGAGATGTAACTGACTCCTTCCCGGTTGAACGTGGGGTGAGGCAAGGGTGTGTCCTAGCGCCAACCCTCTTCTCTATCTATATAAATGGTATCGTTAAACATCTAGAGAAGATTGTTAGTGACGCCCCTGTAATAGCCGGCTGTCGTGTACCAGTTCTCATGTTTGCGGACGATACATTATTACTTTCCCGCACCCCCAGTGGGTTACAAAAAGTAGTTGATGCCTTTGGTGTATATTGTGATGAAAGGGGCCTAGAATTAAATACCACCAAAACGAAATTCATGTGCCTCAATCAACAGTCCTCCTTTAAGGGTGTAATAAAATACAAAGGAACACCCCTGGAAAGAGTGGACTCTTTTTCATACCTAGGTATCACTCTGCAAGAAAACATGAGCTGGAAGCATCACATAACTACAACCCTTCTAAAATTTAGACAGCTAGCAGGTGCCATCTCGCTAAAACACCGAACCTCACTGACAAAGCCTGTGAACTGTGTTATGGAAATTTATTCAATGAAAGTCCTGGGGGCTTGTTTGTATGGCTCTGAATTATGGGGTTTCTCAAACTTGAGCGAACTGGGTCGAGCTGAAAATAGGTTCCTAAGAGGGGTCGTAATGGTCCCCCAAAGTACACCAACAATTCCGCTAAAATTAGACCTGGGCAGAAAATCAGTTGTGGATATAGCGAGGCTTCGGCCCCTCCTATATTGGAGGCGAATTATGGTGACCCCAGAGTTAGGCCACTATGCAGCAGCATTGATGGATGTCATCAAATTCGATCGTTTCCATACTATCCCATGGCTAAGGGAGTTGCGGGGTCTACTCACAAAATTGAAATTGGACCACCTATGGGACAACAAAGATCCAACTTGCTTCCCTTCTAAGGAAAAGCTAAAAGATCTTTATTGGGAAATGATATATCTTGCAATGTTTAGTGACAGTACAAGCGTAAATTTAACATCTCGCTTTTTAAATTTAAAAATGTACCCATCATATGAATGTTTTTGGGACCTAATTGAAAAACCATATGATAGAAAACTTTATTTTCAATTTCGCATTGGTACATTACCTTTAAATGCGTTTAAGAAGCATCGGTCCCAGACATGGGATGAACATTGTCACCATTGTAACGAGGAAATTGAACACATCTCCCATTTTTTGTTTTGTTGTCCACTGTATTCGACCCCCAGACGTAAGTGGTTAAAACCGGTGTGCTTAAAGTTGGGAACCCGAAGCCAATCCGAAGCCCTTAGGATACTTGAATCAGACTGTACAACATTGTATGTGGTTGGTGTAGCAAAATATCTGGCGTGGTCGTGGCTAATACGTACCCGATCACTATTGGCTACGGTATCATAATGAAATTATGTATATCCTTAAATTGTTTTCTTGCGACATAGAGCATGTTTTTATTTTTTAACCTATGGAATGTGTCCTTTTAAAATTCTAATAATGTGTTGTAATTTTATGTCCTTTTACTATGTATTATTCGACATTTAATGTTTAATATGTATTTTTAGAAGTATTTTTATAAGTAGTATTTATTGTATAGGGCTAGGAGAATGCTTTTATGACAAAATGTCGAATAAAGCTTATAAATTGAATTGATAAATAGATTAGCAAACCTAAATAAAGAATCTTATTGGGGCGGCATGAAGGTCCGAAACTAAATGAATGTTTTATTGACTGTTTTGACAAAAAGGCTGAGTTCGGACTGCATTCCTCAAGAGTCGCGGGTGCTCAAAGGAAGCAGCTTCCACAGATAGTCTTGTTCATAGATTACTATGGGCATGTTAAGGGAAACAATCAAATATGCCAATTCTCCAAATGCCAGGGGTAGCAGAAGTGATATCATACAACCTTGGTACGGTCTCTGTTGTTCAGTATGTGATAGCACATTACCTTTGATGATGTTGACAGAGCAAGATAGGAAGTGAAGTGTCCTTTGGCACTGGGGAAGTCATACAAAATTAACATCGGTAACGAATTACAAATAGTGCAAGTTCCATAAAAACATGCTGGTAAATTTATATTTCAGTAATTAGTAATATATAAACCTGGGCCTAACCAGTATATACACAGTGCAGAGTCTCCATAGGGCAGCAGCACTACAACAACATACACAGGTACAGCCTTCATATTCTGAGACACAATCTCAGGTATCCAAATGCGGTTTAATGCCCAATAAGAGTCACAAACGCAGTCTTATATTTTGAATTACAGCATCAAGTGCCAATACACCTCAATTTTATGCCTAGACACAGTCCCAAATATCCAGGTACACCTCACATATACTGACAAAATGATTGTGTGACCAGAACAAACCACTATATGCTCCAGCATAACCATCTGTCAGATACAATCATCTACTGCAAGGGCAGGTCATAACATGCTTAGGTACAGCCCCAGCATTCCAGACAGAACCATAATATGGCACACCCATAATATAACTATGCACAGCCACAAGTTACCATATCTAGTCAGAAATATCCTTCCACAAATGCCTAGGCACAGCAATCATATGTTACACACAACTTTCATATTCCCAACAATAGCGGTTATATGCTCAGGGGCGGAATCCTGTGCACAGCTCAGACACCTGTGCAAACTTATAGCACCAAACATTCAGGTATGGTCTCAAATGCCCAAGCACAGTTTCAAATTGCCCGATGCAGAAACTATCAAATGTTCTAGCTAAACCATCCGAATGCCAAGGAGAACCCTAGTAAGCACATGCAAAGCTGCAATTGTCCAATTACAGTCACTTCAACAAGACTATCAGACGTGCAACCACAACCATCATATGTATGGGCACAACCATCAATATGCTGAACAAAGCTAGAAATGACATACAATGATTCCAATTGCCAGGAACAAATTGTATATGGAGAGACCTAAGTATGTTTCCCTAGCCACAACCATATAGTCAACTCAGACTTATACATACATGTATTACTTCTTATGTCTGGGTATAGCCATGCACTGAGCATCTTCATAATTGGAAGGGCTGCACATTGCATATGTGGAATTTGACTGTCAATTCTGCATTAGAAGTACCTCATGATTTTGATTCGTAGAGGAACATATAGACTCACGTACTTTAACACTGGGGGAGGGACCATCCAAACCAAAGTTAATAAACATGATTCACTAGAGCTGATATTACTGGGTTTATAAATCAAAGATATTTTCATATTTAAGCACTCTCAATTGGTAAGATTTCATAATAAATTAAAGTGACAAAAGTAATCAATACTATTACTAAACCGATTACCAGAAAGAGCGTATTTGGATTGAGAATATTACTTAATTTCTTAAGGCTGGGTTGGTTTAAATGGCGTTGACTTGAGTTGAATGTAACAGAGCTAATATGACTTGGGGATTGGGTGGACTTGAATTGAGATTTAGCTGGCAACAACTGTCCCAATTATAGACACTCACTAGTGGGTTAGAATAAGACGATTTCTCTGACCTCGGTTAATATTTCTCTCCAGAGAAAGTTCAGAAGGAGTTGTCTGCTGTCCTTGGTGAATCTCAGGTCATCCAGTATGAGGACCGAAAGAGGGTTCCTTACACTAATGCTGTAATCAATGAGATACTTCGCATAAGCAACATTGCATCCATTGGCATGCTTAGGCAGACTGTGACGGACACGTCTTTACAAGGGTTCAACATTGAGAAGGTATGTATGTACCCGCATTGAGAGATACTGTTTGAAGCAGAGTCATGTTTATGATCTGAAAATGACAGTTATTACAACATTGTGTGGTAACCTGACACAGAATACAACGTTTATCAACTGGCAAGATGCCGGCTTACCAATATTGCGGCATGGGGCATGAAACAGACACTGAAGTCTATATCACCAAGCATCATCAGCATGTGAAGTTCACTGTGACGGAAGAAGGGCAAAAAGGATGTTTTTGCTGTGGGAAATCAAGTTTATTTTCCATTTCAAAATGTTTCAATCTGGCATGGTATCAGAGTTATTGACGCAGTAGAAAAATGTTGTATTTTACCAAAGTGTGAAGAATGAACCAAGGCTAATACTGAGTGGAGTAAAAGGTGATATGAAGGAGGATAATGATGACCAGAGAATAATCTGTACTGTATGCACAGTGGCACAAGAAAAGAAGAACATACAGCACAGTGGTGCAAATCAAAGGACATTGAAATACCCATAGACATTTAAAATCATTATTTTCTTTTTCCAAAGCATACTGTATGATTACCTAACACGTATAATGACTCGTGGTAGAATGTACTCAACTATTAAAACTGAAGTTACACGATAAATAAGAAGTATATACTTTCCTCTCAGTGGTCTATGACTCATTCAATATAAGGTACAGCAGATGTTTACTTTGAGGCTGTGCTACTGACCTATTCTGTTCTCTGTAAATCACTGATTCTTGACCTAAAACATTAACACTGGTTATATTTTTGAAATACATTTTGAGCTTCTACAGCATTCTCATCCTGACTCTGGAGTGCAGCAGAATGTTGAGGTGCCATGGTGCTATTCCATCTTACGACCCAAGATGTGCATAATTTGCTAAACCTAGTCATGGCTCACAATCAACAAGTCATTAGTCTCAGAACTGATTTTTTTTTTTGCAGCTTTTAAACAATTTTTATTGTATATAAAAATGAACATTGGGCATTTTCCGGGCATACATTGTACATAATAATCGCTCAAAAGTAGTATGGCTACATTGCATTTGATCTTTAGGATGCATCTTGTTCACATTCAAGGTATCCGTACATCACCCGCCCCTTCCCTCCAGGTGTCCCTCCCCCCTCCCCCCTATTCTGAAACGCTATCACTGTCCATCTGTGGTGGTTCACAAATATACCCTCTGTATTCGTTCCATGCTCCCCAGAGTTTCCCCCATTTTCGTGGACACTTCCGATTTAAATATACTGTCTTTTCAGCAACCATCGCTGAGTCCATATCCGCACTCCAGTCACTGAGCGCCGGTGACACTGGGGATCCCCAAGCCTTGGCCACATTTCGCTTAGCATACATAATACCCAGCGTTGCCCAGTCCTGCATCGGGATGTTTAAATCAGTAGGTTCCCAGACGTTCAGTAGACACCGACGCAGCTCTGGGAGCAGGGAATCTCCAACTACTTGTGATATAGTTTGCATAACCTTGGACCAGTATTCAGCAATTAATGGGCATTCCCAAATAGTGTGGTAGAACGTCCCTACCTCCCCGCAGCCTCTCAAACAATACTGATGTGTGGCTCTTCCAATTTTATGTAATGTGACCCTTGTATAATAAACTCGGTGCAGGACTTTTAATTGTATCAGTCTGAGTCTTGATGATATAGCAACCTCCCGGGGTGATGAGAGCGCCGTCTGCCAGTCTGTTTAGTCAAAGTCGCCTATTCCCCAGTCCAGGTTGCCTTTAGTTTGTCCATGGGGTCGGGCATGTTGTTGACCATCTTACGGTAAATCAGTGAGGTCGCCTTGTTAAGCATATGCTCCGTAAGTAGTCTATCCTCTAAAGGAGTGGACTCTGGTAGTTTTCCTTCAGTTGGCAACACTGACCTTAGAGCATGACTGATTTGCAAATAGCGGAAATGTTCAGTTTCCGCCAGATTGAATTGGGCCGCTAGTTGGGCGAAAGTAAGGATTTTACCCGGTCTATAAAGGTCTCCAATCGTCGAGATGCCAATCTGGTTGCAGGCATCAAACCCCTTACTATTACAGAGACGGCCGAGGCAGTGCGATACCCAAAGTGGCGTCATCTGCATGATCGTATTTTGACATTTGAGACGAGCCGACGCCATGTGCCAGAGCTTCACCGTGTGAGCCGTGGGGCCCAGCAAAGCCACCACACCCCAAGTATTATACAGCACCGCCATCACACCCCCAGATCGTAGGTCATATCTATCTGCCTTAAACCCGGGCTCCGTCTGCGCGCGTGAAGCCAGTGATTAATAATCTTCAGTTGTGATGCCCAGTAATACAACTGGACATCTGGGAGTGCAATTCCCCCGTCAAACCACCCTCGCACCAACTTTTGTCGGGAAATGCGTGCCGGTTTCTCTCCCCATAGCAAGCCGGAGACTAGTGCATTTATGGACTGAAAATAACTGTTAGGCACGAGAAATGGAGTGTTTTCCAGGATGTAGAGCAGTCGCGGTAATGTCATCATTTTAAAAACTGATTTTGAGCAGAATTGAATGTTTCCATCTTCTGTAATGCGTTTGTCTATTTGGAACAGAGCCAACATCATAATGTTAGAATGTCTCTTTTTCAGGCAGCCTCAATTCCCTATTTCCACCTCTCCTCTTTGCTTGTTGCTGACTGGTTCATTTAAATTTACTTTTGTAACCAGAATTCATCACCTCCTCATTTAGGTCTACTGCTCATCATACAATTCCATAAATGGATTGGCACAACAGGGAGCAGACCTTGAGCCCATTGCTTTGATGTGCATCAACCTTTGTTTTAGATCAAAGGGGCTGATTACGAAGGCGGACAAACTTCAGTCCGTCCGCCATCGTATCAGGGATTGGGACCACTCGCCGACAAGGGAGCCGTCCCACCGGGGTAATTACAATGCGACCTCTACCATGTCGGTGACAATGCCTATATTTTACAGTGGATAGGGCTGCTGACTGCAGCACCCGCTGCAATGTCAAAACAGGACATGACATATATCCCTGCACTACGTGGCAGGCACCATGCGGTGCCTGCCACATGGTACCGGGATATGTAGGGGGGCACCATAGGTGCCTCCAACACCCACAACTAAGGGCCATGGAGGATGGGAGGCCCGCAAAGGGCTCCTAATGTACCTTTCTGCCAGCCTTTTCATGGTGGGTAACCCGGTATGAAACGGCTAGCGGAAAGGGACATCGTAATCCCTATTGTGGTGCTTGGTAGGCACCGCCAGCACTGTAGGGACAACCAGCCCATCCGCTGCACCGGCGGGCTCAAGGAGCCCATCAGATGCATGGTGGTTGGTCTTTACGACCGCCACACATCCAACCGCAATCATAATATGGTAGGCTGTAAAGTTAGTTGCGATGGTGGTGAGACCTCCACCAACAGTCTGTTGTTGGTGGTCTCCCCACCATTGTAATCAGCCCCTTAGTAATTGTGGCAAAATAATTATACCACTTCTAAAAGCATTTCAGTATGTCAAAATAAATTTGCATTTCATGGTATTAAATAAATGGCATTCTCCTCCAAATCGTTCTGTTATGCTACGCCTCTGTATGAGCCTTTTACCTCATTTGTTGCTAAGAAGAAATCATTGCCCCATGGAATGTTTTATATCCTATTCAAGAAACCTATTCAAAGATGTTTCCATTGAGAGCCCTATGCTGCATACTACTACAAGTCCAAAGGTAGGGCACCACATTCTCTTGCGAATTTACAGAATAAAATAAATCAGTAGTGTAGTAGGATCATTTCAAATATCTACATTCATAATGGCTGAGTAAACCTTTATTGCACTACTTCATTAACCTGTGAATGCTATTTAGTTTAAACATCTTTTAAAGTATCATTCCACCCATGACATAGCATATTCGTCACCCAATTGATATCAAGGATTTCAATCATCTGAAAATTTCAAAAGTTCAAAATTCCCTCGTATCTCCTGTCCCTACTTTGACAGATCAGTTGTCTTTCACATAATAAATCTTCTCAAAATATTTATCACTTGTATTCATTCTAGAATTATCAACTTACAGGTGTTCGAATTCCTGTTAAAAATATTTATGAAATGTATAAACTGTACATGTATTTGGAAGTTTGAGGATGATTGATTTCAATTTAAACCTTTGTCTGTATAGTGAGTATATTCAGTCCCTAAAGATTATCAATATTTATAGATGTGCATCCAACAACATTTTTGTGTCATTGGTGTTGTTCATTCTCTTTTTTTTTTTTTTATATTTTTATTGAAGGGTTTTTCCCCCCTTTTTTTCCCCCCCTAAGATATGGACAGGGCACAATAACATTCATTAGAGTACAGCGCGGAATCATATATACATTAGGGAATTATACAGAGCATAAAAACAAGTGTAATAACAAATCATACACAGTTTTTCCAAAACCAATGCATATATACAAATAGATACATAAACTTCTACACACTACGTTCTCAATTCCCCCCCCCCCCCCAGTAAATCAATAATCAACAATCAGGACCTTGTTTCCATCTAGTAAGGGGCTCCCATATTTGCAAACCAAGTTTCTTGCCTTTTCTCCCCCTCCTCGCATAAATAGCTGATTCTAACTTTTGAGTAGATAATATCTTCCCCAACCATTGATGATATGTAGGAGGGTTAGGATCCAACCATGCCGAAGCAACTAATAGTCTGAGAATGGCCATTGCTACAAATAGAAAATTTTCGTTGTTCACGTGTGACTCAGGGTTGACTCCAAGTAACATTACGACTGGGTTTAATTCTATTGTAATTGCTAATGCACTCTGCAAAAATTTCTCAATATCCCGTTTTACACTATTTAAATGTGGACAGAGTGAGAAAATATGTATTAGGTCCGCCCCCGGACTACCACATCTGAAACAGGTGGTTCCCGAGGTACCCCCCCATTGAGCAATTTTCCCAGGCGTATAATACAGATGAAATAGAGTCTTATAGTGTTGAGCCTGTAATGATGATGAGCACAACAATTTTCTGCCCATCTCTAATGACTCTGAGAAGATATCACTAATTATATCCAGATCTTCAGACCACCTGCTGTTCCATTTCTCCATATCATCTTTCTTTAATATTGTCATCTCAGAGTAAAATCTCTTTATGGTGCAGTCCGAGCCTACTTCTATAATATCCATCAATATATTTCTATCGAACCCCAAAGGCCCTCCTTTCCTATTTATTAAACAGCTCCTTATTTGAAGATATTTAAAAAAGTGTTTTGTATCTAAGGTATATCGAGCCTGTAGCTCGACAAATTGTAAAATACCTTGAGGTCCCTGAATATCTCCAATCTTTCTTATCCCCCGCCTCTCCCAATCTTGGAATACAGCTCCAGAAAAAACCATACTAGGGAGGGAAGGGTTATTTTTGAACCTAGTGTAAAAATTATATTTCCCAATTCCTATCTTTTTTGATATTCCCTTCCAGACATTATACGCAGCCGTTAGGGTCTTAAACCGTGTTCTTTTATAATAACTTTCCTCAGTGAATCTCAAAAAAATATTTTCCGCATTTTTACCTAAAACCAAACCATAGATTGCAAGTGAACCGACATTGTCCCAATCATCTACATCAGCCCCCCCTACCAGTCCCAACATGTTTTGGAATGCAGCGGCCCAATAATACACTTTTAAATCTGGTAGAGACCAGCCCCCACGCTCCCGTGGTAGAGACATATATCTCATTGCCCTGCGTGTTTTTCCTTTAGCCCAAATAAAGCGATTGATCATTTGTTCACATATCTTAAACCACTTGTTTTCAAATAAAAGTGGGATGGCCCTAAATATATACAAAAATTTTGGCAATATCATCATTTTAATAATATTGGCCCGACCTACTAATGATAAGTGTAGATTTTCGTACCGGTCCAGGTCCTTCTTTGTTTTGCTTATTATTGGAGCAATATTATTTTCTACCAAATTATTTAGATCAGCTGATATTTTAATTCCAAGATAGGTCCCCGCCTGAACCACACGGTTATCATCACACGTAGTCACTGAATTTTTAATAATCTGAGTCTTGGAGGCATTTAGGGCGTACCCCGATATCCATCCAAATCTGCGAGCCTCTTCTTCTATATAAACAGTTGCCTCTGTGGGGTTTGGTGTTATCACCGCCACGTCATCAGCATAATCCAATATCTTACACGGTCCCAACAATGTTGACAACGAAGTTATCTCTGGGCAAAGCTCTAGTTTACGGATCAATGGATCCATATACATGGCGAACAGTAGTGGGGAACATGGGCACCCCTGCCGTGTACCCCTTTTAATTAAAAATTGACCTGTAGTGCCCCCATTAACTCTTAAAGCCGCAGCCGGTTCTTTATATAGAGTTTGTAATGCTTTTATAAACCCACCCCTGAGTCCATCTCTTGCCAAAGTATACCACAAATAGTCCCAGGAGACCCGATCAAACGCTTTTTCTGCGTCCAGCAGCATTACTGCCATTGGGTCTCCTGTGACTTCGGTGGCATCCAACAATGTTATTATTTTCCTAGTATGATGGGTCGTTCCTCTACCAGGAATGAAGCCATGTTGAGTATAGCAAACTAATGAGCTTATCACCTCTGCAAATCTCATTGCCAACATTTTTGAATATATTTTGGTATCGTTATTCATTAATGTAATGGGACGATATGACCCAGGCTCGTCATGTGGCTTGCCCTTTTTGAGAATCAAAACAATGTCTGCACCCCCCCACGACTTCGGTATAGACTGTCCGAGCTGTGCAGATTGAATCACTCTAGTTAGCTCTTGAGATAGCACTCCCCAGAAAGTTTTATAGAATTCTAGAGGTATCTGGTCGGGACCAGCAGCCTTACCTGAGGGAAGTTTACCCATGGCTTCCTTGACCTCTTCCATCTCTAGCTGAGTTTCTAATCTATCTGCTTCTTCATCCGAGACCCTCTCAGTTGGTATATTCTCCAAATAATCGCTAATCTCTTCATTACTACAGGGGTGTTGGTGATCATAAAGGGTCTGGTAGAATTTCCTAAATACTTCCCTAATCTCTTCAGGGCCAGTTTGTATATTACCGTTTTCATCTCTAATTTGCCTGACCGTCCCTGCTGCCGCTATCTGCCTAGTACGCATAGCCAATACATGCCCAACTTTTTCATTATATTCATAACACTTCTCCCTTCGGATTGTATAGTGTGCCGCCGCTTTTTTTGCCAGTTCACCTTCAGCCTCGCTTTTAACTTTTATTAAATCTATCAAATATTGTTCAGCTGGCTCCCCTCTAATAACACAGTTATTAAGTTGTTCTTCTGCTTCTGAGACGGCTCTCTCTAACTCCCTTTGCAGTACCCCTTCCATTTTGCGTTTATGAATGCTGTAACTACATGTTTTTCCACGGACACCCGCCTTGAAAGCATCCCACATGACTCCCACCGATGCAGTTCCTTTGTTGTATTAAAAAAACTCAGTAATCCATTTTGACATATGTAGTACATAATCCTCTTCTAAAAGTAGTCTTCTTTCAAAAGTCCATACCCGATTAGGTCTTATTCCTCCTTCTAACTTCAGTGCCAAAATTAATGGGTTGTGATCACTTAAGATTCTTGGCAATCTATCAATCTTGACCCTTGACATTAAATTGTTAGAAATCATAAAATAGTCGAGCCTAACACAAACTTGGTGTGGCGCGGAGTAGTAAGTACATCCTTTCTCTTGTGATCTAATTGTGCCCCAGACATCATTCAGGTTATTATTACTCAGAAAATCAGCAAGTGCCTTATGGACTCTTTTCTTACGGCCTTTATAACACCTATTTTGTCCAGTTCCTAGCCGGTCAGCCCCATTGATATTCAAATCTCCTCCTATAATAACCTGTGGGGGCCAAGCAGCTAACTCAGAGTCTAGGAACTGTAATACCTCCGGATCGTCCTGCGTGGATCCATAAACTGACACCATCGTTGTCCAGACCCCATCTATCTCTATCTCTACCATGGCCCATCTTCCCCATTTGTCCTCTAATTTTCTCCCTATTATCAAATTCTTACTCCTTGACAAAATGGCAACTCCTCTATTTTTCGCACCTTGTTTAGAACTGGCTATGAGCTGATAGCCCAGCTGATTCAGACAGAACTCCTGGGTACTCATTATGTGCGTCTCTTGCAGAAAAATAAAATCTACATTCATCTGGCGTAGTCGAGCACCTATCTTATACCTCTTTTGGACATCATTTAAGCCGCACACATTCCATGTTACGAACCTAAGTGTCATTGCTGATTTTCCCGGAACCATTGACTGCCTGTTCACTTGTCATTATTTTAACAAAATTCATCTTCAATACAGCTGATACATACAATGCGTATATATTGGTTTCAATACACCCTTCCTTAACACTCTGCCGCTGAATCAATTTTTCAAATGTGTGCCCATCATGACCCCTGCAAATTTCAATACCTTTGTGCCCTGCCCCTATGTTCTCCCTCCCCCCCCCAGAAGACCCACCCTCAAAATCCCTCCCCCCCTACGGGCAAATAGGTCCATAAGACCTATGTCTGGCCGACGTTTGCCCTTGGGTTGTCTCGCCCCCCCCTCCCTGATTTTCCTTGACTATATACATCATTCAGAATGCTCACTAGCATAGAAACAAAACTAACCATATATGCTATCTCTCAAGACTTTATCAACAACTGCTATCCGTTAGACAATGGTTTTGCACTTTAAACAGGCATATCGACAATTTGAGCAGCATTAGAAGATTAAGCATACCAAAAAATTTCGAAAATAAATATATGGCAAAAAAAGAGGGATAGGTAAAACAGTTAGCAGCACAAATGTACAGTCAACCTTCAATTAAAGTTTATAAAGATATAGTTAGAGATCTGACTACTACTGCTACCCTGCTTTTCTTTTCCATAACTGTTTTACCCTTTCCTCGCCCTCTTTTTTTTTTTTTTCTTTTCTTGTATAGTTTATTACTTTTTACGGGGTATGTTTCTAACAGGGCCAGCTTGTGTGTCTTGAACCTCCAGAGTACTGCGTGGAGACTTTTGACGGCCCCTATTCTCTCTTAAGTAGGTGAGATATTCTTGCGCCATAATTTCAGAATAGAAAACTCTGAAATTACCCTCTAGGCCAACTTTCAGACGTGCCGGAAACAAAAGGAAAGCCTCATAGCCTATGTTTTGAAACGGGGTAATGAGCTGCCTCATCCGCCACCTTCTTTCCACGGTGGCGTGGCAGAAATCAGGACGTGCAAAAAAACTCAATTTCCTTATAGGAGCGTTTAGATTGTGGTTTTGCCTTATTGATTATTTCTTCGCGCAAAAGAAAATTACCAACATAAAACAATATTGCACGGGGCTTGCCCTTTGACTCCTTACGTACCAGCGGAAATCGGTGCGCTCTTTGTATCTCATGTTCCCATTCCCATGAGGCCAAATCAGGAAATGCACCTTTCAACAGATCAATAACAAAAGCTCGTACATCCCCCCCTCTTTCCCCTCTTGAATTCCAATTAATCTAACATTATTCCGCCTTTGTCTGTTTTCGAAGTCCTCTAGCTTCCAAAGCATGCCAGCAGTTGTCTTATCCTTATCATCACCAGCATCTTTCATTTTAACAAAGTCATCTTCCAATTTACTTGTTCTGACCTCTAACTCAGACACTCTCCCGACCATTTCCTCATACATTTTGTTAACCTTATGCAGAGAAGATTGTATCTTTTTGTTTGCATGTCTGGCCCTCCTGCTTGATCTCTGGCTCTCAGCACGCGCCTCAGTTTGGATTTGCTTTAAAGTCGAAAATAGAACTTCAAAATTTGAGGCGCCCATTTCAGAGCCCCCCTCAGCTCCCTGAGAGGTAAACTCCTGAACACCCGTTTCCGTATTTACAAATACTCCAGTCTGAGTTATTCCGCACTCTGCTGTACTATCCAAAACTAATTTTTTTGCAACCGGTTTAGCTTGTCTTCTACGAGGCGTTTTAGATTGATTCCTGCGACTTGGGTTCTCATTTTTCGCTTTACCCTTATATACAGAATCATTATCTTTTGACTTCTTAAGTGCCTCTCTTAAACCTTTTTTTACTTTTGGTCTTACCACTTTTTGTACTGTCTCATACTCCAATGAACCAGTATTGCTGTCCGAGATGCTTGAAACGTTATCAGGCCTGGATATATCAGTTTCTGAGCCTGAGCCTACCACAGAATCTGAGGTACCCAATTCTGAGTCCACAATAGAAGGATCCGAACTGCTTGTTTCACTTCCATCAAGCTCATCTTCGTCTTCTTCATCGTCTTCTTCATCGTTTCCAGTGAAGAAAATCTCTTCACCAGGTGATGCCAGCAACGACTCTGGAATACTTTGCATGTGTTTTATACTGACAGTGCTTATGACAGTGCTTGTGCCCTCTAGGGTATGGCTGTTTGCCTTCAATGGCTCCAGTACTTCCTGTACTTGTACTTGTGCTTGTGTCTGCTGTCCTGATGTGTTCAAGATTTCCACAGCCTGCATTCCTCCATTATCTCCAAGGGGGGCGGTATTCACAACATTGCTCACCACTCTGTTCCCAGCGCCAGGATCACAATCTCTAATTAGATTTAGGACCGGGGATAAAGCTGTAGCGTTGTTTCCTTCCTCTGTTAAGCCTGCATCTGCATCGGCTCCTGGCCCTTTAAATCCGTGGCCCCGCCCCCTGCTGCTGCCGCTGAAAGGATGTCCGCTCCCTCTGCTTCTGTAATCTCTTTCTCCCCTGTGGGAGACTCTGCCAGGCTGCCTGCTATCTCGGCATCCACCGCGTCCTCAATGACCCCAGCGGCGGCCGCAGCACTCTGCACCCGAACATGACCCAGCCTCTCTCCACATAGAGCTGCCAGCGTGGGGATGAAAGGCGCCTGCTGCTCCGCCTGCGTAGCCGCCACTGCTCCCGCTGCAGGTAGGAAAGATTCCACTATTGTAGTCTGTCGGAGAGCTGGCTCTTTTCCCAGCGTTTCAGCCAACTTCAAGTCAGTAATTCCTTTACTAGGACCTTTACCAGATCGAGCACTTTCCGTCTTGCTCGCTTTAGTTAAGTCTCTTTCCCTTAACTTTCGTGCCTTAGCTTATTTTGCTTCTTTCGCTGCCTCCCGCCTCAACTGTGCTTTGGTCCTTGACTTGGCTCTTAGAGGACCATCTGCAGACATTTCCTCCTCCTCGGAGGGGATTAAATCGTTGCTTTGTTTATTCGTGCGGTAAATCTTGGGCGACATCGTTCTGGAGTAATAAAAGCGTCCCGCTTGACATGTCCTGGCAATTAAGGCTGTGAAGGATTCCAGAAGTGTTCTTCCCTTATTTAACTTCTTGACATGCGGGAGATCTTTAAATATTGTGGGCCAGTCCGTCAAAGTTGTAAACATCTCATCCACGAGGACAAAAGGATATACCGCTAAATGTAGAATATTGCGTCGCCCAATACTTTGAAAAATATTAGCAACTAGGTGAGCATTCATTCATTCCATCAAGCGATCATCAGGAGCAGGGTAGGGTGCGACCTTCCCCTACGGCGTCTCGGCGGCCATCTTGCCCCAGGGTGTTGTTCATTCTCTATGATGAATTATTTTTCAGATTTATTTTTTTCCATTATCAATATCGTAGGTGGTGTTTTTCCCAAAATGTTTTAAATTTAATTCTTTTAATTTTTAAAAGTAAATGTAAAAGATAGGTTGACTAATAAAGGCCATCTCCAGCAGGGAGAGGGACTTTAATAGCCAGTATAGCCCAGATACGAAGGGCTATAAGACTATTGGAACATTCTGCCACTAGAGTTCAGAATGTTCTAACAAGAAAAAACAAAGCCTTATGGGAGGAGAGGGGATTGGAATCCCCTCACGCTCCCTGAAGCCTTTGTTCACAGCCAGAGCTGTGAACAAAGAAACATTGGAATGTTGAAGCTCCAGGCTTATACCAGCCATTGAATTAAAGAATCTGACATGCTGGAGTGGTGTGAAAGATAAACGTTTATTAAACATTGGTACATCTTCATTACTTAGGATTTTGTAAAATAAATTAATTACTATGTTCAATCTCAATTTAAGTCTACATCTTGTAATCATGGTTTTTGTCTTCATGAAAGAATTATTGAGACCTTGCAGAAAAATATGGGTCATCAAAATGGCTATCTCATGTTGAGCCAAAAGTATATAAAGAGGATTAAAAAAAAATGGTTGCAATTTGTGCACCAACGTTTTTCTAATTTTATGGTATTTTGCAAACAGATCTATGTACTATTGGATTGATTTACAACATATAGAATTACAGTTGGTCGCAATTTGATCTACCTCATAACTAGGTCACAAAACATAACGCTCTACAATGTGCTGCCATCACAGGGAGGGTGGCCTACTGTGGTCACAGACCATCATGTCTGTGATTTCTTTCACATAAAACAATGCTTTTTTATATATATACATTTTCCAACCACTCCCGACTTCACTTTAGTAATCGGACTCCGACACAGGGATGCGTTTTTGCCATTTAGCTTTCGTTTATTTTTCTTCCGCTTGACGCGTTTCGGCACACCTGCCTTGTTCACAATGAGCAGTCACGTAAAATCAAGTATTTTTAAACAGAGGATTACAAATCACACGATCGGTTTTGAATGGATAAGGAAAAAAGACTATGTGTTTACATGTGTGAAAGCACCACATTTCCAAGCCCACTTAATTAATCCAATAGTTAAAAACATCACTATAGATTAAAAAACACAATGTTCGTTTTACATTGTCGATGCGCTGAAATAAATTAATTTATATCAAAATGTATTCATGTAAATTACCACGGATCGACCTTTACTATTAATACATAGTTGAAAGATCATTTAAGACTTTCTGTTGCTCTCCTTTGATACAGTCTCAATAAAAACACTGTTTTGTCTCAATATCCATTGGTAACATCTCCACATTCAGCACATCAATCTGTCTTGTACCCGTGATCTCATTTGGTCTGTGGTCTCAAGGTAAAAGATGTAGGTCGCCAATTACCCATCGGTAACGGCTGAATTCGGCCGTTACCGATCGGTAATTGGATTTTGAGATGTAGGGCCCTTTATTTTACAAAATCGGTAAATTTACCGATTCGGTAAATTTACAGATTCTGTAAAATACCGAATCGGTAATTTTACCGATTCGGTAAAACCCAGATGTAGGTAGCACTGTTTACAGTGCTACAGGCCTTCAGGATTCGGTATTTTACCACCCAATCCAATTGGGTGGTAAAATATCAAATTACACCTGTGCCTTGTGACACACAGACATGCCCTTAGGGCATGTATGTGTGCCACATGTCACACAAGCCTGTACTTGGGGTGCTAGAGGGTGTCAAAGTGACACCCCCTGCACCCTTGCAGGATTCGGTATTTACCGATTCAGTTAAAACTCAGATACACAAACAGTTCATAAATTTTTTGTTCCAATTGCTATAGTCTTTGATAGCATTACGACCCATGATCATGTAAGGGTCATCATCAGGACAATGTAACTTTATGTGAAGCAAAAACACATTCTTGAAAATAGAGGCATATAATACAATTGCTAAACGGTAAAATGTGAATAGACTAACTTCAATAAAGCAATGAAAGGCTTCCAAAAAATATGGGTCCAAAACGTTATTCAAGCACACTTATTGAACTGCAAGGAGAAAGGAACTGCTCTCATCATTCACACCACAGGCAACTGATTAGCGTGGACGCATCTGTACAGATCTGTTGAAATTTTGTTTGTGGACATAAAGTTTATCGAAGAAATGCTCAGAAGAGGAATGCTATATGTGCTGGGTGAGAAACAAGAAAGTGTGGCTGGGCAACTTAAACACAAAATTGTGGAAGCTCTGTGTTCACTTCTGTAGGGCAATGTGTGGGTATTGCAGATTTTAGTGACAATGTAGCAAGTGCTATGTTGTCTCAGATTGTTGAAAGGGTACATGGCTAAATGTGGCTCAAAAACATTGCGCATGTTGTTGGGACAATATCCTATCAATCAATCAATCAATCAATCAATCAATCAATTAATTATACAAGGGTCTCAAGGCGCTGGGGGGGGGGCTCTACTGATCAAACTGCCAGGTCTTGAGTATCCTCCTGAAGGTCAGCAGGTCTTGGGTCTGTCGTAGGCTCAGTGGGAGGGTGTTCCATGTCTTGGCGGAGAGGTGGGAGAAAGATCTCCCGCTGGTGGTTGTTCTTCGGATGCGCAGGATGGTGGCGAGTGAGAGGTCGGCGTAGCATAGCTGGCGGTTGTGGATGTAGAAGGAGAGCCGTCTGTTGAGGTAGGCAGGGCCGGTCTTGTGGAGTGCTTTTTGTGCGTGGATTAGGAGCTTGAGGGATATCCTCTTGTTGATGGGGAGCAAGTGCAAGTTTCTCAAGTGAGGGGTGATGTGGCTGTATCGTGGTACGTCGAGGATCAGTCCTGCCGAGGCGTTTTGGATGCGTTGTAGTCGTTTGATGAGCTTGGTCAGGGCTCCCGCGTAGAGGGCGTTTCCATAGTCGAGTCTGCTGCTGACGAGGGCCTGGATGACTGTCTTTCTTGAATCTGTCGGGATCCATCTGTAGATCTTGCGGAGAGTGTTGAAGCAGGAGGAGGAGACGGCATTGACTTGCTTGGTCAATGAGAGCATTGAGTCGAGGATGATTCCCAGGTTGCATTTGTGGTCGGTGGGTGTTGGGGCTGCCCCCAGTGCTGTCGGCCACCAAGAGTCATCCCAGGCTGAAGGGTTGGAGCCGAGGATGAGGACCTCTGTCTTGTCAGAGTTCAGCTTCAGACAGCTGATCTTCATCCAGTTGACGATGGCCTTCATTCCTTCATGGAGGTTGGCTTTGGCGGTGATGGGGTCCTTGGTGAGGGAGAGGATCAGTTAAGTGTCACCGGCACAGGAGATTATATTGAGGTCGTGGTGTTGGGTGACGTGTGCGAGCGGGCCATGTAAATGTTGAACAGTGTCGGGATGAGTGTGTATCCCTGGGGTATGCCGCAGATGATCTCAGAGGCTTTGGAATGGAATAGGGGGAGGCGGATGCTCTGGATTCTGCCGGAGAGGAATGAGGTGGTCCATTCCAGAACCTTGTCTCGGATCTCTGCGGCGTCGACGCGTGCGCGTAGAGTGCGGTGACAGATGGTGTCGAAGGCAGCAGAGAGGTCCAAGAGGATGAGTGCTGCGGTCTCACTGTTGTCCAGCAGGGTCCTGATGTCATTGGTGGCAGCAATGAGGGCAGTCTCGGTGCTGTGGTTGCTGCGGAACCCTGACTGGGAAGGGTCCTGAATTCTGTTTTCTTCGAGGTATCGGGTTATCTGTCTGTTGACGATTTTCTCGATGACCTTGGCTGGGAAGGGGAGCAGAGAGATGGGCTGGAATTTCTTTGTGTCTCTTGGGTCTGCCTTAGGTTTTTGAGTAGGGCGTTGATCTCGGAGCGTTTCCAGCTCTCTGGGAAGGTTGCGGTCTCGAGGGAGAGATTCATGACATTGTGCAGGTGGGGTGCGATGGAGCTGCTTGCTTTGTTGAAGACGTGGTGCAGGAATGGGTCTGACGGAGAGCCGGAGTGGATTGTGCTCATGGTCTGGATGGTGTCATCAACGCTCACGCTGGTCCAGGCTAGCAGGGGGTTGTGGTCGATGGTGTGCAGAAGGTCTGTTGTGCACTTGTCTGTTGGGGCTGTCTGGCTGTTGAAGCTGTCGTGGATGTCTGCTATCTTGCTGTAGAAGAAGGTGGGGAGGGAGTTGCACAGGGCTTGCGACAGCGGGATGTTGTTGGCGTTGGAGCTTGGGTTAGAGAGTTCCTTCACGATGTTGAAGAGCTCCCTGCTATTGTGTGCATTTTTCTCGAGGCGGTCTTTGAAGGAGGTCATCTTGGCCCCCCTGATGAGGTGGTGGTGGTCCTTGTGTGCTGCGTGGCTGTCCGGAGTTTGTTCACTGTGCCATTTCTTCTCTAGTTTCCAGCTGGCTTGCTTGGAGGCAAGGAGTTCAGGGGTGAACCAGCTGGCCCTCTTGCTGGTGTATCTGTGGGGGGCGTTACTTCACCGGGGCGAGGGTGTTGATGCAGTCCTCGATCCAGCGTCTGAGGCTGTGGGCCGCGTCGTCGGTGTTGGAGGGTTTGGTGGGTGGGCTGAGAGCGAGTTTTGCATGTACTTGGTCTTCGGTGATTTTGCTGCAGCTGCGGTGGGGTATTCATTGGGTGCGGTGGTGTGTGGTTGGTTTCTGGAAGGCGAAGTGGATGCAGCGGTGGTCGGTCCAGAGGAGTACGGTGGTGTGGCTGACGGAGTCGTGCAGGCTTGAGGAGAAGACGGGATCGAGCGTGTGGCCGTCGGAGTGGGTTGGCATTGTGACGAGTTGCTTCAGTCTGAGGTTGGCGAGGTTATCGATCAGGGTTGTGGAGTTGTTGTTCTCAAGGTGAAAGTTCAGGTCTCCGAGGAGGATGTAGTCGGTGGAGGTCAGGGCGTTCTTGCTGATGAAGTCAGCGATGGAGTCGCTGAACTGGGGATGGGGTCTGGGGGCTCGGTAGACGAGGGTGCCTCTGAGGGTGGAGTTAGGGTCTGTGTGGATCTGTAAGTACATGTGTTCGGTGGTGCTGAGCCCGCCATCGGTGCTAGTCGAGACCCTGATGCTGTTCTTGTGGATGATGGCGATTCCTCCTCTGACTCCGTTGGTGCGGTCTCTGCGGGTGATCTTGTAGCCGTCTGGGATAGCTATAGTGATGTCGGGTGTGAAGGAGTCATTCAACCAGGTATCTGTCAGAAAGACGACGTCCGGAGATGTTGTGTTGAGCAGGTCCCAGAGCTCAACGGCGTGTTTGCGTGCGGAGCGGGTGTTTTGTAGTATACATCTGTGGTGGTTCTTTCTTGGCGGGTGGTTCATCGGCTCTGAGGCTGGTGTAGCTGCAGTTCCGCCAGGGACCGTGTGTGCGCTTCGGGCAGCCTTGAAGCAAGTGTGGGTCCATCTGTAGTTGAGAGCATGCAGATTGCTGGTGTCGTAGTGGCGCCGGTCATCTTGGTGGGTGCGGGGGCCAGGGGTTCTGGCGCTGGGTGCGGTCCAGGCATGGACGGGCGCAGACGGGCTTCCAGCGCCCGGCATATATGGCGAGGTGGGAAGGAGCAGCAGCTAGGAGGCGGGGGCAGTGAGTGGGCAGTTTGGGGGGTGGGGCCGCAGGGGACGCAGCGGCGGGGAAGGACGATAAAGGGACCAGAAGCCATAAGGGAACAAAAAATTAGGGAAAACAAGTGTCACAGAAGGCAAGAGGGAACAGAAATACAGGGAAAAAACTAGTGGCACAGAAAGCAAAAAGGGCACAAGAATACAGGGGCAGTTGAGAAACAGAAGGCAAAAACGGGCAGAGAGGCACGGGGACACGAGAGGAACAGAAGGGAAAACCAGGCTGAGAGACACTGGGGCAGCAGGGGGACAGAAGGAAAAACTGGGCTGAGAGACACGGGGGCAACGAGAGGTACAGAAGGAAAAACCGGGCAGAGACACGGGGGCAGAGAGGGGTACAGAAGGGAAAACCAGGCAGAGGCACTGGGGCAGCGAGGGGAACAGAAGGAAAAACCGGGTGGAGAGACACGGGGACAGCGAGGGGAACAGAGGGAGGAAAACAGGCACGGACCACAAACAGGCAGAGGGGAAAGACAGAACAACAGTCACAGACACAACAATGAAATACTGGCAATACAATAAAACAATAAAGCAGAAGATGAACAAACCTACAGCCTACCACTGACCACCAGGGATGAGTTGCAAGTGGTAGCCTGCGGGTGGTGGAGGGCCTCGAACTTCCTCAGCAACGGCAGCTGGAGCAGGCACACACAGGCAGTGCTGTGCGGAGGGGGAGTGACCTACCTGGTGGAGTCAAGGGTCTCTCCTATAATAAATAGAGCAAGGAACAGTGTTATTTCAGATGGCAGTGGAGATTTTATTTCTTACCATTTATGTTTGGTACTGAATTCAGTTTAATAATGGATCATAAGCCATATATTAAGAAGTTGTATGAGGTACTGGCAAGATACTAATCTGAACATCACTCTAACTAAACAAGTGTTTTTCATTGTTTACAGGGTTCTCTCGTCTTAGCTAATCTTTCCTCTTCTCTGTATGATCCCGACCACTGGGAGACACCCAGGCAGTTCAATCCTGGCCATTTCCTGGATAAGGAAGGGAACTTTATTCAAAAGGATGCCTTCTTACCGTTCTCTGCAGGTATGCCTTATCAGGCTTAAGGACAGTTATTAGATTAAGAATAAATAATGTCATGCTCCTTATACTTGAACCACCCTGTGATCTTTTTACCTTTTCTTTAAGGCAAAATGGGTGGTCCACTGATTTACTAGGCTATTAAAATAAAAAAACAGCTAGTTTGATCAGTTATTTTTCTAAACAAGCACAAGCTTAAACTGCAGCTTCACCACAAATAGTTAGAGAAGCATGTGATACAAGTGACATCATAGGACATCTTATTAATGCAAATTACATATATTAATTCCCATATAAAGTAAAATAGAATTAAGAATGGCTATTAAACTTGTTGTTGATTGAATTGATATGCCTAGAAGTCAGGTTTACAGTATGTGCTTCACCCAGCCTTAGGAGGTGATATGCATTGGTTGGTGCTGACCGGTGAAAGGGCAGGTTTGTTTTCTGCTATAGGTTGTGAGGCGTATGTGGGATATAAGAACATGCTAATTAAGTCAAGTTGCACCTCTATAGTAAGCTCAAGGAAAATCCAATTTTTCCCCCTTCATGTCTTCATCACCCTATGTTTTATTTGTTCTGAAATATGAACACAATATTCAGAATGCAACCCTTTAATATCTAACTGTATGTGTCTAAGCATGTATTCTCCTCTGCTACATACCTGTAATGTATGAACATCTAGAAACCTACAGGAATACCTACATGCAGATCTCTCCCTGGTGTGTCATACAGGGGTATGATCACCCAAAAACAACTTTCACCTTCACTTCCCCGTACCTGTCAAGTAAATTACAAATATCAAATAAGGCACTCCTGAAACATGAAGCCACCTTGGAGGACTATGTTTAATCTCATTTTAAAAAGCAAAGCATCTTACCAAAGAACAGAGAGTTTTGTTAATAGACTTCCCAGGCCATGCCTAAATACTGTGGAGGATAACTCATGCCCCTGATTCCACCAGGACAGCTGCTCCGCCTATTGCCCATGGTCAAGTGGAACTTGGATTTGACTAACATCCCTCACCTTGTCCAATAGTGGGGGTGCTTTTTAGACACCTACATATCTATGAAGAGCAGGGAGAATATTAATGATACCCCACCCTAGGCTTGTCCTGTCCAAGGAAATGGGATTTGCAAAAAATAAGAGGGCCAGATAAAATGTGCGCACTACTCTCTTTGCATTTACAAAGTTGACACTGGGGCAGCTGCTCAGGTCCTCCGGATCTCCAAAAATGGTGTGGTCCACAGAGGGTTGGGTCAGCTAACGCCCATCTGTTGGTTTTCTTTGTTCCTCTATGTTGCCTGTGTTCAATTGCTTGTATTCAACAGCTACAAAAAGTCCATAAAAATGTATTACTTTCTAGCATGATTTTTGTTGTGCGATTGGTTGGAACATGAGTATTTGATTCAGCTGTCTTTTGTAGATGCCCAAAAGACAGCAAACTGATTCATTCATCTTGACACAAAAAGCTTTCACAAATCCTAAAAATCCATGCAGAAGATAATTTTGAGCACCCTGGTAAGGAGACAAGGAGAGAAAACCCGTGACAAATAACTACCCACACAACCACTTTAAATGCAAGCATACATTTTTCCTTTATTAAGTAAAAACACAGGACCTTAAAAATATGTTTGTTTCCAAATGATAATTATGCACGAAAGTATGTAGTTGCAAGTAAGACAACTTACTGTGGTTTGTGCAATGATAAAGAAGGTCAAAAGATTGTTAAAAAGTATTTTGAAATGGAAGGAGATAGCATAAACCTTGACCTACAGGGAGGGAACAATTTGACTGAAGATACAAAACTATAACCACAGCAGTTTAGTGGACTTTGACAATATCCTAAGCAACTCCCAAAGGCAATTAGACAAATATTTATTGCGCTCCTATAATGTAGTCTGCTGCTGCTTCAATGAATGAATGACCGCTCTTACTCTTCAGATAATCAACTAGGCTGTTGTATTTGTTCACCGTTGTAGATGGCCACCATTTACTAGTAGCCAGCAACTGAATGCACATAGGGCCAAATGTATCAAGATTATCTGCATTCGCAAATGGCCTGATTTGCAGTATGGTAAGGAAAACGGGTTGCATTTCAAAAGAAATCAAATTACTATATTTAAAAGCAATCACAGACTTGGTGGTCCCTGTGATGGTTGCAATACTTAATGGATCGCAAATTATGACTAACTTCATTAATATTCATGAAGTAGGTCGAGTTCTGACCTACTAGGTATTGCTCTTTGGAAATTAAAAGGTTCATACAGTAGGAATACCAATTTCCTAAACCAGAAATACCCGCAAATGGGGAATCGGTATTCCTAATGTTGGTAAATCTGGTCAATTGTCCTTTGTTATGTGTAAATTGTGCTGCTGTTATACATTCATACAACAATATGTATGTACAATGCAGTATAAGACTGACAAGGTCTGGTTGGCCCTAGGATCTATTGATGCTGGTCTAGAGTGGAGGAGTTAGGTGACAACTTGGCACATTCATTGGTGGACAGTATGGTGACAAAGTACTGCTGTAGCCTTGTTCTCACTTTCCTAGCTAGCCACTCCTGGAAACAGGTTCATATTTCAACTGGCTTTGAAAGGTTTTAGATCATCAATCCAATTGACTTAAGGAGACAGAAGTTGGCAGGTGTAGTAAGAAACATGAATTTATTGTTTGTTGTGTTTTACAAAGTACAGAAGTAATAGCAGAACATTCTGAAGTGTTCAAGTGTTAATTTGAGAAGTTTGGGGAAAGTAATGCTGTCTAATTAATCCCAGTAAAGCATTAACTATCCTAAATGGAACTATAAAACTCCACTTGGGCGGAATATTGACTCTGTTGCCGGAACCTTCTCTCCATATTGATATTAAAGATGCCTGTAACACAGCTGATTTCAGGTGCAAACTATATAGGGGACAGAAGTATTCTATCCCAGTTGAACAGGTTGGATAAACTAGCACTGGTCAAACAGTGCAGCTGTCACAGTGCTCTGAATGCCAGCTCTTGTCACTGGGGGCTAGGATCCCTTACCAGGGATATGCATGGTTGAGATTCTGGAGCTCGGTCTTGACTGGCTCACAAACATGTATGTTGAAGACCTCTTAGACCAAAAGTATTGTACTAGATGTAGATGGAAAGTAGAAAAGGTCAACTGGGTCTGGTTTAGAGGTTAGTTTACATCAAACACTGGCATACACTTGGTGAAGTAACCCTGTCTGCCAAACTGATGGTTCGCTCCCTCTATTCAGATCCTGACAGGCCATCATACTTCTATCAGTGGTGTACCCACTGGCGCTGCCAGTGGAAAATGTGCATTGACAGCTTGACAGACTTAAGCCATAGCTGTCAGTACATCAGATAAGGCAGATGGTCTAATGTACTTTTTTACCCCATCAAGACTCCATAAAACATTAACTAATACATGTAAATATTAATTTACACACACTATAAAATCTTAGTACATATATATATATATGTTACAGTTAAACATAAACCTTAATTAGATTCCACGAAATAGGGAACAAAATTCCAAAATAATTCAAATTAAATACAAAGTAACCAATAGAACTCATAAACAAATTAAATGAATGTGATCGTGGGTGTACCGCGGGCTGGAAAAGCAGGCAAGGAGGCTGAATGTAGTGGGCTATGCCGGTGATTTATTGTATCTCAGACAGAAAACAAGCAGGTCAAAAGAAAAGGTTCCAACGACGGTTGCTTGGCTCCTCGTCAGGGATGGAATCCGGTGCTGTTCCTCTGGGTCGGGAGATGGGTCTGGGGTCGGGGAGGATCCTCGGAGGGCAGCAAGAGAAATAAAAGAAAGGACCGTTAGTCCTGTCGAGGACTCTAGAGCTTGCAATCACCGTCACCGGGTAGTGATGGGTAGAGAGAGTAGACCGTGAGGAAGGAAGGTAACGGGGAGAGGGATGAGCGAGGGGAAGGTAGGTATATAGCGAGAGTGTTGGGTAGTGAGGGGGTTTTATCTACAGTGAGGGTGTTATGTAGATATATACAGTGCCAATTACCACTACGATAGTGCCTGGGAGAGAGTTACTTTACAGTCATATACAATGAGCTCCTAGCGAGCTCCACGGATGGTTTTACGGTTACTCACGCGGTCCGCCGTAACTCTCCTGTGAGTTACAGCTGCTCTTCAGCCACCTCCTACGGACTCCACCACTCCTCCGTCCACACGTCCTCTTCGTGATTCGCCTGCTCTCCGTCTCCTGCGCCGGTCCGAGTGTCCTGCCACGATGCTCCGACGGCGTTCTGGTCTCTGGGTTCCGTTTTTACTTGTTCTGCCGCTACCATAGGGGTGGGACTTCCGGGGTCGGTGGGAAGTGCTTCCTGTGGCTGCTGGACTCCGGTTGGCTCCTGTAAGAGAGAGAAGGGCGGGGATCTAACAGTCATGGTTACTGCTCCGGCGTTGGTTCCTGACACAGAGGATTGTCCGAAGGGATGGGCTCTTGGCGTACTCGTTACCGGTATGGTTTGGGGGGGGCCCAGTCCTGGCGGGGTGGATAGCGGGACAGTATCACAATAAACTTCACAGAAAGGACCAGAAAAATCACCAAAACTTAGCAAAAAAATACTACTCCTATGAGAAACCGATACTCCCACAAATTCTACAGCGAAACAATTTCAGAAGCTACCCTATAGAAAACAGACTCTCTACAACTAAAAGCAAGTAACCAAACTATTTGGCTAATGCTTAACTTAACATAGGCCACTAGAATAAATCTTTTTAATTATATATCCAAACTTTAGGTACTGTTACAAGTTTCCAAAATCACCAACTTTCAAGACAACTAAATCGAGAAACAGACTGAAATTGTAAGTAAAGGCCCAATTACAAGTTTGGCAGTCTTACCTCCATGGCAGCAGTCCCAAGGATACCACCTGGTCGGGCATGTTCCGCCCACCATATTACAATGTTCCCGCTCGGCTGGGGGTCTTTTTGTGGCGGCGTCCTGACGGAGTGAGGTTTCACTGATTTACAGGTTAACGCAATGTATGTACATCTGAAACACATATATATGTTGTGTATATGTAGTAATGTATATGTAGGTCATGGGTACTGAATGTGTTGTTGCATGTTAAATATAACAAACTGTTAGCATGCACTATATAGGAGAAGAGATAGTGAAGTCTACTTTTGAATCTGGCGACAACAGGGTTGCAGAGTGTTGTGATCTGGTGGTAGCGGCACAGGAGGGACCTGGACAATGGCCTGCAACACAGATTCTGAAGTGGGACCCCCGCAAAAAATCTGTTTTCACCTCTTTCAGCTTTTCTGCCGACTTTCGCATGACGGTGTCCCCGGCAAGAACAGCTCGGCAGATCGTAATCTGGACGGCAGGAAGCTTGTCAGGACAGCCTCCAATAACCCTGCCTCTGGTTCCTGGCAGTGATCAGTGGTGGCAGCCCATCTGCTGTCTAGTAGCTGAGTTCCTGTCAATATAGGTTGGACTGCCAAGGCAGCGGGTGGGAAGAATGCCGAAAAAGGGTTAATTTCCCATTCATTCATACAAACATTTTCTGATCCTACAATTCACATAATTGATATTTCTGACCATGCACTTATTTCAAAGTGTTTTATAACTTAATGCCACTCAACAATCCCATTCTTGCAGGCGTATAAATAGGAATATTGTTCTTAATGACAATTAGAAATCAAAACTTTTGTCAGCATAACATGATTATTTCTCTTTCAATCCAGAAGGATATTCTTCACTTGTAAATCATTGGGATTCATTTAAGGCATATTGCACATTATAACAAAGCTTTTAAACTAAACTTAATTAATTAGATAAACAAATAGCAAAATATGAACTGCTCTTTATTTCATCTAATGATAATAAATACAAAATGCAATTACAGAAATCTAGATATGATTTAAACTCTTTGTTAAGCAGAAGAGCTGACATACAAATTTCAAATAATAAGACTACATTTTATTTAAAAGCCAATAGATCTTGTAAACTGTATGAAAGAACATGTGACAATGTGAACTATATATGTATGTGTGACATTACCAACTACATTCAAATATTTATTAATATTTAAAACTAAATATGTAAAATGTAATGTAAAAAGAAAGTAATAGAAGAAAGTGTTTTACCTTTTGTTTGCAGCCGCGGCTGATGACATTTCAAAGTGGTGAGCTGTAAAAGTTGGGGATGAGTTTAACATAGCAAACAAGAGAAGTGAGCAAGCCCAACAAGCACAAGGGGTGTTCCGGGTTTTACCTTTCAAGTCTTTCAAACAAAATAGTGGCAAATAGTGCATTTTAAAACAAATTTGAGAAAGCAAGAAGGTTTCAAGCAGTAGTGTATGTGTAGTATTGAAATATTTAAACACATACAAGGCTATTTTACTTCATTAAATATGTTGAAAAGGCATTATTTCATATAAGATCACTTTGAAATAGGTAACTTCACAATGAGTTTGGGTAAATAACCAATTACAAGGAACTAAAAATAAATACAAGAGACTTTTACAAAGCGCACATTCTGAACTCACTTATTATGCTGTAATTTTGCTTCATGTATAATAAGAATCCCGGCCACATATAAATTGCACAGGACAACTCTCATGGGGGAATTAATGTTTCTAACTCGGTAAATGTTTTTAACTTCATGTTTAAAAACTCACCTTTATTAAATGCCTCTCAATGCAAAAATGTAGTATATTGTATTAAGGTGCAATGCTTTGCATGTTAAAGAAAAGGACACATTTTGGAAGGAACTTTACCATATGTTCATGTTTGTTTCATAATTTACATTACAAATATTTTCATAGCTTGTCTCATACATGGGCTCTTATGGTCAAGCCAAACCCAGGGCTCGGCTCTACCCTCCTAGTAATTTGTTGGCTGCCAGGCTTGACAGCCTCTAACTTCTAATTTAATGCAAAATGTCTTGTCTGCGAATTATGAGATACTTAGATACAAGGAGATGTGCTCTGGATTTTACTGTTTTGCCAGTGTGTAACCCAAGACTAGAGTCCGGCTTCTGATCCTACAGACCACACGTGACCCAGCAGCCTCTATCTTCACCTACAACTGTTCACACCACTGATATGGACAAGGATTAGCAGCAGTGAGATTCTAAAAATTTATTTATAATGCAATTAATGTGCATTACCATATAGGGCCTGCTGACACTTTGTTTCACATTAGTAGAAAAATATATGGGGGCAGATTACATGGCACCAGGGCAGTATTCCATGTATCTCCATCACCACTGGTGCAAAAGCAACATTGGCTCCAAATCGTGCAAAAACTATCTTGTTCTACTCAATCAGTGGGAACGTGGTGTTTGTACCATTCGGGTAATTCAATGAGGTTTCTTAATTGTTCGTTCCCCTTGCATGGCTGCAGTTTTTACATAAAACATTTTTTCCCAGAGACAGCATTGTTTGTTGTCTTCTTTTTGTGAAATATGAAAGACTAAGGGCCATATGTATCAAGGTACCCATTTGCGATTCTGAATTAGCGATTTTTTTGCAAATCGCAGAATCTGAATCGCAAATTGATATGTATGTAATATTTCACAATTAAATAGCGATTCGGTAAAAATCGCTATTTAATTGCGAGATTCCCAATAGCGATTCCTTAACCATAAGAAATCACAGTTCTGCGATTTCTTAATGGAAAAATCACAATTTTACGAATTTCGCAAATCGGAAACTCAAGTGCAGCTTGATGACATCACAACCAGGAAGTGTGACTACCCATGCTGCACCTGAGTTGCTGAGTCACAGTCAGAGAGAAGGAGTGGTGGAGAGTGAACTCTGGAGTTTTCAACAGAATGGCAGACACTGGAGACATGGCCAGCCAGGAAACACAGAAGCAGCAGCAGGGTGAAGGGCAGAGGAAGAGAAAGTATAAATTCTCAGAGGCAGAGTTGGATGTATTAATCCAAGAAATGGTGCTCAGCCATGAGTTACTAATTGGCAAAAAATCATTGAGGGTGCCGGAGACTCGCAAGAAGCGCATTTGGGCTGAAATTCAGCAGAAAGTTAATGCAATGGGGGTGGCACACAGGAGTGTTGTTGAACTCGAAAGCGATGGGATGATCTGCACCAGCGCTTGAAGGAGAAGTTGGCTGACCCCCTGGAGTAGTCTAGGACGACCGGTGGAGGGACCTCAACAGTCTCTGACTCTACACCGCTGGAAAAACTGGTGGAGGGGACCCTGCAACCTGAAAGTGTCATGGGCGTGGCTCACCTCAACATCTCCGAGCAACCGGTACCAGGACCAGGTAAGAAGCATGCCATCACATCCCTGACACCCCCAAACACCCCCCAGCAGTGACCTAGGGGCAGGAACAAATTAGTAGTCCAGAGCAGGTACACAAGCACACACAGCAATGCAACATGGGAGATGTAGTCACATGAACAGTGATGTGGTGCATTTCCACCCAGCTAGTCCCCAATAGCATGTGCACGTCAGGAAAGGAAAGTACGTGACACATGTAACCCCAAACAGTGACATTTATTAATTGCCAAGTGAAAGTCAGAACAGTTAATAAATGTGTGCATTTACGTCCACAGCGCCATCTGGAACACAGCCTACAGGCAGTGGGACACTGGCCGAAAGTTCTGAAGATGCAGGGCATGAGGAGGATTGCAAGGCCATCCCTCTGAAGCAACGCAGAAGACATGTAGTCAGACCACTACCCACATTGGAGGACGAGGCCCAGGACAGCGATGTAAATGTGCACCCTGAGCAAACAAAGCCCCAGCAACAAGTCTGTGCACGTGCTGACCAAATCGCACAAGGCACAGCCAGGTGCAGATCTCGCACACCCAGCAGTGCTGCAGATCCGGGGGAGGAAACAGTCTTTGCCGGCCTGGAGATGCATATGTTGCAGGTGCATGGCCTGCAAGCAAAAAACATAAAATCATTACAGCGAGAAGTGAGGCCAGGCTTCAGGGGCATGACAGGTGCCCTGCAGGCACTCTGTGAAGAACTAAGAGCAGCCCGTGCTGCTAGGAGCAGAGAGATGCAGCGCCTGGACCACTACACACGGGACGGGCAGTGAACCGCCTGGCCTCTGCCACCAATGTCCTTTCCAGGCGCAGCATATACATGCAGCGCGAGGTTGCACACGGTAGCCAGGATGTAGCCAGGGCACTGGTACAGGTTACAGCAGCAGTAGACGAGCTGCGGGCAGTTCGCACTACTGGGCCAGGAGTCCTGACTTCCACTGACGAGGATGCTCTGTCAGGGCAGAGCAGCACCACCCCCCCACCCACCATGGAGAGGCACCGTAGTGGCCAAAACAGTCGGTCTACCATGCCTAATGAGGACGCCACTGTGCAACCACCAACAGGGGCTACATCTCACCAGCGCCGCTTGTGAGGTGAAAAGTTTGTGACCACTGGAAGGGGGCAGCTACCCACTGGACTTGTACACTACCTCCTGTTTACAGACTTGCACTGTGACAATAACATGTGCAGGGAATTTGGAATGTGATTGGGTGGCATTCAGGCTGTGTGACATAATTGATCCTGCAATTAAGGAATTAAACACAGTTGAACACATGAGATCTGGCATTGTGTCATATTTTCTTACCTAGAAATAGTTGTGTGCAATCTCATCTCGCCTCTGGCACCCAGCAGCTGCACCAGCTACACCGGCTGGCATACGTCCTGGGTCAGGCCCCTCCACGTCTGAGGAATCCGATTGACCTACCTCCACTGGTGTGCCTTTCCTGGTGGCGATGTTGTGCAGCATGGCACATGCTACCACTATCTTGCAACAGGTCTGGGGCTGTATTGTAGTGCACCTCCGCTCTTGTGTAAGCCTCTGAATCTGCTCTTCAGTATCCCAAATGTGCGTTCAATGGTGCCTCTGGTTGCTATGTGTGCTCTGTTGTATCGCCGCTCCCCAGCGTTGGCAGGATTCAGGTAGGGCGTCAGTATGAAATCCCGAACAGCATATGCACTGTCACCTGTGGGGTGGGATGGATATGGTTAGTCACTGTACTGCACATGCTAGTCTGAACAAATGTGGCCTCTGTTCAAATGCATTTACATAGTAGATATCCCTCGCCAAACTCCCCACTTGTGAGTCTACTGTATATCCCACTGTGTCGGAAGATGAAAGCATCATGAGTGCTGCCTGGGTATTTAGCGACAATGTCTGTGATGATGTGTTTGGCATCACACAGCACCTGTATGTTCAGTGAATGGTAGCATTTGCGATTCCTGTACACATACTCATTCTGGGAGGGTGGGGATAATGCAACATGTGTCCCATCTATGCATCCTATGACGTGGAGGAATTTGGCTATTTGGTAGAAGTCCTGCTTGGTCTGGTCTAGTGACTGTAGCGTGCTTGGGAAGTGAATGTGGTGTTGCATCCTCTGTACCATGGCATCAAGGAACGTGTGGAAAAAGCGCAACAGTGCACTTTGGGACACCCCTCCTGCTGAGGCTATCACCCCCTGGAAACTACCTGATGCCAAGAGGTTTAGTGAGCACAGGACCTGGATGTGAGTGGGTATGGATTGTGTCCTGTGTGTGGCGTGTTCAAGGAAGGGTTTGAGTTCCTCAATTAAATCATGGATACTCTCTTCATCCAGTCTGTAGTGTGTGTAGATGTCCTCCTCTGGGGCTGGTAGATGGTAATGCGCGCACGGAATATCCTCTCCTGGCATCTCCTCCTCTGTGCAGCAGCTCTGAGTCGTATCCTCCTGGCTATCATGTACAGCCCAGCCATTGTGGAAAAAAGTCTGTTGCATTCTGGTACACCTTAAATAATTTGCACCTGGTTACCACCTGCACCTACTTGGTGGAAATTACGATTCTGTAAATTGGGAATTTCCGGATTTTTACAATTTGCGATTTTTTCATACATTCCATGGCAATTTCATGTATTGCGATTTCCTGTTTGCGAATTTCGCAAACTGATAAATCGCAAACTGATAAATCACTAGGAAATTTGCAGAATGTTGATGCTCGCAAAATAAGGAATCGCATTTTTTGCAATTTCTCATTTTGCGAGACTTTTTTGCTTCATACATTGGAAATAGCGAATTTTCATTGGCAAACATTTTTTGTGATTCGCAGCATTTGCGAATGAAAAGTGGCTTGATACATATGGCCCTGAGTCAGACAAAGTTTGAGAATGTGACCTGCAGATTACAAACCTATTGCAGCAGCGAGGGAGGGCATAACTCTCTGAACTGTTCAATATTCGAATATGGAAATGATTGTCAGTTGCTCTAGAGGTGCAGCAAGAGTGCCAGGAGTGATATTGCAATCAAAGAAAATAGCCTACTCCCTATTTAAGTAGAAACATAGAACTACAATTGAAGTGTGCAGCTCCCTAAAAAAACCTGGGCCCTTGTGCAACTGTCATTTGTCCTCTGGAAGAAGTTATCATGAATTATACATATCCTCCCTCAGCATGTCTTTCTGGGTGTGGTTGTGTTGTTGGGGGTGGGTACTGTTGTCACACCAAAGATGAATGAAGGACAGCATAGCACTGCAAACCACAACAAATAAGTAGCAGTTAGGAACCACAACATCCTCAATGAACCCCACTTTTAAATGTAAGCCCTTTGAAAAGGAGGAATGAGTGTCACAGCAAAGCATTAACAAATACAATTCCTAAAAATGCACTGCGTCAGTGCCCGAGAGGGGAGATTAAGATGTAATTGAATCATCATAAAAGTGATCAACCTAAAGCCAAGGCAGTGGATTAACATAAATTTATGCTGCCATAGCCTTGTATCTTAGATGTTCACAATTTCTAGCCTGAATGTAGACCTCATGAGCAGCAGCCATCTCTAGATCTACAGACAAACTTACTTTGGTGTTGATTGATTATAAATAAGGCTTCCGGTTTTTCGTTTTTACTGATTTTTACAGATAAATACAGACAGAAAACATTGTGTTTCCTGTCTGTATTAATTTTTAAAAGCGGAAAAATACTGAAAATTGTGTTTTTTGTGAGAAGCTCTCCATGCTGTCTTTCATGAATTCAAGGCAACAGCTGAGCAGGAGGGTTAAAATACAGGATGTGATTTCCTTAACTACAAGCATATGTTAACATATATATGTAGTATGATGCTAATATGTACCTGTGAGTGTAGTATTTTGTTATACATGGCTGCTTAGTTTTCTAAAACATGACAGGCATCCATGTTTGAGTGCACGTCAAAGTTATATTAACGCAGAAATATACCATTTTACAGCTACATTTTTTCTTGAAACACAAAATATATATGGATAAATATCAATAAGATGGCCCAAAAATAAATATGGATAAATACGGACGGAAATGTTAAAAAAATACCAGAAAACCGGGAATCTTAATTATAAATACAGTCAGCATTAGCATTAAACAATTAATTGGGCAGGCCACAGCTCAAACTGTCAAGGACTTCACAGTTAGAGAAATTGATCCTCAACTTAATAGAAGAGAGACTTCAAACCTTAGTGGGCTTTAATTTCTTAATTTGGATAAGCTGTCTAACTCTATTTACCGTCTGACAATTGCAAAAGTTCAACTACAGTCTGAGGGACTTATTAAGAGCATGGCAGTTGCTAGGACCGCCATATTCGCAGTGGCGGTCTGACCAACGCCTCACCAAGGACCTGTCTGCAGTATTGAGAGTGTGGCAGTCAGACTGCCACAGGGCCAAGGCATCCACCAAGGATCCTGTGCAGGTTTCTCAGCTGTCAGGGAGCTGTAATATGCTGGAGGTGCCACAGAGGCACCGCCTAGCAAATTACAAGTTGGCTTTCCACTGCCATGTTCAGTGAGCCTGCCATGAAAAGGGTGGTGGAGAGTCAACCTGCTGCTCCTGGGCCTGGGGGGCATATGGGGAGGGGTTCGAGTAGTGCCCTCCTGGATTTGCACTCCCAGTTCCTGCAGGGTGTGGTATGTATGCCATACCATGCAGGAAGGTGCAGTCAGCGCTCTGACAGAAGTTTCGTCATGTTAGGCTCTTCTATGAGCCTAACAGCAGTCATTGTCAGGCGACTGCAGCACCGCATGCCAGATCAGAATCAAACTCCTATTCTCTATGGACAGGCGCACAATGGCTTTGGTGGTCCTACAGCGGATGTCGCCTTGGCGGCACCACGGTAGGACAGCCAAATTTGTAACAAGGCCCTAAGAGTTTGGGAAGGGAGATTGTACAATTCTGAGTCCCACAGTCCAGTAGTTAATTAAACATTGCAGACCAGTGCAGCATGTATATATTGATATTAAGCTATACTTCACATGCTGCACATCATTGCTTTTGTGATAATCCCATTACCAGGTGGACTACAATTTCATTCAAGTAATTTCCAATAAGTATGAATGAAGCCACTGTTGGAAGTTCTCTCTGGATGAGTCTTGTTTTCTTGAGTTACTGTGGTTGAAGGAAGGAGAATTGTAGACATAACACTACCGACCTCAAAAAGTGAAAACGACAGGAGTGTGGCTGTTTTAGCAGACACTTTTATTGTTTTATGGACCATTCTTTATAATTCCTAGCTTGGTATCTTCAAATGTCGGTGGGCCCGAATAAACAAAGCAGGTCTGGAGTGCCCCTTAGCAAGGCCTCTGCCCCAAGTCCACCTCATGCTCTGAAGCAGATTGATAAGCAGCAAGACACTACTTCTCTCTTCCACTCCCGCATATGAAACGCCGCTACTGGCACTGGTATTGAAAAAGAGAAGAGAACTAGGGACATAAAAATAGGCAATAACTGCATGATTTAAAAATAAAGCCATACATTGATTGGTCATGTCCTGTGTGAATCTCCCAGCACCCCGCTGACTTGTGTGTGTTTCCTAAGCAAAACTAGAAGCTGCTTCCTTGCTGTATACGTTAGCCAGCACTGGGTTTCGCAGCAGCAGGTGAATCCAGCACCCCTTAAGAATAGGAGATGCTTCAAGTGCTCATGATGGTCTGGTAATAGAAAGGCATCAGTCCAGCTCGACATGCACACTTCCCTTCAATACCATTTCTATGGAGTTCCTGCTGTCAATTAAGCCTCGCTCGCACACTAATGCAGAAAGCACCCGGACCGAGACTGAAATAAAACTAACCCTGGGCGTAGTAGGCATAGTGCAGCTATGCAAAGCTACGCGAAGTGGGACAGAAACTACGTCCACCCACGCACTTCGCGTAGCCCCACTACGCGCCACCCGCCTCCCTTCCGCCCTCACTAAATACTACCCGCCTCCCTGCCGCCCTCCCTAAATACTTAAATAATGTTTTTAAAAAGAATAAACACCACTTACCTTGTCGGCTGCGTCTCCGGGTCTCCCTCTGGTAACCGCGCCGCCATTTTGGATACTAATGCGCATGCGCGGCTGACCGCGCATGCGCATTTCTCGTGAGGCGGGGAGGGTATTGAACAATAAAGAGGTCACCTTTACTATTCCCACTCAAATCTAAACCACTTGGGGGGATGTATTGGCTACTGAAGTTGTAAGATTTACTATTCCCACTAAAATCAAAAAACTTCTTATTCCCAATCCAATTCAAACTATTTTTAGGAAGGTGTTGGTCACTGAAGGGACTTTGGCCACTGAAGGGCTCAGATTTGCTTTTACCACTCCAATCTAAACCACTCTGGGTAATGTGTTGCACTCTGAAAGGGTCAAACTTACTATTCCCACTCCCATCTAGATCATGTTGGGGAAGGTGTTGGACACTGAGGGGTCAGATTTACTATTCACACTCCAATATAAACCACTTTTGGGAATGTGAAAGACACTGAAGAGGTCAAAGTTACTATTCCCGCTCCAATCTGAAAACACTTTGGGGAATTTGTTGACAATGAAGGGGTCTGTTTTACTATGCCCATGTCAATCTAAACCACTTTGGGGATATAGTAGACATTAAAGGGCTCAAAGTTAATATCTAATATAACCATTTTATCGAAGGTTTTGTACTTTAGAAGGGTCTAATTCACTATAGCCACTCAAATCTAAACCATTTTGGAGAAGCTATTGTAAATTAAAACAAATGGATGACCTATTATAAACCATATGACATAAACTTAAACCTATAATAATCATAGTATTTACTATTTAAAACCAAAATAATAAACAAATATTTCCAAAAACTTTACAACTATTACATTGAGACTGAAAATTATACATTTTTTAAAATATTTTACTTTCATACCAATACATATTGAAAAAATAACAACCAATTTAAATATGCAATGTTCTACTAATATATACATTATTAAACAAATTCTTATAAAAATCGAGATAAAAATATTTTCAAAAGTTAATTGAATATTGAAGTGGATTTAAAAACACTTGAATGATCTTTAAATATTAATTTATAAAATGTAAGGATTTCTTTCATAAGATATTAAAATGTATAAATTATAACAATGTTAAAATATTTTAAACATAATAAAATTAATTGTAAAATTAGAAATCAAAATCAATAAATGAGGCAATACAATATAAATGTTCATATATATAAACAGAAGCAATACAATTATGCACACACAATTTAAATTTAAAACATAATCTAAATAAAGTAAAAAACATATAAAAATACAATTAAACTTCTATGAAATAAATAAAATGTACAATTAAATATGATTAACTTTTTAAGAAATATAAAGACAAACTTCAAAATATATAGTGGGAAATGATGAGTTGGAAACTACTTTATATGGTAAACCTACAGCAGGCAATTCTATAGTGCATGCAAAAAGCTTCCACCCCACTACACCTGTTAATTGTATCCCTTATGGAGAATTGTATAGAGCGAGAAGGGTCTGAAGTACTGATACAGACTAAGAGATTATTCAGAAATAGATGGCCAGTCGCTATGAACTGAGGGGATACTCGGATGAGACCCTACGGGTAGCATACAGTAGAGCACAAGCTCAGACAAGACAAACAGTTGTGTTTACCCCCTCTCAAAGTAAGATGCAAGATCCGGAATCACTACCACATAGATTCATTGCTACCTATAATACAGAACACCAGAAAGTGCGCAAAGGTTTATACAAGCATTGGCATCTTATTAAAAATAACCCTATGGTAATGAATCGCCCTCAAATAACATCAAGAAAGCAAAGTCCAGAAGAGACCATCTGGTAAAAGGTGATTTGGAACCTCTACCACCCAGTTGTACATGGCTAACATGCAAAGAAGGTTTCTTAAAATGCACTAAGTGCAAACCATGCAAGAATGGTAAATACAGTACAAACCTTTTGACCCACTTTGAGAAAACCATCCAAATAAAAGGATACTTAACATGCAGAACCTCCTTTTCTATATGTGTATTAGAATGTCCCTGCATCAAACAATATGTGGGAAGCACTACGCTTCCAGTTCATCAAAGCATATTACAACACCTTAGAGCTATTGTGAACAAAGAACCAGTACTTATCCAGTAGCACGCCATTTTAAAAAAGTACATCATAGTGACCCAACTGAGTTGACATACAGCTGTTCAGCATATGTGCCGCATGAAAAAGAGGAGGAGATAGGGAAAAAGAATTACTTAGACAGGACACCCACTTTATTTTGGAGTTAGATACTACGGAACCAAACAGTTTCATTGTTGTTGATGAATTGTATACTTGTCTGGGGTAGCCTGCTCCAATGCTCAACACACTTTTTCTGAGTGTTTTTTTCTCGCTACCTTTTTTCTTTAGTTTATTTTAGTTGCATAAAACTGACAATGCAGTAACTAGGTGTTATTATCTATTTTACATCCATGAATTACTTAAGTTAGGATCAACTTATTGGTAATATAATCAGGATAATATTTTCCCACTTGGGTATTTTATCAATTAGCAAAAAATAGCAGTATCCTTTGGCACTTGCCATTATATGTTATTCGTATTTTGAAAACACCTATATAACAAGAGTATTTAACAATTGCACTTTATGGCTAGAAATATTTCATGATATGAGGTATTTTGGCACCTAGCACACCGCAATAGCCCTTTTGAGAGGGAAAGAGAATGTACGATGAACTTGCATTTTAATTCTAATTATTACTATGAATTACACATGTACAAGATTTTTGTACCTCCACATTCAAATGATACTCTTGGATGCATTGAAGTTCAAATTCAACTAATATTTGTTATGTGCTGCATTGAAACACTAAAAGTTATTTTGTCAAATTAACGCATTTGGGAAGACAAAGCGGAACTAAAGGAGAGGGCCGATGGCTGGTTTGTCATTCAGACCTATTCAGGATACTCACCACAAACGTGCCTTGGTATAGGTTTTTCAAGAGCAGTGAAGGAGACATTCCTGCATCTGAGACTAGGTATGCTACCAGCAATGCAACACCTTCCACCATGGAAATGGTCAGATACAACAACACTGTGTAGATTGTGCGATAAAGCCAAAGAAGAAGTACTATACTTACTGTGCATCTGCAAGGGTTTAGCCAAAGAACGAAGATCATAATTAAAACCGGTCCTGCATGAAAGACAGAAGTGAACATGCAGACAGGCAGTGAAAGCCTGCTTCGAAGGAGGAGATATCCAGTTAGACTGCAGCTTGGTCCTTTTCATGAACTTTAACCTCCATGATGAAATCCTTAGATTTAACATAGATATTAATGCATTCACTGTTTAAATCTAGTATGTGTTTTAGTTTTATCAACATAGTTTTATAAATTAGGTGATAGACAACACGGCATATGGGGTCTAACATCCCAAAGTTATTTTAGATTTATTAACATTATTTTATGAATTAGAGAATTTTTTTTGTAATGCTTGTAGCATTGCAATGGTTTTAAGTATTCAGGCAAATAAATAAATACATTTCAAAATGTCACTAATTATTAACGCATTTATCGGATGAATTGCTATTGTAAGATCGTGGCAAAACTCATATGGCTGAGATACCCGCCACCCCCTCTCAACACAATCCCCAAAGGAGGGAAACCGGAAACAGTTCTTGAAGTTTTTGGAAGAGGGAGGGAGTGACCCTCCCCGGCCGTATTTATTAAAACAAAAAATTAAAACATTAAACAGTTTCATATTAATGTACAATTTCATTACCACATTGCGATGTTTGGCTAACCTTAACAGATTCTCTAATACAGAGGTTCTCCTAGCCGAACTAACAACCTACAAAACATTTTCTTGAAATTTTGAAATTGTACATCCTAACGTTTAAGGGCCAACGGCAAGGTCGTAACCGGTGTCAAGATCCCTAACCAGAAATACCCCCCCCACTTGGGAGGGGCGACAGCACTGAGGCGTACCTCAAGTGCAACTACCAATTTCCCTTGACTTGACGGGGGCCCCAATAAACTCGACGCCACTTAAAGGTCGTTCGAGGACTCGTGTGAGTTATCTAGAAGGTAGCGTAGACCTCCCCCCAAACCCACACAACTTACCACATCTGCCGTCGCAGACGTCACTGGCCCCGGGAAATTCCCCAGGAGGGGGCTGTAACCCCTCCTACACAGGAAGGGGCCTTGACCGCCTTTCCTTTTCTTTCGGCGACCCATCCTTAGAAGGGACCGCCTCCCCGTTGAGGGGCCAAAGGCCACCTCTCCCGAGCGCTCCCATCCGTGTTGGGTGACGCCCACTCATAGGGATCTTCCAATTACTGCTCACCGATCATGACCTTACCGCCCGACCAAAATAAATACGACAATGATAACTAAATAACTAAAGACTAAATATAACAGACAGTAGCAACAACAACTTTATTCAAAGCATGCCTACTGATGAACACTAAAGCAGAATTACTTTATTTGCAAAACATAACACAAAACGATCATTCTTTATTGCATACTCAAAATCTTCACGATAATACCGCAACCTGTAAACGAAAATCAGAATTATCAATCAAACTTTATTTAAAACCACTCGCTGTCTTCAGGGGCTGGTGGGTGGGTCAAAATTGGCTCTTCGTTCCGTCTCGAGCTCACGTGCAGCGAGGAGGTGCAGCTTCAGAGCACAGGAACAAGAGGATGCCTTCTGGTCTTGCGTCCCTTTTTATCCGTCTTCAGGGCGGGCGTAAACCCGCCCCTGCCTGCCCCGAGGGCGTGGCCAGCCGCGTCAGTGTCTAGGCCAGCCCACTCTAGGGCGGGAAAAAGCGCGCCCCGGCTACGCCGCTTCGGGCATACCAGCCGAGACGCGCCTCCCGCCCAAAATGGCTTCCCGGGGGGATCGAGGTACTCTGCCATACGTTCGGGGGGACCGAGTGGTCGCCCCTTTCCATATGGCTGAGATACCCGCCACCCCCTCTCAACACAATCCCCAAAGGAGGGAAACCGGAAACAGTTCTTGAAGTTTTTGGAAGAGGGAGGGAGTGACCCTCCCCGGCCGTATTTATTAAAACAAAAAATTAAAACATTAAACAGTTTCATATTAATGTACAATTTCATTACCACATTGCGATGTTTGGCTAACCTTAACAGATTCTCTAATACAGAGGTTCTCCTAGCCGAACTAACAACCTACAAAACATTTTCTTGAAATTTTGAAATTGTACATCCTAACGTTTAAGGGCCAACGGCAAGGTCGTAACCGGTGTCAAGATCCCTAACCAGAAATACCCCCCCCACTTGGGAGGGGCGACAGCACTGAGGCGTACCTCAAGTGCAACTACCAATTTCCCTTGACTTGACGGGGGCCCCAATAAACTCGACGCCACTTAAAGGTCGTTCGAGGACTCGTGTGAGTTATCTAGAAGGTAGCGTAGACCTCCCCCCAAACCCACACAACTTACCACATCTGCCGTCGCAGACGTCACTGGCCCCGGGAAATTCCCCAGGAGGGGGCTGTAACCCCTCCTACACAGGAAGGGGCCTTGACCGCCTTTCCTTTTCTTTCGGCGACCCATCCTTAGAAGGGACCGCCTCCCCGTTGAGGGGCCAAAGGCCACCTCTCCCGAGCGCTCCCATCCGTGTTGGGTGACGCCCACTCATAGGGATCTTCCAATTACTGCTCACCGATCATGACCTTACCGCCACAGGCCGGATAGTTGACCGGCTATCTGGACCCCCCACAAAGCTCCTACCTAAAGGTCATGTTTTAACGTTTTCAACCATGCTAAGAAGTCTCCTATGAGTAACTCATTCCCCACCCGAGACAAATGCACACCATCCCCCAAATGCATACTGTCATCATTAATACAGCCATGCGGAATAGAATGCAATGTCCTGGAACGGAACAACCTACTCACTTTGTTATTGAGCTTTCTAACCGACTGATTCAAAGCAGGAATAGAAATAGCCCCCCGCCACACCTTTCGTGGGATCATATGGGACCATGCAATTGTGCACCCCGGAACTCTCCTCGCCAACCAACTTACAGTGGAAAGCATTGCCTCCAGGAGAAGTCGTCTACCGGTGGTGACCAAATCATTGCCCCCCAAGTGTACTATGACTATAGACGGCGGTGACCTCGTCCGCCCTAACATACCCTCGAAAAATGCTTGAAACTGGTCAATACAGAGACCGCCTCTTCCGTAGAAGGACACCCTGTACCCGTATTCCCCAGCTACGTGAATCATGTCACCTGCTTTGAATACGTCCGCGGCACGCCTCACGTATGAGTGGCCCACGACCCACACCTCCTTTTTCACAGCCGGTGATGTCTGACCGCTGGCCCGGTGTTGGGTCGACTGCATAGTCCGCCCCGCCTCGTAGGCTTGCGCAACTGAAAACCAAACAAAAACAAGAGGCGTGAGTACATCATTACAGCTTCACAACATGTGCAACCGCACATACCTCTTATAACAATTGGAGGACCAACGCCCCACTCGTTTCACTTGTTCAACATTAAGACCCCTGGCTGTAGCTTCCGTAGCAGCCCCTATCCGAAAGGAATGGGTCCCAAACTCGCCCGGGTTCAAGCCCGCAGCGGCAATTGACATCGCAAGCACCCGCTGAAACTGAAATCTTGTCAGTGGGGTGGCGTCCGCGTGTCTCAACAAGGTCCCCCCCCATAATGCCACCCTTCGTGCTACGTAATCTTCTAAACACTTTACCGGACACATGGAGGACCCGGGAATCCTGCGTATGATTATGCAGTCACCCATCCCGTCTTGATCGGTCTTGGACCTGACAAAGGAGACAGTCATTGCCTCTCCTCTGATCTGAACGTGTTCTTGGCACAAACCCCCCGCCACATCCTGTTTGTTCCTTGCCACCAGTTCGCTTACCCGCATCGCCCCGTGAAATGCTAGCGTAAAAGCGGCTCGGAACAACACCGCCTCAAACTGAGATGAACATGTGGCAGGGAGTGTAGCCAACAACTGGGCCAACCTATCCAAACCTATCGGGCGCCTCTCATCTACTCTGCGACCCTCAAGGCGTTGCCACCCACGCAGCGCTTTTTGTACAACGAAAGACGCTGTCGGGTCCTGGATACTATGAGCCCTGGCAACAAAGGAAATAGCAGCACGATGCCTCTGGGCCGTGGCCACCGATTTCCCAGCCCTACGTAAGGACATCAGAAAATTCACTACCCATTCCTCGTGGCCCCAAAGCCTCTCTCTATCAGTCCCCAAAAAGGCTAAATAGGACCGAAACGCCCCTTCATATGCCTTCCTCGTCCTTGGTGCTAGACTCTCTCCCACGAGGTGACGAAGTTCGGGGCACCGAGAGACCAGAGAGCTTCGGGAAAGGGTGCCGGCTCTGGGTCCGCTGAGGGAAGGAAACCCGAGAAAGCCTGCATATGAAAACGAGACAGTGCATCAGCCGCCTGATTCATTACCCCTGGGACATGTTTTGCTCTGAATAGCACATTCAGTTGCATACACAGTAAAACAATTTCTTTAAGCAGTCTTAAAATCAGTTTACATCGTGCTGCCTGACTATTGATGCACTCGACCACGGTCATATTGTCAGACCAAAATATCACAGAGTGATCTTTGAACCCTTCTGGCCAGGTTCTCAGGGCCACAAATATGGGGAAAAGTTCCAGGAAAGCAATATTACTTGTCAGACCATTGTCATGCCACCATGTCGGCCACCTTTGTGCCGACCATTTTGTGCCGAAGATGGCACCAAAACCTATGCTACCTGCTGAATCTGTCCAGAGCCCCAGCTCTTCAGAGGACACGGCTGGTTTGTTCCAGATGACCCGACCATTAAAGTCCGCCAGAAATGCTAACCAAATACGCACGTCCTGGCGGACCTCAGCCGATAGTCTCGTGCGATGATGGCCCTCCTTTAGGCCGACCATAGCTTGGGCAATTGAACGGGAAAAGGGGCGGGCCATCGGTATAACTCTTAGTGCAAAGTTCAACTGTCCCACCAACTGCTGTAATTGATGCAGCGTAACTTTAGATCCATTTAGACACACTTGCAGGGCTGCCCTGAACTTCCACACTTTGTCAGTTGGCAAACGAAAACAACCCTCTCTGGAGTCTAGCTCGATCCCCAGAAACTCGAGGCAAGTCGCAGGACCCACCGTCTTACCTGGTGCCAATGGCACACCGAATTGCTTCATTAATACACAAAACTCGGCCAAGGCCCGGCCACATTCGAGATCCCCGGCTGCCCCAAGGAACAGAAAATCATCCAGGTAATGCATTACATGTCGGAAACCCGTCTCCTTTGTGAAGACCCATTGTAGAAAACTACTGAATTTCTCGAAATAGGCACAAGATATAGAGCACCCCATCGGCATACACCTATCCATGTAATAATAACCCTGAAACATGAAACCCAGGAGACGCTGGTCGTCTGGGTGTACCGGGAGCAACCGGAACGCTGACTCGATATCTGACTTCGCCATCAGCGCCCCGGGCCCCAGGCGATTCAAAATGGCTACGGCCTCATCGAAGGATGCGTACCGCACCGAACACACTTCTGGATCTATTGCATCGTTTACAGAAAGACCACGTGGGGCTGACAAATTATGAATCAGTCGGAACTCACCCGGGTCCTTCTTGGGGACCACCCCTAAAGGAGAACAAACAAAATTCTGTACCGGGGGTACACTAAACGGGCCGGCGACCCGACCTCGAGTAACCTCTTTCCGGATCTTATCCTGAACCACGGTCGTATGCTGCAGGACGGAAAGTTGATTTTTACACTTCCCCACACCCTGAAAGTCCCCTACCGGGATGCGGAAACCATACGAAAATCCGTTCCGCAGCACCCCAGCAGAAGTACGATCCGGGTATTCACTGAGCCAGGGAATCATCGCCAAGGTATCAATCGGGGTAGGTAAAGGCGCCCCTCGGACTATGTTAGACCTGTTTGGCGCCTCCTCTCCCCCCGTTATCACCCGTTTTGGCTCTGCACGTGGACTCAGGATGGGACGACCCGCACCCACTACATTCATGTTTAAATTTACACGATCCCTGGGGCCTGGTACATTTACCTCTGTTGAAATTGAAGCAGAACCCCCTTTTTCCTGTATTGGCGGCAGATTTCGAGTAATCGTCGGTACTCGTACCTGAACGAAAGGGCGTCCCCCCATAATGGCGGGAGGATTCGCCAACATTACTTCCTACCAATGGCATTTTCAACATACCTGTCTCCTTCATTTTATCCCATGTCAAGGAATCATAACAATCCCAGGTTAAGCTTTTATTATGCTCTTTAGCCTTTCTAAAAAGGTTATCGTAGCAGAACCAATGGTTACCATGGTGTGATGTCGAGTACCCCATGATTCGTGACTGATATGTCGGCAACTCGGAAAGCAACTCAGGCCTACGTTCCCCCAAGATCGACGTAAAAATTCCCCATGCATTGCCCCAATTGCCAATATTCTCATTCACTTTAAAGGCGGCCATTTTTGCGTGCCAAACACTCGGATGCATAAGATCTTTCTGACCCTTAACATGCTCCACCTCATAATGATCAACAAGCAACAAGAAGATGTTCACATATTCCCCCGCCCAAATCTTCTCCTTAATTGCCAAAGGCACATGTTGACCCAACCTTTCTCTACGAGAGGGTGCTGACTCATCCCTCGCAATCGGCAATGGCCGCTTACCTGCACCGGACGCTGCATCCGCGGTCGCCATCGTCCCTCGTGGCTTGTCAACTACTGCAGCCGGCGCGGACACCTTGGCTGCATCTCGTTTCTCGCGCAATTGCTTCATCAGCGCCTGGGCCTCGGCAGCCGTGGCGCCCTCACTACTGTCGCCCAACCATGCTGCAAGTTGTGCCGCCAGCTCGGGCGGCATATCCTCATTGGACACCGGGGTGACCACCACAGGAATCGGATTCCCCTCCGCCGGTACTGGGGTTGGCGCTTCGAGCGGGGTACAGGCAACCGGGACGTCCCCCCCAGCTGGTCCCCTCCTCGGCCTCTTGGCTCTTCCTCCTGGAGCTGCGCCAGCCGACGGACGATCCGGCCCCCCCTCCCCGTCTCTCTCCGCCACCCGCTTCTTCAGCTCAGTCATCTCCTTCATGAGGACCCGAACCATCTGTTCAGTCGTCATTCTCTTCCCGCCTTTCTTGGGCATTTCTCCGACAGAGTATCTGTAAGACAAAAGAAAAGATTATAACGCTCAAAATTGGCTCTTCGTTCCGTCTCGAGCTCACGTGCAGCGAGGAGGTGCAGCTTCAGAGCACAGGAACAAGAGGATGCCTTCTGGTCTTGCGTCCCTTTTTATCCGTCTTCAGGGCGGGCGTAAACCCGCCCCTGCCTGCCCCGAGGGCGTGGCCAGCCGCGTCAGTGTCTAGGCCAGCCCACTCTAGGGCGGGAAAAAGCGCGCCCCGGCTACGCCGCTTCGGGCATACCAGCCGAGACGCGCCTCCCGCCCAAAATGGCTTCCCGGGGGGATCGAGGTACTCTGCCATACGTTCGGGGGGACCGAGTGGTCACCCCTTTCCATAATCACTGTAAGAGACCTTTGGCAGTTTCTATGTTCTTTCTTTGAATCACATGATATATGGAGGGAATGATGATGCTTCTATTTTGTGAATAAGGTTGTGATATACAACCGAAACGCGTTGACTAGCGTTCATCTTTTATAAATCATTTTGAGGAGCCACGTTTGGAGTGCCGTGCCAGGTGTTTTACAAATTCAAAACAGGAGTATATATATATATATATATATATATATATATATATATATATATATATATATATATATATATATTACAATCTAGTCGGTAGCCGTGCCTTCAATGCAAGCACAAAACCCAGTGCGTAGACGCAGAGATACGCCGGAGCCAATCTTGGTTGTTTGCTTCTTTATTAAATTATAAAGTGCAGGGTGAAAAATGCCGAACAGACGCGTTTCGTACAAAGCGTCCTTGCTAACACATATATATATACTAGCAGCCCGTCCCGACGTTGTCCGGGTATGAATTGCTGCCGGCCAGTAGTATATTGTTTTGTAGGATTTCGTTTTGATAGCATTTCTTATCAGAGACAGGCCTGTGAAACGCTCCGATTCACAGTGCACTGCTGATGCACTTAAGAGTGCGCGTTCAGTAGTGTGTGAACTCGAGTTTCCCTACTTTATTTTTCCTTGCAATATTATGTAGCGCGAACTCGACAACATGGCATGAGCACAATTTACATTACAGAAGAACACATTCATTTGTGGTAGGCATGGGGAGACAAAGCGATTTGCCTGGAATCACACGATGTTGAACTGATGCAGAGATTCAAACGTAGCTCCCCAGCTCTAAAGTTCGCAATTCTAGAACTTGTGGCGGGAGGTGTGTCTAGAAGTGTATGTCGGTGCTGGCCATCAATGAGAGAGACCTGTGCATTTTTCAAATCAGTGGTGAAAAAATGTGAGTATGTTGCTGGAGATGTGGGCCGCCGTGCCACCAATGTACTTACCGGGGGAGGGTAAACACCCATTATTCCGCAACTTTCTTTCCGCATACCATCACTCCGCATACTTTCATTACGAAAGTACCATGACTCCACAATGCAATTATAACGCATGGCATTACATTTTATATATTTTTACCACGCATACATTTACAATGAAATTTGTTGTAAATGCATGAATGGTAAAAGCATGTTTTTTTTTAATGTTTGGATAAGGTAAGTATGGGTATAGGGTATATGTTTCGGGGTACTGAGGTATATGTTTTGGGGTGTTTGGGTATTTTTAAGAGTTCAGATATCGTTTTGGGTTATGGGGTCCAGGGGTAGTTTTAGGGTTTAGGGCAAGGTTTGGGTTTTGGGGTACAGGGGTATTTTTAGGGTTCAGGGCAAGGTTTGGGTTTTGGGGTATAGGGGTATTTTTAGGGTTCAGGGGTAGGTTTGGGTTTTGGGTAGGTTTGGGTTTTGGGATACAGGGGTATTTTAAGGGTTCAGGGCTAGGTTTGGGCTTTGGGGTACAGGGGTATTTTTAGGGTTCAGGGCTAGGTTTGGGCTTTGGGGTACAGGAGTATTTTAGGGTTCAGGGGTAGGTTTGGGTTTGTTTTGGGGTACAGGGATAATTTTATGGTTTGGGGCTAGGTTTGGGTTTTGGGGTACAGGGGTAGTTTTAGGGTTCAGGGGTAGGTTTGGGTTTTGGGGTACAGGGGTATTTTAAGGGTTCAGGGCTAGGTTTGAGTTTTGGGGTACAGGGGTATTTTAGAGTTCAGGGGTAGGTTTGGGTTTTGGGGTACAGGGGTATTTTTAGGGTTCAGGGCTAGGTTTGGGTTTTGGGGTTCAGAGGTATTTTTAGGGGTCAGGGGTAGGTTTGGGTTTTGAGGTACAGGGGTATTTATAGGGTTCAGGGCTAGGTTTGGGTTTTGGGGTACAGGGGTATATTTAGCATTTAGGGATAGGTTGGGGTTTTGGGGTACAGGGTATATTTATAGGGTTAAGATGGGTTAGTGTTTAAGGGTGTTGGGGTATTTTAAGGAGTAAGGGTAGTTTATGATTATGGGGTGCAGGGGTATTTAAAGGGAGCAGGGAGGACACCCGGAGCTGGAATGTACAGAACCTGGGAAGAAAAAACAATGAAATATTGGGCACAACGCTCGCTTTTTTCTTTCCATAATCCCGCACCCCGCACACGCCCACGTCCCCCAGCACACGCCCACAGCACACAATATGAGACATGGCATGAAGGGCCGAACGTACCACACACCCCCAGCGTTTGTCACGCCCCCAGCACATGCCCACAGCACAACGCAGACACACCCACAAGGGACTACTTTGCTGGCACGGTTCTTTTACCTTTTAGATGTATATGGTGGGCGTCTGCGTAGCCTATGTCCTTCTGCTGCAACTGCCTTTCCAACGCTGTTTTGGGTATTGTGATTGGTGCTGTGGTTCCTGTGATTACCCGCCTCAAAGGTTTGGGCTCTCTCTTTATTATATTAGTATAGTTATATATATATATGTATATATATATATACTTAAAAATCTCCTCATGGTTTTCCCCTATAACACCTATATCCTGCTAATAAAAAATACAAACACAATTTTAAACTTCCATGAATAAAAATAAAATTATTTAAAAAAATAAAAAAACATAAACTATAAAAAATAAACATTACTGCACAAAAATATTACACAAAAACAAACAAAAGCAATACAAAAACTGAAAAAGACTATTAAAAGTACACTATTTTCAAAAACAATATTTTTAACAACATTATTAAAACATAAGCAGAAAAATTACATGTTTAGCTACAATATTCTTGTTGGAAGAAATCGCATCGCATCAATTCAATTGATTACATTATTTCATCAATTATATAAAAAAATTGATCACAAACTCACCAAATAATATTCTTTCACATTTGGAAGGGTAAGCCCTTGATCATTGACTGATTTCTACAATATACTTAATGCTAATCTTGGTGTTCTATTTTCCCCAAAACAAAGCTGAAAATAATCCTTCAATGTATACAATGTGGCATATAAAAAGTTAAATATTGGTAAAATGCACATTTGATTTATTGCCATTCTTCGCATAATAGATAGAGAGAGGTGATTCGATTGTAAAAAAGGACTTAATTTTATCTATTAACAGTAAATAGTTTAATTCAAATGTTCATCTACATTCATGGTTGTGTAAATTCTCAAGTATCTTTTTGATCTCTTCTTCACAAGATCTGAGTGTCAACTATCTATAGTGCAATTATAGAACAACATTTTCGTCTTTAGCTTGATTATGTTACATTCCCCATCTGCTGAAATGGATAAAAAGATACTAAAAACTCTTTGTTGAATCTCCAAGTCAGGTTTTTTTTTAGAGTGCTAGATTATCTGCATATAACTTAATTTTAGATATGTCATTGATTGGGACCTTAATTATCATATCATATCTTACAGCAATAACAAGTGATTTAATAAATATTGCAAAAAACATTGAGGAGAGTGGGCAGGCACCTGCCCACTAAAACTCTGTGATATTTGCGATTTTGTTTTAAAGTAGCAAGTTAGAAATATAGCCATAAGTAGTTTTAGCCAGTAAAAAATACCAAAGATTGCTCTTAACATGATCACTTCTCTTTATTACAAAGCTTATGAGAACTACCCTAATAGGTCCAAGCAAAATAACTAAAAACATAACACTGGATACAGAGAAAATGTTAGCCTCTCACTATTTAGCCCTGTGGTCAGGATTCATTCCACAGAAGCCTCCCCTCTCTGTCCGTCCATTGGCCCACAACCTCAACATTCTCCCATGTTATCTTGCAAATGATGCATCCTAGACGTTATGCTGGACAGTTGTAAGAGTAATCACCTGGCTCTCTTGTTCTTTCACTTGCAGGACACCGTGTGTGTTTGGGGGAGCAGTTGGCCAGGACAGAACTGTTCATCTTCTTCACAAACCTCGTTCGGGCATTCACCTTCAAGCTCCCAGAGGGAGTCAAGAATGTCAACATGGACCCTGTTTTCGGCGGTGCTATGAAGCCAAACCCTTATCAGATTTGCGCTGTATCACGCTAGGCAGAGGGGGCCCCAAAGCAGAAGGAAGGACCAAGGATTCATAACGTTTGTGTATATGCAGTATTAATATCCTCCAAGCTCATATCATATGCATTAGATCTGTGAATACTAACTGAAGTGCATAATCCATTAACATTGGTAATTGCATTATGATAGTCATCTAATCAAATTATTACTGTCTGGAGTACTGTTGTAAAACAGATATTTTCAGTTACATTTCACAATTTTCAGTGACTTCTTATATTCAAGTAGGCCAGGTCTGTAGGCCAGGTGTCAGAGAATGTCTTATAAACCTATTGAGCAGCAAACTCTTAAAACATGTACATTGGGAATTCTCCTTCTCTGCCATTGTAGTTTGTTGGAGTTGTAGTCCTGGAATTGGTGCTGGCAATGATATGAGCTAGCGAGAGTCTTGATTATAGTATGTGTTCTATGGGCAAAGCAACACCAGGAAGAAACATACTGTGGCATACCTCAGGTCTTAGAGTGATGCCCAATGCTCAGGGTAAGCTAGCATTAGTGCAGCAGGTGCCAACCCAACCGGAGGTTAATTTGGGGGAGAGCTGAAGAAGGCATACATTGGACCATCTTATTCCAAAATTCAAGAAAAATGCCTCTTATGATGAATTTCAAAGGGATCACAGGTCTATGCAAGGATGTAAGAAAATAGCTAACCATCTTTGTCTGTTTTAGTAACCACCCAAGTTTTAGGTGCTGGCACATAACCCCATGAGTTTGAGGACAGATTGCAAGAGGTCTTCAATACAATTTGGGAACCATTTATAGACAATCTAAGGTTTAATACACAGGTTGAGATGAAGAGGATGGCCCTTCTGTCGATCAACGAAAGAATTAGAGATGGACTCTGTTCTCAGAATAAGGACAATAAGACATTGCTTATAGCCTTATAGCCCGCCGTAGAGGGCTATACCGGCTATTAAAGACCCTCTCCAGCGTTAAAGGCCCCGAGCCGAAGGCGAGGGCCTTTAACAAGGGAGAGGGACTTTAATAGCAGTATAGCCCATCTACGAAGGGCTATAAGGCTATTAGAACATTCTGTCAGTACAGGACAGAATGTTGTAACAAAAAAAACCAAGCCCTTTGGGAGCGTGCGGGGATTGGAATCCCCTCAGGCTCCCTGAACCCTTTGTTCACAGCCAGAGCTGTGAACAAAGAAGCATTGGAATGTTGGAGCTCCAGGCTTATACCAGCCATTATAAGCCCAGAGCACTCTATTGTTTTCAATGGAGCTCCCAACATTCCAATGTTCTAATAATATTTAAACCACTGCTCTATAGATTTTCTATTGTTCAAGTACACCTCGCCGAAGTTGCTGCTGTATTTTTTGTTTTACATTCAAATACTTCTTCCTTTGATTTGAACTTTTTTAATAAAGTAATGAAATATATGTATCGCATTTTCTGTCACTGATTTGATCTCACAGTAAAAATTGGCATCATGAAGACCAGTAATTTAGGAGTGCAGTATAAGGCCACACTTGACAGGGTAAGTGGTTTGTGCATCTGCTCCTTATGGGGCAGAGGTGGACAAGTCTCTGTGATTAATTTTTCAACCATTATAAATAAATATAAGCGTGTTTATATAGTTCAAATAATATTCACAAAATAAGAGTGGCAGAGTGTTCTAAGGGATACATAGGAAGATATTCAACAGAGCTACCTATATGTGAGCAATATGTAGTTTTTTAAATTCAAAATGTAAATAAACTGCAAACAATAGGGAGAGATGGAGGAAATTCTGATATAAAGGGGAGAAAAGTATAAAGTAGACAACTATGTAAGGACACAATAAATATGTAGAAAGAGTAGAAAGGTACCGGAGGTAAGTGATGAAATAGGAGGCGGTTGAGTAGCATGGCAAAGAATTGAATTAGAGGTCAGGGCAAAGTGCTGCTTCAGATAAAGGGGTACACGTCACATTGTGAAGGTTTTAAGGTGGGAAACTCCCTTTCTTTTTTCTATTAAAATCTCACATTTAAGGATTCAATCTATTGACCAGAGATGCTGCCACACCACTGCTGGACAGGCACAGGAGTAGCTACTCCGCCAATCCTAACATAAATGATGCTAACAATCTCTATAAACAAAAGCCTGACACTGGCTCTCAGTAGAAGGATTAAAAGTACTCTAGAGATGCTTATCAAAACACACAAGCAGATGTACAAGCCTGCCTTTGAAGGAAGCAAAGGGAAAACCACCAGGAAAGCAGACATCTTGTTGGCAGGCTCCATTCCATAAATTCTTGCAAATTATCATCTGGATCTAGTTGAAAAACTACTGGACATCCCTACACATCCAAAATGCACCTTTGACCCAGAGAAAGATGTCATTGAAAAGTGGGCTTAATTGAGGATTATCTAGGTTCATTATCATGGACTTCTTAAAGTTGTTCTTTACAAAATGGTTAATGGGAACCTACAAAACAATTTAACCTTATTAGAGTACCCTCATATGGGTCCACATTAATGGACTATATCTGATTCATATTAAGAGCTAAACATTGAATAATGAAGGTCTAATAACTCGAGTATTTGGGTCAGACCTAACCTACTTTATTTTACAAAAATGGTTTCAAGAATGGTATATATGTCGTGCATTTTTTTCTTCGTTTTATTATCTTTAGATGATTGTTCTGTCTTTGTTGTTTTTCCAATGTGAATAATTGTCTTTACTGAAATTCTAGCAGAAATTAATGACATTATGGCTATGTGAATAAAAAATATCATGAAATCAACATGATAAATAAATCCATATATTGACTATAAACACAATCAGCTAAAAATGTTATTGTTGAAGAGGATATTTCGTATTGAGACTTTTTAGAATGTGTGGCATGCTGGCAGCTCTGCAAGACTGTTGTTGCACTTTCTTTTTGATGCTCTCAATCCATTTCTGGCTATGGCATTTCATTGATCTGGAGGAGGTAACTGGCATGGAGAAATAGTAAGATGTATTACAGTCCCTCTTTTATGATTGCGTTTATGAAGCATGCAGTAAGGATATTTGACTTTTTTAAAAAAAATTTAAGAAGGCCAGTTAGATACAGTCAAGAGGCCCAGGACCCTTAAATTGATTTTGACCATGAATCCAATAAACCAATCTTACAGGTTGCTTCTTATACCCTAAATATTATTGGAGACCAAAGATCTGTATTAAATTTATAAAAGTCGACCGGAACCCCATAGGGGCCCGGGGCTTTTCCCCCTTTACTGGCTCTTAGTGCGTTCTCAACTTCATTTAAAGTAAATTCCAGATCTACTAGGCAGGAGGGGGATCTGCTGGTGCTTAGATTTTTCCCCGGGTGGCACAAAACAGTATGCGAGGTATCCACAATCCCAAATATTTTAGAAAAGTGGGCAATCCATGCCGGTTCGGCTATTGCGACCTCTATTTTATTTGCTTCACTGGGACCTGAGTATTTATCACTTTCCAAAAAGCGGCACTGTCATTTAGTTGGGAGCTTTTATGTAATTCTACCCAGAGTTCTTCTTTTAGTACCGCCTTCCTTAGTCGTGTTGCTTTATGGTAGATTTTCCTAAGTTGAGGGATCTGTTTTCTATCTCCAATGGGTTCATTAAGAGCTAATTTCAAATTTGAATAGACTTTGGTACAGGTAGAGTTAAACCAACCATGCTGATTATTTTTTACTCCTTTAGATTTTTTTGTTAATGCTTGTTTTATAGAGTTGGTCAGTGTCAAAAAATTATCAGTAATCTCCCATGGGGAAGAATGATCTGCCAAACAGGTAGTTATTTCTTTCATGGAGGTTTTCACTACATTTACTGTGATCTCTACTGGATCGACCTTTGCCCACTTTAATGCATAACCATTCAACCTGGTCATTAAAAAATGTTCCTCCCCGTATAGTTTACTCTGTTTATTTCTTCATCCTACTGTTGGGAGGTTGAGGGCAACAGATATGGGGAAATGATCGCTAAATACGCAATCATGAGTAATAAAATTCAAGATGAGAGAAGAAGACGTCCCTGTCAGGAAGATAAAGTCTATACAACTGGAAGCACCTTTACCATTAAAGGTTGGTGACAACTGGACTATGGGTGATACTAATTCATTAGCCATAGTTAATTGAAGGCTCATAATTGTTTCGTTCAGACAGGCCCCACTTTGAGAGTGATTAAAATGGGTAATACTTATATCATTCTCATCTAAAAAACCACATGTAATATTTTTATTTTGTGGGCAGAGTGCCAAATTAAAGTCCCCCCCCCCCAAATGATAGACAGATTCTTTCCTTGGTGCTGAGTATTAAACTCTAAAAGGAACTTACAAATTTCCTTTAATGTAGCAATCAGCAGAGGTTGAGTTAGGTTATTATAAAAGTTAACTAACACAAGGAAATCTGTTTTATTTATATCGATTAAAATTACCTGTTATTTATACTCTGCTTTAAAACTACAATTTCCCTGACCTGGATTAGATTTGTAATGTACACTACAAGGCCTCCTTTTGCTCGTCCCGATGGAGATGGTATTGCGGGAGAAAAAAAAGTTTTATAGCCACTTATATGTATTGGATCCACAGACCATGTTTCTTGTAGGCATATAATTCCATAATCCCGGGTGAAGGTAAGCTATTCGCCTAGGTTTACTTTTGGGAGAAGGCCAGCGATGTTCCAAAACATAATCTAAAGCAAAGCCCCTCTCATAACGTTTGCCCCAGATGGTAAAGTCTGATCCCCTTCATATGGAACCGGAATAGAATCGGGGAGCACAGTAAGATGAATGACCCCCCTGCCTTCTACCGGTGGGGATTTAATAAGATTTTTAGGGTGATGGGGCCCTATGCTTACTTCTGTTGGACCTGGTGTTTGCCCACGACCTTGAGTTGGTTGTCAGTCTATTTCCTCAAGAGGGGATAGAGCTCAAATCTGTTCGATGTTAGAACTGACCCGTTCCCTTTTCTCCCGAAAGTTGTTATAGGTTTATAGAAGAATCCCAGGGGAAGAGCCGAGATACTTGGATGATGGGGAGAGCGAACTTCTTTATTATTTAGGAGGGAGCGAACCATTTGTGGGGACCTAAAATGTACGACAATGTAGTCTCCCTCTATTTTATTTTCTGAGGAGCCCAACCAGCCTACTCTGCGGACCATGAGTATTTCCTTTGTATAGTTAGAGTTAAAGCGTTTATATTTAATCAACCAGTCCACCACCTTATTTCGGAGAGATGACCAGGATTCAGTCTGTCCCTGTTTTAGTGCTGGTACCCCTGAGAGAATTAAAACATATGGACAGGAAGCTGGTGGTAAATCCAGCTTCATTGTGTTTAAACGAGTTGGAGAATTAGGTTCATTTATCCCTTGTAATGACCCTTGGATGTTTCTATCCTCCTGCCTAGTAATGGACGTCTCGTTATGGAGCGGTGCATCGTGTCTTAGAGAAGTTCTCGCATGTTGTTCCCTTAGTGATCCTGGTGTACTCACCCTGGGGGCCTGCTTTGGGACTTCTCTTTGTGTTATAGGATCGTGCCTAACATGTTGATTAGGAGTTTGATTCACTGTGGATTTTTTAAGTGAATCTATATCCTCCTTCATTAAGTCTAACTTCTGCTCTAAGATACTGAATGTCTCATTAGTAGTTATTGTGGTCATCAAGGCCTTAGTGTGTGCGTCTACGTAACCTCTAATAAGAGCTTCTATAGATGAATTTAGCCCATTTGGGCAGTGAAGGGGGACATTAGAAATCAGAGTAGGTGCTTGAGTACTAATAGCTCCCTTAACCTGTATGTCTCCTGACTGTTTTCCCACAGGATCTGGACCCTGGTGCTCCTTTTTTCTCCCTACCCTGGAACCCTTTATGCCAGTTTGCTTAGAGTTTAGTTCAATCCCATTTTTAAATTTTGTTTGGTTCCGAGTTTTAGGACCTGACCCTCCTAATGGGTGATGTTCTATATCTTTCTGCTGGTTCATTTCGGGAGGGGTTTGTGGAGAATGACTTGGAGTGGGTATCTGTTGTTGTATGATAACCCTCGGGGTTAGGGGTCTCGTGATTAGTTCCTCTCTGGGTAGCGGAAGCATTGTGGGGTCAAGGGAGAGTCTAAGCTCAGTTAGTGCAATCTCCTGGGTGACAAGCGTTTCTGCCCTGATCAAAAAGGCATCCAGGGTGCCCACTGCGCTCTTTCGTTTAGCCATCGCTCTGTTATATCAAACGCTGAGTGAGCGCCTAGAGTGGTTCTATACTATTGACTTACTTCTCTTTGGGGGGTCAGATGTAACAATTTGTAAAAGTTGCTGAGCCTTAGCTTCGCGGACCACAAATAAGGATTTCAGAGAAATGTTACACAAGCCAAGGGGGGTGGCCCTGCCCTGTCCTCTCCTGGCCCTGACGGGCACAGACGGGCTCGCACTTGCCCCGGGCTTCGCCCGCACACGTTCCACAGGGCGGGAGTGGCTAATTACTATTAAGCCTTCCAATTTGAGGTGGGAGGGGCCCCACAGTGTCCTGGGCCCTGGAGTCCTTCACCTTGCCCCACAGCAACAGAGGCAATTCCAAAGCATCTCCCGCAGAGTGGGAGACGCGAGGTGTAGAAATAACCCCCGGTCAGAGGTGGGAGGGGCGAGTTGTCCGTGCCCCACAGCGTCCTAGGCCCTGGAGTCCTTCACCTTGCCCCACAGCAACAGCAGCAATTTCGAAGCATCTTCTACTGTGAATTTACCGCAAGTTTATTACGAGCGATTCTCAGGTGGTGTCCGACTTGAGGGACCTCTAGTTACAGCTTAAGATACAACAGTCTGCATCAGTAAAGTGCTGACTGTAGCTCTTGAAGTGCATGAATGTTTGATTGCATCTGCTTCTTTAAAAACATTTCAATCTATTGGTTTTCCCAGTGTTTGTTTTGTTTTGTGAGTAGCATGTACTTTCTGTATGTTCAAATCATGTTTTTTTTAGCGTTGCTATACTTATGCCTACTTTAGGACAGTTTTATGATTCAGACCCACAGCCTCTCAGTGAATTTTCAATCAAGGGAGATCAATGATTTTTCCTCCTCACCCTTCTTGCTGAATTAAGTTCACACTTTTCTGATACTGGCTCTGACATTAGTACAACAGTGGTAGATGTTGCTTTACAATGAAATGTTTGATGCACTTTTTAATTAAGTTTCCATAGATCCAACGTGATTGTGGCTTAAGAGTGAATCTGGATATAAATGGGTACTTACATTTAAAAGGTGTTTAACAATGTAAATTAATGCACACCCTTGATTTGACAGGTTCTCTGGCACAGCCTGTAAACGCTGGAGCAGAGACCAGAGAGATTGTTTTTTCTGACAGGCCATTTTCTGCACTTTAGACAGGTCAAATGATAGTAGAGCTGTGATGAAATAGCAAATGTGCGCACCTGATAAGCTGATGTGGGATGTAAAAAGACCAACTTTAAAAGTAATCCATGCTAATTAACATGTATGTGGTCACCGCTTCCTAACAAGATGCACAATGGCCATGCTTTGTGTCTGAGGAGCACATGTATGTGTAAGTGATCCTTACCAACTTAAATGGACCCACCTGGGCTGTCGGGTTTTGTGGCACAGCCAGCAATCCCTGGATGCATTCCTAGAAAGTTTGCTGGGTGTATTGCTGGTAAAGGTGCGCGCCCTTAGAAGAGGTCAAAGGTATGAAACAGCATTTTTCCTCATAACAGCGAAAAGCCTGAGTGGTGATAAGAAAACTAAAAACATAACTAACTAGATCAAAGGCCATCAGCTAGAAAACCTAAAGTATACACAACCCTGTTGCACAGTATGAAAGTGAGAACAGTGGCATAGGAGAGAAGAGACGGTGCTGCTGACTGTGAGAGCTGGAGAGAGCTGACCAGGATAAGCATACAAACTGGAGATGACAGACATCGAGGCTGGAGATAAAGGAAAACAGGCGGCATAGAAATACTGCAGTGAAGGAAGTCAAAGCAAGAAAAAGCACACGAAAGAAGGTGGAACTGGGGAAGAGATGCTTTACCAACAAGAAAGGAGACAGTGATTGAGAATGTTCAGGACAGAGAAAGACGTACAATAGAGTAGAGCAAAACAAAGAGAAAGCAAGAGATAGAGGGGGGGGAGTGAAACACATAGGAATATAAATACAGCAACAGTGAACGAGAAATAAAGGACACTCGGCTGGAGAGAAGGGCAGTGTGTGGTTCAAACATAGAAGTAAAGGTCCATTCTACAGAAGAACATCTAGGACCGGAGACCGGCGTCCACCATGCTGCTACTCACTCAGCTGATAATTGGTCTGTTCTTCACTCTCCTCGTTGCACATTACCTCAAGCTTCAGTGGTTGAGGAGAAGATACCCCCCTGGACCGACCCCGCTGCCCATCATCGGCAACCTGTGGACCCTGAAGTTTGTGATTCACCACGAGACTCTCATGCAGGTACCGTAGACCTGGTTGCAATGTTTTTGTTGCATGTGTTGAGTATTTAAAAGCTTCCCAGCTCACAGTGTTGTGTTTCAGTCCTACTTGATAAAAAATAAAAGCCGTAATTGCACAAACATCCACACACACATACACATATCCATCCACACACACATACACATATCCATCCACACACACATACACAGACGCTTAAACTCATATTTTGCTCCGAGAAAAAGTTAAAGGCATGTCACTGGTACAGAATCTTTGTTGCCCTGTCTATCGCAGTGTCACACACTTGAGTTTGGCTCTGACCATGCATCCTCTGAGCACGGTAGGAGAGTATCACCACTTCAAATGTCTTTTTACTGCCTCCTCTTTTATCACGTGTCACTCCCAAGCTGGGTCACTCACCTTTTCTTAAATCTGTCATTCACTGTAGAAAGCAACAAAACACACACACACACATGCATACATTAACATACTTTACCTGTTTTACCAGGTTTGGTGATTCTGGATTTGGTAAAACAAACATGGGAGACGCGTGGGAGCACCCACGCCACGCCTCCCTTGCACAGAGTTATGAAATACAGCAATTTAAGCTACATTGCATTACCTGAAATTTATGAAGCTATTCAAAGCCACACAAAGTGACTTTGCGTGGCTTTATAATCTGACTGAGAGGTTTCTGTCACGCATGTATCACGTTAAATGGTGCAAGCATGACGCAAACCTCTCATTAATATGCTTCTTGGTTTGTGCAGGAAAGTGCTTCTATTGGGCATGGTAAACCCCACATTTTGCCTATAAAATGATGAAATATAGACTGGATGTGCACAAGGTCCCTGCCAACCAGGTACCCTGTGCCAGAAGCTCTTTCCCTAAACTGTACCTTTTGTTTCCCAATTGGCACAACTTTGGCACCCGTTGTGAAGTCTTAGTAAATGGTGCCCCTGGTACCAAGGGCTTTGGCACTGAAAAGCCCCCTCCCCCCAGGGTAGCACTAGCAGCACTAACTGTGCCAGCCTAGGGTCTCCTCACCAAAGCCATGCATACTGCCATTGCAGACTGCATGCCTTGGTGCAGACAAAAGTAAAGAGTCGACATGGCACACATCCTTGTATGTCGATGCCTAAAGACACTGCTTGAGATATAGGTAAGACACCCTTCTGACAGGACTTATAGCCCTAAGGCTGGGTGCACTATATCCCCTGTGAGGACATAGCTGCATGAGCAGATATTCTCCTGCAATATCCATGTCGATTATTGGACATTGAAAGTGAACAGGGAAGCCATAAAGAGTACATGGGCTGAGCACTCATCATTACAAGGTTCCCAGCTCCATGATGGTTTCATTGTATTACGGAATGTTTGGTACCAAACATCTAATCTTAATAAACCTGCATTCATTCCAGTATTAGGAATAATAAAATTTGCACACAGAGGACCCTTTTGAAGGGTCGCCTGAAAGCCTACCAACCCTTAGTGTGGTCACTGATTGGTCAAAGCCAGCCTGTCATCACCAGACATAGGATGACCACATGGGGTAAGTGCCATTGTGTTTAGAACAAAACCTGCTCTGGGTGGAGGTGTTCATACCTTTTCCTGGTCAGGAAGAGCCATCGGTGTCAGGAAACTTCGGAGGCGACCCCAGCCTCTACTGATAAAAAGGAGCCAGCCCCACCTCCTGCCCTCACGCCTTTTGACTAGAAGATGGGTGGGAAACCCAAGAAAGAATAGGAGGTGTGTCATCCTCTGCCAACTCCACCCCTCAGGTGCTGGAGGCGAGGTGAAGCACATTTTTCAGTGCCCAACATCTTGAAGATTTTGGGACTTCTTCAGTCAGGGCTAGGGTTATGTCCCCCTCCAATAGGAGGTAGGCATAATAGAGGGTGTAGACACCACAGGTAAGGGCCCCATTGGCCACTATCTGTCACTCCCTTGTAAATGCCTCTAAATTTTGTATTTTGGTGGCGTCCCCAGACCCTGAAACCTAGATGCCACAGACACATAAAAGAAGATGACAAAGAAATGCTATTGGACCAAGAACTCCAGCCTTTTGGGGGGATTTTGGGTGCAAACTCTTGTTTGCCGCCATAGAACTCAACAATTGCCATCTGTCAGGAATCACAGGAGGTTTCCTCCTCATACCTCCTCGGTGGCTTTTACCCTCCCATTCCAAACTCAGACAGTAATTCATCCTTTGAGTTGGAGTGCTTGTTGGCATCGCAGAAACTCCAACATGGCTGCCAACATCCTGACACTGCAACAGCTTACTGCTGTTTAGCAGTTTAGTCTTCCAAGCAATCACAGCCTGGTGAAGTGTGCTTCAACATTGTACTGCGCGGGAAACATCACTTACAACGCATTTATTACAACGCACTACCATTACAACGCAACCATTATAACGCAAACCATTACAACGCATTGCACTGGGGGGCGCTCTAGGATAGGGAATATATTTAATTTACTATCCAACACCTTCCCTACTATCCACGGGGACTGGAGTTGGAATAGTAAATTAAATAAATCACTATCCAGCGCTTAAAAGCACTATGCGTTGTAGTGGTATGCGATGTAAAAACCGCGTTGTAACAGCAGGCGTTGTAATAGCCTGCGTTGTAATGACACCAATCCTACTGCGCACTTCACTGAAGAATTTACTAGAAGAGTATCTGAAAATGAAGCGTCGTGGAAGTTAGTCAGGGTTGACTCGAAATATCCGGGTTTAGTTTCGTCGGTTTTATCACAGGTTAAAAACAGCTACACTTCTGTTAATAAGCTAACGACTTATGAAAACATCTTTGTTAGGTCCCTTATTTCGGCACCTATTACAACTCTTCTAATTCCCCCTTTTTTTATATTGGGTTGAAGAGAATTGATGATCTGGCTGCCCTGAAACCCTTAACCTACTGTTTGCGCCTATGGATAAACCCCCAAATTACTGATTATCGAGACTCTCTAGGGAAGGTTATGAACATCAATGGAGCAACAAAACTACCATGGTTTAAACATATCGCAGATTGGTGCAAGCTAATGAATATGAAGGACCTTTTAGAACATCCGGATAGGGCTACAAGAGAGGATCTATTGAGATTAAAAGTCAGATTCTGGGAGGTGTTGGGAGATCAATATACTAATAATTCGATTGGTGGTCAGTTATCATCCAAATTTTTTAGCAATAAAATCATGTCCACAATTTGAACCCTTCCTGGACTGAATCTCGCCGCCTCACGCAAAAAGCTTATATGTTAGATTCGGATACGGCAATTTGCTCCGAAAATTTCCTAGAAAGGAGGCGGTTGGCTTATTACTAGATTCATGTCCTGACCGCACTACTGTCAAAGAAACTGAAGAACATGTCTTGTTTTTTGCCCTAGATACCAAAAGTCATGCTGGAGGTGGATAAGACCAATCTGCCTCAATTTAGGAGCTAGGCAGCATCAGATTGCGTATAGAATCATAAAAACAGATGTATCAGAGCCAACATTTTTTGCTGTTATTTATTTGAATTCTGGATAATCAGACAGACGCTTTTAACACAGATTGCACCGTAATAAAAACTGTTTCATGTTAAATATGCACTTCATGTATAGTGGATTGTAGGATTGTTCCCCCCTTATCTTCTCGGGACTTGCACATTGTAGGGTCTATTGTAGGAAGCATGCCATACAGCTGTACTCAATGTATCTTGATGCATGCTTGGCTGGTCATTTTTATAACCCTCTTTCAATAGCTCTTGGAAATGGGCTTGATTTTATATATATTTTTTTTAAATTGTAAATAGACTATGTTTTATCCTTCGTATACTTTGATGGTTTTGTGCAAATTACCGAATAAAATGATTTGATGATGACTGCAGTGGGCAGAACAATGGCTGTCATGGTTAGCCTTTGGGCACCATATACTAGGGGTTTATGGGTAAGTTAAATATGTCACTTAGGGTGATGCCAATTCTTCATGTTGAAAGGAAGAGCACAGTCACTTTCCCTTTGTTTAGCGGGAGTAAAGTGCTTATAGTTCTACAGCCAGTAAAACAGTCAAGGCAGTAATCTGTGAGTATACCAAGGAAAGATGGCAATTTTCAACACTGCACCTCACAACCTGCTCAATTAATGATTTCTAATGCAAAGACTGATTGATAGTCCCTTAAGTGCTCCTTAGTGGAGAATGTTACTACTATGAGTAAGGTAACAGAGCTTGTAAGTAGCTAATCAGCCTTGTGCAAAATAGATATTAGTGACTTTCTCTGAAAGGGACAGCTTTCTGGTTGTCAGAGTTAGTAAATTTCCCGCCCCTTGTTTGTTGATTTATTGCAAGTTTACTTTCTATCCACAGCTTGCAAAGACCTATGGGAACATTTTCACTGTGTGGCTGGGGCATACACCAGTGGTGGTGCTGAATGGATGCCAGACTGTAAGAGATGGTCTAATCTCTCACTCTGAAGAGCTTTCTGGACGCCCTACAAGTCCACTGTTTGAGGAAATTTCAAAGGGAAAGGGTAGGTAGCTCTTGCTCCACAATGACACAGATATACAGCAAACATTAACTTGTTTTTTGTGTAGCTCTTATTACTGCAGTTCTACTATGTATAAGTGCTGTAAATAGCAGTTTTTACTGGTATGCATTATTCAATGTAGTGATATTCAATTTATCAACTTTGGGAGAATGGAAGGATGAGTCCCTTGCCAAGAATTGAGTATGTGATCTGCAGGTGTCAGTATATTTCAGTGTCAAGCTTTTTACTCACTGACCCAATCTTCTAGCTCTGAGACCATCATAAGATAAAGAGGTTAGTGAGAAGGGGTTAACATTCACTGGGAAATTATTAGATGGATTGCCAGAACATTTTATACAATCATCTATCTTCCACCATACCATTCCTCTTTCTGGAAAGGTGAATGGGTGCCTGGTACTAATGTACATTAGTAATTCACAGTTTTCATATCTTAGGTGTGTGTTTTGTAAATCTTTATGATTATAAGACTGGTTCAGAAAGCCAAATCACACAGACCTTTCCATGAGAGTGTCTGATTTACACCTGGTTTATTTCTACACTCAGGAAAGATTTGTGAATTGGGCGCATAGCGAGTGAGTGGACGAATCAGCTGTAGAGACAGGCTGCAGAGCAATTTTAACAAAGTGAAGAACTCAGGAAACCTGCGTACACGGTGCATTGTTAACACAATTCAATGCTAATGCCACACCTCTGCACTCTGTGTAGCAGTCCATCACTTAGGATACCTTGTGGGTGGTATTTCCTCCCCAGCAGGATACAGGCATCTGCTATATCTGCCTAGGTGTCTGAAGTGTGAGCTATTGACTGATGGGAGAGGCAGTGGTGGTACACTAAGCGAGCATAGCCAAGAAGTGGTCATAGTCATACAGGTAAAACTACAATAATCTAAGTGCTAGACCTGTGTACATTTTACAAAACTGAGTGATTCCTATGCTACAGGTAAAAGGGCTCTGGTATTTGAAAGGAAGGAAAATAGATGTTGACCCTCCAAGGCAGCTGCATGAGAAGTGTGAGGGGCAGCAAGAGACAATGATTATAGGGGAGAAGATGTGACCTAACGGCCAGAGTTTTTAACTTTGGAATGTGAGAGCCAGATTCAAGTCCTGACTTTGGATCACTATCCTGTGATTCTAGGCAAATTACCTCATACCTAAAATAGCCTAACCTTATGTAATAGTAACCTGGTGCTCATATAAGGCACTATAATGTATTTGGGCCAAGTTTGTGCTGTGTACAACTACAAATAAAAATACTTATAACTCAAAATGATAGTTGCTGACAAATCAGTCTCTCTTGTACTCTTTTGAGAAGAGCAACTTCACAGGTGTAACATTGTACAACAGTTTAAAAGCATTCTTTAGCCATACCTAAAAATAAAGTGGGGTACTTGACAACAAAGACAGTTTTATATGTTTAAATCCTTAGGAGTTATACTTTCCTCTGGACACAACTGGAAGCAGCAGAGACGCTTTGGACTCATGACCCTGAGGAATCTTGGACTTGGGAAGAAAAGTCTAGAAGCGCGGATCCAGGAGGAGGCCCAGAGCTTGGTGGAGTATTTTGCAATGAAGAAAGGTAAATGACATAAGGGTCCAGGGCCACTTTTCTGATAATAAAACATTGGGGGTCCTATTTCAAAGTTAGTGGCAAACTCTTTTTACAGCAACTGTAAATGAATTGGCCCACAGATCTTTGCACCATAGCATTTTATGGTCTTTCCAGGCTAGTTAATACTAATGAATGTTCTCAAACCTATTGTAATGAAGGGTACTTGATAGAAGTTAGGGATGTATGACAGGTTGAAGTAAGTGGAGAAAGAAATCAGCAGATGGCAGAGGAAAATGGCAGAATAGTCAGAAGATCACCTTGCTTCAGAGGTTGCCAAATTCTGACTAGCAAATAGGAAATGTGCCACTTCCATTTACACACAGCCATTTCAACCTTCATCCGTATTGGGCTAGTGAAGCATCAGTCAGACATCGAACATAGACTATGCAAAAGTCAACACTCCAGCAGTCAGTCCAGCTGCTTAAATTAGGCTCTGTGCATGGTGCCTGTCCTGCAGCAGGGACATCATCATCTTGCCACCTGATCTGCCAAAGTGCATTGCTAACTCCATCTGCAGTGGCATATGCACCACCATCCTTAGTGGAGTGAGGCTAGTGGAAAAGAGTCATTGAAGGGATGGTGACAATGAATACTATGGCCTTCAAATATTTGTAAATGCTCCCAGCATATAAGATAAATGACATATGAATGCATCCATAGTAGAACTCCACATTAGGAGTATTTTTACAGTGTCTGCATATGGTGGCACCACTTCTGCCTGGGCACAAAATCAATGGTTGCATTTTGCCCGATGATTCCCATCTCAAAGTATTTGTTTCTATGGGAAAGACTGATGGAGAAACCTACATTAACAGCTGCCCAGTCTCCTCAGAGCACAGACTCTTTTATGTCGGCGAACAAAGTTTAAGTAACGATGAACAAAGGAAATGTCCAACATAGGGTCCATGTCTCTATCCTATGTCCCTACTTCATGAGGAAACTGCAAAACACTTGAACTTGTATTTTAGTCATGAGGAATTAACCCGTCAAGAATAAACTTAATTTTTGAATAATGCTGATAAGTAATTTTTAATCATTTTCATTTCCCAACATGAAAAACTTCGAAGGAAATCATCTAAAGCTAAAGCAAAGTAATCCATTAAAAGGACGAGCATCTACGTGAGGAATAATCTGACCCTCTAAGTACTTAATAAATTCCAAATTTTCTAATAACTGAAACTTATGAAAATTGCACTTTCATTGCAAGACAGGAAGTTCAGATTATGTCAAATTTAACAACTCATGCCCTACATTTCTTGACTCTTGATCAATGGAATTAAATTAGATGAGGCAGAGGTTAACCCATTGAACCAATCAGCAGTCTACAAAATGTCTTCCAACTCTCCCCACATCTAAAAAGCTTTTGAAGCCATAACCCCTTTTAATGAATGCACTCTTAACATCACCACATCAACACCTGTTTCTCTCATAACATCAAATCCAAATTGCATTTGTGGAAACCAAAATGGTCTATAAATTTGAACATGATTGATTATCAGCCGATCTGTCCTATTAAGTTCAGTATCCCTTGAATTTACATATTATTGCTTCGCCCACCTCACCACCCGCACAGCTTAGCTTATTCAACTAACACCAAGGGCCTCATTTATGGGGATTTGTCATAGGGCAGCTCAGCAAGCCATCAAAGAGAAAGGGCTGGAGTGCACCATATGTATCCAATACCATGCATTCCTGTCCTTCCTCCTGGGCTGGGCTGGGCGGGGCTCCTTCGGCAGCCTAGCATCAACACTGGCACCCTTTCACCATGGTGCAAGGGTGTCTTTGTTGTCGGCAGGAATGTTTAAATGCAGGAAGGGGCACCTTCCTGCACAGAAATAATCAATATTGCAGTGTTCCTCATTCTATGTGTGCTGTGAATGTAGCACACATGGAAAGAGGAATAAACAAGAAGAAATAAAGTTATTCTTCCTTGTTACGCCTCATCTCTGAATGTGTAAGGTTTTGGCGCATCCCCAGGTTTACATGGTCCGGGGAAGCATCGAAATCGATGGGTGTTGGGTGGGAACTCACATTTAAGAATGTAGAATACTTGGACTTCATCAACTACTAAAATGAAATATGATCATGAGTTTACATACAACGCATTTGTCACCGTCAACATCCCATCTAGCAGCCGTGCCTTACTTCAATTACTGATGTATCTGAGTTCACCATACAATACTTGAAAGGTTTCTTGCAAACTTCAGTCAAAAAATGAATAACCTCTAAGGCAAAGACACCAACAGGGTGGAAACTCAATTCTAAACTCCAAAATCTCAGTTGTTCCACACAAACCTGTACTTTTCACTGTGGCCCATGCTTTTTTGACCAAATATGAAGCTTATTTAGAAAGTTATCAGAGTCTACTCATGGCCCTGAAATCATCCACACCGTAACCTGCCACCGAAAGACTTAGCAGGTTCAAATGATCCGGTTCGGGTTTTTGAGATTGCTGACGCTGCTTCAACGCTGCACCCAGAGCAGAGCAGAGTCGAAGGTGGAAGAAGGAAGGAAAAAGCTTTCGCTCCATCGCCGCTCCACCAAAAAAAAAAACAACGCACTGCTGAGGCTAAATCTCCGCCATAAGCTCTTGCTGTGACCCCCGAGACCTCCAGTGATCCCACGTCCTTCAATCACTGCAGCTGGAGGTTTGACTGGATTTTGGGACTGTGGGGTCTGTGAGTGTGATTTGTGCTCAGTGGGCTGAGAGGTGAGACAGAGGCAGCATGAGCTAGCAAGCGAGTGAGCAAGAAGCAAGAAGCTAGGAACTGAGGAGCCCGAGTGCAAAGTGGGAAAAGGCTCCGCTCTGCAGTTCTAATAGGTCCTGACACTGGCATTGATGTCCTTGTCTGCCCCATCTGTTCTGGCCTCCGGGGCATAACTGGACGTGCCAGTACGAGGCGGTCACTGCGGGTACCTGAGTGGGAGGGCATTGGCAAGCGCGGCTGCCTTTAGCATGGCAGCTGCAGTGAGAGCGGTATCGCAGAGGCGGCCTGATTAGATCAGATGCAGTATGAGTGCCCTGCCTGACCCGCCATTGTCTTACTTCTGTTCTGGTACTCTGCCTTTCTGACCATCAGCCCAACCTTGCCCTGCCCACCGTCCCGGTGCTTGGAGCTCTTGGAGTTATGGCGGGGGTCTGGGGGCTGAGCGACTTCCCTGCAGCAAGGGTTGTGGTGAGGCCTGCTGCAGAGGAGAGGCTGCACCAGTACAGGGGAGACTCCTGCTGACTCTATAAATGACCATTTACAATCCTCTGGCAGCTGCATAGGGGGTGATTTTCCTCCAGTGCCACTCATGCACCACCTACCTCCCGCACAACCAAGCCTGGTATGGTTGAGGAGGTGTTAGCACCAAAAAGTCAACCATGCGTTCTGGCAGGGTGAGGATGACACCTGGAGAGAAGGCTGTCACCCTTAAGGGACTCCCTAAAAGGAAGAAAGTTGGGAAAACTATAAATGTAAACAAGGCGAATTACACTCTAAAGAGCCAGTTAATCTCACCAATAGCCTCCTTGTTCGAAAAAGTCAAGTCAAACAAAATAATTACACAAAATTCGAGATTTCAATTTTTAGAGGATCCCAGATCATCTCTCTGTGCAACTCCAGGGGAAATATTGGGTCTGATGACTCCGCTGGCACCCTTAAAACAGCCATTGGGGACAGACCCAAAGGTGGAAGATGAACTTCAAACAATTACTCCGGAGAAACCTAAACCAACCTTTATTGAGAATTGTAATCCACTCACAAGGAGTGAACAATCAGAAGAACAAGATCAAACTAATCCAACTAGGGGAATGCTAATACAAAATACCATTATAACCACAGCGACAGTACATATGGCATCAAAAGATACTAATACTAAAACAGAGCAGCAAGAGCTGCCACTCGCCCCTAGTGTAACCAAGGGAGAAAGTACCCCAGGTGGTCTGTTTATAATCCAAAAGACTCAAAAGACTCAAGATCTTAATATCACAACGAGTCTCACTTCCCAAGCTACGGAGCACGATCAAACAATTAGCTCACAATCTCTACACTCAAGTACTGAAGATCTCGCATATCAATGGCTAAACTCATGTTTATCCCTTGCTAACATGGATGAGCCTCAGGCAAACAACCCCTCAGTCCATAAAGAGGAGACAATTGAGGAGGCCCAAGGAAGTGAAGAAATGGAGAATAAATTATTTAGTACTTGTCACAACGATGGTCAATGCAGGATAACAGATGTCAGAGACAATTCATCACCAAAACAAATAGAGAGATCTTGCAGAACTCCCAAAAAAGGGGTAAACATCAACATAAGCAATACTGCTGGGCAAACCAAATTCATTACACCGTTATTGCAAGCGTTGCAAACATCAACAGCAACTTTGATAATGCAATCAGGCAAATTGGATATTCAAATAGATTTAATGAATGTCATTGCATCATACATATCTGGAATAAACACGAAACTTGACAATTTAACCAATCTAATTAAAAGAGTACAAACAATTAATCCCCCACAGGAACCAGCCTGTACATGTGGACCAATTATAGATAAATTAAGCTCATTACCAACAATGTTAGAACAGATACTCAATCTGAACAAACGTTTGATCACCCCGGCATTTAAGTCAGAGATAGCTTACACAGAACAATCTGGAGCATCTATAAATCAGATACAACCACAAGTAGTTACAAATTCCACACCAGAACAAAAGAACAAAGCTCAAACCCCCTTAGCCGGGAATGCGGAATACATAGGCACTAATAACGCAATAGCAACAAATGATAAAATTGAACAACAAGAAATTAAGCAGACGCAATCAAGAAGACAAAGAAAGAAGGAAAGGGAAGCAAGAAACAAAAAACCTTCCTCTGAGCCTCAGCAAGGCATTAGCATATACTCTATCTTTTCTAAATCGAAAGCAGGTGGATCTCAAGAAGAACATCTCTCTGAAACTAGACTGGACAGATCTTTTACGTAACTCCGCTTCTTCTACTGAAGGGACAGGAGATAAGTACATTAACACGACTCAGGTTCTGACAAAAGAACTTAAGGGTCCAACTATAACGGATTGAGAGGTTTGTTCCTTACAACCAACGACAGATTCCCAGAAGGTGGTGCTACCGGGTAAACCCTTATTTAATATAGGAAATTGGGAAAAAAACACATGGATTGCTAAATTGTCTGACGGTGCGGTTAACCATTGCCATAAGGAGTATAAAACATAGACAACAGCTACCCCAATGAGATTGCAGTCACAAGAAAGGGAAATAGGTATAGGAAGAAACCACACAGAGGGACATCTAAAAACAACTGAGTTAAAAGCAATATCAAAGCCAAAAACCCAGCTGAATGCCCAAAAATCGTCATTGGAACTCGCAGTAAATAGGGAAATAGATAATGCAATTATTTGAATAATTAATCCTATGGATATTACCACAGAAGCAGAGAAAATGACTTCTTCATCTCTACAGACAGTAAAAGAAGCAAGTGACTAATGCCCTTCAGAAGCGCATCAAAGCCCAATACCACTACTCAATGCAGAAAAGCAATGCAGCTTGTTACAAGATCAACTAAGCTTCTGTATCTCAAATCAGGGCAAATCGCATTTGAAGAATCGTCAATTTAAGGATATAAAAAGGGAACAACACAGTGCAATGAGATACATCAACAGATAATATGGACACCTGAATATGAAACGCAGGGCATGCACGACACTCTGAATAGAAGCAATATTTTGAAACTTAAGGCTGAAACTATGGAACTAAAGAATATACAAAAATCGACAGATCTCGTAGCTGTCTAATTTCTTCCATGGAATAATGAAGTAACTAAAGAACAAACATTAACCACATGGAAAACGCCAGAGCTAGCGCAAATATTATATTAAAAAGTTCGGAAACATTTTTAGCCTGGGGTATACAAATATCATTAACCATTATTCACTGTTATCCATTTACCTTGAAAGAGCTTCATACACAGCAAACACATAAGAAATCAGATAAGATGGTAGCACATACACAGGTCTACTCAATTTGCTAAAGGTAGGAGTAATACAGCCCAGTCCCCAGATAGATAATATAAAGATCCTCATGGGGAGTTCAATTCAATCTTAGATCAATGCCATTGGCTTCCCAGCTTACTTAGCAATAAGAAGAGTAATAGATAAAAAAGAAAGATAGGGAGGATTACGCTGAATCTGGAATTATACATATATTATCTTGGAATACAGCTGGGGCATGGCAACTACTCGGGGAGGGTTTCCCACTAAAGGATTGGGCACATTGTGATGTAACTGCATTGCAAGAGACATGGTCACAAGAAGATCTCCCGATAGCCGTCTTCATCCATTATATCGTAGCAGCAGAAAAATGGAAGCAATATGGCCGTGCAATAGGCGGACTAACAGTCTACAAATCTACTGCTCTAAAAATTAAAACTGAACAGCTGAAATCTCCTGACCCTAGTATACAACTTATTAAATTCTCAGATCAATACACAGTCAATAAAAGAATGATAATATTGATTAACTACTATACACAACCGAAGTTCCAAACTAAAAAGGAAAAAAATGCTCTATTGAGCAAAACAATTTCAAGTCTATGCTGTGCCAAGCCTAAATGGAGTCTAATAGTGGCTGGAAATTTTAACTCTAACTTGATATTCAAGCCAGATGAAGACGAAATCTTGACAGCAGACAACACATATTGGTGTGTTCAACAGGAATCTCAAGCTGGAGCGAAGGCTCGTAAGGATCAACTGGGACAGCAATTAGTGACAGATCTCGAATACCAAGGTATGCGAGTGATCAATAGAAGGACCGAGGAAGACCGTCTGCCGAAAAAAACATACTGTAGCCCCAGGACACGAACGATACTTGATTTTACAATTATAAATTTTTCATTATTGCCATTGCTGGTCTTTTTTTATATAGAGTACACTACCTTGAGTGACCACGCGTTTCAACACATCAAATTCAACTCTCACGTGGAAAGATTTCAGTCCATCAATATACCAGAGGGCCAAATAAACACAACTAATTTAAAATGTATTAAGTGGACAAATACCAATAAAACAGAGTGGTTCTCAAAAATAAAAGATATCCTGGCTGAATTGGCAAATTAACCTATGAATAAGATTCAAGCCTGGTCTCTTTTCCTAGGCAAACGAACGATGAAAATGAAAGCACCCAAGGCGAAGGATAAAAGATATTATCCAACTATAGATCTTCCCCACTATTTAATCCATTTGGAGATTTTGTCTGCAAATCCACGATATGCCGGGACTCCATTCTCCTCAGCTTTAGCACTCTATCACCTCCTCTAACATTTAAAGGCATACAGTTGATGCTGATGTACTGTAACAGATCCCTGTCACTACCATAAGGGAAGCAAGATTCCTCAAAACACAGAGCAAAGACACAGATCTATTGGCTGTCAATGACTGGACAACCCTTGAATTATTGGAGGACCTGCGTCAGGAGGGCACAATAGAATATCCTCAGCTCGCAGTGACGCTGACTCAACAGACGAAGTGCGTGGATGTGGAACAGGAAGCACCAACAAGTGGCATGAAACCACCTTCACAGTTCCTACCACAGATGCCGTTCGATGCCATAGACACTTTCTCTGATACGGTCATCAAGGATTTGATGAAATTCAGAGAAAGCAAGAAACCCTCAAAAAACGGGGTAATTTGATGAAAATACAAAGAACTGCTATAAAGAATCTTGAGCAGGACAAATCCATCATTTATAAACCCTCAGACAAGGGGGGAAATATTGTTTTATTGTCGAGACAACAGTATGTGGAAGAAGCACCGCAGCAACTGAGGACTCAAGATTGCTATGAATTGACCACGGTAGCAATATATCAGGAGAGTATTCGACAACTTCATACTCTCATAAAAAATGGCACAACAAACAGTTGTTGGATTCAGATGAATATTTATTTTTAATAACTACCAATCCCATCTTACCCACCTTCTACCATCAATGGAAGGAGCATAAAGACAAAGACAGACCACCAGGGAGGCCAATAGTCTTTTCAATGGGTAGCCTCACGGAAAACCTCTCTAGGTTTTTAGATCATTTTCTGTTCGGCGCTGTACTTGAAGTGAAATCATATATCAAGGACACAACTGATTCATTGGAAGTCAGACCACTCTGACTCCCATTTCTCCAACTTTCGCAACTGCCTTTGCAACATCTGCACATGGATGGCTTCTAATCACCTGGCCCTAAATACAGATAAAACAGAGGTGCTCTTTTTTAGCCAGTAATCAGCTCCCCCTGCCACCTTGTGGTGGCCTACTGTCTTGAACCCCCCTCCCAATCCAGTACAGTCAGCCCGCAATCTCGGCTTCCTTTTTGACAACACCATGTCCTGCAAAGCTCAGGTCAACAAAGTTACCGCGGCCTGCTTCGGCAAGCTGCGCATGATTAGGAAGATCTTTCCTTATCTCCCTCAGGGGTCCCGTAAAACGATTGTCCACGCTCTCATTACGGCACATATGGACTACGCCAACAGCTTATATGCTGGTGCCCCCCTCTATCTCATTGACCGATTGCAAATCGTTCATAATGCGGCAGCCAGGCTTATTGGAAACATCCCTACCCGCATAAAGCATATCTGAACGACCTACACTGGCTCCACATCGCCCGACGCATTCAGTTTAAAATCCTGATCCTTGCCTTTCGGGCTATTCACGGATTTGGCCCGGCTTACCTGAGCAAAAGACTCAAATTATCCATGTCAGAAAGACACCTGAGATCCAACAGTCTCCGTCTACTGACTGTTCTCAGATTTAGGCTCTCCCGGAGTGGCGGCAGAACGTTCAGCGTGACGGCGGCCAAGTACTGGAATGGCCTTCCTCTGGACCTTAGGTTCACTGAGTCAGAGCAAATTTTCCTACGCAAATTAAAAACCTGGCTGTTCACCAAACTCTGATCAGGCGAGCCTCTGTAGCTTCAGGTTTGGATGGTTTGTTCCTGGCAACCCCCTCCTGTGATTAACTTGTACTCTCAGCACCGGGACACCCCCGACGGGGGTAGCTGCGCGCTTTATAAGCTTCTTAAATAAATAATAATAATAATTGGTCATATAGAAGCTTTGGAGTGGCAGACATCTTATTGTCTAAGAGTTTTAGACATTACGAGTTTGTATACCTGCATTAATCATTCACAGGGTTTGAACGCTGTAAACTACTTTCTACAGAAACAACCATTGAAATTTGCTGCCCATAACAGAATGCTGCTAGAACGAATAGAATTCTGCCTGTTGAACAACATTTTTCTTTTTCAGGGAGACCTCTATAGGCAGGTCTCGGGGACCGCAATGGGCACCTGCTTTGCCCCTAGCTGTGAGAATTTATTCGTTGGCTGGTGGGAGGAACAGGTGGCCTGGTCCCCCATCAACGAGGAGTGGACCACCAATATAGTGTCATTGTATAGGTATATCAATGACCTTTTTTTGGTGTGGACGGGCTCGGTGAGTGAGGCAGAGGAATACATAGCACATCTAAACAAAAATAAGATCAATCTATGATTCTCAGGTGAGATTAGTTTGGTGGCAGCAAACTATCTTGACCTTAGAGTCGAGATTAAAGATGGAAAGGTTACCATAGATTTATTTAGGAAACCCGCAGCTGGGAACAGCACGCTGCATGCTTCAAGCAACCATCCCCAAAAACTGAAAAACAGCATTCCTTATGGGGAGTTTCTAAGATTAAAGCGGAATTGTTCTAGAAAGTCCGACTTTGATCTAGCAGCCAAAGAGAGTATTGATCGATTTCTAGCAAGGGTTTATAACTCAGGCCTCTTAGATAGCACTCTTAGGAGAGGGGAATTGCAACCTATAAAGGATCTACTAGAACAGAAAAAATATAGAGAGGAAAATGGAAAATTCCGGATGATAACCACCTTCTCCGAAGATGCTGACGCATTGACAAAATAATGAGGAATTGACATGTGCTAAAAACCGATACCATCATCGGTGCCGACATTCTAGCGGTCCCATTGATCACTTTCAGAAAGGTACGCTCACTAAAATACAGTCTGGTACACAGTCATTTGGATACTATTCCATCGAGACAGGGAACCTTGAATGAAATGAAAGGGTTTTACCCTTGCAGGAGGTGCAAGGCTTGCGCCTTCAGCAGAAGGGTACTAACCTATGAAGTAAAGGTCCTGAAAGCAGGTAAAAGGATACACAAATTCATGACCTGCCAAACGACACATGCTGTTTACTGTCTGAAGTGCCCCTGTGGACTTAGGTACAAAGGGAGCACAATATGTTGTGTCCAATTGAGAGTGCTGGAGAATGTGCGTGCCATTGTGAAGAAGGACTTTAACTATCCTGTGGCACGCCATTTCGCCATAAAACATAAAAGTGACAGGGATCTGTTACAGTACTTCAGCATTGACTGTGTGCCTTTAAATGTCATAGGAGGAGATAGAGTGCTAAAGCTGAGGAGACTGGTGCCCCAGTATATCGTGGACTTGCAGACAAAATCTCCAAATGGATTAAATAGTGGGGAAGAACTGACAGTACATTTGGGAAACTAATTACTCTTTTGATGTGGTTAGTTCTCTTAAAATGTATTCACAAAGATAGAGTTACCTAAGTGAGTAGGCCTAACTTAGGGGCTTTTTCTCTTTTTTCTTAAACATAGTTGCATGAAGTTAGGGCTGATACACGGCAATATGTGACATGGAACACAGGGCAATGCTTGCAACCTGCTGTAAAAGGTTGCAAATGCCGATACACAGCAAGATTAATTTGTTGTTTAATCGTAGTAACAATGTATGAATTTGAAAGAATCAATGTCAGGTTTTTAGCCATATTCCTTGACTTGCATTGTGTTATAACTGTGGGTTAAATTGGAAAAACTAGAGATGTTTACTCTGTTAAAATGGCGTGTGCTATGTAGCGTTCTTTCGTCAGACCATGTTTGTTTTCATGATGATGTGCATGATGCTTTACAAATGGTGCCTTGCAGCGTGTTATGTAAACAACACCGACGAAGGAGGATTATTTTTGAAACGCGCCTGTTGACATAAGATTCAATCTCTGCTGAAACAATGCCAGGCGAGTCCCGAATTTTCCTTTTATGAAGTAAGAGGAGCTTGGAACGTTTATATTTTCATGGAGCACTACCGCAAACCCGGCACCCGTCCCCGTGTGACTCACGTTTGGTGCAATTTGGAGCGAGATATATATATATATCAAAACTCTCATGTGGAACATTTTGGAGGCAGATCGAGGTATTGATAGGGGGCTTGGGTTGCTGCATGCCACAGGTGTCTGGACATCTGACCTGACTTCACGGGGAGGCCCGGAGTATTGCCACGGCGCCTCATAGATCACGCACACACTGGAGGACGCAGAAGTTGTTGGGCGGTGCAAGAAGGTGATTACAGCCCCAGAGGACTTGCAGGTTCTTCTGGCATCCAACAAGAGGGATGCTGGGACTTACAGTCCGATGGTTTCCTCCAACGGGAAGGGAGTATTTGACTTCAAAAGCGGGACTGCATCTAGCACCAGTACAGGGAGTGAAGGCATCTGAAGAGGGACGACTTCCCGAAACGCGTCATGCCACACATGAACTGCTGCATTAAACCTACCTGAAGCACTGCCCGCTGAGTCCCTCGTTTTTTTCTTTCGGAGGCAACCTGTTTTGATATATATATGTATATATATGCGCCAAATAATTCCAACCACTTCCAACCACTTCCGTGTTCCGGCGAAGAGGAACTCAGACCACCACAGCAGTTCAGGCAAGATACGCTTTTATTACGTTATTTCCACAGCCTGCAACGATGCGTTTCGGGCTTCACAAGCCCTTGATCACATCCAGCAAAACAAATACAGGGAAACTGAACCTACTCAAGGATATAAAAATAACTCACCTCTCTTGGGACTTCAAAGACCAGCATGCTGCAGGTAGTCATGAGGATGCCACGCCCACTCAGGGCGTTTCTCCATTGAATAAAATTGTGCAATGTAACGAGTGGTGAGTCTCTCATTTTCCCTTTGCTGAGTCCAGATGAAGGGGCGTACCTGCCTTGAAACGCGTCGACATGGGAAACAATGTGTAGAAGAATGGAATTGCGTGTGACAGCGAGGCTTATACACCGGAGGTGGGGAGAGTGCTGTGGGCCTTCTTGGAGCATGGGGGCTCATTTGTGGAACATATATATATATATATATATATATATATATATATATATATACATAAAAAATATACGGGTGAAAATTATACAAACATGAAGTATATTAGAGACGTTTTATGAAATGTGTTTCCTATGTGCTCTACAAAGTTTCAGAAAAAAGTGTAAGAGACTGCCATGATAAAATAATGTGCAAGTCATGAACTCTTCTATGTCCATACATGAGGGTCATATACCTGTAACCATAGCAACCCTCCGCCAATTGAAACTTGTTTAACACAGGAATGCCTATGTGACCATGTAACATATATGTATATACAGTTTAACAGAATGTTCATGCAGATGTAGTGAACAAGGCTGGAGCAAGCCGCCGAAACGTGTCTAAGCAGCAAATGAGCCATTAAATATCGTTTGGATTATGATTCACGGAGTCAGCGCCTTATTTTGATGGAAAGTTTGGTTTGGTGATAATATATATATATATATATATATATATATATATATATATATATATATATATATATATATATATATATATACCGAAAACGCCATTCATCACTAGTTCCTTAAAGAATAACGAGAGCGAGCCCAGAATACGTGCAAGTTCATCAGTGATTTATTTTTCAATCACACCAGCCATCCGTCATAACGCGTTTCACCTCTCAAACGAGGCATATATATATAGAGTGGCAGGCGACGGCGTACTCTGTAGGAAGGAGTTGGGAATATATATATATATATATATATATATATATATATATATATATATATATATATATATATATATATATATATATATATTGCGTTAAGTCCGATGCAGCACAGCAGAGCGCAGCCACGCCACACAGCAAAACCGGAAAATTGAGTAAAGCCACAGACTCCGTGCTCTCGTTATCAGTGCATTTATTCATGAAGAATAAACAGCCCACCAGTCGCCATGACGCGTTTCACCTCAGCCGAGGCTTGATCACATGTCATGAGAAGGAGGAGGGAGGTAACTTTTGAATAGCAAAGTTGGTCACATGACCGGTAGTATTTCCTGTTGTCATTGAAGGGGTATACATCAAATCATTATCACGGGCGCAGTGCCCTAGTTATCACCATAAGCATGTATCAAAATACATATATATACTTCACGATAATACTGTTCAATTTGTGCTGAAACAGTCAGTCAAAGTTGCAACATTAGTATACAACATGAGGCAAATAATTCATGAATTTCATCGTTTAGAAAAATTCTAAAACCAATCCTATTTGTAAAAATATATATATATATATAGATCTAAATTCATATATTTACACAATGTACCATAAATATAAAACTATTTACGTAAATTATCATTGTAAATATTCACATTAGGCATGCCTCATTAGTCCTAAGACAACTCTGTCAGTTTGTTTGAACTACTTATTGTCATTAGGACTACTGACTGATTTATCATACGTGATGCAAATGTCTCAGTTAAATGTAAACTTTATGGCAGTGTTTATTTAATAATACCCAAGTGGGTGAAGATGCTACCTGATGTTAACTACCAGTGCTATATTAGAAATGTAATTCTTGCTATTTACCTCCCCTCGGGTTGTTAATGTAAACTAAAATTAAAGTGACTGTGCAAAGAAATGAAAAAGAACTAATACTTCAAATTTTTTCATAAATTAAAATACAGGCTGCCGAACATAGCATGCAGATCTTACATTATTTCATCAGCTTTAGAAATTACCAGTGGGAAAATACAGAGATCCGTTTTATAAACAGGTATATATATATGGAGAAGTGTGGCTCAGGGGTTAGAGGCGGCAGATCCAGAAGCTGAGATCGGTCCTGGACCAGGGTTCAATTCCCCGCCTCGGCGGGTCTTGGGCTCAAAAATTCCACGGAGGTGATAATTCTCGTTCCGGTGCCTACTCGACTCATGGGTTCACACTCTGCGACTCTGGGCAATAGCATGCTTAATCTCCACTACGGCCCCTCGCGGCGGGATGCCTGGCTTTCACCTTGTGGATACCATGCTGGGGTTATCTCACAGGGGACTACCAGGACGGGTTCCCAAGGCAAGCGCCTTGATGCCTTCGGGTGATACGTGCGCTATATAAATCGCAATACATTTACATTTACATTTATAGAGATCCTCTGTGCTGTTAAGCCCCCCCAGGCTGTTTGCTGTTTAATTCGAGGATATAGCGGGTTTCCAGTAGACGCAACTTGCTGTCTCTGTCTCCCCCCCTCCTCAAAGGTAGGACTGAGTCCACCAGATAATATTGCAGCATTTCTGGGTTGCTATTGTGACATTTTTTGAAATGCCTCGCTACTGGATAGGCTTGGTCCTTTCCAGAAATTGCCCTTAAATGCTGGAGGACGCGTTTATGTGCTGGGAGGCGGGTACTTCCCACGTATTGTAGGCCACAAGGGCATATCAATACATATATCACAAATTCTGTTTTACATCCCAGCTTTTGTCTGATGGCAATAGGTTTGTCATGGAAAGGACTAATATAATGGGTTTTATTGATGGCGTGCTTACAGGCTTTACAGACTTGACATTTTTTAAAACCTGTGATGCGCTCCCACCACTTTTTGGGAACGTCTAAAGTATTACTTACAATAGCACTGCCTAGAGAAGGAGATTTCCTGAATGTGATCTCTGGTCTATTTGTCACTAGATCACCAATGACTGGATCTCCTTGTACAAGATTCCAATTTCTTGAGAAGATTTTGCAAATTTCAGCATGCTGTTGGCTATAGGTGACTATAGCCCTACATTGAATTTTTTCTGTTGGTGGAGTTTCAGTTACATCCGTAGGGTCAGGACAATTAACTAGTAGCTGTTCCCTTTCAAGTTTTGTAGTTTTCTGGATAGCCTCATCTATCATTCTTGAGCTATAACCTCTTTCCAAAAAACGCTTTTTACACTGTAGTTGAGCTGTTCTGCATTCCTCTTCATTACTACAGATACGTTTTATTCTTAACATCTCCCCGTAGGGGATGCTATGAATAAGGTGGCGAGGATGACTACTCGAGGCATGTAACACAGTATTACCAGCGGTAATCTTTCTGTGTAGCTTAGTTTCTATTTTGCTGTTCTTAACATATACCTCTACATCCAGAAAACTCACTGAGACACTGCTGATTGTAGAAGTAAACTGAAGATTTAAATCATTTACATTTAGTTTATCAACAAAATCAGTAGCACTTTCCATGGAACCCCTCCAGATAAAAAACAAATCATCAATATACCTGAGGTACAGAATTGCATGTTGTTCCATTGTTTTTCTGTGCTGTCCCATTAGGGTTTGCTCCTCCCACAGCCCCATGTGTAGGCATGCGAAACTGGGGTAGAAGCAAGATCCCATGGCCACCCCCCTCAGTTGCTGATAGGTCTGGCCCCCAAACATAAAGAAATTCTGTTGTAGGCATATATATAACGAAAACGCCATTCATCGCTAGTTCCTTAAAGAATAACGAGAGTGAGCCCAGAATACGTGCAAGTTCATTGGTGATTTATTTTTCAATCACACCAGCCATCCGTCATAACGCGTTTCACCTCTCAAACGAGGCATATATATATAGAGTGGCAGGCGACGGCGTACTCTGTAGGAAGGAGTTGGGAATATATATATATATTTATGAAAAAAAGGATGCCACTTGCTTAGAACGCACGCAATGATAGGCCGGACATTTGTGTATTGTAACAGGGTCCTTTATTTCAGCAGGTCAGTATTTCAGGAGTCCCATTAAAATGCCCAACGCGTTTCGAAGCCACATTGCCTCTTGTTCACTGGCTGGCACAGAAATGAGGCAGGGATCATGAGCAGGAGCAGTCAGTTAATTTAAATTGCCTTTTTCCATCCCCTGGTGGGCTTGCTCAGGTGCATTATGGAATACTTATTTTTTATAAAACCTGTGTTGTGTCCATCTGTAGTATTTTCACTGTATTACTGTGTATATTCACAAATGCTTAAAACACTGCCTCTGAGATAAGCCTGTCTGCTCGTGCCAAGCTACCAAGCGGGTGAGCAGGGGTTATTTAGGAGTCAAATCCCCTTATCCCGACTTAGAAGTAAGGGTTCCGATTTGGAAAAAGGAGAATACAATTGCCAACTAGAGACCCCCAGATCTAACATTGGTGGTCAGCGGTGAGGATTTGGACCTGAATTTTGTTACATATACAGTAATTGGTGTACACTACTGGTGAGTACAGACCACACGCGACCACATACTTTTTGGGTAGAATCTTTTCCTTGGACTGTTAGTTTTTCCTGAAAACTCCCAATTCTTACTATCATGAGTAGACCAGCATCTGTTGTATCTATGGATCTTGATTTTGAGGAAGAGAGGTTGGAAACCTACACTTTGAAATAGCTCAGGTATCTCTGCAAGTAATTGAAAGTTGCAACACCAGGCATTTCTAAAAAGGATGACTACCAAAAGGCGCTGAGGGCCTGGGTAGAAGCAAGAAATGCCCCATATCTTGTGGTGGAGTCAGTTGGGGATACAGATGGGCAACTGGATAGGCCATTGTTTCCAGCCAGGTAAGGGGTACCGACCCACCCGGCACGTCATCTCTTCCAAAGACCTGTTCCCCAGAGAGTTGGAAGACAGGGAGAGAAATGGGGCACACAAGCTGGAGATGGCTAAGCTTAAGATGCAGAGTCAGAGGGAAAGTAGAGAATAACAGATTGTCCTTGGAAAGAGAGAGAATGAGAATGGAACAAGAGAGGATGTTGAGGAAGTTAGAGATCAAGGCCAAGGGCTTAAAAATCAATCTCTCTGGTGGCAGCGCACCATCTGTGCCTTCAGAAGGCAGGGTATATATTCCCAAGGATGTCATCAAGGATTTACATAAAAGTGAGGATATTGGGCAGTGGTTTGCAGCCTATTAGATAGCAATGTTGGCCCACAGGGTCGATGGGAAGAATTTGGCTGGGATGTGGGGCCGCATTGTGACCAGCCCAGTGAGAATAGTATGTCTTATGCCCACATGAAGGAAGCACTGATGAAAAGATAGGGTTTGACTCCAGAACTCTATAGACAGAGGTTCAGGAATTGTAAGAAGCTAAAGGGAACCACTTGGGTAGAATATGTATCTTACTTATGCAGAGCTATGGATGGTTGGGTAATGGGTAGCAAAGTGGATAATTTTCAAGCGCTCTATGATTTGGTTGCCAGGGAGCACCTTTCACTGTAAGCAGTTGCGACACCATTAGTATGATCCCCAGTGTCCCCAAAAGGGTCAGTATGTGCCACTCCGTGTACCCCCGTCAGATGGCCAGTGTAGCCCTGGGTGGGGAGGAGATGGGTGCCCAAGATGGGTGGGGTCCCGCAGAAATGTCCCTTGTCTCATTAGGAGACTTTGAGATGGTCCCAAAAACTCAGCTGCCTGATAACACTAAAATGTACAGGCAGTGGGTGACCATCAATAGCCATAGAGTGGAGGCTCTAAGAGACACCGGAGCCAGTGTGACAGCTGTCAAGTGTCACTTGTTGTCTGAAGAGCAGGTGGTCCGCAATGCATTCTTCCCAGTTATTGCTGCTGACAACACAGAGAACCATGCAAAGTGGCTCAAGTTCCCTTTGAGTGGGGGGTCTCTGGTAGTCTTCAAGTAGCTGTGAGCCAGCCATGCCTGTTGATTGGCTGTTAGGCAATGATTTATAAACCTCCCCTTGGGCTAAGGTGGAGAAGAAGGCTCATTTGGAGATGTTGGGTCTGCCTGAGGGGGCGTGTGTGACCACTCAGTCTATGGCAGCCAAGGGTGTTCAAGAGATCCTGGAGCCTGAAAGTATGCTCCAGGGGCCTGCCTTAAAGAGAAGAGGTAGAGGGTGCGGGAAACCAGCCTCCATTGTTCCCACGGTCCAGGAGGAGGCAGACCTTGAGGGGGATGCCCTGGAACCTACAGGGGAGCAAGTTTCTGAAGTAGGCAACCTACCTGAGCTGACCCATTGCCAGCAAGAAGGTGGCCATCCAGGGAGGAATTTTGTGCAGAGCAGAAGAAGTGCCCTTCTCTTGTGGGTTTGAGGCAACAGGCCACAAACCAGGCAGCAGGTGATCAATCTGGATTTAATTGGAACTAATAGGAGAACGGCTTCCTGTATAGCGAGCCTAAGGTTGCTGAGCCTGTGTCAGCCCGTGTGCTGGTGGTACCCCAGCACATCAGGGCCTACCTACTGGGTTTGGCTCACGACGTTCCAAATCTGGGGCAGAACAAGACCTTTGAATGGCTTGTACCCCACTTTTATTGGCCCCAGATGTGGAAGAGTTCAGATTGTCATTGTAGAACTTGTCAGACTTGCCAGGCAAGTGGGAAAAGTGGAAGGAAAGCACAAGGCTCCTCTCCAACCATTCCCTGTAGTCAGTACCCCCTTTGAAAGGGTGGGCATTGACATTGTGGGGCCACTGGGCCCCAAGAAGCCATGGGCAACAGGTTTATCCTGGACTTGGTGGACCATGCTACCCGGTACCCGGAAGCCATTCTGCTCAGGACAGTGACAGCCCCGTGGTGGGATGTGCACTGATGGGGATTTTCTACCATGTGGGGTTCCCCAGAGAGATGGTGTCTGATCGAGGTACAAACTTCATTTCCAATTTTATGAAGACTCTGTGGAAGGAGTGTGGTGTTACCTATAAGTTCACCACTCCTTATCACCCACAAATAATGGGCTGGTTAAGAGATTCAACCAGACCCTTAAAGGCATGATCATGGGTCTTGAGGAACCAATGAGGCCTAAGTGGGACCTCCTCTTGCCATGCCTTTTGTTTGCTTACCGTGAGGTGGCACAAAAGTCCCTAGGGTTCAGCCCCTTTGAACTGTTGTATGGACACGCGGTAAGAGGACCTTTGAGTCTGGTCAAGGAAGGCTGGGAGCAATCACCCAGGAAACCTCTCCAGGATGTATTCAGTTACATGCTGGCCTTCAGGAACCAGACTCGGCGATTCAGAGATCTCGCTCAGGCGAATCTGAAAGCCAGCCAGGAAGAGATGAAACGGTGGTACGGTCAGAATGCCACTCTGATTGAGCTTCAACCTGGACAGAAAGTTTGGGTCATGGCTCTGTAGATCCTTGTGTGCTCCAGGACAGGTGGACCGGTCCATTTGAGGTGGTGGAGTGCAAGAGTGGTATCACCTATCTGGTGAATTTGCAGTCTCCCAGGAACCCTTTGAGGGTCTTGCATGTGAACCGCCTGAAGCCGCACTTAGAAAGGTCCGAAGTGGGCATGCTCCTAGCGACAGATGATGGAATGGAGGAGGAGACAGAGCCTCTTCTGACCTCCTGTCTGCGACAGAGCAAGATGGGTCAGTGGATGGTGTCAGCTTCTCTGCAACACTGACCCCTGATCAGCAGCAAGATTGTCACCAACTGTTGGAGCTATTCTCTGATCTATTTTCCTTGGTTCCTGGTGTCACAGAGTGGTGCGTCCATGAGTAGACACTGGAGACAGTGCTCCTGTGAAGCACAAGGCTTACAGAGTGACTGACAAGGTCAGAGCTTACATTAAGGAGGAAGTCTCCAAGATGTTTGCCTTAGGGGTGATTAAGTCCTCTAGCAGTCCTGGGGCCAGCCCAGTGGTTTTGGTACCAAAGGCTGCCGTGCCTGGTGCCACACCTGAACTCCGGTTCTGTGTGGACTACCGAGGGCTCAATTCAGTCACCAGGACTGACGCACACCCCATCCCCAGAGCTGATGAGCTCATTGATCGGTTAGGGGCTGCATGGTACCTCAGCACATTTGATTTGACATCTGGGAATTGGCAGACCGCCTTGACTGATGGGGCTAAGGAGAGGTCAGCATTCTCCACACCAGATGGGCACTACCAATTCTGGGTTATGCCCTTTGGGATGAAAAATGCCCCGGCCACCTTTCAGAGGTTGGTCAACCAGGTGTTGGCTAGACTGGAGGATTTCAGGCCTCACGATCAAGGGAAGTAAGTGCCAGATCAGGCAGGGTTCCGTGGTGTACTTGGGTCACCAGGTATGGAGCGGCCAGGTAGTTCCCTTACAACCCAAGATTGAATCCATCCTGGCATGGGAACCCCCAAACACTCAGACACAGGTGAGAGCCTTTTTAGGACTCACTGGGTACTACAGGAGGTTTGCCAAGGGGTATGGCAACATTGTTGTACCCTTGACTGAGCTGACTTCCAGGAAGCAGCTCAAGAAAGTGAACTGGACTGACACCTTTCAGAAGGCTTTTGACGCCCTGAAGACTGCCATGTGCACAGCACCCGTGCTTCAGGCGCCCAACTTCTCAAAATAATTGATTTTTCAGACAGACGCTTTAGAGCATGGTGTGGGGGCTGTTCTACCACAGTTTAATGAAGAGGGCCTAGACCAACCTGTAGCTTTCATCAGTAGGCAGTTACTTCCAAGGGAACAGAGAAGGAGTGCAATTGAGCGTGAGGCATTTGTTGTGGTCTGGGCGCTGAAGAACTTGAGACCATACTTGTTTGGGACTCACTTCCAGGTTCAGACTGACCTCAGGCCCCTCAGATGGTTAATGCAGATGAGGGGTGAGAATCCAAAGTTGTTGAGGTGGTCCACTTCCCTACAGAAACACGCCAATGCTGATGGTCTGTCCGGATTTTTCATCGTTAGTGAAGAGAACTCCCCAGGGGAAGGGAAGTTCTCCCCACATTTCAGCTGGTGGGGACACGTGTTAGACCTGGCATCAATGGCATGAGTCTCCCTTCCATTTTTACTCATTGCCTCCTCTGTTTTTGATATGTTTTTGCTGGTTATATGCTCTGGGCACTGTGCCACTGCTAATCAGTGCCAGAGTGCAAGTGTTCCCTATGTTAAATTGATGTACTGATTAGTGGCTCCATGATTGTGTTATTTGATTTACTTGTCAGAACTTAGTACAGCGCACCATGTGTGCCCAATGCTTGTAAATCAAATGCTGCTGGTGGGCTTGCAGCACTGGTTGTGCCACCGACAGAAGCAGCTTGTAAAGTGTGTCTCAGGCCTGCTATTGCAGCAAGGCCTGTGTGCAATCTGTGACTGCCATGTTGATTTGGCAATTGCACCCACTTGCCAGTCCCTAAACCTTCCCTTTGCTTCGTATCAGACACCCCTATGGTAGGTCCAATGGCAGGGTGCATTGTAATTAGAAGGTATGACATGCCCTGGTGTGTGTAGCATGTCCTAATACTGAATTACAGCCAATTTCGTTTTTCACTATTGCAAGGCTACCTGTTCTCCATAGGCCAGAATGGGCAGTTAGATTATTACATGTTATAATCCTAACTGACTCAGGGAACATGGTAGAAATCAGAATTTAGTGTGCCTGAACACAGCATGATAAAATACATCTTTTAGTAAAGTTGGTTTTAATGTTCTGTGTTTGAAAATACCACTTTTAGAAAATGGGTATTTTCTTGCCTAACTGTCCAGGCCTGCATCTGCTATGTTGTGTATTCCTTGTCTGGAGTTTTGAGTGACAGGACTGGGGAATTCCAGGAGACAGGCTGGGGCAGCCCAGTGGTGAATAGAGAGATCTGCATCTAGATGGGAGGGAGAAGTCGCACCTGGGACCTGAATAGGGCTGGGCCTTCCCTCTACAATGCCGGCTCCACCTCCCGTGGAGTGTCTCTGCCCTGCACTGTGAAAGGCGAGAAGGAATATTGTCAACAAAGTGCTCCAGGGCGGTGCCTTCCCTCCCCTGTGGTGGCTCCACCTCCTGTGGGGCGTCTGATGTCTCTGCCCTGCACTGTGAAAGGAAGGAAGGAGTCATGTAAACTGTAAACAAAGTGCTCAGGAACTGGTCTGGACTAGGCAGAGGCCTCTCTGCCTGAGAGAACAAAGGATTTTGGGGTATAAATATTGGGACCCAGTCCCAAGAACTTTAGATCACTTCTAGGAGCAAGAAACCTTTTGCCAAGGAGAAGTACCAAGGAAGCTGCAGGAGTTTGACTGCCCCTCTGCCAATGTGCTGTTTGCTGGGTTGGCATGCAGTGGTTGCTTCATTGCCAAGGAAAGGAGAAGGAACTTTTTAAGGACTTTCATCATCTACAGAATATTCTCCAAGGGCTTGAACTTCTGTTTGCCTCCTGCTGAAGTCTTAGGGACAAAAGACTTCACCTTTAGCTCCCCTCAGAGTTTCCTTGCTGGGAATTCTGTTTTCCAAAGCCTGCGTGTCGCCGGGACCTGGAAGCGCGACGCATCGAGAAGAAGCGTGATGCCGCCGCAGCAGAGATCAGCGCATCGCCTGGGAAGTGGGCCTTCTCCGCATCTCCCAGGAAGCATGTCTTCGTCAAAGCTGCCTGCCGTCACATCACCTGAGAAGCGTTACGCCATTGAGAGAGTCGCCATTGCATCACCGGAGGAGCGTGTCGCAGGGCCTGTCACGGCTCCAAAGTACAGAGTTGTCGCAAGGCTGCCAGGGTGTCTACGCATCGTCATCGCATCGCTGCTTTAAGGGGGCCATCTTCTCACATCGCACCAGGATCATCGCATCACGGCGCCATCTCGCACATCGCAACCGGACCGCAAGCTGAGAATCTACCCATCAACCGCGCACCGGTAAGGATCACGACGCATCCCCTACTCTGTGCAAGCATTGAGGCACAACACATTATTTCCCCCGGATCACTGAACCAACACATCTCCCCTTTTGCGAGCCTTTTGTTCATTTTGCTTTACGCATCCAGGTCCTTTGTTGAGAACTTAATCGCATTTATCATCAACTTGAACTAAGCATCTTTAAGCAATCTTAAGTATAGTATTGTGAATTTTTGTTGTTTGTGGTCTTGTGTTAAGTCTATATGAAGAATACTTATTTTTATAAAACCTGTGTTGTGTCCATCTGTAATGTTTTCACTGTATTACTGTGTATATTCACAAGTGATTATTACACTGCCTCTGAGATAAGCCTGTCTGCTCGTGCCAAGCTACCAAGGGGGTGGGCAAGGGTTATTAAGGAGTGTAATCCCCTTATCCTGACTTAGAAGTAAGGGTCCCTATTTGGACAAAGGTGAATACCATTGCCAACTAGAGACCCTCAGATCTAACAGTGTTGGTGAGCGAAAATATGTTTTAGTTGTACATCTTCAACAAAGTAAAAAAATAAAAGACATTGTATGTGAGAGTTGGTGTATATAAATAGGTATATGTAAGAGTCTGTGATTGTGAGAGTAACTTTAAGTGTATAATTGTAATGTTGATTCTTTAACATATTAACTATGAGTTAATATGCGTTTGAATAAATGATGTGTTGTGAGTATAATTGTGTAAGTGAGTAAATGTAAGTGTGATTAATTTTTTTTCGTGAGTGAGCATAGCCAACTAAGATAACTGCTGATGTGCCAATGACTATGTATGTGTATAAGTGCATTTGATAGTGTTCTATTAATTAGTGACTGCATGTATAAGTGATTCTGTTGTTGAATGGGTAGTTGTGTGTGTAGACTTAGGAATCAGTGAGTGGGTATGTAGTATCTGGTATTGGTGTGTCAATGGTTTCAAAAATGGTACTCTGTATTTTACAGTGAGTGATGAAAGGTTATACTAGTGCATGATTAGGTGTATCAGATTGTCACGTGATGTCATCAGTGATGTCAGCAGTGATGTCATCAGTGATGCCACTGACCATATCATGAATGATGTAATATGTGACATCATCAGCAGTGCATTGCAGGCCCGCAAGATATAGCTAGCAGAACTAACTATAACGGAGTAATTTCGATGGTTTTGTACGAGTGAAATGTCCAGCTAACTATAACACCCCTGAAACCTATGTTTTTTTCTGTGAATTTCTAAGGCTTTTTAAATGCTAATTTCTAATTATAACGTCTCTGAAACGTAAGGTTTTTTCAGTGAATTTCAAAGGTTTTTTAAATGCAAATTTCTATGTGTAATAGTAATTATACCTATTATTTTGTACTGATTTTATACAGTTTAACTGTTTATTTATAAATATTTTATTCATTAAATAACATGGTATGTTTTTCTGAAAATTGCGAAAAAAATGTTTAAAAAAATCAAACTGAAATATTGTTTGCGTTTTTTAGTTTTCTTTTTTCTTTTAATATATTTATATTATTTTCCTTTAAAAAAAAAGTTTCCGAATGTTTTTCTGAGCCGCACACCCAAAGTGTACATATCATGGTGGGTGCGCAGATTCTAGCCACCATTTTGGAGAAGTTGTAAAGGATCCGCGTACGGTGTGTGACGGCTGCGTGTTTTTCAGTTACATCATATACATTCAATATTAAGTGATGTGCGCGATTGGTATGCGACCAGTCCCCGACTCCTGCACTTTTGTGACACATGCGTATTACGGTACACGACGCTTGTGCGGTGGCGGGTCCCGTGTGACCTCATATACGTCCTGGGGCGCGCTGGGTGCGCAACTCCTGCAAAAAAATGTATGTTCTAAAATATATATATGTGTCTTTAATATACATATTAGGGCAAGAGATTATATAAGATATTCATAAAAATAATATATTTGTACTTATAATAAACATATATTATTTTTAAATATATTTTCGGGAAGTTGCGTCGGGTACGTGCTTCAGGAGCGCAGAGTGCGCGGATCCCATGTGTCCTCCAAAAAAAAAGATTTCATTGGTTCATAACATTTCTCACTGTAACTATTGAAGGACCCCACCAATTTTAATCATTCTTGTTGGACCATCTTTAGAGAGACATCTCTTTTCCTATAAAAACCCTTTTTGCTTATTTTTTTGGTGTTTTATAAAAAAAATATCAAACAAAATGGCATCTGGACAGCAGGAGGAAGTATCTTCTGAAGAAGAATTCTTGCAGGAGGCACCACGTCCACAGAGGCCGGAATCTGTTGTGTGGAAATTCTTCACTTTTCCACCTACCTGGAGAGAAGAAAGTAGATGTGAGAAAGGTGACGTGCAAAATTTGTGACCGAGTCCTGTCAAGAGACAGTGAAAAAAAATACTCTTGTGGCACTGCTTCTATGTACAAGTATCTCCGGAACACACATCCTCTCAATCTTGCTCAAGAGGAAATGAGGCAAGCTGCTTTGAACCCCTTACCTGCTGTGTCAAGTAAGTCTGAAGTGTCCTCAGAAACACCAGCAATGGACATTAGGCCTACGTGAAGTGTAAAAAACATATATGCTTCGGTGAGCAGTCGGTGGATGCAGTTTGTGCTGCGCAACGCAACCATCGAACACTCTGGGACATTCCGTCATTGGGCTATACTTGGGCTACATATGGGTGATATTTGTGCTACATTCGGGCTCTTTTGTCTCTGGTGGCCATCTTGGGAGACTTATTTGTTATGAAGTTTCCTAATTTCCTCATTTACTTCAGTCTCCTCAGTAGGAAATACTTTCAGTTTTTAACTTTAGTTCCATCAAGAAGGCATTCAGATGTGTCACGCATTTGCCATGAATTCAGATTGTTAGCAGTCTAGTTGCTCATTGGATCACTGTAGTAAAGCTACTTCTCACCAGGGAAGTCTGCTGCTGGTATTCAAAGTGCATTTTTCAGTCTGCATGTCAGAATTCTTTGATGAAATAGAAGAGAATTGAGAAGTCAAAATGTGCCCTAATTTTTTTTTTCTGCAGCACTAATAATAATTTATATGGCAAAATGAAGCCCCTCATGTTGTTCCTTTGCAAATTAAATTTTTTAAGTGTTACCACTTTATTCCAATCGAGATGGCTTCAGGTGTTCCATACTTTTGTCATAAGTAAGACGATTAGCGCTCTAGTTGTTCTTTAGAACACCCTGGGACATTCTGTCATTGGGCTATACTTGGGCTATATCTGGGTGATATTTGTGCTACATTTGGGCTCTTTTGTCTCTGGCGGCCATCTTGGGAGACTTATTTGTTATGAAGTTTCCTAATTTCCTCATTTACTACAGTCTCCTCAGTAGGAAATACTTTCAGTTTTTTACTTTGGTTTCATCAAGAAGGCATTCAGATGTGTCACACATTTGCCATAAATTCTGAATGTTAGCACTCTAGTTGCTCATTAGATCACTGTAGTAAAGCTACTGCTCATCAGGGAAGTCTGCTGCTGGTATTGAAAGTACATGTTTCAGTCTGCATGTCAGAATTTGTTTTATTGAAATAGAAGAGGATTTGAGAAGTCACTCAAAATGTGCCCTAATGTTTCTTTCTGCAGCACTAATCATACTTCCTATGGCAAAATGACCACCCCCCTTATTTTGTTCCTTTTTAAATACATTTTTTTAAGAGGTACCACTTTATTCCAATCAAAATGGCTTCAGGTGTGCTATACTTTTGTCATAAGTAAAGCTATTAGCACTCTAGTTGTTCTTTAGGACACTCTGGGAAGCTGCAGTAGAACACAAAGGAATCAACTGACAGTCTCTGCCTTGTTGGATGTACATGTTTTACTGAGAATGTCAGACTTCATTCTCACATGACTGCGAAAGATAATGTGAATTTACAGAAAATATGCTCTCAGTTAAGCTTATAGATCACCTTCCAAACCGCTGTGGGAAAGGCATGATTAAACAGTTTTCTCTCAAACATGATTCATGATATCCCAGCAGAAGGCTTTTTCACATGGTAAAAACACACAATTTCTAAAATGAGTATGGTACCGTCAACACATGATTTACAATGTAAATAAAGTCTTAAAACCTTCTATTAACTGCAATGCTTTTTAATGAGGTGCTATCATGTATATTGGTCCCATGATGGCTGCCAACACTTCTTGGATGAAGTGCTGACAGCCAATACGATCTCACAATGTAATGTGTGGTTAGGCTCCGTCCAGATATATATATATTTTTCCTTTAATATCTAGAAAACTACTGAACAGATTTACACCATTTAAGGAAAAGGCATGAGTCTGAACCAAAGACTACCTCTTTGCCAAATTTGGTGTAATTCCGTTCAGCAGTTCGGGCTGTAGCTGCGACTAAAGGTTCCTATGGGAAATTGCAAGGGGAAAACATGTTTTGGGACCCCCATGTAAATATGCAATATCTGATACAGATATTTACATATTTAAACATTACTCGCTAATACATGTATTCACTAAGATACACTTAATAAGTCAGTTATACAATCAATTTTCCAAAAAAACATCCATTTGGACACTTATTTACCCATTTATTCTTCCATCGACCTTTAGATATACATATATAAAAAACATATATTTTTCAGAAAGACACACATTCACTGGATGATGTCATCAGTGATGTCATCTGAGATGTCATCAGTGATGTCAAGAGTGATGTCACTTACCATGTCATAAGTGATGTAATATGTGACGTCATCAGCAGTGGGCACGCGGGTTATAGTTAGCTTAACTAATTATAACGGGGAAATTTCAATGGTTTTGTATGAGTGAAATGTCCAGCTAACTATAACATGTGTGAAACCTATGGTTTTTTCAGTGAATTGCTAAGGTTTTTTAAATGCTAATTCCTAACTATAACTTGGCTGAAACCTATGGTTTTTTCAGTGAATTTCGAAGGTTTTTTAAATGCTAATTCCTAACTATAACGTGGCTGAAACCTATGTTTTTTTCAGTGAATTTCAAAGGTTTTGTAAATGATAATTTTTAAATGTATTAATTGGTATATTTTTTATACCGATTTACTACATTATTTTATAGTATTTATTTTTAGGTATTTTATTTTTTAAATTACATTACATATTTTTAATAGAAATAGAAAAAAAATGTTTTTAAAAATATGAAATTGTGATATTTGTTTTTTTATTTTATATTTTTTAATTTATATATATATTATATAGCATGCAATGATATCCTATGGAAGGAAATTAAAGTTACTGGTAAGTACAGTTAAAATTACTTTTCAGGATCAGTACTGGGCTGAAAGATGCAGCACTGAGGTCTCTCCTGATAACAGGTGAGTAAATCGGAATTCGTAGTTCTGCTGATTTTAGAGGAATTTTTTAAAGTTCCAAAACTCCACACGTAGAAGAATTTCGAACTGAAACCAGTCAATGTTAGCCTGTGGAAGGAAATTCAAGTTACTGTAAGTATGGTTGGAATTACTTTTCAGGATCAGTAGTTCGGATGATTTTAGAGGAATATTTGTACGTTTTAAAAATAGACAGAAACGTTTCTAGTAAAAACCACACAATAGATTCCCATAGAAGGAAATACAAGTTACTGGTAAGTACGCTTAGATTTACTTTTCAGGGTCCGTACTGGGCTCAAAGATCCAGCACTGACGTCTCTCGTGATAACAGGTGAGTTCAGCTGATTTCAGAGGAATATTTAGCTCAAGTGACATGTGTGCAAACACGCCCTGTGGTGCGTTTTAAGTTGGGGAATTAATTCCTATTCAATCCTGAGGTCCCCTGTGGGCCAACTAGCCCACCAGGTACCTCCAGTATGCGCCTGGGAGCTGCGTTGCAGAGAGGTGTTCAGAGGCCACGGCCCCTTTTTACAACACTCTACAACGCTGCTCCGTGGCGCTTACTGGAGGTACCTGTTGGGTTAGTTGGCCCCTAGGGGACCTCTAGATTTCATAGGAATTAATTCCCCAACTTAAAACGCGCCACAGAGCAAATTTGACACATATCACCTCAAGCCCCGCCCCCTACCTTCACCACTGTGTAAACGCGCCCCTTAGCGTGTTCTAAGTTCCGGGATTAAGTCCCCTTGCATAGTGGTGGTCCCTGGGGGCCAACTAGCCCACCAGGAACCTCCAGTATGCACCAGGGGGCTGCGTTGCAGAAAGGTATAAAAATGGGCATGGCCTCAATACATCTCTCTGCAACGCGGCCCACTGGCTCTTTTCCAGAGTGGAAACTAAATCCCCTTGAATACTGGGGCTCCCTGGGGGCCAACTAGCCCACCAGGAACCTCTAGTATGTGCCAGGGGGCTGTGTTGCAGAGAGGTGTAAAAAGGGGCGTGGCCTCATTACACCTCTCTGCAACGCAGCCCCCTGGCGTGTTTCCAGAGGTGGAACTAAATACCCTTGAATTCTGGGGGTCCTTGGGGGCCAACTAGCCCACCAGGAACCTCCAGTATGCGCCAGGGGGCTGTGTTGCAGAGAGGAAAAAAAGGGGCATGGCCTCATTACACCTCTCTGCAACTCAGCCCCTGGTGCGTTTCCAGAGTGGAAACTAAATCCCCTTGAATATTGGGGGGGGGTCCCTGGGTGTCAACTAGCCCACCAGGAACCTCCAGTATACACCAGGGGCTGCGTTGCAGAAAGGTGTAAAAATGGGCGTGGCCTCACTACACCTCTCTGCAACGCGGCCCACTTGTGCTTTTCCAGAGGGTGAACTAAATCCCCTTGAAAACTGGGGGTCCCTGGGGGCCAACTAGCCCACCAGGAACCTCCAGTATGGTCCAGGGGGCTGCGTTGCAGAGCAGAGTATAAAGGGGCGTGGTCTCATTACACCTCTCTGCAACGCAGCCCCCTGGCGCGTTTCCAGAGGGGGAACTAAATCCCCTTGAATACTGGGGGTCCCTGGGGGCCAACTAGCCCAAAAGAAACCTCCAGTATGTGCCAGGGGATTGCGTTGCAGAGAGGTGTAAAAAGGGGCGTGGCCTCATTACACCTCTCTGCAACGCAGCCCCCTGGTGTGTTTCCAGAGGTGGAACTAAATACCCTTGAATTCTGGGGGTCCTTGGGGGCCAACTAGCCCACCAGGAACCTCCAGTATGCGCCAGGGGGCTGTGTTGCAGAGAGGAAAAAAGGGACATGGCCTCATTACACCTCTCTGAAACTCAGCCCCTGGTGCGTTTCCAGAGTGGGAACTAAATCCCCTTGAATACTGGGGGGGGTCCCTGTGGGTCAACTAGCCCACCAGGAACCTCCAGTATACACCAGGGGGATGCATTGCAGAAAGGTGTAAAAATGAGCGTGGCCTCACTACACCTCTCTGCAACGCGGCCCACTGGCGCTTTTCCAGAGGGTGAACTAAATCCCCTTGAAAACTGGGGGTCCCTGGGGGCCAACTAGACCACTAGGAACCTCCAGTATGGTCCAGGGGGCTGCGTTGCTGAGCGGAGTATAAAGGGGCGTGGTCTCATTACACCTTTCTGCAATGCAGCTCCCTGGCGCGTATCCAGAGGAGGAACTAAATCCCCTTGAATACTGGGGGTCCCTGGGGGCCAACTAGCCCACCAGAAACCTCCAGTATGCGCCAGGGAATTGCGTTGCAGAGAGGTGTAAAAAGGGGTGTGGCCTCATTACACCTCTCTGCAATGCAGCCCCCTGGGGCGTATCCAGAGGGGGAACTAAATCCCCTTGAATACTGGGGGGGGGGGTCCCTGGGGGTCAACTAGCCCACCAGGAACCTTCAGTGTGCACCAGGGGGCTGCGTTGCAGAGAGGTGTAAAAAGGGGCGTGGCCTCATTACACCTCTCTGCAACGCAGCCCCCTGGCGCGTTTCAGAGTGGGAACTAAAGCCCCTTAAATATTGGGGGTCCATGGGGGGCAACTAGCCCACCAGGAACCTCCAGTATGTGCCAGGGGGCTGTGTTGCAGAGAGGTGTAAAAAGGGGCGTGGCCTCATTACACCTCTCTGCAACGCAGCCCCCTGGCGTGTTTCCAGAGGGGGAACTAAATCCTCTTGAATGCTGTGGGTCCCTGGGGGCCACCTAGCCTACCAGGAACCTCCAGTATGCGCCAGGGGGCTGTGTTGCAGAAAGGAAAAAAAGGGGAATGGCCTCATTACACCTCTCTGCAACGCAGCCCCCTGGTGCGTTTCCAGAGTGGGAACTAAATCCCCTTGATTACTGGGGGTCCCTGGGGGCTAATTAGCCCACCAGGAACGTCCAGTATCTTTTTTTAAGAAGGGGGCTGTGTAGCCCCCCTTCTTTTTCTTTTTCTGGGCCCTGGGGACCCCATCCTTCAGGGCTTGACCCCCAAATATTTTTTTTATTTCTTCAATGGGAAGGGGTCCACTTGGCCCCCCTCCCATGGCTAATCCAGTCCCCGGGACCCCATTTCCTGGGGCATAGCAACATTTTTAAAGGAGGGAAGCTGCATAGCCCCCCCTCCTCAGGCCACTTAAGGCCCCGGGACCCCATCCCCCGGGGCCGGGCAGCCTCCATGTTTTTGTTAATTTTTTTCATTTATTTGGGGAGGGGGCCGCGTGGCCCCCCTCCCGGGCCACATTTGGCCCTGGGGACCCATCCCCTGGGCCTGGCCCTCTCCCTTGGGGACCGTGGGTGGGTCCCCACGTCCCCCACGGTCCCTGCCAGCTCCCCGTATCCTGCGGGAGCCGGCATTGCTTTTCTGCATGGGGAGCAGCTAACATGCTGCTCCCCATGCAGAAAAGCAATTGGATTTATTTTTTGAAAAAAACAAAGCAGTTTGCTATGGTAGGGTGGGAGCCACAAGGCTACCATAGCAAACAGCAGTGTACCAGGGTTCCAGGAGTGGGCACCCCAAGACACTGCAAGGGTGCCCACCTTGGGGGTGGTGGTCCACAGGGCCACTACAAGGCTTCAGGAGGGGGCCACATGACCCCCCTCCCAACATTCAAAAGCCCTGGGGGCCCCCAATTCAAATATGTAGTGCCCCAGGGAGGTGGCGGTCCCCGGGGTGTGTGGGGGGACTTATGCCCCCCACACACACAGGTTTTTTTATTTTCTTTATTTCTAAACGAAGCCCCAAGGGTGGCGTCCCCGGGGCTCGGGGGGCCTTAGAGGCCCAAAATCATTATACATTGAAGTCCCGGGGGGGTTACGGTCCCCGGGGCTGCAGGGGACCATGTGCCCCCGCTATAATACATACTTTGCCCCGGGGTTGGTGGTCCCCAGGGCAGTGTGGCGGGGATTGGGCCCCCCACACTTTCTTTTTATAAAGCCCCCGGGATTTGGCCCCCCAGGGGCTTACGAACCTTAAAGCGCGGGAGCCGCGATTCGATTTTTTGGTTGGATCAGCAGGGTACGTGCACCCTACGCCCATCTCAAGATTTATAAAAAAATATTTTATTTTTTTTAGCCTTGGGGGTCCTTGTGGGACCCCTAAACAGGCCTAGGGGTCAGGGTGTTTCTAACCAGCCCCCTTTTCTTGTTTTTCGCATTTCTATTTCTGGTTTCTGGCACCGAGGCACCAGATGGCTGCCAACACTTCCTGGTTTGGAGTGTTGACAGCCAATTAGCATAAAGCTTGTGCTCGGGAGGATACGCGTACGGTACTTCGTATATAGATATATCTATGATTTTACTTTTGATTTTCTCAGGAACTACTGCACGGATTTACACCATTTAACAAAAAAAGTGTAAACTGCGAACCAAACTCTACCTTTTTGCCAGATTTGGTGTAATTCCGTTCAGCAGTTCGGGCTGTAGCCTCACTTAAAGGTCCCTATGGAACATTGCATGGGGAAAACACGTTTTGTGACCCCCCCTTGTTTCTCGGACCCCAATTCACGAATCACTTTGAAACTGTCAGGGTAGGAGCAGAGCAGAGCGCTCCATCTTCTTTGAGAATTTCGTAATGATTTGTCAACCGGCGCCAAAGTTATTCCAAATAGAATGTTGCTGATTTCCTATGGCACCTAGGTCCTAACTATAATTACCTACTGGCCACCGCCAGTAGGATATAGATATATATATATATATATATATATATATATATATATATATATATATATATATATATATATATATATATATATATATATATATATATATATATACATACATATATATATATATACATATATATATATATATATATATATATGTGTCATTAGTGATGTCATGAATGATGTCACTGACCATGTAATGAGTGATGTAATATATGAGGTCATAAGGAGGGCTTTGTGGGTCATAAGTTATAGTTGAATGTCACTGATTTTGTATGAGTGAAATCTGAGCCTAATTATAATGTCCCTGCAACCTTTATTTTTCCAGTGATTTTTTTAAGGTTTTTTAAATTTTATTTCCTAACTATAACAACCCTGTAACCTTTGGTCTTTTAAGTGAGTTTCTAAGGTTGTTCAATTTTAATTTCCTAACCATAACGTCTCTGTAACCTTTCGTTTTTTAAGTGAATTCCTATAGTTTTTAACTAGTAGTCCAGTTTGCAGAGTGGTGGAGAAAGGGGTGGGGCCAACCAGCAGTGCACCAGTGGGTGCCTTTGCAGAATGGTAGAGATGGGGGACATGTCTTCCAAACACCTCTCAGCAATTCTGCTGTGTGGGACTTACTGCAGGTAGCAGGAGGGCTTGTTGGCCCCAAGGACATTCTAGAGCCAAGGGACTCATCCCCCCAACCAGCACGGCAGCAGGAGGAGCGTTTGCAGAGTGGTGGTGAGCGGGATGTAGCCTCCAAAGTACTCTCAGCAATCATGCTGTGTGGGAGTTACTGCAGGTAACAGGAGGGCTTGTTGGCTCCCAAGGACAATCTAGAGCCAAGGGGATCTCATCCTCCAACCATTAGTGTACCAAGAGGTGCGTTTGCAGGGTGGTAGAGAAAGGGGGCGTGGCCTCCAAAGACCTCTCAGCTATTCCGCTGTGTGTAAATTACTAAAGGTAACAATAGGGTAGTTGACCCCAAGGAGACTCTTGAGCCAAGGGGACTCATCCCCCCAACCAGCACTGTACCAGGAGAAGCGTTTGCAGAGTGTTGGAGAATGGGGAGGTGGCCTCCAAAGTCCTCTCAGCACTCATTCTGTGTTGGACTTACTGGAGGTAACAGGAGGACTTGATGGCCCCCAAGGATCCTCAGCATCCAAGTGAACTTCATCCCCCAATCAGCGGTGCACCTAGAAGTGCATTTGTAGTGATGTAGAAAGGAGGCATGGTCTCCTAAGTCCTCTCAGCAATTAGGCTGTGTGAGACTTACTGAAGGTAACAGGAGCGCTTATTGGTCTCTAAGGATCTTCAGAAGCCAAGGAAACTTCATCCCCAACCAGCAGTGTGGCTTGAGGCACGTTTGCAGAGTGGTGGGGAAAGGGGGCTTGGCCTTTGAAGACCTCAGCAATCCAGCTGTGTGGGACTCACTGGAGGTAACAGGAGGTATATTTGGCCCCCAAGGACCCTCTGCAGCTAAGGGATGTTTATCCCCCAACCAGTTGTGCTCCAGGAAATGCATTTGCAGAGCAGTTGTGAAAGGGGCGAGCCCTCGGGCAAATTGCCAGTCTTTTTTATTTTTATAAAAATGAATTTGGGGAGAGGGGCCACATGGTCCCCCTTCCCCTGGAGGGCCAATCCCCCTGGTGCCAGACCTATTTTGAATGGGGAAGTGGGGCGAAGTGGCCTCCATCCATGGGCCAAAGTCTGCCTTGGGAACCCCATGCCCCAGGGCCTAGCCTTTTTTAAAAAAATGTGTTTATAAACTAACAGGGAGGGGGTGAGCGGCCCCACTCCAGGGCCAATTTTGGCCTGATACTCCATCTCCCGGGACCTGGCATCTGTTTTGGGTGCACTGGTCCCACTCAGGGCACCCACTTTGTAGTGTTGGTGACTGAAGGGAGAGCCTCAAGGCCCTCATGGTCTCTACCGGTAGCACGCGTCTTCCGGGAGCCGGCATTGCTTTTACAGAAAGGGAACTGCTGAACATTGGGCTCTTTCTCTGTCAAAGCAATTGTGCTCTGCTTTGAGCAAGCAATAGCAAAATGGTCTCACTTGCTCAAAGCGGGGCACAGTTTGCTTTGACTTGGCAGGAGTGGTGAGGCTTCCACCAAGCCATGACAAACAGCTCTGCTCCGCGGTGAGCACCCTGGGACATACCTGAAGCCAGCCCGACGGTACCCAGGGCCATCTATTGCTTGAGGAGGGGGACCCTTGAGATGGGGTCCCCTGGGCTATGGTGGGGCCGGGTGGAGCCCCGCATTCTTACTAGTGTTTGCCCTGGTGAGGTGGCAGTCCCCGGGGCTGCTTGGGGTTGGCAGCCCCCTGCATTCTTAGCATCTAATCACACCCAAATCGACAAACCAATAAGAAGATCCATACTTTGTAGTAGATCTCTATTTTTTATTATCCAACAAAATGATAATCATTTTATCAACTAGTATCTGAAGTCCAATGTCACACCAGTAGCACTGGTATTGTTGTGTTTTTTCTATGCATGTTATTTTCTAGTGAAACCATCACTTCCACAACAAATGAAATGATATTCATAAAATTAGTTTATAACTTGCGCACCTAAAGACCATGACATAAATGGCCAGCATTAACTGGTCCCCAGTTGTATTTCATTTATCTGCAACACATTGCTTAACCCAACACATAGTTGTAAGAACTTTTAGGGGCCAGAAAAGGCTTCTAAAAGACAGAAGTAATTTTGGAGTAGAAAGGAACAGTGGCCATGAATGTTTAATGACTCATCTGTGGTACATATGGCTACTCCTTTAAGTACCGCTAGCACAGCCTTTGTAGCACTTTTATGAGGTAATCCAACTGGAATTAGCATACATTCCTAAGTAAATCTATCTTTTACAGTAGGGCACAGTAAAGCACAGTTACTTCACACATAGTTTGGTTCTCTGATTTTTCAAAACAGCAGGACTGAGCTTGAACTCTGGGATCAAAGCAGAATGTCAATATTTCCAGGCTTATCTGTGATCTCTAGCTTAGGGAGAGAGAGCCTCCTTCAGGTTTGCAAAAAGTCAGCTTTTCACAGACGCTTAGTGGCAGGACTGCCATTGAAAAGAAGATTGCCATTGCAGAAGGATAGTGACAGCAGAAAGGCTTTTGTTTGGGATAAATGTTGATCAGTGGGGTGTTCCTCCTCTCCCATAAGGGAATAAGGTGAATAGAAATACCTTGTGGCAATCAGAGGTCTCGAATGTAGAAAACATTTAATACCCCAAGCAGTGCCACAAGGATTACTTTCCTTCCTATCTCCTAACTTGAATTGTACAGAAAGAGGTTTGTGAAACTGAGAAGCACGCACTCTCTCTGATAACATAGGACTCATGCAACTCTTACTAATGTGAGAGTATCCTAAGTGCATAGATATTTCTGCTGAAGGTGGAGGACCTGAATATGCTTGAGACATTTCACAATGCACAGTTACAAAGGTCTGAAATAAAGTGTTGGCTCTTCACCTATCACATGAGTTGTCCATACCTAACGTCTTTAATCAGAAACTCCAGAAGACCTAAGGGCCTGATTAAGAGTTTATTGGCCTTCCGACTGCTAGACTCGGTGTGGCGGTCCACCGCCTACCACATTATGACTTCAAAAGTTGTTATGGCAGAGGACCACCAGCTGCGACAGGAAACAGTTGTCTCCTGGTGGTGGTATAGCTGCCCCACAATGTAACATGCTGAGCAGGACTGACACAGTCCCGCTCAGTATACTAAAAGATCATCCACCGTTAGCCATTTCACTGCAGGGCTTGGCTGGCGGGGGAGGAATAATGCCCCCCCTCCCCCTCATGGGGATACAATCAGAGGGGGCACTGTCTGTATTCCCTCAAAGTTTCAGCACTTTTTTTCCTATCGCATTGCAGTGCCTGGTTTTTTAGGCACCGCCAAGGGAAAGGCCAAGGACCGTCCTTTGTACACAAGTTCAACTTGCTATATGACTGCCGGTCCTTGCATGGCTTTGGTGCATTTGTACTGGCGGAGAGCCAGCGCAACTGCATCAAAGTTTAAATCAGCCACTTAGTTCTAACATGTAAGTAAAGATAAATAATGTTATACCCTTGTCCACCAAATTAGGAAATCTCAATACAAATAAATTGACACAAATACTTCAATAGAGATAAATCCTTTCTCTGTCTTATATCTATTTATATATTGCAGCATGTTCTCTTAATATAACTTCAACTTGCATTCCTTACCAGGGTCTAGCAATTTTTAACAACAGTGTCAACAATGCATGTTAGTGGCTCGATGACTGCCACAATTATATAATCATATAATCATTGAATGCAAGATATGCTACCTAGCAGCAAGCAAATAAGGGTAATTTAATAGAATTCATGTTAACATGCATATGACTTTCAAAGTACAAAGCTGCTGCTGACCATTATATTGCACTGACAATATTTGTTACCTCTCAATCTGACATTCTTTAGTCCATCAGAGAAAAATCTGAAGTAGCTTAAAAAGTGATATTGATCTTTATGCTTATATAGTGCTATACTATAATATGTCACTGATGAACCAATTCACAGTCAAAATCAGAAACATAGCATTGTTTTTCGATGGTTGTAAATGTAAACATACATTGAAATTTAAATCATATTTGTTTCATGGTCAGCTAAATTGGCTTACATGTGGTTTACACAACTTTCTCCGGCTAGCATTTTATTAATGTAGATTTTAAAAAGACGAGTGTGAAATACCAGGACATTGTTTTTGGAAAAGTCATATTTCTGTAAAACGTGTAAACTTGCTAAACACAAAGATTGAAGAGCAAATGAAAAACCTATTACACTTAGATTTTTCGATGAACGGATCGAAAATGTTTTAGAGTATATAAACTGGTGTGACTGTAATGTTAATGGGTACAAGAATATTGTTAAATAGATATTTGAAATTTATTTAGATTTAGTTAGTACTTGGGATCTGTACTAGTGGTAAAACATTTCCTTCATTGCCAATTCCCAGTTAATGACACAATGTTCTAAGATGCTTCTTAAATACAAAAAACAGTGATGTGAACTGTATTTATTTCATTATTCAATAACTCAGTGATATATATCTTACACACCTTTCTTTTACTTATTTCCATTTAGTAATGTAGATTGTAGCATAGGGAATGAAAATTATGACTTCCCCAAATTTGAGATGTTTTAAAAAAACGTTGACATTTTACGCAACATCATGAAGAATGTAAAATTTAGAAATAGGCAGGTAAAAAACTCATTACAAGTTGTTTTTTCCTAAGATAAGCCATCCAAAAAACCTACATGATATAATTACAACATTGTTTTGTGTTGTTTTATGGTTTTAATTGATTTTTGGTTAATATTTTAAAGTATAAGTACGACTTATGTAATATTAAGGTGCTCCTTGTTTATACAGAATAACAACTCTGATTTAACATTCATTACTTCAACTGTAATAATTGTTTTGTATTATGCCTAAATTAAATCTTCTCACATCTTTTAAGCCTTTAAGATAGACCAGGTTTCCCAGCAAGTGAAAGAGGCCTCAGAGACCAATTCTCCATTGCAGACCTAGGGCCCGATTCACAAAGGTGAACTGAGACAAAGGTCTAACTTTACGACTTTCGGTATTCACAAAGGGCATTTACGAGTAGTAAAGTTAAACTTTTGTCTCCGTTAAACTTAAGTTTTCTTCTTAAGCTTCATTGAGACCAAAAAGTTAAATGTAATACCAAAACTTACGTTTAACTGAGATGAAAGTCTTACTTTACTACTCATAAATGCCATTTGTGAATACCGGGACTTGCAAAGTAAGACATTCTTCTAAGTTCACCTTAGTGAATCGCGCCATTAGTGTCCATTATCTTGTTTGAGGATATGGAGGGAACACTTTCAATCTAACCATTGATATTGCTAGGATGTCCCTGCATCTGCAACAGCCAGGGAATAACCTTGACAGCTATGAATTAGCAAAAACAACATGATAGTGTATGTTTGAAACAATCCCTTGAACTAGTCTGCACAGCATTCTCATCCATTTTTTATTCTATTATTTTGGCAGGACTTCAGATGTTGGTCCTTCAGCTCGCTTTCCTGCTGGGGTATGCTGCAGTGACTCATTCTCTTTTTTTCTCACAGGTCGAAGCCTTGATCCCTCTTCAGCAATTGTCCATTCTGTCACCAACGTGATCTCTGCTGTGGTTTTTGGGCATCGCTTCTCCAGAGATGATAAAGAATTCCATCATCTCATTGAAGCCACTGATGATGCTGCTAATAAGATAAGCAGCATAGGGGCCCAGGTGAGTCTCACAATAGCATCAAATTCTATATTATTTGTCAGTCACAGGAAACACCTTGAACTCAGATATTTGCAGGTTTGAAAGGAGACAGATAGAAACTAAGCATGTGAATGAAAGGCAGGTAAATAAGTCATGTTGGTTTTTTGTAAGAGGTGTGGGGAGAAAACCAGACAAGAAGAGTGATGGCCATGTAAAGAAAAAAGAAATGAGGAATGAGTAAGAAACTAAAGAAGGAAAACAAGAAAAGGGGAATGAAGGGAAGCAGAAATAAAGAGGTAAATGACAAGAAAGGGGAGAGCAAGAGAAAGAGAGGATAACACTGGCAAAAGACTAAAGGAAATACAGGTTGCGAAGTAGTTGAGGATGAACATGTGCACGGCCTGAAAAGAATGAAAGAAAAAAAAGCAAAACTGAATAAAATTAAAGCTAATAATGAAATGTTATAGCTTCCAAAGAAATTTAGTACAACATTTTAAAAAAATTGAGATCACACTTAAACGACCTTTCTAGAAAATATTATTGTCACATTTGCAATAACAGTCTTTATTTGCTAAAAGTTTTAATTTTCCTTAATTATTACAATGTCACAAGATTGCTGGTTCTAATAGATTCAAAGCCTAACTTAAAGAAAGGTGAAAGAATTCAGACTTTTAAAGTAATCTGGTGTTATTCTTTTCTAAAAACATAGCTCTTTCAGTTCACGGTTTCCTTATGCACATGCATATGGGTGCAATTCATATGTTTTAAATCTGAGCATTATGCATCTGGATTTAACACCCTGCAAGCACACATGAAATGGATTAGCTTAATATCAAATTTATTATTCGAATATCAAACTGGGTCCATTTAGTATTCTGGCACTGCAGCCGTTCCCACACTATTTCATGGATGTTTCTCAATTCATTTATTTGGGATTAGCTAGAAATATAGGTTGCAAAAGCCTAGCTATTTGTTTTATGGTGTATTTGTCTTCAATGCCACTTGCACAATTTGTGTGCATTTTCCAGTGGATGTACATAGCCATCAAATATAATAGTTGGTTTATCCCAGAGCATTTGCCCTGTTTAAGGGACAAAACACATTCAGTGGAAGCTCATTAGCAATCATTTAATGCCCAGACATCCAAAATGCCAGCAATCTTGCTTCATAAAAATAAAATAACTCATGGGCACTGGTGCACAAAGATACCTTTTCTACACTAGGGAACTCCATCATGTTGTGAAGTTCACAACTAAGTTGCAAAGCAGATCAATAGTGGGGAAGTAGTATGGAAATGGCAAAACACTGGTGTTTCAAAAAGATGAGGGAGACTTTGTTCGCCAATAATTGAGAGCTGGGTGGGCAAGAAAGTGGGGCTAGGTTAGGAGACAATAGGAGTAGGAGATGTGGCACTGTTTTTATTGATTTATTTAGGAATGGTATTGCGCAACGAATCATCCCAACAGGGATCTCTTGGCGCATTTGGTAAACACAGTGCTGAGGACTAGGACAGGGCTTACAGCAGTTAGAAGAGCCAAGTCATTAAGAGCTTCTTAAATTGTTCCACACTATGGCAGGCCCGTAGCTCATCTGGCAAACGATTCAAATGGAGTGGGGCAAGATATGAAAATGCACGTCCACCTGATTTGGCTTTTTGATTTTTCAGGGGAGAAGCAGATTCCAGTTGCTAGATCTTAGTGCACGGACCGGGTTGTAGACTATTATTTTCCTCCTTAGATAGAGCGGACCAATCCCTTGTCGCGCTCTAAACACCATCATCAGTAGTTTAAACACAGCTCTCTTTCTCACAGGTAGCCAGTGCTATTGTAGCAGAGGGCGGGAGGGGGTTCGTCTAGGTTTATTCAAGACTATCCGTGCCACTGTATTTCGCACTACCTGTAGTCTTGCTTCGAGGTCATCCCTGGTTCCTACTAAAAGCGCATTGCTATAATCTAGTCTGCTGACTAGTAGGGCATGTACTAAGGTCTTTCTGTCCTACATAGTGATCCATGGAAAGATTTGTATGATGCCAAAACTAGTTCCCCCATACTGCGCTTACCTGCTCCTCCAGCGAGAGCTTGTTGTCTATCAGAATACCCAGGTTACCTGCCAGGCCCGTAAGGTTAGGAGCCTACCCTAATTCCGGTGGCCACCAGTCTGCAGACCAAATCACCGCCACCTTTCCGAACAGAAGGATCTCAGTTTTGTTGGAATTTAACTGCAGAAAGTTCTTGCTCATCCAGGTGGGGATTTGTAGCATACAGGACCTGAATTTAAGTCTAGACTTTTCTGGGTCCTTCTTGATGGAGACTATCACCTGCGTCCACATACCAGATTGTCTCAAAGCCAGAGGATCTTATGATGGCTGCAAGTGAGGCCGCATAGATGTTGAATAAGGTGGGGCTAAGAATTGAGCCCTGCAGCACCCCCTTATCCACTACTGTGATTTGGGAGACAAAGGTGTCTAATTGGACACATTGAGTTTTGTTGTTAAGGCAACTCTGCATCCAGGCCCAGGCTCGTCCTCTGACACCAATCTCCCACAATCTGTCCCATAAGACATGGTGGGAGATGGTGTTGAAAGCCACAGACAGATCTAGAAGCACTAGCATAGTGGGGGACCTCTATCCTGTAGCATCCTGATGGTGTCGACCACTTCTACCAGTGCCGCTTCTATGCTATGGGCTGCCCGGAATCCTGACTGCGAGTGGTCTACTAAATTATGCAGTTCTAAGTATCCCATCAGTTGCCTATTAACCAATGTCTCCATGACCTTTGAGCTGCTTGGGAGGTGAGAGATTGGTCTATAATTTTGCAGCTCTGTGGCATCTGACACCACCTTTTTAAGTAGAGGTTTTATATGTGCCCTTTTCCAGCTTCTGAGAAAGGTGGCTGTAGCCAAGGAAATGTTGCACCTCGGTTAATGATGGGGCAAGGATAGGGGAAAGTTCAGCCATTATAAATGCCTGCACCAGATCCGCGGGAGCACCAGATTTTGTGTGCTCCAACAGGCTTTGCACTTGCTCTGTGGTGATAGTGGTAAAAGAGTCAAGTCTGGGAATTGAGGGGTCTCTCTCAACCAGGGGTTATCTCCTCAACGACTATTCCTACCGCTAGGGATCGGTAAATTTTGTCTATCTTGTCCTTGAAATGGTTTGCCAAATCATTGCATAGCTTTTGTGTAGGAGTGATAGAGGGAGTGTTTACTTTCGGGTTTGTAAACTCCGTCAGAATTTTAAAAAGCACCCTCAAGGAATTCTTTGCCTTCCGGATTCACAGACCAAGATGGTCCCTTTTGGCTTGGTTACAGTTTTTTAGGTATACTTTATGTAGTGCTAATAAGGCCTCCTTGTCCTCTGATCTCTTAGTTTTCCTCAATTTCCTTTCTCGACATCTGCGTGCGCGTGACTCTAAGTGGCGCAAAAAGATCTAAAGTATCTTCAATGGACGCTTCCCAAATTTCTATGGCCTTAACACTTGCTGCTGCTATGTCAAAAGAGGGTGGTTTGAAGACGTGGCTAAACGACCCCAGAGTAACTTTCCTTCATGTTCTCTGAGGGGTCAGCCTACATTGGGGCTTTCTACCTCTCCCAATCACCTTAGTAGTAAATCTGAGAGCAAAATGATTAGTCCAGGACAGTACCCGTGGGGGATCTACTGTGTGCCCTGCTATATGGGTGGATTCATGGATCAGTTGTGTGAACCCCAATACCTCCATGGCCGATACCAAGCATTTCGTATCTGTGGTTGCAAGGTCATCTAAGTAATTGTTGAAATCGCCCACAAGGAAGAAGAGTTTTGATTGTGGGATATATGGAGCGAGAGACTCCAGTAGTAAGGTACAGAATACTTTGTTACTTTCTCCTGGGGATGGTATACTGCTGCCCCATCACACTCAGTCCTTCCTGTGAGTGTAACCAGAAAACCAAGAGTTACAAACCCTCGGTCATCACTGTATCGAGTAGTTTAATACGATGGGGGGGCCCAAAAAACTATTGCCAGGCCACCTTCCCTCTTGTTCACCCTGTCTAATCGTAGAATAGTGTAATCCTCAGGGATTGCAAGGGTTAGCACTGGAGTAGTATGACTCTGTAGCCAGGTCTCTGTGATAAGGCATATGTCTGCCTTTATATCTTCTAGTTAATCCCAGATTTCTGCAAAGTGCTTACTGATAGATCTCGCATTAAAATACAAGACTTGGAAGGGCTCACATTTAGCTTTATACATAGAATTATTCCCCACTCTGCGGTCTGGTTGAGGCTCTGAGAGACAACAGATGGGGAGGGGGAGGCCAGGGAGTGTTCCTGGATATGGGGTTGCAGAAAATGAGAGATACTTGTAATGTGTGAGGGTAGAGGGTGGCAACAGAAGTTGAGTTTGCACCAGGAAATGAGACAGTGACATAGAGAGTAAAGATCTGATTCTAAACGGAAGGGATGACCACCAGTGGGTACAAGCTATGTAACAGTTTGGGACAGGGGATACACAGAGAAATGGAAGAGGGCTACCTGGAGTACGGAAGAAAAAGAAAGGGAACTCCTAACACATGAGGAGTATATATAGAGGACCACTTATAACCTATAGGAATGTAGATAAATAATGTGGATGTACTCAATACATTTTAGATGTATTTTGTAGAATAGGTTAATATGGGCACTTTGGACTACATTTACCTTTAATCGATATATTGCACCCACGAAATTACCTTCATGCGCATACCCATGCTCAACATGTGTGTTAAAATGAGGTTAAAATAATAAGACCAGGATCCAAGCACAATCACAGAACAGTGACAGTCTTGCTGTCCTTGCTTACACAGACTAGAGAAGGAAATGACTGAAAGCCTCATGACTACAGAACAACCCCTCTTATTATTAAAAGCCTTTTGGGTGCTTCTTCAGGATACCTTCATCAGAGTTTGTATTTCATGTCCCCCACCATTTATGTTTATATTTGTGAGTAGGCCAATCAAGGTAATGGTCCACAGTGGGGCCAAGATGTAAGTAGGTGGAGTTTAATCTCAATATCTCTTTCCTAATCCCTTCATTGCATCACTGATGCTGTATAGTTCATCCCATTACACAATTCTCTATGTTCTAGTTTTTTGATAATACACTTGCTGATTTCAGTTTGTCTGAGGCACACATACACACCTACATAAATAGAAGACAAGCTATCCATGAATATCTATCAACAATCTAGAATGCAGGTATGTTAGAGGGAGAAAATGATTCAGAAACTACTCTGTCTGTCCCCATTGACTATGATTTTCTAATTGTATTATCAAAAAAGGACACTTTACTTAATCAACTTCAATGCCTTTCCCTCCAGCTCTTTGATGTTTTCCCCTGGCTAATGCGGCATCTTCCAGGATCTCATAATGATCTCTTTAAATGCCTTGCCTTTATAAAGGAATTTGTCAAGAAGGAAATCCAAAGTCACAAAGAGAATGGAATGCCTGAAGAGCCCCAGGACTTGATTGATTTCTACCAAACTAAAATATCAAAAGTGAGTATTCCCTGCTGCTACATTGACTGGTCTATTCTGCCTCCAATAAATTGACCTAACATGTGGGAAACACAAGTGGCCATAAAATAAACCATGATAAAATGGGGATTTTTAGGACTGTTGCGCTCCGGAATCTTATCAAACACTTGGCTTTATGATATTCGTGTCTGAAAGATTTAAATAAAATAAATACCAGAGCAATTAATAAAGAAATTTGGAACCTCCTCAGATTACAAAACCAATGGCCAGATTCTGTGTTGAGTGAATCATATTTGGCATAGAATATCAATAGAATGTGTCCCCTCATTGTCGCCGATCACAACCTCTGATCAGGAAGCTAATCTAAATTTGGTGGTTACTGCACAAATATCTGCATCTCTAGTACTGCATATGTTTCCCCTTTTATATTCCAACAGGTTTCACCCACTGAAATTCAACAGGGGGTTGTAAACTTTAATTCACCCAGTAATTTTCGGGCAGAGTAAAGTCCATATCACTTTTTAATCTGATCTCGGCAAGAAAGAGGGTTTTGTGCAATGATCTTTATCATCCATGGTCTGAGAATGAAGGACCTCATTTCAATGTTCAAAATATTGTGGCAAAAGCTTTGGAGCTCTGGGTTCACAACTCTCGAATTACCTCAGTCTTTAATTAGAAAATTCCCACATCCTTCAAATACCTTGCCTTTTTTAATGGGACCTTCAATCAGCATCTAAATAGATCCATGAACACCCTAATTTCTCAGTAAAAAGGAACCTAGCCTCAAGCCTTAGTTCGCTAGCAACAGCAAGTCCTTGGGGCAGTTATTTGAGGACTGATCTACAAAGTTAGTTACCAACAAACCATTGATACCTACAAAATTATGGCAAAGAAGTTGTTGTAGATTTTCTCAGTGGTTGAAGTGCAATACATTTGGCACATTATAGAGCAAACACAAATCAATCAATCCAACCCATTGTCCCCTTGATTGATTCCATTATTCTTTCCTCCTTTCCTTTTTTCCTATCTGCCCTAACAGTTTGAGTTTCTAATTCAATAATGTAGATAGCCCTCTAACCATCCTCCTTAAGCTGGACTCACTGATTCCACACATGCCATTGCTAAAGACTCAAGGGCATATTACCAAGAACTGTGATAAAATTATCGCCGCTTTAGCTGCAGGAAACTGCAGCTAAAGCGGCGATAATGGACTTGATAATATGCCCTTGTGAATTCCCATAGAAGCCCAGGTTAACCCCAGAACCTGGGCTGCTATGGGAATTCACAAGGACATATGATCAAGCCCATTATCGCCGCTTTAGCAGCAGTTTCCTGCCGCTAAAGCAGCGATAATTCTATCTCCTGTTCCTAATAATATGCCCCTCATTTCTCTACGACGGCCCTCGAGACAAGGGTACTTCACATTCATTACCTACTCAATCAAACACTTCGGAATGTAATCTTACCCTAATCTTCAATATCTAATTTTATCAATCACTGTTTTCAAATTAAAGCTTTAACTTAATTAATTGTTATTAGAAGGTTCTAGTCGTTTTCTATAGAATTTGGTTCTACAATTTGATACTTTCATTTTCATTAATGCTATTTCTTGAAGAAGACAAAACTGTTTTATGTCATTCCTCAGTCCTCATGGCTGGGTATCTTCACAATGCATTATACTCATTTAATATTTCCTATCTGCTTAATGTGAATGCTTTTTTTGCAATCCAGGACTCTCAAGATATCACCTCTATGTTTGATGAGGAGAACATGATCCGCCTTGTGTCTGATTTGTTTATGGCTGGGATGGAGACCACCTCCACCGCTTTACTCTGGGCACTGCTCTACCTGGTGAATCACCCAGTAATCCAAGGTGGGATTTAGGATGAAGAGTGCAACAGAAGTATTTTGTTATACTTTGGGCAGTATGAATTTAGAATCCAAGGTGTGGACATATTAAGTATATTAGCAAACCTAAATAAAGAATCTTATTTCGGGGCATGAAAGTCCAAAAAGTAATTAATGTTTCATTGACTGTTTGACAAAAGGGCTGAGTTCAGACAGCATTCCTCTAGGGTCAAGGGTGCTCAAAGCAAGCACCTTTCACAGATAGTCTTCTTGATAGATTAGTATGGGTATGTTTAGGGAAACAATCAATTATGTTAATGCCCCAAATGCCAGGAATAGCAGAAGTGATGTCATACAACCTTGGTACAGTCTCTGTTGTTCAGTATGTGCTAGCACATTACATTTGATGATGTTGACCCAGCAGGACAGGATGTAAAGTGTCCTTTGGCATTGGGGAAGTTATAAAAACTAACATCAGTAACGAATCACAAATAGCTCAAGTTTCATAAAAACATGCTGATGAATGAATATTTCAGCAGCTAGCAATATATAAACCTGGGCCCAACCATTATATGCCAGGTGCAGAGTCTCCATCGGGAAGCAGCACTACAACAACATACACAGGTACAGCCTTCATATTCTAAGACAAACCTCAGGTATCAAAATGCAGTTTAATGCCCAGGAAGAGTCACAAAATCCCTTTAGTTCCCTAGTACAGCCTTATATTTTGAAAAACAGCCTCACGTGCCAAGACACCTCTATTTTATGCCTAGACACAGTCCCAAATATCCAGGTACACCTCACATGTACCGACTAAATGATTGTGTGTCCAGATCAAACCAGTATATGCTCCAGCATAACCATCTAATGTCAGACACAATCAACTTCTGCCAGGGTAGAGCATAACATGCTTAGGTACAGCCTCTGCTAGCAAGACAGAACCATAATATGGCACACCTATAATATAACTATGCACAGCCACAAATCACCATATCCTGTCTGAAATATCCTTCCACAAATGCCTAGGCACAACAATCATATGTTACACACAACTTTCATATTCCCAACAATAGCAGTTATATGCTCGGGGCAGAATCTTATGCACAGCTAAGACGCCTGTGCAAACTTATACCACCATACATTCAGGTATGGTCTCAAATCCCAAAGTGCATTTTTAAATTTGTCTGATGCAGCAACCATCAAATGTTCTAGCTAAACCACTGTATGCCAAGGAGTAACCCTAGTAAGCACATGCAAAGCTGCAATTGTCCAATTACAGTCACTTCAACAAGATTATCAGATGTACAGCCACAACCATCAGATGTACAGGCACCTCCATTAATATGCTGAACCAAGCTACAAATGCCCATTCAGTGATTCCAATGGCCTGTTACTAATTGTATATGAAGGGACATAAGTATGTTTCCCTAGCCACAACAATATAGTCAACTCAGACTGATATATGCATGTATTACTTCTTAGGTCTGGGTATAGCCATGGACTGTGCTTTTTCATAAAAGGAAGGGCTAGACATTGCATACTTTGCATTTGACAGTCAGATCTGCATTAGAAGCACCTCATGATTTTGTTTCATATAGGAACATATAGACTTGTACTTTAACAGTGGGGAAGAGTCAATCCAAACCAAAGTGATTAAACATGTCTCACAAGGGGTGATATTACTCTGTTTATAAATCATAGATATTTTTATATTTAGGCACTATCAATTGGTAGGCTTTCATAATGAATGAAAGTGACGAAAATAATCAATCACATTACTAAACCAATTACAAGAAAGAGCAAAACACTGGTATTTGAATTGAGGATATTATTTAAATTCTTAAGGCTGGGATGGTTTAAGTGGCTTTGACTTGAGTTGAATTACACAGAGCTATTATGATTTGGGGATTTGGTGAATTTGAGTTGAGATTTAGCTGGCAACAACTGTCCAAATTATAGACACTCAATAGTGGGTAGCATAGGACCATTTCTCTGACCTGTGTGAATATTTCTCTCCAGAGAAAGTTCAGAAGGAGTTGTCTGCTGTCCTTGGTGAATCTCAGTCCATCCAGTATGAGGACCGAAAAAGGGTTCCTTACACTAATGCAGTAATCCATGAGATACTACGCATAAGCAGCATTGCACCCATTGGCATGATTAGACAGACTGTGAAGGACATGTCATTGCAAGGGTTCAACATTCAGAAGGTATGTATGTACCAGCATTGAGAGATACCGTTTGAAGCAGAGTTGCGTATATGATCTGATAATTACAGTTATTACAACATTGTGAGGTAACCTGACACAGAATACAAAGTTTATCAACTGGCAAGATGCTGGATTATCAATATTGCGGCATGGGGCATGAACCAGACACTGAAGTCTGTATCACCAAGCATCATCAGCATGTGAAGTAGACAGTGAAGTAGGATGTGCTGATGGAAGGGCAAAAGGGATGTTTATGCTGTGGGGAATAAAGTTTATTTTCCAGTTCAAAATTTCAACCTGACATGGTATTAGAGTTATTTATGCAGTAGAAAAATGTAGCATTTCACCAAAGTGTGAAGAATGAACCAAGGCTAATACTGATTGGAGTAAAAAGTGATTTGAAGGAAGATAATGATGAACAGAGAATAATCTGTACTGTATGCACAGTGACACAAGAAAAAAAGAACATACAGCACAGTGGTGCAAATCAAAGGACATCGAAATACCCATATACATTTAAAATCATTAAATTTCTTTTTCCAAACCATACTGTATGATTAGCTAACACATATAATGACTCATGGTAGAATTACTCAACTATTACAATTATAGTTACTTGAGAAATAAGAAGTACATACTTTCCTCTCAGTGGTCTCTGAAACTTTCAATATACGGTACAGCAGATGTTTCCTTTGAGGCTGTGCTACTGTACCATTCTATTCTCTGTAAATCATTGATTCAGGACCTACATTATTAAAACTGGTTATATTTTTGAAATATATGTTAAGCTTCTACAACATTCTCATCCTAACTCTGGAGTGCAGCAGAATGTTGAGTTGCCATGGTGCTAATCCATTTTACAGCCCAAGATGTGCTACATTTGCTAAACCTAGTCATGGCTCACAATCAACAGGTCATTATGCTCAAAACTGATTTTGAGCAGAATTTAATGTTTCCATCTTCTGTTATAAACTTGTCAATTGGGAAAGGGCCAACATCATAATGTTAGAATGTCTCTTTCATGCAGCCTCAATTCCCTATTGCTACCTCTCCTCTTTTCTTGTTGCTGACTGGTACACTTAAATTTACTTTTGTAACCAGACATCATCACCTCCTCATTTAGGCCTCCTGCTCAGAATACAATTTCATAAATGGAAGTAGACCTTGAGCCCATTGCTTTGCCATGCATCAACCTTTGTTTCTGATCCAGAACATAAGGGCTGATTACGATGGCAGACAGACTTCAGTCCATGCGCCATCATATCGGGGATTGGGGCCATCAGTCTACAAAGCAGCGGTCCCACAGGGGTAATTACAAGGGTGATTACAATGTGAACGCTACCATGGGGATTGCAATGGCTATATTTTACTTTGCGGCATGTGCTGCTGGCTGCAGCACCTGCCGCAATGTAAAAACAGGACGTTACATATCCCTGCACTACGTGACCGGCACCATGTGCCTGCCACATGGTTCAGGGATATGTAGGGGGGCACCTTAGGTGCCACAAATACCCCAACCAAGGGCCAGGGAGAAAGGGGAGCCCTCTAAGGGCACCAATGTCCCTTTCCACCAGCCTTTTCATGGCGGGTAACCCGCCATGAAACGGCTGGCGGAAAGGGACATCATAATCCCTACGGAGGAGCCTGGCAGGCACCACCAGCATTGTAGGGACCCTCCGCTGCACCGACGGGATCAAGGAGCCCATCCGATGCGTGTGGTGGTCTTTAGGACCACCACACATCTGCCCATGATCATAATATGGTGGTCAGTAAAGGTAGTTAGATGGTTGGGAGACCGCCACCGGCATGCCTGTTGGTGTCGGTCTCCCCACCATTTTATTCACCCCATAGTAATTATGCAAAACAAATTCTGTCATTTCCAAAAGCATTTTGGTATGTCAAAATACATTTGCACTTCATGGTATTTAATAAATGGTATTCTCTTCCAAATCTTTTTGTTATGCTACGCCTCTGTATGAGCCTTTTACCTCATTTGTTACTAAGAAGAAATCATTGCCCCTTGGAATGTTTTAAATACTACTCAAGAAACCTTTTGTGTCTTAAGTAGGAGCAAAATGTCATCAAGAGCCCCATGCCTCATGCTACAATTCCAAAGGTAGGGCGCCACATTCCCTTGTGAACCTTCAGAATAACATAAATCAGTGGTATGGAAGGATCATTGAGCTTCAAATATCTACATTCATAATCGCTGAGTAAACCTTTATTCCACTACTTCATTAACTTGCGAATGCTATTTAGTTTTAACACCTTTTAAAGCGTCATTCCAATCATGACATAGCATTTTCATCACCCAATTGATATCAAGGATTTCTATCATAATTTGAAAAGTTCAAAAGCACAAAATTCTCTCATATCTGCTGTCCCTACTATGACAGATATGTTGTTTTTCACACAATAAATCTTTTCAAAATATGTATCACTTGTATTCAGTCTAGAATTATCAAATTACAGGTGTTCAAATTCCTGTAAAAAATATTTATGAAATGTACAAACTGAACATGTATTTGGACGTTTGAGGATGAATGATTTCAATGTAAACCTTTGTCTATATAGGTAGTTATAGTTAGGACCTATTTTCCAGAGGAAATCTGCAACATTATATTCCCAATAACTTTAGGGACGATTGACAAATCTTGGCAACATTTTCAAAACTTATGGGCAGCTCCGATATGCTCCTATCCTGAAAGTTTCATGGTGATTCATTAAGTGGGGGCAGAGAAAAAAGGGCAGTCCCAAAACATGTTTTTCCCATGCAATTTCCCATAGGAACCTTTAATCACAGCTACAGCCCGAACTGCTGAACGGAATTACACCAAATTTGGCAAAGAGGTAGTCCTTTGTTCACACTCGTGCCTTCTGGTTGAATGGTGTAAATCTGTTCAGTATTTTTTTAGATTTTAAAGAAGAAAAAAAATACATATATATCTGGGCGGAGCCTAACAACACTTCTCATTGTGAGATCTGATTGGCTGTCAGCACTTCATCCAAGAAGTGTTGGCAGCCATCTTGGGATCAATATACATGATAGCACCTCATTAAAAAGCATTGCAGTTAATAGAAGGTTTTAAGACTTTAGTTACATTATAAATCATTTGTTCATTGTACCATACTCATTGTTGGGATTGCGGTGTGTTCTGAGGTGATTTTACCATGTGAAAAAGCCTTCTGCTGGGATATCATGAATCATGTTTGAGAGAAAACTATTTTCTCATGCTTTTCCCACAGAGGTTTGGAAGGTGATCTATAAGCTAAACTGAGAGCATATTTTCTGTAAATTCACATTATCTTTCTCAGTCATGTGAGAATGAAGTCTGACATTCTCAGTAAAACATGTACATCCAACAAGGGCAGACACTGTTAGTTGATTCCTTTGTGTTCTACTGCAGCTTGCCAGAGTGTTCTAAAGAACAACTAGAGTGCTAACAGCCTTACTTATGACAAAAGTATAGCACACTTGAAGCCATCTTGATTGGAATAAAGTGGTAACTCTTAAAACATTTAATTTAAAAAGGAACAAAATGAGGGGGTTCCTTTTGCCATGGAAAGTATAATTAGTGCTGCAGAAAGAAAAATTAGGGCACATTTCGAGTGACTTCTCAAATCCTCTTCTATTTCATTAAAACAAATTCTGACATGCAGACTGAAACATGTACTTTCAATACCAGAAGCAGACTTCCCTGGTGAGCAGTAGCTTTACTACAGTGATCTAATGAGCAACTAAAGTGTAAAACACTGAAAGTATTTCCTACTGAGGAGACTGTAGTAAATGAGGAAATTAGGAAACTTCATAACTAATAAGTCTCCCAAGATGGCCGCCAGAGACAAAAGAGCCCAAATGTAGCACAAATATCACCCAGATGTAGCCCAAGTATAGTCCAAAGACAGAATATCCCAGAGTGTTCTAAAGAACAACTAAACTAGAGCCCTAAAAGTCTTACTAATGACAAAAGTATGGCACACCTGAAGCCAGCTTGATCGCAATACACTGGTAACACTTAAAACATTTAATTTAAAAAGGAACAAAATAAGGGGGTTTATTTTGTCAAAGAAATTATGGTTAGTGCTGTAGAAAGAAAAATTAGGATATGTTTTAAGTGAGATCTCAAATATCTTCCTGTTATATTTCAACAGGAGCAGCCTGGCAGTTGATTCCTTTGTGTTCTACTGCAGCTTCCCAGAGTGTCCTAAAGAACAACTAGAGCGCTAACAGTCCTACTAATGACAAAAGTATGGCACACCTGAAGCCATCTTGATTGGGATATACTGGTAACACGTAAAACATTTAATCTAAAAAGGAATAAAGGGACTTTTTTTTGCACTTCCTCATAGTAGTCTCCCTTTTCTGAATAAGTCCCTCAGTAAGGAGGAGGTACCTAGTGCCTTCAAAAATGCTACGGTAGTCCCACTGTTAAAAAAAACAGGGGCTGACCCCGTTAACCCCTCCAATTATCACCCTATTTCCCTTCTCCCTTTTTTGGCCAAGATTATGGAGACCCATGTGGCCAGGTGCCTCTCTAAGTTCATCGAACAATCAGAATACTTAGAGCCAAATCAATCTGGCTTCCGGCCGGCGCACTCAACGGAATCAGTTATCCTTGTGGTACTTGCGACGTTGAGAGTAAAGGCTGACATGGGGGCCCACCAGGCTCTGGTGCTCCTGGACCTGTCGGCTGCGTTCAACACGGTCGACCATAACATCTTGCTGAACCGTGTCGAACAAGCAGGTATACAAGGACCCGCTTATAACTGGATCAAGTCTTTTCACATAGGCAAAACTCAAGCAGTATGCCTAGGCGCTTTTACCGCCCCAAAATGTCCACTTCTTGTGGGGTACCGCAGGGTTCTTCCCTTTCTCCTCTGTTGTTCAATCTTTACCTTAGGCCCCTGATCCATTCATTAAAAAACAGAAAGGTAACCATCTTTAACTACGCTGTCGACCTCCAGCTGGTTTTTCCTTTGGACTCTCCTAATTCCGCTGCGGAATTCAAAACTACTATGCTCCATATCCACCGTTGGATGGACCTTAAACATTTGAAGCTCAACCCGGGCAAGACGGAACTTGTGTTGCCCGTGAAAAGCGATGTCTGTTGGGGCCCGCACTTTTGGCCAAGTGAATTAGGCCCCCCCTACCCCTTCCCTCTCTGTGAAAAGTTTAGGGGTCACTATAAATGCAGATCTCTCACTTAGAGGACAAGTGGGTGCAGTGGTCTCCACTAGTGTCTTCCAATTGTGAAAAATTAGGAAGATCACTCATTTGCTGACCCACCCAGCCCTTGTACAGGCGGTGTTAGCGCTGGTTCTTTCACGCCTTGATTTTTCAAACTCTCTCTATATTGGTCTGCCGCTGTTTCTGCTCAATCGCCGTCAAATAGTTCAGAATCAGGCAGCAAGACTAATCTACAAACAGCCGAGATAGCAATCGGCCAGGCCTTGTCTGCAAAAACGTCATTGGCTGCCTGTGGCACAACATGCGGCATTTAAGACAGGTTGTCTTGCCTTCAAGGCGCTGTATTGTAAGAGCCCACAGTTCATCAATGACATGGTCACAAAGCAAGTCCCTAGGTGCAACTTACGATCAGCCCACCTACACCTACTGACCATCCCAGCCATCAAACTCAAGCGGCAGGGAGGCTGTAGGTTCTCCTACCTTGCCCCCAAACTTCGGAATTCTCTCCCACTGACAATCAGGAGCTTTGACAACCTCTTGGGCTTCAGAAGGGCCTTGAAAACATGGCTGTTTAAGCAAGCCTACTAATAGTCCGTACGCAACGTTATTACACAGGATTAGCGTCATGAAACCTTTGGTGACAGTACGCTTTATAAGCTTTTGTTAACATTCACATAAAAAGAGTGGGTTCATTTTGTCCTAGAAATTATGGTTAGTGCTGTAGAAAGAAAAATTAGGACATGTTTTAAGTGAGATCTCAAATGTCTTCCTGTTATATTTCAATAGGAGCAGCTTGGCAGTTGATTCCTTTGTGTTCTACTGCAGCTTACCAGAGTGTTCTAAAGAACAACTAGAGTGCAAACAGTCTTACTTATGACGAAATTATGGCACACCTGAAGCCATCTTGATTGAAATAAACTGGTAACACTTAAAACATTTAATTTAAAAAGGAACACAATGAGGGGTTCATTTTGTCATAGAAATTATGGTTAGTGTTGTAGAAAGAAAAATTAGGGCATGTTTTCAGAGAGATCTCAAATCCTCTTCTATTTAATTTGAAAATTCTGACATGCAGACTGAACAATCACTTTCAATACCAGCAGTAGTCTGCCAGAAACCTCCCTGTTGAGCACTACCCCCTACAATACCCAAACACCACTGCACTACTAATAAAACACTACCCCAGCACGACCCCCTACACTACACAAACACCACTGCACTACCGTAAACCTTAAACACTACCCCCTACAGTACACAAACACCACTGCGCTTTCCTAAACCCTGAAACACTTCCCCCAGCATGACCCCACTATACTACCCAAACACCACTGCGCTACCCTAAACAGTAAAACACTACCCAGGCGCGACCCCCTACACTACCCAAACATCTGCACTACCCTAAATCCTAAAACACTACCCCAGCATGACACCCTACGCTACCCAAACACCACTGCAGTACCCTAAACCCCAAATCTACCCCCAGCATGACCCCCTACACTATACAAACACCACTGCACTACACTTAACCCTACAACACTACCCCCATCATGACCCCCTACACTACACAAACACCACTGCACTACCCTAAACCCTAAAACACTATCCCCTACACTACACAAACACCACTGCACTACCCTAAACCCTAAAACACTACCCCCATCATGAACCCCTACACTACACAAACACCACTGTTCTACCCTAAACCCTAAAACACTACCCCAGCACGAACCCACAAACACTACACAAACACCACTGCACTACCCTAAATCCTAAATCTACCCCCAGCATGACCACCTACTCTACCCAAACACCACTGCACTACCCTAAACCCTAAATCTACCTCAGTACGACCCCCTTCACTACACAAACACTGCTGCACTACCCTAAACCCTAAAACACTACCCACAGCACGACCCCTACACTACACAAACACCACTGCATGACCCGAAAACACTACCCCAGCACGACCCCTTACACTACCCAAACACCACTGCACTACCCTAAACCCTAAAACACTACCCCCTACAGTACACAAACACCACTGCACTACCCTAAACCTTAAATCTACCTCCAGCACCACCCCCTACACTACCCAAACACCACTGTGCTACCCTAAACCCTAAAACACTACCCTCTACACTACACAAACACCACTGCACTACCCTTAACCCTAAAACAGTACCCCAGCACGACCCCCTACACTACACAAACACCAATGTACTACCCTAAACCCTAAAACACTACCCCCTACACTACAAAAACTCCACTGCACCACCCAAAACCATACAACACTACCCCCAGCATGACCCCCAGCATGACCCCCTACACTACACAAACACCACTGTTCTACCCTAAACCCTAAAACACTACCCCAGCACGAACCCACAAACACTACACAAACACTACTGCACTACCCTAAACCCTAAAACACTACCCCAGCATGACCCCCTACACTACCCAAATATCACTGCGCTACCCTAAACCCTAAAACACTACCCCAGCACAACCCCCTACACTACCCAAACACCACTGCGCTACCCTAAACCCTAAAGCACTACCCCCAGCATGACCCCTACACTATACAAATACCACTGAACTACCCTAAACCCTAAAACACTACCCCATACATGATGAGGAATTTATGCAGTGCCTCGTTTCGTATCCTCCTTTACAAAGATGTCTGTTTGCAGTTTCACAATTTCGCTTTTAGCATAGTTTGTTTCCATGCCTCTAGAATGAGGAAAAGTATTTCACTAGAACAATGTTACATAATTGAGCCCTCCATTCAGACCTATGAAAGCGCCTCAGTCCTTTTTCAAAGTTTTGTCACGGATATTTTCTGCAGGCAGTTTGTGCAAATGTAAAAATTATTCAGAACATGCTAAGCAGTAGCACAGTTGAACTCTGATAGATCGCTCGCCACTTAAACGGTAAGGCAGGTGAAAAAAGGGGTGTGGCCTCGGACCACCTCTCTGCAACACAGTTCTGTGGCGCTTACTGGAGGTACCTGGTGGGCTAGTTGGACCCCAGGGAACCTGAAGATTCAAAGGCACCTAATCCCCCAATTTAAAACGCGCCACGGGTGCGTTTGCACAGTGGTGAAGGAAGGGGGCTGGGCCTGATGTGACATGTGTGAAAATACCGACCTGTGGCGCGTTTCAAGTTGGGAAATAATTCCCATTCAATCCTGAGGGCCCCTAGGGGCCAACTAGCCCACCAGGTACCTCCAGTAAGTGCCAGAGGTCTGCGTTGCATAGAGGTGGTCAAGGCCATGCCCCTTTTTACACCTCTCAACAACACAGCTCTGTGGGGCTTACTGGAGGTACCTTGTGGGCTAGTTGGACCCCAGGGACCCTCAGGATTCAAAGGGACTTAATCCCCCAACTTAAAATGTGCCAGGGGGGCATGTTTCCACAGTGGTGAAGGGAGGGGGCGAGGCCTGAGGTGATGTGTGCAAACACGCACTGAGGCGCCTTTTACGTTGGGGAATTAATTCCCCTTCAATCCCGAGGGCCCCTGGGGCCAACTAGCCCACCAGGTACCTCCAGTAAGTACCAGAGGCCTCCATTGCAGAGAGATTGTCTAGACCACGCCCCTTTTTACACCTCTGCAATGCAGCTCTGTGGCGCTTACTGGAGGTACCTGGCTGGCAAGTTGGACCCCAGGGACTGTCAGGATTTAAGTGGACTTAATCTCCCATCAGTGATGTCACTGACCATGTCATTAGTGATGTAATATGTGACGTCATCAGCAGTGTACTGCAGGGACGCAAGTTATAGTTAGCAGAACAAACTATAAGGGAGGAAGTTCTATGGTTTTGTATGAGTGAAATGTCCAGCTAACTATAACACCCCTGAAACCTATGTTTTTTTCAGTGAATATATATATATATATATACACAAACTGTTCCTTTGAGAAAACGAAATAATGCACTATCAAGTCTTTCTTAGCAGTTTGAAGTTCAGGAAGTTTATTAGTGCTTCCACGCTACGTGTTTCGGCAGTTGCGCCTTGCTCACACTTAGAATGCTCAGTTTCAGTCAAGTTTAAATACAAGTGATTCATACAAGCAGAGTATACATCATAGATGAAGGTATTGTCGTGAGAGCAGCGGCAATATTAGCACATGTTAAAGTTGCGTAGGTAAGTATTGCATATGAAAAAATCTACACAGTACATGATAATAGATATAAACAATACAAACCTAAGTTAGTCATAGCAATAAATAATATATAGTGTCCATCCTGAGTGGCTATATAAACTCGGAGCGATCATATTGTGGTGTTTGCTACATGCCTTCACATTTTCATTAAACTTTATTGACAAGGTCCTCCCTCTATGAAAACAACTGTGAACCCTGTGGTTCACATAGTGAGTATGCCTCTGTGCTTTTAAGTGCATGGTGAAAATAAAGATCTGTAAAAGAAGATATATCCACAATCCAGTTAAAAACGAAATTCTAATACTAGCCCAAGCCACCTTGTCTTTCACTTTAACTCTCACCCAGTATGCCACCCTTCAAATTAATTGCAGCCAACATTAGTTGCATATTCAATGCATAGCGGGCAAGTGCCCGAATACACAACATCTGCGAGGGTTAAGGCTAGGCAAATCTCATGTGCAGGTAACAATATGTGATATTAACAGGCCAGTGCCTAGTTGTTGCATCCGTTGTATGCATACCACACCACAAGGATGTGATCTCCTTCAAATTAGGGGACCGTTACTGGTGTACAAACACTATGTACAAGTAATATGCCTATGCTTCATTGTTGCATCAGTAATAATTGATGTACATCATACCGATATACTCCCTTCCAATCCAGGGGACAGTACCCACAGTACCTACATAGAGAAAGTAGGAGAAGGAGCGGGAGGGAGGGGTGGCGGAGAGAAAAAAGAAAGAACAGAAAAGGAGATAATGGGACATGGGACAAAGAATACAGGCATAATATAAAGATACAAAAATACAACCACATGTGTATGGTCTTGACTGACAAGATGCAGTATCGCCATGTGACTCCAGAATAAAGGTTTGCGAACCCGTGAAAGTGGCTACCATGGTAGTATGGGCCCCTTCCTGAGCCTCTGAGCATGTGTCAGACCCATTCGTGTAGTGGGACTGGTGTGGATATTTTGAGCGGTTACAGGCACCACTTTGCCGGCACGCCCTTTCGTTCCGGAGCTACGTGCCTAACCTGTGCAGAGGGGTAAAGAGGTGGAAAAGCCAGCATGTCCCCCCCCCCAGGTGGTCCTAACACTCACTGCAGTTTGTGGCCACTTGGGGAGAAAGGAAGCAGCTGCTGCTGTTTGAAGAGGCTCGAGTGAAAACTGCCATCTCTGCTTCCTGCACACTCTGATGAATGATAAGTGCTTCTCGAGGCCAGCTGAGGTTGGGACACCACTGGGTGTTTGAATATGCTGTTCAGTGTACCAGCATTTAACAGTGGGAGGCATGGAAAAATCTGCATGGATTCACGCAGAACTGACAAGGCTGGAAGTTGTGGAAGGCGTACACCTTTAAAAACAAGCCCCCAAGTGACATAACATTATCTGTGAAGCGGGCATTGAGGAAAGCCGTCAGGCTGAAACGAGTCTGCCCAAGCGTTACACCGTATTTTACTGGACATTTGATCTAAGCCTGAAGAAGCAATAAAGTTTTACCTGAGCCTCTGAGCATGTGTCGGACCAATTTGTGTATTGGGACTGGTGTGTTTATATACACGTGATCAAGGCCTCTGAGAAGGCCGAAACGTTATGCTGACGGCGATCTCTGAATCCTAATAAATATTTATTCACCTCAGCCTGGGTCAACTTTCGTTTTCTGGATTGGTGGTACCTGGTGGCTACGTGGGTACACTGGTTTGTGTGGGACGAGTGCGAGTTATATATATATATATATATATATATATATATATATATATATATATATATATATATATATATATATATATATATATATATATATATATATATATATCGAAAACTCCTCTGCCAGTCGACCTTTTGCAATCCCACAAAAACAGGAGCACGGACCACCTTTTAGTGCACAGAGTCTTTGGGTTGTGTTATGTCGGCCATAACACGTTTCAGCAACGAAGTGCCTTAAACACATGACATGTGAGTCAGTCACCTGACAACTTTTATACCCAAGCTTTTTTACTTTTTTCAACATTTTGTGCTTTCTTTCAACACCATTTAAAGTGACAGTACATGTAAATTATAACAGGATATTGCATGAACAATATATTTTTGATTTTGCAATTGCTTCAGATTTTTGACACATGAGTTGTTTCGAAGATCGTGGTATGAATACCCATACTGACTTTTGTTATCATATTTCTGTACCATGTGCTTGTGCAATCTTACGCATCTGTTTTATAAAGTGCAAAGTGCAATATGATATAATCATAATACATATACATAGATACTAATATGCAATAGATATATAAATCTATATAAATAAATAAATATCTTAATACACAAATACTTAAATAGATAAATAAATAAATATATATTTCTAAAAATGTGTAGATTTTTCCAAAAATATATCCATTTACACCATTCATCTTTACTCGAATCTTGGGTATATTAGGAACTGTATATTGCTAGGCATAATTACCCTAGTTATTAAGTTTTTTAACTCCATTTTCATCCTAAAGCTTCGAATCCCCCATGTGATATCCGTCTCTATGTATTAATGTAAATTGGGTATAGATATTGACAGTCCCTGTTTTTCGGTATTCTCTTTACTCCATACTCATGGCCCATTATTCATGCATATAAAGTTTTTTCCTTTTTTGAGCAACAGAAGCCTCTGTCCTCAGTAAAGTGCAAAATGTGAAAAATGAATAACTAGTTGAATGTGTGAAATAATCCCATAAAACCACTTATAAAAACAACACGTAATAACCTGCCATTAATATCAAATTAATTATTTAAGAACATAGGGGCACATGCATCATTGTTCCGTTTTGCGATTCGTAATTTGCGAATTTTAAGGAATCGCAAGTTGCGAATAGCAAAATGGAATGCATCATCATTTATGCGATTTTTTAGAGATTCTGTAAAAATCGCTAAAATTTTGCGAATCGCAATTTTTTTGCGAATTCGCAATTTAAGAAATCGCAAAAAAATCGCAAAATTGCGAACTTGCAAATTCATGCATTGCATTGAGAACACACCCAGAAATCACACACACTGATTAGGCACACCTGAAACCTAGTTTGAACTACAGAGTGGCACTTGGTCATTTGAACTGTGTGTGCTGCAGCAGAAGGAGTGTTTTGGGAGAGCAGCAGAGGAACAAATGGAGCCAGAAAGTGCTAGTCAAGACCTTCAAGCAAGAAAAAGGAAGATAAAGTTCAGTGAACAGGAGTTGCAGATTTTGATAGAGGAGGTTACTCAGAGGCAGGAACAGCTGTTTGGGAAGCAGTCATTGAAGCTTCCAGAAGCAGTCAAAAGAAAGCTGTGGCTGGCCATACAGGCAAAAGTCAATGCTGATAAAAAGTGACAACAAAACTGGTGGAGGCCCTCCCAGGAACGGACCAACTACCCCCTTGGAGGATATGGTTGAGGGGACCCTTGTGACAGAAGCAGTCATTGGAGTGATTCAAATTAACACCTCTGAGCATGCTGGCACTTCACAAGGTAAGTTTACTGTGCGAAATATTTTTTAATTCTAAGCAAATGAGGTTGCAGGTTGTAATTAAGCATTTCATTAGTGCTAAGGTTAAAAGCTATAAAGTTATTTTACTCTTTGCATTATCATATGTAGGTTTAAAAGACATTTTAATGAAGGAAGCAGTGCATCATGGGGCTTGTAGTTTTTCTAACATGTTTAGTACAAGGTTTCATAAAGTTTTAATTTTTATTTTTCACAAAAAACACATCACTATTGAGGTACTTCAAAGGCATGCATTTAGCATGTTTATTACCCAACAAATGTGCATTTCAGTGTTTTTTACAACATGCCATTTCATTACATTGATTTTGTGAATGCCAAGGTCTTCCAATCCAAGACACTTCTTAGAAGATAATGCCCTTGCAAGTGAGGTTGAACTGAAGTTATTGAAAGTGCAGCGTCTGCAAGGGAAGGATATGAGGATTATGAAGGGCAAACTGAGTCATATCAGTGAAGACATCAGTGACATGAGTAAAAGTTTCACATCATTAACAAAAGTGATTGAAGATGCACAAAAGGCGTCATGTGACAATTTAAACCGCATAGCAAATGCATTGGAGACAATTTGTCATGGCATGGAAGCTCAGAAAATTGCAAATTGCAATAGACACATGAGAACAATGATGAGCATGCACACATATGCAAGGGCTTTGAATAGAGTAACTACTAGCAATGCACAACTGATTAAACATACAATTTCCATTCAGAAGGATATTAGACAATGTTGTGGTGAGCTATGTGAAGGTATGATGTCTATGAAAAGTGCTGCTAATAAGATGCAAACTATGGAAAACCTAAATAATTCTGTTGACGGGAGTTTAAACATTGATTGTGATGGAAGCAGTGTCAAAATTAAAGCAAAAGAAGTGTCTGAACGCCGTAGCACAAGAGGCCAAGACATACACACAAGAGAACCTATAGTTTCTGAAAAAATTAAAACTAAAGCTTTAGGTTTGCCTGGGAGGAAGAAATGATTTTCTGAAATAATTTCATAATATGCTCATGATTTTGGAATATGTTTAAAAGTGCACCTTGACTGATTAAAGTTTGATAAAAGTTTTTGTTATTCTCCTACATACATGCAGTAATATTTCTGGAGTGCAAAGCTCTTCATATTATTTGAACAATTATTGAAATAAACATTTTGAATGCAAATTAAATTTATCTCACCTTATTTTAAAAATAATGCTGAGTGATTTCTGCCCTTCTTCTCCTCCCTTCTGCTGCGTCAGGTCCATGTAGTCTAGCATGGGGTTGTTGAGGCCGGTTGTCATTATTTGGTAGCACATCCTCCTCATCAAGCTCAAGGCCTCTCCTAGTGGCTAGGTTGTGTAGGATAGCACAAGCTGCAACTATTTTGCAGCAAACATCCGGCCGATATTGCAGTGCTCCTCCAGTCTTATGCAGAATTCTGAACCTTGACCTCCTTATTATACTGCGAGTTGAAATATGGGCATGGTTATATTGCTGTTCTTTGTTGGTTGTTGGAGTCCTATGTTTATTGGTGAAAATTTCAAATGAGTACCAGTTCAATGCCAAAGCACAAAAGTGAAATACATAAGACATTGATTAATTACATATACCTAGTAAATATCCGTCTCCAAATTCTCCAGACAGCAGGTGAGCATGGATGGCACTATGTTTAAAAATGTAAGAGTCATGGGCACTCCCTGGGTAACTGGCAACTAAGTCAGTGATGATTCCTTTTGCATTGCAGATTACTTGAATATTTAATGAATGGTAATGTCTCCTGTTTCTAAAAATTTACTCATTTTCAGCTGGGGGACAAATGGGTACATGTGTTCCATCAACACATCCTATTACATGTGGGAAATGTGCCATGTTATAAAAGTCTAACTTGGTCTGAAGCAAGTCCTGCTGAGTGGTAGGAAACTTTATGTGATGGTTTATCCTTTGGAGCATTGCATTGAGAAAGTCTTTAAAAAATCTAGACAATGCACTCTGTGAAACCCCCCTAGCAGCAGCAATGACACCTTGAAAGGACCCAGAGGCTAAAAGATGAAGACAACGTAACACCTGTACATGGGTGGGTATGGCTTGAGTCCTACGTGTTTGCCTATGCAATATGGGATCTAATTCTGCTATCAGATCTAAAATAGAGTCAGCATTAAGCCTATACTTGTCATGTATGTCTGCCTGTGTCTGCCCAAGCAAAGTGATGCGCAATCTAAATATTCTTTCATTAAATATTCTTCTCCTCCTTCCTGCCGCTCTCAAACGCCACCTACGTGCTAGCACAATGACTGCTGCCATCCTGGAAGAGTTCCAGAGGTAATGTGGAACCCCTTTTATAGTTGGCTAATCATTTGCACATGTTCTGCAAAAAAAAAAATACCACCTGCTCACACTTCTACTAATTGTAGGAATTCCTATTTGCGATTTCTATGAAAATCGCTAATAGCGAATTTTCATGCATTCCAAAATTCGCAAAACAATTAGGGATTCTTTAAATTTGCGATTCCTTACCAACTCGCAATGCCATTTGCGACTTTTTAAGGAATCGCAAAGACAATTGCGATTCCTACTTCGAATAATAATTGATGCATTCCAAAAACAGAAATTGCATTCGCAAACGGGGTAATTTAGCGATTCGCACTGTTTGCGAATGCAATTTCTGTTGATGAATGTGCCCCTTTGCCCCTACAGATAATAATGAATTTTATTCCCCTAGTCATTCATATGTATATCCTAGGTAACCCTGTTTAATTTTAAGCTGTTTTTTCTTTTTTCTTTTTTTATCTTGCCTGAAACTTGATCTTTCTTTATTATGAAACGCACATCTTGGCTAGCCTAAAAATTGTTGTTACTTACTGAAACATATTTCTACTTTACAAACATGTATATAAATCCTCTGTACTGTTGAGGCCGTTCTGATGTTTCGAATCGAGTTCTAAAATATATCTGGTTTCCAGATTCCGCAGGATACCCTCTCTATTTCCACCTCTTTTGTTAAAGGGTACACCGTCAATGATATACTATTTTAAGAACTTAGGGTCTGATTGGTGGGTTTCATTAAAATGGCGAGCAACAGGGTACACAGGGTTGCAATTTTTGATTGCTCTAATATGTTGTAAAATTCTTTTGTACCCCTGCAGCTTGGTACTTCCCACATATCTAAGTCCGCAGGGGCACTCGAGGATATACACAACATATTCCGTTTTGCAAGTTAGAGATTTCGTAATAACATGGTCTCCAGCCCCAAATGCTTTAGGAATGCTGCTGGTGTTAACCCCATTTTGGCAGGCTTTGCAGGTTTTACACCTGAAAAAGCCCTTCCTTTGACTGAGCCAGTTTGATTTTGGTTGCTCAATTGGGTTATTGACCACCAATTTGTCTCTCATATTTAGGGCCCGTCTATTTGTAATAGATGGTCTAGGAGGTAGAGTAGGCCCTAAGACTGAATCAGTTTTGACTAGTGGCCAGTTTCTTTGTATTATGTGATTAACTTCTTTCTGTTGATTACTGTATCCTACAATCATTCTAAAGTCTTTTGTAGGTTGATTTGCAATTTCTTCTGTTTGTACTTCAGTATTCACATTAATATTAGTCTGCGGTCCAGCTAGTTTTAAAAATTCATCTCTATTGGCTTTTTCACTTTTCAAAACCGCGGCATTAATACATTTAGTACTGTACCCTCGGGCTAAAAACCTTTTTGTATATTCTAGTTGTGCTTTTGTTAGTTCACTTTTAGTGCTGCAGATCCTCTTTATGCCTAGCATCTCCCCGTAGGGGCTGCTCTGAACCAAGTTTTTTGGATGATGGCTCTGCGGATGTAACACTGCATTGACTGCGCTGGGTTTCCTATGCATCTTTGTCTCAATTTTGCCCTCTTCGATATAGATTTCTACATCTAAAAAGAGGACTCGTTCAACACTAATTTCCAGAAGTGAATTGTAAATTTATGTTATTTTGATTAAGCTGATGAATACAATCAGTTGCCTCAGACTTTGTACCATGCCAAATTAAAAACAGGTTGTCTATATAACGCCACCAGCATTTTACATGTTGATTGAGGGTGTTGGCGATTTCTCTATGGAGGACCAGTTCCTCCCACCAGCCCATATGGAGACAGGCGTAACTGGGGGAGAAACTGACCCCCATAGCAACACCCCACAATTGCTGGTATAAAACATGTTGAAACAGAAAGACATTATTATTTAAACAGAAATCAATCATATCCATGATCATTTTACTATAATGTTTGTAAACCATTGGTCTTTGTCCCAAAAAGTGTTCAATAGCCCTCATGCCATCTTTATGGTTTATACTAGTCTATAATTTGGCTATATCCATAGTAATTAGTAGATAGTCTTTCTGCCATTCACATATGTGTTAATTTGCTAGAAAGTCACTAGTATCTCTGAGGTACCAGGGTAAACTTTGTACAAAGTCCTGTAGAAAATGATACATTTATTGCGATGGATGTTCTGTTAGGCTGGTCTTTGCAGATATGATGGGACGTCCAGGGGGATAAATTGGGTCCTTGTGTAGTTTTGGTATAAAATAGAGTACCGGTGTTGTCGGTGTTGTGTTTTTCAAAAACAAGTATTCATCCTTGCTCAACAATCCCGACGCTTTCCAAGCCATCAGTTTACTGTAGAAACTTTCATATATTGATTTTAGCTTGGACTGATCACATCGGCAGTAGCATTCTTTGACTGACAATTGTTTTTGTGCTTCCCCGATGTTGTCTGTTTTGCTCCACATTACAAGGTTTTGCCCTTTGTCTGCATTGCGTATTATGATTTCCTTATTGTTTGAGAGCTTCTTTATCAATTGATGGTATTTGAGTTCCTGTTTGTTTTTTATTTTGCCTTTCCGTTTGTTCGTTTTGTAGTTGAGCTGTTTTAATTCTTTAATTATTTTTTCATGGTATACATCAATGTTGTCTCTTGGCATGATTGGGACAAAGGTAAAGCGAGGTTTAAACTTTTGTCTTTGTCTAGAAAATCCTTCACTTATGCTTGTTGAATCCACAACACTCGCATCTGGTGGCTCATTGCCTGCCAGTGATTGCAAATCCATAAGCAATGATCTATCCTGGCTTGCAAGGTCTGGATATGTTATTGTATCCTCTAGAGACGGTGAACTTACTGATTCCTGGTTCTTAGATTGATCAGCTGTATTTTTTAGGAGGTGATATTTTCTTAATTTTAATTTTCTTATGCCTCTATAAATACCCATTCTGGTAGATGCATAGTCAAAGGAACTTTCAGGTGCATATGATAGACCGAAGGACAACAATTGCAGTTCAGCTTAATTTAAGACTACATTAGACAAATTTGTAACAGTGATAGTTATATCCTTCTGAATATGTGAATTGTCTTCACTGCTTATTTCCTGTTCCACCTCTGTGTTTGGTATCTTCTGGTGGTTTCGCCTTTTCCTTGCCCTTCGATTTTCTCTGCATTTGCTGGTGCTGGTTTTGGTGGTTGTTTTTTGGGGCGCAGTGTCTGTTTGCGCTGCTCCACTAAAAAGTCCAGTTCTTCTACATATATATATATATATCTATATATATCTATATATATATATATATATATATATCTATATATATCTATATATATATATATATATATATATATATATATATATATATATATATATATAGATATATATATATAGATATATATATATAGATATAGATATATATATATAGATATATATAGATATATATAGATATATATATATAGATATAGATATATATAGATATATATATGCAAGAAATTAAAGGGAGCACACTCAATCAAGATTGAAACTCGGATACTTTATTTCACCGAGATGAAACACAGGACGAGTTTCGGCTTTGTGCCTTTTTACCACTATACACACACATACTCAGGGGCCTCTGCATATAACTGTGTATAAAGATGATTTTTGGTATTATTTTAGAAAAAATTGTAGAAGACTTTAGTCTTTAGTCTGACTCAGATTGTTTTTATGGTGGGTTTTTTTTGACGGTTTATTTTTACTGTCATATATTTGCACTTGCACTGGCACTTTATAGACTTATTTTGCACACCTTGACTCCCAGGGACCAGTTGATGGAGAAATGGCTTTTTGAGACAGGGTTGGGAGATTGCCAGAATTAATCTATGCCCACTTTGGCCAATATTTTCAAACAGAATTGACGTATTTCTTCTGAAAGCTTTATTTGAGTAGCTACAGTTGAACAGTATATCATGTATTAGGCAGTGACCATATTCTGTTCCGTGCGATAATATTGGAACAAAACAACATATATGTGGATTTTATATATTTCCCGGTTTTTAAGAATCTAAGATTTGATTTTTATGAACTTTATATGGAATTATGAATTTTTAAATAATTGATATTTATTCAATGTTTATGCATTAGCCCGATTTATCACCTTAAAAGTATAGGGGCCAGTTTCAGCTACAAGAAAGTATTTCTTTGATGTTTATATCTGTTTAAGCTCTGCCTCATTTGCACTAGCACTTTAAATACTGGTCTCTGCCAAACGCAACTTGCCATGTGATCAAGCTTCAGTGGAAGCGAAACGCGTTATGGCGGCTGGCTGGCTGAAAATAAATCACTTTGATTAAGCACCGATTTCTGGGTCTGCTCTTCGTCATTTTTAAAGGCAGGAGCCTTTTTCTTGGTGACGACTTACTTGTATATATATATATATATATATATATATATATATATATATATATATATATATATATATATATATAATGTTTAATAATGCTCTTATAGTGTTATGGTATTCACACCGTTCTGAACTTGACAAAATTACTATATCAATTGTAAAGGCATTTAAAACTACCCTCTTAATTCTTAATGTACTTCAAAAACTCAGAGCAACTAAATCCTATTTCATCGTCTTGCAATCCCTTATAACAATAAAGAAAACTTTTAAAGGATTTTTGCATTTGATACAATAATTCTGTCAAGAAAATGTTTAAATAGTATTTGCTTTCGATGCAAAGATTTTTGCAATACGTGTTTACAGAGAAAGCAAATACATCATTAACCCCTTTGGCGCTGGGCTAACTTCCCTGCGGTGCGGGGGAGGGGGGCCGCCAGCGGCACCGCAGTGCTCGTGACGAGCTGAGCTCATCATGCAGCACTGTGCTCATGACGAACTGAGCTGATCACGACTTCGCCCACTCAATGGAACGCCCCACACAGGAGGGGAATTAGCCCCGCGTGGGCGTTCCGCATCCATTATGACGAGCTCAGCTCGTTATGAGCACAGCTCCACTGTGCCTCATGACGAGCTCGTCATGAGCGCCGAAGAGGATAATACTGCTTTCAAGTGGTACAATCAATTAGACATGATTTAAATCAGCTTTCATTCATTAATAAAGAAAATAATTAATGAGAAAGAAACAGTGAAACCACCTTTAACTCAGGTAAGAGTATATATTTGTAGCTTCATATATGTTAGGTGCTCAAGTGATCACAAAGTGAGTGATAGAAAAGCCGAGCAATAGACTGTATGACGCAACAGGGCAAATGCGAATTCCATAATTTGTACAAATATTTGGTTCTTAAAACTCAGAAACTCAAACAGTTCATTAAAGTTCAGTTCAAATTGCATCTTTAACAGCATTTCAACCCATGATCATTTAAGGGTCATCATCAGGACAATGTAATTTTATGTGAAGCAAATACACATTCTTGAAAATAGAGTCATATAATACAATTGCAAATGGGAAAATGTGATAGACTGCCTTCAATAAAGCAATGAAATGCTCCCTTAAAATATGGGTCCGAAAAGTTATTGAGGCATACTCATTGAACTGCAAGGAGCAAGGAACTGCTCTAATCATTCATAACAGAGGCAACTGATTAGCGTGGACACATCTGTACAGATTTGCTGAAATTAAATTTTTGGACATAAAGTTTATCGAAGAAATGCTCAGAAGAGGAAAGCTATATGAGCTGGGTGAGAAACAAGAAAGTGTGGCTGAGCAATGTAAAGACACAATTGTGGAAGCTCTGTGTTTACCTCTGAGTCTGTAGGACAGTGTGTGGGTGCTGCAGATTTTAGTGACAATGTAGTTAGTGCTATGTTGTCTCAGATTGTCTCAGATTGTGGAAACAGTATATGCTACATGTGGCTCAAGAACATTAGGCACAGAGTAGGGACAATATCATATGATAAATAAAGCAAGGAACACTGATATTTCAGATGGCAGTGGAGATTTACTTTCTTACCATTTTTGTTTGTACTGAATTCGGTTTAATGATGGATCATAAGCAGTTTATTAGAAGTTGTATGGAGTACTGGCAAGTTACCAATCTGGAAATCACTCTAACTAAACAAGTGTGTTTTTCTTTTTTAAAAGGGTTCTCTCGTCATAGCTAATCTTTCCTCTTCTCTGTATGATCCCGACCACTGGGAAAAACCCCGGCAATTCAATCCTGGCCATTTCCTGGATAAGGAAGGGAACTTTTTTCAAAAGGATGCCTTCTTACCGTTTTCTGCAGGTATGCCTTATCAGGGCTTAGAACAGTTAGTAGGTTAAGAATAAATAATGTCATGCTCCTACTTGAATCAGCCTGTGTTCTTGCTACCTTTTCTATAATTCAATATGGGTTGTCCACTGATTTACTAGGCTATTAATATTAAACAACCAGCTAATTTGATTTGTTTTTTTTTCTAAACAAGCACAAGCCTAAACTGCAGCTTCACCACAAATAATTACAGAAGCATGTGATACAAGTGACATCATAGAACATCTTATTAAGGCAAATTGCATATATAAATTCCCAGATAAAGTAAAATAGAAGTAAGAATGACATTGAACTTGTCGTTGATTGTATTGATATCCATAGAAGTCACGTTTACAGTATGTGCTTCACACAGCATTAGGAGGTGAAATGTATGGGTTGGTGCTGACCTGTTTGTTTCCTGCTATGGTTTGTGAGGTGTATGTTGAGCATAAGAAAATGCTAATTAAACCCAGTTGCACATCTAGAGTGAGCTCAAGGAAAATCTCCTGTTTGCACCCTTCATCACCCTATGTTTTATTTGTTCTGAAATATGTACACAATAATCAGAATACAACTCTTCAATATCTAACTGTATGTGTCTAAGTTTGTATTCTTCTCTGCTAGATACCTGTGACATATGAACGTCTAGAAACTTACAGGCATACCTACATGCAGATCTCTCCCTGGTGTGTCATACAGGGGTATTGTCACCCAAAAAAACAACTTTCACCCTCACTCCCCCTTACCTGTCAATAAAAAATATTAAATAAGGCACTAAGGAGGGCTATGTTTTATCCCGTTTTAAAAAGCAAACCCACTCATCTTAACAACGAACAGAGGGCTAGATGTAGGTAAATCTAATGTACCGATTCATAAATACCGAATTTTACCGATTCGGTATTTATGAATCTGTAAATTAGAAGGAAGGCAGATATATGTAATTTTTAAAACACAATTACTGAATCTGTAAGCTTCAGTATTTACCGATTCGGTAAATACCGAATCGGTATTGCCATTGATTCCTATGGGCCTTGAAGCCCATAGGAATCAATGGGAAATACTGATTCGGTATTTACCGAATCTGTAAAAACCGAATCCTGCAAGGGTGCAGGGGGTGTCACTTTGACATCCTCTAGCACTACAAGAACAGGCTTATGTGACATGTGGCACACATACATGCCCTAAGGGCATGTCTGTGTGTCACATTGCACAGGTGTGCATGCACAGATGTGCATGCACACCTGTATCTATTGTATCTATTCTAATAAAGTACGCTGAAATCAACAGAGTGGAAATTTAAAAAAACATTGAAGACCTCATGGGCAGCAGCCATCTGTAGATCTACAGACAAACATACTTTGGTGTTGATTTATTAGAAATACAGTCATCATAAGCATTCAATAATTAATCACACAATTAATCACACAGGCCACACTGTCAATCACTTCGCAGTTAGCGAAATTGAGCCTCAACTTAATAGCTGAATGACTTCAAACATCAGTGGGTTTTAATTTCAACATTTGGATAAGATGTCTAACTTTATTTACCTTCTGACAATTGATCTTCACTTGAGAACACACTTTAGTAATCCTGTCCAAAGCGCTTTACATTAGGGTTGGGCAATGAGGAAAATAGTATTTTGGTAAAGTAACTTATTTTGAAAATTCAACTATAGACTAAGGGCCTTATTATGAGTACGGCAGTTGATAGGACCGCCATAGTCGGGGTGGCAGTCCGACCACTGGCACAGCCTGCAGTATTATGAGTTTGGCAGTCGGACTGCCACAGGTACGCTGCGTCCGCCAAGAATCAAGGATCTTGAGGCAGTTGCTCAACTGCCAGGGAGCTGTAATATGATGGCGGTGTGCTGCGGCACCGCCTAGCAAATTATAAGTTGGCTTTCCACTGCCACGTTAATCGCAGTGAGCTCGCCATGAAAAGGGTGGTAGAGAGTCAACCTATGCTCCTGGACTTGGGGGTGCATATAGGGGGTTCAAGCAGTAGCCCCCTGGATGTGCACTACCAGTTCCTGCATGGTGAGGCATGTAAACACTACAAAACAGTATGGGGACTTTATACCACTTTTTTGGCAACAGACATTTCGACACTGCAGAGCTTATTCACAAAGTGCTGCAGTTGAAAGTGGCAAAATGACTGGGGGCAGGTTGGGGAGTGGAACATGGCCACAAAGGGGCACTCCCCCATAAAAAAATAACAATCACCCCGGGTCAAACATCACCATCAAGCGGGTGTCGGTGTTCGCCTCAGCGGTGAAATGCCTGAAAATCTCACAAAAAATACATGACCTCAATAATGCCTACCTGGTTATCTTATTCCGCTTACAATTGTCAATTATATTATAAACTGAATTTTCAAATATAGCACAACCACTAAAACCAAAATCTTTTTTTGAACACATGTACATTAAAAACACAATACAAGCTATTCCATCTCCAATGTAAAGCATTTTGGGGAATATGTTGCCCACTGAAAGGATCAAATGTACTATTCACACTCCAAATTAAACCATTTTGGGGAAGGTATTGAACAATAAAGAGGTCACATTTACTGCTCCCACTAAAATTGAAACCACTTTGGGGAATTATTGGAACGTTGAAGGGGTCGAACTTCTTATTCCCCATCCAATCTAAAATATTTTTGGGAAGGTTTTGGATACTGAAGGGCACAGATTTGCTATTACCACTCCAATCTAAACCACTCTTGCTAATGTGCTGCACTCTGAAAGAGTCAAATTACTATGTGTACTCACCTTGGCAAATGTTTTAGACAATGAAAGAGTCAAATGTACTATTCCTTCTCCCATCTAGATCATGTTGGGGAAGGTGTTGGACACTAAGGGGATCAGATTTACTATTCCCACTCCAATCTAAACCACTTCCGGGAATGTGTTGGATATTAAAGAGGTCAAATTTGCTTCAATCTGACAGTGAAGGGGTCTGTTTTACTATGCCCATTTTAATCTAAACAACTTTGGAGAATATCGTAGACATTACAGGGCTCAAAATGAATACCTAATGTAACCATTTTATTGAAGGTGTTGAACTTTAGAAGGGTTTAATTCACTATAGCCACTCCAATCTAAACCATTTTGGAGAAGGTATTGTAAATTAAAATAAATAAATGACCTATTATAAACCATATGATATAAATGTAAACCTGTAATAATCATAGTATTTACTATTTAAAACCAAAACAATAAACAAATGTTTGAAAGAACTTTATAACTATTACATTGACATAACAATACATATTGAAAAAATAATAACCAATTTAAATATGCTAGGGTCTACTAATATATAAATTATTAAACAAATTCTTATAAAAATCAAGATAAAAATATTTTTTAAATGTCAATTGAATAATAATGTGTATTTAAAAACACTTGAATGGTATTTAAATATTTATTTAAAAAATGAAGGATTTCTTTCATAATATATTAAAATGTACAATTAATAACAATGATAAATGACTTTCAATTTAATAAAATACATTTTAAATATTAAATTAGAAATTAAATATTTCAATACAATATAAATTTACATATATATAAACAGTCAAAAGTAATGGAATTATACATAGGAAATTCAAACTTAAAATATAATCTAAATAAAGTAATGAAGAAACAAACATACAATTAAAATTCTATGAAATAAATAAAATGTACAATTAAATATTATTAACTTTTAACCCTTTCGACGCTGATGACGGAACCGCTCCGTCATCAGCTGCTGTGCTGATGACGGAGCGGTTCCGCCATGGCCCGCCCGCCGCTCATGCGCGGCGCGAATTCCGCGCCTGCGCTTAGCGTTCTATTGAGCGGGCGGGGCCATGACGGAACCGCTCCGTCAAAAGCACAGCGCAACCGCGGCTGGTGACGGAGTGGTTCTGTCACCAACATGCGGCCGCCGCGCGGCCGCCCCGCCCACTTAGCGCTGGGCGGGATAGCCGCCGCAGCGATGTGGTTAAAGAAATATAAATTCAAACGTCACAATATATAGTGGGAAATGCTCAATTGGAAACTACTTTGTATCGTAAACCTACAGCAGGCAATAATATACTGCATGCAAAAAGCTTTCACCCCACTACACTTGTTAATAGTATCCCTTATGGACAATTGCATAGAGCGAGAAGGGTCTGATGTACTCATACAGACTATGAGACTATTGATAAATAGATGCCAGTTGATTTTAACGGAGGGGATACTCGGATGAGACACTACAGGCAGCATCCAGTAGAGCATGAGCTCAGACATGAGAAACAGTTTTGTTTACCCCCTCTTGCACCAAGATGCAAGATCAGAAATCACTACCGCAAGTGTGCAAAGGTTTCTATAAGCATTGGCACCCTATTAAAAATGAACCTATAATTGGGTCTATGGTAATGAATTTCCCTCATATGACATTCAGGACAGCAAAGTCCATAAAACACTATCTGGGAACAAGTGATTTGGAAACTGTACCATCCAGTGGACATGGCTAATATGCAAAGAAGGTTTCTTAAAATGCACTAAGTGCAAAGCATATAAAAATGGTAAAAACAGAACTAAAATGTTGAACCGCTTTAAGAAAACCATCCAAATTAAAGGATACTTAACATGCAGAACCTCCTTTGCTATATTTGTATTGGAATGTCCCTGCAAAAAAACAACATGTGGGAAGCACAGAATTTTGAAAAAGTACATCATAGTGACCCGACTGAGTGAGCATACAGCTATTTAGCACATGTGCCCCCAAGAAAAACTAGGAGATAGGGAAAAATAATTATATAGACTGGAAACCCACTTCATTTTGGACTTAGGTACAAGGGAGCCTCACAATTTTAATGTTGATGAAGGTTTGTATACTTGTCTGGCGTAGCCTGCCTCAATCCTCAACACAATCCTTTTGAGTGTTTTTCTTGTTACCTTTTATTTAGTTTAGATTTTTTAGTTTATTTTAGTAACGCAAATCTGACATTACAGTAACTTAGTGTTTTTATCTATTTGACTTTGATGAATGACTTAAGTTAGAATCACCTAATTGGTGATATAATCAGGATAATATTTGCCCACATGGGTATTGTGTCAATTAGCAATAAATTGTAAAAAATAGCAGTATCCTTTGGCACTTGCCATTATACATTATTTGTATTTCGAATGCACCTATATAACAAGAGTATTTAAGGACTTGCACTTTATTGCTAGACATATTTCATGGTATGAGGTATTTTAGCATCTACCACACCGCAATAGCCCTGTTGGGAGGGAAAGAGAGTGTACGGAACCATATTAATGCACTTGCATTTTATTTCCAATTATTACTATGAAGTACACATGTGCAAGATTTTTGTATCTCTATATTCAAATGATACTCTTGGATGCATTGAAGTTTAAATTCAACTACTATTTGTTATGTGCTGCATTGAAACGCTAAAAGTTCTTTTGTAAAATCAAGTCATTTAACGGATGAATTGCCACTTAAAGATGGCGGCAATACTCATAATCTATGTGTGAGACCTTTGTCAGTTTCTATGTTCTTTCTTTGAATCACATGATATATACAGAGGAGGAATGATGCTTCATGAACAAGGTTGTTGTATACAACCGAAATGTGTTGATTAATTTGAGGAGCCTTGTTTGGAGCGCCATACCTGGTGTTTCACAAATTCAAACAGGAGTACCATTTCATTACTTTGAACGAAGGATGGCTGTCTTTGTGTTTACGGACACTCCCTCCATGCTGTGGCTTACTGGCAGACAGCTGATATCGCAGACGCGATCACTTGCTAACCCGGAAGTGGTATTATCCGAGCCAGCCCCCTGCAGCTATGTCTACTGGATTTCGCAGCCAAACATTCCCAAAGGAAATATCGGAAGGACCTGAGGAGATGGTGGACGCCAAGGTGCCATAACGTTTTTCCCTAGTGGTAAGCTGCTAACCAGACTGGTGCTCAATATTGCAGGGGGTAGAGATTGTGGAGTCTAATATTGTGCCAAACTTGAAGCAACATTTGACCTATTGGAAATATTGCATTGTATCCTTGAAAGATTATTTCTACAGCTGACGCTCTACGGGACCGTGAGGGCGTAGCAGACGCCCTCTTTCTCAACCTACATAAAGTTGAGGAAGTGCAGGGAGGTCAGGCATCAAATTTCAACACAAATATTGACGTCAATAGTTTGCTTAAGAAATTAGAGAAATTGCTCCGTACTGAAATGACAAAATGGTGGGAGAAAAAATCTTTGGAAAAATATAAAGAAGCAGGAAGGTTCCTGCGTGGATTACGAGTTATGATTGCTCCCTCATTTGAAAACCGTAATCCCCTCATGTTAAGGGAGTGGGCAGCAAACAATTTGGATGCATCGATGAACATGGTATCTATTCTAATAAAGTACGCTGAAATCAACAGAGTGGAAATTTAAAAAAACATTGATGGGGTAAATGCTATGCTGGAACAGGTAAAGAAAGGGCAAGATGAAATTGAAGCCAGATTGAGGAAATATGAGGAAGCCATTAAAAGCGAGAAAAATATTCAAATTCACGAGGAATAAGAGCGATTATGAAACTGGATGCATCTTTACCTTTTCTAAGAAATTGAATAATGTGAAAAGGAGAGCGCTCATGAGCAAAAAATCACTAAAATCATCCCTTCCTCCACAGTCGCTCAAAGCGAGTTACAATTGTCATGCTCTGAGACCAGCAATGCAGAAAGTAGCACTGAATCTGAGGACAACTATGGCAGTAAAACAGTACAATTACCAACTAACTTCACTCCAGTAGAAGAGTTTCATTTTTTACTGGAGGACCGACGCCAAAACACTGCAACCGGGTAATCTTGTAAGGAGACAAGGAGAAGAAGGAACTAGCACAGGAGTCAAAGACGGAAACTCAACAAACAATGGCAGAGGCAGGAAAGGGAAGAACTGGATTCAAAGTAAGTGAATTGGACAATACTGTTATAAATCTATCCGATATAGTTCTTTCCACTGCTGAAAAACAACTGCTGTCATTAGGTCTATCTTATTGCCCCACTAGCTGTTTCACATATACCCAGATGAGGGTAGATGTCTTTAAATTCAAACATAAACCAAAGCTTAAAAAACACTTTCAACTCAAAAAAGCAACTGACATTGCATCTAATTTTGGGCCACCGCCGTGACTCTGTTCCATCTTACAAGTATCAGACATAAGCACTTTGAGGTCCTTACAGTCCCTGGCCACTGATGAAGATCATGTGTCCAATTATAGTCAGGACGATTTGCGTGAACTAGGTGTTAGTTGTAGCAATCCATCAAATAGCCCCTTTCGCCCTCCTTCCACATTTATCCCAATGATGCCAAAAGATGCCATCAATGTGTTTAGTGAATGTGTTATGGAAGCTCTGAAAAAGTTAAACATAACTGTCATGCAGCAAGCTAGAAGTATTCAGAAATACAATACTCCAAACTCATTCACAAACTACAATCTAACACTAATGTTATCATCAATAAGGCAAACAAGGGAGGCAACATTGTGTTATGGCCTTGGGCCCGGTATATAGAAGAGGCAAAACACCATCTGAATGATGTTGACTGCTACAGAAAAGCCAAATTTGAAGAACTAAGGCTGAAAAATGTGTATCCTATTACTTCAGTACTGTATTGTATTCCTAAAATTCATAAAGATGTTTTACCAGTGCCAGGGAGACCGATCATTTCAGCTCAGAAAAATCTTCTAGAACCATCGTCAAATATGTTGATTATTTTTTACATGAGTTCGTTGAGCACCTCCCTTCTATTATCAGAGACACTGGACATTTTGTAGACAACTGTTTTTTGATTGTTATGGACATGTATCCACTTTATACCAGCATTCCCCATTCGCATGGTAATAATGCAGTACGCTATTTTTTAAACAAACGCAGTATTCATATGTATGAACATAACAAAATGACTTTAAGAATGATTGAAATCTGTTTAACCAACAACGTGTTTATGTTCAATAAGGAAATTTATCAGCAGCTTCTTGAAGTGGCGATGGGGGCATGCTTCTCTCCTAGCTATGCGTGTTTACACGTTCGCTGCTGGGAGGAGCATGTCCTCAGAACAACCCATAAGGCTGTTTTTGATACACATGTACTCCATTGGTGGATATTCATTGACGACATCTGCTTAATTTGGAAGGGATCTATGGAATCTACTATACAGTTTGTGAGTAGCCTGAATAACAACATGCTTAACCTCAACTTCGCTGCTGACATCAGCAATGAGAGGGTACATTTTCTTGATGTTGAGATTTACATTGAAAATAACTCGATCCATGCAAAACTCCATAGAAAAAAGACTGCTGGCACCTCTATCCTTCACGCCAGCAGCTCTCACCCAAATCACCTCATGCATAGCATTCGTTACAGAGAGTTTCTGAGAATCAGGAGTATATGCAGTCCAGAGGCCGATTTGAAATCTTGCCAACTGGAAGCTTTCCAACGATTTACTGCCAGAGGTAACAAAACAAATGAATTGAATGCAGCACAGAGTGTAATAATCTTCCTTCAAAAAAGGGTAAACCTGTTCAATATTGAAAGATTTTGAGTCTCTCTCAAATTTGGCACTTTTATCATTTATTGTGTTATCCTTAAAGACCGGTATGTCCTTCTCGATTTTCTCTAGGAGTGTTTTAGCATCAGTGACCGCCTGATTATTTTTAATTGCTTGAGTCAGTTCCTCTATTTCTTCTAATTCCTTATTACAAAGTCTCTGGGCTGTTTCAATCGTGTGAACCATAGGTTCTGGCTGCATTTAGTATTAGAGAGACTCAAAATCTTTCAATATTGAACAGGTTTACCCTTTTTTGAAGGAAGATTATTACACTCTGTGCTGCATTCAAATCTGGCAGTCTCACGTAGAGTGCTACCTAACTACCAAGGTAGATCAAGAAACAGGTTTTCTACGTTCTCAGAAACATCATCTTCTGAGTCCTCTGGGTCAGATACAAGAAGTAATAATTCTAAGAAGCAGGTTTCTTTTTTAGAGAAGGGTCCACAACAAAAAACAAGGTACAGGGCGCCATGGGAAGTGAGAACTCGGAATAGCTTCTACAAATTGTAGGGGGGTCTACTACTGTTGTCAATTTATCAGCAAGGGTACTCACTAGTGATGAGGAAGCTGTATTGAATTTGGTGTTGAAATTTGTACCATGTAAACAGACTGACTATTCAAAGCTCAAAATGGAAGCAATAACGTTTTGTAGGAAAATAACACTTAAGGCCTTTTTTGCTAACCAACAGTCAGCATCTAATACCAAGGTGACAGGACAGAGAAATAAATCTAAATTTGTTCCCAGCCAAAACATCCCCAAAGAAATACATGCATTTGAGCAGGTATTGTTGTCATCCATTAATAAACTAGAAAAGACTAAGAAATATGTTCAACAAAATATTAGTCTTAGACAATGAGCAGCTATAAAAAGTTTAATAGAAGAAGCATCAGTGGTAATCAAACAAGCCGACAAAGGCGGGGCAGTTGGCATCTGGCCGCGCGACATGTATTTGAGTGAGGGATTGAAGCAGGTAAATAACAGCACTTAGTACCGACGGCTTCAGGAAGATCCAGTTACACAGATACAAGGAATGATTTAAAGAATCCTACAAATAGGTAAAGACAACGGGTTTCTGGGTCCAAAAGAATGTGATTTTTTGGTGAAAAAATTCCCCAGGACCCCTGTTTTATATCTTTTGCCAAAGATTCATAAAAATCTCAGCGAACCCCCCCAGGACGTCCGATAGTCTCGGGGTGTGACTCTTGTCTTGAGCCTATTTCTTAATATGTGGACTTTTTGAAGCCATTCCTCAAGGAGGTCAAATAGTATTTAAGAGATACAACAGATTTTCTGATGAAAGTAGAAGGAATCTCATTTGATCAACAAACCCAAATTATGGTGACGATGGATGTTACAAAGCTTTATACGCAGATCCTCAGGACGAGGCGTTGGAAGTGATGGAACTATACTTAGAGAGCAGGGAAAGACCACATAGAGTGCCATCATCATTCATTTTAAAATTGGCTGAAATTGCTCTTAAAAAGAATTACTTCACCTTCAATGATCAATTTTTTATGCAGGTAAAAGGCACTCTGCCGTGGGGTGTCCTTATGCCCCAGAAATGGCAGTGCTGTACATGGCCCAATATGAAAAAAGATTTGTGGAGACTAATAACCCATTTAGAGACCATATCAACCAATCGTTACGCTATATAGATGACATCTGGCTACTGTGGCAGGGGAGCCAGGTGGAGCTGTTGGCGTTCCATGAATGGCTGAATGCCACACATGAGGATATAACATTTTCCATTGAGTATAGTAAAACTAAGATGACATTATTGGATGTGGAGTTGACATGTGTGGAAGGGCATTTGTAAACATCTTTGTAGTACGGACAAAAATACCATTTTACATCACAAGAGTGCCCGTATGAGGAACTTAAAAGCAAATCTTCTATATGGGCAGCTCCTAAGAATTAGGAGGAACTGCACGGAAGTCAGTGATTTTGAAGAACACGCCCAAACCTTCTGTAGGGAAATGATACATAGAGGGTATAAAAAAAAACCTCTTAAAACAATCATTCAAATGGGCACGATTCACACCACGTGAATGCCTCCAACGGGTTAAAGAGAAAAAAGAACTTGACACATTGGTATGTGTAACTACTTATGGGCCAGATACACATAGTATGATACAGGTGGTACTAAAAAATTGGCACCTACTTGAAGACCTGGTATGTCCTTTTCCAAGACAGATCTTTGCTTTTAAAAAGAACCAAAGTATAGGGCAACAGATTGTCCGAGCAGATGTTACAATACCTAAAGTGAAAAGTGATTTACTACCCCAATTGAACCTGAAACCAATTGAGGGCCACCACAAGTGTGGGAGTTGTGTGGCATGTCCCAATACAATTGAAAGAAATGAGTTTAATCACTTAGGCACAAAATGGACACATTCGGGTTTTTCAAACTGCAAAACAAAAAATTTATTTTATGTGATAATATGTCTCTGTATGAAACTTTAAATAGAAAAGACCAATCAGCAAATCAACATGAGAATTGCCCAACACAGGTCCCGCATTAAAAAGAAAGATCTGACAGCCCCAATAACGAAGCATTTTGTTGAAAATTCACATGAGGAAAATGAGTTTATATGGTCAATTCTATTCACCATGAATACAACAAAGTGCCTTGCGGATACAGACAGAGTGTTGCTACAAAAGGAAGCATACCTAATCTTGAAATTTAATAGCACGCAGACAGGGCTCAGTAACTTGTCAGAAATATCTAGACTGTAGTACATAGTTATGTACCTATGCGTCTTTAAATGTTTTTGTAAATACATTGGGATGAGATAACGGAAATGCAGACTCATAATTCCAGCACCATGCAGTTAGTTGAACTGCTATTGCGCACCAGTAGATTTCATATTCTTTTGCAAATAAATCCCCTCTGGTTGTCATACGAATGAGGCAAAAAGAAGGAGATTGCCTGCTTTACTTTAAAAATTTGGCAGTGATCCCATCAAAAGCTAATAACATTTTGACATTCGATGTGACACTCTTTCCAAACACACTACGTGTCCCAGAAACCCCCTGTATAGTAGGAAGAGGTAAAATCGTTGTGTTTAAGATGGCCTTCGCGACGGTCGAGGAAAACTGTACTGCGCTGGAGGCTTCCAAAGAGGTATTTTACCCGATTTCATTCTCTCCCGTTTTTTTTAAATAGCTTTTACGGAGCGCGCAGTTGACAGCAGCGATTAAGACGATTTTTGTTGCGCTTTAGGATTGCCTAGGAGTGAACACGAGTCCCGTACTGCACGGAGGATCGGCTGATAACCGTGGCGAGGTACCCTTTAACACGCCGATACTTACATTGTATCCATTGTATTATACTTCGGGTGCACACAAATACAATTGTATCCCCTTTATTTCGCAAGTTTCAATTACACAGAATGTGGCGAGCATAAACGAATGCATTATAGAGAGGCACTACAGAAAGGATTATAGCTGGCGGCACATGCTAAAAGGTATGTGACACGTACTTCGAGAGCTGTTTGCAAACGTTTTTTCGAAAATATCATGTGAACGGCGAATAGAGAGAGTCTAAAATTATTGTGTTCCTTGGTAGATTCTGACGAGAAATAAAGAGTGGTGTCATAATTAAAAGAACAGCGATATCAACCTCAAAAATTAAGGTATGAATAAATAGGGAACTACAGGGCATATTACCAAGCATTAGCGATAATTATCGCTATTGCTTGGTTAGAGACAAAAATTTACCGCTGAGCTGCGGCGATTTTTATCGCTGATAAACCTTGGTATTACCTTGGTATTACCAAATCGCCTGCAATGCATGAATATCGCTGAAAAGTCAGCGATATTCATGCATTACCGAGCTAATGCTCTTAGCCATGTTATCCACCTCCCATTGGATAACATGGCTAAGAACTGCTCAGGGCAGGTGTTAGCTTTTGGGGATATTCGCGCTTAGCGCGAATATCTCCATACGTTGGTAATAGGAGATAGCGATGTTAGCGACTGTTTCCAGTCGCTAACATCTTGGCACGCCCACTTTGCATGTAATTAGTGATAAATATCACTGACATGCAAAGCGGGGCCCAAGATGGTGGCTATCTCCTACTAGTTGTCGCTAACTGGTGTTAGCGACAGCTAGGTAATAGGGAGATAATTTTATCTCCGCTTTCTTGGCTTTTAAAGCAAAAAAAGCGGAGATAAACCCCCTTGATAATATGCACCTACCTTGTTAATAAGATCGAGATATAACAGCAAGCCTGACAGATTTCCTCATATCTTCTTCCTTAGGGATTAAACACCACAACCTATCAAAGTGAAGCTTATTTTCCAAAAATATGGATTGAGACATCGCAATAAGAGCCTACCATTAGCACCAAGAAGGCTCCATTGCACAAGTTACTCAGGTATATTATTAGAGCTTCCTCCGAAGGAGTGTAATTGAAAGAAAGAGAAGTAGTTTAAAGGTTTAAACAAGACTTTATTGCTTTTCTTACATCTTATACAGAAAGTGACAAAGCCCTGATGAGAATCTGGGAATTGGCTTCCTGGATTTGAAACGCGTCCACACAACCAAGGAGCTCATAATGGCACAGATAGTTTGAATTAATTTCTGCTACATTTGTAAATTTTTACCATCTGGTGTTTTTGCTCCTTTTTTTCTGACTTTGTCCTTTGTTTCGGATATAGATTTATTCAGTCTCAAAATATTACAGATATAAATATATATTGGTGTTTGTATAAAAGTTTGTATTTAGGATGTATGATGTTAAGTATGTTTCAAGAATTATGTGAAATGTAAATAAATGTGTGTAGAGTACATTGCTTATTTTTGTAAATGCTGGATATAATGTATGGTTTTTCCTTTTCATTCACAAATTGCGATGAAGAGATACACCAAAAAATGGTTTAGGCAGCTTTTGTGTTTATTGAGCTTGTAAATTTGGTAAAAACAACACCGAGTACACTACTGCTTTTAACTCGCAACCCACGAAAGGTAATCACCCATTACTACGGAGGCTTTTCTCCGCATACCATTGCTTCGCAAGCGTTACAGCGCATGCGATGTAGCAATGCGTAGCCTTTACAAGTTGTTACATCACATGTGTTGTAACAATGCATGCATTGTAATGGCTAAACAATGGCACTTGTGACTGAACGACAGGGATCTTTTTCATTTTCACATGCCTTTGGCGCATGCTTTGTAATGGCTAAACTGACAAATTGTGAGGAGGGTGAGAAGGAAGCGGAGCATGAGATCCCCGAGCTTCTCATGCCGCAGCCATGACTTTGTGTACAGTCATGCACCGAGAGCTGATGGGATTTGAATTCACAGGAGAGCGACCCCAGCCAGGGGGAGGTGACAAAGAGCGGCGGATGAAGGGATAGGGAGAGCTGCCCCCATCATCAAGGAGTGAGGTGCCATGTGCGCAAAGGAGAGACGCATAGGATTACACAACAAAAAGGAGGACGTCAGAAGAGGTGCACCGGGGTGTTGTCCTAGTGAGCGGGTCGTGCAGGGGGTAGTTTTTTGGGTTTTAGGGTGGTGTAGTTGTATTTGTGTAGTGTAGAGTAGAGTAGCGTATTTGGGTTTAGGGTAGTGTTGGGGGTCGTGCAGGGTAGTGTTACTGTTTTGAGTTGAGGATTGGGGGAGGGGCAGGGTTGTGCTTGGGGTAGTGTTTTAGGGTTTAGGGTAGTGTTTGTGTAGTGTAGGGTAGTGTTTTAGGGTTTAGAGTAGTGTCGGGGGGGTTGTGCAGTGTTTCAGTGTAGGGAGCGGACTGGGGTAGGGTCAGGGTTGTGCTTGGGGTAGTGTGTTAGGGTTTATTTTAGTGTTGTAGTGTTTGTGTAGTTTAGGATAGTATTTTAGGGTTTAGGTTAGTGTCCGGGGTTGTGAAGGGAAGTGGTATAGTGTAGGGAATGAACAGGGGATAGGTGTAGGGTCGTGCTGGGGTAGTGTTTTAGGGTTTAGGGTAGTGTTGTAGTGTCTGTGTTGTGTAGGGTAGTGTTATAGGGTTTAGGGTAGTGTCAGGGGGTTGTGTATGGTAGAGTGTCAGTGTAGTGGATGGATTGGGAGTAGGGGTGGGGTCGTGCTGGGGTAGTGTTTTAGGGTTTAGGGTAGTGTTGTAGTGTTTGTGTAGTGTAGAGTAGTGGTTTAGGGTTTAGGGTAGTGTCTGGGGGTCGTGTAGGGAAGTGTTTTTTCATGTAGGAGCAGGACTGGGGTTCAGGGTTGGGTCGTGCTGGGGCTAGTGTTGAAGAGATTAGAGTAGTGTTGTGAAGTTTCTGATGTGTAGTGTATTTGCATTTAGTATTTTGCGTAGTGTTGGGGTGTTTATTAATTTTATGTTTGAAAAATATTTTTTTTACGTTTCCAAGTGTTGGTGTGTTTAAAAAAAGAAAAATGTTATGTTAAACTATGCGGTGTATTTCATTTCAAACTTGAGTATTCATTTTTAAAATATATTTGAAATTACTCCCCCCACCCAAAACCCCTATTTCCCTGGAATTCTGTCACAGGGGGTAGGTTACTTATAATTTAAAATATTAAAAATGAACAATGTACGCAAAGTAGTGGTATGCGTAGTAAGGATAGGCGCTGTAAAAGTAAAGTATCTATACTACTATTATATAGGAAGAACTTTGCACCTTTGAGGCGGGTAAACTCTGGAACCACAGCGCCAATCCACACACCCGATACATCTTTGTAATCCTCAGGGTGTGCAGATGGACATAGGCTACATAAAGTAAAAAAATATGTTATATTTAAAATAAATTACATTAAAAAAAAAATAGTCCCTGAGAAGTAGTGCTGGCCGTAACCTGCGTGCTCACGTCAGGACATGGCGCGGAAGAGGAGCGGTGACAAGCGGCCGGTGAGGAGCAGCGGACTTGGCGGACATAGTTGTTGATTAGGGCTTCATGTCGTATATGTTGTTTTTCAGTAAGTTCATCTTGGGTTAAAGTTATGTGGTTTCTTTTCTGTGAATTAGTGGTTTTAAAAAGGGAAATGTCCAATGACTGTTGGCAGGTTTGCGCTCCGTACCCGGTCCCAGGCAAGCCAAGCACTTCACGGCCTGCTGTTCGCCCGAGTTCGGTTTCGCCTCTGCTTTCCAGGGCGGGCGGAGGGGAGAGAGGGGGCGCAGGGGAGAAAGCGGGCGGAGGGGAGAGAGTGGGCGCTGGACGGGTGAATCGGACTTTCAGCAGCAGAAGAGGGAGTGAAAAACTCGGCTGCTAAATGAACCCAGTTTGTTCGTAATCCATCATCAGAAAGAGACATTTGAATGCACTGCATCTACCTGCAAAATAAACCCTTTGTGTGTCATGCATGCACCAATGTTCCAGTCTATGCCAAGCAAAACAAAGCAACCAGTGCTCATCTGAGCCCCGTCTCCCTTCTGTTCCCTTCTGTTCTTGCGTCTGCCCTTGCAATCTCGGAGTCTGGGGGCCGCAGAGGGCAGGCCAGGGGTCGTAAGGGGCATGATGCCAACTTAATTCCAGGAACAGGAGAGGTCGGGGGCTGCTGGGGGTTGCCGTTGTGTAGTGCCCCCTGCACACACACAACCCCTCACAGCAGATAGCGCCTCCCGGACTCATCTTGAGCGAGTTTGGGGTGCTGCTGCTCCCCGGGCGCCCAGTCTCTCAAGGAGTCGCACCCCCGGCCCTGCCTTCGGACACTGCTTTAAAATACCAGAGGTAGAAGAACAAGAAATAATGCTTTAGCACACTGGTGACTGAGGAACGCAGAGGAATGTTTTAATCCATGGTGTAGACGTACAGGACGGCACAGAACTTTATACTCCCACACAAGAGGGTGAAGTGAAGTGATTTGTAACACAGGAACAGCAAGGAGACACACCTGGAAGACAACCACATTGAAAGGTGTCTGCAGGACTCGTGCGCCCTGTCGTGGTAAAAAGATGTAATGCACGGCATGTGCACATAAGGAGGTAGTTACAGGGAGGATAAAACCAGCCAGACTTTGTGGGGATGCAGTGTGCAGCCTGACAACTTTACCCTCTGGATCCTGGCCCACCATCACATAGCACAGAACCTGACCGTCTACCACACCCGGCCTCAACACAGCACAGGAGGTGTTGAATGAATACATCTTTATTGTATAAAATCTATTTCTATATCTATATCTATACTACTATTATAAAGGAAGAACTTTGCACCTTTGAGGCGGGTAAACTCGGGAACCACAGCGCCAATCCACACACCCGATACATCATTGTAATTGTCAGGGTGTGCAGATGGAGATAGGCTATATAAAGTATAAAAATATGCGTTATTTAAAAAATTAACATAAAAAAAGTAGTCCCTTCGAAGTAGCACCGCCGTGACCTGCGTGCTGACGTCAGGAGCGTGGGGAGGAGCGGGATCCAGGAACGCGAGGAGGAGCGGCGGACATGGCGCGGGGGAGGAGCGGTGACGAACGGCGGAATGGCGGTGAGGACCAGCGGACATGCAGGAGGAGCGGTAAGCGGCGAGGAGCAGCAGGGCGGTGAAATGAGGAGCACGGGGGAGGAGCGGCAGCTGAGGTAAGGCTCCGGGCAGGCGGGGGTCGGGGCAGGCGGGGGTCGGGGCAGGCAGGGGTTGGGCGGGGGACGGGACGGGGCAGGCGGGGGCCCAGGCTGCTTGACAATGTCGGGGCAGGCGGGGGACAGGGCTGGCGGGGGACGGGACGGGGCGGGCGGGGGCCCGGGCTGCTGATGCACAATGTCAGGGCGGGCGGGGGTCAGGGAAGCCTGATTGCTCCCGGACAAAGTCGGGACGGGCTGCTAGTTATCTTATAAATGCATTTGCGAAGTAATGGAATGGCCATTTAAAAATATGCGAAGTAAAGGCATTTGACATGTAAAAAAATCGCGCTAAAAGCATGCGTAGAAATGGCATGCTAAGTATTGACATATATTCCCCACGAAAATCCAGGGTAATTTTACCTGTAGAACAGACTATGCTGTGAATATATTGGAATGCACTTGTCATTTACAATATGTGGGAAGTACCAAATTGCAAGTTTTTAATAGAATCCTTCAGCACCTATGAGAAGTAGTTAATTCTGATCCTAACTACCCTGTGGCACGACACCTTAAATTGGTTTATAATAACAACCTTAATGACCTATGCTACTGTGTTATAGGTTCTGTACCAAAATCTAATAGAGGTGGCAATCGAGAGAAAAAATTAAGGTAGCTAGAATCAGAGTTCATTATGTTACTAGACACCAAGACGCAGAATGTATTATAGACTGAGGAGCTTGGTGTTTAGGTTAATTATAGATGGTGTAATAGGCAGGGAGGTTTTCTTTTTTTAACTGATTTTATCAATGCTTCTACCTGGTTTTAACCTGGGTCCTCCTGGTTTTATCAGGCTTTAGGTATAGGCTTTACTAGTTTTTTAACCCCTGTATTATTTGCACTACATGCTCTGGTAGGAACATTAGGCAACAATATTATCATCAACATGCTGACCTATGAGATTCTCTCATCTGATTTTTTCTGATACTCCTGGCTCTTGTTATTTAGGTTGGCATTAGTAACCTCTACACTTGACATGCGATCAAGATTGGATTTTATCTGGTTGGTCTCTTTGGTTTTTACTTGGTTTTATCCTGGGTCCTTCGATTTTACTGAGTTCTTACAGAGTATCCGCCGATTTTACCTCTTGAGTCGTATGTACTGTATACTCTGACAACACTGTTAATGCTCATAAGGATGCTCATTTGCACATATTAAGTTATTTATGCACAGGCACTGTAGCAAACTATGGGCCATATTATCAAGAAAGGGCGATACATTATTGCCGCTTTTATAGGCAGGAAACTGCTGTTAAAGCAGCGATAATGTGCTTGATAATATGCCCTTGTGAATTCCCATAGAAGCCCAGGTTCTGGTGTTAACCTGGGCTTCTATGGGAATTCACAAGGGCATATTATCAAGCCCATTATCGCCACTTTAGCGGCAGTTTCCTGCTGATAAAAGAGGCGATAATGTATCACCCTTTCTTGATAATATGGCCCCCTGATCCTCTAAACTCTAAAGTGCAATATTAAGCTCGATATGTTTACCACTGTTGAATTTGAAACCTAACTTTCTGTGTTTAGCTATATATTTATAGTGCAGTAGCACTTTAGTTATTTATATGTGGGCTGATTTGCCTGGCTGAGCTTGTTTATGTATATTTATTCTATATACTTCATATATTTATTACATGACACGTTTTGCACTTTTTAGGTACATGTTTTTGCATTTGCACTTTAATAAGTTTATGACTCTCTTAAGCGATGATGAATACGTATAGGAGAGATAAGTACAGCTGAAAATATCTGCGATTCCATTGCAGATAGTTTCATTTAGCACTACGATTTTATTGTGATTCAATATGTACTGTACATTTATCAAGCGACTGATCACAAATTAATGACTATAAATTGTGTCCCCCTTCTTTATGTATTTTCATTATTGGCTGCATATGTCATTTGTTTACAAAAAACCTAAAACTATTATACATGATTGTTGACGATGGTTACTTATTAGGATTTTCTTCTGGTCTATTGCTATGAGAAGTGAGTCACACTATTTTCGCATTATTACTGTGTCACTATAAATTGTTCGCCATTGGTCCAGTGCTTCATGTGATCAAGACTGTGGAAACACGGTTGAAACGCATCACGCTGGGCACTTGCTTGTTCTATACCTGGATGCACTTCACTTTGCAATAAAAAGGAATTGCTTTTGAACTCCATACTGTGGTCCATACCTGCTTTTTGCTGCTGAGGTTGCAGCAATCAGGACTGTGCTTGTTTATATATACTTAAAAAACTCCTCAGTTTTTTCCCCTATAACACCTATATCCTACTAATATAAAATACAAACACAATTTCAAAGTTCCATGAATAAAATATATTTTTTTTCTGTTTCAAATACAAAAAATAAACTGCAAAGAAGAAACAATACTGCACAAACATATTACCCTAAAACAAACAAAAACAATACAAAAACATTGAAAAAAACAATTAAATGTACAATATTTTCCAAAACAACATTTTTAACAACATTATTAAAAACATAACCAGAAAAATTCCATTTTGACCTGCATTATTCTTGTTGATATTTTCCACATCCCAATATTCTTGCAATGATATTCTGTTGTGTATCAAAGGGTATGCAGTTCCTAACAGAGATTACAGGGGAAGGGTAGGTCTTTCTTCGTGATGCCCTCACACACCCCAAGGGATGTCATGCTTCATCATAGGACCATGCTCCTCGTCGGACCGGTGCTGCAATGCCCGACGGGCTCCCCTAAACGGAGCTCTTTGGCGAAGATCTTTTGGAGAAGCCCTAGGGTGCGTGCGGGTGTGAGGGCAGGGTAGTGCAAGGTGGTGGGTTTAAAATAAGTCTGGAGCAGTCCTCTTTAGATATGATTTATTTGCTAAGGTAGTTCCAGCTTAGTTAAAATGTGTTGGAGCCCTACTTGGATGCAATTTTCCTAAAGGGCTATTGCAGTGTAGTGGGTCGACATGTGTTGTGCCTGTACTGCCTCTAGCGGGTCATGTGGCACTTCATCAGGACCTAAGAAAGTGAATGTTGCACTACCAAAGGTCTTTTTCCCTAGATGTGGTATGATATCCAGACGTGGTAGAGTGATACCCTAGTAGCCATACCCTGGTGTAGTGTAGACCTATTAAAGGGGAGAAGAAGGGAGGAAAAAAGGAAAAAACAACAACAATGGAAAGTTTAAAAAGGACAAACGGTGTGGTGCTCTTAAGGCCAATAAATATTAAACATTAAAACCGGCTATGGTGTAGCTAACCCGTGTCATGCGTATGTGGTGTTATAATCTTTGTTAGCTCAGTTTTCTGTTCATGGCGTCAAGGTGATATGATACCTGCGCCCTGTGCTACTAAATGTGACAAGTTATAGGATTTGACAGATGTCAATTCATGCGGTATGTGATACTACACACCTTTTTATCAGAAATGCATATGAGGGGCCTCATGAGCACGAGGAGGTACCCTTACTCGTCATTGTATAAGCAGGCTGTGAGATATACATGCATGCTCACGGAAAGGTGCACTAGCTCACACTAAGTGGTGGTCCCTGTCCAATACCGGTGTGAGTTATGGTGCTTTCGTCTTAATAACTAGTACCAAACGTCGCGCTGTGCTTTAAAAGAGGTGTATCAGATAAAAAGCACAGTGGAGCCATTAAACATGTATCATGGAACACTGAGTTACCTCATGAGTACATACAGGCGGCATGCCTGGACCCGCAAGGTGCCGGCGGGATTATATAACTTATATTGCAAACATACACATGCTACAAGCATACAAAGGGCTAATCGGTAGGTTTTAAAATAGTGAAGGTTTTTAGCCGCTATATGACGTGCCAGAAGAACAGTGTCAAGATAATGTAGCTCGAAACTACTCACCCCCCAGTATAGAAGTCTACAGCCTTACGGGGAATGCAGAGCACATCGTTGCTTCCAGATCCGGTGTTTTTGTCTGCGAAAATGTGCTTCAAAAAGGCATCCAGAAGCTAGAGGGGTAAGCTTTGCGGGCATCTCTGGAAGGATAAGTTTCAATGCAACTTTATTGAATATCGCTATCTATGTGGGTTCTGGTTGAGGACGATTGTAGGTCTGTCGTAGTATTGTTAAAGTATGTTTATGAAATAAATTATATATGGTTAGAAAAATTGATTATAAATGGCGCCGTATGTCATGCAGCAGTGTGTGTATAGGATAGCATAGAATGCACATTCGGGGTGAGGGAGAGCTTAACATCAACTAGGAGGAGTTGAGGGGGAACCGTGGCCATACAGTTCTTGGTTGTGTCTATGTACGAAAATTAAATGTGTTGTTTCAAGGAAACGGTGAAAGTAAATTATGGTGATGACATAACATTGTATGCATGGGTATAGAAATGCCTCTGGTCGGGGACACCTAGTTATACTCAGGCTATGTCAGGAAAGGCTACATGGACTGCAACAACCTTGTTTGTTTTAAGAAGTCTAGCAATGCCCAGGCTATGTAAAGGGTGGCAACATGGAGTTCAAGAAAATTGCCTGTAAGAGACCCACTGATGCCAGAAAGGTTGGTGGTGCACACAAGTGAGGTTGGCGGAACGAGAGGTGCAACAACCTTGTCTGTTGGAGCTAACAGTTCTAATTGTGCGCTCAGAAAGCTAGGAGTTCGAAAATTAATTGTGCACTCAGGTGTGAGGTGTGGCAGAACTCGGTGAGAGGCAAGGGTTGCAAGAAAGAAAAGGATGCATACTCCTAATTTGGTTAATTCCATACAGTCCTGGTGTTTCTGGGCAGGGACAGCAGTAATAATCGAAGAGTTGAAATTAAAGCATCGCCCTTAACGGTTAAGTTCTGCCCAAGGGATATTGTCGTTGAGACCCCGGGTGTGGGATGATAGTTTACGCACACAGACTTGTTCCTTCCTAAATAGGGCTTCTTTTGTGATGTTTTCGAAGGCTTCTAGGATGGTCCAGTGCAGGACATTTGGGGTGTGATTCAGTTCCGCATAGTGTGCGCACATCTTAGTGTTGGTCTTGCTACATCTGATGTTGCTTCTATGTTCTGTAATCCTTGTTTTTGCCGGGCGAGTTGTCATGCCGATGTACTGGAGGTGGCAGGGGCAAGTGATTAAATAGATGCAGTTGCGTGTATTACAATTGGTGTGTTTGTTTTGCCTCCATGTCCAGGTGTTAGTAAGTGAGATAGTCTTAGTTGCTTGGGTGAGGGGGCAGACTACACATTGTCCACAGGGATAGTGGCCTGAGACGGGTGGTAGGTTCCATAGTGTATTAGATAGTGATGGTGTGCTCCTTCTGGGTCTGGTGTTGATGAGTTGGTCTTTGATGTTGGCAGTGCGTTTGAAGGCGGACCTGGGCTTACTAAAAGCTTGGTCTCCTACTTGGAGAATGTTCCAGTGTTTTTTGAAGACCCTTTTTATCATGTTTGATTCTGATGTGTAAGTGGTAACATTTGTGATAAGGTCCGACTTGGGTTTGGTGTGTGTTTCGAGAAGAGCCTGTCTGTTGGTGTTCCGGGCTCTTTTCTGGGCAATTTTTATTTTATTGGTAGGGTATTGTCTAAGCACTAGGTTACTACTCAGTTCAGAGGCTTGTCTTTTGAAGTCCTCCACATTACTACAGTTTCTACATATACGCAGAAACCCGTAGGGGACGTTTTCCCTGAGAGCTTTTGGATGGAAACATTGGTAGAGTAGGGGGCAATGGCTGTCAGTGGGTTTTGTAAGTCATAGTTTCCAGCTTGTTTGGTTTTCTAATAATCAGAAGATCAAGGAAGGGTAGTTCTATTTTAGAACTATTGGCTGTGAATTTAAGGTACGGGTTGAGGCTGTTGAACCAAGTGAGGAAGGCAGGGATATTGTCACTATTGCCTTTCCAAAGCACCAGGATATCGTCTATATAGCGTCGCCACAATTGGACGTTGTCCAAGAAGGGGTTAGAGTCAATGAGCACGTACTTGCCCGCAAAGTCTGACATGTAAAGACACACCAGACTTGGGGCAAAGTTACTACCCATAGATTTCCCCTGGGTCTGGGGGAAGAGATGATCCTCAAATTAAAAAAAGTTTTCGGTTAGTGCAATTTGTGTACATTCCATGATGAAACTGATGGGGGTAGATGAGGTCCATGGGTTGCTACGTAGGATTTCCTCCACTGCCTCAAGTTTGATCTGTTTGGGTATGTTGGTGTAGAGGGCCTCTATGTCTGAGGTTAAGAGGACATCTGGTAGAGTACCCTCCTAGTTGGTTGTCTCTATTAGCTTTTGGACATCTCTGGTGTCCTGGAGGAAAGCGGGAGTGGTACGGACCAAAGGTTGGAAGAAATGGTCACAAAATTTAGAAAGGGGTTCCAAGACTGACCCTATGCCAGAGACGATGGGTCTTCCAGGAGGGGGTGTTACCCATTTGTGGAATTTTGGCAGAGTGTAAAAAAAGGGCAGTCTTGGATTCTCCTTTGTCAAGAAGTCAGCCTCATGTTTGGTGATCCATTCCTGGTTGAGGGCTGCAGAGAACAATGAGTTAATACCGTGATGAGGCGTGGTGTAGGGTCTTCGGTGAGGGGGGTGTAGTAGCGGTCATTCTGCAATTGGCACAGGCATCAGTTTCTGTAATCTGTTGTAGCCATGATCACGATTTCTCCGCCCATATCAGCCTCCTTGATGGTGAATGTGGGGTCATTTGCCAGTCATTTTATAGCCCAAGATTTTGCTTTCGATGTATTAGAGAAGCCAGTGGTGGTGTGTTTTTCCGCTATTTCTTTCAGAACAGCTCTCTTGAACATTAGGATTTCTGGGGGACCATGCTGGAGTTAGGGGTAAAAGTAGATTGTTTGCGTAGGCCAGTGTCTTCCGGTGTTGATTCAGGTTGGTTACCGAAGTAAGCTTTAAGGCTTATTTTCCTGAACAGATTTTGGAGTTCGCAATTAGTGCGAAATTTGTCGATTCTGGGCGTAGGTACAAATCCCAAACAGCGTTTGAGTACGGTGGTCTCATGGTCGTGAGAGGTCTCTCACAAAGATTCACAATTAGTTTTTCTTCTTCAGATGGCTCCTCAACTCCATGTGCATTTGTTGAGTTTGATCCTGCCATTGCACCTGTTTCTGTTGTTGCTGGTTCCTTCTTCTTTTTCTGCCTCACCCTCTGCCCTAGCCTCTGCCTAAAAAAGGTTGTGGTTGGAAGGGGGTGAACAGTGGTTGAGGCCCATGTTGATAGTTGGGATAGTTCCACATCTGTTGGCCATTGTGGGGGGGGGGGTAGTGGTGGTCCATTGCAGGCTGGTGGTCCATATCCGTACATCGTATTCCATTGTAGTGGAGTGGTGTAGCTCACTGGTTAGAGGCGGCAGACCCGGAAGCAGAGAACGGCCCGGGACCAGGGTTCAATTCCCGACACGGCAGGGTCGTGGACCAGGGTCAGCGGACTCGATAATTCTCGCCTCGGTGCCTACTCTAACCAGGGATCCCACTCAGCAACTCTGGGCATTAGCTTGCCTCATCTCTACAATGGCCCCCCACATTCGCCGGGGATGCCTGGTTTCACCTTGGAGATACCCAGTTGGGACCATCTCACAGGGATAGCCATGACGGGTTCCCCAGCGGTCTACAGCGCCACGACGCCTCAGGGCAGTAGTGCGCTTTACAAGATACATACATTTATATTTTACATTTACATTTGTTATTGATGAGGTTGATTGGCCCCTCGGTTCTCTGCGCTAGATTTGCTTCCTGAAGATTAAGTTCTTCTGCTTGAGTTAGAGCTATCATCAGACGAATAATCTTTTCCTGAGGGTGTGCAGTCTTCTTTGAGGTAAGGGTATATCTTTTCTGTACTAAACCTGGTGATATCCTTTTGCAGTTTAGCAACTTTTTATCTCATGAGATAGTCTTTATTGTCAGTGATTTCTCTAGTAATTTTGGCCAGTTTAGCTTTGAAAGCTGTGCTGGTGACGGAAGCCTTCAGAGTGCCGGCGGATGAAGGGATAGGGAGAGCTGCCCCCATCATCAAGGAGTGAGGTGCCATGTGTGCAAAGGAGAGACGCATAGGGTTACACAACAAAAAGGACGACGTCAGAAGAGGTGCATCTGGGTGTTGTCCTAGTGGGAGGGTCGTGCAGGGGGTAGTTTTTTGGGTTTTAGGGCGGTGTAGTTGTATTTGTGTAGTATAGAGTAGAGAAGTGTATTTGGGTTTAGGGTAGTGTTGGGGGTCGTGCAGGGTAGTGTTACTGCTTTGAGTTGCGGACTTGCGGGAAGGGCAGGGTTGTGCTTGGGGTAGTGTTTTAGGGTTTAGGGTAGTGTTTGTGTAGTGTAGGGTAGTGTTTTAGGATTTAGGGTAGTGTCAGGGGGTCGTGTAGGGTAGTCCCTTCAGCTACCGTGATCTTTGTTAAAAGTTCATCGGCCAAGCGTTTGGCTGTCTTGATGATTAAAACCAGTAGGTCCCTAGTACATTTCCAGGACACCAGGGACCATTCTTTCTTGAACTGCTTGTCCTCGAAGAAGATTCTTGGTGAGTTGGTCACTATCAGGCTGTTAGGGGCTACGTTGGCGTGTGAATATTCCGTCATAATGGCCCCCCTTCTTCTCCCCTTTAATAGGTCTACACTACCCCAGTATAAGTCTACTAGGGTATCACTGTACTGTGTCTGGATATTATACCACATCTAGGGAACCAGACCTTTCGGAGTGCACCATTCACTCACTTAGGTCCTTATGAAGCGCCACATGACCCGCTAAAGGCAGTACGGGCATGAAACATGTCGACCCACTACACTGCGATAGCCCTTTAGGAACATTGCATCCACATAGGGCTCCAACACATTTTAACTAAGCTGGAACTACCTTAGCAAATAAATCATATCTGCGGAGGACTGCTCCAGACTTATTTTAAACCCCCCACCTTCCACTACTCTGCCCTCACACCCGCACGCACCCTACAGCTTCTTCAAAAGATCTCTGCCAAAGAGTCCCATTTATGGGAGCCCGTCGAGAATTGCAGCGCCTGCCCGACGAGGAGCATGGCCCAACAATGAAGCATGACATCCCTCGGGGTGTGTAAGGGCATCACGAAGAAAGACCTCCCCTTTCCCTGTACTCTCTGCTAGGAACTGCACACTCTTTGAAACACAGTTCTATTTGGAGCTGGTTTTCAGGACCTGTTTAAACACTGCTCCTGGTCCCCCTTCCACTTCTTTGACAATTATATTCTGTTATCATAATATTAAAATTCAATATTTTGTCAAAAAATCATTTTCTACACTTTAAGAAATCCACTTTCACCAACATTCACACACTCTGTTTTACTTTTAAACTCTTTACTGTGTTACTCAAATGTTGCAAACAAGACTCACACTGCCCTTGTGATTTGTAAATATCTAAAAATCTAACTTTTTGAAAAAACTTTTTATTAGAAGAAATCGCATCGATTCAATTGATTACAGTATTCCATCAATTATATTAAAAAATAGATCACAAACTCACAAAATAATATTCTTTCACATTTGGAAGGGTAAGCCCTCCATCATTGACTGATTTCCCCAAAGTACCTAATGCTAATCGTGGTGTTCTATTTTCCAAAATAAAAGCTGAAAATAATCCTTTTTATTTCTAAAAATGTAATGTGCAAAAAGCACGGCAATGTGGCATAACATAATTTAAATAATGGTATAATGCACATTCGATTCATTGCCATTCTTCGCATAATAGATAGAGGGAGGTGATTCCATTATAAAAAAAAGGACTTAATTGTATCTACTAGCAGTAAATAGTTTAATTCAAAATGTTTGTCTACATTCATGGTTGTGTAAATTCCTAACTATCTTTTTGATCTCTGCTTCACAAGATCTGAGTGTAAAGTAGCTATAGTGCAGTTATGGAGCACAATGTTTGTCTTCAGCTTCTTTATCTTATATCTGCCCATCTGCTGAAATTGATGAAACATACTAAAAACTCTTTGTTGAATCTCCAAGTCAGATTTTTTTTTTTAAGTGCTAAATTATCTGCATATAGCTTCATTTTGGACATCTCGCTGGTTGGGACCTTAATTATCAAATCATCTCTTACAGCAATAACAAGTGGTTTAATAAATTTTGAAAAAACATTGAGGAGAGTGGGTGAGCATCTGCCCACTAAAAATGTATCTTTGTGATATTTGTGATTTTTTTTTAAGTAGCAAGTTAGAAATATAGCCATAAGTAGTTTTAGCCAGTAAAACATACCAAAGATTGTTCTTAACGTGATCACTTCTTTTTAGTAGAAAGCTTTTGAGAACTACCCTGATAGGTCCAAGTAAAATAACTAAAAAGACAAAAACTGGATACTGAGAAAATGTTAGCATCTCACTATTCAGCCGTGTGGTCAGATTCATTCTACATTAACCTCCCATCTCTGTCCGTGCATTGGCCCACAACCCCAAAATCCTCACATGTTACCTTGCAAATGATGCATCTTAGACGGTATGCTGTGCAGTTGTAAGAGAAATGACCTAGCTCTCTTGTTCTTTCACTTGCAGGACACCGTGTGTGTTTGGGTGAGCAGTTGGCTAGGACAGAACTATTCATCTTCCTCACACACCTTGTTCGGGTCTTCACCTTCAAGCTCCCAGAGGGGGTAAAGAATGTCAACATGGACCCTGTTTTCGGCGGCACTATGAAGCCACAACCTTATCAGATCTGTGCTGTATCACGCTAGACGTGGGGCCCCAAAGTAGAAGGAAGGACTAAGGATCCACATAGTTTCTGTAAATGCAGTATTAGTGTCCTCCAGGCTCTTAGCATATACATTAGATCCGTGAATAATAACTGATGTGCTTTATATATTAACATTAGTATTTGCATTGTGATAGTCATCTAATCAAATAATTACTGTCTGGAGTACCATTGTAAAAAAGATATTTTCAGTTACATGTAACCATTTTCAGTGACTTTTCTTATATTTAAGTAGTCAAGGCCCGCCGGCCAGGTGTCAAAGAATGTCTTATAAACATATTGAGCAGCAAACCCTTGAAACATGTACATTGTGAATTCTCGTTCCTTGCAATTGTAGCTTTGTTGGAGTTTTAGTCCTGGAATGCGTGCTGGCAATTATATGAGCTAGCAAGAGTCTTTATTATAGTACTTGTTCTATGGGCCAAGCAACACCAGGAAGAAAGATACTGTGGCATAACTCAGGTCTCAGAGTGATGCCTAATTTCCAGGGGAACCTGGCATTAGTGCAGCAGGTGCCGACCCAACAGGAACTTAATTTGGGGAAGAGCAGAAGAAAGCATACATTGGACCATCTCATTCCAAAATTCCAGAAAAATACCCCTTATGATGATTTTCAAAGGGATCACAAGTCTATGCAAGGATGTAAGAAAATAGCTAACCATCTATGTCTGTTTCAGTAACCACCCACGTTTTAGGGGCTGGCATATAACCTCAGGGACAGAGTTTGAGGACAGATTGCAAAAGGTCTTCAACACAATTTGAGAAGCATTTATAGACAATCTAAGTTTTAATACATCAGTTGAGATGAAGAGGATGGCCCTTCTGTTGATCACAGAAAGAATTAGAGATGGGCTCTGTGGTCAGAATAAGGACAGTAAGACATTGCCACTCTCCCTCGGAAGTGGAAGATGACCCGAATCAGACCTATACTGGAAAAACCCTCGGCCCACCCACAGGACTAGCAGAACTACCGACCTATATTATTACTCCCTTTCTTCTCCGAAATTATGGAAGCACTAGTCAATAATCAACTATCGGAGTATCTAGAACTGAATAACTTACTAGACCCCTCTCGGTTAGGTGTCCGTGCATCACACAGTATGGAATCATCATTAACAGAAGTAACTAGTACTATAAAGCTAGCTTTAGATAAGGGGACCACAACCATGCTGACCCTTTTAGACTTGTCAGCTGCGTTTGACACCATCTCCCATTGAATCCTAGTTCAAAGGCTGAGAGAGTTTGGTGTCGGCAGAATGGCGCTAAAATGGTTTGAAAATGTTCTCTCTGAAAGAACACATGTAGTGCAGCTGGACTTATTTACATCACAGTCCTTGACAAAAGGGGTACCTCAGGGCTCTATTCTTAGTCCCACCATTTTTACCATTTATGTGTCCTCCCTGGCTAAGACTATTAGATCATGTGGCTTTGAGACCATCTTGTATGAGTATGACACTCAATTGATAATCACGATTGATCCTGACCCCTCTATCACTAAGGATAAATTTAAAAACTGCATGTTACAAACAGTAGCGTGGATGACTGCAAACTTTCTGCAGCTCAACACGAATAAAACAGAGATTCTCCTATTCGGAAAGGCAGACGAGATATGGTCTGCAGACTGGTGGCCTCTAGCATTAGGAATGTCTCCAACTCCGAAAAAATGGCTGAAAAATCTAGGAGTCATACTGGATGATAATGTGTCCATGAATGAACATGTGAAAAGCATCTTTGGCACAAGTTTTGTCCTGATGCGAATGCTCAAGAAAGTGCTCCCGTGGATACCTGTCTCGGCTAGAAAGTCTCTAATTCAGGCACTATTAGTGAGCAGATTAAACTAGTGTAATTCCCTACTGGTTGAGATAAGTGAAGGACTTCTATCAAGGCTACAGGTAGTGCAAAACACAGCAGCTCGGCTTTCTCTATATCGTTCCCCCCCCCTCCCCGGTCACCATCTAAACCCCTCCTGCGCCTGCTCCACTGGTTGCCCGTGAAAAAAAGGGCAGTGTGTAAGTTCCTATGTATGGTCTTTAAAACACTGCTGGAGAAGAGACCAGTTTACCTAAAAAAATAAGCTAAAACCTTATATCCCCACCCGACAACTCAGATCTAGCGACCAATTGTTACTATGCCCAAAAAGGATGAATAAAACCAGAGTAGGTGTTCACTCTTTTTCTTACCTGGCTCCCCATCCCTGGATCGAATTGCTGTTTCACATACGCTCTTGCTCTAAACTCACTCAGTTCAGAAACTTCCTCAAGACCTGGTTATTCAATCTCTAACTGGACAAAGTTCTGCTTCTGTTGCTTGCTACTGTGCCACCGAGAGATAATTTGGGGATGATTTGTTGCACTTAACAAATAATAATAATAATTGCTTAATATTTAAACCACTTCTCTTTAGATTCTCCATTGATCGAGTAGAGCTAGCCGAAGTCGGTGCTGTGTTTTTTTGCTTAACATTCAAATACTTCTTCCTTTGACTTGAACTTTTTTAATAAAGTACTGAAATATATGAATCACATGGTATGTCACTGATTTGATCACATCCTAAAAAGTGACATCACAAAGACCAGTGCCGGAAATGGAAGAAATGTAATTTAGGAGTGCAGTATAAGGCAACAGGGGACAGGGCAATTGGTTTGTGTATCTGCTCTTTATGGGACAGAGGTGGATGAGTCTCTGTGATTCATGTTTCAACCATTATATATAAATGTATGCATGTCTATATAATTCAAATAATATTCACAAAAAGAGTGGGAGAGTGTCCAAAGGGATACATAGGGAGGTATTCAACAGAGCTAACTACAAGTAAGCAATATGTTGTTTTTTTTAATTCGAAATTGAAATAAACTGCAAACAATATGGAGGGATGGAGGACTTTGTGATATAGACGGGAGAACGGTGGAAAGTGGACACCTAGGTAAGGACACAATAAATAAATGGAAAGAGTACAAAGGTAGCAGAGGTAAGTGATGAAGTAGGAGGCAATTGAGTAGCATGGCAAAGAATTTAATTAGAGGTCAGGGTGAAGTGCTGCTTCAGATAAAGGGATAAACGTCACATAGTGTGGGTTTAAAGGTGGGGATTTTTAATTCCCTTCCTTTTTTTCTATTAAAATCTCACATTTACTTTGTCCGTTAGCCCCGCATTAATTCTAATTGCAGCGCTCGGTCTATATATAGTGTCTTTATCGCTGTCAAGAAGCCATTGCCAAATCCCACTTTTTCCAGAACACTCCATAGATATACCCATGACACACGATCGAAAGCCTTTTCCGCATCCAGTAATAATACCGCAAATGGGTCCCCATTAACCTCCGTCATGTCCATAAGGGTAATTAATTTCCTTACATGATGCGTGGTCCCGCGCCCTGGAATAAAACCGTGCTGAGTAGTAGTAACTAACGGTGTTATTACACTGGCAAATCTAATTGCCAGTACCTTTGAATAAGTCTTTGTATCTGTATTCATAAGGGTAATTGGTCTGTATGACCCTGGGTCAGTCGGTATTTTTCCTTTTTTGAGAATGACCACTATTTCAGCCTCAGACCAGGTATTTGGTATTGAGGATCCCTTCTGTGCCTGCTTAAAAGTATACAGCATATCTCCTGCCAACTCCTCCCAGAAAACCTTATAAAATTCTAACGGGATTTTGTCTGGGCCAGCAGCCTTTCCTGATGGTAAACTCTTCATAGCTGCTTTTACTTCCTCTAGTTCTACCAAAGTGTCTATCCTCTGTTTCTCTGTTTCATCCAGCTGTCCCCCCTCGTAGTCGTTCAGATACTCCATTATATCTTCATGATCTTTTATTTGACTCTCAGAGTAAAGCTTCGTATAAAAACTTCTGAAGACTTCCCTTATTTCTTGTGCATTAGTTACCATCATCCCTGAGATATCTTTTATTGCTTTTATCTCGCTGAGGGATGTCTTCTGTCTGATTCTAGCTGCTAGCATTTTACCGACCCTTTCATTCAGCTCATAGTAGTTCTCTCTATTCGCTGTATATTGTTTCGCAGCCCTTTCTGCTATGTACTCTTCTGCTGCCGTTCTTAATTTTACAAGTTTCATATATGCGGGATCCGTTGGGCCTCCATTATCAGTTTGGTCTGTCCTATTGGTTAGTTCCTCCTCTGCCAACAACAACTCCTTCTTTATTCGCTCGGATCTTTCTTTTTCCTCTTTCCTTTTTCTAGCCCCAAAGCTAATAGTCTCACCCCTTACTCCGGCCTTAAAACAATCCCACACTATCCCAGCCGATGCTGTTTGTCTATTTATATTCAAGAACTCAACTATCCATTTCTTCATATGCTGGATGTATGCGTCCTCCACGAGCAATGCCCTTTCGAATGTCCACTCGGAAGCCTTCCTTACCACTTTCATACCTTTCAAGGTGACAATAAGAGGATTATGATCCGAAAAAAGCCTTGGTATTCTTTCAATCTCTGCCCCCTCCATGTGTTGGGTACTAATTAAAAAATAATCCAATCTAACACTTATCCTATGAGGCGACGAATAGTATGTGTAACCATCTTGTCCCGGGTTAAGAGTATCCCATACATCTAATAATCCATTATTCCTAGCTAAGTTATAAACTGCTTTAAAAACTCTTCTCTTCCTCCCTTTGTATTTAACTGGAGGTCCTAACCCCAAACCCAAGCCTCCTGCTCCATTAATGTTAAAGTCGCCCCCTATCAGTATAAAGGGTGCCCAGGATGCCAACTCTATGTCGATTTCTTCAAAAATCTCCGGATCATCCCCTGTAGACCCATAGATAGACCCCAGAGTGGCCCAAGTTTCTCCAACCATACACTCTACTAGAGCCCATCTTCCCCTTACATCCTCCCATTTTTTTCTAGTGCATATATTTCTTTGTTTTGCCAACACAGCGACCCCCCTATTCCTGGTGCCCTGCCTAGAATGTGCTATAACCGTCAGCCCTAACTGATCTAAAAGCCTTATTTCAGATACCTGTATATGTGTTTCCTGCAATATTAAAAAATCCAATCTTAATTGTTTAATCAAGGCGGCCGCCTTCTGCCTTTTTGCCCTGTCGTTAAGACCACATACATTCCATGTCATAATACGAGTACTCATCCTGGGTTTTTAACAAATATAACCATAATTTTAATCAATTTATACAAAAAATACTTAACACACTTTGTTGCCACGGCATTGTACCTCCCAGATATTTCTTCCATTTTTTTAATTTTCTTATTCCATAGTGTCTCTTGTTTACTATATTTACTATATTTCCAAATTCTTCTGTGTTCCTTGCCCCCCCTGTGCCCCCCACCCCTAAACCCCACCCCGGCTGACCCACCCCCCCTACAGGCAAATAGGTCCGTAGGACCTATATGTGACAGCTGTGTCTGCTTGGATCCCGTGCCCCCCTGCCCCCCCCGCGCCTGTTGTCTACTGTCCATTGGCAGAAAAAAAAATGTACAATTTATTACTATCATTCTACATCTTTCTACAAATTATGTACATCAGAATGCTAAACTGCTCTATTCCTACTTCAGCTTCTCAAGGCTATACCCTAGATCCTACTATCTTTTTGTCGGTAGATCTACCACCAGTTCACTATCAGCGTGTGCTTGGGATTGTGAGTGGGTGTGCGAATTCTTTTCTTTCAACCATTCCAGAAATTCAGCTGCCCTAATTTCCGAATGGAAAATTTTAAATTGACCATCTCTTACCACCTTCAATCTGCTAGGGTACAGTAGGTATGCCTCACAGCCAATTCTCTGGAACGGAGTTATTAATTCCCGCAATCTCCACCTACACTCTACCGTCGTGTGGCAAAAATCTGGTCTGGCGAAAAATACTACCTCCTGATATCTACATTTTGTCTGTGGCCTTGCTTTCGCCATAATCTCTTCTCTCAACAGATAATTGCCCACATATATTAGAATCGCTCTGGGTTTACTTGAACCACCCCCCTTCCTTTGTACAAATGGGAATCTGTGGGCACGTTGAATTTCTGACTCCCAATCCCAGCCTTTTGTATCTGGCAGTCCCCCCTTAAGAAGCTCTATTGTGAAGGCTCTAATGTCTTTTCCTTCTCTTCCTTCCGGAATGCCTAGGAGTCTGACATTATTCCTCCTCTGCCTGTTCTCAAAATCTTCGAGCTTCCATAACACATCACTGTTAGTTTTTTCCTGATCTTGCCTAAATTCCTTCCAACCTTTCATTTCATCTTCCAGATTCCCTGTTCTTTCTTCAACTTCCGTAAGTCTCCCTGCCAATTCTGTACATGCCTTACTTACTTCCCGAAGGGAGGTTTGTATTTTTTTACTTTCCTGCCTGGCTCTCTGACTCTCTACCCTCGCCTCAGTTTGGATTTGTTTGAGCATTGAGAAAATCATTTCAAGCCCCTTAGGTGAATCTTGGCCTCGGGAGTGTGACTGATTATGAGTCTGGGTGTAGATCTGAGTCTGAATTTCAGATTGCCCTTGCCTTACCCCCTCCTCATTCATCCGTGAAGGGCCCGTAGTTTCGTCTAGGCCACCAGTGCCCTCTTTGTACATCTGAGATGTGGCTGCGTAATCCCAGTCTAACCTTTTTGCAATGCTAATAGCAGCTGGGCTTATAGACCCTTTCGCTCTTCTCCTTTTTTTGGTCAGTACTTTTGATTTGCGTTTTAAAGCTATATCTTGGATAGAGCCCGATGTGGTAGTAGACCCTGTTTCTAGCCCTGACAATGTCTGGTCGCTCCCCGAATCTACAATAAAGGGATCCGACTCACCTCCCCCAGCCGCACCCACCTCCTCTCCTTCCTCTTCACCCTCATTGACAGAAAAAAAGCATTCATCACTAGGAGAGCCAGTTATGGTTGTCAATGCCTTAGGGTCGCTGGTAATCATATCCTTCATATTATTAACACCAATATCATCATTACCAACGCCATCCCTGTTACCGCCTCCTTTTCCAGCCCCCCCTCCATCCAAATGTGTGCTTCTACTACCCTCTTGGTTACTTTCCCCTATTACGGGTAGGTTGATAACATTCGTTATGAATATTGAGGCTACTTTCCCCCTCCCTTATCGCCTCATTTAATGCCTCTGTTAAAGTCAGTATATTGTCTGCTTCTGCTCCGGGAGGTAAAGCGCTCTCCTCAGCGTTATATATGGCTCTGTCATCTTTCGCACTTCCAGTAACCTTATCAGTAACAGTGACCACACCGCCCTCTTTTGTGCATCCTCTTATGTCCTTCTCCGAAAAGTTCTCTTCCCTCTCCTGCAGTAGAATTCCTTGTGATATTTCAGTATTTTTATATGCTTTTTTATTCAAAGTAGTCATGTTTTCTGTTTCTGTCTCTATCAAAACACGGGGTATCAACAGGGTACTATCTACCCCTTTTGTAGGGGCGCCGTGGTCAGGGTCAAGGTCACATTCAAGTACAGGATCCGGATCACATACCCTTTCTGGCTGGTCTATGGCCACATTAGTATCAAGCGCCATAGAACTAGTAACAGTAACTGGGAAAAAGGCCTCTGAGACTAACGGCTGCCTCAAATTCCCTTGTTCTGTTAACTTTCCTTTATTTCCTTTAGTGATCACAGCCCCTTTGCTTTTCTCTTTTTTCTTTGCTTTCTCTCCCACACAGCTGCCAGCCTCCTTACTTCTTACAGCACTCCTTCCTTGCTCAGCAGCTCCAACATCCTCCTGGGTCCGTGTCAGTTTTTTTGCGCGAAGGTTCGCTGCCGGCGCATCAGACTCGCTCCATGCTGCTTTCTCCTCCCGCAAAGCCTTCGAAATCTTTGGCGCCATTACACGCCAAGCAACTGACAGCGCTGCTGCTGCCGAAAACGCCGCTGCCGCCGTGACTGCCAAAACTGCTCCCTCCAGGAATCCGCCTTCACCATCAGCTGACGAGCATTGTCCAATGCACGGGTCAGCACTGTATCTGCCGCCGGGAAGGTTAGTGCCTCCGTCAATGCCTGTGTGAGCAACCACATCGGCCGGCTTTCTGCTCGTTTTCTATACTTTCTTTTTAAAATCCGCCGCAACTGCCGCCAGTGCACAGTGTAAGCGCAAAATGCAATCCGATGTTATTTTACGTTTTCTGCCGACCGGTCACCTCATTGCTCTACCTCGGAACAGGGAGCAGCAGGGAGCACGTCCTCCACCTACAGACTGTCAGCGGCCATCTTGCCCTCAGCTTCTCTTGCCCTCAGTAAAAATTGATAGGGGCACAAGGCAGGGGTGTCCATGTTCCCCGCTGTTGTTCGCTATATACTTAGATCCGCTAATTAGAAAATTGGAGTCAAATAGACATATCCCCCCAATTGTCACACTCAGGGGGGAGTGCAAGATTCTGGCGTACGCTGATGATGTGGCGGTAATAACATCTTCACCCACGGAGGCTATAAGATATGTGGAAGAAGAGGCAAAAGAATTTGGGAAAGTGTCTGGGTACTCCTTGAATACTGGAAAAACACAAATCATAAAAAACAGCAAGGCTCTATGTCAGGATTCTAGGGTGACACTGACAGGAACATATTTGGGAATAACTATAACCTCAGCTCTAGAAAAAGTAGTAGAACTAAATATTGATCCTGTCATACAGAAAGTAGGGGGTGAGCTCGATAGATTGAACAATCTCCATCTTACTCTGGTTGGAAGAGTAAATATTATAAAAATGCTAATTATGCCAAAATTTCTATACCTTTTTCGAACAATCCCCCTATGGTTCGACAATGTTTGGTTTAAAAAGATTGAGAGTATGATTAACAAGTTCATATGGTCCAAAGGCAAGACAAGAAGGGCGGCAAGATTCTTGGCACTTCCACGTGAAAGAGGAGGTTGGGCACTACCAGATATTAAGCTTTATTATTGGGCTGCTGCTCTACAGTATATGATAGGATTAATAGGTGGAGCCGAAGAAGAAGGAGAGGATCATCTGGGGTCATTAGCAATATATGGTATTTGATGGGTGAAGAAACCAAGAATATTTTTTTGAAAAATTTTGACACGGCATATTTTAAAAGAACACGCTTTAAGACTATGTTTGGAGCTTATAAGTTATGGAAGGCGTTTCTGAAAAAATTTGGTCTGGGCAAATTCAATAGGTATACGAGGATGTACGATAATATGGCATTTCCGCGAGATATATTTTCTGATTCAACATATAGAGAGTGGTTTCGAAGTGGAGTAATAAAAATGGGGGATATTATGGGGACACAAGGGATGAAACAATTTGGAACAATTTGGAACAATACAGAAAAAATTTAATTTGCCAAGAAGTCATTTTTTTAAATACTTACAAGTAAGAAGTTTCCTACAAAATAAAAGAGGGGGGACGAGAGTATTCGAAAAAACAATATATTAGAAATAATAGAGAGTGGAGCAGATTGCACTATTAAAAGGTTCTACGCAGAGTTAAACGAGCATAGATCAGATGACATGGCCAAATGGGGGGAAAGTTGGTCAGCGAAGTTGGGTATAGAACAAGAATGTTTTAAAGACTCATTAGACCTAGGGATAAATATTCTGTGCTCTGCATCACTACAGGCACAGCAATACAAGACCTTGTACTGGCTTTACTATACCCCGGCTAAATTAGCACAATGGGGAGCGACAACTGGTATATATTGTCCCAGGTGTACGAGTGCAAATGCGGATGCCATTCATATGTTTGCAACATGTCCAAATTTAGTCATATTACTTAAGGAAATTGAAATGTTCTTACAAAGGGCATTAAAAGTAGCTGCTAATTTAACACCTGTAACTATATTATTAGGGACAGATGGTAGTAATGAAGATGAAGCAGGGAAATATTGCATTTTCATCGCTATGGCAGTGTATAGACTATGTATAGCATCTGCATGGTTAGATCAAACAGTACCATCATTCCAGCAATGGTTAGCCAGGCTGTTGAGTATACATAATTTAGAGAGAGCAATCTACTCAAGAAGGGGGAAAAATTCGAGGAAACTTGGTTTGAAAATATGGGAGGCCATAACGAAATGGAAGGAAGAAGGATGATGCATATAGAAAATGTATCTAAATTGTATTTGTATATAAACTGTATATAAATTGTATATAATCGATATTGTCTAGTGTATACTAAATGCATAAAAGGATATCAAATCAATATATAAGTTTTAGGATATTGAGCTAATCTTAATTGTGACTGATGTTATATTATGTTTTGAAGAATAAGTTCTACTTTACTCTATGTCTGGTATATGGAGATGTACTGTATGAATATTCCATGGTTCTGTTGTATTGTTTACCTGTTCCACGCCCCCCCTGTGTTCCAGAGGGTGGTAAATATATAAAAATCTTTCAATAAAAAGAATTTAAAAAAAAAAAAAAAAAAATCTCACATTTAATTAAACATTCCATTGAGCAGGGATGCTGCCACACCACTGCTGGACAGGATTAGTAGTAGCTGCCCGACCAAGCTTTAATAATAATGATGCTAACAATCTTTCGACATAAATGCCTGACACTGGTTCTGAGTAGAATAATTAAAAGTACTCTAAAGATGCTTATCAAAACGCAAAAGCAGATTTACAAGCCTGACTTTGATGAAAGCAAAAGGAAAACCACCAAGAAAGCAGACTTTTTAGTGGGAGGCTCCATTCCATAATTTCTTACAAATTATCATCTGGATCTCGTTTAAAAACTACTGAACATCCTTACACATTCAAAATGCACCTTTGGCCCAGAGAAAGATGTCATTGAAAAGTGGGCTTAATTGAGGATTATCTAGGTGCTATTATCCTGGACTTTTTAAAGTTGTTCTTTACAAAGTGATTCATGGGAACCTATAAAACAATTTGACCTAATTAGAGTACCCTCATATGGCTCCACATTAATGGACTATCTATCTAATTCATATTAATGTCTAACAATTGAATAATGAAGGTCTAATAACTCGAGTATATGAATCAGGCCTCAGTTAATTTATTTTACAAAAATGGTTTCATAGCAATGATATATATTTTATGCATTTTTTGTCTTTGTTTTATTGTCTTGAGATGATTGTTCTTTATTTGTTGTTTGTCAAATGTAAACAATTGTCTTTACTGAAACTGTAGCACAAATTAATGAAATTATGGCTATGTGAATTAAAAATATCATGAAATCAACCTGATAAATAAGTCCGCATATTGACTACCAACAAAATCAGGTAAATATTTTATTGTTAAAGAGGATCTTTCATATTGAAACTTTTTATAATTTGTGGGCATGCTAGCAGCCCTGCAAGACTGATGTTGCATTGGCAATTTCTCTTGTATGCTCTAAGTTTTCATTGATCTGGAGGAGGTAACAGGTATGGAGAAATAGTAAGATGTTAGAGATATCTCTCTAGATAGACTGCATTACAGTAATCCTTTATGATTGTGTTTATGAGGCATCCAGAAAGGATATTTGAGTAATCAAAGTTGTTAGAAGAAGTCCAGTTAGACACAGTCACAAGGTCCAGGACCTCAGGAACAGTACTTATGGGTCACAACATAATCAAGCAGGGAGCACAAGCAGGTTCATTCTAGGTTCAGTTGCTACTGGTCTGGTGGACACTTTAGTGAAAAGGTCTCTTTCACTTTTGTCCCTGTAGCCACACAGGAGGTCCAGCAACTGACTCTTGGGTCTACTTCTTTGTCCTGTTCACAAGTGGGGGCAGGTATAGCCCTTCTGGTCTCCTCGCAGGTCTTAAAGTCCAAGTGTTGCCCTCCTTCTTTTCTTTCATAGGTGTAGAGAGGTTTCAAAGGAGGGTGCCTTGGGATGCCATATTTATGGTTGACACTAGCTTGTGGGTGGGATGACTAGCAAGTAAACTTTATTGTTTAGTTAATTAAAACCATAACAAATATCCTTTACAGTTTAAAACAGAAAAGTTTGAGATAAAATGATGGTCTTATTGAATATGGAGATGACCAATTGCTTACAAGCGTTGCTCTAAGGCCATCAAAAACTTTATCAGCTAGCAGTATAAAAGAAAAAAGTTAATAATAATAAGCGGCCTCATTAAATCTAAGCATGACCAGTTGCTTTCATCAAAGGCTATCAGGAACTTTATCAGTTTGCAAATAATTATAGGTGCTGTTGAGTCCAAACCACCAATAACAGCAGTCCTGCAGGTGCGTAGTCTCTTGGCCCGAAAAATGTTCTTTAAAAAGAGCGTGCGCTCCTGGCTCAGATTCTTGCAATGACATATAATATGAATTATATCTTCTTTTGTGGTGCCACAGAGGCGACAGACAACAATATCGTAGTGTTTCCAGGCAGGTTTGTCAGCCAAGGTTGGGTATTTACCGAATCTCAGAGCCATTAGCTTTTTTTTTATAAAGACGGAATAGGTTGTGTCTAAGTAGGCAGCTGCTGTAAGTTTTTTGTAGCCGTTGATCACAGTCCAAGAATGGGAGCGGTCTGAAAAAATGGCCGCCTTATTTATTTGCCTGTTTAAAGGAGATGAATGGCAAGTTTTTGTCCCAAAGATTAGCAGTGCACGTTTGCTCCAGAGCGCAAGTCAAGTATTTGTTAGCTTCTGAGTTTTTTTGTAATTCCAGTTCCTGCCATAAAAATCTATTAAGATTATTATCAGTAGCATTCATCTTAATTCGGTACCATACCCTGATGCTTGTGTAGAGTCTTCCCAGTGTGTCATTCATGAGGCCAAATTGTAGGCGCATCTGAGCTGGTGAGACTGAGCTAGGAAGTTGGAGAACCTTTTTATACATTTTTGTAATCAGGTTGTTTAGAATAATAGCGTCCTTACCCTGCATTGTTACACTAGCATATGCTAAGGTTGGAAGTACTTTGCTGGCAATCACTGTCAGTAGTGGTTTGAACGAGGGGCCTTCCAGTTTTTTTTGACAGAGTGCTAAGTGCAAATATTAAAGCTCCAGCTCTTTGCGTCATATAGTTTTTCTGAGCTTTTAGGGTACATCTGTTGTGGATATAAAATCCTAGATATTTGTAACTTGATATCCTTTCCAGGTGTTTTCCTTCCAGCATGATATTAAGATGTGCTGATCGTCGATTGGTGATTAACATTGTTTTTGTTTTGGACAGGTTGAGAGCAAGGTTATTTGCGGACAGGAATTCTGGTTGTTCCGATTCCTGCTCTGAATCCAGCTTGGTTAATTGGGATCATTGCTTTCTATTCCGACCAGTTTGCCAGATCTTTTCAGAAGAAGTGATGCAAAATATTTGGCTTCGACATCCTGTAATGTTATTAGTCGATAATTAAGGGGGTTAGATCTATCTCCTCCTTCATATATGGGCGTGATGATAGAGCCTTGCCAGCTTTCAGGGATAAGATTGCAAGTTTGCACATCTTCGAAGAGTTTTTCAAGAGGTGGTCCCCATAATTCTGGTGCATATTTAAAGGTGACTTGCGGGATACCGTTCGGTCCTGGTGCCCCATTACTTTTTGCCCTTTCTGATTATATTAATTATCTCCTCTGCAGAGTAGGTGCCATATGGTACAGAAAGGTGTGAAGTATTCCTTAGGTCAGTTGTTGGTAACTGACTACAGCATTCTTCTTCCCTGCTGGTTTTAATAAGATTATCTGAAATGATTTGCTGGCCAAGTGCGTTTACTGGATTTTCTTTGAATTTTGATGACAGGAAAGTTACCCATTCAGATTCCTGAATGTTCGATGTCAGTACGTTTAGCGGCCTTGTTAGTTGGTTTATGATCTTCCAGAATTTACTTGAGTCACGGAGTTTAGAGCCGGCCAGCAAATTGATCCAGAAGTCTTCCTTCATCCGTTTTTTATGCTCCCAAACCCTTTTTTTATATAAATTTCTTTGTGCAAGAAAATTATCCAAGTGACGCCGATCTTTGTTGTTCTGCTGCAACTTTTTTTGACTTCTGCGTGAATCCCTTCTTAAGTCTTGCAGCTCCATCGGCAGTTTCTTTTTTGAGTTGACTCTCTTAACCCTTGTGTTGGATGATTTCATTTTTGTCTTTAATTTCCCGAGAAAATAGGTCCAGGCTTGTATCTTGTTTGTTATAGCGCATCCTAACTTGTTCAGCATGACTCTATTATTGACAGCCACTCCTCTTAATTGGAGTTAGACCAATGTATTCATTTTTGATTAATTGAGCCTAGTTGGCCCCCTAGCGAATACAAAGGTTGAAGTCTTTCCATGCAGAAGTTTAATTTAAGGTGCTGCATCGCGTGATCGCTCATCGGTGTATATTCAATATAGAAGGTGATCAATGAAAGACTGACGATAGTGAAGTCCAGTGTTGATTGGGCATGCGTGCCGTAATAAGTTTTTTTCCGTGGGCTATCTTCTTCAGTCCTTCCATTCAGGACACGCATGCCTAGATACTCCAGCTCCGTTACCAAGTTTATGCCTATGAAGTCTTTTCGACTCCTTGTCGTGCCTTGTGTCTGCTGAGGAACGCTCCAGTGCATGTTCTCTGCAGCTATTATTTCGTCTTCCTCTAGAGTATATATCAGGTTGGAATTAAAATCTCCTGTTAGTATAATGTTCCATGATGGCTCAGTGCTTCGAAGACTCATTATTACCTTGCATAGCAAAGCATTTTTTTTTTTGCTTGAAGATTAGGTTGAATGTAATAATTAATCAGGATTATCGTTTTGTTATCGTTTGAATTTTGTCCTGATAATTTAATTAGCTGAATGCTTGGGTCTGGAGATTTAAGTTGTTCCGAATTGATTTTTAAAGCAGTAGACACATAAACTGAGAGGCCTCCGATTGCTCGACAGTAGGATTTACATTTTTCTGCGGCTACTGTATAATGAATGAATCCGACCAGTGCTATGTCTTTCTGCAGCCATGTTTATTACAGGGCGATTATATCGCAGTTGTCCCATTCGTCTAAAGCTAGTCCATCCTCCAACAGTCTTTTCGCACCAGCGATATTCCATGATAGTATGTGTATATCGTTGTTTGCTGCTATATTTGTCGCAGCTCCGTTCGGTCAATTCTTCCGTTTATTGTTTAGCATACTGGGGAGCAATTTCTAGGTATAGCTTGATATTAACGAGTCCTCCTCTCTGTCTGCATCAGGACCTTCCTGTGTGGTAGCAGCGTCACTTCTGCCTTTGGCGTTGTGTAAAATAGAGTAGACTGATTTTATGGGAGCAAATTCAGCCAGTTTCCCAGTAATTTGCGGGCTGCTAATTTTCTTTAGAGGGAGCGGATATCTTGGAGTAATGAGCTGTGAAAATTGGATGCCCCATGTTTGAAATATATCTGATTTCCCTAGTATTAATTGCACTATAGCGGCAGATTTCCAGGTGCTCAGCGATTGTTTGTTTATTGTGTTGCGTGATCCGCTTAGGAATTGAAGCCGTTCTAGATCGGTAGATTTAATGTAACTCTATTCCTTGATTTCCAATAATAAGTTTCAAGTGGGTGGGATGACTGCTACATCCTCCTTGGCCAGTGGAGTAAAAGTTCCCAGGAGCAACCCTCCTCACCTTTGCAACAGTTCCTGTTTACCCTACCTCAATTAATCCAATGCACCCTACACCCAAAATCCACAATGTGGGAAACCTTCCTCCCTTGTGCCTAGCCTGAAGGCCCACCCAGAGGACTGGACAAGAAAATGAACAGTTCCCTCCTCTGTGGTTACTCAAAACCCATGCTGTGGGTTCCTACCCTCCCTCGGTGTTTGGTGCCAGCCTAGCTGGGAAAACAAAGGATTGCCTTCCACAGGTCTCACCTTACATTTACTTGTGAAAGGGCAGGCCCATTTCCAAATTAATAAAGGTCACCATTGTAAAATACATGCACTTCTGCGCTCTGAAAATGCCGGTTGTGTTTTCGGGCCACAGACGTGTTTATAATAGGTGATCAACGGGGAGACACCGGTCCAAAAGTAAGTGCCTTTTGTGTAATTGTTGGGCGTTCTGAGTGGTTTTAGAACCATGTCATAACATTTACTGATAGCGCGCATTTCTGACTGCTTGTTTGTTTTGACAGTTCCCTTCACAGAAAGAACTTGGTGTGAAGGTTGCCCCTGCCGTGATTAGCCCATGATGTAAAGATTTACGATACCTAACCTAATAGTGAGGTTCTGATCCTGCCTTAATAACGGTGCATGTATTTTACAATGGTGACCTTCTCTCCCCCCCCCTGTGGGCGATAGTTTGGTTACAAGGGGTCAAGCACAAACATTCTTTCTGAAAATGAAGGGTCGAGTTCGGCCATAATCACTTGAGATCAACTATTTATTGTTGAAAATAAATATGCATGTTGTCAGTGGATGAATGGTATAAGATTAATAAATGCCAGAAATACCCGACAAATGTTGAGATACAAGTGTATTTTGAAATGGGCATACCGGGGTCACGTATCACATGACCAATCCTCCCCCCCTTTTTTTTTGTTCTTTTAGCAGCACAGTTGGGTGATAAAGGTGGTTTACAGTTAGGTTAAATTCACATCTACAGGCTAACGGAGAGCGTTATAACTGCATTGTGATTATAAGATTTGTCTTATCGAAGCTCACGTTTTACTGTTTGTGAATTAACCCTTTGTTTTTTCAGATTCCGGGCCCTTGGGAATACAGGGAGAGCCCACACGAGTAAAGTTCGTGAGTCTACTTTTCAGTCTTGCATATCCCCATGGATTGGGTACGTCTTAGCGTGCGTAGACCACCGGAGGATATATATTTTGGTCCTGACGAATGCTGAGCATAACTAGCCCCAACAGCAGAAGCATGTTGACCTCTATAGTTTCTTAGGCACTTTGGTTGAAATCTATTAACCAGTGTAGTGTCAGTTACACTTGTTTTTAATGCTTGTTGGCTGTCCCACTATTAAAATTGATACAGGGAACAGCCGGCTTTCTTTTAAATCACTTCTACTTTATTCTGTTGGGTACTAATTCACTAGTCCAATCAAGAAAAGCCAGCTCCGCTGTAATTACAGGCGTTGCAGCAAACTGGAGAGACATTCGGTCTCCTCGGTGGAACCCTATGATGAAGCATGTCACCAACCATGTTGGTGAGTGAGGGTTCTCTTTTAGAAAGTAAGAATTTTTTTCACCTTTGCACCTTTATGAGCCTTAATGGTAGTTTGTTTCTACCCTTTTTTGAAGTAGGTCACAGGATTGCTTGTGACCACAGCGTACATGATAGTATTCCAGGTACTGATTTTGAGCCATTCGAAAATCTTAATATGCACCTTCAGGGTACGGAACATTGAAGCAATGACGCCATTGATTTGGGCAGTAATGTTGAGTTTGAGGTTGAGGATGAGCCCGAGGTTCTTCGCATGGGCGATGCGTGTGGGAGTAGGTCACAGCTCTGCTCCCACCAAGTGGAGTCCCATGGTGAAGTGCTCTTCCCGAAGGTCACCATTTCAGTCTTGTTGATGTTTAGTTTTAGACATTTGGTCTTTATCCAGCAGGCTATTTCAGCCATGCAGGCATTGAACTTGGTACTGGGCATCTTTTCTGTTTGAGAGAGAATGAGGTGTGGGGCATCGGTGTAGGAGAAGTCATTGGTATCATGAGAAGAGATGATGCTGGCTAGAGGGACCAGATAATTGCTCAAGAGGGTCAAGCTCACATAGGATCCTTGCATAACTTTGCGGATAAGATTGTGGGTGTCCGAGATGTATGGTGCCAGGCTGACTGACTGGGTCTTTTCAGTCAGGGAATAGCATATCCACGAGAGTGCGTGTCCTTGGATTCCCCTGTCATGTAGGCATTAGATGAGGATGGGGTGTCAAATGCTGTAGAGAGGTCCAGGAGGTTGAGGACTGCCGTGTCTATTCTGCTTAGAGTCAAGGATATGCCATTCGTTGCTGTGATGAGTGCAGTTTACATGCTGTGGTTGGGTCTGAAATTAGACTGAGTGATGTCAAGGATTTGGAGGTTATTGAGGTATTTAGTGAGGTTTGTGTAAAATCCTCATCAAGAAAATAACAAAAGAAGATTTATTATAAATAAGTTGGATTTAATATAGGAGAAAAGAAAATCCCATCCATCCAGGATCTGTAGTCAGATGCAACTGACTCTAACTCATCTTAACATTCTATTACCATGGTAAAGATCAATGGAGACAATCAAAGGTATACAGACATAACTGGGAACATGCATTAGACATTAAAATCAACATTGTTACACATCTTCTCCCTAAATAACAGAAGACAAAAACAAACATAAAAATAAAAAAAATCGAATTATTTCATAACATAATCTCTATACCTAGAAGGTACTTTGGTAGTTCTGCTGGGCTTCAATGTTGTTGGCAAAGCAGCTGAAGACGAAGTACAAGCTTCATCAGCTGAGGACAAAGTATTAGACTCTGAACTAGATTCTGAATTAACAACAAGTTCTGAATTATTACCACCACCACTCCTCATAAAAACCACTCTATTGAGATTCCAAATTCTCCCATCCTCAGTTTTATGGCATTCGTGAGAACCTTCACAACTTTATGCACCTTCTTAAATAAATCAGAAGATTTGTGTCCTAAAGGTTCCCTGATCATGACATGGTCACCTACGCTCACATGAGTCTTCTTAACTCGTTTTACATCGTCAAACCTTGTCTTACGTTCTCTAACCTTCATTTCTTCTTTCCTTCTCCAGTCCTTGCATACATGTTCATCATTTTTTTTTTTAGATAACAAATTATTAAACCAAAAAGGTGTAATGTACGTACTGGGTTGCCTACTTTTAAGCAAAGCAAAGGGTGTACAACCAGTAGTGCTATGAGGAGTGATTCTGAAGATTTCCACAATCTTCTCAGCCCCTTCTTTCCAAACTTGACAGTTCTGTTTAGAGATAGAAATAGATTGTTTAAGAACACGAACAAAGCATTCCACCATTCCATTGCATTCTGGATGATATGAGGAGCAACGCTTATGTCTAATGGAACATTTATCTAAAAAATCCTCCATCTCTCTAGATACAAATTGTACACCATTATCGGTGAGTAAGTAACCAGGAAGACTTTCTCTAGTAAACACCTCTTTTAAAAATCGTATCACATTTTTAGGATCAATATTCCTGGTAATCTTCACTTCCCGCCACCTAGAGAACGTGTCTATCAATACAAAAATATATAACTCGCCCTAATTGCATTTAACTGGACCTAAAATATCCAGAGCTAGTTCTTCCCAATGCCTCTATGGTCTTTTCCTTATAATCATAGGCTGGACCCTTGGTTTCAAGCTTTTCTCACTTAAAGTGCAAGGAATGCATTCTCGCACTAACCGCTCAATTTCCAAATCCATGCCTGCCCACCAATAGTTTCGCCTAATGCTCTCTTTCATTTTTGAAATCCCCTGTTGACCTTGATGAGCTAATTCTATAAGTTCTTTCCGGAAACACTTAGGTGGAATCAATCTAGTACCTTTAAAGACTAAACCATTTGCCACAGATATCTCATGTTTAACATTCCAATACTTTTCAGATGTGGCCAGTTTCTTATTTTTCCAACCACTCTCGATTAAAGACACCAGATCTAAAAGTTCTTGATCATTCACACACTGATTCTGCTATTTCTCTTCTTTGAAGCCATCACTCTCAACAACACACAACCATTCTAAATCCTCCTTCTCATTAACATCTTCCTCTAACTCATCAGGTTTCACTAATCTGGATAGTGCATCAGCAGTACAATTTCTTACTCCAGGTAAATACTCCACTTTAAAAGTAAATTATACCCTTGTAAATCAATGACCCATCTAGAGATTCTACTGGAGATAGCATCTATTCCTTTCTTATTGAAGACCTCAACCAACGGATTATGGCCTGTGGGAACAGTAAACCTTGAGTTCTAAAGTAAATTTTTTAACTTCTTTATTGCCCAGTGTACCGCCAACGCTTCGCTTTCTATCACAGAGTAATGAACCTCTGCTCTTCTTAAACTCCTCGACAGAAACCGAATCACATTGACCTCCCCTTTACACTCTTGCTGTAACACTGCTCCCAGTCCTTTTAAAATAGCATCAGTCACCAAAAAGGTTTTCCCTTCAGGATCAAAGCTTCTAAGTTTCGGGGTATCATTGAGCAGACTCTTGATCCTAATGAACTCATCCTCACATTCTTTGCTCCACACAAAATCCTCACCTTTCCAGCAAATCCTTTAACAAACTTGCTGTAATATTCAGCTATTCCTAAAAATTTCATGAGATCTTCTTTAGTACAAGGTGAGGCTAACTTTCCAATGGATTCAATCAAATCACGCTTTGGTTCAACTCCTTTCCCTGAGATAGAATGTCCAAGGTAATCAATGGACACTTTTCTGAATTTACACTTATCTAACCTGACTGTTAAATTGTGTTGATCAAACTTTCCTAAAACTTCCTTGAGTCTCCAATCATGCTCTTCATGATTTTTTCCAAAAGTCAACACATCATCTTCGTAGATCTTAACTCCACATTGATCCTTCAAAACTTTTTCTAAAGCTCTCTGGAATACAGAGGCCGCAAAAACCAATCCAAAAGGTAACCGCTTGAACCTAAAGGTCCCAAAAGGCATGATGAAAGCTGTGTAGTCTTTTGACTCTTAATCTAGTTTAATCTGATGATACGCCGACTTCGACTCAACGGTCAAAAAAACAGTAGCACCCTCCAACAACATCAACATTTCTGAGATCTTAGAAAGAGGATATGTATCTATTATCCCCTGTTTATTCAATTCCCTCAGGTCAATGCATAAGCGGAGAGAGCCATCCAATTTCCGCGTGGCCACCTCCGGAGACAACCACTGTGCTCCCTCAATTTCCCCAATGATTCCATCCAGTTTCAACTTCTCTAATTGCTGCTTCATCTCATCCCTTACTGCCAACGGGACTCCTCTGGCCTTACTAGTAAAAGGCGTGGCATCAGGAATTAGTTTGATTTTGTGAAGATAATTTTTCAAACAACCTAACTCTTCCCTGAATACCCTGGAAAAAAGTTTCTTGAGATCTGAGCTGAACTTATCATCCTCACAAAGAGACTTCACTTCACACACAGGAAAATCCTCCTTCAAAATGATGGGTGGATCACTATTCGGGTCTAGCATGACACCCAAATACCCTTGATGTATCCAGCTCAGTATACTATCACCTTTGTGAGACACATATATCTTTCCAGAAACATATCTCCCTTTATATTCAATGAGCCCCCAAAAATATCCTAAAAGTTTAATAGGTTCCCCTCCATAGGCGTAGGGATTAATATCAGCCTTCAACAATTCAACTTTGTCTTTCATGAACCCCAAGTAGAGGTTTTTAGACACAATTGTAATCTTGGCTCCTGAGTCAAACAGTACTCTGGTAGAACAATGTTGAATCAAGATCTCATCAAACGGACCTTTCTTCTTGTTACATGAAATGTTTGCAAGAATTTGTCCACAGTCAAAATCGGACCCAGAAGAAGGATCTTCAGCCTCACTTATCATGTTGACCTTTTTTAAAAAAATCATTATATTGCAAGAGAAAGTAAAATGACCTATTTTTTTTACAAGTACCACATTTAGGGCCAGATGTAGGTAGGCAAATACCGGTCGGTAACGTCCGAAATTCAGTAATTTTGCCCGTTTCCGACCGGTATTTCGAATTGGAGATGTAGGTGCCAAAAATGTTCCGATTCGGTAAATAAGAGTCGGTCATTTTCCAAATCGGAATTCTCCGAATCCTTATTTACCGAGTTCTTATTTACCAACTCGGTAAATAAGAAATGGTAAAAAAGGCCCATCGAGATGTAGCAAAGGGAAAAAATACCGAATTTCGTTGAATTCGGTATTTACCATGGATTGAAAGCAGGTGGTAACCAGGTGCAGCCTTTAAAAAGGGGCCCAAAATGCAACCGTTTTCAATAATGGCGGCATTCTATGTGATTGCGAGGCGGCAACAGCTACAGGCAGCATGAGAGAGGGTTTGGAGAAAGGAGGAGCAGGTCTACAGACAGAGGATCACCCTATTCCAACTGACTGAGCCAGAGATACTGCAAGGGTACAGGCTACACCCCAGAACCATCCTGGACTTTATTAGGGACCTCCACCCATACCTGGATCACCCAACACCCAGGGCCCACGCCATCCCACCCCATGTGCAGGTGCTCTGTAGCCTACACCTGCTTGCCTCTGGGAGCTACCAGAGCGTGATTCCTGCAGTTGGTGGTGTGTCCCAGAGCTGCCTATCAAGATTCTTCCAAAAGTTCCTAGAGGCCATGAAGCAGAGAATGGAACATTACATCCAGTTCCCTGACACACCTGTGGAACTTGCTAAAACAAAAACTGATTTCTATCAACTGGCACACTTCCCTCACGTGATAGGCTGCATAGATGGCACCCGCATTCCACTTTGTCCACCTGCAGCCACTGAACACATCTAAAGAAACCGTAAGTCAACACACTCCATGAATGTGCAGGTGATATACAATGCTGCCAACATCATCACAGACATAGTGGCCAAATAACCAGGTAGTACCCATGACTCCCACATCTTCCAGAATAGTGGGATATACACACAGCTTGTTGCTGGGGATTTTGGCGATGGATATCTGCTAGGTAAACAACAGTGACACACCCTGATAGTCATGGCTGATGTATGTGTGATGCATATGCAACTAATGGCGCTCTCTTTCCCCCATAGGCGATAGTGCATATGCCCTGCGTTCCTTTGTGCTCACACCTTACCTCAATCCAACTACCAGGAGTGAGAGGCGTTATAATGTGGCTCACAGGTCAACTCGCAATGTAGTGGAGCGCACATTTGGACTACTCAAAAGCAGGTTCCGCTGCCTTCACAAGAGTGGAGGTGCACAGCAGTACACCCCCATCCTGTGTTGCAAGATAATAGTGACCTGTGCCATGTTGCACAATCTTGCCACCAAAGAAGGCACAGAGGTGGAAGTGACACATCAAGAGGACATTGATGATGACCAAGAACAGGCAGAGCCCCAAGCAACAGGAGCAGCAGCAAATGATGGCAGATTGAGACAGGCAGAGATCACACATCATCATTTCTAGGTAATTAATCAGACACAGACGGGTGTAGTGCTTGAAGAATGTGGTTTAAATTTCACTACAGCATGCAAATTAACAAATGCCATTGTCCTACAATGTCTGTGTCCATGACTGCGTGTGCACAGTTACCCTCACTGTGAGCAGTCCTGTTGGGTTAAGGCATTGTTTAATGTTTACGGCTAGGCACTACATTGCGGGATTTACAAGGCTGGTTATCCATATCTTGGCTGGGGGCTGACTCGGCATTGCTGCGCCTGACGCTCCTGCGCATCCCTGGTACAGGTGTGCTGGAGCCACTCCTGCTGGTGGACCCTTCTGTCTCCTCCACACCTGTGTCACCAGCAGTGCCTGTTTGATTTGTGAGCATCTGTTCCATTGCAGAGGTGACTCCAGCCATACCCCTTGTTAAGTCTGTGCAGCAGTGCACTATTGCATCCTGCATGGTAATGGAACGCCGGCACAGCAGTGATGTTGCTGTGGCAAAGCGGTTAAGGGCCTTTGACTGCTGCCGCAAACACTGCGGCTCTCTGAGACGCTCTAAGTGGTCCCTGTCCAACTTGTCAGACAGTGCAGCCATGTACTGAGTTATGTCTGACATCCCCTTGGCAATTGTCTCCATGCTCCCAGCAATGTTGCCTATTCCTTTGTCAATGTGTGACAGTTTGTAATTGACGCTGCGCACCTGCCTGTGCACGGCCAACATTGCCTTCGCCTGCAGGCACTGTACTTTAACCATTGTGGTCTCCAGCCCACAGAAGACGCTCACTCCTTCCTGCCCCTCGCCACTCTCACGTGCCCTTCTGCCAAGGACAGTGGCCCGCGCAGCGCTTGCTGATCTCTGCTGCCTGGACTTCTCAGCCATAGGTGGAATGCTTTGTATTTCGCCCTCCTCAGCCTCCTCATCTGAGGTTTGTAGAATCCTCAGAGGGGGCACATCAGCCCTCCTTGCCCTTCCCTGCAAGGACGACTTGGTCGTTGGTGTTTGCGAAAGCGGTGGTGCTTCCAACTCAGGGGTTCTGAACAATAGAGGGGATTGCTCCAGAGGTGTTGTGGCTCGCTCAGGTGTTGAGGCTTCCTGGGATGTGTTGTTATCTCCCTCTACATTACTATGACCTGCACTTTTCTTTCTTTCTCCTTCCTTTTAGGTGCTGGTGCCCTCTCCTCCCTTTCTGGTGCTGTACTGCGTGAGGACTCTCCTGTGAAAACATATGGACATAGGGTCAATGGTGTTGTTCTCCTGTGTGTATTACTTCAATAAATTGTTTACACACATTTGCCTAGTGTACATTGTGTGCTTGAAGTTGTATGTGGCATGCCTTGGTGAATTGTATGGTGTATGCATTGCATGTATGTGACTATGACTACCTCTCCCATGATGCATTGCTGGCCCCCAGTAAAAGCTGTTCAGGAGTATGATGCTTACACACAATGGAGAAGGGGGTCAGGTTAATGGGTGGGGATTGAGGTACATGCATCTTACCTTGTTACTTTGTTGCTCTGGCAGAACTATCCAAGTCACCAATTCCATGTATGCATTCTGGCTCCAGGGTTGATTCGACCAGCTCCTCGAGCTCAGTTAGTTTTGGTGCTCTGTTTTTTCCACCTCCTGTTACACCGGCTTCCTTTGTTCGGGCAGCAATCTTCTTCTTGGTGATGATGTGCTGGTCGTACCATATTTTCTTGATGTCGTCGATCTCCCTGTGCGTCACCCCAATGGCATTGACCTTTGCCTGTATGTCAAGCCATGTGTTTCTCTTAACAGACTCTGCAACATGCAGAGACTGTTTCCCAAAAATGTGGGTGTTGTGCTTTACAATTTCTTCAACAAGCACCTGCAGTTCTGCTGGGCTGAATTTTATTTTTCTTTTGCGCTCTCCACCATCCTTTTGCCCTTCCTGAGACTCCATTCTGTGTACCAGGTAAGCTCAGGACAGCCAGCTCCTCTCAGTTTCCTCCTGCTCTGCAAATTGTTCAGTTGCTCTGCACCTGCATGGGTGTGGCCACTCCCAGGTACTGGGGAGGGGTGCTTCATTCTGATTGGTTGGTTACTCTGGGCCTTTGTTGTGGGGTGTGGTGGGTGTCCCTGATTGGTTAGCAGGCTCACATGTCAATATTTCGAACTGTCGATTCGGTAAATACAAATACCGATTCCGTAAATCCCATTCATTCCTATGGGCCAGAAGGCCCATAGGAATAATTAGGATTTACCGATTCAGTATTTACCGAATAGTTTTCCCTTTAGCACCGCAAGAGCCTTCTACAGTGAAATTTGCTTTTGGAGGTTTGTCACTGTAGGGCCATGGTAATAATAAATGCCTGCAAGTCCGACTTTTAAATATCATAAACCCTACCTTGAGGGTGGCAAGTCCTACATAGAGGTGGCATTAATATTTAAAACAGATTTAACCCTGTCAAGAGGTAATATTTTGAGAGGTCAAGTTGCAGGTTTAAACTGCAGAAGACAAGCTACAATGGTAGACCTGAAGCCTTGTTTTCCAGTGTCACACTAGAGGATGGCACAATACATGCTACGGTCCGCTGGTGACAATTAACTTTCCATGAGGGTAGTTTCTACACCATATGCTGTGAAATTGTAGTAGACTTAAATATACCAATCAGTGATTAACCAATTTCTACATGATTTAGGGGTCAGGCCACATACAATGGGCACTGAACAACAATGCCCTAGTGAGGCTAACACGCGACACACCAGGAGGAAGATGGCGGCCGGCAGAGACACTCGGTCGCGAGCTCCGATACCCCACCACACAATAAGAAATGCTGATCACGTTCCTGGAAATTTGAGGCACTAAAACCCAGGTCTAGCAATGCAGAATAAGATTTCCGCATAAAAGTAATATTGCATCTGATTGCGGAATCGGAATACAGACCTGAACCAGCCTGAGAAACGCCAATCGTGAGCTCGACCTGCGAGCTACTTCCAACCCCCTACCGACCAGACCGCCGACAGAGAGCAAAGGACTACTGGCCACACGAAAAGACTGCAAAGCACAAACATTGCCCAAATAACATGACTAACGGAGTCCTGTGGGGGAGAAAAATAAACGCACCTGAAAGTCCGCCGCCGCTGCCGCCATACACTGGAGTTTGGGGCCTTATATAACAGACGCGCCCAAGATGGCGGTTCCTGTCGCAGAATTTAAAGATCTCGCAAGAGTTCAGTTGCCTGTTCTTTTAGTCTACCCCAGTCTTGGTTTTGTCGAGACATGAGCTTATAGCCTTCCAGAGCTATTTCATTAAGTTGTTTTCTTGTTTTTTGTGTCTACCCGGTTTCTTGCTCTTTGGGGAGGGCATACTTGCAAGGTTTTGGGGCAATGCGGGGTGACTTTGCAGGACTGGCACACTTGGCCATTCTCATGATGCCATATCATCACTTCACCTCTTTCCCATCCCTCCTGCCAGTATTCAGGGACAATCTAATATGGTGACTTCAAGTTGTCCGTGGAAAGAGCTTCCCAGAGTCTTAGCAGTACCCTGGCTAACACAGCTCCCTGAGCCCTTCCATCAAAGCTTAAAAGGCGAGCCATTTTTGTGTTGGTTCTAGAGGTTTGGCTCTCCTCCTTTGTTTCTCTGGGTCTGGACTTATTCAACCCAGGGACAGTGTGACAAGCTAATTAACAGATGTTGAGTTCCTTCCCACCCCTTCCTTTCCCAGGAAATTGGACAAGGTGTGTTAGTGTCTCTTTTGTGTGGGTTGTTGTTTGATCCTCCAGCTGTAGAGAAAAGTAATTAATTTAGTTCAGTAGAGGCAAAGGCCTGGAATCTGATTATAAGCCATGATGATTATATGTATGACTGTTGTTGTATATTTAGTGTGCATGTTTACCTATAGTTTGGAGCCTCTCTGGACCCTGTAGACCTAAGTCGAGATAAACTATACTTTATTGCACATTTCACCTATAACATGGGATACAATGAAAGCACCACAGACGTCCAGTAAGCACTGGAGACCTACACTATAATGCCCACTCGCAATATAAGCCTATCCCATATGCGTATCAATCTTTGAAATGTCTCTTCTGCGATAGACTACCTGTATGCAGATTCTGAGTTATGCAATACGATAGTCTCACGCGCATCACCCGCACATGAACGCATATGCCTGTGCTTGCTTGTTCATGTGTAATCAGCCAGAGCCTCATATCCTAGATTTGCAGTAGCGGCTTAATCTTAAAGGCAGACCCTGGCAGTTAGCACTCTCAGTCCATTTACAGTGAATTTACTGCACATGTATCACAATCGATACTCAGTTAGTTTCTGACTTGAGGGACCTCTAGTGGCAGCTTGAGATACTACAGTCTGCATCAGTAAAGTGCTGATTGCAACTCTTGAAGTGCAGGAATGTTTTGAATGCCACTGCTTCTTTAAAATGAACACAACCTATTGGTGTTCCCAGTGTTTGTTTCCTTTTGTGAGTAGCATGTACTTTCTGTATGTTCAATGCATGTTGCTGTTTAGCCTTGCTATACATACACCTACATCAGAATCGTTTTGTGATTCAGACCAACAGCCTCTCAATTAATTTTTAAAAAAGTGGGGAGATCACAGATTTTTCCTCCTCACCCTTCATTCTGAATTAAGGATATCACTTTTTTTTGCTTCTGCCTCCGACATAAATTCTAAAGTGGTAGATTTTAATTTCCAATGTAATGTTTGATGCACTTTTAAATTAGTTTTCCATAGAGCAAACATGATTGTGGCTTAAGAGTGCATTTGGACATAAATGGGTACTTACATTTAAATAGTGTTTAACAATGTAAATGCACACCCTTGATTTGACAGGTTCTCTGGGACGGTCTGCAAACGCTGGAGCAGAGCCCAAAGAGATTGTTTTTTCTGCCGGGCCATTTTCTGCACTTTAAACAGGTCAAATGATAGTAGGCCTGTGATGAAATAGCAAATGTGCGCACGCGATAAGCTGACGTGGGATGTAAAAAGACCAACTTTAAAAGTAATCCACGCTAATTAACATGTATGTGGTTATTGCTTCCTAACAAGATCCACAATGAACATGCTTTGTGTCTGAGGAGCACATGTATGTGTAAGTGTTCCTTACCAACTTGAATGGACACACTTGGGCTGTCGGGTTTTGTGGCACAGCCAGCAATCACTGGATGCATGACTAGAAATTGTTCGTAAAGGTGCACGCCCTTAGAAGAGGTCAAAGGTATGAAACAGCAGTTTTCCTTTTAGGAGCGATAAGCCTGAGTGGTGATAAAAAAAAAACTAAAAACATACCTAACTAGATCAAAGGCCATCAGCTAGAAAACCTCAAGTATACACAACCCTGTTGCACAGCATGAAAGTGAGAACGGTGGCCAAGGAGAGAAGAGACGGTGCTGTTGACCGTGAGAGCGGGAGAGAGCTGCACAGGATAAGGAAACACACTGGAGATGACAGACATCGAGGCTGGAGATAAAGCAAAACAGGCGGCATAGAAATACGACATCGAAGGAAGTCGAGGCAAGAAAAAGAAAGAAGGAGGAACTGGGGAAGAGATGCGCTAAGAACAAGAAAGGAGAATGAGAATGTTCAGGACAGAGAAAGACGTACAATAGAGTAGAGTAGAATAAAAAGAGAAAGCAAAAGAGAGTTAAACACCTAGGAATATAAATACAGGATTAGTGAACAAGAAATAAAGGACACTTGGCTAGAGAGAAGGGTTGTGTGTGGTTTAAACATAGAAGTAAAGGTCCATTCTACAGAAGAACATACAGGATCGGAGACAGGCGTCCACCATGCTGCTACTCACTCAGCTGATAATTGGTCTGTTCTTTACTCTCCTGGTTGCACATTACCTCAAGCTTCAGTGGTTGAGGAGAAGATACCCCCCAGGACCAAACCCGCTGCCCATCATCGGCAACCTGTGGACCCTGAACTTTGTGCTTCACTATGATACCCTCATGCAGGTACTTCAGAAATTGTTGCAATTTTTGTTGTTGTTTCTGTTGAGTGCTGAAAAGCTTCCCAGCTCGCTGTGTTGTGTTTCAGTCCCACTTGATACAAAATAGAAGCAGTTATTGCACAGTTACACACACACACACACACACACACACACACACACACATGCACACACACATAAACTCATACTTGGCTCCAAGAAAAAGTTGAAGGCATGTCACTGGTACATAATCTTTGTTGCCCTGTCTATCACAGTGCCACACACTTGAGTTTGTCTCTGACCATGCAGCGGTCGGAGAGCATCACCACTTGAATCTTCTTTTTACTTCCTCACTTGTCATTCCCAAGCTGGGTCACTCACCTTTTCCTAATTCTGTCATTCACTGTGGATAGCAACCAAATACACGCACACACATGCATAAACAACTAATACAAAAGGACACCAAGGGTTGAGGTAAAACAAATTGCACCTGCTTTCACCTGTGGCTTGTAATTCAAATTGATGGTGCTTTTTATTCCAAGGAACACAACCCCGTTTGTTCCGTCAAGGGCAAAACCCAAAATTGTAGTGTATAATAAGAAATCAGCACCCATCCAGAAAGTATTGTCTTTATAGTCCCAAATGTCCATAGTACATATACAAATACACAGTCTTGTAAAAAAAGGGATCCAAATTCTTGCAGACTTTCTTGTTCAAGTTCTTTATTATAGTATTTCAGCACAAGGAAAATCCAAGAACACAAAAGGATTTACTTCTTAGCCAGCCAACGCGTTTCGTCTCTTACAATGAGACTTCTTCAGGGCTTCAACGAGAAATGGTAATCATACATCAATACATCATGGTAAGTTTCTCAAAAACAGGATATTAAGGTAATTTTCTCTTTGTTCTGACGAGCAGTGTTCAAGAAGACAGAACCTATACAACGTCAGGATTCCCTGTCTGTTAGATAGCTGTATTGCTCACACTGTTTTTGCTGTGCTTACTCTTAGTAGTCTTGGAAAGTTATGGTAACCAGCAGTGTATCCACATCGGCGGTAGGACAGCAACTGATTTTCCTTGTGCTGAAATACTATAATAAAGAACTTGAACAAGAAAGTCTGCAAGAATTTGGATCCCTTTTTTTACAAGACTGTGCATTTGTATATGTACTATGGACATTTGAGACTATAAAGACAATGCTTTCTGGATGGGTGCTGATTTCTTATTATACACATGCATAAACAAACATTCCCAGTTTTACTGGGTTTGGTAAATCTGGAAATGCGTAAACAACCATAGAAGTTGAGTAAGAACACTCACACCATACCTCCCTTGCACAGAGAAAGGAAACAGCATTTTGCGCTGCATTGCATTACTACCGATGAAAGTAGCCATTCAAAGCCACACAAAGTGCTTCATAAATCTGACTTAAAGGTTTCCATCACGCATGTCCAATGTAGAATGGTGCAAGCATGAAACAAACCTCTCATTAATATGCTTCTTGGTTTGTGTAGGAAAGTGCCTCTTTTGGACATGGTTAGCCCCCACGTTTTGCCTGGAAAATGAAGTAATTTTGACTGGAAGTGCACAAGGTCCCTGCCTCCAGGCCGGAATTTACGGCCCGAGTGCGGACGTAAAGTTAGTAGTCGTAAATCGATTCTGTGAATACCAAAAGTAGTTAGTGCATTCTGTGAATACCAAAAGTAGTAAGTGCATTCTGTGAATCACAAAAGTAGTACGTTTAGGATTTTGATTTAAGTTAGTTCTATGAATCAGGCCCTAAGTAGATGGAAACATGGCTGAGCAACCTAAACAATTAACTGGGCTCTATTTTAATGCATGTTCTATCCCAAAACATGCTCTCGAGATATGGAGTTTGCTGGACTCAGAGAAACTAGACTTATGTTTTATTACTGAAACCTGGCTTCATGAGTCCACCCTTCCTGATGTGGCAACTGATTTCCCCTCTGAATACCATCTGAGCAGTCTTGACAGAAATATTAAAAGATAATCAATCAATCAGGGAAATTGTAAGTGTGCTACTCACCCGTGAGGGTCTCAAGGCGCTGGGGGGGGGGGGGTAAGCAGCTCCGTTCAGTTGAAGAGCCAGGTCTTGAGAGTCTTCCTGAAGATGTTCAGGGAGGGAGCATGTCTGATGTTGAGTGGGAGCTCGTTCCAGGTCCCGGCTGCGATGTAGCAGAAGGTTATTCCACCTGTTCTGGCTCTGCAGATGTGTGGGATTTCGACAAGGATGAGGTCGACGGATCAGAGGTTTCTCTTGGGTACGTGGAGGGAGATTCTCTCATTGAGGTTTTGGGGTCCGGTGTTGGGGATGCATTTGTAGGCATTGGTGAGTATTTTGAAAGTGACTCTCTTCTCAATGGTAAGCCAATGGAGGTTCTGTAGGTGTTGGGTGGTGCGCTCATTTTGAGAATGTGGAGGGTGAGTCTGGCTGCAGTGTTCTGTATGGTCTGGAGCTTGCGGATCAGGGACTTGTTGATCCGGTGTAGAGGGCGGCTTAGCAATAGCCTTCAGGGCTGCTTTGAAGATTAGCATCCTGGAAAGCTTTTCTTCAGAATTGGTCAAACTCTGCATGTTTAGAATTTTAAAACAAACCAAGGGAACCTGGAGAGGTGCCCTAGTCTACAGACCTCCCGGCCCTAAAATCAATTTCAGCAATCACCTGATTGAGAATATTGCTCCAGAGCTTCTTTCAGACATGGACACCTGCCAACTGATTTCTAGTCTAAACACGCTGGGATTATTACAATTGGTGACCAGACCCAACCACTTGCCTGGCCATACTCTTGATCTCCTGTTCACTAATACATCTAATATTAAAGTTGAGCCCCTATCCCCTTGATCTGTTCAGACCATAATCTATTGAAATCTTCTTTACAAATAGTTACTACTAACAACAATCCTAATAGTGATCGGAAATGGAGCAGGTCCTGGAGCTACCTTTTCTCCCTACTTCAGCCCCCCGCTCCTACTAAGCACCGGTAATATAGATCACGCAGTGGACACCTTTGAGAAGGCAATCACCCAGGCCCTCAACATCTCTGCACCAGTGTTAAAGGTCAAGCTTAAGGCCAAAGTGGTGCCTTGGTTTATTGAATCCCTAAAATCTGAGAAACTAGCCAGTAGGAAAGCGATTCCACAAATGGAGGAAAACCAAAAGCACCAGGGACAGACAGGCATACAAACTCATTTACAGACAATACCTAGATAATATTAAGTTAGCCAAAAAATTATATTAGTAGCAGAATCAACAAGGCTGCTAAGTCAAATAAAGAGTTTCACAAAATACAAAAAGAATTTACCAATCCTCCATCCTGTCATTCTGATAATCCCTCTTCAAAAGACTGGGTGGACACATTAACCACCTTTTTTTAGGATAAGATCAACACTATTAATAACTCCTTTCTCAATCATGCTACCAAAAATCATTATAATGAACCTGACAGGAATCAGCTATCTGCTACTACACTCCTGGAAGAGTTCACCATACTCAAGAAAATGTTAGCACTGCCCTCTCCAGGGTCAACTCGGGTTCCCCGGTCGACCCAGTTTCATCTCATATTTTGTCCACCAGTGCCCCTGCACTGTTTAGAAGTCTCACTGACCTTTTTAACTTGTCCTTAAACCAAGAAACAGTCCCTATAAAACGGAAAGCAGCCATGGTCAAGCCAATTTTGAAAAAGCCTTCTGCAGATCCCAAGGAACCTAGCAACTGTCCCCCCATTTCACTTCTTCCTCACATTGGAAAGGTACTCAAATCCCTGGTCAACAAGCAACTTACAACATATCTAGAAAGCCACACATTCTTGGACCCCTCCCAATCAGGGTTTAGGGCTGCCCACAGCACTGAAACATCACTGGCAGAGGAAGTCAACAATATAAGACTTGCCCAGGACAGCAGGCAGTCAACCATGTTTGTCCTACTAGACCAGTCGGCTACTTTTGAAACCATCTCCCACAGGATTTTAGAGAATCGACTGTGAAAGATGTGAGTCATGGGAACATCCCTAGACTGGTTTAAGAATTATCTAACTGACCGATGCAGTTTTCCCTGGGCGAAGGTGTGTTTAATGTAAGGGTGGGCGTAGTGGGGCTTAGCGAAGCTACGCGAAGTGGGCAAAAAACTACGCCCACCCACGCACTTCGGGTAGCCCCACTACGTGCCACCCGCCCTCCCTAAATGCTTAAATTACCTTAAAAATGAATTATAAAACCACTTACCTTATCTGCTGCGTCCCCGTGGCTCCCTCTCGTCATTGGGCCACCGGCGCCGCCGTCTTAGATACTAATGCGCATGCGCGGTCACCCGCGCATGCGCATTTCTCATATTTCTCATATTTATGAAATTAGTGACGCAGGGCAGCATAGCAAGTCACCTTGCTTCATTGTCCTGCATCACTGGAAAAGGGCAGGAATGCACCATATTTATCCAATGCACTAAAAATGTATGTACAGTAAGCAATTTAAGCACATTTAAAAACTGTTTGACTCTATCACATTGTTATGAAACAAATAATTAATATTTATATATATATAAAAAAATATACATTAGTGTGTTAGCCATATATCAAATATTATACACAAATTAAGAACATGCTCCTATTAAAATTATTAAAAACAGACGAGTTTCAATTCATCAGTCTCTTTAACATGTAAAACTCACAAGATGGCTGGTGTCCCTGTATTTTTATTTTAATGAGACACGGATACCAGCCAAATGAAGATAAGAGCCCAATACTTGATCGTAATAGGACCAGTGAATTTGTAAGAAGGCTACTCCTTTTCCCAGGAGACCAAGGGTGTGTCTGATCTTGTGGTGATTGGAACTGCATCTACCATCAGGTGAAGGGCCCCTGCACAAAAACAATGATATCTCATCTTCTATGTGTGCTGCAGAACGCAGCAAGCATAAAAAGGGAAAAAAGAGGAGAAATACAACTATTTCTCTTCGTTGTGCCACTCCTATGCCTCCCCTGGGGAGGTGTAGGATTCTGATACATTCCTGCCTTTACAAAACTTTGTAAAGCTGGGAATGTGTCAGGTTCCATGGATGTTGCGTGGGAACACCCACAGCAACACCATTGAATGCCCCATTTACGCTGAGTAATGCATGAAAGGGACCAATATTTACAAGGCCATGAAAAGTCATGCAGGCTGACTTTACATGGCCTTGTAAATATAGGCATACTGCGCCACTGGTGCATCAAAAAAACCTACACACAGGTGCTGCAATGGCCTTGTAAATGAGGCCCATAGTCATGTAGATTCCAGTAGAATATCTTAGGTCATGTACGTGAAAGCCACTCTGGGAAAGATTGGGTTTACATCCTTCCGGAGTGCCCTTGGCTAGGTAGGGTAGATAACCAAGAACATCATTATATTAGCTTACTGGTAGCACAAAGACTCCACACTACATTCCCAGGCAGACAAAGGCTCTCTGACCAATGTTTTTCTCTCAGTCAAACACTCCTTCAGCAGAAAAGATTTCCCGGACGAGATCGAACCTCCCCTATCCAGGCAATTTCTCTATGGGACCCTACCCCTCCATTCTTGTACTGCTAGGTGGGCTAGCGTTCCCAGGACTAAAGACTGTTGGTGCCCGGCCTGCGGTGCCCTCAAGTAAACTTGAGAACATGTACTGTTTGTTTGTCAAGCCTAAATGACCATCAGGTGTTGGTGGATACTACCACTTTGTCGGAATCAGGGCATCAGAGAGTATACTGTTGCCTTATGGATACTAAGACCAGATTCCAGCACGCCACTAATTTATCCACTTACCTGTTACCTGATGGCCATATGGAGAGGTATGGCAAAAATATGAACCTCCTCCGGGAAGAAACCTATTGTTGCTGTGGTGACATGTGAATTATAGCACACTATTATACATATCCATCTCCTGTTTTGAATCTGGATGCTCAAACTTGACCACCCCTTCCCACCCCTTCCCACTCCTCAACCTGACTGATAATTGTATTGCCTTTTTAGTCTAATGACACCCATTCTATATAAGGTTGTCTTGTTTAAAGGTTGCAATATTATGAGATAGTATTATCTTTTATCTGCATTTATTCAAAATGTTTTTCTATTTATATTATAATGTGTTTTATGTACTTTTATGGCTATGGAGCCAAAAATAATGGTTTGTTAACTGAACTGAACTGAAGGCCAAGCAGAATAAGGGGAAGCAGTGGAATCAACTACTTGAGAAGTATTGTTTTCCACAAAAAGCGCTAGATTCCCCATAAACAATTATTAGTGGTAATCAGAATACATTGGAAGTAAAAATTCCACCAAACAAAAAAGAGAAAGTTAGAATCTGGTGGGTTCATCCAGAGCAGCATTAAGCTGCCCCACTGTTCCAAAAAGGTATGGTTATTAAAAGGAAAAGAAGAATTGAATCATGACTTATATTATAAAACTGTCCTGAAGAAGGCAGTGTAAATGCACCAAAACGACGCATTGACAGACTCCTTTTTTTGTGTGTGTTTTATTATGTGGTCCTATTGAAATGAAAATAATGACGGCTTGTTTTTGTAATTTATTCTGTGATCCTCTTGAAATTAAAATAATTGGTGTTTGATAATGATGTCATGTGAATTTTACATGTGAAAGAGCTTGATGAATTGAAACTGGTCTGTTTTTAAAAAATGTATTAGGTGTATGTTCCTAATCTGTGTATATTATTTGATATATAGATGATACACTGTAATGTATATTTTTATATGAATAACTATGAGTGAATTCTTTCAAAACAATGCAATAGAGTCAATCAGTTTTTAAATATGTTTAAATTGCTAATTGTACATTCATTTTTAGTGCATTTCTGTTCACCCTAGGGGAGAATATTTGGGGTTGTGTGCTTAAAGCGCGCACAAAAAGGAATCTACTTTTGTCCTTGTTATCACAAAATAAAACATTCCACAGATACACATCTAACAAGGAGAGACAAAGATGCATTGTAATTCATGAAATATATTTACAGATCCCGAAATTCACATGTCCTACACTGTACCCGTAGGGCAAATAAGTTCAAGCTAAGAAAGGTTAATTTTGCAAAAACATCTCACCATAAAATGCGGAGTCTGGACATGTTGGCTAGCCCTGAAATAATAATGGCCCATTAGAAACATATTGGGGGTATTCCAAAGACTAGCTAGCTACCCCTGACATTGTGATGAAGTGCCAACTACTGGGGGGAAAAAACACACGATTTCTAACACTTAGCTTAGAGGGGTTAGGATTGTTCGAGCAGATTGAAAAGGAAAATCAAACTGTGACACATTTATTCACTGTTGCTTGGATGATCTTGATAGCTATTTTACACCTGTCCACATTGCAATTGACAGATTTAATTTTTTCTAACTTAAGCGTAAAAAGCAGGAATCTGTTGATGATTATGTATTGGAGTCAAAGAAACGTATCTTTCTTTGCACATTTGCCAACCTATATGATTATCTTATAAAGGATACCATTTTAACACAACCGAATTATACTAATGTTCAAGAACGACCATGGGCGAATTAAAGGATGTCTTTGTATTGAAAAAACATAGAACTGTCCACTGTGCCATGGCAACACTCTCTAACTTAGAAAAAAAGGGCAATGTGTACAAAATGGCATCATCTAATGCCAATGGTTCCAAGACATTTCAAGAACAAAAAAAACAGAACCTCCGTAGAAAATAAAATGTATGGAAAGGCTCAGGACAACCACAAAGGTTGCTATTGATGTGGCAAAAAGACCGTTCTGATAATAACAAGGATTGTCTAGGTTTAAAACAAAGAAGTTTAAATTGTGACATGGCAGATAATTTTGCTAAAGTTTGCCATAAGAAAAACTGAATTCTACTGTAAAGTATGGGATTAATATTTCTGACATATCGTTGGAATGTGGTGCTAACGATAATTTGCAGTGTATGTTAAGCTTAGAGTATAATGTGTTGGTGTTATTCACTTGATCTAGAACAAAGTCTTTTTTGCTTTATAACCAAAGGAGGAGTGTTAGTCAATATGGTAGCTGATTTGAGTTCTCCATTCACTATAGTAAATGAGCCTGTATGAAATGAAAATTTTTAAAGCACCTTAAGGGATTGTTTCGTACCCTCAGATGTTAACTCAGAAAGTTTCTTACAGGAACCAATACTAATGTTAGAGTATTGTGTAGTTAAATTTGACTTTAAGGGCAAAGAACTGGAAGGCAAACTATGGGGTCAATTAGGATGGCGGACTGCATGCAGGCGGTGGCGATCCGTCCGCCATCCGTGTCCGTCCGCAACCAATTTCCCCCCGCCATATTACAATGGGGGGGGATTGCGGCGGACAGAAACACCGTCCGCCGCTTTTCCGCCGCGTTCGGCTTGCCACCGGGGTGGAAAAGCTCTAATATCGTGGCGGTGTCTATCAGACACCGCCAGCCATATTAGGATGAGCTTTTGGGTATGCATTTCCATGCCGCCACGGAAAGGCACACAGTATTTGATTTGGGGGCCCGTTAAGGGCCCCCAGGGTAAAGGGGGGTGGGGGGTGCACATGGGGGGTACCTATGGTACCCCCCTGCATTTCCAAGTACAACATGGCAGGCACCGCACGGTGCCTGTCATGTTGTGCTTGGAAACGCACAACATGCCTTTTTAGCATTGTGGCGGGCGGTGCTTCAAGCCCCGTCCGCCGCAATGTTAAAAATGCAGGATGCACCCACCACTGTGGCGGAGACATCCTAATTCGGGGCACGGAACCTCCTCCCTTGTGGCGGACGGTCCCTGCCCCAGACAGGATGGCCATCCTAATCGAACCCTTAATTTGGCAGAGAAAACTGTTCTTGGGTGATTAGATCCAAGGTATTTAGGGAACACTTTAAATACTAACACTGCTGATCAACTGTTGCTATTAAAATGAAGATTTAGTTTCCACAACAATAGTGAAAGGAGGTCAGTAAATTATTTACTAGAATGGCTAGAGAATTGCATGAGTTTCAAAATACAATTATATTGTAAGCAAATCACAAACTATTCACTCACAAAGTGAGAAATATTCCATTTTGTGTGGATGTATTGGATACACTTATGGAAGATGGCATACTTCAGTGTATTCAGGAAAGTGAAGACCTGCCTCCACTTTTAGTTGCATGTCACACAAGTGGCAGAGTCAGATTGTGTATTGACCTTAAAATACTTAATCAAAATATTCTCATAGATATGTTTTCCCCACCCAAAATCAACAAAATGATGGCTATGACGATTTGACTCAAGTGGTTTACTGTAGGAACGTGCTCCCTTTTTGCATGGTTGCCCCCCACATTTTGCCTGATGTTGATGCTCTGAGTTCCTGCCAACCAGGTACCCAGGGTATATGTTCTTTACCTAAAATTGTACTGTGTACCCACATAGTGGCACCTCTCTGGACACATGTAAGTCCCTTGTAAAAGGTACCCTAGGTACCAAGGGCACTGTGATGAGAGAAGGCCTCTAAGGACTGCAGCACTTATTGTCCATCCTTAGAGGTCCCGTACCTTTATCATCCACTCAATGCCATTGCAGGGTGAGTATTTTGGTGCTGAGAAAAGTGAAGAGTCAACATGGCACACATCCCTGTGTGCCATGCTTACAATCCACTGCCTAGGTCTACCACCCACCTACCTGGGTGCAATATGCCACTGGTGCCTAAGCTTTTTACCCCTACAGTGTCTAAGTCTATTCTTTGACAATGTAAGTGCAGTAAAGCTATAAAGAGTATACAGTGTGGGAGTTTGTCATTATGAACCATAAAGGCTTTACTGAAATCTGGGAAGTTTGGTATCAAACTCCTCAGCACATTAAACCCACACTGATGCCAGTGTGGGATTTAATGAAAACTGCACTCCTAGGGCATCCTAGAGATGCCCCCTGAAAAACGACCTAACTCTAGTGTCCTGGCTGACTGCCTGCTCCCCACCTGCCACCCCAGACATGTTTCTCGACCCCTAGGTTGAGAGCCTTCCGCTCTTGGGGTCTGGAAACAAAGCACATCTTGGGCAGAGGTACCAAGCCTCCTCCCCCAGGATGATCAATAATAATGGGCTGTTTCAGTGTCATGCAGAACCTGGGGAATTACAGCAGTATAGAAACAGAAGTTCTGCTATGAAAGTAACAATTGCTTTCTATAGATACATCTGTCCACAGATAATTAGGATTATCTATCAATGATACAAAGAAGCGCACGATTGTCTATAGATAATGCTATACATGACAAATGACAACCACAATGTTTACTTGAAAAAGTGTGAACGATATATTAAAAATAACATGTATCGTATGTGATGATACACCAATATTAAAGGACAAGACTGATACAGACTATGAACAATATTTGTGACATACATATCTGTCTCATGAATTACACAGATACTAACCCAATAGACAATCAAAACATTGGACACAATTGACAAATATACTGCAATTTGCTTGGTCATCCAAATATACTAGATGACCCAAAAGAGACAAATGATTTACATCCTGTCATGGAAATGTCTATTTGGGTGCGGAAAGCCTGTTCAGTTCACATCGACATTTAGACCCCAGAAAACGAGTGTGGTTAGACAACATCACCATGGGGTCTTCATAAGGACTATAAACACAATAGTGCACAGTGTGTTCAAAAACCTAAAGCTGTTTTGCAAGGTAAAAACTGCAAAATCAGACTCACCGGCTATGGAAGTTTCTCTAGGAAAAAGAGATTGCGTGCTCTCTTCTCATATCAATGAGGACCTGCACTGTGAGAAACAACATATGCGCTTACAATAGATGAGCCAGCTGAAGCACAAACAGTAAGGCCCATATGTGAATGTTGATTAGTGACAAAAATTGTCCACCTTATTGGACGAATGAAACCATCAAACCTGCTTGTGCATCATGAAGGAGCCAAATGAGTGCTTTCTTTGTGGCTAAATTGCTTTGTTTCAATATAGATCACAACTTAGTGGTCAGCCAAGTTCCAGGAGCAACAAGTACTTCCCAGGTTCCTTATGTGAAAATAAAAGGAATGATGCAGGATTTAATAGGTGGATTATTGCATGAAAGCATGTTGTCCAACACTGCTCACCGTGTAATGTTAGCATAAGGTTCAATATATGTTTAGGTAATGCGTATAATGTTTAAATAGAGCTTATCTCCAGCGTGCCCTCAAATCAGTACTGTTTGGATGCGCATCTCTGCAGCAATGGAGGGAGATGCGTTCTAAGAGATAAATTAAAAGTGATCGGACGCTACGTCAATCAATAAATCAATCAATCATAACATTTGTATAGTGCGCTACTCACCCGGAAGGGTCTCAAGGCGCTGGGGGAGAGGGGTCCGTTACTGCTCGAAAATCCAGGTCTTGAGTTGCTTCCTGAAGGAGAGATGGTCCTGTATTAGCCGAAGTTGGATGGGGAGGGAGTTCCATGTCTTGGCTGCCAGGTAGGAGAAGGATCTTCCTCCGGCGGTGGCTCAGCGGATGTGTGGAACGGCGGCAAGGGCGAGGCTGGTCGATCGTAGCTAGCGGGTGGGCGTGTAGAAGGTCAGGCGGTTGTTGAGGTACTTGGGGTCCAGGTCGTGGAGAGCCTAGTGTGCGTGGGTCAGGAGTCTGAACGTTATCCTCTTACTGAGAGGAGCCCGTGCAGGTCTCTCAGGTGGCCGAAGATGTGGTTGTGTCGGGAGATGTCCAGGACGAGATGTGCGGAGGCATTCTGGATGCGTTGGAGTCTTTTCTGAAGTTTGGCCGTGGTTCCAGCATAGAGGGTGTTTCTGTAGTCCAGTCAGCATGCACGCCCGCGAACAGGCTGTCAGTTGACGATAGTCAAACATCAGTGACGTGCATATTTGTTGCCAAAGTAACCCAAGACACATTCTATGATGCCGATGGCAGTGGCTTACATCCATGGTGTTAGAAGACACTGTTGAGTTACATCAATTTGCAAAGTGATGATGGTTGCAGTGTACAACCCGTACAACACTCAGGCTCTATTGACAATATGTGATTCAGTGTACATGAGAGATAGGGGAGACATCCGTTACATCGCGGTCTTCACACCGCAATACCTTTAAATTGCAGGCATTACAACGCAATTCGTTACAACGACTTGCGCTGGATGGTGCTATACACTAAGGAATAGTATTATTTACTATTCCAATACCTTCCCTACTGTTACGTAGGCTGGAGTTGGAATAGTAAATCATACTATTCCTAAATCCAGCACACTCCAGCGCAAGACATTGTAATGCCTGCCTTGTAAACATATTGTGATGTGAACGCCGCGATGTAATGTAACATATTCGAGAGATAGCTGCGAAAAGTGTGTTTTTGAGTAATGTGTTTTGTGACAATCAAAAACTGAGGAACTCTGCAGATCTGCTGACATAAACCTTAAAAATATATTTTCCACAGTTTGTATTGGGGATACATCGTGGTAACCCCAGACTCCTGCCCCATACATCGCGATACTCATATATTTAGCCTGGTAAATTTTAAGTAGCCCAATTTTTTTACAAAGTTAACCACTACCCCAATTGACATCTTAAAAAGGCCCTACTTTTGACTGTTGGGTGCCAGTTGCCAGTGTGTTCTAATAAAACGCCTAAATAGGAGAATGTATCAGTTGCATCTATCCTGTCATTCCCCTGTACCAAACTTTTACATTTGTTTATCCCCTTCCCACATGTCATTACAAAGGTTTTCTTAATATTAAGTTTTTACCCCCGACCATCCATGAAACCAATATATCCAGCAAGAGCACTCTGTAGGCCCCTCTGGGTCCTGACCATAAGCACTGCATCATCCGTGTAGAGCAGGGACACAATCGGTTTGTTTTTATACTTTGGAGGATCTCTAGTCCTGGCCACCAGTTCCTCCTCTAAGGCATTAGTACATAAGGAGAACAAAAATGGGGCCAGGATGCAGCCCTGCCTCACTCCCCTCTCCACGGGGAATGGGCCAGTGAATTCACCCTTCAATCCATGCCTCACCTTAGCAGATGCCCCAGTATACATCTGTCTCCAATGTTGCACTAATAGTAAGTCAACGTTTAGATCCGAAAGGATTTCCCAGAGTCTATTATGTATAGCGCAGTCAAATGCGGCCGAGAGGTCCACAAATGCCACATACAGTTTCCCCTCCTTGGCTTGAGTATACTTTCCCATTAAAATAGTAAAATGTAAAACCTGCTCGATTGCCCCTAACCCCTGTCTAAAACCATATTGTACCTTGCTTAAAATATTATTGTCCTCAGTCCATATTTGTAATCTATTTAGAACAATCCTGCCTGCAACCTTAACTAGAGAGTCTAAACAGGAAATAGGTCGGTAGCAGGCAGGATTGAATTGGGGATCTCCTATATTTGTGACATGATTAAAATACAACCTCTGCTATTATGGCATTGAGTGTGGACATCCACGAATACAGGGTTGAATAGGGAAATCATTGGAGACACCATGAGTCTATGCTATGTAAATAAGATCACTTGGCTTTACTATGTTAGACGATTTTAATAGATTTGGATAGACTTGATGATTATATTAATCCTGATACTATGAGCTCCATTTCCAGGAAGGACTTTAACCCCTTCCATGCTCATGACGAGCTCAGCTCGTCATGAGGCACAGTTGAGCTGTGCTGATGACGAGCTGAGCTCGTCATGAAAGCAGCAGAAAATTAATTTCAAGCACAGGGGAAAAATAACCACAGCAGCGATGTGGTTAAATTGTCATGCCTGTCGCACTTAGAATCCTTAAGAGCAGTGATGGAAATTAGGGAAAGAACTGTGATTCAGCATCAGCTAACCCTGGCGACTACTAGCATACAAAGTGATACAAAAGGGGATGCTTGTTTCCGGTCCAGGGAAGACATGGCTTGGCAGTTCGGGCTGGACTGTTCCAAGAGGCACAGGGTCAGACTGATTTGCATATGGCCATGTCTGAACTGGGGTGGTGGAGTGAGCTAAAGAATGATGATGGATTAAACCCTGATCAGTTGACTGGGGGTAAGTGTTTGATTTGCTCAAATGCTCCCTCCAGCACCCCTTGGGGGTCGCTTTGTTCACCCTAAGTTGGCAGGGTATGCCCAGACGTGGGTCCCTTGCTCACTTAGCCACTGGATTCAAGCTAGCCTGGCTGATGGCGGCTGATTAGCCAGAAACCGGTCCCAGGATGCTTGTTTGGGGTCCAGGGAAGACATGGCTTGGCAGTTCGGGCGGGACTGTTCCCATGAGGCACAGGGTCAGACTGATTTGCATATGGCCATGTCTGAACTGGGGTGGCAGAGTGAGCTAAGGAATGATGATGGATTAAACCCAGATCAGTTGACTGGGGGTGAGTGTTTGATTTTCTCAAACGCTCCGTCCATCATCCCCTTTGGAATCGCTAACTTCTAACATACAACCATATTTGGTTTGGTGCACAGGAGGGTACGACAGGTATGTCCTTACCAGATTTAGGCTTGATAATTTTCACCGGTTAGATAGTTTACCCACTGTAAATGATTGGACTAGAGATTTATGTCAATGCCCGTGCTATGAGATGTCTATCCAATCAACAATGCATGTGATTTTATTTTGGAAATTTTACCACTGTGAAAGAGTAAGATGGATTTTACCAGTGTTGAAGAGAGGGGGTGGAAGCAATGTCGTCCCGCTTTTTTATACTTACACATGTTGGAAAATGTTTACTGTGTGGGAGTTATGGCTGGATTTCTGAAAAGCATATTGAGAAAAGGGAAAAGTATAACTGCCTAAGCAGGAAGTTGGTTAATGTTCATTATTTTTTCTATTTCCTTTAGACGGATAGGATTGAGATTTCTGTATAGATGGAACTATTTGTATTTGTATGTATATGTCTGAAAATATATTTTAAACATGTTACTTTTATGATTTTATGAAGTGTATTTGACTTGAGTAACAGATTTAACACACACAGTTGAAACACGTCAATACACCAGCTTGCATAGCTGAATCTTAGATGAATGCATATTCACTATATATTATAATAAAAAATAAAATGAAGCCTAATATATCAACATGATAGAAGTGTCTAAAATGACCTGCATAAAATTTACCATCTGCAAAATGTGACACAAAGATATTCCTTACAGGTATTATTTATCAAAGATATGAAATTCAACCATGTTGTTGAAAAAAAATGGTGTATCATTCAGATCTTTTACATAATGTGACCCACGCTTTATAATTGCATTGTTTCCCCAATATATCTTTGTTAGAAATACATAATACATAGTATTTTATACAAGGTTGCATCGTATTAATTGAGTGGTTTACATGTAATGCATAATTGTACAAATTATGAGGACATCATCAATATATCTTTTCCAGAGGGTGATGTCACCAGAAAAAGGATTCTCACTACTATATTTTGCCTGTCCTAATAGGTGTCCATGTACAAATTTGCTATACCTAGGGCAAACCCCGCCCCATGGCTACACCCTATGTCTGGTAGAAAAAATAATTCCTGAACACAAAGACATTTTTTGTCATTGCTATCTGGAGAAGGCTCACTATGAATTCCATGAGGGCAAAGTGAGGCCTACCTGGTGGCTCTCCTTGTTTTTGTGTACCTTGGGAAGGGTATAAATAATCGGGACTCTGGGTTCTTTTTTGTTCAGATAACCAAATTCTATTTCAGTAAGGCATCCCTCTTTAAGACCTCGGGTGGTCAGCAGATGTATGAGCTTGGTCACCTCCGTGGTAGGATTGCCTTGAATCTTTTTAATTGTGTCATAACCTCTGTTATGTAATCAGCGGTATCCTGGATTACGATAGCACCACCTTTATCTGATGGATTGATAACTTCATTAACATTTCTTTTAAGGGATTCTAGGCTAAGTCTCTCATCTCTCATGATGTTGTGCTTGATATACTTCTTCATTTAAAACAATTGCATCATGTCCCTCCGGATCACCTGCTTGAATGTCAGTACTCTGTTGGATACTAGATGTGCCGGGTGAGCGAAATTGGACAGAGTTCTCAAGGGTGTGGCAGAAATTCTCTTGTCACATATGAGGTTTGTGTTTTTCTAACCGTAGTGACGCAAGCGTACTTTTTTAATAAAACAGTGTAGTTCTATCTTGGTATTAAAACGAATATAGCATGTTACAACGCATGCTAAAACATTGCGTACTATTACAACGCAATTGTTACAACGACTGCCTTGTTAGTATGTGATGCATTTACATCAAAAGCCATTAAAACGACTTGCACTAGGGGGCGCACTGGACTTAGGAATAGTATTAATTACTATTCCTACTCCAGTTTGCACAATGGTAGGGAAGGTGGTGGAATTTATTTCCAATACCTGAGCGCCCCCTGGTGCAAGTCAATATAATGACTTGCGATGTAATTTCATTGCATACTAACAAATGGGTTGTTATAACTACTGCCTTGTCATGGTAGCGCAATGCAATGACAGCATTGTAAATACTGTTTCCCATTAAAACAGTTTGTGGGTGCTGTAGGTACAAAGCTTGACCCTTTACCCAGTACTGACTGCTCAGATGTAAATAGATGGTATTTTGATAAATTGACAATGGGATCACTTAGGTCCTCGATCTGTTCACTCAAAATATTGACTACCTCCTGCTGGTTCAAGCCAGGGGTCCCTGCTTCGGGTACCTTCCAGGCTCTTGGGCTTACCATCTGTATGTCTGTTGTCTGGTTTGAATCTCTCTATGCATCACTTGGGGGTAGAATCTCACTGCCTTCCGTCCCCTACCACTGCCACTGTTCAGACTTTGGTCAAATCTGCGAGTCTGCCCCACTTTGAGTTATAGTGGCCCAACACCAAAAGGAAGTCTCCCCGGCGATCCTGACCTGGGATCTGGTGGTCCCTGACCTCCCTCAAGTCTCCCTACAAGGCCTGCAGCACCTTTCTGGAGGAACCCCTGACCACGACAAGAGTTGGTAAGAAAACCCAGACGTCAATAGACACCCCTGCACCCAACGCCACATGGCCTTGGGTGGCTCTCCTGATGGTGTTCTGGTATCCCACGACAGTGTTTGTTGAAACTGGACAATCCGCACTGAAAACAACAGGGCACCCGAATCCAAAACAGCACCCTTCACCCCGCCACACTTGTGCCGCTGTGGGTGCACTCTGTGTGCTAACTTGAACCTCCCTTTGCCCTGAGCTTAACCTTAGGAGCTTTGCTTCCTCAACCTTGTGACCTGCTCGTGAGCAGCCACCAACTGGAACCCTTGTTCTAACCCCAGAAAAGCAACCAAAAAGACTGTTTACTTACTTGCAAAATGATAACCCAATTTTTCTCGAAAGGATTGCATTTAGAATTTTCCTCTGAAAAACGTCTAAGTGTTGAGGGTGTTTTGTAAGGACACCTAAGAAACTGAGTTTTCATAAAAGCCTTTTACTTACCTTTTATCCAGGAAATATCCAGGCATATCACACTTAGTAAAAAAAGTAATCCGAAAAGTCACTTAGAAAGTAATCATAAAGTTGCAAGGTAACTGAAATGTAAATTCAACTGTTTTTGAACATTTGACCTATCTGTATCTGCATTTAACTACATTCAACTGTATTATCAGAAAAGTACTATTTTTACTTACCTGCACCGAGTCTAGCTTGGTTTGAAAAGTAAAATTTAACAAATAAGTATTTTTGATACAAACAATTGGTCTCAGTTCAGTCTTTGAGTGTGTAACATAATTTCATGCCTGATTGTTTACAATAAATGCTTAACACTACCCTCTTATAAAGCCTTACTGCTCTTCCACTCTACCACAAATAGAGAGTAAGGTATTATCTACTTTAACCTCTGTAAGACTTTGGGGATCACCTGGACTCTGCACACTATGCCTTACTTTGGTATAGTGTATACGGATCCATCTTCCTACATGTACGTACCTTGATTTTGCTTCATCTTACCATCAAAAATGTTCTTCATCAAGTAGACATCTTACTGCCTTAATAGCACCTTTTGGATGCCGATTTGACTTGCGTAATTGGCTGCTGTATTCCAGTGTCGTATGTATCATTGATTGGAAGACCAATATATTAGGGTTAAAGGGGAACGGTTATATTTTACTTTTGTTGATTTGTCTTCGGCATTTGACTGCGTATCGCATACCAAATTGTGGGATATCTTGCAAGGACTGGGTGTTGAGGATGCCATAATTCGTTTCTTGAGAGATTTATACTCAGGTGCCACAGCATCAGTCCGCTATGGCCGTGGGGGAGAATGTACTAGAAGATTTGGAGTGGGGCGCGGAGTACGCCAGGGCTGCGTTCTGGCCCCGTTCCTATTCCTCCTTTACATTAATGGACTTGAGCATCGTCTTCTGCAGGAGTGTAGGGATATGCCTAGAGTGGGGAAGAGGTCGATCCCTGCGCTCATGTATGCGGACGACGCTGTCCTAATGGCTCGAACCCCCTTGGCCTTACAGAATTTGTTAGTATCCTTTGAAAAGTTCATGTTGAGTTTAGATCTGAAAATTAATTGTGGTAAAACATACTCCATGAACTGCGGAACAAAATCTGGTAAAAAGTCGAAAACTATGTTCTTAAACAACGTTCCCTTGGAAAATATCTCGTTTTTTCCCTATTTGGGTATTTTGTTTCATGAACGGGGAGGTTGGTTAAGTGCCATAAAGGCCAGAACTCTTCTGTTCCAAAAAACTTTAATGGCCGTTAGGACTTTCATGAAAAAGCTGGGGAAAAAACCAATAAAAGAAATCTTGACCATACACAATGCCACATGTATATCCGTGGCCCTCTATGGTGCGGGACTTTGGGGCTTTTCTAATATTGACCAACTACAAATCGTCGAAAATAACTTTTTACGGGATGTTTTATCTGTACCACAGAGTGTCTCTACTTATATTTGCCATGTGGAGTTGGGTCAACTTTATTTATCAGATTTAATTAGAATACAGCCCATTCTCGTATGGCACAGGGTGTGGACTACTAATGAATGTGTAGTTAACCGGGCTGTGATACAGGATATTCTGAACATGGAAAATTCGGCCAGGGTCGAATGGTTAGCATATATTAAGCAATTTATGTTGGATATTGGTCACTGCGAATACTACGAGGATCCATTATCTATGGGAACTATACCCAGAAGATCTTTGAAAAAACTGAGTCTGGATTACCTAATGGATAAAAGAAGAAGAGCAGAGGCCAGTAAAAAGACAGTTGCTTGGCATAACCAGATACTGACTGGAGTAAAAGTACAGCCCTATTTGACCCTGTTGATGTCAAACTATGATCGATTTCTTTTAACCCGCTTTAGATTGAATCTTGTTTTTAGACTTTTGTCCTTCCCAAAGATGAATTTATGGTCACAGACTTTACCTACCTGCCCCTGTGATGATTCCTCGTCCCAATCCGACATCCACATTTTATTTTTTTGTAAATTTTATTCTATTCCCCGTCGAAAATTTTTAATTCCCCTTCTCAAAGATATGAATTCAAAAAGATGTCGCTTAGCATTCCTTGAATGTCAGAGAATGGATACTGTTTTGTCTGTTGTGGTTCTTTTAAACTATTTTAAAAATGTCTTGAAATTAAGGAAAACTATTGGTATAAGTGAAATATAATTGGTATGTCTACTTTAAAGTCAGTTTATTTTTATGTAGTATGTTGTTTATGTTGCTGTTACTTTCATGGTTAATGATTTTAGCCGAATAAAGTACTTTCTGATTCTGATTCTGATTGGAAGACCACAATAACATTATCATCATGTGTAGGGACAGAGATGAATATGACTGAAGGATATGGAGTGTGTTGTCAGTGTTAAGTGATAAAGGGCTTACTGATGAGCTTAAGAAATGTAAATTTGCACATAATTCAATCACTTATTTTGGCCATAAAATTACTGATGTGAGGAATTCTAAATGTACTACGCCTAAATGCCCTTTGTGAATACCAAAAGTCGTAAAGTTAGGATTTTGTCTCAGATTACTTTTGTGAATCAGGCGCTAGGATCTGTGGGCCCTATTCACAAAATTAATCTGGATTCCTAACTTTACTACTCCTAAACGCCCTTTGTGAATGCAAAAAGTTGTAAAGTTTGGATTTTGTTTCAGTTAAATTTATGTTTTGGTTAACCTATTACGGCATACTCCTGATGCAGATTACCCCAGCTTGGTTCTGCCATTTAAGACATGGCTTTTGTATTATTTAGCAGAAAAAAAAGCTTGGTGAACATCAAAATACGTCATCTGATAGGCTTTGCAGTTTTGCAGAATGTGTTTCCAATGCACCAACGTTTTTTCATAAGTAAAATTTTTTTACTCCTGTATATTACATTGATAAGCTACACATAGGCATTGAGTAAGTCACAACTATACCAGGAACGTCTTTGTGAATCAGGACAACATTGAGATTTTGTCAATAAAATTAGGACGTGACAGATGTCCAATGGTTCCATTCACGAAAGTTGGAGAACATAGTAGATTCTGATGTGCAGTGTGCAAAAATCACATTTGCAATATCTAGTGTGTAAATGTATTTATTTAGATCATACTCTGTCCTGTAGTATACATAAACTAGAAGCTATGTTAACACATTGGGTATATTAGTTGGGGTGAGTGAGTAGGCACCTCAAATTATAACCAAAATTCTTACCAGAATTAACCCATAAAATCACTACATTAACCTGAGCTCAGCCCCCAGGTACCTATGGCACAGAGCAGACAGGCTTAACTTAGAGGTAATGTGTGGCGTATTTAGGAAGTACTCGAACAATAACAAACTCAAAACACAACACAAAAAAATAAAAATGTGGAAAGAGAGAGTAAACTTTAATAAATATAATGACACCAAAATACTAAATATCCAATAAGGGAAATCACTGTTATGAATGTTCGAAGTTTAAATGTGAAAATAATGCTAAAAAGCATTAAGTGCTTACTTTGGTCATCCGGTTGCACTTGACCGATTTCTAGGCATAAGTCAAGACCGATTGCAATGGAGCACGGTTCAGATAAACAAACAAGGTATGACCCAGTCTGCGGTGGAGACTACTCTCCACAGCTGACTTACACCTCCAACAGCCAACAGAGTAAACACCGTCATAATTATTGTTATTTGTTTGCCTGATGTATTTAGAGTGGGCAAACAAATGACAAGTTTTCACTATCCACCAGCGCCAGGTAGAACCTGGTGGTAAGGGGCAGTGAAAACTGCAAATTACCCAATGCCATGGTTAGGAGAAAATTCCAATGGCAATAGAGTTATTTCTTTTCGCATTTTCAGGAAACAAAATCACATATGGGGATTTTGTTTTTAGAAATAAAAACAAAACATTGAAAGTTTGTGGATGGATTTGTCAGATTGACAGAGCTGTCTGTCAAACATTTAATACAATGACTGGAAGCGCTGTAACTACAGTTTATGTCAATTTGAGAGATGTCCACTGGGCCATTGGACATCTCTAAATTTGGGGGCAGGTACTTCCTCAGGGTGATGGAGTTCTTTAATCCATCGCTTTGGCAAAGTAAATCTGATAAGCCAAACTCTTACTACAGTAGATAGCCTCTGAAATGGAAGTACAAAAATACTCAGTCAGGCAAGGTAACAGGCTATGGCCGATAAAGGCCTTTGACCGAGGTCTTGATAAAGTCATTGACTTTCAGCGGGACTCTGAATGGGAGGAATTTGAATTTCGTTTCAAGAAAAGGTCTTTCGCTGGCTACTTTATGTGCTTATAGCGGTGAAGATTTCTACCTTCGGTATTGGTATCTAAAATGGAAGCCAGAAATCCTCAGAAGGGCCAGACTGCAGGCTGTGGCTGACGAAGGCTTCAGGAGGCCATATACTGTTGGTTTCAAGTTCCAGTTAAATCAGATTTTCTGTAATGGAAAACTCTGAGTAGGAGCAACATGGATCTTTGGCCCAGTGGTAACACACTTTTGTTCGATCGGCTTGATAGAATCATCTTTGTCAACCAGAGATCTTTGAAGCCAATAAGTTTATAAGACCCAAGTTTCAAGAAAAGTTAGGAGCAAAACCTGAAGACTGCGCTTGGGGGTCAAGACTCACTCCAGCAGATGCCAACAGACTCCAGCAGATGCCAAAAGCAGGGTCCAGAACTGATCCCCATGGAACTGGTCAGTGGTAAATATTATCCAGTTTTAGCTTGCTGTGTGTTGTAGCTTGAACAGGAGCCTAGCCATATTAACCTTGAAGTCCACGTCTTTGTCCTGGTACAGGAGGGAGAGCAGGCCCAGTCTCAAAGCTCTTCTCAGGTCACAGAAAGCAGGTTCTGCCCTTTTCTGTTCTTCCACAGGTCCAGAAAGGAGGGCACTGTGTGAGTGCTACCAGCCTGTGAGTGTGGGCATCTCCTGGCCACTCCCTAACCAATTGGAAAAACGTTCCAGAAGTAACCCACCCACTTTTGCAGCATTTCCCGTGTGCCCTACTTCTAACAAGCAAACAGTGCTCCTGTCTCCTGTCTCCTGACTCGCTCCTCCTGACGGTCCGAGTGGTCGCTCCCAGTGTCCCTGAAAGACACCTGGTATCGTAGCGCTGCTGTGCTCAGTGTGTGTAGATTAAGCTGCTCTGCATCTCGCCTGCTTATTTACCGCTTTGCCTCATTAGCGCTGACATTATTTCACTGTGCTTGCTGGATTTTGACTTTGTTTGCACGTTTATCAAGAGCGCTCCGCCCTGCTCCCACCTCCGCCTCCATTTTGTTTGTTGTTGTGCCCCTCGTGTGCCCGACCCGCCTCCCAGCTGAGACGCCCTCCCACTAGCTTAAAATAGCGCTCCTCACCCTCTAGACGCTGTGACTCGCTCCTCCTGACGGTCCGAGTGGTCGCTCCCAGTGTCCCTGAAAGACACCTGGTATCGTAGCGCTGCTGTGCTCAGTGTGTGTAGATTAAGCTGCTCTGCATCTCGCCTGCTTATTTACCGCTTTGCCTCATTAGCGCTGACATTATTTCACTGTGCTTGCTGGATTTTGACTTTGTTTGCACGTTTATCAAGAGCGCTCCGCCCTGCTCCCACCTCCGCCTCCATTTTGTTTGTTGTTGTGCCCCTCGTGTGCCCGACCCACCTCCCAGCTGAGACGCCCTCCCACTAGCTTAAAATAGCGCTCCTCACCCTCTAGACGCTGTGACTCGCTCCTCCTGACGGTCCGAGTGGTCGCTCCCAGTGTCCCTGAAAGACACCTGGTATCGTAGCGCTGCTGTGCTCAGTGTGTGTAGATTAAGCTGCTCTGCATCTCGCCTGCTTATTTACCGCTTTGCCTCATTAGCGCTGACATTATTTCACTGTGCTTGCTGGATTTTGACTTTGTTTGCACGTTTATCAAGAGCGCTCCGCCCTGCTCCCCCCTCCGCCTCCATTTTGTTTGTTGTTGTGCCCCTCGTGTGCCCGACCCGCCTCCCAGCTGAGACGCCCTCCCACTAGCTTAAAATAGCGCTCCTCACCCTCTAGACGCTGTGACTCGCTCCTCCTGACGGTCCGAGTGGTCGCTCCCAGTGTCCCTGAAAGACACCTGGTATCGTAGCGCTGCTGTGCTCAGTGTGTGTAGATTAAGCTGCTCTGCATCTCGCCTGCTTATTTACCGCTTTGCCTCATTAGCGCTGACATTATTTCACTGCGCTTGCTGGATTTTGACTTTGTTTGCACGTTTATCAAGAGCGCTCCGCCCTGCTCCCCCTCCGCCTCCATTTTGTTTGTTGTTGTGCCCCTCGTGTGCCCGACCCGCCTCCCAGCTGAGACGCCCTCCCACTAGCTTAAAATAGAGCTCCTCACCCTCTAGACGCTGTGACTCGCTCCTCCTGACGGTCCGAGTGGTCGCTCCCAGTGTCCCTGAAAGACACCTGGTATCGTAGCGCTGCTGTGCTCAGTGTGTGTAGATTAAGCTGCTCTGCATCTCGCCTGCTTATTTACCGCTTTGCCTCATTAGCGCTGACATTATTTCACTGTGCTTGCTGGATTTTGACTTTGTTTGCACGTTTATCAAGAGCGCTCCGCCCTGCTCCCCCCTCCGCCTCCATTTTGTTTGTTGTTGTGCCCCTCGTGTGCCCGACCCGCCTCCCAGCTGAGACGCCCTCCCACTAGCTTAAAATAGCGCTCCTCACCCTCTAGACGCTGTGACTCGCTCCTCCTGACGGTCCGAGTGGTCGCTCCCAGTGTCCCTGAAAGACACCTGGTATCGTAGCGCTGCTGTGCTCAGTGTGTGTAGATTAAGCTGCTCTGCATCTCGCCTGCTTATTTACCGCTTTGCCTCATTAGAGCTGACATTATTTCACTGTGCTTGCTGGATTTTGACTTTGTTTGCACGTTTATCAAGAGCGCTCCGCCCTGCTCCCCCCTCCGCCTCCATTTTGTTTGTTGTTGTGCCCCTCGTGTGCCCGACCCGCCTCCCAGCTGAGACGCCCTCGCCCCTCCCCCTCCACTATCCATATATGACAGTAGTTCCCGCGCGCAGCGTTCACGCGCAGCGACCGCGCCCAATTTGCGCCGAAGGTGCGCCAAAGGTAAGCCCGTCTACGCCCGTCCGCGCCTGGACCGCGCCCAGCACCAGACCCCCTGCCCCTCGCGCTGCCCAGCCCTCCCGCATTACCTACGATGCCGCCACCCTCCTAGCCCTTAACACCGGTCGCGCCCCCAACTGCGTCCAAGCCACTCCTCGACATACCCATGGACCTTTCTCTTGCTACTCCTGCAAATTCATCGGCACCGTCCACATCTCCGCTGCGACCACACCACAGATCCCCGACCCAAATCACCTACAATGCATCCTTCTCAACACCCGTTCAGTCCACAGACACGCCATTGACCTATGGAATCTACTAGACACCTTCTCTCCAGACGTCGCCTTCCTTACGGAAACATGGATGAATGCTTCCTCCGCACCAGACATCACCATTGCCATCCCTGAAGACTATAAGATCACTCGCAAGGACTGCACCAGCCACACAGGAGGAGGAATCGCTATCGTCCATAAGAAATCTATCCGCATCTCAACCAGCTCTGACGCCAACCTCGCCAACTCCGAACACCTTCACTTCCAGATCCACATCGACCCCAAAACCACACTCAGAGGCACCCTCCTCTACAGACCACCAGGACCCCGCGCAAAATTTAGCGAAGACATCACGGACTTCATCTCTCCACACGCGCTCTCCTCCAAAGACTACATTCTTCTGGGAGACCTCAACTTTCACCTTGAAAAGATCAACGACCGCAACACCGCCACCCTCTTGGACAACCTCGCCAACCTCGGACTTAAACAACTAGTCACTTCCCCCACCCACATCGCAGGTCACACACTCGACCCCATCTTCACCTCCAGCAATCATGTCTCCTTCAGCCACACTACGGAGCTCCTCTGGACTGACCACAGCTGCGTTCACTTCACCTACAACAAGCCGAAACCCATCAACCATCCCCTTCCTACCCTGCAAAGAAACTGGAACAAAATTACCACGGACCAAATCTCTGCATCGCTCCTTCAAAACTCCCCAACCCTCTCTTCTAACGCTAACGAAGCCGCCGCCAACCTCACCCTATGGTTATCCAACTCCGCCGACACCTTAGCTCCACTGAAAAAACATCAAAGCAAACCTGGCAGCAAGAAAGCCTCATGGTTCAACGACGATCTCAAGAAGTCCAAGAAACTCTGCCGCTCTCTTGAAAAGGCCTGGAAAAAAGACCCAACCACCAGCACCAAGGATGCCTTCAAAAGCGCCACCCGCACTCACCACCAACTAATCCGAAAGGCCAAGAAAACTGCCTTCAAGGATCGACTTGACAACAACGCCCACAACAGCAAGGAACTTTTCAACATCGTCAAGGAATTTTCCAATCCCTCGGCCAACTCCAACGACATCAGCCCCTCTCAAACCCTCTGCGACTCCCTAGCGTCTTTTTTCCACAACAAGATTGCAGACATCCACAACAGCTTTGACAACCAACCCGGAAACCAACCCACCCTACCATTTGCTGATCATCTTCCCCCCGTGAACACCCTTAACGGCTGGAACCCAATCTCCACTGAGGACACCATCCGCCTGATGAATTCCATCCACTCAGGATCCCCCACAGACCCATGCCCTCACCACATCTTCAACAAAGCAGACTCCGTCATAGCACCGCACCTCCGAGACGTCATCAACTGCTCCTTCAACTCCGCCACCTTCCCGGAAGACTGGAAACACGCCGAACTCACCGCCCTTCTGAAAAAACCAACAGCGGACCCCTCCGAACTCAAAAATTACCGACCCATCTCGCTTCTTCCATTCCCGGCCAAAGTCATCGAGAAAGCTGTCAACATCCAGCTCGCCGCCTTCCTCGAAGCCAACAAAACCCTCGACCCCTCACAATCTGGCTTCCGAGCAAAACACAGCACTGAGACCGCCCTCATCGCAGCAACAGACGACATTCGAACTCTACTGGACAATGGAGACACAGTCGCCCTCATCCTCCTCGACCTCTCTGCAGCCTTCGACACAGTCTGCCACAGCACCCTTTTACAACGCCTCAACAACATCGGAATCCAAGGAAAAGCACTTGAATGGATCACCTCGTTCCTCACCGGAAGAACCCAGAGAGTCCGCCTTCCTCCATTCAAGTCCGAGGCCTCTGAAGTCATCTGCGGTGTACCACAAGGATCCTCACTCAGCCCCACCCTCTTCAATGTATACATGAGCCCCCTCGCGGCTATCGCACGCCAACACAACCTCAACATCATCTCTTACGCGGACGACACTCAACTGATCCTTTCTCTCACCAATGACCCGAACAGCCAAAACTAACCTACACGAAGGAATGAAAGAAGTTGCCGAATGGATGAAACAAAGCCGTCTGAAACTGAACTCAGACAAAACAGAAGTCCTCATCTTAGGTACATCCCCCTCTGCATGGGATGACTCCTGGTGGCCGGAAGCCCTCGGAAAAGCACCCATCCCGACAGACCACGCACGGAACCTGGGCGTCATCCTGGACTCCTCACTCTCAATGAACAGACAAGTCAACGCCGTGTCCTCTTCCTGCTTCAACATTCTTCGCATGCTCAGAAAAACATTTCGCTGGATCCCCACCGAAACAAGGAAGACAGTCACCCACGCTCTGGTCACAAGCCGACTGGACTACGGAAACACCCTCTACGCGGGTACTACCGCAAAACTCCAGAAGAAACTCCAACGTATCCAAAACGCCTCAGCCAGGCTCATATTAGACATCCCACGCAACGAACACATCTCTGGTCACCTTAAAGACCTCCACTGGCTACCCGTCAATAAGAGGATCACTTTCCGACTGCTTACCCACGCACACAAATCACTCTACGACATCGGACCAGATTGCCTCAACTCACGACTGTCCTTCTACACCCCCTCCCGCCAACTACGTTCTTCCAACCAAGCCCTCGCCACTGTACCTCGCATCAACGAGACCACCATGGGAGGCAGATCCTTTTCATACCTGGCTGCTAAAACATGGAACTCACTCCCCGCTTACCTTCGCCTCACCCAGAACCACCTAGCGTTCAGAAAGCAACTTAAAACATGGATATTTGACAAGTAATCCTCCCCCCTTCCTAAGCGCCTTGAAACCCTCTGGGTATGTAGTGCGCTATACAAATTTTATGACTTGACTTGACTTGACTTGTCTACCTAAAACCAAGAATCCTGGGCACAGTGCAAATGGTCAGTCCGCCATTGGAAATACCATTTACCCACACCAAAGGCCTTTTTCTCAGGTATGGGAGCAAGTACACACCCCATCACAGGAGCTTTTTATCCTCTGGTTGACAGTCAAAGCTAATGCGAATCAGCATTTAGAGGCTTTAGGCAGGGAAAGGGTAACTTTTCTAAAAGTGTACTTTCCAAAATATATTTGTTACAAATCCAACTTCACCAATGAATTGGACTTGTAATAAATATTTCAAAAAGTCCAAACATGAATTTTGTAGTTGTTGCCTAGCCACAAATAACACTACTAAATATAATATTGTATCTTAATGGTTTGTTTTGGAACAGCCAATCCCTCTACATTGAAAGTTGATTTTAGGGGCTTTTCAGTGCCGGGACATGTTTCATATTAGACTTCCACATGTTCTACTTTTAGAAACCATGCACCCTGATTTATGGGAAGTAAGGCCTACACATGGGTGACTTTATAATTGTTATTTATTGAGAGTTTTATATAGCATGAACAAGACCTTTCAGGGTAACAGGGCTCTTAACAAGAATAGCAATAGAAGGTGATTACAAAACAGTAGGCAATTTACCAAAGTACAATATAAGTTACATACGCAAGTGTTAGGAAAACAAATACAAAATCGGCACATACTGATAAGGAAAGAGTCCTTCTGGTGATGGAACAGTGTGTAGATTTTTAGGAAGGTACTGGAGAAATGAATCAGAACAGAGTTGTATTTGCAAGTGTGTGGCAAAAGCAGCAATTTGCACGTAAAACCTGCACAGCCAGGATATACATGGCAGCCCTGTAGTCATGTTGATGTTTGCATTGTAACTGGAGTGGATACCACAACTGGGCACCACATACTAGAGTTTTCTGGGTAAGTTAGATTTTTCAAACATGGATATGCCATTTAATTATGTTGAAAGGAAGAGCACATGCACATTATCTTTGGGTAGCAGGGGTAAAGTGCACAGGGTTAAACAGCCAGCAAAAACCAGTCAAGGCAATAATCTGTGAGTACACCAAGGAAAGATGGTAATTTCCAATACGGTGCACCTCACAACCTGCTCAATTGATGATTTCTAATGCAATGACTGATCAATAGTACCTTAAATTCTTCTTAGTGCGGAGTGTTACTATCCTGAGTAATGTGACGGAGGTTGTAAGTAGCTATGCAGCCTTGTGTGAAATGGATATTAGTGACTTTCCCTAAAAGGAACAGCATTCTGGTTGTCAGTGTTAGTAGTTTACCCGCCTTTTGTTTGTTGATTTATTGCATGTTTACTTCCTATCCCCAGCTTGCGAAGACCTATGGGAACATTTTCACTGTGTGGCTGGGGCATAAACCAGTGGTGGTGCTGAATGGATGCCAGACTGTAAGAGATGGTCTAATCTCTCACTCTGAGGAGCTTTCTGGACGCCCTACAACTCCATTGTTTGATGAAATTTCAAAGGGCAAGGGTAGGTTGATCTTGCTCCACAATGGCACAGATTATACAGCAAACAATAACTTGTTTTTCTGTAGCTCTTATTACAGCACTTCTACTATTTATTAGTGCTGTAAATATCAGTTTTTATACTATTATGCATAATACAATGTAGTGATATACAGATTGCCAACCTTGGAAGAATGGGAGGATGAATCCCTTGCCAAGAATTGAGTATGTGATTTGCAGGTGTCAGCTTATTTCAGTGTCAAGCTTTTTACTCACTAAGCCAATTTTCTAGCTCTGCGAACATCAGAAGGCAAAGAGATGAATGAGAAGGAGGCGCCATTCCATGGGGAATGAATAGATGGCTTGCCTGAACATTTTATACAATCATCTATCTGCCACCATACCATTCTGCTTTCTGGAATGGTGACCCAATGCCTGGTACAAACGTACAGTAGTAATTCACCTGATGCATTTCTTAGGTATGTGCTTTGTAAAACTTTATGATTATAAGACTGATTCACAGAGCCAACTCACACAGACCTTTGACTTACACGTGGCTTATTTCTACTGACAGAAAAGTTATTTGGGAATTGTGCACTTAGTGAGTGAGTGGATGGATCAACTGTAGGGACATGCTGCAGAGCAACGTTAGCACTGTGAATAAGCAGGGCAACAGGTTTATACGGTGCATTAGTCACACAATGCAATGCAGTTGCCACACCACTGCAATCTGTGTCATCTTAGGATACTTTGTGTGTGGTCTTGACCTCCCCAGCAGGATACAGACCTCTCCTATGTCTTTCTAGACTTCTGAAGTGTGAGCTATTGACTGATGGGATTGGCGGTGGTGGTACACAAATAGCTTCCTAATACTGAGCTGGAAGTACAAAGCGAACAGAGGTAAGAAGTGGCCAGAGTCATACAGGTGAAACAATAGGAATCTAAGGGCCAGATGTAAGAACTATTTTAGCATGTGCAAACAGGTTAGCCAACCAGTTTGCGCACACTAAAATTGTCATGGCGATGTACCAACACAATTTTGCAAGTCGCAAATGAATTGTGGCTCAAAAAAAGTGTCTAGAGACACGCAATTTGGGAGGGAGCGAGTCTCAAATGGTAATGCATTTGCAAATGGGAAGAGGTCACCAGAGGACCCCTTTCTCTTTGCAAATGCATGCAAAATTATTTTTTAGGGGGATCACTTTCTGCCCTTAAAAAATTAAACGGAAATATTTTTTTTTTGTTTGCTTTTAAATGCATCCTGTTTTCCTTTAAGGAAAATGGGCTATATTTTTTTTTAAAAATGCTTTATTTAAAAGCAGACACATACATGGTGGTCTTCTGAACCCAACCAATGGGCTCGCAAATTGCGAGAGGCTCGTTAATATTAATGAACCTCAAAATTTGCGATCCCATTGGGAATCGCAAACAGTGTTAAACACACTGTTGTTCATTTGATTTTGCATCTCTCAATTTGAGACTCGCAATTTGTCGCAAAATCAAATGGTCGTACATCTGGCAAAAGATGTGACCTAATGGCCAGAGTTCTTTACTGTGGAATGCAGAAACAGATTCAGCTCCCAGCATTGGCTCCCTATCCTGTGATTCTAGGCAAATCATTCAATCTCCCATGCATAAAAAAGCCTGACCTTGTGTAATGTGACCTGGTGCTCAAATACAGCACGCTAATGACTTTGTGCCAAGTTCGTTCTGAGTAAAACTGCATGTAAAACGTATAACTCAAAATGATAGTTGAAGATTCAGTCTCTCTTGTACCCTTTTGAATGGAGCACCTTCCAAGAATAAGATTGAAAAAGAAGGTAAAAGCATTCTTCGGCCAAATCTAAAAATAAAGTGGGGTACTTGACAACAAAGACAGTTTTTTATATTTAAATCCTTAGGAGTTGTACTTTCTTCTGGACACAACTGGAAGCAGCAGAGACGCTTTGGACTAATGACCCTGAGGAATCTTGGACTTGGGAAGAAAAGTCTAGAAGCGCGTATCCAGGAGGAGGCCCAGAGCTTGGTGGAGTATTTTGCAACAAAGAAAGGTAAATGACATGAGGGTCTGGTGCTACATTTGTAATAATAAAACATTTGTGGTCATATTTCAAAGTTAGAGGCACACTCTTTTACAGCTACTGTCAAAAAGTTGGCCCAGAGATCTTTGCACAATCCCATTTTATGGTCCTTCCAGGCTGGTAATACCAATGGATGTTCTCAAACCAAATGTAATGATGGATACTTGATTACAGTTAGGGGAGTAAGGGGTGGATGGCAGGTTAAAGATAGTGGAGAAAGAAAGCAGCGGAAGGACAGGAAAATGGCAGGAGAATAGTCAGCAAGATCACCTTGCTTCAGAGGTTGACAAATCCTGACCAGCAAATAGGGAATGTGTTGCTTACATATACAGACAAAAAAACAAATTGTCCCTTGATTCACTCAATCAAGCACACCCTATCAATTGTGGAGTTCATATAAAACACATAGATAAACTGAAAAAAGATCTCACTCAAAGTCCCTGAAACACTCAAACAATGATACTACTATAACATGCAGTGCAAACACGTCAGTTTATTTCTTTAGTACATGTGAATAGTATTAAAACACAAATATTATAAAAACAACTACAATAAAACACAATGCATCAGTTCAGCTTAATTAAAAACAATACAATTCATCAAATCAGGACATAACATCTCATGACACTATTACCACTTTTACCACAGAGAACACTAAAAAATCGGGAGGAAGAACAATGATAGACCGTATACTTTGTCTTTTAACTCAACAATTCCCTGGGAATAATTTTTGCAAGATTAGCCTGGATACATATACTCTATTTTGTATCTACCGGTCCAACTTGTCCTCGGGATAATGTATAGAAATGTGTTGATGCGTTTCGATGGGTATCTGGTTATTCCATCTTTATCAAGACACTCATTATGTTCAGAAATATGTATTTAAAAACCTTAAAATAATTCTACTGTATACGAAATTTACAATGACATTCTCCTAACACAACTCATAATTATATGATTTGTTTTATAAATGCTCACATGTGTTACAGCTCAATTTAATCTCCTTATAGGATATGCCCATGTTATTTACATCAACTATATTTCTCCAATTATCTACACAGTATATCAACATTTCATAAGGATAGTTAAAGCTTATCCATTCAGAGCATCACATTGCTCCTGCTTACAACCTTTAAAAAAGGAAACTCGGAAACGGTTTTTGCTAAAGCACTTCTGAAGCTACCCCACATTTGTGTACAGTTTCTGGGTCCAAATAACACTCCACATATCTTCGTCATCAAACTCAGGGGCTCATTAGGATCGCGGACGGACTTGAGTCCGTCCGCGACCCCTGAGTAGAAGGGAACGTCCGCATGGGCTGCAGCGTTCCCTCTGTGCAGATTAGGATGTGACCACCAGGGTGGCAGTCACATCCTATATCTTTAACATTGCGGCGGGTGCAGCTTCAAGCTGCACCCGGAAAATCATGTTTCCCAGCACATCATAATCTGGCTGACGGTGTCTGAGAGACACCGTCACCATATCAGAGCTTTTCCGCCGCAGTTGTAAGCCAACCACGGAGGAAAAGCTGCGGACGAAAACCAGGACCCACCAGCCATCCTAATGTGGCGGTGGGTCTTGGTGGGTCCGCAGAGGATTTTCCGCATCCTCCAGGCCGGTGGTGGCTTCCCGCGGCCCGGAGGATGCGGAAAATCCTTCATCCTAATGAGCCCTTCAATTTGAGAAATACTTATATATATCCCTGAATTCATTTGTAAGCCTCAAAGGTGTTCTCTTTATTCTCACCTGAATGAAAGGGAGTTGATATTTGCACTTATTCTTGTACTTGTTTTGCGGACCCGAAGTATGGTCTATTTACTGGACTCTAATAAATAGAGAGTATTTTTTATATTACTATTGCTGTACAAGGGGATGTCTGCCATATAATCTAACTAAACACACTGCAGTACATCTGCTCTTATGTATTTTATGTTGTACCTTCTAAAACTGACTTGAATAATCCCCGTTTCCAAACTGCCGTATATTCTTGAACGGTTCAATCCGGAACCCCAGATTTCTAGTTTTGTCTCCAAGGGGTGCGCATATTTAGGGAGCGAGCTTAAAATGTACTCCCTTGCTCTCCTCATACACTCCTCCGCACATGTACTCCTGCTGCCCCATGACCTCATTCTATAGTATGTCATCCCCTAAAGGCTGAACTCTCCCAACAATGTGGCTGAATATGGTACCTAGAAAAAAAGCACAGCTGCCCTCAACTTGCAATGAAAACACACATCAAAACCCTTGCCTTTTCATTAATATGTCTTTATATTAGGCACATAGTAAGACAGTATTGAACATGAACACAACATGATGATTATAATTACATTTAGTGCTATCTCTTCTCAAATAATATCTCAAGCTGTGGCCTATCCTATTACAGATTGACGTAGTTCTGGTGCAGCACAGTTCTTGGTATTAGTCCTTGAGGACAATGTAACGGGCCAGCACATAGGTCTCCCCTATATGTACTGCATTTACCCCATATCTTCCCCCACTTTTTAGGGCAGCCTCTTCTTGCATGGACAACTATGTCTGCTACCACACACCAATGTAAGTCTCTTTTCCAGTCTAAGACTTTTTACTTCAGCCCCCCAAAGCTGAGTAATATTTTGTTTGAAATCATCATACCATGGTAACCCAGATCTGCTCCATACGATTTAAGTCTGTGGCATCCCAGACATTAAGAAGACCCCACTTAGCTGAAAGCCTAAAATCCATTCCACATACCACATTGATACAATGTACAACAGCAACCCAGAGGATTGGAATTACTGGGCACCCCCAAATTATATGTAAGAAGGATCAGACCTCATTCAGAATATCCCCTAAATTGTGGACACGTCTCACATCTCTGGCAGAATTAGAATTACCACTCATTCATAAGGAAAAGAGTAAGCAACTTATCTCTTGAAAATACATATTGAAAATGTAGTATTCCAAGGAGATTAGAGTATTGCTGATTTGTTTCCTTTTCTGCTCACTGGCTGTGGATGTAAAGGGTCTTATATTTGGATGCCCCCCCCCCAAATGTTGCTATAAAATCTATATCTGATTCAGTGGTCGATATTAATTCACCAGCAAAAACACTAAATTGAAATCTGTACTGCACTATATGGTGAGTCTGTTGACCTCAGCCTTTTGTCCTTCCGTGTTCCTTAACATTAGTACTGCTGAGCAGGTTAATACTAAAGTGAGGGATGTATTGGCTACCAGTGGCGCTATGAAATAGTCAGTGATATCTCTGATGTTTGAATCACAGCCAAATCTACAAACCGATCAGTAAATCCGGACTTTGTGGTGGCTCTCTATTTTAGTATTTTCCAACAAATTGATAATCATTTTATCAACTAGTTTCTGAAGTCCATCATCCCAGTCACACCAATAGTCCCTGCATTTTTGTGTGTTTTCTCTGCATTAACGTTTAGTGAAACCATTGCTTCTACAACTAATTTAGTGAAATTCATAAAACTGACTTAAAGGGGATTCTTTAAATGGCCCCTGATTGTATTTTTTATCTTTCGGCATCACAATGGTTAACCCAGAACATATTTGTAAGTATGCATCTGTGAGAGTTTTTAGGGGGCCAGAAAAAGCTTCTAAGGACAAGAGTGATTTTGAAGTAGAAAGGAACAGTGGCCATGGCTGTCCAATGGGTGTCATCAACAGGACATGTGGCTGCTCCTTGTTAGCCCTTATGTACTCCTAGCAGAGCCTTTGTAGTACTTGTATGTGGTGATCCAATTGGAATTAGCATTAATGCCTAAGTAAATCGATCTTTTACAGGACAATCGACTAGTCACTGGCAGAGTAGGACACAGTTTATCATTTTTTAATGCTTTTTTCTCGAAGTTTTTCAAAATACAACGACTGAGCTTGAACTTTAGGATCAAAGAAGAATCTCAATCTTTCCAGGCTTATCTATAATCTACAGCCTATGGAGAGAGGGGCCTTCTTCAGGTTTGTAAAAAGTCAGCTTTACACAGAAGTCTAGTGACAGGAGTGCCATTGAAAAGAAGGCTGCCAATGCAGATGCATAATGACAGCAGAGAGGCTGTGTTTAGGATACACTTTGATTAGAGGGGTTCTGCACATCTCCCATGAGGTAATAAGGTGAATAGAAACACCTTGTCTCAATCAAGTATCCCAAATGTAGAAAAAGATTCATGCCACAAGCACAGAGTGGTTTCTTAAAAGGCTGAAATGTGAAAACATAAGAAAGAGACCATTCCAGTATCCTAGTTGACTAGTTACTTTTGTTTTGCTTAATCAGTAATGTGCCACAAGGATTACTTTGCTTCCTAACTCCTAATATGAGTTGTGGAGAAACAGGTTTGTGAAAATGATAAGCATGCATTTTCTCTGGTAACAGACGACTCATGTGACTCTTATTAATGTGAGAGTATCCTAAGTGCATGGGCATTTCGGCTAAAGGTGGAGGACCTGATTACCTTTGAGACATTTCATATTGTACAATTACATTGGTCTAAAACAAGGTGTTGGTTCTTCACCTATCATGTGAGCTGTCCATACCTAACGACTTGAATCAGAGATGTCAGAAGATCTTAGGGGCTGATTACAAGTCTGGCGGTCCATGGGTTGCCAGACTCGCAGCGGCGGTGGTCCGACCACCGGATTACAACTAACGACATAATCCTGGGTGTTGGCTGGCAGCTACGCCAGGGAACCGCCGTTCCCTGGCGGTGGAGCGTCGGACCAGCAATGCAATATGCTGAGTGGGACAGGCACAGTCCCGCCGAGCATATTTGAAGTTCCTCTACCGCTAACCTTTTCATGGCAGTGAGCCCACCCCAAAAAGATGCTTGCACCCCCAGTTCCAGCACAACATGGACTTCACAGTCCATGCTGTGCTGAACATTTTTGCCTTTCCCGTTTCGGTGCCCTTTTTCAAGGCACTATCGTGAGAACAGCAAAAGTACTGCCCATCTGCACAAGTTCAACAAAGTAATCAGGCCGGCGGTCTTTGCGCATCTTTGGTGGTGCTGTGACATTGCAAAGCCAGCACAGGACTAACAAAGTCGTAATCAGGCCCTTAGTTCTTTCATGTAAGTGCAGATATAAAATGTTATCCCCTTCTCCACCAAATTAGGAAATATCAATATAAAATTATGTATTTGATAGCATAAGAAAACATTAGACATTCTAAGCCATACATATTACAACACAAAACATTTTACACAAATATTTCAATAGAGATAAATCTTTTCTCATAATTATATCTATTAATATAATGCAGCAAATTCTCTTAATAAAACCTCAAATCATTCAATTCATTCAAATATGCTTTATTCGAGATAAAAAAAACTCATAAAAGCCTAATTTTAAAAGCTCCATTTGCTAGTACAAATTCATTTCAGATAACAAATAAAAACAGTTAAAAAGTATATCATTTTTTTTTAAAACAAACCCAGAGTTCATGTGTTTGTAAGGATCATATAAAGTCTTCCATATACAATATGCTTGAATTCAATGCATTTTAAAATTTCTAAAAACATATACATAAAGTCTAGCAATTTTATACAGCAGTGTGAGTGATGTGTGTTACTGACTTGATGGCTGCAATAATTATGTAAAATGTAAGATCTATTATTATCGATTGCAAGATAGGCTGCCTGGCAGCGAGCAAATCAGGATAATTTAATAGAATAAGTGCTAACATGCATATTATTTTCAGGGTACAAAGTTGTTGCTGACCATCATATTGCACTGGCATTATTTGTTACCACACAATTGAACATTCATTAGTTCTCTACACAGAGTCGATTATAGACAAATCTGAAGTAGCTTACAAAGGGATATTGATCTTTATGCCTATATAGTAGCATATTATGTCACTGATGAACCAATTCACTGTCAAAAGCAGATACATGTGTATCATAGAGAGGGAGATCCAGTTTAGGCAATAAGGGGCAGGATCAATCAAAATAAACTGTATACTGAAGACCCCTTACACCATAGATTCATCAACTGCTTCTTAAGGCTAGTTGCATTTTCCTTCAAACAATAGGAAAAGAACTGTTGTCTATTTTGGGCACTTGTGTATTTTTTTTCCTTGTTTTTGTTAAATTATCTAAATGGTTGTATATATATATATATATATATATATATATATATATATATATATATATATATATATATATATATATATATATATATATATATATATATATATATATATATATATATATATGTATATATATATATATATAATAGTTATGTCATTTACGTGAGGTTTCATGTTCATTTATGTGATCTTAAGTTATCAATTACATTTATGTCATTTATGTGTTTTCTTGTCTTGTGTTGAAGAATACATGATTGGGATGGAGAAGTCCAAAAAAGGAAAGTTTCTCTGTTTTTTTCAGTGTAAAATTCCCTTTTCCTCTTCATTTAATGTGACCATTTAATTTCTTTTTTTACTGTAGGCATTTAACTTGTGTGGTGTAATAGTGAGAGGATATGTATAAATAATATGTTGGTATTAAGAGGCGTATACTAAGCATGCAGCCTTAGGGAGCAGTAATTGAGTCTATGGTATACAGTTTAAAATCAGATACATAGCTATTTTTGGATGGTTGTTAATTTGAAACTATAACCAGATTTGTTTCATGGTCTGCTAACTTGGTTTACAAATGGTTTACACACCTTTAGCATTTTAATAATGAAGATTTTAGGAAGTGTGAAATACCAGAACATTGTTTCTGCAAATGTAATATTTCTGGAAAATGTATAAACTGTCTACAAGTTGAATTTTTGGTGAACAGATCGAGAATATTTTATAGCATGTAAACTGGTGTGACAGTAATGTTAATGGGTACAAGAATACTGCAGAATAGACATTAGGAATTTATTTTAAACACCACTGACAACAATTATTGTCAACCACATATGAGATTTATTAGTAATCAGAATAGCCCCTCGAACAATATTTTCATGCAGTTTAGAAGGTCAGGTTGATCTTTACTTTTAGTTAGTAGTTGGGAACTGTACTAGTGCTAAAAACATTTCCTTCAATGCCAATACCCAGCAAATGACACAATGTTCAGTGATGTGAACCGTATTTATTTCACTGTTCGATAACTCAACAAAATATATCTTACAGAACCTTGTTTCACTTATTTTCATTTAGAAAATGTAGATTGTAGCATGGAAAATGGAAAATATGGCTTCCCCAAATATGAGAACTAAGCTACAATAAATCAAATCTATTTTCATATACTGGATTTAAGGACTTTTCATTGTTACAGAGATGTTTGAAAAAGAACTTTGAGATTTTCCGGAACATCATAAAGATGACAAAAGTTACAATGAGGCAGGTTAAAAACTCATTACAAGTAATTTTTCCTGGGTTAAACCCTACAAAAAACCTACACAGTATACTTGCAAAATTGTTTTGTTTTGTGGTTTGAATTGAATGTGTGTTACTATTTATATAGTATAAGTACTTATATAACAATTGTAATATTAAGGGGCTGCTTGCTTATACAGAATAACAATTGGTGGCGTAACATTCCTTGCTTTAACTGTAATAATTGTTTTGTATTATGCCTAAATTTAATCTTCACACAACATCTTTTATGCCTTTAAGATAGACTAGGTTTCCCAGCAAGTGAAAGAGGCCTCAAAGGCCAATGTTCCATTGCAGACTGAGTGCCCATTATCTTGGTTAGGGGGTGTAGAGTTAACAGTTCCAATTTCCCTATTGATATTGCTAAACTGTCCCTGCATCTGCAAAAACCAGGAAAAACCAATGCCAACTATGAATTAAGAAAAACAACATGATAGTGTATTTGTGAAACAATCCCTTGAACTAGTCTGCACATCATTCACATCCATATTCTCCTTCTATTATTTTGACAGGACTTCAGATGTGGCCCTTAAGCTCTCTGGCCTTCTGGAGCATGCTCCAGTGACTCTTTCTCTTTTGTGATCACAGGGAAAAGCCTGGATCCCTCTCCGGCAATCGTCCATTCTGTCACCAACGTGATCTCTGCTGTGGTTTTTGGGCATCGCTTCTCCAGGGATGATAAAGAATTCCATCAGCTCATTGAAGCCACTGATGATGCTACTAGTAAGCTAGGCAGCATAGGGGCTCGGGTGAGTCTCACAATTGCATCATAGTCTAAGTTATTTGTTAGTCATGAGAAACACCTTGAAGTGAGATATTTGAAGGTTTGAAAAGAGGCAGATAAAAATTAAGCATGTTAATGATTGGCAGGTAAATAAGACATAGGTTTTTTTGTAATAGGTGTAGGGAGACAATCAGACGAGAAGAGGAATGGCCCTGTAGAGAAAAATTCAATGAGAAACAAAACCAGAGGGATGAGTAAGAAGCTAAATAAGGAAAACAAGAAAAGGGGAATGAGGGGGAAGCAGAAATAAAGAGGAAAATTCCATGGTAGGGGAGACAAAGAGAGAGATAGGATAAAACTCGCAAAAGACATAAGCAAGCACAGGTAGAGCACACATTGCAGCAGTAGTTGAGGAGGAACATTTGCAGGGCCTGAACAGAATAAAAGAAAAAAGGCAAATTAAAGCTAAGAATTAGATAAGTTATAGTTTCAATGTAATTTAGTACAAAATAAAAACAACCTTTCTGGAAAATATTGTTGTGACATTTACAATAAAATATGTATTTTCCTTATTTATTACAATGTCACAAAATTGGTGTTTCTAGTAGCTCAAAAGCCTAACTCATAGAAAAGTGAAAGAATCCAGCCTTTTACGATAATCTGGTGTAATGGTTTTCTGAAAACACGGCTCTTTCAGCTCACAGTTTCCTTATCCACATGCATATGGGTGCAATTTACATGATTTGAATCTGATCATTATGCATCTGGACTTGGGAACTTACAAGCACACACAAAATGGGCTTGCTTAATATCAGATGTATTATTCAAATCAAAAACTGGACTGATTTGATATTCTGCCACTGCTGCCTTTCCCACAGTATGTCATTGATGTTTCTCAATTAATTTATTTGGGATTAGCTAGGGACATAGGTGGCAAAAGCCTAGCTGTGTCCTACATAGTGTATTTGTCTTTAGTGCCACTTGCACAATATGTGTGCCCTTTTCAGTGGTTATACACAGCCATCAAATATAATAGTTGGTTTATCCCAGAGCATTTGCCCTGTTTAAAGGACAAAACACATACAGTGAAAGCACGGTAGCAACCATTTAATGCCCAGACAGCCAAATGCCAGCAATCTTGCTCCATAAAAATGAAATAACCTAGTGGCACTGGTGCACAAAGATACATTTTCTACACCTGGGAACTCAATCATGTTGTGAAGTTAACATCACAGTTACAAAGCAGATCAACAATGGGGGAAAGGAATGGAAATGGCACAACAATGGAGTTTTAAAAAGTTGAGCTATACTAGATTCACCAATAATTGAGAGTTAGGTGGACTAGAAAGTGGGGCTGGGTTAGGAAACAATAGAAATAGGAGATGTGGCACTGTTAGAGCTCTGAGAAACAACATTTGGGGAGGGGTGGGCCAGGGAGTGTTTCTGGATATGGGGGTCGCAGAAAAAGAGAGATACTGGGAATGTGTGGGAGAAAGGGGTGGCAGCAGTAGTTGAGTGTTGAACCAGGAAATGAGACAGTGACATAGAGAAAAGGTTCTGATTCTAAAGGGAAAGAATGACCACCGGTGAGTACAAGCCATGTAACAGTTTTGGGCTGGGGATGCGCAGAGTAAGGAAGAAATAGAAAGTGCACTTCCAAAATCTATAGGAATGCAGATCAACACTCTGGATGTACTCAATACATTTTACATTTATTTTGTAGAATAGGTTAACATGGACACTTTGCACTACATTTACCTATAATCAATATATTGCACACATGAAATTTCCCTCATGCACATACCTATGCCCAACCTGTGTGTTGAAATGATGTTAAACTGACAAGACCAGGATCCAGGCAGATACACAGACCATTCAGATCTGAACAAGAGGTAAAAGAGGCTTGGAAAATGTTTTAGACTCTTACTTTGTGGCCTTTATTACTAGCCTGGTGGGTGCTTCTTCAAGGAAGAGAGGGCACCTTAATTAGAGTTTGTATTTCATGTCCATGACCATTTATTTGTATATTTGTGAGGTGGCAAATCAAGGTATGGTCCACAGTGGGACCAAGTTTTAAGAAGGCAGGGCTTAATCTCAATATCTTTTCCCTAATCCCTGCATTGCATCACTGATGCTGTAAAGTTCATACTACTACATAATTCTCTTTTGTTTTATTTGTTTGATAATACACTTGCTAATTTCGGTTTGTTTTAGACACACATGCACACCCATATAAATAAGGTAATAGCTCTCCAAGTATGTAGAACGCAGCCATTCTAGAGGGAGAAATTTATTCAGAAAGTAGCCTGTCTGTCCCTATTGACTATGATTTGTTGAAGGTATTGTCAAAAAAGAAGATTTTACTTAATCAACTCCAATCCTCTCTCTCCAGCTCTTTGATGTTTTCCCCTGGCTGATGAGGCATCTTCCAGGACCTCATAACGCAATCTTTAAATCATGTGCCATTATAGAGGAATTTGTGAAGAAGGAAATCAAAAGTCACAAAGAGAATGGAATGTCTGAAGAGCCCCAGGACTTGATTGATTTCTACCAAACTAAAATATCACAAGTGAGTATTCACGGCTGCCACATTGACTGGTCTATTCTACCTCCAAAAAAATGTATCTAACATGTGGGAAACACAAGTGGCCATAAAATAAACCATGATACAATGGGTATTTTTAGGACTGTTGCTTTGAGGGATCTTATCAAACACTTGGCCTTATCACATTCTTGTTTAAATGAAATATAATACATGCCAGAGCAATTAATAAAGAAATGTAGAAGCTCCTGAGATTAGCATGGAATATCAATAGAATGTGCTCCCTCAGGGTCGCCGATCATAACCTCTGATCAGGGAGCTAATCTAAATTTGGTGGTTACTGCAAAAAGATCTGCATCTCTAGTACTGCATATGTTTCCCCTTTTATATTCCGACAGGTTTTACCAAACAAAATTCAACAGGGGATGCAAACTTTATTTCAGCCAGTAATTATCAGATGGAGTAAAGTCCATATCACTTTTTAATCTGATCTCATCAAGAAAGAAGGTATTGTGCAATGGTTTTTATCATCCACGATCCCAGAATGAAGGAGCTAATTTCAATGTATAATATACTATGGAAAATGATGTAGAGCTCTGGGTTAACAACTCTTGCATTACCTCCGTCCTTAATTTGAAATTTGGCCACAAGCCTCAGTACGGTAGCAATGTCAAATTCTTGGCACAGATCTTTGAGCACCGATCTACAAACACAGTCTCAATAAACCATTGATACCTACAGAATTATGTCAAAGACATTGCTGTAGATTTTCTAAGTGGTTGAAGTGCAATACATTTGGCACATTATAGAGCAAACACAAATCAATACATCTAACCATTTGTCCCCTTGATTGATTCCATTAAATCAATACATCTAACCCATTGTCCCCTTGATTGATTCCATTATTCTTTACTCCTTTCCTTCTTCCCTATCTGCCCTAACAATTTGAGTTTCTTATTTAATGATGCAGATATTCCTCTAACCATCCTCCTCAAACTGGAGTCACTGATTCCACGCATGCGTTTACTAAAGACCTAGAGCCTGATTCACAAAGGTAAACGTAGACCAAAAGTCTAAGTTTAGGCCTGAAGCCTAAGTTTAGACCTATAGTCTAATTTTACTACTACTTAGACTTTTGGTCTAAGTTAGACTTTTGATCCAAACTTAGACAAAAAGTCTAACTTTACTAAAAGTCTAGGTTTAGACCTGAAATCTACATTTAGACCTAAAGTCTAACTTTACTACAACTCAAGTTAGACTTTTGATCCAAACTTAGACCAAAAGTATAATTTTACTAGTAGTAAAGTTAGACTTTAGATCTAAACTTTGACTTCAGGTCTAAACTTAGACTTTTGTTCTAAGTTTACCTTTGTGAATCGGGCCCCTACTTTTCTACCTTTTCTTTTCTCTCGAGACAAGGGTAGTTCACATTCATTACCTACTCATCTAAAACTAATAGACTATAACCTTACCCTAATCTTCAATATCTAATGTTATCAATCCCTGTTTTCAAATAAAGTTTTCATTTAATTAATTGTTATTAGAAGGTTCTGGTCCTTTTCTATACAATTTGGTTCTACAATTTGATACTTTAATTTGCACAAATGCCAATAATTGAACAAGACAAAACACTTTTATGTCATTCATGAGTCACCATGGCTTATTTATGTTCAGGAAACATTATGCTCATTTAATATTTCCTATCTGCTGAATGTGAATGTTTTTTTTACAATCTAGGACTCTCAAGATATCACCTCTACGTTTGATGAGGAGAACATGATCCGCCTTGTGTCTGATTTGTTTGGAGCTGGGATGGAGACCACCACCACCGCTTTACTGTGGGCACTGCTCTACCTGGTGAATCACCCAGAAATCCAAGGTAGGATTTAGGATGAATACAATGAGTACAACAGAAGTATTTTGTTATACTTTGTGCAGTTTGAATTTAGAAGCCAAAATGTGGACATATTATGTAGATCAGCAAACCTAAGTAAATAATGTTATTTGGAGGGGCATGAAGGTCCAAATGAAGATGACTGTTTCATTGACTGTTCTGATACAAGAGCTAGGTCAGACTGTGTTCCACAAGAGTCACGGGAGCTCTAAGCAAGCACCTTTCATAGATAGTCTTGTTGATAGATTACTATGGGCATGTTTAGGGAAACAATCAATTATGTCAAATCCCTAAATACCAGAGGTAGTAGAAGTAATAGCAACCAACCTTGGCACAGTCTCTTTTTACAGCATGTGATAGCACATTACCTCTGATGATGTTGACACAGCATGATTGGATGCGAAGTATCCTGTGACACGGGGGAAGTTATTAAAACTAAGATCAGTAACGAATTACAAATAGGGCTAGTTTCGCGAAAACATTTTTTTTTTAATGCTGTTAAATTGATGTTTCAGTAACTAGCAATATATAAACCTGGGCCAAACCATTATAAGCCAAAGGGCAGAGTCTCCATAGGGCAGAAGCACTACAACAACATACACAGGTACGGGCATCATATTCTCAGGCACAACCTCAGGTATCCAAATATAGTTTAATGCTCAAGAAGAGTCACAAACTCCCACAAGTTCCCTATTACGACCTTATATTTTGTAATACATCCTTAAGTGCCAAGGCACCTCTATTTTAAGCTTAGACACAGTCCAAAATATGCAGGTGCACCTCACATACACAGAAAAAATGATTGTGTGTCAAGATCAAGCCAGTAAATTCTCCAGCATAACCATCTAATGCCAGATACAATAGTCTTCTGCCAGGGCAGAGCATAACATGCTTAGGAACAGCCTGAGCTGGCAAGACACAATCATAATATGGCAATACTGTAATATAACTATACACAGCCTCAAATGACAATATGCAGTCTGAAATATCCATCCACAAAATCCTAGGCACAACAATCATATGTTACACACAACTTTTATATTCCCAACAATAGCGGTTATATGCTCAGGGGCAGAATCTTGTGCTCGGCTCAGACACCTGTCCAAACTTAAAGCACCATACATTCAGTTATGGTTGACGTGCCCGAGCACAGTTTCAAATTGCCCTGATGCAGCAACCATCAAATGTTCTCACTAAACCACTGTATTCCAAGGAATAACCCTCATAAGCACATGCAGAGCTGCAATTGTCCAATTACAGTCACTTCAACAAGACTATCAGACATGCTACCAAAACCATCAGATGTACAGGCACATTCATAAATATGCTGAGAAAAAACTACAAATGCCCGGACAATGATTCCAATTGCCAGACACAAATTGTACATGAAGAGACACACGTATGTTTCCTTAGCCACAACAAGATAGTCAACTCACACTTACATATACATGTATTGCTTCTTATATCTGGGTATAGCCATGCACTGTGCAGATTCATAAATGGAAGGGCTACACATAGCATACTTCACATTTGACAGTCAATTCTGCATTGGAAGTACCTCATGATTTTGTTTCATAGAGGAAGACATAGACTCATGTGCTTTTATACTGGCGGAGGGGCCATCGGAACCAAAGTTAATAAACATGACTGATATTACTGGATTTATAAATCATTTACATTTTTATATTTAAGCACTATCCATTGCTAAACTTTCATTAAAAATGATAGTGACAAACATAAACAATAACATTACTAAACTGATTACCAGAAATATCAAAACACTGGTATTTGTATTAAGGATAATATTTAATTTCTTAAGGCTAGGATGGTTTAAGTGGCTTTGACTTGAGTTGAATTTAACAGAGTTATTATGACTGAGGGTTTGGGTGGACTTGAATTGAGATTTGTTAGGCAACAACTGTACTGATAATAGACACTTGTGAGTTAGAATAGGAGTATTTCTCTGACCTCTGAAAATATTTCTTTAAAGGGAAAGTTCAGAAGGAGTTGTCTGTGGTCTTTGGTGAATCTCAGGTCATCCAGTATGAGGACCGAAAGAGGGTTCCTTACACTAATGCAGTAATCCATGAGATACTACGTATAAGCAACATTGCACCCATTGGCATGCTTAGGCAGACTGTGAAGGATACGTCTTTGCAAGGGTTCAACATTGAGAAGGTATGTATGTACCAGCATTGAGGGATAACGTTTGAAGCAGAGTCATGTTATGATCTGACAATTACAGGGATTATAACATTGTGAGGTAACCTAACACAGAATACAAAGTTTACCAACTGGCAAGATGCAGGTTTACCAATATTGTGGCATGGGGGATGAAACAGACACTGTAGTCTCTATCACCAAGCATCATCAGCATGTGAAGAAGACTGTGAAGTAGATTGTGCTGGAGGAAGGGCAAAAGGATGTTTTTGCTGAGGCAATGACATTTATTTTCCAGTTAAAATTGTAATCTGGCATGGTATTAGAGTTATTGATGCAGTAGAAAAAATGAGTATTTAACCAAAGTGTGAAGAAAGATCCATGGCTAATACTGAGTGGAGTAAAAGGGTATGTGAAGGAGGATGATGATGGACAGAGGATAATCTGTACAATACGCACAGTAACACAAGAAAAGAAGAAGAAACAGCACAGTCGTGCAAATCAAAGGACATTGAAATACCCATATACATTTCCTTGTCTAAACCATACTGCATGATTAGCTAACATATATGATTACTGATGGTAGAACAACTCAACTATTCGAATTACAGTTACTTGAGAAATAAAAAGTATATAATTTCCTCTCAATGGTCTCTGATACATTCCTTATAAGGCACAGCAGATGTTTCCTTTGAGGCTGGGCTACAGCTCAATTCTATTCTCGGTAAATCATTGATTTAATATTAATACTGGTTATATCTGTGTAATATATTTTGAACTTCTTCAGGATTCTCATCCTAAGTCTGGAGTACAGCAGAATGCTGATATTGCAATGGTGCTATTCCATCTTACAACCCAAGATGTGCATATTTTGCTAAACCTAGTCATGGCTCAAAATAAATGGGGTCAATATTCTCAAAACTGATTATGAGCAGAATTGAATGTTTTCACCTTCTGTAATAAGCTTGTCAATTGAGAAAAGAGCCAACATAATTATGTCAGAATGTCTCTTTTTCAGGCAGCCTCAATTCCCTATTGCTACCTTACCTCTTTGCTTGTCGCCGACTGGTTCACTTCAATTTACTTTTGTAACCAGAAGTCATCACCTCCTCATTTCGGCCTACTGCTCATCATACAATTCCATAAATGGATTGGCACCACATGGAGAAGACCTTTAGCCCATTGTTTGCCTTGCATCACCCTAAAGAGTTGTTTTTGATCCACAACCTAGTAATTATGCAAAACAAGTTATGCCACTTCTAAAAGCATTTTGGTATGTCAAAATTAATTTGCAGCTCATGGTAATAAATAAATGGTACTCTCTTCGAAATATTTTTGTTATGCTAAGCCTCTGTACGAGCTCAGGACCTCATTGCCCCATGGAATGTTTTACATCCTACTCAATAAACATTTTGTGTCTTTTAAGTTGGAGCATAATAAAGTTGGTGATAGATATTATTTATATATTCTAAGACCTTTCCATTGAGAGCCCTATGCCTCATACTACAAGTCTAAAGGTAGGGCACACCATTCTCTTGTGAACCTTCAGAATAACATAAATCACTGGTATAGTAGGATCATTGATCGTCACATATCTACATTCATCATCGCTGAGTAAGCCTTAATTGCACTACTTCAGTAAAGTGTGAATGCAATTTAGTTTTAAGATTGTTTAAAACGCCAGTCTAACAATGACATAGCAATTTCATCACTCAATTGAACCCAAGGATTTCTATCATAATCTGAAAAGTTCAATAGCTCAAAATTCCCTCATATCTCCTCCCCCTACTATGACAGATAAGTTGTTTTTCAAACAATAAATGCTTTCCAAATATGTATCATTTGTATTCAGTCTAGAATTATCAAATTACAGTTCTAATTCCTATAAAAAATATTTATGAAATGAATTAACTGAACATGCATTTGGAAGTTTGGGGATGAATGATTTCAATTTAAACCCTTGTCTGTGTAGTGAATATATTCAGTGCCTAAAGATTGTGCAATATATTCTAGATGTGCTCCCAACAGCTTTCTTGTGTCATTAGTGTTTTACATTCCATATGATTAATTCATTTTCAGCTTTATTTTTTCCATTATTGAGATTGTAGGTAGTTTTACTTCTAAAAAGTTTAAAATTAAAAGGTAAATGTAAAAGATAGATTGTGAATGAAAGGATCTGACATGCTGGAGTGCTGTGAAAGATAATCCTTTATTAAGTATTGGAACTTCTTGTTAGTTAGGATTTTGTAAGGTAAATTCATTACTAAATTCAAGTCTCAATTTAAGTCTAGATCTTGTAATCATAATTTTTGTCTTCATGAAAGAATAATTGAGACCTTCTAGAAAAAGTCATTAAAATGGCTATTGCAAGTTGAGCCAGATGTACATAAACAGGATTCACAATGAGTGGTCTCAATTTGTGCACCAACTTATTTTTCATTCTATGGTATTTTGTAAACTGACCTATGTATTATTCAGTTGCTTTATAATATACTGAGTTTCAGTTGGTTGTAATTTGACCAACCTACGAACTAATAATGAGTTAGGTCATAAAATGCGAGCCTCTACAATTTGCTGCTATCACAGGGATATTAGCCTACTGTGGTCAGCATACCATCATGTCAGTGATTTCTTTGAAATAAAGCAATGCTTTTTTTTTAACACAGCTTGTTTTCCTTAACAAATAATTAAATGTGCTTGCAAATTAATGTTTTAAGAGTCAGCAGTGGTCCCATAGAGCATTGCCTATTTTCTAAAAATAGTTTTGGGGCAATTCACAAAGACTAAGGCTTCTTTAGAAAACCCCTTTCAATTTACAAAAGGGTTATTCCCTCCTTTGAGGCGTTAGTAAAATATTAATCTTTTGCAACCACATTTCAGTCGCAAAACATTATAAAATACCATAAGGAATTGCTATTTGGAAGAGACGAAACAGCTAATTTGCATGATTTGCTAAATCCATTTAGAAGTTCGGTAAAATATTTTCTACTCACGGTTTTAATCAATTTCAAAAACAATGTTTCTTGTTGCAAACCATGTAATTTATCATATCATAGGATTTGCAACAAGAAAATCAATAAGCACACCCATTGTTATCATATGGATGAATATAAAGAACCTGAGAATACACACATTTTTCATGCCATTTGGGGTCTGGGTGTGTGTGTGCTCATTCTGCTCTCTTACACATTTTTGTAATTCATTTACAGGGCACAGGTACCAAGTCCATCAGCCTTGTCACAGCTGCCAAAACATATTGTTCAGGTGGAAATCAACCAATCAGGATTGACTAGTCCCCTTTAAAATAGCAAATCAGAGCATATCTTTACACCAACTTTCGAAATATACAATTATTTTTAAACTTAATTTCTCTAAAACTACTGAACAGATGTATACCAAATCACAAAAAACACAATCTGGGGACCAAGATCATGCTTCCTGTCAAATCTGGTTTAATTCCATTTAGCACTTTTTGCTGTAGCCCGTCTTTTTTCTCGCTCTCTGAGGTGGATGAACTTTTTTTTGGCGTTTTGTGAAGACTCTGCAAACATGGGCATTGTTATTAGCAAACCAAAAGCCCTTTCTCTATTAAAATATAAACATATATATTACCTACAGGTGGTCTCCAGTAGGTAGTAATAGCTGACCCAAAGTTTCCATAGGAAAAGCGTTTTTTATTTTGCCAATAACTTTAGAGCCGCTTGAACGAATCTCCATGAACTTTCCATATAACTTTCCCTTTTTGGTTCAGCTGCTGCGTTGAAAGTTTTGGGGTGATCCAATTTTAACATTCTGCACATAGCCGCTACTTTCTGTCTTTTACCCCCATCATTTAACCCGCATATATTGATTGTAGTAATTCTTAATGCCATCTGCTTTTATAAAAAAAACCAAAAAACAAATCCTCAAGATATTTTCCTGCCACCTTTGTGTGTCTACATACCTTTTTATTTTGTGCTGTACAAAACCTTATCTCTTCACCACCCCCTTCCTGCCCCCCCTCCCCCAACCCCCCCTTTCCCCCCCTCCCCTTGCTAGCCCCCCCCCTGTCACAGGCAAATAGGTCAATTTTGACCTATGTGTGGCTGCGTGCTACTGTAGTGTCGCTTTCCTTCTCCCACCCTAGTTAACCATATTACCATCGTGAAACCCAATATACAGTATGCCTAATATTTTCCTTATTTAACCTATGCTGGTTCTGATTCCTTGCTCTTCCTGCCTTTCTGAAGCTCTGTAATCTCTGCAAGATATTCTCCTGCTTTTACTTCCGAGAAAAACATTCTGATGCGGCCCCTAGTAACCACTTCTAACTTAGATGGATACATCAAGTATGCTTCTGAGCCCTGTCGTTGAAAAGGAGTGATAAGCTGTCTCAGTTTCCACCTCCTTTCCACGGTAGTATGGCAGAAGTCGGGCCTCGTAAAAAAAGTAATCCCCTCAACTGATTTTTTCCTCTCTGGTCTTGCAGTCTCAAAGATTTCCTGCCTAGCCAAAAAATTTCCAAAAAAGACCAGCATTGCCCTAGGCAATCCATTCTGGTTACTGCTGTTTTGGTTACTGCCTCTTCCCCCCTTCTGCATTAATGGAAATCTATGCGCTCTCTGCACTTCGACTTCCCACTGCCACTGCGCCTCTGGGTATGCATCTTTTAACAGTTTAACCATAAACCCCCTTGGGTCCTTCCCTTCCAGTCCCTCCTCTATGCCTAGAAAGTGTAGATTGTTCCGTCTTTGGCGATTCTCGAAATCTTCCAGCTTCCACTGCAAGTCTTCGATCACCTTCCCTTGTTCTGTTCTTGCATTCTGCCAATCTGTAACCTCATCCTCTAATTTCCCAGTTCTTTCTTCTACTTGTTCCACTCTATTTTCAACTTCCTGATATTTTCTGTTCATTTTCCTGATGCTCGCTTGTATTTTCTTTGTATCCTGCCTTGCTCGTCTGCTTTCTAAGCGAGCTTCTAAGTGCATTTGCTTCAGCATAGAGAACATCCCATCCAAAGTTGCTTGAGGCGGGATATCATTTAACTCATTAGGGGCATTTAAGGGATAAGTCTCGGGTGCCACTCCCAGATCTTGATCCTGGTAAATTTTGGAAGCACTACCATAGTCCCATAACAGCTTCCTGTTGTACTTGTTGCTGCTCTGTCCATCTCTCTGTCACGCCTTATCATTGTTCTTCTTCTTCTCTTTTGTGTTTCCCTGTTTCTGTGCTCACTAGAGAGGGATCTTTCAGACTCTGTCCCAGATGATAGGTCTGTGTTAGTGTCCTCTTCCTCTGAACCCAGCAATGAAGAGTCTGACCCCTCAGTCACGGAGTAAAACTTTTCCCTCTCCGGGGAGCATACTCTCCTCCCTTTTGCCCCCTTTGTTATGTGGCTCTGAATACTTTTCATACTGCCCCAGGTAGACTGTATCATTACACTGCTGTCCATGGGTGTTGGCGCTAGATTTACTTCATTCAAAGCTTCGAGCATTTGGGCAGTGTTAATGTTTGTTTCAAATGTTTCCTTTGATTGGGTATTACTAAGCTTACTTGCGTTATCCACCGTCTTTGATCCTGCTTCTCCGCCTGCATTAACGTCTTTGTTCGTGCTGGCGTCCTCGACAGCCACCTTGACAGCCTCCGCTGCATTCTCCAGCCCCTGTGCATCTCCCGCTAGAGGCGTGAGCGTTTCAGGCCCCGGTTGCTTAGCAACCGCCGTGCTTGCGTCCTCGCGGTCAGCGAGGAGAGTTTCCGCGTTCGGTCTTGAGTTTGGATCCGAGGCACCTCCAGCGGCCGGGGTTAACTGCTGATTTCTTCCAGCGAAAGCCTCTGTCACAGTGGGTTGCCGCCGATCCTTGCCAGCGGCAGGTACAGTAATCGCATGCTTTGCTGTTCCACTTTCGGAGTGAGAGCGCCTCTGTTGTGCCTGCGCTTTACCTCCAGGAGTCTCCGGTTGTGTTGCTTGCGAGGCTGTCTTAATCTCCGCTTTAGAATCAGCCTTTTCTTTGTCTTTATCCTTAGCAGGTCTCTCGCTCTTCTTGAGCTGCGTTTTCTGGGAAGATATCATATGTCTGCAGGAAACACATGTGAGGGGGAAGGATAGGTATCTTATGGATCAGCTAGGGTTTGATGTATTAGCACACACGCACCAAGATACTAAAACAAAAGGAGTGGCCATACTGGCAAAAAAAGGTTTGATGAAAGTAGAGAGAAAGAAGGAAGACGTGGATGGTAGATGGGTGATGATAGAAGGAGAAATAGCCGGATGCCGCTACACAATTGTTTCTGTATATGGTTCCAATGAAGACGAACCTGATTTATTTGATTATCTAGATACCGAATTGCCGCTATGGACTGAACCTATAATTGTATGTGGAGATTTCAACATCAATGGGCTAACAGGGTTGGGTATGAGGGGAGGGGGGATGAAGGGCGAGCGCAAGAAGAGAGTAAGAAAAGCCATTGTCAATCTAATGAATAATAATGCGTTGGTAGACGTTTGGGCGGCATACAATCCTATAGGGACAGGTAGTACTTTTTATTCGGCCCCTCATAAAAGCATAGCCAGATTAGACTACTTCTTAGTCTCCAGTCCATTAGTATCAGAACTGAAAATAGAAATATTACCTCGAGTTTCCTCAGATCATAATCCACTGGTGTTGACTATCTCCCGGAACCGCAATATTAGTCACAAAGAGTACTATTGGACATTTGAAAGAGGGTTGTTCAGAGAAGATGACTATGTTAGTAGAATGAAGGTATGGATTACACAGTTCTGGGAGGTAAACAGAGGTACGGCAACCGCAGGCATGGTTTGGGATGCATTCAAAGGGGGGAAACACTGGCTTATACTCTACATAGGAGTAAAAAGGAGAAAATGGAGTTAGCCAGTAGGCTACAGGTTTTAAGGAACCTAGAACAACAGCTTATCCAGCATGTTATAAATCAAGAACCTCTTGAGTAGGTCTTACTAGAAATAGAATTGAAGAAGGCAGAAACTGGGGAAAGATTAGCTAATAAAGCTGCGGCTAATTACTTGGCAAAAAAAGAAAAGTGCCACGAGTTCAACGAGAGGGTTGGACACATGCTCGCAGTGCGTACTAGGCAAGACCTGGCAGCTGGGGAAATTAAAGAAATTAAGAATAAATGTGGGAAGGTTGTAACCAAGGTGGAAGAGGTGAGGGAGGTGTTTAGAGAGTTTTATTCTGAATTATATGATCAAGACGTGAGTAGTAAGGGAGACGAGATAGAGGACTATTTGGCTAGCATCCCACACAAGGAATTGTCCTTGGAAGATAAAAGACTCTAGAGGCACCACTAATGCTGAGTGAACTACATAATGCAGTATCAAAACTCCCCCCGGGGAAGGCCGCAGGACCTGACCAGATACCGGCAGAATTTTATAGGACGTTTTGGGATACACTAGGGATAGACATGTTGGAAACTTTAAGGCATGCACAGATAGGGGAGAATACACCACAGTCATGGGCTGGTGCAAGTATAGTAGTTATTTTAAAGAAGAATAAACCACATCTGGATCCTGGCTCTTATAGGCCGATCACGCTTATGAACGCAGATGCAAAAATATACTCTAAGGCTTTATCACAAAGACTCAGTAGAGTAATTGAGGGGCTGGTATACACAACACAGCATGGTTTCATACCAGGTAAAGGGACTACGGAACACACAAGGAGAATGATCACCATATTGGATGTCACGGGAGCTGCAGGAGACCCTGCCTCAGCCATCTTTTTGGATGCAGAGAAGGCCTTTGACAGGGTCTCCTGGTGCTATTTGTGGAAAGCCTTGGAGTGGTTTGGGATTGGCACAGGTTATATACAGGCTATAAAGGCGTTATATGCAGCTCCAACAGCTAAAGTGAGGATTAATAGAGGGTATACAGAGGATATACATATAAAGCGTGGTACAAGACAGGGTTGCCCGGCCTCACCACTGTTATTCGCCCTATATCTAGACTCTTTTTTGCGAAGGCTAGAAGGAAACTCGAAGATTCTCCCGATTGGTTTACATGGCTATGCATATAAGACACTTGCATATGCGGATGACGTGGCAGTGGTCACACCGGATCCAGGGTCAGCCATTATTGAAATCGAACAGGAGGCTACACTTTTTGGCACATTTTCAGGGTACTCACTAAATAAAGGAAAAACACAAATAATTAAAAATAACTGGGTAAACTATCATGATATAAGAATAGCACCTGAAGTCACTTATTTAGGGGTGAAGATCACATCCGAGTTAGATAGTTTAGTTGAAATCAATATGAGACCACTGTTGGAGAAAATTAAAACAAACACAGAAAGAATGAATAACTTGCATCTGACCTTAATGGGTCGAATAAATGTCATTAAAATGATAACATTCCCTAAAGTGCTGTATTTACTCAGATCCATACCCCTATATTTTGAAAATGGTTGGTTTAGCAAATTAGAATTGATTTTGAATAAATTCATCTGGGTGAAAGGGAAAACAAGAAGAGCATACAGACATTTGACGGTAGATAGGGAAAAAGGGGGCTGGGGAGCACCAGACTTTAGGCTCTATTACTGGGCTGCGGTATTACAATACAGTAAGGTGTTAATAGGAGGGGGAGGTCTGGAGCAACCAACGGATAGTGAGGTGGGCTTACCTAATGTGTATGCCGTATTGCTGGGGGAGGAAGCTGAGAATGGGTTTTTCAATACTACTGAATTCACGTATTTCAAACACACGAGATTTAAGACGTTGAATGCAGTATATAGGGTGTGGAAAGGAGTGGCTAAAAAATTAGGGCTAGGCAGATTTAATATCTATACAAGATTGTACACAAATAGCTCATTGCCGAGGGAGATCTTTAAGGATGCCACTATGTTTGATTGGTACAATAAAGGCATAATGCAGATAGGGAACTTACTGGATGTGCAGGGCAATATCATGCAGTTTGGAGCACTCAAAGCTAAATTTGGACTAGAGCACAATAGTTTTTATAAATACCTACAAGTGAGGAGTTTTCTAACACAAAAACAAGGTGGTCCGCTTGGGATGCGGCAATGCAAAATTATGGATTATATAAAAATAACCACCAAATGTACAATAAGACATCTCTATGCGGAACTGAAAGGAACTAAGTCAGATGAAAGGGCAAAATTTTCACAAAAATGGATGGAAAAATTGGGGTCAGGATCAGAAACCTTTCAGGAGTCACTAGATCTGGGTAGAACGGTGCTATGCTCGGCAACCCTTCAATCGCAACACTACAAAACATTATTTTCACTTTACCATACACCGGCTAGAATTGCCCAGTGGGGTGGAACAACAGGAATAACTTGCCCACGATGCAATGCGAGCGGAGCAGATATTGTACATATGTTTTCGCAGTGCCCACAACTATTTACTTTGAAAATGGCGATTGAAGAATTTTTTGATAAAACGCTTAGGATCAAGATTAAGCTTCTAGATGAATTAATCATTTTAGGGGTGGTAGACATGAGGGAAGCTGTGCCAGTAGAGTTTATTTTTGTTTCAATGGCAGTGTTCCGCATCTGCATAGCAAGGAATTGGCTGAATAAGGCTCCTCCACTATTTGCAGATTGGATTGCTAGCCTCCTTACTATATATAATTTAGAAAAGGCAATATACGACAGGAAAGGTAGAAGGGCTAAGGCCTTAGGCAAAAAAATATGGCAACTAATTATGACGTGGAAGACTAGTAGGATAAATCTAGAATAGTGCTACAGAAGTTCGATTTGATTTGTTTTAGAGGACTGTCTTTTGGTTTATTATATCTGCTTATGATATGAAAATTTGTATAAAACAATGAAATGTATTTGTACTATATAACCACCTGAGAAATTGGTATGTGCTGTAATACATACGTTGGAATATGTGGAAAAATTGTGGAAAAATTTAATAAATATGTTTTAAAAAAAAAAAAAGAAAGTTTTGGGGTGATCCATCAAGCGAGGGCTGAGAAAAAAATGGGGTCCCAAAACGATTTTTTCCCATGTTAAGTCTGTGGGAATTTTTTTTATTTTTTTACACGACTATAACCTGAACTGCTGACCAGAACTGCACCAAATTTGGCAGAAAGCTAGATGTTGGCCCAAAAAGCGTGCTTTTTTTGAGTTGCTGCTAATCCATTCAGTAGTTTTTGAAATTTCTATCTTTAACAAATATAGATATCTGGGGATGCGAGTCCCTGCAATGAACTCACAAATCCAATTAAAATTTGATTGGCTGTCAACATTTCAACTAGGAAATGTTGCCAGTCAACTTGGGACTCAGCTTGAGTCCCAGAAAAAAAGTTTAAAAAGAGAGAAGGGGTAGGGTAGGAATACCCTGACCCCCCAGATTTGGTGGGGGGTTCTATGAGGAACCATACCGTGATAAAACCTTTTTTATTTTTTTATTTTGCTGTGAACTCATGGGTGCAATAACCACTGGGTGGGCCAGGTCCCATGGCATACAGTTAATGAAGAAGGGGGCTCATGGGGCCCCCTCCTAGACTTTTATTAAGCTCCGGGGGCTACCACCTCTCCAGGGCACTGAATACAATAAATGTGGGGGTCACTCATCACCTCGCTGCCCTGGGGACCGCCACTTCCCCGGGGCACAACACTGAGAATCTTTTTAATTCAATGGAGGGGAGACAATAGGCCTCATTCGCAGCCCCGGGTATCACCACCTCCCTGGGGCAGTAAGAATATGAGAAGAGCCTTGTAGCTCCCCTGCTACCCGAGGGACTGCCACCTCCCCAGGGCACTGTTTGTATAAAAATGCAGTGGAGTCTACTCGCCCCCCCCAAGCTGCCCAGGCGGCCACCACCTCCCCGCGACACATACATTAAATAATAAAACATAAACAATGCAGGGAGGCCCTATGCCTCCCCTGCAGCCCCAGAAAATGCCACCACCCCGGGGCTAAAATAAATCAGAATGCACGGAGGCTCCCGCCCCCATATGCAGCCCCAGGGACTGCCACCTCCATGGAGCACATATACAATAATGAAGGGGGGCTGTTGCAGACCTCCGGAGACCACCACCTTCCCGGGTCAAATTGGAACAAAGGATGGGGGCCGTGCGACCCCCTCCAGGAGCCCTAGATGGCTCTGGTGACCACCACCCAGCAGGGCTTGCTTCAGTAAATTCAGGAGCACCGTTCCCAACATGCCATTGCAAACAACTGGTCTGCTTTCAACAACAATAGAGATTCGAAAATGCTCTTGCTTGCTGAAAGCAGAGAATGTCTGTTTCTCTGCTTGCTGTGAAGCAAGCAGGGAAACAGACTTTGATTTGGGACCCAGGGAGCTACATGTCAGCAGCTCCCTGGATCCCAAAGCAATGCCAGCTCTTGCAGCAGGTAGGTAACCGGCAGGCACCACTGGCACATTCCAGGCTCCCCTCGGTCCCATTGGTGAGTGGGTGCCCTGGTGGTACCCAATTTTAATGGGCAGGCCACGGGGGATACCCAGGGAGGGGGGCTGCACAGCTCCCGCCGTCATTTGTAAAAGGGCGGGCCGGGATTAAGAAAAAAAGGTAATGGGCAATCCCAAGCAAGAGATACTCCTTCGGGTGTCGATTCAAGCACAATATAAACCCGCAAATAAATAAATAAATAGGGTCCATGGGGCAGAAATTGGTCTAGGATGCCCTTTGGGAAAAAGAAAACAACTAAAAAAAACTAAAGGCCATGCCCCAGGAGATGGGGTCCCTGGGACCAAAATCAGGCCGAGACGGGTGCCATGCACCCCCTCCCTCTTTTTTTTTTTTAAATATTAAGATAAAAAATGCTCCGGGAGGGCAGCTGCTCGGCCCCCGTCTTGAAAATAAAAAATATATAAACAAGTAAAGGCTGAGCCTCAGGGGATGGGGTCTCCGGGTCTGAAATCAGCATGGGGAGGGTGGCCACGCTGCCCCCTCACCTAATGAAAAAAGGGCTGGCCCCTGGGGATGGATTCCCTTGGGCCAAAAATTGGCCAGGTAAGGGGGGTCATGCAGCCCCCTTCCTTTAAAATTAAAATACAAAATAGAAAAAAACTCACCAGAGGCCACTCTGCAAATGCACCAACTCGGCACAGTGGTCGTTGGGGATGAAGTCCCCTTAGATGCTGAGGGTCCTTGGGGTCCAGGAACCGTTTCTGTTACCTCTAGTAAGTTCTAGACAGCGGGACTACTGGGAGGACTTGGAGACCACACCCCCTTTCCCTACCACTCCACAAACGCGCCTCCTGGCACACTTCTGGTTGAGGAATGAATTCCACCTTACTCCTAAGAGCCTCAGGACTAAATTGGACTACTTCCTCCAACCAGTAGTACGCCAGTTGGCGCATTTGCAGAGTGGTAGAGAAAGTGGGTGTGGCCCCTGGCAACCTCTTAGCAATCCAGCTGTGTGGGTCTTACCAGAGGTGACAGGAGGAGTGGTTGGCCCCGAAGGACCCTTTGGAACCAAGGGGACTTCATCTCACTACTAATAGTGCACCAGGAGGCGTTTGCAGAGTGGTGGGGAAAGGGGCGCAGCCCCCGAATGCCTCTCAGCAATCCTGCTGTGTGGCACTTACTGGAGGTAACAGGAGGGGTAGTTTGCTCCGAAGGACATCCTTGGGGTCCAACTACCCCTCCTGTTACCTCCAGTAAGTTCCACACAATGGGATTGGTAGAAGGTCTTTGGCCTTTCTCCACCTCTCTGTAAATGCTGCTTGTGGTGCATTACTGGTTTTGGGATGAAGTACATTTTACTCCTGAGAGACCTTGAGGGCCAAAAAGCCCGCTGGTGCATCCTGTAAGTCCTACACAGTGGGACCACTGAGAGATGGTTGGAGGCCCAGCCTCCTTTCTCCACCACTCTGTAAATGCAACTACTAGTTAAAAAAAATAGATATTCATTGAAAAAAACACAGGTTCCAGGAACTTTATAGTTAGGAAATCAAATAAAAACAATTGTAGAAGTTTACTGAAAAAAACCAAAGGTTACAGAGACATTATAGTTGGGCTCAGGTGTCGCTCATACAAAACCCCCAAAATTCAGTATTTATACATTATAGTTGGCGAGCTAACTATAACTCACGTCCCCGCAACGCTCTGCTTATAACCTTGTATATTACATCATTTATGGCATGGTCAGTGACATCACTGATGACATCGCTGTAATGTGTAAATGATGCAAATATTTTTGCAATACATGTTGACAGAGAAGGCCAAGACATCTATAATACGGCTTCCAAGTGGAACAATCAATTAGACATGAAGTAAATCAGCTATCATTCATCAATAAAGAAAATCATTAATGAAAAAGAAAAAGTGAAACCACCTGTAGACTCAGGTAAGTATATATTTTCAGCTTCATATAAAATAGTCAAGTGCCCAGGTGATCACAAAGTGAGTGATAGAAAAGCACTGCAAAAGACTCCATGATGCAATAGGCAATGGAACAAATGTGAATTCCATAGTTTGTACAAATATTTGGGCCTTAAAACTCAGATACACAATAGTGTTTTACAACGTTTCAACCCATGATCATTTAAGAGTCATCATCAGGACAAGGCAATTTTATGTAAAGCAATTCCACATTCTTGAAAATAGAAGCACTTAATGCAATTGCTATATAGGAACATTTGATTGGACTGCCTTCAATAAAGCAATGAAATGCTCCTATAAAAGTTTGGTCAGAAACTTTATTCAGGCACTCTTATTGAGCTGCAAGGAGTAATGGACTGACCTCATCATTCACACCACAGGCAACTGATTAGCATGGACACATCTGTACAAAGGTTTATCGAAGAATTGTTCAGAAAAGGAATGGTCTTCGTGCTGGATGAGAAACAAGAAAGTGTGGCTGAGCAACTTAAACACAAAATTGTTGCAGCTCTGTGTTTACCTCCAAGTCTGTTAGGACAATGTGTTGGCACTTCAGAATATAGCGACAATGTAGGAGTGCTATGTTGTCTCATATTGTTGAAAAGGTATATGGGTACATGCGGCATAAGAACATCAAACAAAGGGTAGTGTCAATATCCTATAATAGAGCAAGGCACACTGAAATTTCAGATGGCAGTGGATATTTGTTTTCTTATCATTGTTGTTTGGTACTGATTTCAGTTTACAAATGGATCCTTCGCCATATATTAAGAAATTGTATGGGGTACTGGATGGTTTCTAACATGGGCTGGGAAGTTAGAATGTATTGCAAGTTTCTGCAATCTGGCAATTACTCTAACTAAACCAGTTTTTTCTTTTCTCAAAAGGGTTCTCTCATCATAGCTAATCTTGCCTCCTCTCTGTATGATCCCGACCACTGGGAGACACCCCGGCAGTTCAATCCTGGCCATTTCCTGGATAAGGAAGGAAACTTTTTTCAAAAGGATGCCTTCTTACCGTTCTCTGCAGGTATGCCTTATCAGGGTTTAGCACCGTTAGTAGGTTAAGATTACAAAATGTCATGCTCCTTTTCCTTGAACAATTGTGTGGTCTTGCTACCTTTTCTTTAAGTCGATATGGGTAGTCCACTGATTTACCAGGCTATTGATAGGAAACAAACAAAGGCTTGTCCATGACTAGTTTGAGTCGTTTTTTTCTAAACTAACACAAGCTTAACTACAGCTTCCCCAGAATTAATGGCAGAAGCGTGTGATACAAGTGACATAGTAGGACATCCTAATATTGAATATTACATATATAAATTCCCATACAAAGTAAAATAAAAGTATGAATAGCCATTGAACTTGTCAGTGACTGTATTGATAGGCAGGTTTACAATATGTGCTTTACCTAGCCTTAGGAGGTGCTATGCATGGGTTGGTGCTGACCTGTGAAAGGGCAGGTTTGTTTCCTGCTAAAGGTTGTGAGGTGCATGTGGGGCATTCGAACAGGCTAGTTAAATCCAGTTGCACCTTTATAGTTTACGATCACAACTCAGGGAAAACCACGTTTTTGCACCCTTAATAATTTCATCACCCTATGTTTTATTTGCTCAGAAACATGGACACAATATTCAGAATGCAACCCTTTAACATCTGCCTGTATGTGTCTATGTATCTATGTATGTATTCTCCTCGGCATGATACCTGCAATATATGAACATATAGAAACAAACAGGTATACCACATGCAGATCTCTCCCTGGCATGTCATATAGAAGTATGATCACCCAAAAAACACTTTCATTCCCACTCCCCCTTACCTGTCAAGTAAACAAAACATATTAAAGAAGCCCACACCTGCACTGTTACGCAGCCCTGGAGGACAAGGTGGCATCCTGTTTTAAAAAGTAAACTCACTCACCTTACCAAAGAACAGAGAGTTATATAGACATCCAAGGCCATGCCTAAGGACTGCGGAGGATAACTCATGCCCCTAAAGCCACCCTACCAGATGACAGGGTTCATGCACGTTTTATACCAGGGCAGCTATTAGATCTGCCCCTCCTATTGCCCAAGGGCATGTGGAAATTGGATATACTAACATCGGATTAGTAACAACCCGCACCATGTGCAATAGTGGGGGTGCATTTAAGACACCCTACACATTTCTAAAGAACAGTGAGTAATTTAATTATGCCCCACCTTGGTCGAATGCAGGGCTTGTCTTTTGGAGATTTTGCACCCTCCCCCTGTACAAGGAAATAGGATTTGCAAAACAAAAAAGAGGGCCAGATAAAGTATGACCAGCACTTTCTTTGCATTTACACAGTTGATACTGAGGCAGGTGCTCATGACCTCTGGGACTTCAAAACCTGTGTAGTCCACAGAGGGTTGGGTCAGCTAACATCCGTCTTAGCTCCCTGTTTTCAAATGTAACCATAAGGTTGGCTAGATTTAGTTTTCTTTGGCCGTCTATGTTGCCTGTGGTTATTTGCTTGCATTGAACAGCTACAAAGAGTCCACACAAGTGTATTTCTTTTTAGAATGAGTTTTTTTTGTGCGATACGTTGGAACATGAGTATGTGATCTAGCTGTTCTTTGTAGATGTCCAGAAGACAGCAAACTGATTTATTTGTGCTTGACATACAAAAGGTTCCACAGATTTTAGAAATTCAGAAGAAGATAATTTTGAGCATCAATGCATTTTTTTCTTTATTAAGTGAAACACAGGACTTTAAAATGTGTTTGTTTTCAAAAGCTCAAAACAATTATACACAAAAGTCATTAGATGCAATTACGGCACAATTCTGTGGTTTGTGTCATGATAAAGATGTTAAAAAGATTGTTAATTTGTGATTCGTCACATAGGTGGCTGGACATTACCCAGTGTCAGCCAAATGGTGTAAACTGTGATCATTGCCATGTTGTTGTAAAGATGATGAAGTCATATATTGGGGGCCTGACTATTGCTTTGAAATGGCTCTGCACCGATATTATATTGTTAAAAAAAATTGTTAAAAAGAATTTGGAACTGTAAGAATATAGTATAAACTTGGCATACAGGTAGATCTCAATTTATTAGAAAATATGAAATTACAACATCAACAGTTTAGTGGACTTTGACAATATCCTAAGCTACTCCCAAAGACAATTAGGCAAATATTTATTGTGCTACTATAATGTAATCCGCCACTGCTTCAATGAATGAATGACTAATCTTAAAATTCAGAAAATCAAACCAGGAGGTTTTATTTGTTCACTGGTGTAGATGCCACCATTTACTAGTAACCAGCAACTGAAGGCACTTAGCGCCAGATGAATCAAGGTTATCTACATTTCCAAATTGCCTGATTCGCAGTATGGTAAGAAAAGCAGGCCGCATTTCAAAAGAAAGCATATTGCTATATTTAAAAGAAATCACAGACTTGATGGTCTGCTGAACCCAGCAGGCCACCATCCCTGTGATTCTGAATGGGTCACAAATTGTAACCTACCTCATTAATATTTGTGAGGTAGGTTGATTTCCTATTAGAAATTGCTATTTGGAAATAAAAAGGTTCATACATGCGAGCCAGAAACAATTGCAAACAAGAAATCTGTATTCCTAATGTTGGTACATCTGGTCCGTAGTCCTTTGTTCTGTGGAAATTGTGCTACTACCATACATTCCTACAAGAATATGTCTGTACAATGCAGTACATGACTGAAACAGCCAAAAAAGGTCTTGTTGACCTCATGATCTATTGATGCTGGTCTTGAGTGGAGCAATTAGGTGACAAAATGGCACATTCATTGGTTAACAGTAGGGTGACATAGCAGTCCTGTAGCCTTGTTCTCTCCTTCCTTGCTAGCCCCACCCCCAAAAAACAGGGCTATATTAATCTGGCTTTGAAACTTTTTAGATCATTGGTCCAATTGGCTTAAGGAGACCAATGTTGGCAGATGGGTGTAGTAAGAAACATTAATTTATTGTTTGTTGTGTTTTTATAAAGTACTGAAATAATAGCAGAACATTCTGAAGTGCTCATTTGAGAAGTTTGGGTAAAATAATGCTGTCTAATTAATCCTAGTAAAGCACTAACTATCCTAAATGGAATTAAATTAAGGAAAATCAACTATGCTGCCCAAACATGCTCTCCATATTTATATTAAAGATGCCTGTAACACAGGTGATTTCAGGAGAAAAATATATAGGGAACAGGAAGTAGAGAATGAAAAATTCCCAGAGAAGAAGATTCTATATTTATTTATTTATTATTTATTAATGAGATTTGTTAAGCGCAGGCAAATGCCCGAAGGCGTCTCGGCGCTAATCGGTTGAAGAGGTTGGATAAACTAGCACTGGTCAAGCAGTGCAGCTGTCACAGTGCTCTGAAGGCCAGCTCTTGTCACTGGGGGCTAGGATCCCTTATTAGTAATAAACATAGTTGAGATTCTGGAGCTCGGTCTAGACAGGCTTCCAAACTTGTATGTTGATGGCCTCCAAGACCAAACGTTGTATACTAGAAGCAGATGGAAATTGGAAAATGTCACCTGGGTCTGGTTTAGATTTTAGTGGACATCGAACACTGCCACAAACTTGGTGGAGTACCATGTCTGTCAAACTGATGGTCCGCCCCCTCTAGTCAGAATCGAACAGGCCGTCATACTTCCATCAGTGGAAAACGTGCATTGACAGCCTGACAGACGTAGGCCATAGGTGTAAGTATATGAGATAAGGCAGGTGGTCTAATTTACTTTTTTACCCCATCAGGACTGCCAGAAAAAGCCCATAGGTCCAGAAAAGAAAATAATAATAATAACCTCCAAAAAGTGGGAAACAACTACAAGCATGGCAGTGCTTTTTCATTTTTTTGTTTAAGAAAAACAAATGTCTGCTTTGAGATTGTATTTTTTGAAAAAAAATATTTGCTGAGAGGTCAGGTGAAACATGGCTGAAGCATAGCACACGTTGAATGCCTTCAAAAGAGCCACCATTGCAATGCCTCCTCTGAAGATATCGAGATCTCTGCCAGGTAGGTGGAAATCTACAAATATGGTGGGGAGGTTGTCTGCAAGGGCAATGGAAGTTAACACCACTGATGCCCTCCAAACTCTAAATAATGGAGCATGCCTCCTTTAGTAGGAACAAGTCAAGTAGGTAGAGACTGGAATACAGGCCTAAGGTGCTCCCTAACTGAATGCTGGTCACCATATACACAAACAAGAAATACAAATAAATCAATAACAAATATATTGCTGTTAAAATGTCTAAAATTCCAAAATATTGTTCAAAAAAAGAAAGTACAACCAAATATTGTTAAACTATTAAATATACTCAAAAGGCAATAACATTGAAAAAAATCACATTGACTACAATAGCATCATTAAATTAAATACAAAATAAACCATTTAATTTTAAGCTAATAATTACCAGAAAAAATATACATTTTAACCAAACACTAATAAAACATTTTAAAATATTCTAATAATCAACTAAACACAAAATAAAATATAAAAATTACATTTAAAGCCATAATTACAAAACAACTTAACTTAATATTCAATGATTTTAAGTAAATACTCTCTTCAGTTCTTGATCACACAACAGGGGAAATGCATTGAGTCCCCAATTTCAAAATAGTAATAGCTCAAACTATAAAAATCCACATGAGAATCTCCTGCTGCCCCAAGGAGATATCAAGATATAGACATTCCTGAAAATCTAAGTACTACACATACTGAAGAACCCTTCCTCCTGTATGATAGTAAAAATAAATAGGTGAATAATAATATATGCAACAGAAAGTAACAACCTCAGACTAAGCCAAATCCAAATATGGATAATCAATGACATTTTTAAATTGTGCCTTCCCCATTCACACAGATATACATGATACATGGTGAATATGATAACAGTAAAATGCCCCGAATTTACGCTCTGTTTACCAACAAGCAAAGCGATATATACTATGAACTATCAAGCCAAATTAAAATAAAGTCTAACAATTCCTATCCCCAAGAAATCATAATGGAATTCAAGCAAGCAATGATAAAAACAGTTGTGAAAGGCTGCCCACACACAGCCATACAAAGTTGCTCTTTCTATAAAGTCAAAGCATTTGAAGACTCCAAAAATCGGCACTAAGAGCCGTATTAAGAGTACAGCGGTCCTCATGACTGCCATACTCGAGGTGGCAATCCGACCAATGCCACCTCTGCAGTATGAGTGTGGTGGTTGGACCGCCATGAGACTGCCTGCTCCACCGGGATCAAGGATCCTGCTTCGCGGGGTGTCTGAATCTGGCCTCAATATACTTGTGGTACCAATGCCAGATTCGCCAAGCATATTATGATTTGGATTTCAACTGCCCAATTCATTGTGGTTAGCCTGCCATGAGAAGGGGGTGGAGAGGCAACTAAGGAGGCCCTAACAGGCCCTTCTGAGCTTGGGTTGCTTGTGGGGGGTACATGCTATGCCTCCCTGGAATTACACCCCCATTACTGCACCCACCATGGAGGAACATGCTGCAGGTGCTGTCACTGCAGTGTTTGTTAAGGCTCTCGCATTACACTGCTGCCGCCGTGAGACCACTGCAGCACTGCTCACCCAGCCTAGATTACATTCAGAATCGGGTGGACAGGTGCATGATGGGCTTGGCGGTCCTCCTGTTGGAGCAGCGGTGGTGGGCCAACAGAAGGACCGACAAACTGGTAACAAGGCCCTAAGAGTTGAACATGCAACAAACAGTCTATCTGCTTGTAATTTTATTTTTAATTGTCCTAGCATATATACCATTCACTGAAGTAGCTAGCCACAACTGAATCTCACTACTACAAAACTCATGAGCAAAAAGGAAGTCCTCTTGTGGACTATTTTGAAGACTTGGGTTGGCGAGTGCACCATTCTGGCCACAGGCACCAATCCAAGTTTCAAATACCTTGGTGAAATGTGTATGGCAGCCCAAGAAGCCAAAACAAACAATGCAATAAAGGATGGCACAGCTTCCAAAGCACAATAAGCCAAAGACATATTTCTCTATACCAATTCCTAGAAATCCTAAAAGGAGAACAAAGCTACCAAGAACTGAGAACAGAGCAATATTTAACAAACATTAAACCTACAATATCCAAACGGACCAAAGAAATGTTCAAAAAGTTCAACAATGCAAAGTTAAACTTTTTATAAATAACAAAGGCCTCTGCTACCTAGAACATTTAAAAACAAATATTTAAATGAATGGTATTATTCATTGTACAACATTCATAACTAAGCAATAAACAATATAACTGATAAATGATAATAATTTACAATAAAAGACATTGACAAAATTAAACATAGTAACTTATTTTTTCTTCTTGCAAAGCAGCAAACATAACATAAAAATGCATACAGTACACATTTTTTTCTTAAATGACTGTATTATACAAACCAACAACCAGAGCAAACATTTCCACCCCAAATATAAATCAACTTTCAGGTCTGGATCTGTGACCCTAATACTTCTCTAATCCACCAAAAACAATTCTATAAAAATAGAGAAAAAGTTACCCAGAAATGAAATAATCAAACATCAATCCACAACATTAATCCAGAATCCTAAGAAACCCAAAAAATCCTTCAAAGGTAAATAAAAACTGCACCTAGAAAGCAGAAAAATAAAATGACATTAAAAAGTCATCTTTTTTGGAATATAACCAACATATTTTCCTTTAAAAAAAAACCTTATCCTAAATAAGGAAAGGCTCTCACTCCAATCAAAGAACCTGCAAAAAATGCAGCATACCCATCCTCACATAACAGATACCCAAAAACATAACAAACAATACAAAATGGCTTTACAAGATATACTTACATTATACAAATTGATACCTAAAGCAAGTACACTACACATACTACAATATGGCCCACTTCACTTAACTACGTAACTACAAAACACAACAATGACAAAACTATACTACTGCAAAAAGCAATACACTATTCCACACTTACTACCCCAACCCAAATGCTTCCTGCACACAAAACCTGAAACATTACCTTACAAGTACTCTAACTTTATCCATAGTGTAGCAGCAGGTAACCACACCGATAGGAACTGAAATCGCCTAATAATTATGTTACTACACTAACAATATAACTACCAACATAAAATAAAGACTATGTTATAATAGAATGGAAACATTAAAATGATTGATAAAAATATACATGTGTGTTCAAAAAGTTATGAAGAAAAATCTAGAAATGTTTAACAATGTTATAAACATAGTACAATTATTTCTAAAATACATACAAATTACTACTATAAATACCGTATATTATACTAATGCTACTAAATAACATTTATTATTTAAATTTACACAATATTGCAAAAAACCTTTACTTTCATATTTTCAATTACAAATATATGTGGAAAACACATTATAAAATGTACCAAAGAACATGTAACAATGTGAACAATATATGTAAGTGTGACATTTACCAACTACATTCTAATATTTATTAACATTTTTGCAAATTTTATCAGTATTTATCCATATTTATTTAGGCTTTTGTGGAAAAAGGAAGCTGAAATTAGTATATTTCCACATTTATTTAACTGGTAAATAGGCACTCATTCTTGAACGTCTACTAGGTTTCAATGTTGTAACCCCCCACAGAAGATTGACTGTGACAGTAGGCAGAAGCAGCACAAGCAGGAGAAGCAGAGAAGCTGAGAAGCTGAGTAGCGGGGCGCTGTGTGGGACGTGGGGCGCTGAGCCAAACCAGGGTGAGGCAGAGGTGGAGGTCACTGCCAGATCATTCACTCTGCGTCTCTGAGGTGTGGGTGGCCTGAATAAACAAAGCAGGACTGGAGTGCCCCTTGGGCAAGGCCACCGATCCAAACCCACCCATCTCCTCTGAAACAGAATGACAAGCAGAAGAACACTACTTCTCTCTTCCACTTCCGCGTACGAAATGCTGTTACTGACACTGGTATCGAAGAAGGGCCGAGAGCAAGGGACAAAAAATGGGCAATGACTGCATGACTTCAAATCAAAGTCATAAAGTGACTCGTCATGTCCTGTGTGACCCTCCCAGCACCGTGTTGACTTGTGTGTATCTCCTAAGCCAATTCAGATGCTGCTCCATTGGTGTTTACATTAGGCAAAACTCGGATTTGCTCGAGCAGGTGAACCCAGCTTCTGTTAAGAGATCAGGGTGCTATGGCTGTGATCCTCTGGCTCACTAACATTACACGAGTAGGAGATGCTACAAGTGTGCATGTTGGGCTGGTCACGGAAAAGCACCAGTCCAGCTTGTTATGTGCACTTCCCTTCAATACTGCTGTTGTGGAGTCCCTGCTGTAAATTAAGCCCCACTCTCGCACACTAATGCAGAAAGGCACCTGGTCCGCTGAAATAAAACAGCTCTGTAGCCGAAAAAATACCCCATTAATTGTAACATTTCATTTAAAAATACCAAGTGGAAAGCCCTTAACCCACTAAGGAGTAGCCACACTTAATTGTTTGTAAATAAAGGGATATATAAAAAATATAAACAATATAAGTTGATGTATTTTGTAATTTAAAAATGTAAAAATATTAATGTTAAACTACAAAAGTGTACTATTAAAATCTCAAAACACACAAACACTTCAAACCAACAACACTAAAAATCAATATGGGGACTTTGTGCCACTTTTTTGGGCGACAGACATTTCACCACCTGCACCGCAGTGCTTAAGTACACAGTGCTGCAATTAGAGGTGGCAAAATTACTGTAGGCAGGGTGGGGAGTGGAGCAGGGGCGTGAAGGGGCACTTCCCCATAGAAAAAAAACTGTCAGCCCCGTGTGAAACACCAGCATCAAGAGGGTGTCAGTGTTTGCCCGGCGGTCAAATGTCCAAAAATCCCACAAAAAATACATTACCTCAATAACACCTACCTAGTTATCCTATTCCTCTTACAATTATCAATTATATTTAGGGCTCCCGGTTTTATGGTATTTATTTTTGTAATATTTCCGTCTGTATTTATCCATAGTTATTTTTGGGCCATTTTATCTGGATTTATCGATATTTTATTTGTGTTTTGCTTATAAATGAAGTTGTAAAACTGTACATTTCCATACTTATTTAACTGACAGATATTTACTCATACTTTGATGTGGGTCATGATTTAGCTATATAAGCTGTCAAATAGTATATAACAATACATCCACTAGTAAATACTAACATTATACCATAAATGTATATTGACAATATGCTGTTATTTACAGAAATGTCATCCTATTTTTAATTTCCAATACTGTCCATCTGATCAGCTCCTGGCCTATAATTCATGAAATACAGCATGTAGAGTAACTTAAAAGAAGCAAAATATTCTTAATTTATTCACTTAAAAAAATAAATGCAGAGAGAAAACACTTTGGGGGTCATTAGGATGGCGGGCGGGCTTTGGCCGCCCGCCACCCTACCGGGGATGTGGACCACCCGCCTACAGGGCGGGGGTCCCGAAATGGGCATTAGGATGCGCCCGCCACACAGGCGGGCGCATCCTGTATATTTACCATTGCGGCGGGCGGAGCTGAAATCTCCGCCCGCCGCAATGGTAAAAATGCACGTTGTGCATTTCAAAGCACAACATGACAGGCACCGCGCGGTGCCTGCCGTGTTGCACATTCAAATGCGGGGGGGTACCATAGGTACCCCCAATGTGCACCCCCCAAGCCCCGGACTCCCAGGGGGCCCGCAACGGGCCCCCGCAGGGAGTCTCCGCATGCCTTTCCGTGGCGGCATTGCCGCCACGGAAAGGCATTGACAAATGCCCATGGTAATATGGCGGGCGGTGTCTAACAGACACCGCCACCATGTTACTGGTTTTCCGCCCCGGCCGCAAGGCGACCGGGGCGGAAAACATGCGGGCGGTGTTTTGCACCGCCGCGGTCCCCCCCGCCATACTAATATGGCGGGGGGGAATTGGGCTGTGGATGTCGGGCGGATTTGCTCCGCCAGGGTGGCGGTGGCCACCGCCACCCTGGCGGAGCAAATCCGCCCGACATCCTAATGACCCCCTTTGTTTTCTGTCTGTATTTATCAATAAAAATCCGTAAAAACGGAAAGCAGGGAGCCTTAATTACATTTCATAACACATTTTCAAATATAGCACAGCCATTAAAATCAAAATCTTTCTTGGAACAAATGTACATTATAAATACAATAAAAGCAATTCCAACTCCAATGTAAACATCTTGAGGAATATGTTGCACACTGAAGGGATCAAATTTACTATTCACACTTCAAATTAAACCATTTGGGGGAAGGTACTGAACAATAAAGAGGTCACATTTATTATTCCCAATCCAATCTAAACCGCTTTAGGGAAAGTTTTGATTACTGAGGTTATCAGATTTACTATTCCCACTAAAATCTAAACCACTTTGGGGTAGGAATGGTACACGGAAGGAGTCAAACTTCTTATTACCACTCCAATCTAAACTATTTTTGTGAAGGTGTTGGTCACTGAAGAGACTTTGGTCACTGAAAGGATTAGATTTGCTATTACCACTCCAATCTAAACCACTTTGGCTTATGTATTGCACTCTCAAAGGGTCTAAATTACTATTTGTACTTCAACGTAAAACACTTTGAGGAATGTATTAGATAAAGAAAGAGTCAAACTTACTATTCCCACTCCGATCTAGATCACTTTTGGGAATGTGCTGGACATTGAAGAGATCAAAATTACTATTCCTGTTACAATCTGAAAACACTTGGGGAAAGTGTTGACAATGAAGGAGCCTGTTTTACTATGCCCATTTCAATCTTACCCACTTTGGAGAATGGAGTAGACATTAATGGGCTCAAAATTAATACCCAATGTAACCATTTTATGGAAGGTGTCGGACTTAGAACGGTCTAATTCACTATACCCACTCCAATCTAAACGATTTTGGAGAAGGTATTGTAAAATAAAACAAATAAATGACCTAATATAAACCATATGATATACACTTAACCCTATAATAATAATCATAGTAATTACTATTTAAAACTAAAACAATAAAAACATATTTGCAAAAATGTACAACTATTATATTGAGACTGAAAATTGCACATTTGTAAAAATATTATACTTACAAAACAATACATATTGAAAAAATAAAAATCTATTTAAATAAACAATGTTCTACTGATATATAAATTATTAAACGGTTTCATATAAAAATCAAGATAAAAATATTTTTTTTAAATGTTAATTGAATAATAGTATTTAAATATTTATTAACATTTATTAAGGATGTTTTCATAATATATTACAATGTAAAATTAATAACAATGTTACATTATTTTAAACAAAAAACAAATTGTAAAATATTAAATTAGAAATCAAAATCAATCAATATGTCAATACAATATATATGTACATATATAAGCAGTCAAAGAAATAAAATTATACACACAGGATTTTATTTTAAAACGTAAACTAAATAAAGTAATAAACAAACAAAAATACAATGAAACTTCTATTAAATAAATAAAATGTACAATTAAATATTAATACATTTGAAATAATTATAAATGTCCATATATATATATATATATATATATATATATATATATATATATATATATATATATATATATATATATTTTCAACAGGTTTCCCCAGCAAGGGGCAGGTGGAGTCGCAGAAAGGAACAGGCTGCAGACGTTCTCAAGTGTTCGAATTAATTTAATGCATTAATCCTTTGGGGGTTGTAAAACAATATAGAAACTTTCGGTTTCTATATTGTTTTACAACCCCCAAAGGATTAATGCATTAAATTAATTCGAACACTTGAGAACGTCTGCAGCCTGTTCCTTTCTGCGACTCCACCTGCCCCTTGCTGGGGAAACCTGTTGAAATTGTAGCGGTCTGGCTCGACCGCGGGAGTAACGCGACCAGACACCTTGCAGCGCCTAACAGAGGGAAAGTGAGCCGCTTTGCGAGAATATATATATATATATATATATGCACCGCCTCAGAGTACCCGGGAGCCTCCGAACTTAGGCCAGACTGAATGCTGCGATATATATATATATATATATATATATCCAATTGTTCACACTTTTGCGTAATTTGCACCAAATAGCATTTGTTACTTTATTTGACTACATATAGAGTTGTGGTATTTGCACTATGCATTGGCACTTTATAAGGATATTTGTAAAATGCACTTTGTTGCTTATTTGCACATAGACAAGGTTTTACTTACGATACTGTATTGTATTTTAATGTATTTCGATATAGCACTACAACATTGGACTTTTTTAGCATTATATGCAGTCATGTTGCCTGATCTACATCACTGAGTGTCCGATCTATTTTATGTTGGTCACTTAATGCACTTTACAAGAAATAATGGATTGATTTCTCTCCTTTTTTAAAATATGTGGATTTTAAGCATTTTATACAGTGAATAACAGATCTTGGTAAAAAACTGTTTGGAAAACAGACCTCATAGTACTAAAAATGTAGTATGTCCTCCATTTCTATGATCACATGGTGTAATGCAAGAGAAAGAAAAAAATGCAACTTGAAAAAAAACTGTGGAGCACCAGGTATTTAACTGTGGTTGTCTTACTTACTGACTGTCTGTGAGCAAGGGCGGATGCCCGAAACGTGTCAGATTTTGTTAGGCTCAGCTTTTAAATAAACCTTTGTGCCTTCATTTACGCTGGATTCGTGTGGTTTTCCTTGGTCGTTTCAGTACGGAGCTCTGGGAGGCTGCAGCTGTTGCATATATATATATACACATTTATATATATATTTATTTATATATATATATATATATATATATATATATATATATATATATATATATATATATATATATATATATATATCCAAAGCTCCAGTTTTGCTCTGAACCCCTGCCCCTTGCAGCGGAGGGCCCAGACGGGATAGCGAGTCCCCAATAAATCAAAGACTTTCACAACTCGATGAAGAAAGAATGTCCGGGCCAGCTTGTGCAGTTTAACGAGCTTTTAATGATAGCTCCACTCGACGCGTTTCAAGGAAATTTCCTCTTGTTCACGAGCGTGAGTGTGAGTGACTTAGTGCTTTAAATACGGTCACATGACATTTGTGAAATGGTAAACAGACTCGCAGGATTCAACCAAAAACGAGCTACAATGCACAATTCAAAGACAGTACAATCAATGAAAGAATAAATAAAATAAACATCGGCATGCCATTTTTTTTAACTTTACCCAAGCTTACGAGCGATATAAGGAGAAGTAACACTGTAATTTAAGTGTTTTCTCCAAACGTTAGATGCATGTTTGTTCCACACGCAAAGAAATGCGGTTTCATTTTCCTTCATTGATATACCAGTATCCCGCTACAATGTTGCTCTCAAACGTGCATGTTTATTTAATGCATTTTTGTTCCACACGCAAAGAAATGCGTTTTCATTTTTATTCATTTATTTATCAGTATCCCGCTACAATGTTGCTCCCAAATACGTGCATGCCGATGTTTATTTTATTTTATTTATTCTTTCATTGATTGTACTGTCTTTGAATTGTGCATTGTAGCTCATTTTTCGTTGAATCCTGCGAGTCTGTTTACCATTTCACAAATGTCATGTGACCGTATTTAAAGCACTAAGTCACTCACACTCACGCTCGTGAACAAGAGGAAATTTCCTCGAAACGCGTCGAGTGGAGCTATCATTAAAAGCTCGTTAAACTGCACAAGCTGGCCCGGACATTCCTTCTTCATCGAGTTGTGAAAGTCTTTGATTGATATATATATATATATATATATATATATATATATATATATATATATATATATATCCATCCTTTGGAGACAGTGGCCATGCGCCCGTTTTTTACGGGAGGGCAGCATTTCTTTAACAATATAAAAATGTTTTCTCTGGCATGAATAATGTTTTCCGGCCCGGGGCTCCTATTGGCAACAACTGCTGAGAACTACTGACGTGGATGGGGCGGTGACTCAGCGTGCACTCGAGTTGTCTTTTGAGGCGGGATAGCACCGGTGATGCAGTGATTGTTGCCTCCAGCGCTGTGTCTGTTCGGCCGGTCCCGGTGCTCCACGCAGCAGCTGCTGTTGGTAAAGACAAGGCAAAGATTACTTCCTCTCCCTGGACAATGTTGGATGTAGTGTTGTGACAAGACAAACAATAGCTTCATTAAGCTGAGGGTACATGAGACAATCTTTAGGAACTCCTACGAGTATTTGCGGCAGCAGTTTTATTACTATTATCATTTTTGTGATACATTTTTTATAATATATAGGCAACACAGGATGCGAGTTTGGCAGAACTGTTCTAGTGCCCGCATGCTTCCCACTGAGCTGTGTTTTATTTGTCATACATGCCTCACCATATCAATTTTGTCTGCTTTACTGCTAACATTGCCACTTTGATAATTGCATTGGGCACTATATATAAGTAGGCTGTATCTTACCTGCATTTATGTTTATGAAGAGCCTCAGGCTATGTGAGCATGGTGCATTTAGGCTGTAATGGGAATCCACACACTATAGTATGTTTTCCATGTTTACTAATTGGGTCAGTGGGATGGGCTATTTAAATCATTAGTTATGCACTGCCAAACTTGATTGACAAAGGCCTCTTGAAGTCTGAAACCCGTCTCTTCTCGTGCTCGTGATTGAGGGCGTCCTGCACTAAGAAATAAATGCCGATTCCAATGCCACTTCGTGTCCGTGCCTGCTTTTCCATGGAACTTCTCTGGGAGTTAGGTGTTTTGGTTTATATATATATATATATATATATATATATATATATATATATATATATATATATATATATATATATATATATATATATATATATATATATATATATATATATATATATATATATATATATATATATCCCATATGCTGCTGCCGAAAGCTTGAGGCACCACACAACCAGCAGTGTTGACCTTTTATTCTTCAAAGGTGGCCGATAAAGCACCGAATCTTCCAACAGACACATTTTATAGTCCAGACGCGTTTCAGGCTCTGTCAGCCCTTGATCACTGGTGTCATCAGGAGGCGAAGCAATGCAATTTAATGCCGTATTTGCAGCGCTTTGTAGTGATGCCATAGTGGGTGTGGTTTCAGGGCACTCTCGTCTTTGTAGTGCACGTATTTACATAGTGTGCTACTCCGTCTCTTTTGCAGATTAAAATCCCGTAGTTGGTTTGCTGAATCGAAAATCACCACATTTCAGCCAGTCCTCCCTTTGATGAACGGTCCTGCTGTTCCAAATGACGCCGCTTACTGCTTTGCACGGCAACCAGGAATCGCTCTTCAGCGGCGGGGTGCCTCGTGACCCAGGCCGGGCCACTTATATGATTCATATGCTGCTGCCGAACGCTTGAGGCACCACACAACCAGCAGTATTGACCTTTTATTCTTCAAATGTGGCAGATAAAACACGGAATCTTCCAACAGACACATTTTCTAGTCCAGACACATTTCAGGCTCTGTCAGCCCTTGATCACTGGTGTCATCAGGAGGCGAAGCAATGTAATTTAGCGCCGTATTTGGAGCGCTTTGCAGTGATGCCATAGTGGGTGTGGCTTCAGGGCACTCTGGTCTTTGTAGTGGTCATTGTAGTGCTCGTATTTACATAGTGTGCTACTCCGTCTCTTTTGCAGATTAAAATCCCATAGTGGGTTTGCTGAATCGAAAATCACCACATTTCAGCCAGTCTTCCCTTTGATGAACGGTCCTGCTGTTCCAACTGATGCCCCTTATTGCTTTGCAAGGCGTCCAGGAACCGCTCATCAGCGGCGGGGTGCCTCGTGACCCAGGCCGGACCACTTATATAATCCATATGCTGCTGCCGAACGCTTGAGGCACCACACAACCAGCAGTGTTGACCTTTTATTCTTCAAAGGTTGCTGATAAAACACTGAATATTCCAACAGACACATTTTCTAGTCCAGACGCGTTTCAGGCTCTGTCAGCCCTTGATCACTGATGTCATCAGGAGGCGACGCAATGCAATCGAAAATCACCACATTTCAGCCAGTCTTCCCTTTGATGAACCGTCCTGCTGTTCCAAATAACGCCACTTACTGCTTTGCACGGCGTCCAGGAACCGCTCTTCAGCGGCGGAGTGCCTCATGACCCAGGCCAGGCCACACTGAATATTCCAACAGACACATTTTCTAGTCCAGACACGTTTCAGGCTCTGTCAGCCCTTGATCACCGGTGGCATCAGGAGGCAAAGCAATTCAATTTAGCGCTGTATATATATATATATATATATATATATATATATATATATATATATATATATATATATATATATATATATATATATATATATATATATATATGTATATATATATATATATATATATATATATGAACAAAGGCGAGACAGGTTTTCCTTGGATCAGTCCCAACGTCAGGTGGTGCGTCCCTGGCGAAACCCAAAGCCGGGTAATCAATCCAAATATCCAAAAGCAATTCAGACGCACTCTCAGGGGTCAAGTTTGCTACACCAAGAGTTTATTCTTAGAAACCGTTACGCGTTTCGACACAACAATGTGTCTTGATCACATGATACTGAGGTTACAAAAGAAAGTTTATAAATAATAATTAAACATATATATGTTTGTCCACGGTGCAGACGTCAGGGGTGGACTACCCCCGAATGATGTTTTCCATTAAAGGATAATAACGCTGCACTCGCCAGGGAAATTACGAAACCTTTTATTGAGTTCAAAAGCAACTCAGCCCGAACACTCTCACCTACGCGTTTCAACCAAACTGGTCATGATCACGGTAAACAATTTAGTCCATCATTGCTTTCATCTTAAACACCTCTCTCCCACAATATCCATTAAGAGGCAGTGCGGGAATAGTAGTTCACATAAACCATAATAAAAACAAATTACTTTGTATAATTTCATTAATCAAGTGGTATGCTATAAGTATACTATTTCCTAGTTGTCACACAATATTACATGTTTAGAATATGGATCAAATTACATGATTGTACATAACTTTGCCTTTGTCCCATGATTATTCGATTCAAATTCATTATCATGACTGAGTGTCTGTGTAATGTGGCCACGATACTCCATATTTATTAAAGATCATTATTGTAGCATCCACATTTGATATCAAAGAGACCTTACCATTAAATTGTTTAGTACCCTTCCAAATTCTATTGGTGTCCTGTAATTCTATGATACCTATAAACTTATGTGGGAGCTCAGTGCTAACCTCAAACCACTACTCTGGCTATATTGTAGGGACTATGCTATTATTGGGCCGATTCCGATGCTGTTAGGAAGGCCTCCAGACAGGTTCGGAACATTCAAATCCGATTCAGAGCCTATGTTTCCGACTGAATCGTCCCCGTTCCGAAAGACCAAGTACGATGCAACGATCTCGTCCACGTCGACCGAATCGCTTCCGAACGCGATCCTGTCTGTCTGACTTCTTTGCAGCCGAATCATGCAGCACAGTGAAGTCGGATTCCGGACTAGAGAGTATGATGCACGATTCGGACAGCCGTATCACTCGGTCTCAGCAAGACGAAACGGCTGTGGGAATCTGTTGTGCCTGCTCGAACGGCAGGTACGTGGTTGGCGTCTCTCCCGATACTAATGATTGCCAAAATATCGGAGATGTTCATCATGCATGCGTGGAGGTTAGCGCATGCGTGTAAATGGTATAAAGCCCTTCCTCGCTTGTTACAGAACGCTTCGCGTTCCTTCCGGTTTCTGTCAGCAGTTCTTCCGGGTCACGGTGGTGGCGTTTGCGGGTCTCGTCGGGATCGACTATCGGCGGTTCCAGTTCCCTGCAGATCTTGATCTCAGGCTTGTTCAGGTATTCCGGCCCTGGAGTCTTGGTGCAGTTATACGTTCTTTGTGTCTGGCTATAGCGGTTGGCTTTTTGTCCCGAGTGTCCTTTGCTAGGACTCATTTGTTTCTAGTTTCTGGCCCTTTAAGGGTTTCTTACAAAGCAGGATCGTTTCTAGTGATAAACGAATAGTTCCTTTTTGTTTCTTTTGTTTGTTTTCATGGGCTCATTGTTTATAGAAGACCCACGATTCCTTATACGTTCCTGAATACCCTCACACAGGTAATAGAAGGCTGTATATATATATATATATATATATATATGGAGAGTCATGGTTATAGTGGTGTAATAAAGTTGAGTCATTGACATGTTGTGTTGTAGGGAGTACACAGCATCATTGCCCTCTCTTCTCTCTTGTGGAGTTAACAGGAGAACAGTTTACATCATTAAGTGATACCTCATTCAGGTAACCATAGGTCCCTCTAGCTCTAATATTCCTTACAAACAATAGTCACTAGGGTGAAATATTACCTTATCTTACAGGGTGTCCCCAACATTCTTTCCCTATATACCTCTATTCTGTGGAGTGAACAGGACAGTGGTGATATCCAAACACATACTTACATCCAGCATACGAACAGGTAGTCCCATACATCATTCTTCTTCATATATTCAGTTGCGCTATAAGGACTGGTATTAACCTCTATTCTTTGTCTTCTAGGAGAAGGTTAACAGAAGCCTCCCTGTCCCCTGAGCAGACTATCTTATCTACTGTGTACAAAGACCTTGTGTTTCCCTGCCTTTTCTTGTTTTGTTTCCCTGCTTTCCCCACACAGGCATCACTTCTCGTTACCAGTATACATATCTTGGAACAGAGTGAACCGGTGAGGGGGATTTGAGGACTGGGCTTCAAATTCATGGTGTTTCCGAGGCAACCACCTTTACCAGCTTGACAGAATCATACTTCGGGGGACCCTGTGAATCAGTCACAGGGGTGCCCGTAGGCCACCCGATTCAAGCATGCACAGTGTGGCGGGTACCATTGGGTGCCCGCCACAGGGTGTACACTTTTCACCACCCACCCCTTTTTGCTATAGGAACCTGTGTACGCGATCAGTATACATGCTCCCATAGAGTTCAATCAATGGGAGCCCTGTGCCTTCCATAGGGTGCAGGGATTTAAACAACCCCATTTCCTTATGGGAGCCTGTATTACGGCCGGTTTGCGGCCGTAGCACAAGCTCCCATAGAGTGATGGGAGTATGCAACCAAACAGTGTTCGGTCGCAACGTAATCAGGCGGTCGGAACCTTGGTCCCGAGGCCACGTTGGTGTTGGTCAGAGGCAACTCCAACCGACATCGTAATTGCCCCCTTAATTGTAATTTTCTGTTTCAAATACAAAATTTAAACTACAGAAATTAAACAATACTGCACAAAAATATTACACTTCAACAAACAAAAGCAATATAACAACATTGAAAAAACTATTACATTTACAATATTTTCAAAAACAATATTTTTAACATTATTAAAAACATAACCAGAAAAATTCTATTTTTACCTGCAATATTCTTGTTGATATTTTCCCATCACAATATTCTTGCAATGATATTCTGTTATCATAATAGTAAATATTCAATATTTTGTCTAAACATCATTTTCTACACTTTAAAAACTTCTCCTCTCTCACTTTCACAAAGATTCACACACTCTGTTTTACTTTTAAACTATTTCCTGTGCTACTCAAATGTTCCGTCAAGACTCACATTGCCCAAGTTGTTTGTAAAGATCAAAAAATCAAACATTTTGAAAAATCTTTTTAATTGGAAGAACCATTCAATTCATTACAGTATTTCATCAATTATATTAAAAAAATAGATCACAAACTCGCAAAACAATATTCTTTCACATTTGGAATGGTAAGCCCTCCACCATTAACTGATTTCCACAATATACTTAATGCCAATCTGGGTATTTAATTTTTCCAAATAAAAGCTGAAACTAATCCTTCTATATTTCTAAAGATTTCATGTGAAAAAAAACACTGCAATGCAGCATATAAAAGATTAAATAATTGTAACATGCACGTTTGATTGATTGCCATTCTTTGCACAATAGATATTGGGAAGTGATTCCATTATAAAAAAGGGACTTAATTGTATCTACTAACAGTAAATATTTGAATTCAAAATGTTCGTCTACATTCATGGCTGTGTAAATTCCTAAATATCTTTTTGATCTCTGCTTCACAAGTACTGAATGTAAAGTGTCTATAGTGCAATCACAGTACATTTTCATCTTATCCCTCGTCTGCTTAAATTGATGAGAAATAATAAAAACTCTTTGTTGAATCTCCAAGTCAGGTTTTTAAAAAAAGTGCTAGAATATCTGCATATAGCTAATTTTGGACATCTCGCTGATTACAAGTGGTTCAATAAATAATGCAAAAAAACTGAGGCGAGTGGGCAAGCATCTGCCCCCTGAAAATCTAACTTTGTAATATTTGCACATTTTTTCAAAGTAGCAAGTTAGAAATATAGCTATAAGTAGTTTTTTTCCAGTGAAACATACCAAAAATTGCTCTTAACATGATCACTTCTTTTTAGTAAAAAGCTTATGAGAACTACTTTAATAGGGCCAAGCAAAATAACAAAAATGCTAAAACTGGATACAGAGAAAATGTTATCCTCTCACAATTCAACCCTGTGGTCAGGATTTATTCCACAGCAGCATCCTCTCTCTGTCCTCCCATTGGCCCACAACCCCAACATCCTCCTATGTTACCTTGCAAATTATGCATCTTAAACTATATGCTGGAAATTCGTAAGGGATATGACCTAGCTCTCTTGTTCTTTCACTTGCAGGACACCGTGTTTGTTTGGGGGAGCAGTTGGCCAGGACAGAACTGTTCATCTTCTTCACAAATCTCCTTCGGGCCTTCACCTTCAAGCTCCCCGAGGGGGTAAAGAATGTCAACATGGAACCTATTTTCGGTGGCACTATGAAGCCACACCCTTATCAGATCTGTGCTGTATCATTCTAGGCAAAGGAGGCTCCAAAGCAGAAGGAAGGACCAAGGATCCATAAATGTTGTGCATATGCAGTATTAACGTCCTCCAAGTTAATAGCATACACGTTAGATCTGTGAATCCTAACTGAAGTCCATTATGCATTAACATTGGTAAATGTATTATGACAGTCATCCAATCAAATTATTACTGTCTGGAGTACGGTTGTAAAACAGATGTTTTCAGTTACATTTCACAATTTTCATTGACTTTTCTTATACTACAAGTAGGCCAGGTCTGTAGACCTGGTGTCAGAGAATGTCTTATTAGCCTATTGAGCAGCAAACCCTTAAAGCATGTACACTATGAATGTTCATTCCCTGCCATTTTGGCTTTGTTGGAGTTTCAGTCCTCAAATTGGTGCTGGCAATGATAAGAGATAGCAAGAGCCTTGATTACAGTACTTGTTCTATGGGCAAAGCAACACCAGGAATAAAGATACTGTGGAATAACTCAGGTCTCAGAGTGATGCCCAATTATCAGGGGAAGCTAGAATTAGTGCAGTAGGTGCCGACGCAACAGGAGCTTACTTTGGGGAAGAGCAAAAGAAATCATACATTGGATCATCTCATTCCAAAATTCCCCCAAAATTCCCTTTATGATGGATTTCAAAGGGATCACAGGTCTATGCAAGGATGTAAGAAAATAGCTAACCATCTATCTGGCAGATGCATCAAAGTTATGTTTTGCGAGTCCTTAATAGCTGATTTTAAGGAATCGATATTAAAGACTCGCAAAACGGGATGCATGTAGGAATCGCAATTTTATTAGCGATTCCTACAGATTCCTTATTAGCGATTCGGTAATAGCTAATCGCTAATAAGGAATGGCTTTCCCATTCATTCCTATGGGCCCAAGGCCCATAGGAATGAATGGGAAAGCCATTCCTTATTAGCGATTAGCTATTACCGAATCGCTAATGTTCCGCTATTTCAAGGGTGCCAGGGTGTCCAAAGGACACCCTGTTGCACCCCTGAAAGGGACCTCTGCACAAATGTTACACACACACATGCCCTAAGGGCATATGTGTGTGCAACATGTAACTTTGAAAAATGCACAAAAGTGCATTTTTCAAAGTTTTAGCAAATTACCATGAAGTTCAACTTCATGGTAATTTGCTCCCCCTATTAGCAAATCGCTGTTTTTTTGGGTTTCCTGCATTGCATTTGAGGAATCTCATTTTGGGATTCCTTAAATGCAAAAGCAAGTTAAGGAATCGCTATTTAGAGATTCCTTAAATTGCGATTTCTGCATTTGGGATGATGCATCCCAAATGCAAAAATACCGGGAGCAAACGGCCAGATTCTGAGAATCTGCCCGTTTGCTCCCGGTATTTTCTTTGATGCATCTGCCTATATGTCTTTTTCAGTAAGCCCCCAAGTTTTAGGTGCTGGCATATAACTTCAGGAACGGAATTTGAGGCCAGATTGCAAGAGGTCTTCAGCACAATTAGAGAAGCATTCATAGACATTCTACGGTTTAATACATGGGTTGAGCAGAAAAGCATGCCCCTTCTGTAGATCAAAGACGGAATTAGAGATGGGCCCTGTGGTCAGTAAGACATTGCTTAGTATTTAAGCCACTGCTCTGTAGATTCTCCATTGATCAAGTAGAACTAGCCGAAGTTGGTGTTGTGTTTCTTGTTTTACATTCAAATACTTCTTCCTGTGACTTGACTTTAAAGTACTGAAATATATGATTCACATTCTCTTTCACTGATTTGATCAAACAGTAAAAAATGGCATCACTTACACCAGAGCCGGAAATTGAAGAAATTTAATTTAAGAGTGCAGGATAAGGCAACATGGGACAGGGCAAGGTAAGGACACAATAAATATATAGAACGAGTAGAAAGGTAGCAGAGGTAAGTGATGAAGTAGTAGGCAGTTAAGTAGCTTGGCAAAGAATTGAATTAGAGGTCAGATCAAAGTGCAGCTTTGATAAAGGGGTAAACATCACATAGTGAGGGTTTTAAGTTGGGATTTATAACTCCCTTCCATTATTTTCTTTTAAAATCTCACATTTAATGATTCCCCAGAGATGCAGCCACACCACCGCTGGACAGGCACAGGAGTAGCTACCCCACCAAACCTAACAAAAATTATGCTAACAATCTATCTACAAAAAAGCCTGACACTAGTTCACAGTAGAAGGATTAAAAGTACCCTGGAGATGCTTATCAAACGATGCAGAGTTACAAGCCTGATTTTGTTGGAAGCAAAAGGGAAGTCCCTAGGAAAGCAGAGGTTTATGTAGCAGGCTCCATTCCATAACTTCTTACAAATGATCATCTAGATCTCATGGAAAAACTACTGAAAATCCCTACACATGCTGAAATGCACCTTTGGCCCCGAGAAAGATTTCATTGAAGTGGACTTAACTGAGGATTATCTAGGTGTCATTATCCTGGACTTTTTAAAGTTGTTCTTTACGAAAGTGATTAATGGAAACCTAGAAAACCATTTAGCATACTTAGAGTACCCTCATGTGGGTCCACATTACCAGGCTATTTATCTAATTCATATTAATATCTAAACATTGAATAATGAAGGTCAATAGCTCAAGTATATGAGCTAGGCCTCAGTTCTTTATTTTACAAAAATGGTTTCAAAGGAATGGTATATATTTTCTGCATTTCTTGTCTTTGTTTTTAATTGTCTTTAGATGATTGGTCTTTCTTTGTTGTTTGTCAAATATGAATAATTGTTTTCACTTTAACTCTAGCACAAATTAATGAATTTATGGCTATGTGAATTAAAAATATCATTAAATCAACCTGATAAATAAGTCAGCATGTTGACTACACACAAAATCAGGTAAACATTTTATTGCTAACTACCTGTACCCGGCCAAGCGTTGCTGTGACTCAGTCTGGTTAAATGAAAGAGAAAGAAAAGAGTAAGCAAACCAACTCCTCCCTCCTCCCTTCACCCCCCTCCCGCTCTGCCATCCTGACACCAAATGTCCATCCTAATGTATGTAGAATATTGTCTCTATTCGTCCTTTCTTAATGTTGGGAAGTAAACCAACTCCTCCCCCCTCACTCCACCCACTTCCCGGTCTGCCATCCTGACACCAACTGTCCATCCTAATATATGTAGTCTATTGTCTCTATGCCTCCGTTATTAATTTTGCAAAGTAAACCAACTCCTCCCCCCTTTTCCAAGCAACCAGTGAAAAACTTTCGAAGATTTAAGATTTTCGAAAAAAGAAAATTTACATTTTTATGTGTCTGGAGTCAAATACGCGCGTGTCCAATACTTCCCGGACTGCCATCCTGACACCAACTGTCCATTCTAATATATATAGACTATTGTCTCTATGCCTCCTTTCTTAATGTTGGAAAGTGAACCAACTCCTCCCCCCTCCCTCCACCCACTTCCCGTCTGCCATCCTGACACCAACTGTCCATCCTAATATATGTAGACTATTGTCTGTATGCGTCCCTTTTAGTTTTTGCGCAGCAAGCAAATCAATAGGGTCTTTTCGGCCTTTCTATTGAAAACACGGACATAATGTACACGCGCGTATTCAAATCCAATGTTGAGTATATATAATCACGCGTTTAATCTAAACCAACGTTGTGTCAAAATTTCAAAGTAATCGGTGAATAACTTTCTGAGATTTAAGAGTGTGGGTGTGTGTGTGTGTTGTGTGTGTGGGTGTGTGTTTGTGTGTGTGTGCTTAATCGAATCCAACGTTCTGTCCAAATTTCAAAGCAATCAGTGAATAACTTTCTGAGATTTAAGATTTTGAACTAACGCACAAAGAAAGTTTTATGTGTCTGTTCTGGCTTTCTATTAAGAACACATGTGTATTCTACACGTGCGTATTGGAATCCAACGTTGTGTATATAAAAACACGAACATATTCGAATCAAACGTGTCCAAATTTCAAAGCATTCGGTGAAGAACATTCAGAGATTTGAGATTTTGAACAAACTAACATTTACATTTTTATTTATATATAGAAGAGGGTCTTTCATATTGAGACATTTTTAGAGTTTGTTGCATGCTGAGAGCCCTGCAGGACCATTGTTGCATTGGCAATTTCTCTTGCATGCTCACAATCCTTTGCTGGCTGCGACAGGAGGTCTAGGTTTCATTGATCTGGAGGAGGTAACTGGCATAGAGAACTAGTAATATGTTAGAGAGGTCTCTCTAGATAGACTGCATTACAGTCTTCCTTTTATGAATGTGTTTATGAGGCATCCAGGAAGGATATTTGACTTTTCAAAGTTGTTAGAAGAAGTCCAGTTAGACACAGTCAAAAGTCCCAGGAACTCAGGAAAGGCACTTAAGAGTTACAATTCAATACAGCAGGCAGCACCAGCAGGGTTGTTCTAGATTCAGTTGCTACTGGTTTTTGTGCACTTTAGTTAAAAAAGGCTCTTGCATTTTTCTGTCTGTAGCCACACAGAAGGTCCAGCAACTGACCCTTGGGTCCCCTTCTTGGTCCTGTTTACAAGTGGGGGCAAGTATAGCCCTTCTGATCTCCTTACAGGTCTCAAAATCCAGGTGTCATCCTTCTTCTGTTCTTTCACAGGTGTAGAGAGTGTTCTGAGGAGGGTGCCCTGGGGTGCCATTGCTATGGGTAACACTAGCTAGTGGGAGAGATGACTGCTGTCTCCTCCTTGGCCAGTAGAGTAAAAGATTCCAGGAGCCCCCTACTCATTTTCGCAGCCCTACTATAATCAATCCAATGCACCCTACTCCCAAAATCCACAATGTGGGAAACCTTCCTCCCTTGTGCATAGCCTGAAGGCCCACCCAGAGGTCTGGACAAGAAAATGAGCAGATCCCTCCTCTATGCTTACTCAAAACTCATGCTATGGGTAGCTCCCCATCCTCTGTGTTTGGTGTCAACCTAGCTGGGAGAACAAAGGATTACCTTCTACAGGTCTTACCTTACATTTACTTGTGCAGGTCCCTTTACAGATTAATAAAGATACTGGGTCGACCCTAACTAGTCTTCCTCTCATTAAGGTCAAACATTGACTGTAAGTCCGTTGAAAAGCTAATGCACATTAGCCACCAGGTGAAAGGTAATTTTCTAAAAGTTACTTTTCATAAATATTTTTTAAAAATCCAACTATAGCATTGTTATGTTATGCAGATTTGTAGAGAGCACTATCATCCAGGAGTGTATCCTGGCACTGATTGGGTATGATTCTAGGCACATCTGTGGCCTAATGGGACTACTTGAAAAGCTTCTTGTGGAATTTAGTAAGTAAGGAGAAGGCTCTTATGTGTAGCGGCAGGTTGTTCCTTGCTTTTAGAGTGATGTAGGAGAGGGCTCTATCTGGTTTTTAGTATGTGTGGGATTTGTGCAAGTAAGAGACCAGGCGAGCGAGCAGAGGTGTCTGGAAGGTATGCGAAAGCATATGAAATTGTATGCTCAGCCACTGTTGTGTAGTGCTTTGAAAGTGTGAGTGAGGAGTTTGAATTGTGCTCATTTGTGAATGGGAAGCCAGTAAAGCTCCTCCAGGTGTGGGAGTTTGAGAGTGATTCTGACTGCCAAGTTCTGAATGGTCTGTAGCCTTCTGGTGAGTTTTTTGTTGATCCCACCACAGAGGGTGTTCCATAGTGTCCAAATTGCTTGTGACAATGGTGTATGGGATAGTATTCCAGGTACTGATTGGGAGCCATTTGAAAACCTTCATCCACACCTTCATGGTATAGAACAATGAGGCAGTGACGGCATTGACTTGGGCAATCATGTCGAGTTTGAGGTTTATGATGATCCTGAGGTACTTGGCATGGGCGGTGTGTGTGGGAGTCAGTCCCAGCTCTGTTGTCCATCAAGTGAAGTCCCATAGAGAAGTGCTCTCCCTGAAGGTCACAATTTCAGTCTTGTTGATTTTTAGTTTTATCTAGCACACATTTTCAGCCATGCTGTCATTAAACTTGATCCGAGTACTGGGCATCTTGTCTGTGAGGGAGAGAATGAGTAGGAGAACCCATTATTAATGTTAGAGGAGATAATGCTGGCTAGAGGGATCAGATGTGTGTTCAAGAGGGTCGGGCTCATGGAGGATGCTTGTGGAACTAAGATTGCGGGCGTCTGAGGTGTATGGTGCCAGGCTGACTGACCGGGTCCTTCCAGTCAGGGAGTATCAGATCTATCCGAGTGCGTGTCCTTGAATTCCCCTGTCAAGTAGGCTTTGGATGAGGTTGGGGTGTCAAATACTGTGGAGAGGTCCAGGAGGTCATGGATATGTCATCCATCGCTGCGATGGGGGCAGTTTCCATGCTGTGATTGGGTCTGAAATTACACAGAGTGATGTCAAGGATTTGGTGGTTAATGAAATATTCAGTGAGGTGCCTTTTGATGATTTTCTCTATGATATTGGCCAGGAATGGTAGCAGGGAGATCGGTCTATAGTTGCCAAGCGTTGAAGGCCTGCAGAGGGGTTCTTCAGCAATGGGAGGATAGTTTTGCATTTCCAGGCATCTGGGAGGTTGTGGAAGACATGGAGGCATTCAAAGTGATAGTGAGCATTGTACTGATGGGTTGCAGACCTCTGGAGCAGGCGTTTTGGGGGCAGGAATCCGAAAGGGCTCCTAAGTGGACAGACTTCATGGTGGCAGCTATTTCTTCTGGGATGATGACAGGCCTAGTGTTTGGTATTGGCTCTTTGAATAAGATCAGGAGGTATTTGGCAAAGTCTGTTGGGTTCAGTTGCTGGCTGAAGGTTCTGTTAATGGCAGTAATTTTGTTGCTGAAGAACTCAGAGGCATTGTTGCAGAGGTCCTGCAAGGGAATGAACATGTTGTAGGCGGCTAATGAGGAGGTGAAATATGTCACGATGGTGAAGATTTCTTGTTTATGTTGGTTCTGGCATCAATGCAGTCTGCCAGAGCTGTGTGTTTTGTGGTTCAGATTATTTAGTTATAGCGTCTCAGGGCAGATGTAAACATGCGCCTGTCTGCATTGTCCTGGCTCATTTTCTATTCGTGCACCAGTTGTTTGCAGTGGCATTTAGTCTGCCTCAGTTCCTCCGTGTACCAAATGGCCTGGGGTCTGCATCTTGTTGTATTGTTGTGTTTAAGGGGGGCTGGGGAGTTGGCGCAGGAGGTGATCTAATTGTGGAAATTCTTTATGGCTTTGGGAAGGCTGTTGCTTTGCTTGAGTCAGTGGGTATTAAGAGATGTTTTTCAGTCCTTGTCAGTGATGTTGTTCCCATTTTGTCTGGCTTTTCTGATGTTGGTGAATGTGCATTGGACCTTGGTGGGGATGCGTCTGTTCTTGGAACTGGTGTGGGCTTGTAGACTTGAATGTTGCCGAAGTTGGTGAAAATAGAGACAAGGAGGTGTCTGATGGCATGGGTAGGTCTCTTTACTCATTTGGTGAGGCCCAATCTTCCAAGGTCTTCAATAAGTGTTCTTGAGTTGTGGTCAGTGTGGTCTTCCAGGTGGAAGTTCAGGTATCTGAACAGGATGAAATTGCTAGAATCAAGGGTGAGTAGTGCAACAATGTCCATTTTGAAGTTAGTGCGCGGGTCCTGTGGTCTGTAGATGAGAGTGCCACTAAGGGTGAAGTTGACTGTGATGTGGAGCTTGAATGACAGGTGTTCCATGTTAGAGTATGATGTGTCTTTTAATGTGGTGCAGCTGATGGTGTTCTTGTGGACAATGGTGATTCCGCCTCCAGGATTGGGAAGTCTATCTTCCCTGGCAGTCTTGTAGCCAGGGGGATGGCTGTGCCGATGTCAGGTGCTAAAACAGGGTTCAGCAAGGTTTCTGTGTGAAACATAGGTCAGGGGCATTGTTGTGCAGCAAGTTCTAGATCTCTGTGGTATGTTTGGTGTGTGAGGGGTATTTAGGAGCATGCAACCAAGTGTGAAGTGATGTCTGGGTGCTTGTAGGACTGAGTGAGTGTCAGAGATTGGAGTGTTGGTGTAGTGAGTGTTGAGTGTGGGTAAGTGCATGAAAACTTGCAGGATAACAGGAGAATGCTCCCTCAGTGATGTGTGCTGCGGTGAGGCCGCAGCGTGTGTAGCAGCAGCCGTGGTCGAGGGTTTGGTGGGTTGCAGCATGGTGGCAGTTAGAGGGGTTACCAAGGTTACTTGTGCTGTGTGTTGTCCAGACATGGATTAGTATTGACAGGCTTACCTTTTGCATGCCAGCGGCAATCCACTGCACATCCATGCTTTGGCAATCATTAAGTAGGTCCAGGGAGGGGTAGGTCCAGGGAGGGGAGGTGAGTGATGTCACTTCCTGTGCTGATGGATGAAGGGAAATCCAGTGATATCACTTCCTGTGCAGATGAATGATGTGAAATTCAGAGATCTCCCTTCCCGTGCAGAACATTGAACTGAGCTTTTAATACATTTTTCAAATAGTGGTTGAACTATTTTTCTACCTGGTTGCAAGCCTGAGATAGCAGAAATAATATTTTAATCAGTACTCTAGATTCCCTTATAGGACAACTAGAGCCTTCTACAGTCAAAGTAGCTTTTGGAGGCTTGTCACTGTTGGGAAATGGTCATAATAAATCTCTACATGTCCCACTTTTAAATACCACAAACACTAAATTGAGGGCTACATGTCCTCACTAGAGGCGAGTCATTAATATGTAAAAGAGATTCAACCCTGTCAAAAAGTATTATTTTGAGAGGTCAAGTTGCAGGTTGAAACTGCAGCAGACAAACTACAATGGTAGACCTGAAGCCTAGTTTTCTCGTGTCACATTAGAGCAGGGGTCTTCAAAGTGTGGGGCGCGACCCCCAGGGGGGCCGTGGAACGATGCAAAGGGGGTCGCGCCTTCACAGTATCACTTCTGCCTCCAGGGCTCCAGCCCCCCTCCTCCCCCATCCTGTGTCTCAGCCCGGGCTGCTGCAGTGCAGCTCGTGCTCCTGGGGCCTCGGCTGGGCAGTGTCTGGAGTCTTATCTCCGGCCCGAGTTTTCACAGGTCTTTAAAGACCATTAGCATATTTACATGCCTTTGTTAACTGATTACTAAAGATTCTTTTTTTTTATGGTTCCAATACCCCCTGGGCCCCCACTCTGCCTATTTCTTACATTTGTATTTTTACACTTACTGCTGTAGTGTGAGAATGCATTTAATGAAAAGAAATGTAAAGTTGGCTTGCCAAAAGAAACATGCCTGCTTTGTGTTGTTTAAAAATCCTGCAGAGGCCTACTCTTGACACGAATTTGAGTTATAAATAAAAAGAATGTATTAAGTAGGTATGTGACTGTTCTGTCTTTATTCTCTTTAATTATTAGTCATGGATCATTAAGGCATCCCTAGAACACAATTGAAAGTGCTTTCTATTTATATTTGCTGTTCTAAGTATTCACAGATAAGTGCAAAAAATACAGCTGTAGGTGACTGCTTATTTCTGGGCCATCAAAATAATGAGCTGGTAACCCTAATCATTAGACTGGAAGTTTGTTGCAGGATCAGCACATTATTTATTTCCTCCACCCTCGAACCCTGATTAATGCCATTATAGCAATAATTTAACTTACATCTGAAACCCTACACTTCAAGTTTTTGGGAATGCACCCTGCTTTCAGACTACTCACTTCTCATTCTCGCCTTCACTTTCACGTTCACCCTGCACTCCCAACGATCACAATGCATTCCCAACGATCACCATGCACTCACACTGATCACCATGCACTCACACTGATCACAATGCACTCACACTGATCACCATGCACTCACACCAATCACCATGCACTCACACCAATCACCATGCACTCACACAATTCACCCGCTCACCCTGCACTTACAATGATCACCATGCACTCACACTGATCACCATGCACTCACCCTTGCTGCTCCCGGCCATTGCCAGGTGAGCTTCTTTCTAATGTGGCAGCGCGTATTCCTGCGGATTGGGAGGCCCTTCACAGAGGCTGACTAGACATCTTTCTGATGTTAATTGCTGTATTTTGGTTATAAACTGGTACTGATGGGGTGAAATCTTTCCTCCGTATTACTGTGTTTAAAAAAATTCTAAATAATAAAGCAATGCTACCCCAAAATACGCAGCATCACAGAACATTATTTACATTTTCTACTCACACAATTTAGTCAAGCCTGTTGCATAATTTGGTCCTCACCTTCCTCATAACCTAGAGGTTTAGAAATTTTTGTCAGGAGGGGTCCTTACGCTTGAAAATATTGACAGGGGGGTCTCGGCATCCAAAAGTTTGAAGACCTCTGCATTAGAGGGTGGCACAATACATGCTGCAGTCCACAAGAGACATTTAACTTTCCATTCCATTAGGGTAGTTTCTACACCATTTGCTGTGGCCTTGTAGTAGAGGTAAATATACCAATCAGTGATTAACCAATTTCTACATGATATAGAGGTCAGACCACATACATTGGGAACTGAACAGCAATGCCTTAGTGAGCAGAATTGAAAAACTAGCAATACAGTTCAACACAAATGGGGATGGCTATGCAAAAGAGAATTTTTCAGACAGCGGGAAGATTGGAAGTTGGAGGCAGATAAACACTCATCCCTTCTTCATCTGTCACTTCTAGCATCTCCATTGCTTGGTTCAAAATGTGAAAATATGATTAATGACTTGGGGCATGTTAGAAAGACATGGCTGCCTTTTTGAGAAAAACAACTAACAGAAGCTGCAGCTACTGCTTTTATGGGCACACACAGTTTAGCTAAAGGCTAACATCTTGGACACATCAGCCTTAATGCCGATCTTCCCTTTCTAAGCCATCATAGAAAGTTAGGGGCCTGGGAGACCAATGGGCAAAGCATTACCTATGTAGAAGTCATATTAGAGGTAAAAGTAACAGTCTCCAAGCTCTATTCATTATAGCATGTTGGAGTTATCTGCCTGATTTAGAGTTTGGTGGAGAGGGTACTCAGTCGCAACTTCAAATTTTCCTCTCCCTTATGTAGGCTTTACGTCAATATGTCTGCAGCAGAGACTTCCCCATCTCTGTTTCTGACATATACCTCCAACAGTACAATGGAGTAAGTGTCATCGGAGGCTTGCCCATTTGGCTTCCTGCCCGATTTGGAATGGGTGGACAGTTTTCAGTGTCCATCACGGCCAGGCAAAACCTATTGGTAAGGACCACTGAAAACTGCAAATTTACACCCACACCATGGGAGACAACACCCTTGGTGCTGGGGTCATTAGTTTTTTTCATTTTCAAAAACAAAATCATGCTTTGGGATTGTGTTTTTGAAATTACAAAAACAGGTTAAAAGTTAGATGGTCCTGTGATGTTTGCAGAGCCATCCATAAAATATTTAATATGGTCATACTACTCATTCAGATGTTTTTGACTAAACTGGCCATGTTCCTTTGCCTTATGCATGAGCTATATCATTATTTTCCCAAAGCCTGTATGTAGTTAACATATCATGAGAAGGGGTGTGCAAAGTTTGTGTCATTACCTTTTGTGTAATTACGCAAAAGTTCCATAAGAATAGACAAAATTATGGGTACTCACATTAAATGGAAAACTGTAATTCAGCGCTGTATTTTAGGGTGAACGCATCCCCACATGATGCATTTCACATTAAAATATTAGTACATAAAAAGCAAAATCACTGCAAAAAACAGATACTCTGACTCTGTTGTTTGCTTTGTTTCTCTCTGTTTGCTGTAATATTTTACAGCGATTGCCGCGTTTACTGTAAACTTTTACTGCAACCAACAATCTTATGATGAGTTGGAATAGTGTAATTTCAGGAATTTAGTCACAGCAAGAGTAAATCAACATTAACAAAACTACCCTAATTACACTGGCATAATGCCTCTACTTGCTGCAAGGCTCCCTGCATCCTCTGAGGACTCTTGTGATGCTGTTTCAGCCCTGCTGTGTCAGGGACCTGTGCATCTAAGTAAGGAAAGAGCACCATGTCCCAGAGATGCCAATGTTGCCTCATTAATGGGTACATTTGTATTTCTGTGTACTTATGAATTTCCATGTGTAGGTAAGGCTCCTTTGCCCATGTGTGGGTTTATAATGATTGGGAAGTTTCGAAATGACAGCCTGCAGAATATTTTATTACCTTATACTGCTTATTAAAAGATAAACAATATATCAGAGATGGTAAGAATAGATGAACATGATACCTTAAGGGAAAATACTGCTTTATAACTGCTGAGTTACTCCAAATATTGCTTCGTATTTTTCAAGAACAAGTTTTTCCCCTGTTGGCGAACAGCAGCGGGATTTTTCGATGCCACCATCAGTACATAGCTATGCAAAACAATAGAACTGATTTCACATCACTGGTCCTAGTATCTATTCAGGAACAGCTTCAAAGATATTATTATTTTAACTCATTTAATCTGTGAAAACTGACTGGGATTTGCACTTGTGTGGAGCACACCCAACATGGATTAATCATGATTTAAAATGGTGGGAATAAAGCCATAGTGACTGTGCCAAGGTGGATTGAAAAATGCATGCTATTGCTCCAAATATAGTTTACTATATGGAAGGGGATGCTGATCCTCAGGCATATAAACAAAAGATGACTATAAATTTAAGTATAAATGATCCTGTATCAGAGCTGACATGTACACCTCAGGTTTGAGTGCTGAGGTCTGGGTACAGAAATTAAAAGGATGAAAGGTCTTAAGTTGGAGAAGGCATTATGGATTATGACATACTAACATTAAAGTGGTTATTACTTGCTTGGAAATGCTCAGTGTTGGGACATTGCCAATAGTGCTAAGGGTCGGAGTTAGAGATTGACAGAGACTGTACCACGTCTCAATGGTAATGGAGTACTCTCTCTGCCAAACTGAATCTCTGTTTGCCTGATTTACAGTCAGAAGGACCTTAAGTATGTCAGTGACGGAGACTACTCTGTCTCTGTTGCTGGTATACTCCTCTGATTGCCCGATGGCGTAGGAGCCATCAAAGGTTTGCCATTTTGTTTGCCTGCCTGATTTAGATTGGGCAGCCAATGGCCAGTTTTTACTGCTGTGAAAAATGTGCCATTAAGATACAGCTAAAACATTTAAATAACCCTTACACCATGGCAGAAAACTCCCATAATGTGGGGTCACTAGTTTTTATTTGTTTCTCAAAACAAAATCCCACTTTGTGATTTTGCTTTAAAGAAAGAAAAATGGTTACTTTTTGATGGGGGCCTTTCATGTTAGGTGGAGCTGTCCATTCATTGACTGGACCTGCAGTGATAGCCGTTCCTCTCAATGACTAGAGTTGTTTGCTGGTCTGGCAGGAAAAGTGCAATGGATGCAATTTGGAGAGGGAATGGAGTGTATAGCAATAAGTAAATAAGTAAAATAAACATCATCTAGTTTCCAGGGTATAATTCTTAATAGAGGACATGGTCACAGGAATCATTTCCGGTGAAAAAAAAAGACAAGGTAGAAGGTAGAAAAGAGAAATCTTTTGGGAATAGGACAGTAGTGTCCACACATTTAGATCAGACGTGTACTCATAGTAACAAAGTAAGGTTATACAGAATATACTTCAATTACTTTCCCTTTGATCATATATGGATTAAGTTCAAACAACAGTGAATAAATACATAATTTCTTAATAGTAATATATGGTTTTGTCAGTAAATTCCATGGAATAAGTCTTGTTGTTTTGATGTAATAAATTGAGTCCAAATGAAATTCTCAAGAATTGCATGTATAATTCACATTAATGACCGCACACCATTATTAATTTTTATCTGAGCTTGTTAGAAAGTTGCGAACCAAGACTAGTATATGTGTTGATTATAGCCTTATAGCCCGCCATAGCGGGCTATACCGACTATTAAAGGCCCGCTGAATCGTTAAAGGCCCGAGCCGAAGATGAGGGACTTTAACGAGACAGCGGGACTTTAATAGCCGGTATAGCCCTGCTACGAAGGGCTATAAGGCTACTAGAACATTCTGCCACTAGAGGGCAGAAAGTTCTAACAAATTAAACAAAGGGTTCTCGAAGCTCGAGGGGATATAAATCCCCTCGAGCTTCGAGAAGCCTTTGTAGAACATTGGAATGTTGCTCTGCGGGCCTTTACCGACCTTTTGGCTCCATGCTTACTATTTAACATATAGTACGGTGATTGTAACCCAGTAAAATGGTTATTATGTTTATTAATTGACGCAGTGGGTGTGTAGGATGAAATTTCGAGAGGAGGGTGATTATTGCTGCAACCAAAAGTGCATATTAGTGTCCTTTTTTAAAGCCATTCTGTAGTTTCAAGTCTTATAGTTCGTTTGCTCTCCCATCTCCTTAATTTTAGTTCTCACTTGCCTCCTCGGAATGATTTGGAATTTAATCTGGACCCAAAAAAAGACAGCTTTGAGGTCAATCCTTTACTATCAGCTTCTCTACCTATTCGAGCTGTCTTGGAGAGTCTAATTTAAGTGACTTTAATTCTGACAGTTCTTGGTATAAGAGCACATTCTTCACTGTTCTGTCTCTAGCTAATCGAGGGCTGCTTTACTCCCGGTGCTTTGAGTCTCACCTTAGGCCATATCCCTTGTTGTTGGGGGTGCATTTGTGTGTGCTCTGTGCCCTCTGGCAGGACTCATATCTGCATAGCTGCTAAATTTCCAAGGCACTTTTTTACAGTGGAATACTCAAGATTCCAAGTCACAGAATTAAAAGAAAAAACCTGGACTGGAGCAGCACATCACACATTGAAACTTGGCAGGGTTGTGTTTGTTGGTTGAAGTTCAGTCGGTGGTTATTATCTTACAGGTGTATACCTTTAGGGCACTGCATTTTATGGGGTAATGGAGTATAGGGCATTGACATTTAAAGAGGGGAAGAAGGGCTAAGGCCTCAACATCTACAACAACTACTCGCTCGAAAACTCCTGAGGCGGAAAGCCGGGAGCATCGTATGTTCATTTTTTAACTGTTTGTCTTTTTTAAAAATACTTGATTGTGTACTTTTGAGCACTTACCCTCCCTCCCCTCCTCACACTGCCTGCTCTTCCCATGCAGCCGATTAGGCGCTGTCACCGGGACTGGCAGGGGATCAGCCATCTTGGGTGTAGCCCAGGGTTGACGCTGCAGTCTTCCTTACACCGGCTCCTAATTAGCATAAAATGTGTATCCCCTCCCGGCCGCGCAGCGGACATGCACAAGGCGCGCGCAGATGGCGCGCCAAAGGCAAGCCCGTCTGCGCAGGCCCGCGCCAGTCCGGGGCAAGGGGCCATTTTCTCTGCATCTCCATTGATTTATTCATCTGAGAGCTTGGTGAACCTCTGCAGCTTAGCTGGCCCTCTTTGTCTATCCACTGCTAGTCATCTTACTCAATTGGGTATCTTTCAGCCTCGGTCACAAATACGTCACTGGCATCCACAATCGAGGCCTGCCCCAGCCGAAACTCAACAGATAAACATATTCTATCTTAACACTAGATCTCTTGTGAAACACCAACTGGATATCTTTCTCCTTCTTGCTTGTCAAAAACCGGATATTCTTTTCCTTACAGAGACGTGGCTTAATATTGAATCATCCCCAGACTTACTAGCAGCACTCCCTGATAATTACTACATTTTACAGGTAGATTGCGCCCCAGGTAAAATGGGTGGTGGAGTAGCTGCCATTATCAAAAAACAACTAGTATTTTCCAAATTGATGTCCCTCGATCTTTCCGTAGCAGACAATTTGGTTATTAGACTTGACTCTAGGTCGGGCCCACTCATATGTGTGTTGATTTACAGGCCCCCTCAGAGTATGCCCACGTTTCCTTTCTCTCTGTGCAACCAGTTGGCCATTCTGCTCACTGATCATACAAAGATTCTGTTGATCGTCGATTTCAATTACTGGCTTAATAGTCCGCCTGGTGGCCCTTCGGCGAGTGAGCTCATGGACCTTCTTACAGGGCTCAACTTTAGCCATCATATCAATACTGCCACCCATATTAAAGGGCATACGCTAGATCAGATCTGGAGTTCTAACCTTAGCATCTCAACCCTTATTATTTCTCCATGCATCTGTTCTGATCACTTTCTGATCCAATGTAACATTTCTATCCTTAAGCCTACTACAAACGCAGACACCAGAGAAGGTTTGATTAGGAAGTGGGGCTCTCTTGACACTCCAGCCTTTCTGGGAAGTCTGTAGAACTCAATTCCTGCTCATAATACAGACCTTAACCAATCTGTAGCTAATATCTCTGATTGGCTTGTAAATGCAAGCGATATACACGCCCTGTTGAAAATGCTGAAAACCTTGCGCCAATCTGACGCCCACAAATGGTTCTCTCCTGACCTGAGGTCGAAAAAATTAATTGTTCGCCAGAAGGAACGTGAGTGGAGAAGAAACTACAACTCTCTTGGAAAGACCCATTATTTGGCCGCTCGCTCTGTCTACATGAAGGCCATCTTTCTAGCTAAAGCTGAATTCTTCTCTAGTATTATTGAAATGTCTAATAACAAATCCAAGGACATCTTTTCCATCGTCGATAAGCTCACGAATCCTGCAAGAACCCAGCCCAAACCTGTAGCCACACAGGATTTCTGTAATACCATTAATCATTACTTTCTGGACAAAATCACGCTCATTAAATCCAGCATCCCTATTACCTCCCCTGCTTCCCTTGATTCCACCCACATCTCCAGTGCACTCTCCATGGACCATTTTCCTCTTCTGGATGTTCCGTCTTTGCTTGCCCTTACAGCTAGGGTCAAGTTGAGTTCTCCACATGATTGCTGTCCTCCCTATGTTCTAAAAGAGGTAATCACTGCCTTCCCTTCCCCTATATTAAGACTCTTCCTTGACCCAAGGCATGGTACCTAACTCATTTAAGGAGGCATTGGTGGTGCCCCTTCAAAAAGAATCAGGTGTGGAAGTCACTACCTTATCCAATTACAGGCCAATTTCTTTGCTACCGTATCTGGCCAAAGTATTGGAAGCCCATGTAACATCTCATCTTTCTAGCTTCATTGAACAATCCGACTTCTTGGACTCTGCCCAAGCCGGACTTCGTCCGGCCCATTCGACCGAAGCGGTTATAACAGCAGTCCTGGACTCCTAACGCATAAGGCTGACTTAGCGAAGAGCAACAGGGGGCTGGCTCTAATCAGTAAGGCTGAGCCAGAAAATTAAACCAACAAAGAAGAAATGCCAGTACTGATATAGGTGATTCAACAAGACCAAATCACCACCGGAAACCCGAATAATAAATCAGGAATGGGGATTACTACTTAATAGTATTTTTTATTCACATTATTTGCAAAAATTTGAAAGCATCATTTAATTCATAGTACAAAAAAGATCAAATTTACAATGGACACAGGAAAAAATGGGATATTCATCAACCATTCACTCATTCAATCAAAATACAAACATATCACAAACAACCATTGCCATACATACGTGTAGGGAGGAGACAAAAAGGATTAGGGAAACAATGCAGTGAAAAAACAACACAATGAGGAAACAAATACCACGGTCTACATATTTTTTGGAAATATTTAAACTAAATATTTTCTAAGTACATTCCTATATATCTACCCTCTCTGTACTGGGCTGAATGTATGACATTGTTTTGCATTCTGTCCATCAATTGTTCTTTTTGCATCTACCTATAAAACCTTGCATAACTAAGGTCCTTATTACCTTAAACAATCCCTTTCTTGGTACATGCCCAGCAGAGACCTATGATCTAAAAATTCCTTGATGGTCTCCCGCCCCAGCTTCAAGGGACTCAAATGGGGGGGAGGGGAGGGGGTTCTCCTCCAAAACCCTGGCACTCTGAAATACTCTACGTATAAATATCAAAGCAGCTCCCATCTTACTGAGTTTTAGAAAACTGCAAAAAACTTTGCTTTTCAATGCCTAGTATTCTACTGCTCTTGCAAACACTGCCATACCCAATTACTCCAAGACATCTTCAGGTATTTTCGCGCTTTATAAGTTAATTACCATAACATATGATACAAAATGTCTCTGAGGTTCATTCTCCAGCCACTCTATAGCCACTTTATATTCTGCCCACAAATCATTTTCTACCATAAAACAGGATGCAGGGAAGTAGCTCCGCTGCTCCATGAGAGACCCTGGTTCTGAGTTGAAGGCAGGCAGGCCTCCTAGAGGCACAGCAGCTGCAGGATGAGATTGATTTTGTCTCACACTGTTGTGAACAGCCGACAGCCGGCGGGACTGCCACTGGGTAAGTTACTTCTTTCACGGCCTATGTTTTTGCTGCTCTTCAGTATCCTTCTTTATCGTAGGTTGGCAGAAATCTGATTTCCTGGTGTCAGGGCTCACCTCAATACCAAATTTAGGAATGGTAGGGGAGTATAGGGTAGTAGCCAATTGGCTCCTTACCTCTAGGTATTCTTTTCCCTGATTCGACTACTTCTGGGGCAAAGTGGGCATAACCCTGTCGCAGGGATTCTAAATTAGCCATCAGCAAGATGGTCACTTCTGAAAAGTCACATTCACTTCAGATAGCCCAGGTCAGGGGTGATGCTTGCTCACCTGAGGGTGGAGACGCCTGCCTTGCTTAGCTAACTTTTCCACCTTTCCAGGTGCCTAAGGGCTCAGGACAAACAGGGATCTGTTTCTTTTCCTGTGAGAGAGGCCACATTCTCATACCAGAGGTGGTGGGCCTATTTGAAGCTCCAAAAAAATGTAATTGGAAGGTCCCCCTGGTTCTATTCACAGGGAGGGGAGCAGGTACAGTGAAAAAATAATAAAACACTGTGGTTTATTATTGGTCATTCAGAAAGTCAAATGTATTGACTATGTGTTAGAGCAGTGTGGTGTATGGAGGAGGGGGGGGGACGAAATGCTAATTAGAATGCATTATGCAATGTACATTTAACATTAGTACCAATGGGTGTCACACTTAAGTACAAGAAACAATTGAACTAAAATGTATAAAAATATATCACAATTTATTTAGGTACCTCTCTGTTAGGGTTACACTCTAAATTAAAAACATCGGTTTAAAACAATACATTTCATTATAAAAAAACGATTTTAATAACCATAAAGCAGTCAAAAAACAAAGGTTGACGCGGCGTTTCGGTGGTTGTGAAATAGTTGCACCTTCATCAGGACGTTTTGACTAGATTAACTTGAAGTCTAAAAGTAGAACAACATTGTTTTAGATGCCTGTTTCTGTACATTAACTCATAAGTGACAATTTATCAAAATAGGATCACACCTACTCGTTTGAACTATCTCCACCCCGACAATACACAGAAAAACCATCTACACCTCCACCACACAACTTAGAATCTTTTAGCACATCTATATTTGTGCTTACTCTTTTTAAGTTGTTCATCAATCAAGTACCTTAGGATTGAAGACTTTGTTGAAAACAAGACTTTTCTTTAATGTTGTCTTGATCTGTTGAGGATCTTTAAGGCGAAACTGGGCCTTTGCGAGGGTAAGAGAACATCATGCTTGTATTTAGTTCAATTATTCATGAATAGCAATTTCTGTTATATTCTTTTATTATTTTTGCCTTTACCTCTTTAAGGTTTTATCTTTCATATATCGGCGCGGAGGAACCACCGTTGTTAATTACGTGGTCTTGTCCAAATTGACGTTAAAGATTCCTTCTTCACATTGGAATCACTAATGGGGGTAAACCAGAACATTGTGTTGTTTTTAAGATATACCCTCTTGTATTTAAATCTTTATTTCTGATTTGGCTTTCATACTCACCGGGAAAGAAAGACTTTGCGTCTATTCTGTTGCTGGTGCGGTGGGTATTTCGTAGGATGATTTTAGGGAGACGATCTCTCACTTGATAGCCTGTCAGGTTAATAATTTTATAAGGCGTTAGTTACTATGCAGGTAGTATTGTGCTGGATCGTTGTTTAACATTATAGTTTGCACAACGGTCTGTCAATTAATTAGTTGCCACGGTAATACTAAAATCCTGTGCTTATGCCATTCGAGCTAGATAACTATAGCGGACGAAGCTGCATTATTTAACCTTTCTTCGTCGGTTATGGATGGCGGGCATAACTGAGAGAATATTCTCTTTTGACACCTTGGTTTGTCAAATTACGGGTTTAAGTCGATTTATAAATGCAAAGTTTAAGTGACGGGTTACGCTACCGCGGCTGCAGGGGTTCTAGACGTGGCACACTCTAATTAAATTTGGGACGCAAAGAGCGTTCCTGATAGTCTACGTGTTACCGGTTTCACGTACCTCGTTTGTATAAAGCGCCTCCCTGCTCCTCCGTGTCCGGGTCTTCATAGATTAGTATTGGCGTACCCTCTTACTTGAGTTATATGCTGGCTCTGATGATGTTCACCCGGAAGTAAATTCGACAGCGAGCCTTTCTCTACTTTGTTTACCCCGTTATCGGCTCACATTTTTACAGTTATATTCCTATAGAATTGCGTAGGGTTGTTGCCTACGAAGTACCTTTTGTGGATCAATTATTGGAATTTTTTATTTAATTTATTCGATTTGACGACCCGGAAGTACTCTTTTCTTAGTGATACTGTATTGTTTCTAATTTTGCCTTGTATTATTTATGTACGTGGTATTATTTATTTACGGATTCTGGTTCAATATCCACTATGGATGTACATCAAAGTGGGGCGTCTAACGATTAAAGTGTCCTGGCCGTATTTCAAACTCAGTCGCCATTTTGGATTGGGCTCGGATGTCTGGGTTCAGGCTCATGGAACGGACGGCCTTAGTTACTCAGGCTCAAAAGGCTAAACTTAACACTAATTTCTAATTTCTAACAACCGCGGCACATTGCGATGCTATCTGAAGTAGTTCTATTTTAGAAACAACATTTGTTTAGGCGTTTGTATATTGGTTTCTGCACTAGTCAAATGACATTAATCTCACCAACTTACCCGCATCAGCATTATTAAAATTACAAATCAGGAAAAGAAAAATTTTTATGAGCCAAACAATTATTTCAGAAAACAATTTTTCGTTTGGGTGCCATTCATTATGCATCATATTTTATCATATTATTGACAAAGTCAAATCAATATCCAAATTACATCCCTCTAAGCAAAAGGTACCTATAACAGGGTATTATTCACACGTTATTGGGGCTGAACAGAACTTTTTACATTTTCAATATATAATATCATGTCTGTCATGAAATGCTTTATCAATAAAGTATATGCACAGTGTATCATCAATACATATATACTTTTGAATTGTATCTAGTTAGAGTAGTCTTTCCCAATCTTCTTTGTTATTCAAACCAGTTCTGAATGTATTAAAAAGGGACATAAAAAATTGTTCTCTTTTTTTCCTCTTTGTTTGGATATTACCGCCTCTTACACTCTGCTGTATTACTTCTATCCCACACCATTTTAAGTCTTCTAATTTATGATTGTGGGTTAGCCAGTGATCAACTAGTGGTGCGGTTTTTTTCTTAGTCCTGAATGCTGATTTATGCTCTATAATCCGGGTTTTTATTTCTCGCGATGTTTCACCTATATAGGCTTTCTGGCATGGCATAAAATCAGGTAGATTAGGTTTTTTGTTTTGCAATTGATGAAACTCCTTATTGTGTGTGTTACACCATTATGGGTTACTTTGTTTATTTTCATCTGATTGTCACAATTAGTGCACATATTACAACAGAAATTTCCTGTTGGTAGAGGCTTCTTTTCTATAGTGGTTTGACTTTCTCTTTTATCCTCTTTATGTGTATGTACTAGACAATTTCTCACAGTTTTGTTCCTTCTAAAACTGAACATGGGTTTTTGTGGATTTTTGTACCATCTCTTTCATTAGGTAATGACCAGTTCCTGTTGATTATGTTCTTCACTTTATTACTCACTGCACTATAATTTGTGACAAATATCAGTCTATCATTTGTTTTTCCTAGTTTATCATTGTTTTTGGAAAAAAGAGAGTCTCTGTTATAGTATTTGGCCCTCTTGTATGCTTTTTTGATCAGGTGATTTGGGTACCCTCTCTCCTTCAGTTTTTTGGATAGTTCATCCGCATGTTTATTAAAGTCATTCATGTTGGTACAATTACATCTAATTCTTAAGTATTGCCCGAAGGGGATGTTATCTTTCTGGCTTTTGGGATGATTACTCTTATAATGCAAGAGTGTATTGCGGTCTGTGGGTTTGGTATATAGCACTACTTCTAATTTTCCATTATTATTTTTGATGCTGATATCTAAAAACTCAATTGTCTCTTTACTATACTTGCTGGTGAAACGTAGGTTTGGGTCTCCTAGGTTCAGCCATGTGATAAAATCAATCAAAACCTCTTCGGTTCCGGTCCAAATGAAAAAAATATCGTCGATGAACCTCGACCAGCAGGTTATATTTTCAAAAAAGGGGGCTGCATTATTGTAAATGTGTTTGTTTTCAAAGCTAGCTACATACAGGCATGCTAAGCTGGGAGCACAGGTGGCTCCCATGCTGGTGCCCTTGATCTGTTTATAGAAGTCCTTTTTAAAAAGGAAGATATTATTTTTTAAAATAATGTTGGTACATTCTATTATAAAGGTTGCGTGATTGTCTGAATCACCTTCACCTGTGTTAAGGAGGCCCTCTAACATTGTGATGGTATCATCTTGTGGGATATTAGTGTAGAGGGCCTCCAACGTCACTAACCATTGGAGTTGGGAATTGAAGGGATGACCTTCTACCTTTTCTATCATGCTAGTAGTGTGTTTGATGTAGGCTTTTTGTAAAATGACATGGGGTTGTAGGAACTTGTCCACGTATTTACTCAGTGATTCTGTCACTGAGTTAATGCTGGATGCAATAGGCCGCATAGGGGGTTCCTTCAGGTCTTTATGGACCTTTGGGAGTCCATATAGGGCGGGTATAATTGGAGTCTCATTTTTTAAAAATCTATACTCATCTTGACAAATAATTTCATCTTCCTTAGCATGATCTAATAGTGTGCCCACCTTTAAAATCAATGAATTCCATTCATCCCTATTGGATTTACAGTAATGTTCTTGGTTGTTTAGCAATATCATCATTAACCTCTCAAGAAAAATTGTTTTCTGAAATAATTGTTTGGCTCATAACATTTTTTCTTTTCCTGATTTGTAATTTTAATAATGCTGTTGCGGGTAAGTTGGTGAGATTAATGCCATTTGACTAGTGCAGAAACCAATATACAAACGCCTAAACAAATGTTGTTTCTAAAATAGAACTACTTCAGATAGCATCGCAATGTGCCGCGGTTGTAAGAAATTAGAAATTAGTTTTAAGTTTAGCCTTTTGAGCCTGAATAACGAATAACTAAGGCCGTCCGTTCCATGAGCCTGAACCCAGACATCCGAGCCCAATCCAAAATGGCGACCGAGTTTGAAATACGGCCAAGACACTTTAATCGTTAGACGCCCCACTTTGATGTACATCCATAGTGGATATTGAACCAGAATCCGTAAATAAATAATACCACGTACATAAATAATACAAGGCAAAATTAGAAACAATACAGTATCACTAAGAAAAGAGTACTTCCGGATCGTCAAATCGAATAAATTAAATAAAAAATTCCAATAATTGATCCACAAAAGGTACTTCGTAGGCAACAACCCTACGCAATTCTATAGGAATATAACTGTAAAAATGTGAGCCAATAACGGGGTAAACAAAGTAGAGAAAGGCTTGCTGTCGAATTTACTTCCGGGTGAACATTATCAGAGCCAGCATATAACTCAAGTAAGAGAGTACGGCAATACTACTCTATGAAGACCCGGACACGGAGGAGCAGGGAGGCCGCTTCATACAAACGAGGTACGTGAAAACCGGTAACACGTAGACTATCAGGAACGCTCTTTGCGTCCCAAATTTAATTAGAGTGTGCCACGTCTAGAACCCCTGAAACCGCGGTAGCGTAACCCGTCACTTAAACTTTGCATTTATAAATCGACCTAAACCCGTAATTTGACAAACCAAGGTGTCAAAAGAGAATATTCTCTCAGTTATGCCCGCCACCCATAACCGAAGCAGAAAGGTTAAATAATGCAGCTTAGTCCGCTATAGTTATCTAGCTCAAATGGCATAAGCACGGGATTTTAGTATTACCGTGGCAACTAATTAATTGACAGACCGTTGTGCAAACTATAATGTTAAACAACGATCCAGCACAATACTACCTGCATAGTAACTAACGCCTTATTAAATTATTAACCTGACAGGCTATCAAGTGAGAGATCGTCTCCCAAAAATCATCCTGCGAAATACCCACCGCGCCAGCAACAGAATAGACGCAAAGTCTTTCTTTCCCGGTGAGTATGAAAGCCAAATCAGATATAAAGATTTAAATACAAGAGGGTATATCTTAAAAACAACACAATGTTCTGGTTTACCCCCATTAGTGATTCCAATGTGAAGAAGGAATCTTTAACGTCAATTTGGACAAGACCACGTAATTAACAACGGTGGCTCCTCCGTGCCGATATATGAAAGATAAAACCTTAAGGAGGTAAAGGCAAAAATAATAAAAGAATATAACAGAAATTGCTGTTCATGAATAATTGAACTAAATACAAGCATGATGTTCTCTTACCCTCGCAAAGGCCCAGTTTCGCCTTAAAGATCCTCGACAGATCAAGACAGCATTAAAGAAAAGTCTTGTTTTCAACAAAGTCTTCAATCCTAAGGTACTTGATTGATGAACAACTTAAAAAGAGTAAGCACAAATATAGATGTGCTAAAAGATTCTAAGTTGTGTGGTGGAGGTGTAGATGGTTTTTCTGTGTATTGTCGGGGTGGAGATAGTTCAAACGAGTAGATGTGTTCCTATTTTGATAAATTGTCACTTATGAGTTAATGTACAGAAACAGGCATCTAAAACAATGTTGTTCTACTTTTAGACTTCAAGTTAATCTAGTCAAAACGTCCTGATGAAGGTGCAACTATTTCACAACCACCGAAACGCCGCGTCAACCTTTGTTTTCTGACTGCTTTATGGTTATTGAAATCGTTTTTTTATAATGAAATGTATTGTTTTAAACCGATGTTTTTAATTTAGAGTGTAACCCTAACAGAGAGGTACCTAAATAAATTGTGATATATTTTTATACATTTTAGTTCAATTGTTTCTTGTACTTAAGTGTGACACCCATTGGTACTAATGTTAAATGTACATTGCATAATGCATTCTAATTAGCATTTCGTCCCCCCCTCCTCCATACACCACACTGCTCTAACACATAGTCAATACATTTGACTTTCTGAATGACCAATAATAAACCACAGGGTTTTATTATTTTTTTCACTGTACCTGCTCCCCTCCCTGTGAATAGAACCAGGGGGACCTTCCAATTATATTTTTTTGGAGCTTCAAATAGGCCCACCACCTCTGGTATGAGAATGTGGCCTCTCTCACAGGAAAAGAAACAGATCCCTGTTTGTCCTGAGCCCTTAGGCACCTAATGTTAAATGTACATTGCATAATGCATTCTAATTAGCATTTCGTCCCCCCCCCTCCTCCATACACCACACTGCTCTAACACCTATTTGAAGCTCCCCAGCCTTGGAATGCTAATCCGCAGGTCATCCTGTGTGCGGGGGTCTCAAGCATCCTGGCCCCGAACAGGCATGGTTTATGGCCACCGGAGAGCAAAGGCCCTCACCCTTGGTGGTCAGAAACCTGTCTCTGGTGGCGCGTTGCCGAAAAAGAGTCAGTCAACACACCAGTAGCTGGTAGTGTTTCAGGGGACACCTCTAAGGTGCCCTCTGGGTGCATGTATTACTAAATCGGACACTGCCATCAGTGCAGTTTTATTAATACAAGATGTCTGATACCAAACATCCCTATTTCCAGTGAAGCCCTCATGTAGCCAGGGAACTCATTTTCACCAGAGTACAGCACATGCTTTTAAAACGGCTTCCCTGGTCACTATGGCCGGGGTGCCTGTCACCCCCTCCCAACACAATCCCCAAGGATGGGAAGACGGACGCAGTTCTGAACTTTTGGAAGGCGGGAGTGAGTTACCCTCCCGGCCGTATTTATTAAAATATGAAACAAAATTAAAACATTAAATAAAAGTTTCATATCATGTACAATTTTCATTTATTACATTTCGATGAAGACATGTTCATTGGCTAACCTTAACAAATCTCTAATACAAAGGTTTTCCTAGCCGAGTCTAACATCCTGCAAATGCATACTTTCTAAATTAAAATTGTACATCCTAGCATTACGGGCCAACGGCAAGGTCGCAACCGGTGTCAGATCCCTACTACCAAAACTCACGCCCTCACGGTGTGAGTGACAGCCGCGCAGAGGACTGTACCCTCTGTGCCAACTCCAATTTCCCTTGTCTTGTTGGGGGGCCCCCCATTTCAACTCGACGCCATCTTAAAGGTCGTCCGAGGACCTGTGTGAGGTGTCTGTAAGAAGGCAGCGTGGACTCCCCCTCCACCCCACACTGTCTATCACATCTGCCGTCGCGGATATCCGGGCCCCGGGAAATTCGTAGGAGGGGCATATAGCCGCCTCCTCCCCTGGAAGGGGCCTATGGCCGTCTTCCCCTAGGCGACCCATACTTAGTGGGTGTCGCCTCCCCGTGGGAGGGGCCAATGGCCGCCTCCCCCTGGGCGCTCCCATCCATAGTGGGTTGCGCCCCCCTCTAGGGACCTTGAAATTACTGCTCACCGATCATGACCTTACCGCCCGACCAAAAAATAAATACGACATTTGATTACCTACTAAGGGAAAAAACACCATCTAGTCTACTTGCAACATTTGTCTATACTACAAGAAAAAACAGTACCTTCAGACAGAAATCATATCATTAAACTACCTTCATATACCGCAACACAAAGGGAAGAAGATGTTATCAGAGAAAAAAGACTTTATTGCAGAACTAACATTGCCATAAGGGGCTGGTGGGTGGGTCAAAATTGCTCCTAGTTCCGTCGAGGGCTCACGTGCAACGAGTGGGTGCAGCTTCCAAGCACAGGAACAAGAGGATGTTTCTTCGGATTCCCGCTCTCTTTATTCCTCATCGGGAGGGCGTGAACCCTCCGCTGGTACACCTACTGGGCGTGGCCATCGGTGTACGTGTCTAGGACAACCCCTCTTGGGCGGGAAAAGGCGCGCCCGGGCTACGCCGCTTTGGGCATACCAGCCGTGACACGCCCCCCGCCCAAAACGGTTTCCCGGGAGGATCCGGGCCCCCAACCATACGTTCGGGGGGACCGAGTGGTCGCCCCTTTCCATTATACTGGTAGCAATGGAACTGACCAGTATGGGGCATATCTGCTCATACAGTTATGCCCTCACATGTAGTATAGTGCACCCTGCATTAGAGTGGTAAGGCCTGCTATAGGGGTGACTTACTTATACTGCAAGCAGTGTCTGCCAGCAGGGCACACGGGCTGTGTGCCATGTCATGTTTTCAGTTTTGTCGGTACCAAGACACACAGCCTGCAGTGGCAGTTTGCATGAGCTTTTTGTGGGGTCCCTTAGGGGTGCACAATTCGTGCTGGAGCACTTGGGAACCCTCCTTAGTACCTAAGGCCCTAGGTACCAGGGGTTCCATTTACTAGGGACTTACAAATGGCACTACAGGTATCGCCAATTGGGGAAAACAATTATTCAGTTTTGGGAAAGAGATCTGGCACTGGGGACCTGATTAGCAGGAAACCAGTACACGTCCAGTAGAAATCAGTCACATCAAATACCAGGCAACAGTGGGGAGTGACCATGTCGTAAAGGGCACTCTCCGACAAGGATGCCTCACACGTTCTCACTACTGTTTGAAACAACCTAGGAACTCAGGACACATCACAAGTGTAGCCTGGATGATGCAGGGTTTGGGGAATATTTTTGAAGCACTTCCTTTAGGGCGTTTTAAAGATCAGTGTGGACAAACCAGGGATGGGACACTAACACTTGTTCTAATACTGCAGCTGCTTTGAGTAGCCTGTGTGCGTAGTGTGTACTGTGACACTTTTCCAGTATGGCGACCAGGCACCTCTGATTGCAAAAACTGACACAAGAGAGAATGCTTTTTACTAAAGCATTTAATGAATTTGGTCTCCCTTGGAGGTTTCTCTCTTTCTCAATCAGGCTAATTAATTAAATGAGTTAAAAAGAGGGAGGTGTCCAATGAGGATAGTGCAATAATGCTATTATGTCTTGAATGGGTAAAGGCAAAGTACATAAACTGCAAATAATGCATCTCATTACATTAAACTCCTTTTCCCAGAACACCACATCAGTGGTCAGACCCTGAAAGAGCAATCAGATGTCAGTTAAATGAATCATGGCTGGTGTTTTGGTGCAGCGATACTGTCCGGAAAAATACAGATACATGGAGCCTGATTCACACAGGTGAACTTACACCTTTTTGTAAGTTTACTACTTTTAGGTATTCACAAACTACGTGCTGAGTTTTAATACTGTACACTACCTATACATATGTGTGCAGAATTCCCCGCCCCGATTGTGGAGTCTACAAGTGTGGAGAGCTACCCACATATAGCTATAGGATGTGGGGAGTCATGTAACTCCACATGTAGGGGTCCATTACGATGTCTGGCGGATCGCCACCGCCATGATGGCGGTGGAGATCCGCCCGACATTAACGCCTGCCTGCCACCCATTTCCCCCCGCCATATTACTATGGCGGGGGGACCACGGCAGATGTAAACACCGTCTGCCGTTTTTCCGCCCTGGTAGCCTTGCGGCCGGGGGAAGAAAATGTTTAATATGGTGGCGGTGTCTATTAGACACCGCCAGCCATATTAGGATGGGCTTGCAGACATGCCTTTCTGTGGCAAAGGCATGCGGAGACTCCCTGCGGGGGCCCGTTGCGGGCCCCGTGAGACTCCAGGGAGTTGGGGGTACATATGGGGGTACCTATGGCACCCCCCGCATTTCAAAGTGCAACATGGCAGGCACCGCGCGGTGCCTGTCATGTTGTGTTTTGTGTGGCGGGCGCCTGCTAATTTTCAAGGCGGGACGCCGCTCCTTAGGCGGCCGGTCCCGTTTTGCACTGGGATGGCGGGCGGGCAAAGTCTGAACGCCATCCTAATGGGGGCCGTAGTTTAGGAATACCTAAAAGTAGTAAACTTACAGAAAAGTGTAGGTTTATCTTTGTGAATCAGGCCCAGAGGTTTCAATTGTCCCCTGTGGGGTCCATATTGCTTTCCTATTCTGGAGTTTTGGAGGTTCAACTAAGAGCTCATATGGTAATACGTCAATGTTTCTTTGGTTTCAAACGGAAAGCCCTGAACATTAAAAACTGCATGTTACATAAATTGCTCTGAAGATTCTGTTTGTGCCTGAATCAAGATGACTGGCCTATGAGAATGAGAACCCGCATTGTGAAACACTTTCAAGTTTCTATAAAGAGAACATACTAGTGATGGCTGCAGCAATTTGTTTTTTGCCACTTCCATTTCTCTTCACATAAGTCACAAGCCTCTTCCACAGTGCCCAACTCTTCCCTTCCTCTGGCGTTGTAACTTTTCAGTTCATGGAGTTTGTTCTTTGCACACTGCACAGCATCCCAAGACGCAATACTCTACTTGCAATGTTTGCAATTAACAAAGAAAAGTAGATAGCTGGAAATATAGCCGTAAGTACGCTGTACGTAGGTTTTTGCAGAAAAAACATACCAAAACCTGCTCTTAACAGGATCATTCTCCTTCTAAAATGCTAGATAATTTTTTTTTGGGTGACAGGCTGGCCAAGACAGAACTGTTCATCTTCTTCAAAAGCCTCCTTGGGCCTTCACCATCAAGCTCCTTGAGGGGGTAAAGAATATCAACATGGAAGGTTCACTGCTAGAATATCGACCCCCAAAATATCCCCATACACAAATATCGAGTAATAAATATTGATGTAAAAAAATATTAACATCCTATATTTATAATGGTAAGTACCAAAATTTCGGGGAAAAATATAGATGTCAAAAATACCGATTTTAATATATGTTTAAAAATAATATTAAATATATTAAATAATAAAATTAACTTAAAAAATTAATTAGATGTAATATACATATAAACAATTAATTTAATTTCACAAATTTAAACATACTTATGAATTTAAAAAAATGTATAAAATATTATTTTCATTTATTTTATAAATGTATATATGACAATTTACCAATAAATATATATATATACATACACCAATAACATAAAATCTCATTAAACAAATTATATTATAAATTAAAACATGAAACTTAAACAATGTAAAAGTCTTTAAACTTACATTTTCCACTTCAGTGAGTGCAACAGTACGTAAAGTGTTGAATAGCGGAGGAGTAAAAATTACTATTCCCACTCCAGTGTGTGCAACAGTAAGGAAAGTGTTATTATTATTATTATTATTATTACTGAGTTTTATATAGCGCGTGGTTACCCTTGGGCATCCCAGCGCTCATCCAGAGTACACACCATAGCCGAGCGGGCATTAAGCAGGGAACAGATGGGTCTTTAGGAGTTTGCGAAATCGCAGGGTACCAGTTTCAGAGCGCAGGGCAAGTGGGAGGGAATTCCATAGCGTTGCCACATTAACGGAAAATCTTCTCCCGCCAGTCCTGGCCTTTCTTACTCTTGCGACTTGCAAAAGATGTTGGTGGCCTTGTAAGATTGAACCATACCCCGTAGGATAGGTGGCCCTGTCCCCTGTAAGATTTTATGGGCCATGCAGAGTGCCTTAAACTTCACCCTCTCTCTAACAGGGAGCCAGTGGAGCGCCTTCAACGCGGGACGGGCTGATTGTCGCCTGGGGAGGTCCGTCAAAAGTCTGGCAGCAGCGTTTTGCACTTGCTGCAATTTGTTTAAAGTTGATTCTGGAGCCCCCAAAAACAGCGCGTTGCTGTAGTCCAGTCGTGAAATGATGAGCCCCTGGATTAGTAATCTCCTGGTGGCCATCGGGAGGAGGGGTAGGATCTTCCGGGTTGACCGGAGCAGGCCGAAACACACGCCTGCGGTCTTGTTAGCGTGTGACTTGAAGGAAAGGTCCTGCTCCAGCCACACCCCCAAGCTCTTAATCTCCTGTTTCGGGGTAGGTGGCGCTCCAAGACAGCTAGGCCAGCTACTTGGGGACAGGGAGGGAGGGGAGTTCCCCAGCATCATCAGTTCAGTTTTTGAACCGTTGAGTTTAAGTGCTGAGTTACACATCCAAGTGAAGATCTTAGCTAGGCATGTGTGCAGCACGTCGGGTTTGTTCACCGACTGGGGGAGCCCTACCACCAACTGAGTATCATCAGCGTAGCTGATGATCTTAATACCCAGTGGCAGTGTGGTGTTGGACAGTGGATGGGAAAAATTACTATTCCCACTCCAGTGAGTGCAACAGTAGGGAAAGTGTTGGATAGCGGAGGGGTACAAATTACTAGTCCGACTCCAATGAGTGCAACAGAAGGTAAAGTGTTGGGCAGCGGAGGGGTAAAAATGACTAGTCCCACTCCAGCGAGTGCAACAGTAGGGAAAGTATTGGACAGCGGAGGGGTAAAATTACTATTCCCACTCCAGTGAGTGCAACAGTAGGGAAAGTGTTGGATAGCAGAAGAATAACAAATACTATTCCCACTCCAGTGAGTGCAACAGTAGGGAAAGTGTTGGATAGAGGAGGGGTAAAAATTATTACTCTCACTCCAGTGAGTGCAACAGTAGGGAAAGTGTTGGATAGCCGATGGGTAAAAATAGCAATTTACACTCCAGTGAGTGAAACAGTAGGGTAATTGTTTGATAGCGGAGAGGTAGAAAATACTATTCCCACTCCAGTGAGTGCAACACCAGGGAAAGTATTGGATAGCCGAGGGGTAAAAAAAAATACTATTCCCACTCCAGTTAGTGCAACAGTAGGCAAAGTGATGGATAGTGGAGTGGTAAAAAGTAATATTCATACTCCAGTCAGTTCAAAATTACAAACAAACAAAATATCATCAATAAAAAATATTTAAAAAATAAATAAAAATATTTGAAAAATCTAAAAAATAGAAACATATTCTAATGTTGAATATATATGAAAAAATACCTAGAAATAGTATACTAAATACATTTAAAAATAATTTGCAAACAAATACATTTCTAATTAGAAATAATGTATAAACAACAACATTAATTATTACATGAATGTCATCTTTTTTATTTCCTTCCCTATAACACTGCATAATTCACAACACACATCTAAATTTTGAAAAATGTATCTCTATAATTAAAATACATATCACTAAATAAAAAATATATATTTTAGACAACTATATTTTTGAAAGCGATATTAATGACTTCGACATTTTATGAAATTATATTTCTTACCTTAAAGTCGATATTCTTCACCTCGATGTTCTTGCTGGTGTTGATATTTCTGTGTCACAATATTCCCAACTCGATATTTGTGTAAGTCGACATTTCCAGCTCGGAATTCTGTCTGCATACCAACATGGACCCTGTTTCTGAAGACACAGTGTAGCCACATTCTTATCAGATCTGTGTTGTATCCTCTATACAGGCGGGGTCCCTAAGCCGAAGGAAGGACCCATGGATCATAGAGTTTGTATGCAATGTATTAATGTCAACCTTGCTCAGAACTGCACACAATAGATCCTTCTATACTAATGAAAGTACATTTTTCATTAATATTGGCTATTGCATTTTGGGATAGTCATCTAATGGAATTATTGCTGTTTGGAATACTGCTGCAAAACAGATTTTTAGGTTACATGTCATAACTTTCCATGGTTTTTCTTATATTGAAGCTAAGCCAAGTATCAGTGGTCTTACACTCTTGTTGAGCAGCAAACCCATGAAACATGTGTACACTGTGAATATTCCTCCCCCACCATTGTGCCTTTGCTGGAGTTCCAGTCCGGGAAATGGTGGTGACAATGGTTTGAGATAGAGTGTCTTGATTACAGTGTTTGCACTATGACCAAAGCATCACAGCAAGAAGAATACTGCAATTTGGTACATGTCTTAAGGGAATGCCCAATTATCAGGGGCGACAAATGCAAAAAAAAACAATTAATGGACAGTATGCTGAGCAATGTCAAATACTTACCCACAGTCAAAGCCTAAATCCATAATTTATTTGTTTGCTCACCACGCCATTCCAGTAGGGACCTAGTCATATGCAAATGAATCTTGACCCTGGACCTGATGGGAACAGTCCAGCCCGAACTGCCAGTCCCAGGAACAAGCATGCTAGGACCAGTTTTGGGGGTATCACACCTCATCAGCCAGGATAGCTTGAATCCAGTGACATGGCAAACATTGGACGAATATTTGGGCATACCCATCCCACTAGAATGATAAGTTCGAAATGAACAATTGATGGACTAAATGCTGTATAATGTCAAACACTCACACCAGTCCGAGATCGGGGTCTAAATCCATTGTCATTTTGTTCACCATGCCATTCCAATTTGGGCCCAGCCATATGCAGATCAGTCTAGACCCTGCTCCTTATAGGCTCAGTCCAGCCCGAACTGCCAGTCCAGGTTCTCCTTGGACCCGAAAGAAACATTCTAGGGCTGGTTTTGGAGTATCACTGGCGTGGCTCACTGGTTAGAGGAGGCATACCCTGAAGCTGAGGTGTGACCCGGGACCAGGGTTCGATTACCGACGCGGCAGGGTCCTGAACCCAATTGTCCACGGACTCGATAATTCTCGCTTCGGTGCCCACTCTAAGCACGAGTTCACACTATGCAGCTCTGGGCAACAAGCGTGCTTAATCTCCACAATGGCCTCCCCATGGCGGGATGCCTGGCTTTCACCTTGGGGATGCCCAGCAGGGGTGATCTCACAGGGAAAAACCAGGACAGGTTCCCAAGGCAAGTGCCGAGAGGCCCAAGGGTAAAATCGAGCGCTATATAAGAACACACATACATACATACATACATACATACATTAGCCAGGATTGATTGAATCCGGTGGCATGGCAAGCACGTGACCCACGTCTGGGAATACCCGTCCCACTCGGGGTGACAAATGCAAAAAGAACAGTTGATGGACAGAATGCTGAACAATGTGAAACACTCATCCCCAGTCCGCATTTTCATCGAAGGTGTGTGACAATCCCACATGTTCCGCTGCTTGATGAGTGATCTTCCCATCCTACAATCCTTAGCTGGACACCAGTTTCTGCTTCCGCAGAGTTCCCACAATGCAATGCATCCAAGACTCCACCAATAAATTGAAAATACCGCTGTGGAAACTGTACTGGAGCCCTGATATTAGGAGAGGGTGGCTAGGGTGCCACTAGCTCTCAGAGCAGCAGCACAGTTTCCGCAGTCGCCAAGTCAACATGGGAGCAGCGTTCTTCAGTGTGGAAGCTGTTTTCCTGAGCTCAAACAGAGAAATGCCACATAGAAGCATCAACTACGCCAAAATAGATACCTCCTGGATCCAAGACCTTTTTTTTTATTTCTTGATTTGTGCTCCTCGAAGAAGGAGAAAAAAAAGTTTGAGGGCTTATCTTGGTGTGCCCCTCCTGCGTGAATACAACACTGAAGACATCATTGGGGAGAAGCACCATGTTTCATACCAGGAGTAAGTACCTAATCAACTATTTGGCACATTTGTAGGGTGTTTTGGTTTTTGCGTTGTTGGCTGGTTCTTCCACTGCAAACTAAGGCAGGAGCGAGAAAGGTGTGTATTCCATCTGCATTCCATCGCAATGTGGCAGCATCTAAAATGGTATATGTAATGGGCAATCTGGATACTGCTGTGGTTTTCAAAGATAAGACACGAACAGTTAAATGAAGATAGCCTCCTCAGCAGCCGCTAGAGCAAAGCCTTCTGAGCTCTGAGGAAGATATGCTGGAAAGCGGAGCAGAATCTGGGTCTGCGGGTGTGCCCAGAAAAATGTCCAACAAGAGTTGTTGGTACTATATGGTGGGCTAGTTGAAGTTCTCCCTGCACAAAAAGTGATAGTAAACTTCTGGCTAGAAAAAAAGCAGGCAATAGATGATGAAGATAAGGGGGAAAGGAAAAAGGCAAATAATGATTTTTAAAAAATCAACAATCAGTGATATTAATGAAGGGGACACTAGTTCGACCCATGGCAAGTCAAAACAGTACCCACTCTTGGTAAAAGGAAAAATAGCATCTATTACACCCAAGACATCCCCCTCAATGCAGAATCTGGGATGCCCTGAGATATACAGCCTCCATTGCAGAGCCCTGAACCGACTGCGCAGCCGCAGGAGGGTGATATCCAGCAATCTTCTTCTGTCTAGTGCAAAACTCTGACTGTCGCACACATCAGCCTTTAGAAGTGATCTTGGATGTACAACAGCAAGCCCAGGCACACCGAGAGCCAGATGGCAACCAAGAAAGGCAATGTGCCATTTAGCAGCAAGGTGAGGAGGCTACTGTACAGTGGAACATTAAGACCATGCTGAATTTAATTCTGGATGAGATTCGAGAATTAAAAGTAACACAAGCAAATGAAATAGCATCTCTGCACCAATTATTGTCTAAAATTGATAGAAGCAATATGCAGCTTTCCCGAAAGAATTCAGGAAGCTGATTCAAGGACCTGGCAGCTTTAGGACCTGATGAATGTCATGCAACAGCAAGTTCACGAACCAAGAAAGGAAAAATTGTCATTTGAAAATAGACTTGACGAGTTAGAAAATCATTTATACAGGCCCAATTTACATCTGAGGGGAGTTCCGGAAGGGAGTGAAGGGGAACAAACCCTTCAATGGGTTGAGACATTCATTAAAAAAAGTGTGTTACCGGAACACTCAAGCGATCTGGCAATCAAACAGACACATAGGATCCCAGTTCAGCCATATCCAAACTCAAAACTGCCTCTGACAATATTGGTAAATTTTGAGGCATTCCCTATAAAGGAGCTGATTCTGATCAGACCTAATCAAAAGAAACAATTCTCTACTGATGAAGTACATTGCTGTCCTATCTTCTCTGACATGAGAGCGGCTGTGGCACATTGAAGGAAGGAATTTGTGAAACGATTGTACTTTTTTAAAGCACAGGGCGCGCAGGCAGCAATTGCACAACAATCTAAGCTGAGGGTTTTAGTGAAAGGGATTTTAAACATGCTTGCTACTTTAGATGATGCCCAGTAGTTGATGCAAAAGATTTCCAGTTGAATATGTTGTTCTGGAAAAGAAGCTGAAAGTGGAAATATGTAAATGGTGGGGTCCAGGGGAGGGGAAGTTCACCCAGGTTGCACCACCATGGCACCCAACAAGGGCAGGCACCACATCGAAGAGGGGTATATTCAAGATGAAATGCTGAAAAGATTTTCCAACAATGTCATAAAAATCACATAGAGAAACATGGCAACTTTAAGTAGAAGAACTGTGAAATAATATCATGTATGCTACAGCAGATGATTGGCTGAAAACAATTATCCATTGGTGCACTTTCACATGTTTTCCCCAAAAAAGGGAAAACATAAAAAATACCCTGCTTAGCTCCAGGAAAAAAACACATCAAATAGAAAGGACTCTATATTGCTCAAGGAAAATGCCATCTCTCATCATAAACAGGAAACTACAACTAACAGTGTCAAGAAAACCTATGAGAACAAAGAACACAACATTTGTTACACTGAATGCTGGTTAACATGGAAGCTTAGCCACCTTTTGATTGACAGTAAAACTAACAAATGACAAATGAAGGCTTACCCAAAACCCATTATCCCTGTGTGCATTTCTTCAATAAAAACATGAATCTGACAGACTAGGAGAGGTAGAGCTGACTATTTGCAAACCTAAACAAAAAGAAGATTTAAAAAAGACGAGAAATGAAGTGCACTATGTTGTACTTTGTACAGGAAGACACTGGTAGCCAGGTTGTAAGTTCTTAAAGTCTTCTTTATTAATCCATGTCAAGTGGTATCAAACAAGGATCAGCCATGTAACAGCTCTTAAACCAGCTCCCATATCTCCTACGCCAGCCCCACCAGGAGCAGCCTGCCTAGCTGCTCAGCCCATCTCCATCTGTCCCCACTCATCCACACAGGCACCCAGGCATTCCACGCATCACAGTCACACCAACATTCCGTCACCATCTCTCACTCTGGCTGAGCAGCTAGGAGGACCTAGGCTGATACACATATGAATGTAAACCTTAGGATATAACATTATCCCTTTCCTTTTAAAATGAAAACAAAACTTACAATTTTTAAGAAAGTAACTATACACAAAAGGCGATAATGTTCATAACTAAGGGATGAAAATGAATTCAAAACATCACCAAAGAGAGAACTAAGCAAACAAGAAAAGATGGGCAGAATATGACATATTAAAAACATGCAACAAAATCCCCCATCCTCTCTCATGAAAATTGTTAAGAATAATTAGACACTACACCATCAAACAATGTCAAATTGGGATGGAAAAACAACAATAAAACATTTCAAACTAGCAATAACCCTATCCTTTCCCAATAACACAAAAGAAAGAGATGTAGTGAAGGATGCACAGACCCCACAACAAACACCCGAGACCAGAAACAGACAACAAGGGTGAACCAACACTACAAATACACGTGTGCCCCAATATGAACCACATAGAGGGTATTCACAGTGAGGCACAGGGTGACTTACACAGAACAACATGTGATGCGTAGGGTGCCTTACACACAACAGCACCTGAAGCACAGGACGACTTACACAGGACAACACGTGAGGCACAGGACGACTTACACAGGACAACATGTGAGGCGCAGGGCGGCTTACACACAACAATCACGACACAAAAGAATAACCCTCATGAAAGGGTACACTCACCCCGTGTAAGGGTAAAAATGTAAATATGAAATAAAGTGGGACCTAACCCTCATGTAAGGGAATAAAATCAATTCCACAACAATAAATTGTAAATAATGCAGGCTATGTGTAAGCATGGCATAAGAAAACAATTGCTGTGGAGCACACCCACTATAAAATGTTCAAAAAGAAAACATATAAGTTAGAAATTGACCCCTAACTATACTGAAAACACCTACAATACTCAATATGTAAAACTGTAATACTGAAATGACATTTTAACTTAAACGCTGCATTCTGTTTTATTATTAAAAAATCCAAAACAAATGTGAATGATATTCACTAGATGGCAGCCTTGCACAGTAATGAATGAAGAGAAACACGAAGACCAATTTTCCTGTATTTTGATCAATACCACGCTGCAGTTGTGCTCGAGTTAAAAAGTATTCCGATGAGTCTTCCAAGAATTTTTCCCATTGATGCAGAAAAATCTTGCTGTTAGAATTTCCTCCACAATGAAGATTAAACTTGCTCTCTACGCTGGACATGCGCTCCATTGTACCCGAAATTCAACTAAGTTAAATACCTGTTCATGATGTGATACACAAACCTTCTTTTCTTGTCACCACGTCAGTAATAAAGCTCGATAAATCTTTCGCTTTCTTCGAGTATGACCGTGAACTGGGCAAAGCTTAAAGAAGGTGGCAACCACAATATGATGGCACGTTGGATAGGGCCGTGCAGGGTGGTTGGAGGCGAAAGCATGCACCCTAAATCTCTGCAGAGTGAGGCTGAGACGGAGAAAGAATGCAATGTGTCGCCGGCACTCACAGAATCCATCAGCAGGTAGGAGCGCGTGCTGATCATGGCGCACATTAATATTTTAAACTGTAAGAATGACGGTTTAACTGCAATTAGTAACGGGTTGCCAGGGACAAATAAACACAAAGGTGTTACCCCCGAAAATGGGCTCACAGCTGCTGTGGAGTGTTGTTTTATTTATTTATTTCTGGGGAACAGCAAACCAATTAAAAAAAACTAAATTTTCCTCACCACACAAGTTCGCCTCTTGCCGGCTGGACCAGACAGATTTCACAAAACACTCTGAGCAAACAGGTCTGCCAAAGCAAAAAAAATATGGAAGCACAATGTGTAGCGCTTTGTGTTCCTGGGAACACACAGTGATGATGAAAAATAATGTGGCTTGATCACCCACATGTGGCAGAGGTGTGCCACATACACACCAATCCTTTTTTTGACTTCAATGGAGTGTTACAAAGGTGGGCTGTACCAACACCTCCACTCTCTGAAATCTCTTGTAGGAAACGCTGTGGCTGGAACACCAAATCTGGCTGTAGTGACCACTCCTTCAACTCACTGTTCCTTATGCAAAGCAGTATTTCCAAACTGACTGAGTTGTCAAATGTGTTTACTACTTTCCATGCGTACTGAAGACGCCAAACTAGGCATAACCATACCGCTCCTGTGTGGTACATGTGAATACATTCACTGAGTTAGACCATAACTCATATGTTGATCAGCCACAGTTCCCTTGCACAGTGGATATATCCATACAGCAGACTCAAATGGAAGTGGTAGGGTGAAAAACAGTACATTCATACCCTAAGATACAGACCATACCTGTGGTCAAGTCCATGGAGCAAGATCAGGCAGGACACAGGCTGGGGCCGTCCGAAGACAGGACACTGGTGGGGCTGGCTTGCCTTTAACTCCATTCTGCTATATGTATTTTTCTTTCTTTTTTCTTTGTAGTTGCGTTGGTTACAATGGTTTCTTTGTAGTCTCTGGGTTTCTGTTCAATCCATATGTACTCTTGGGTCCAGGTCCGCTCGTCGCCAAAAATATGTTGTACTTTGTATAGGAAGACACTGGTAGCCAGGTTGTAAGTTCTTAAAGTCTTCTTTATTAATCCATGTCAAGTGGTATCAAACAAGGATCAGCCATGTAACAGCTCTTAACCCAGCTCCCATATCTCCTACGCCAGCCCCACCAGGAGCAGCCTGCCTAGCTGCTCAGCCTCTCTCCAACTGTCACCACTCATCCACACAGGCACCCAGGCGTTCCACGCATCACAGTCACACCTACATTCCGTCACCATCTCTCACTCTGGCTGAGTAGCTAGGAGGACCTAGGCTGATACACATATGAATGTAAACCTTAGGATATAACACACTGTTTATTGAGAGGATAAACACATTTTGAACAGGCTAAATGCCATTACTCACACAAAGAGGAGCCAGTAGCTGAAACTGACTCACCCACTGCCCCAGATATATGCTTTGGTGGTCCTCGGTGGTCCTGTTGTCGGTCGAGAATGTTGGCCCAGCAGTGTGTCACTTGCTGCTGGGTGCAGGAGACCCAAGTGTTTTTCTGCATCTCGCAATAAATTCTTCCCCACTACAGCTTGTCTCTCTACCAAGCCATAGCCTTGCAAGCATGCAGCCTTCTGCCAGTGTGAGGGGGGTGTGATGCTGCAAATAAAAGGTAAGTGTAGCCCCCTCCACATTGCTAAAGATGTGGCAGGACGTACGCCTATCGCACCACCGTTACATATAGGGGGTGTGGGACTCAGGAGTGGCAGCGCTTCCTGTCTCAGGCATAGCTGCACGATGGGACAGGTTCAAAAAGTTACAAAACAAAAGAACCAGTTACCAAAAATGTATAATAATTGAATAGGTGGAGTGGGAAAGAAATAATAAGTGAAAATAGTGTTATCTTCTTGCATGCTCATGACGGCTGATGATGGCTGGGGCCGAATCCTGCCCACTTTTGAAATTCACCCGCACAGCGCGAAAATTCACGGCGCATGCAAGGGGTAAAAAAAGGTGGGAGGTGATGCAGAAACAAGTGGACTGGGTGGATGGTGCCTAGGGAGTAGGAAACATGAGGCAATCACTAGGCAGGATCAGGCTGGAGTAAATAAACGCTTGCACAACACAAGGTACCGTTTATGCTGTTTTTGAGCGCAAAATGTCACCATGCCCTCATTTTTATGGCAGAGCTTGTTCAAGATGCATTCCACATAATTACCTGTAATTTTACATACTTCCACATTGTTCCAACAGAATAATTTAACCAATTTCCACACACCTCTTCTGGTAACCCCAGTTTTCTGGTACACAACAACAACACCCCATATTATTGTCCAGCCAGTGCTTTTTCTTTGAATTCATTTATTACACACATGACTACACATCAAATTATACAACTAAATATACAGAAATGACTTTGGTGACACATTCTTGTCACAAATACACCCCTAATGGGTCCTGAACCCAAAAAGCACATTAACCCCCACCTTACCCAGATGCAACACCACAATATAAGGGGTGTCATATTCAATAGAGCAGACCTACTGGCTATGTCAGGGTGTCACATCAGTAGAAGCAGCTACACTTTATAATTAATTTACATAACACCATGGAAGCCAATGAGGCAGCACTAATATGCATTACGTTAATGGTCCATCATTGAAGTCAAAGGGCTAAAACCCACATTCAATAGCTCTGTTGTTAAGCACCAACATTATCAATAAAGCATTCAAGAGAATTACATGTGTCATGAAGTGCTTATATCAGACTGCTACCGCACCCATATGACCACCCACAAGGAGTCAATGCACAGCTGAACCCAGGAGCAAATGCTCCAGCTCTAGGAGTGCTTTAAAAAACAAGGCAAACCTTTCCAGGGTCAGGGATTCAATCCCCTGGGAGACGTATGGTGAATTTGTGAACCATTTATGGGAGGCTTTTACATTTCGCCTGCCTCCAAAACCCTGTTCAAAACCATTGGTGGTGCATCTGTCCATCCTTGGGACTCAATGTGGACAGAATTGAGGTTGTGTGCACTCTCTGCCCCCAGACGTATGCAGGAGGTGGTGAAGGAGGTGCACCAGATCACTCCTTGGGCTCTGGCCTCCCTTGGAGCAGTGTTAGGAGAGTGGTGGCACTCATCTTGGCTTGTTTTGTCTCTGGGCCAGAGTTCTGCTTGGGCAGAGGGCACCCTGCACACCCTCTCCACAAACACAATATCATGTTTGAGTTTGTGCCAACCTCAAGTACTTGACACTGCCCAGGGAAAATCTTTAACATCCTCTGTGAAGGACAAGTGCCTTGTTCTCTGCTGGACCAGGCCTTTTTTGGATCAATCTCCATAATTTTGCACTTGTTATGCTCCTGGTGGACATCCCTAGCACACAGGAGCCTTTTCTTCAGGTCTTCTTGCTCCATGTGCCATAGCTGTCCTCTGCCTGCCTGGTGCTGTTCGTCTGATGTGAAGTATAAAAAATGGCAATGCCTGTGGTACAATTCTTGGAAAATATAACTTAATTTATAGCAAAGACACCACGGATTGTCCTTTCCCGACCTATAATTATGGTCAAGAGTTAAATCACAATTGAATTGAAAAACTTTGTTCCTATATAAGCAAAATACCAAATTAATCACTCTGAAAGAAGTTATCACAGCTATTTATTTGTTGTTGTTCAGCTTATTCTTTTTTCTCTTATTTTTTGAAAACACTTATTTTGGAACACACATATATATATATACAAAACTGTACACAATCACACACAGTCTATACAATACAACCAAAGGTAAGTATTTTTAAAAAAGAACCAATTTGCTGGTCCAAAAAGCCCACAAATATTTCAATAGAAGGAGGTTGACTTATAATTATGTCACAGCATTCCCTATATTTATTTATTTATTTATTTATTTATTTAGTTTATAGAGCGCGACAGATACCCAAAAAGGGCTTCCCGGCGCTAAACAGAAATTTGAACTCGAGGGGCAGAAAGGGTTAGAATGGGAAACCAAAAACGCTCACTGATTAAAAAGCCAGGTTTTGATGGCCTTGCGAAAGTGTGGGTACCTATTTTCAAGACGAAGTGGTTGGGGAAGGGAATTCCAGAGCTTTGGGCCCAGGAAGGAGAAAGACCTGCCTCCCATCCTGGCCCGACGTATTTTGGGGACGCAGAAGAGACCTTGAGAGGCGGATCTCAAGTCTCGGGCAGGCATATAGGTATGCACAAGAGTCAGAAGGTATTTGGGAGCATTGCCCCACTTTATCCTGTGCATGAGGCTGAGAGTCTTAAACTTGACCCTGTTGTCAATTCTTAGCCAGTGAAGTGCCTTTAAGTGACTGGACATACGGTCTCTCCTGTTACATTTACAGAGCAGCCTGGCTGCCGCATTCTGTACCAGCTGTAGACGCCTTGAGACTGTCTGGGATGCCCCCAAGTAGAGGACATTCCCGTAGTCCAGGCGGGAGGTAATTAATGCATTAACAACTGTCTTTTGGGTATCTTCGGGGAGCATCCATATTATTTTTCTGAGCCATCTCAAGATCGTAAAGCAGGTGGCTGAGAGAACGTTCACCTGTGGCTCCATGGTTAGGTCTTTGTCGATGATAAAGCCCAGGTTGCGGACCTGGTGCGATGGAGTTGGCAGGGGGCCCATTTCAGGTGGCCAGTGACTGGAGTTCCAGAGGTTCTGGTCGGGACCTACTATCAGAACCTCCGTTTTACTGCCATTGAGTTTGAGTATATTTTCGTTCATCCAGGATGAAATATTCCTGAGGCCGGTCCGGAGGCGTGAAGGGGTGTCTTGGTTCACATCAGATAGGGAGAATATGATTTGGGAGTCGTCAGCGTATGTGAACATGGTGAGGCCATCAGTTTCAGCAATCTGAGCCAACGGCGCTGCATAAAGGTTGAAAAGCAGGGGGCTTAATACTGATCCCTGTGGGACTCCATGTGGAGAAAAATGGGTCTTGGATGCCGCATTGCTGGAGGAAATTTGGAATGTCCTGAGCGTCAGAAAGGATGCTATCCAATCTAATGCCTTTCCTCTTATGCCCAAGTTGGAGAGGGAAGCGAGCAGGGTGGTATGAGAGATGGTATCAAACGCCGCGCTGAGGTCAAGAAGAATCAGCGCGGCAGAGTGACCCATGTCGACCAAATGTCGAAGATTTTCCACGACTCCAAGTAATGTGGTTTCCGTCGAAAAACCTGCGCGGAAGCCGGATTGGGTGGGGTGTAGAACATTGTTTGCCTCCGTGAACTTGGTGAGATGTTCATGAACGTGTTTTTCCAAAACTTTGGAGAGCGCGGGCAGGAGGGATATCGGGCGAAAATTTGCCAAGATCTAAGGGTCGGACGTTGGTTTCTTAAGGAGGGGGGATACAATGGCATGTTTCCAAGGTGACGGAACCGTAGCTGTAGAGAGAGATAGGTTAAGAATGTGACATAGCACGGCTAGGGAAGAGGTGTCTAGAAGTCTGAGTATGGAAATCGGGAGGGGGTCAGCTGGCGACCCAGATTTAACTTTCCTTAAGATGTTCTGTAAACCTTGGACGTCTATTTCGGGCCAGGAGGTGAGTAATGCGTGGGACGGGTGGGGTTGGGCCATGCTGACATCAGTATGAGGTCCAGGAGTATGCACATATGTAGATTGAGTTTGCTTTTGTGTGGCTATATCTTGATGAATGTTTTCAATCTTAGAAGTAAAGTATATAGCCAATTCCTCACACTCGAGACTGTTAAGGGGGGGAGGTTTGGAAGAAGTGTTTGCACCTGCAAGGTCTTTTACCAAATTGAAAAGAATTTTCGATTTGTTTGCAGCTTCATCTATAGATTTGGTAACATAGTTAGATCTTGCCTTATTGCAGGCTTTATGATAGAGTTTAAGCTCGCTTTTATAGTGCGATCTGGCATCAGGAGAGTAGTCCTTCCTCCACAGGCGTTCTAATCGTTTACATTTGGATTTGAAGGCTTTTAGGTGTTCGTTGTACCATGGAGCGGGGGGGTAGTGAGAGGTAGTTTTTTTTTGAGCTAGGGGCAAGCAGACGTCTAGAGCATCTAGGAGCCATTTATTAATGGTGGTGGCTGCCATTTCGATGTCCCCGGTGTTTAGCGCTTCCACTGGAGCGGTCAGGTTTAGAGTGGACGTGAGGCGGTCGATATCCAGATTTTTCCAGTTTCTTTTTAAGGACTTAATGGTCTTACTGGGAGAGCTAGCAGCTAAGTGGTCTCTCAGATGGAATTTGATTAAAAAATGGTCTGACCAATCTAGGGGCAAGGCCTGCTGGCACTGTAGCTGGGGAAGGCTGGAGAAAATGGGATCCAGAAGGTGACCCTTGTTGTGGGTGGGACCTGAATTCCATAAAATAAGATTCATGGCAGCAAGATCGTGAATTAAATTTGTGGCTGGTTTGTTAGTGGGATCATCAAAATGAATGTTTAGATCTCCTAGAATGGATAGATGGTTATAATTCACTCTTACTGTAGATATCCAGTCCACTAGTTGAGTAGCCCAGGGCAGCGTAGGGCCGGGTGGGCGGTAAATAAGAAGGCCAGTAAAAGTGAAGGTCGGGTGAAGTTGGAGTTTAAAAAGAGCAACCTCGCTGGTGAGGAGAGTAACGGGCTCCAGGGTGCATTGCAGCGTTTTTCTAAAAATTACTGCGATCCCGCCTCCAGTACCGGAGGTTCTGACTTGGTGAATGATGGAATAATTGGACGGTAAGGCTTCGGCGATGTCGGGGCCAGAACTGGCGTGTAGCCACGTCTCGGTAAGAAAAAGGGCATCGAGGGAATTGTCGGATAGGAGGTCAAAGAGGTCTCTTTTATGTTTACAGAGTGATCTGCAGTTAAGACTACCGAGTAGCCAGGAGCTAGTTGTTTTATGTTCTTTGGATCTAGGCCGCTGGCCACATATTTGCGGGGTGTCGAGGTGGAAGTTGCAAGCACGACATGCGATACTGGATTCGCGATGGTTAGATAGTAAGTCGCAATTCTGTTTTGCAGACGGGCGAAGGGACCGTAAAAAATTGGGTGTATAGATGGTTAGTGCACCAGAAACTGAGGGCCCTGGGCCCGTCCGGACGCGGACGGGCGCAGACGGGCTTTCCTTAGGCGCGCCTTCGGCGCGCAAACGGCGCTCCCGCTGCGCTTGTCCGCTGCGCTTCCGGTGGATACACATTTTATCTCCAAAGGGAGGGGGCCGGAAGGGGCGTGGCCTCGGAAAGGGGGCGTGGCCTTCGGGCTCGCCAGCAAGCAATGGCGGCAAAGGACTTTTCCGTCCCGCTGCAGCGCTAAACTCCGCTGCGCGGGTGTCTGGGAGGAGTGGCAGAGGAGAGCCACAGAACAAAGTGCAAATAAAAACAACAGACGTATTGTGACACTCAAAATTTTAAATTAGCAGGTATTTGTCGGCTCCCGGCTTTCCGCCTCAGGAGTTTGTGGTATCTAATGACGCTCGTAGGTCAGCGCCTTAAATACGGCAATCAGGGGGCGTGGCCTCGGAAAGGGGGCGTGGCCTTCGGGCTCGCCAGCAAGCAATGGCGGCAAAGGACTTTTCCGTCCCGCTGCAGCGCTAAACTCCGCTGCGCGGGTGTCTGGGAGGATAGGCAGAGGAGAGCCACAAAACAAAGTGCAAATAAAAACAACAGAAGTAATGTGACACTCAAAATTTAAAATTAGCAGGTGTTTGTTGGCTCCCGGCTTTCCGCCTCAGGAGTTCGTGGTATGGGGTCACCAACAATAAGTATGAAGGAGATACAAAGGGTCCAATCCTTTCTCCCTCCAAATTATACCATGCTCCTTATTTTTAATGTTATGTACTGTATTACGATTGTCTTATGTTGATACCTTTATACATGCAGTCAGCCTTTCTTTTAATTCAGGCCTCTTCAGGACTTTAGGGCAATTCAACCAATTAAATCCTAGGGATTAAAATATATATTGGCTTTATTGTATTATCATAATTAGCTCTGTTAACATATGAGCACACACAACTAAAATAGGAGATTCAGAGTATTAAGTAAGATTCAATAGAATCTAATTTCCTCTAGGTATACGGCAGCATGTTACAAATTAAATCTAACACCCAAAGTGACACGAACCGTGTGGTTCAAGAATTAATAAACCATTAGGAGATTAAACAAATTACAGTTGACTAAACACCAGCCAGCCTCCCTGGTGCAAAACATGAGACTCAGAGTCCCTAGGCTTCTTGAAAGGTACCTGTGTGTCAGTGGAGTCAAGGACCAGTCCATGGAAGTCCCAGGGGAACCATAGAGGGTCCCCAAGCATGTCCATGTCCTTATTTCTACTGTAGAAGGCATAAGGGGGACAGTGCTACTGGCCCTGGAGAGACCCATCCTAATCCTGGGAGTCAGCTGGAGTCAAGACCCAAAGTCTATCCTCGCAGGGTACCAGGTGGCTTCTTCTTCTAGCTGGGCATTCTTAACTGTATTTGCTCCCAGGTCCTGTGTCTTTTCATCTGGCTCTCCCTATTGCCCTTTTTATGGAGGGTCAAAAGTTCTAGAAGTTAGGCACCCCTCTTCAACCACCAACATGTTTTATCATTGCAGACGAGATGGGAGTTCTAGATTCTGGCTCCCAACTCTACCTGCACCGCAGACCTTTTGTAATTTGCACAAAACCAGGATGTGGTCCCAGAGGAGAAAGGGGAATGGGTTAGTAAGAAAGAGGGAGCGTTTGAGATGAGAGGCTTCTTCTCCTTCCATTCAGGCGCTAAACCCTCAATTTGTCTTGGTGTTTTGTAGGAATTTTTCCTGGTGGGGTATCTTATACCATTAGAAAAGGGTTTCAGAAAGCAATTACCCCTTGACACTGATGTTCTCTGCATGTGTGCCGTAATCTCTACTATGTACCTTCGAATTCCCCTTTTCCCACTTTTGATGCGGTTTTCCTCTTGTTCTTATCCTAAATGTTTTCTTAGCTAGTATTTGAAGATTTACATTTTAGTCAACCCCAAATGCCTCACCATTCACTTATCAATGATTTAATTGTCCACCTTTCATAACATGCATATAAGAGTTTCCTTACTCTGAGTAGTAGAGGTTTCTAGTACGACAATTTATGAATATAGAAAATGATCCTTTGATTCACAGAAGCGTTAGTACTTGGTTAGAGCTACTGAGGTTACACAATAAATGATGATGCAATTCTACACATTGTATGACAACAAAAACATTTCACAGAAATTCCTCAAGTATCAGGCTAGTGCAACATATTCATGTCATACATCACATACAATTATGTGAGGCTATTTTTCACATTTGCAACTAACACCTAAAATCTCTTCTTTTGTCTTTTAGGATACCCTACTGCAGTGCTCCACTGTACAAGGTAAGTTCTATATAAATCATGCGCGTTTGTGCAGGTGTGTTACCACTTGTTGCTCAGTTTAGAAGATCTCCTTAAATTAACTTTCCTAGTTTTCTTTCTAGACTTCAAGTCTCCTGGTGTCTTGAGTGTGGTCACGGTTTGATACCGCAAGAGAAGCTCCTGGGTGCACATGACCAAAACGGGACCCTGCCTGGCAAGTATCCAAAACAGCAAGCAGCTTCCAGAAAATGAGCAGACACATCCAAAATGGCTCTTGCTCTCATGAGATTTCAAGATCTTGCAAGAGTTTGAGCTACCTGGTCTTTTAGTCTATCCAAGTTTGGGCTTTGTAGAGCCATGGCTTTATAGCCTTCCAGAGATACTCCATTGTTTTCTTGTTACGCCGGTTTCTTGCTCTCTGGGAGAGGGCATACTTGCAAGGTTCTTGGGGCCATGCGTGGTGACTTGGCAGGCCAGATACACTTGGCTATTCATAGAATGCCACAGCATCACTTCACCCCTTTCCCAAACATCCTACACAGCATTCAGGGACAATCCAATATTGTGACTTAAAGTTGTCTGTGGAAAGAGCTTCCATGAGAGTCTTAGCTCTGCCTTTAGCTAACAAAGCTGCCTGAGCCCTTCCATCAAAGCCTAAAAGTCAAGCCCTTTTTGTGTTGGCTCCAGAGGTTTGGCCCTCCTTCTTTTTTTCTGTGGGTGTGGGCGGCGCCAGCCCAGGTGCAGTGTGACAAGCTAATTAACAGAAGTAGAGTTCCTCCCCACCCCTTCCTTCCCCCCCCCTTGTGTGGGAAGGTGTTTAATCCTTGACCTGGAGAGCAAAGTAATTAACTTGGTCCACTAGAGGCACAAAGCCTGGAATCTTATTATGAACCATGAGGATTATATGCATGATGGGAGGGACTGGTATTGTACATTTAGCATGCATGTTTACCTCTAGATTGGAACCTCCCTGGACCCTGTAGGCCTATGTTGAGGTAAACGATACTTTATTGCAGATTTTACCTATAACATGTGATACAGTGAAAGCACCACAGATGTTCAGTAAGCACTGGAGACCTACACTAGGAATGCCCACTCGCATTATAAGCCTATGCCATATTCGTATCAATCTTTGAAAAGTCTCTTCTGTGATAGTCTACCTGTGTGCAGATTCTGGATACTCAATAGAGATAGTCTCACGCGCAGCACCCGCACATGAACGCATATGCGTGTACTCACTTGTTCATGTGTAATCAGCCTAGAGCTTCATATCCTAGATTTGCAAAAGTGGATTTTTCATAAAGGCAGATCCTGGCAGTTAGCACTCTCAGTCCATTCACCGCAAGTTTATCTATCACAAGCGATTCTCAGGTGGTTCTGACTTGAGGGACCTCTAGTTACAGCTTAAGATACTACAATCTGCATCAGTAAAGTGCTGATTACAGCTCTTGAAGTGCATGAATGTTTTGAATGCCACTTCTTCTTCAAAAACAACTCAACCTATTGGTTTTCCCAATATTTATCTCCTTTTGTGAGTAGCATGTATTTTCCTTCTGTTCAAATTATGTTGTTTTTTAGCCTTGCTATACATTCTCCTACGTTAGAATAGTTATTGTGATTCAGACCAATAGCCTCTCAATTAATTTTAAATAAAGTGCAGATCACTGATCTGTCCTCCTCCCCCCTCATTCTGAATTAAGTATATCGCCCTTTTTTGCTTCTGCCTCTGACAACAATTCTAAAATGGTAAATGTTGCTTTCCAATATAATGTTTGATGCATTTTTCATAAAACAAACAACGTGAATCTTACATGATTCTGGCTGAAGAATGGATTTAAATATAAATGGGCACTTACATTTAAATGGTGTTTAACAATGTGAATGTACACCCTTGATTTGACAGGTTCTCTGGCACGGTCTGTAAACGCTGGAGCAGAGTCCAGATTCTTTTTTCTGCCAGGCCATTTTAATGCACTGTAGTCAGGTCAAATGACAGCAGGGCTGTGATGAAATAGCAAATGTTCCATGGGTGATAAGCTGTTGTGGGATGTAAAAAGACCAACTTTAAAATCTATCCCCACTACTTAACATGTCTCTGGTCACTTCTTCCTAACAAGACCCACAATGAACATGCTTTGTGTCTGAGGAGTACATGTATGTGTAAGTGATCCTTACAGACTTAAATTGACCCACTTGGGCTGTCGGGTTTTGTGGCACAGCCAGCAATCACTGGATGCATGCCTAGAAATTATGCTGTTTGTTGTTCGTACAGGTGCACGCCCTTAGAAGAGGTCAAAGGAAGCTTGGGTAGGTGTGAAATAGCAGTTTTCCTTGTAGCAGTGATAAGCCCGAGTGGTGATAAAAAACTTACTAAACAAGCATTTGCAATGCAATAGGTCTCGCATTAGGAAAGTTTGAGCTATTGGTATTGTAAATGACCAATTTTTTATTTATGTATTGGTTTTGAAAATAGCTAAATTAATATCTTTGTCATTTACAATGCCAATAGTTTTAAGTTTCGCAAATGAGACAGCTATAGCATTTGTAACGCAATATGTGTTGTATTTACATGACTTAGATGTGTTGATATTACAAATAACAATGGCTTGTAATTTTTTAAATAATTAATACGTAAAAAAAGGTTATTGTAAATTATAATGGCAATAGCTTAAACTTTTGTAAATAACTTTTGTGAAGATTATGTTCACTGTATTTTATGATGATGAAAATGCAAGAACAGAAGTGAAATATTAACATCTTTTTGTGACATTTGTAATAAAGCTTGAAACATTGGGAGAACATATTTGAATCAGTCGTTGTTGAATGGTTGCACAGATTGATGCTGTGGTGGCGCTGAGTGATGTTGTGATGGCGACGAGTGATGCTGTGGCATTCAGTGATGCTGTGGTGCCCCTGAGTGATGCTGTGGTGGTGCTGAGTGATACTGTGGTGGTGCTGAGTGATGCTGTGGTGGTGCTGAGTTATGCTGTGGCAACACGATAGATAGATAGAGTGAGTGCGATAAATAGATAGAGGGAGGGTGATAGATAGAGTGAGGGCGATACATAGATAGATAGAGTGAGGGCGATACATAGATAGAGTGAGGGCGATAGATAGACAGAGTGAGGCCGATAGACAGAGTGAGGCCGATAGAGTGAGGGTGATAGACAGAGTCAGGGCGATAGATAGATAGATAGAGTGGTATTGTGTGGAGTGTGTGTTGCATTCAGTAGAGTGTAATTATGTGGTGTGTAATTATGTGGCACTGAGTGGTATTTGGAATGTATGTTGCTTTGAGTGCAGTGTAACTATGTTGCATATACCTATGTGGCACTGAGTGGTATTTGGAGTATTTGTTGCATTGAGTGCTGTGTACTTATGTGGAGTGTAATTATGTGGCACTGAGTGTTATTTGGAGTGTATGTTGCATTGAGTGCTGTGTAATTATGTGGTGTGTAATTATGTGGCACTGAGTCGGATTTGGAGTGTATGTTGCAATGAGTGCAGTGTAATTATGTGGCGTGTAATTATGTGGCACTGTGTGGTATTTCGAGTGTATGTTGCATTGAGTGCAGTGTAATTATGTGGTGTGTAATTATGTGGCACTGTTGGTATTTGGAGTGTATGCTGCATTGAGTGCAGTGTAATTATGTGGTGTGTATTTATGTGGCACTGAGGTATTTGGAATGTATGTTCCATTGAGTGCAGTGTAAATATGTGGCGTGTAATTATGTGGCACTGAGTGGTATTTGGAGTGTATGTTGCATTGAGTGCTGTGCAATAATGTGGCGTGTAATTATGTGGCACTGAGTGGGATTTGGAGTGTATGTTGCATTGAGTGCAGTGTAATTATGTGGCATGTAATTATGTGGCACTGTGTGGTATTTCGAGTGTATGTTGCATTGAGTGCAGTGTAATTATGTGGCGTGTAATTATGTGGCACTGTTGGTATTTGGAGTGTATGTTGCATTGAGTACAGTGTAATTCTGTGGCGTGTATTTATGTGGCACTGAGAGGTATTTAGAATGTATGTTCCATTGAGTGCAGTGTAATTATGTGGTGTGTAATTATGTGGCACTGAGTGGGATTTGGAGTGTATGTTGCATTGAGTGCAGTGTAATTATGTGGCGTGTAATTATGTGGCACTGAGTGGTATTTGGAGTGTATGTTGCATTGAGTGCTGTGTAATTATGTGGTGTGTAATTTTGTGGCACTGAGTGTGATTTGGAGTGTATGTTGCATTGAGTCCTGTGTAATTATGTGGCACTGAGTGTTATTTGGAGTGTATGTTGCATTGAGTGCTGTGCAATTATGTGGCGTGTTATTATGTGGCACTGAGTGGGATTTGCAGTGTATTTTGCATTGAGTGCAGTGTAATTATGTGGCGTGCACTTATGTGGCACTGAGTGGGATTTGGAGTGTATGTTGCATTGAGTGCAGTGTAATTATGTGGCGTGTAATTATGTGGCACTGAGTGGGATTTGGAGTGTATGTTGCATTGAGTGCTGTGTAATTATGTGTAGTGTAATTATGTGGCACTGAGTGGGATTTGGAGTGTATGTTGCATTGAGTGCTGTGTAATTATGTGGCATGTAATTATGTGGCACTGAGTGGGTTTTGGAGTGTATGTTGCATTGAGTGCAGTGTAATTATGTGGTGTGTAATTATGTGGCACTGTTTGGTATTTGGAGCGTATGTTCCATTGAGTGCAGTGTAATTATGTGGCACTGAGTGGTATTTGGAGTGTATGCTGCATTGAGTGCTGTGTAATTATGTGGCGCGTAATTATGTGGCACTGAGTGGGATTTCGAGTGTACATGTAGATTTTATTTTCATCATTACCATATGAACGCGAGAGTATTTAAACACTGTATCAACCTTGTCAGTAGAGATGGGCACACAAATCATTGCAGCTGTTGTAGTTAGCCACACAACACACTTATTTTCTTTGTTCTATGTTGCATTGAGTGCTGTGTAATTATGTGGCGTGTAATTATGTGTCACTGAGTGGGTTTTGGAGTGTATGTTGCATCGAGTGCAGTGTAATTATGTGGCGTGTAATTATGTGGCACTGTGTGGTATTTGGAGTGTATGTTGCATTGAGTGCAGTGTAATTATGTGGCACTGAGTGGTATTTGGAGTGTATGTTCCATTGAGTGCAGTGTAATTATGTGGCGTGTAATTATGTGGCACTGAATGGTATTTGGAGTGTAGGTTGCATTGAGTGCTGTGTAATTATGTGGCGTGTAATTATGTGACACTGAGTGGGATTTGGAGTGTACATGTAGATTTTATTTTCATCATTACCATATGCACTTGAGAGTATTTAAACACTGTATCAACCTTGTCAGTAGAGATGGGCACACAAATCATTGCAGCTGTTGTAGTTAGCCACTCAACACACTTATTTTCTTCAGCTCTTTCTTGCTGCTCTGACCAACAATGAGTTATGTTATACAGGGGTCGACAATGTCGCAGACAATCGCGATGAAACAAAAACAATAAAAATAAATATTGCCAAAAAATACTCTATATGTGCTTTTATTCGAATTGCATCAGAGATAGGTTTCATGTGCACATGAAACAGAGAGGTTGGATCAAGAAATGCACGTGCATGTGGCTTAATGGCGAGAGCGGTCGACTTTGAAGCTGGCTCACCGTGTTCAAGTCTGGTGGGAGGCTCAAGCATCCTCTAATACTGGGCAAATCTCCCCGTACATAAAAATGAATATGTCCGTTTGTGAGTTAGCGCTATATAAAACTGAAAAAAATCAATCGAATATCAAAAGGTTTAAAATAACAAGAGACTCGGAAGTAGGACAACAAAATGGCAGCATTACCATAGTTCATGGAGGTATTAGCACAGCGCTACAGTAATAACACTCACCAACGTAGGACAGATGTAACAGCCACTCAACGTAGGACAGATGTAACACGCAGCTTCAGAGACATTGCTGTGTTTAATTAAATCTAAAAGTCAACAGATCCACATCAAAAGTAACAAGCATTGAGCATTGGCCATGAAAGAGACACAGCCTCGCGGCCGTGAAAGTGAAAGCACGGCCATGGGCAGCAACGGCAGGGGTGAATTAAGGGGGGCGGGGAACAGGAGAGCGGCGTTCCTTTGAAGTCGGTGGGAGGGAAGTGCTGGTGAAGCGTCGCGCTTCAAGAGCCTGGTGGGGGGGGCCGGGGAGCCAGCGAGTGGGAGGGAGGAAAGGAGCATATGGGGATGGGGTGTGAGTGAGGGGGAGCAGAAGCCTTTGATGGTGGTGTGCGAAGCCAAGCGCTCGCCTGGGGAAGCTTCATGCTCCAGCAAACAACATGCTGTAGGAAATCTGGCTGGTTCAAGAGACTTTGGTTCAGATGTAACAGGTTTCGAGTTATTAAAAATACTCGACCTAAAAACAAGTCGGGTGGGGGCGGGGGAGTGAGCGAGTGGGAGGGAAGCGCAGGCGCAGCGTCATGCTTCTAGAGCCTGGTGGGGGGCGGGATGCGAGCGAGTGGGAGGGAACGGGCCATGCGCGCGCTGGAGAAGCATCATGGTTGAGCATTCCTTTGAAGTGTGAAGCTCTCGGCATTGCTGTGGCGGGTCTGATGCAACAATGGAGGCAGCTTGGGGAGCAAACGGCAAGCGCTTGCATGGGTACATGCACTCAGCGTAATCCGCCTGGTTCAGCTTTCCTGTTTCCACCTCTATATGTCTCGAAATCTGCAATGCGCAAGCGCATTGGCAGAGGTCGAGACGTAACAAGAGGCAGGCCTGGGGGCAGAGCATTGACTCCTGGCAGGCCTCCGAAGACCCGCCCGCCGCCTCGATGCACCCACGGGAGCTGGCGGGCCTTGCCGCTGAAGCAGGTCGGTCGGATTCCACCCACCCTCTCCGCCCCCCTCCAGCCCTTCCTGTCACTAATGCCTCGCTCTTTCTCTCCAAAGGGCACGTTCCCAACGAGAAGATCGCGACCTGGCTGGAGGACTGCAGGTTAAGCCCCGACTTTGCAAACTTTCTGCTGCGCAACCCTTACGCACCAGTGTATGGGGACAGACATCCTTCCATCAGCAAAAAAAAAGCAAGCATTGGCATAGCCAATAGGTCTCGCCTTTGGGACCTTATAAGTGTTTAGCCATGCAACAGATGATGTTGTTGCACCAAGGATATTGCGCTGGATAACTAAACACTTATAAGGTCCCAAAGGCGAGATCTATTGGCTATGCCAATGCTTGTTTTGCTTTGAAGTGCTTTCGCCGCTGCACTTCACTGCACTCAGATTACCTGGTGTAGCTTTTACTTGGCCTGTGCCTCCTGCCTCACAGACGCCCACCCTCACACTCATCACTGGCTGTCAATTTTCCCTCCAGTGAAATAATATATTGCATAAGTGTAGTATAGTGTATGCAGCTCATGTGCAGCTTGTAATCTGTGCCTGAGCTTCACCGCATACCTCGGGCCATGTTTATCTTGAAAGCGGCTCGTGCTGTATTTATAACTATGTTTTATAGCGCATGCTGCCAACTAACTAATTGCCTCTTGGCACATTACTGACACCTAGTCAGTCCTATTAGCCGAAGGTTATCAATTTTAGGACTCATTTGCTGTCCTTCTGACCAAACATATGAACTTCAGAATGCACGCACGCTTCCTAGGTAGCTGGTCTGCTCACCATTTGTGGCTATGATTCTTTTGGGGGTGTCAGGAGGAGGCATAGCTACTAGCCCTCTTTACCACCATCTGTTTGTGGTAACCTTGTGGGTAGGTTGCTTATTAGCAGGCCATGCTGTTGCAAGAGAAGATGGCAGAGGTGAGGGTGAGACTGCAAGTGTCTGCCTACTTAGGCACCGAATGCCATTAAAAGTACAGTAGCTAATAAGGGCAATTTAATCTGCTTCTCGGCACACCAGGATGTGACATTGTGCTGCGTTACCTTCTTTCCCAGCATGCCATCTCCCCCTGGCCCCCATTGATACCGGGGGTCCCGCCCCCTAGCTTACCAGCTTCAGATGGGCGGCACAGAGGGGTACGCAGAGGCAGATGTGTTTGTTTGCCGGAGACAATCTCGTGCGGCTGCAGATGGCACTGCCTGGCAGCGGGCTTTGCTCCCTGACACCAGGGGCGGCCTTAGGCATGTGCAAGCTGTGCACCTGCACAGGGCACCAAACCCCAGAGGCCACCACGCCAATATATATCCTTAAAATAATAATCCTCTGAGGATGGATATATATTTTTACGGCGGCCCCTGGCAGGGATTTGGCAGCCTCTGGCTCTGTTCCACTTCCAAACACCCTGACCCCCCCCCCTCTTCACTGGCCACGTGCTCTGCCCCGCCCAGACCCCCTCTTCCGGGCCCCCTACCTACGCTCCCTGCCCAGGGCAGCCATGAGCCTAGAGCCGCCCCTGCTGACACACCGTCACACTCCGAGTAGTGCTGGCAGGGAGGGGCCCGTCCCATCCTCTTTAAACATGCAGCGCTTCTTTTCTAATTTTTTTTTTTTAAGTGGAAAGGAAACTAGAATACTGGCTGACTCGAACAGGGCTCATGTGGTCGGCCTACTCAAAGGTATTTGGACAGGGTGGTTTCCAGCTACGTCGCACACTGTGCTATGGTTTGGCATTTTGCAGTAACTGTTTTCAAGTACGGTGGGGACCCTCGCAGCACTATGTGCCTCGCTTTCCACAGGTATAGGTTGGGTGCTGCAAACTCCTGCCAAGTTCTTTGACTTGGGAATGTAACATTTAGAAATATCACGCCCCTCAGTTATCTGTTTGTCTACTGCAGAAGAGGTTAACTTCCAGTTATTTACATATCACTTAATATTACAACATTTAACCTGTTTCTAAGCTTTTCTAAGTTTCACAGATAAAGAAACCGAGGCGGAGGGAGTGACTTTCTCAGGATCTCTGCCGTTTGAGTCACTCTTGTGGGCGAGGGCCCGGGGGAGAGATACCCCATTTTTTTTTTAAATGACACCTGTCATGTGATAGAAATTTGGGTTCAACTTGTGAATGTTTAAAGACAATAATAATAATACAAGCATGTAGTGTCGTGTGCGGCCGAATTCGGGTTGTGAAGCATGATTGGAAACTTCCACTCGCTAGCAGGTGCTTGCAGCCGATTGGCTGAACCTGTTTCACACTAGAGCACCTGAGGCTTCAAATCCGCCCGTCGGGAAGGCCCTGCTGAGAAGAGAGCAGTAGACTGGTGTACGAGGAACATTGGACCGTAGTTGTGTGCTCCCTTTATGCATTTTATATTCCTTAGTTTAGAAAACCACCGCATGCAGCTTTTCTGAATTGATATTTCATTATTACAGAGCGGTTTTCGAAGTTAAGTGGATGGAAACGGAGCGCGCGCGTGCGCATTAAAAAAACGAAAGTGAGTTGTGCACATGGGTGTGTTCACGAGCGCGTACACAGGCCCCAATCTGCGCGTGCCCCGTTTGATCACTTGGCAGGTAAGACGGAAGTAACAATACGTCTTTCTACGAAACCCAAAAAAACGAACTAGATCAAAGGTCGTCAGCTAGAAACACACACAACGCGCAGTGGCCAAGGAGAGAAGAGACGGTGCTGTTGACCGTGAGAGCCGGAGAGAGCTGCACAGGATAAGGAAACACACTGGAGATGACCGACATCGAGGCTGGAGATAAAGGAAAACAGGCGGCATAGAAATACGACTTCAAGGAAGTCGAGGCAAGAAAAAGAAAGAAGGTGGAATAGGGGAAGAGATGCGTTAAGAACAAGAAAGGAGAACGTTATTGAGAATGTTCAGGACAGAGAAAGACGTACAATAGAGTAGAGCAAAACAAAAAGATAAAGCTACACAGAAAGAGGGAGAGTGAAACCCACAGGAATATAAATACAGGAACAGTGAACGAGAAATAAAGGACACTTGGCTAGAGAGAAGGGCAGTGTGTGGTTCAAACATAGAAGTAAAGGTCCATTCTACAGAAGAACATCTGGGACCGAAGACAAGCGTCCACCATGCTGCTACTCACTCAGCTGATAATTGGTCTGTTCTTTACTGTCCTCCTTGCACATTACCTCAAGCTTCAGTGGTTGAGGAGAAGATACCCCCCTGGACCGACCCCGCTGCCCATCATCGGCAACCTGTGGACTCTGAAATTTGTGATTCACCACGAGACTCTCATGCAGGTACCGTAGACCTGGTTGCAATGTGGTTGTTTCTTCTGATGAGTGTTGCGCACACACATACGCACAGGCACCCTCTCATACTCTCACATACACACACACACACACACACTCTCTAATGCTTGAATACAAGAAACATTTGAAGGGTTGTCCCTGGTACAGAATCTTTGTTGCCCTGTCTATCACAGTGCCACACACCTGAGTTTGTCTCTGACCATGCACGGTGGGAGAGTATCACCACTTGAATCTACTTTTTACTTCCTCCTCTTTTGTCACTTATCATTCTCAAGCTGGGTCACTCACCTTTTCTTAAACCTGTCACTCACTGTGAATAGCAACAAAACACTTGCACACACATGCATAAACACACATTTCCAGTTTTACTGGGTTTGGTAAATCTGAAAATGAATGCCATTGGAGTTGTGTGCGAACACCCACGCCACGCCTCTGTTGCACAGAGTAATGAAACGCAGCAATTTGTGCTGCATTGCATTGCTACAGATTTATGAAGCCTTTCAAATTCACATAAAGTGGCTTTGCATGGCTTCATAAATCTGATTTAGTGGTTTCCGTCACACGTGTACCATGTTGAATGGTGCAAGCAGGATGCAAACCTCTCATTATTATGCTTCCTGGTTTGCGTAGGAAAGTGCCTCTTTTGGACATGGTTAGCCCCCACGTTTTGCCTGGAAAATGATGTAATTTCGACTGGAGGTGCACAAGGTCCCTGCCAACCAGGTCCCCCATGCCAGAAGCTCTTTCCGTAAACTGTACCTTTTTCTTTCCCAATTGGTACAACTTCATAACCCCTTGTAAGGCACTAGTAAATTGTACCCCTAGTACCGAGGGCACTGGCACTGAAGAGGGCCCCCCAGGGTAGCAGCAGTAATTGTGCCACCCTAGGGTCCCCTCACCAAGGCCATGCACACTACCATTGCAGACTGTGTGCCTTGGTGCAGACAAAACCGAAGAGTCGACATGACATACATCCCTGTGTGCCGATGCCAGCGCGTTCAGAGGTTGAGAACAAAGCAGAGGTGTTCATACCTTTCCCTGGTCAGGAAGAGCCACCTGTGATGGGAGACTTTAAAGAGGAACCTGGTCTCCCCTGATAAAAAGATCAAGCTCCCCCTCTTGTTCTCACCCCTTTTAGCATGAGGACAGATGGGAAAAACAAGAAAGGATAGGAGGTGTGCACCCCCCTCTGCCAACTTCACCACTCATGTGCTGGAGGCAAGGTGAAGCACATTTTTCAGTGCCCACCATCTTGAAGATGGTGGAACCTCTCCAGTTAGGGGATAGGGCTATGTCCCCCTCCAATAGGAGGTGGGCATAATAGAGGGTGTAAACACCCCAAGTAAGGGGCCCATTGGCCACTTCTTGTCACTCCCTTGTAAATGCCCCTACATTTAGTATTTAGGTGGTATCTCCAGACCCTGAAGCTTAGATTCCACAGACACAAGAAGAAGACAACCAAAGAAACGCTGTTGGACTGAGAACTGCTGACCTCGTGGTGGATTTTGGGTCCAAACTTCTGCCTGCCACGATATAGCAAGACATTCTCCATCCTCCAGCTTGTCTCATCACTGTGGGGTCTCCACAAACCCCAGAGGGTCATCAGCACTTCGCAAATCGCTAAAGCACTCCTTCAAGTAGAGAAGTGTGGCTCAATGGTTAGAGCGGCAGACCCTGATGCAGTAGTCTGGCCGGGACCAGGGTTCAATTCCCGCCTCGGCGGGTCTCGGGCTCAATTTCCTCGTACCTGATAATTCTCTCTTCGGTGCCTATTCTGATCATGAGTCCACTCTGCACCTCTGGGCAATAGCTTGCTTAATCTCTACAACGGCCCCAACAACGCTGAGGATGCCTGACTTAACCTTGGGGGTGCCCAGGAGAGGTCTCCTCGCAGGGAAAGGCTAGGAAGGGTTCCTCTGTGGTATTCGTACAAGCGCCGAGAGGCCTACGGGTAGTCGTGCGCTATACAAGTGCGTAATCATTTCATCATCATCATTTCATTTCATTTCATTTCAAGTTAGGGGTACTATCTCCCTCCAGCTGCAGACACCAAAAACAGCAAAGTCCAGTCCAGTGTCGTACAGCTCCTCAGCCCAATCGGCGTCTCCAATGCCATCAGAAGGTATGCCTGCTCTGAAGGATTAGCTTGGCCTCTGCACCAAGCCTTGAAGCACCAGGGCCCATCGGAGCTGCAAGTCACCAATACCCGGGATAACGTACCCCCTGCTGCAAAAAGTTCAGGCGGACTCCAACTTTACAGTGAGTTAGCACCCGACGAGGGCTCTGTAAACCCACCTTAGCAGTGCTCCAAGGTGCCAGCCCCTGAACACCAGGTTCAACTTTGTGCCGCTTTGCCCAGCTGCCCACCTACACTGAACCCAGCACGCCCGGCCGGGACATCTTCAAACCAACTGTGCTGCAAGGCCCCAGAGCCCTTGCAACTTCTACTTTCTCTTGAGAGCCCTCGGACTTGCCTGCACGCCCCCCTTTACTTTTGTTTTACAGATGGCTCCTGGCTTCGTAGCACTTGAGCTACAAAGTCCTCTTTTCCTTGTTTCCTGAGAAACCTGGGATGCTCCAGAGAACTTGGCCTTGGCACTTTGAACCTTGGTCCTGAACCCTCTGATTTCCAAAAGGGTAACCACACAATAACTGTCCTGGATTTCTTTTTACAATTGCCTTTTTTCTTCCATGAGAAATGTATTGTGAGTAATTGCGCACAACTTTGATTCTTGCATATTATTGTGATTTATCGTATTTATCTAAATATATATAAAAAGAGCACCATTTTTCTAAATTGGTCTCAACCTTGAGTGTGTGTATCATTTATTGCCTCAATGAGTACAGCAAATGCTTAGCACTACCCTCTAATAAGCCTAACTGCTCGGCCACACTCCCACAAAATCGAGCATTAGTATTATCTACTCTTGCCTCTGTAAACCAATAAGGGTCTCTTCGCCCTCTCTGCCCAGTGTACCCTATTGTGGTGCACTATTTAGAGAGGTTGGTTTCCTACAGTTTGGCTTACTGTGAGGCAGATGCCTGCACTGTCGGCGCATCGCTCTGAGCACACTCATTCAGCCAGCTTCAGTGGGCACCCAAGTTTGCATGACTAGGCGTACCTTTTTACATCCCTTTATTTCCCATATGAGAGGTTCTGCAGCACAGACTTAAGGGGATCACTGGGATTCACTGTCACAGGACGCCACTTGCTTAAGCCCTGCATTATGAGGTCAGCCACTACCGTCACTTCCTGTGTTAACTCCCCAAAACATAAAAGGGCATATTTATGAAGTTAGTCGTGCAGGGCAGCCCAGCAAGTCACCTTCCTGCACTGTCCTACGTCACTGGGAAAGGGCAGGAATGCGCTGTATTTATTCAATACCACAAATTCCTGTCATTTGCCCTTGTGCTGGCACCGTTCTGGCAGTCTAGTGCCAACTCAGGACCCCATGCATCAGGGTGCAATAGTGCCTGTCTTGTAGGCAGGACAGCTTTTGTGCAGGAAGGGCACCTTCATGCAAAAATCCTGAGAGGCTTTTACTCTTTCTATGTTTGCTGCAGAATGCAGCACACGCACAAAGAGGAAAAAACGAGGAGAAATAAAGATATTTCTTCTTGTTACGCCTCACCTGTGGAGGCATAAGATTTTGGTGCATTCCTGGGTTTATGAGTCCTTGTAAATCTAGGAATGTGTCAAAAACCATGGGAGGTGTATGGGCACAACCACACACAACTTATGGAACAACTCCCTTGTGCAGTGTAAGGCAATGCAGTGATTTGCGCTGCGTTGCCTTTCTCGGATTTTATTTTTAGTTCCCTTTTTTTATTATACAATAGTGATGGTACAGTGGCGGGCCACAAAGCCACATAGTAGTATTGTACATTGATAAAGGCAAATACGCATACACACATCTTAAATCTTGATTCAAGACAACATTAAATAGTCAGAAGATCATTGTCCATGTCACCTGTCCACAGTTCAACTGAGAGAGATATACATAGTTCACCTTGTGATGTATTCCATTTCGCCCACTTCGCAGGACAACCTCTATGCTTGAATACATCTTTTTCAGCAATCGTAGCATTATCCATGTCGTTGGCCCATTTTGAAATCTTAGTCAAATCTCTGATTCCCCACCCCTGAGCTATATTCCTCTTAGCAAGGACTAACCCTATAGACACCCATGTGCGTTCTGTTTGAGTCAAGTCTGTGGCTTCCCACACATTCAGTAAGCCGAGTCGTAGGGAGTGGTTAATGGCCTTCCCACTGACCCTTGCTAGTGTAGAGACAATTTTCACCCAATAAGGCTGGAGTAGTGGACACTCCCATATCATGTGGTAGAAGGTACCCTCAGCTGCACACCCTCTAAGGCACCCAGGATCCGGCCGACATCCCATCTTAACCAATACGTGTGCCGATAGATATGTTCTGTGCAATACTTTAATTTGAATGAGACGTAGTCACATTGGAATGGCAACAACCCTGGGGAGGAGAGGGCTTCCTGCCAGTCGTCAGCCTCTAGATATCCCAGGTCTGTTTCCCACAGTTGTCAAAGGCGTATCAATGGGTCAGGTTTATTGTGTATTAGAACATTGGAATGTTGGGAGCTCCATTGCAGACAATGGAGTGCTCCCTGCTTCTACGGGCCGGTAAAGGCCCGCAGAGCAACATTCCAATGTTCGACAAAGGCTTCTCGAAGCTCGAGGGGATTTATATCCCCTCGAGCTTCGAGAACCCTTTGTTTAATTTGTTAGAATATTCTGCCCTCTAGTGGCAGAATGTTCTAATAGCCTTATAGTTCTTCGATGCATGGCTATACCGGCAATTAAAGTCCCGCTGTCTCGTTAAAGTCCCTCACCCTTCGGCTCGGGCCTTTAACGGTTCCGCAGGCCTTTAATAGCCGGTATCGCCCGCTACGGCGGGCTATAAGGCTATATTAATTTACGATAGGTAAGCGAAATCTCGTTACATTTTAGGGGGTCTGTCAGGAGTCAGTCTTCCAGCGGGGAGGTCTCCGGTAAAGCCCCACCGCCGGCAATGACAGTGGTGAGTGTGTGTCGCATTTGGAGGTAACGGAATGCCTCCGTTCTCCAGATTTTTGAAGCCATTCAAAGCTACTCAAAGTGGCTTTGTATGGCTTCATAAAATCTGACTTAGTTGCTTGTGTCGCGCATATATCACTTTGTGTGGTGAAAACGCGACGCAAGCCTCTCATAACTATGCCCCAAAAATGCTTTTATGGTGATCTATCTTCACTTTTTACTTGAAGAACACCTCGTCAGAGACTGTAATGTCGAGGCTTCCCGAAATGCCCTTGGCCCATGCAGATTCGTTAATTTTCATATTGATGCATTTTATATAACTGACATCCTAATTATTTTCTTAGAATAATTTATGGCTGAGCATTTCTTACAATGAAATATGCAAGTGAAGGTGACTACATTTTGAGCACTCTAAAGTAGTAACCTTTTTTTCTATTGTGTAGAGTAATTTATGTATTTATGTATGTAGACTGGAGTTGGATCAGTAAATTATACTGCTCCTAAGTCCAGTGCCCTCCAACCCAAATCGTTGTAACGACTTGCGTTGTAAAAAACACGACTTGCGTTGTAAAAAACGCAATGTAATGTACCACAATGTAAATGTATGCGTTGTAACTCATACTCAACGTTTATTTTTACTATTTACTAGTACCCTAATCCCCTGGTCTGCACGGGGTCTCTCTCATTTGATTACTAATGCATTGTAACTCATACATCCTTACACATATCAATCTACTGTTTTGACTCTGGATGTTCAAACTGACGCGTTTACCCACTCCTTCCCTCTCACGTTCAACCTGACTGATAAATGTATTTTTAGCCTAAAGACAACCATTGTACATAAAGTTGTCTTGTTTAAATATCGGAATATAATGAGCCGGCATTATCTTTTGCTTGTATTTATTTAAAATTGTATTCTATTTATTTTTTAATGTGTTTTATGTGCTTTTATGGCTATGGACAAAAGGGGGTGGTGATGGACGGAGCATCTGAATCAATCAAACACTCACACCCAGTCAAAACATCTGGGTTTAATCCATCACCGTTCTTTAGCCCACTCTGCCACCCCAGTTCAGACATGGCTATATGCAAATCAGTCTGACCCTGTGCCTCATGGGAACAGTCCAGCCCGAACTGCCAAGCCATGTCTTCCCTGGACCGGAAACAAACTTCCGAGGACCGGTTTCTGGCATTCCAGCCGTCTTCAGCCCGGCTTGCTTGAATCCAGTGGCAAAGGGAGCAAGTGACTCACGTCTGAGCATACCCTGCCACACTTATGGCGGCCAAAAGCGGTACAAAATGGGGTGGTGATGGACGGAGCATCTGAATCAATCAAACACTCACACCCAGTCAAAAGATCTGGGTTTAATCCATCACCGTTCTTTATCCCACTCTGCCACCCCAGTTCAGACATGGCTATATGCAAATCAGTCTGATCCTGTGCCTCATGGGAACAGTCCAGCCCGAACTGCAAATCCATGTCTTCCCTGGACCGGAAACAAGTTTCCGAGGACCGGTTTCTGCCATTCCAGCCGTCTTCAGCCCGGCTTGCTTGAATCCAGTGGCAAAGTGAGCAAGGGACTCACGTCTGAGCATACCCTGCCACACTTATGGTGGCCAAAAGCGGTACAAAAGGGGGTGGTGATGGACGGAGCATCTGAATCAATCAAACACTCACACCCAGTCAAGGGTGACGGAGCAGATCCCCATGTGGACCAGTGAGATGCTCCGGGAGGTGGGCTGACTACAGGGCTTCGTTTGGGGATGTAGGGCGGAGACAGGCTGTGTTGCCGTTTGCAGAGCTGCAATCAGACTTCCAGTTGGCACCCACGGAACACTATAAATATTTGCAATTGAAGCATGCGGTGGGCAGTCATCGTAAGGATGGGACCCGGATCCCCGAGTATAGTCCATTAGAAGACCTATTATTGTTGAACCCAATCCAGGAGAAGGCATTGTCCTGTACATATAAAAACATTGTAAACAACTCACCGGATTTATTAATCAAGGTGCGAGAGGGGTGGGAGTCTGATGTGCGATTATTAGAGGATGATGATTGGGTGGAGGCACTGCAGAGTCCCAGGGTGGTAGCAACCGGGGCATGCTTTAGATTGGTCCAACTGCAGATCCTGCACAGGTCTTATTGTACCAGTACACTTATGTTTAAATTATAGTTCATCTCAACTGAGGAGTGTCAGAGGGAGTGTAAGCAGAAGGGAAATTTTTTTCATATCCTATGGGACTGCCCAATTATACAGAAATACTGGCAGAAGGTGGTACGGATTATGTCAGAAGTGTTGGAGCAGGAAGACCCCCTGGATGCCAAATGGCATATATTTTGTGTGACTGGGTAATTGAACTGGGCCAAATATCAAGGAATCTGGCTACAGGTGGCAGCAATGGTTGCAAATAGGAATATTGTGGGGCATGGGGGCAATTCCACCACTTAAAGTCTCCCAGTGGAAAAAGAACTTAGACTGGTGCTATGCGGCAGAAAAGAAAATTTAGGAAAGCAGGGGATGCCCCAAGAAATGGAAGAAAATTTGGCAGTGATGGGGAGATTACAGGGGATTTGGGGGGGTTTTGACTAGTTAGTTGGGGAGGGCACAGGGACGGAGTAAGTTGGTATGTGGGACTTCAAAGGGACTGTTATTACAACAATATGTATTTGCATTGTAGTATGTGTATCTCATTGAACATGAATGTAACCCAATGTAAGTTTAGGGTCATGTTTATGAATGCTGACTATTGTTTAATAAAAAGAAGTAAAATAAAAATCCTCAGCCAGACAAGGCAGCAGGCTATGGCTGAAGAAAGCCCTACATCATCAGGTAACCTTTGGCCAAGGTCTCGGTAAAGCAATTGACTTTAGGCGGCACTCCCAATGGGAGGAATTTGAATTTTGTGCCCAGAGAAGGTCTCTCGCTGGCTGAATATTTTACATGCATAGGGCCGGTGAAGATTACTACCTTCGGTCTTAGTCTCTGAAATAGAAGTCAGAAATCATCAGAAGGGCAAGACTGCAGACTGTGGCTGAAGAGGGCTTCAGAAGGCTAGATACTGTTGCTTTCAAGGCCCAGCTGAATCAGATTTGCTGCAGTGGAGAAGCTCTGAGTAGGAGCAACAGGGATCTTTGGCCCAGTGGTAACACACCTTTGTCAGATCTGATTGATAGGTTTGTCTTGGTCCTCCGGAGGTCTTTGAAGTCAATACGTTTATAAGACCCAAGTTTCAGGAAAGGAGTAGACTTTGAGAGCAGCCAAGTATCAAAGACTGAAGACAGCACGTAGGGGTCAAGACTCACTCCAGCAGAGGCCAACAGCAGAGTGCAGAACTGATCCACTTGGAACTGATCACTGGTAAAAAAAAAAAACTCCAGTTTTAGCTTGTTGTGTCTCTGTAGCTTGAACAGGAGGCTAGCCATATGAACCTTGAAGTCCACTTCTTTGTCCTGGCACAGGAGGGAGAGCAGGTTCAGTCCTCTCCAGCTCATCCACAGGTCCAGAAAGTAGGGTACTGTGTGTGCCACATGTATGCCTGGTGCCAGCCTGTGAGTGGGGGCAACTCCTGGCCACTCCCTAACTAATGGGATAAATGTTCCGGATTAACTCCACCCACTTTCGCAGCATTTCCTGTGTGCCCTACTCCTAACAACCAAATAGTGCTCCTGTATACCCAAAACCAAGATTCCTGGGCACTGTCCAAATGATCAGTCTGCCAGTGGAAAAGACCACTTCCCCACAGCAAAGGCCTTTGTCTCAGGTCCGGCAGCAAGTTCACACCTCAACAAAGGAGCTTGTCATCTTTTGGGTGACAGTGGCAGCTAATCCGATTGGGCATCTAAAGGCTTTAAGCAGGGAAAGGGTAACTTTTCTAAAAGTGTACTTTCCAAAATATATTTGTTACAAATCCAACTTCACCAATGTATTGGACTTCTAATAAATATTTTAAAAAGTCCAAACATGAATTTTGTAGTTTTTACCTAGCTGCAGATGACACTACTACCTTTAATATTGTATCTTAGTGCTTTGTTATGGAATAGTCAATCTGGCTACATTGAAAGTTGATTATAGGGCCTTTTTAGTGCAAGGACATGTTTCACATTAGTCTTCTACATGTCCTACATGTCCTACTTTTTAAAACCATGCACCCTGATTTATGCGAAGTGAGGCCTATGCCGGGGTGTCTTTATAATTTTAATTTATTTTGTTAATGAGAGTTTTATATAGCTCGAACAAGAACGTTCAGGGTAACAGGGCTCTTTAAAAGAAGATCACTAGAAGGTAATTTACAAAACTGTAGGCAATTTACAAAGTCCAATATAAGATGCATAATCAAGTGGTGAGAAAACAAAACAAATATGGGAACATACTGATAAGGAAAGAATCCTTTAGGTAACGGAACAGTGTGTAGATTTTCAGGAAAGCACAGGAGAATTGACTCGAAACAGAGTTGTATGAGCAAGGGTGTGGCAAAAGCAGCAATCCTGGACAGTCAGGTTATGCATGGCAGCCCTGTAGTCATGTTGGTGTTTGCATTGTAACTACAGTGGGTAGCACAACTGCTGCAGCAAACTTACAGGCCCTTTGCTCACCACATACTAGGGTTTTATGGGTACGTTAGATGTTTCAATTAGGGATATACTCTGATCAAAAGGGGAAGGATCACTTGTCCTGCATAACGTCGGGTATGTCGTGGGGGCTTTCATCAGGACCACGGTGCAAAGTGTGTAGAGACCTCTCACGTCTCTACATGTGAAAGAAAACAGCGGTGGCAGTGTCAGAACAAGTTACTGATGGAGTGGCAGAGTGTGCCTCCCTGACCCACCTGGATCCTGAAGTGGCACAATATAGCCACTAACGAAGGTACAATATATACCTTATTAGGAGCAGCATAACGATATGTTCCTTTAGAATCAATTTTTCTTTCACATGTAGAGACGTGAGAGGTCTCTACACACTTTGCAGCCTGGTCCTGATGAAAGCCCCCACGACCTTCTGGCAACTCAAGGGCTGAAACATGTCGACCTATACCACAACTATAGTGTGAAGGAGTCATAATCACTCTTTTTCACCGCCAATTATTTTTACATTTTGCCTCCGAAAACCAGAACGAATAAAAGGAATTTTTCTGGATGAGAGAGACATTTTAATCATTTTTTTCACTTTATCACGTCACAGTCACTATCACTGATCACTACTGATTTTAACTGAGGGTATCACCTCCTGGATGGAGGTTGCATAAACAACTAAACCCTATGATTATGCAGACACGTGTGAGGGACAGCGGAGAACCAAGATATACCGCTTAACATCGTAAAACTCAGAACACGTGCATGAGGGTTTTCATTGGGACAAGTCAGAACCATTCCAGCATACCCGACGTTATGCAGGACAAGTGATCCTTCCCCTTTTGATCAGAATATATAACTATAGGAAATTGGTCGGATCACATATTCCTTCCTTCCCTCCACATTGATCTTCTTCAATTAGGGATATGCCAATTCATCATGGTGAAAGGAAGAGCTGAGTCACTTTACCTTTGGGTAGCAGGGGTAAAGGGCACAGAATTCTACAGCCAGCAAAAACAGTCAAAACAAAAATCTGTGAGTACACCAAGGAATTAAGGTGATTTTCAACACTGCACCTCACAACATGCTCAATTGATGGTTTCTAATGCAATGACTAATTGATAGTACCTTAAGTTCTCCTTAGTGGGAAGTGTTACTATCCTGAGTATGGTGACAGAGGTAGTAAGTAGCTATCCAGCCTTGTGTGAAATGGATATTAGTGACTTCCTCTAAAAGGGACAGCTTCTGGTTGTCAGTGTTACTAGTTTACTAGCCTCTTGTTTTTTGATTTATTGCATGTTTACCTCTTATCCCCAGCTCGCAAAGACCTATGGAAACATTTTCACTGTGTGGCTGGGGCATACACCAGTGGTGGTGCTGAATGGATGCCAGACTATAAGAGATGGTCTAATCTCTCACTCTGAAGAGCTTTCTGGACGCCCTACAACTCCATTGATTGAGGAAATTTCAAAGGGCAAGGGTAGGTAACTCATGCTCTACAATGGCACAGATGTACAGCAAACAGTAACTTGTTTGTGTAGCTATTATTACTGTGGTTCCACTATTTATAAGTGTTATAAACAGAAGGCTTTACTATTATGCAATATGCAATGTAGTGATATTCAATATACCAACCTTGGAAGAAAAGGAGAATGAGTCCCTTGCCAAGGATTGAATATGTTATCTGTAAGTGTCAGCATATTTCAGTGTCAAGCTGTTTACTCACTGAGCCAATCGTGTAGCTCTGAGCCCAACAGAAGGCATAGAGGTGAGTGAGAAGGACGTGCCATTCACTGGGAAATTAATAGATGGATTACCTGAACATTTCTCATCTATCTGCCACCATACCATTCTGCTTTCTGAAATGGTGGCTCAGTGCCTGGTACAACAGTAATTCACCTTTTTTAATATCTTAGGTGTGTGATTTGTAAATCTTTACAATTGTAAGACTGATTCACAAAGCCAACTTACACATACCTTTCCAAGAGAAGGTTTGACTTACACCTGGCTTATTTTTACTGACGGAAAAGATCAATGTGAATTGTGCATATAGCGAGTGAGTGGATGGAACAGCTGTAGGGACAGACTGCAGAGCACTGTAATCATAGTGAAGAACTGGGGCAACATATGTACATGGTGCACTAGTCACACAATGCAATGCTGCTGCCACACCTCTGCCCTAGGATACCTTATGTGTGCTCTTCCCTCCCCAGCAGGTAACAGACCTTTGCTGTATCTGTCTAGGCTTCTGAAGTGTGAGCTATTGACTGATAGGGTTAGCAGTGGTGGTACGCAAAGAGCTTCTGAAAACTGAGCTAGAAGCAGAAAACAAACAAAGCTAAGAAGTGGTCAGAGACGTACAGTTAAAACAATAGGAATCTAAGTGTTGGAATTGGGTACATGATACAAGACTGAATAGTTCCTATTCTACAGATAATAGGGCTCTTGAATGTAAAAGGAAGGAAAATGGAAGGGGACCATCCAAGGCAGTAACATGAGAGTTATGAGGGGCAACAAGAGGCGATGATATTAGGGGAGTAGATATAACCTAACGGCCAGAGTTATTAACGGCTGAATATGGGAGCCAGATTCAGGTCCCTGCATCGGCTCTCCATCCTGTGATTCTAGGCAAATCACGTAATCTTCCATGCCTAAAAAACACCTGACTTTTTGTAATGGTAACCTGGTGCTCATATAAAGCACTCTAATGCCTTTGGGCCAAGTTCACACTGTGTAAAACTACTAATAAAAATACTTATGACTCAAAACGATAGTTGATGAAGATTCAGTCTCTCTTGTACACTTTTGAGTAGAGCACCTTCATAAGTATAACATTGTGAAAGAAGGTAAAAGCATTCTTCAGCCACACCTAAAAATAAAGTGGGGTACTTGACAACAAAGACAGTTTTATATATTTAAATCTTTAGGAGTTATACTTTCTTCTGGACACAACTGGAAGCAGCAGAGACGCTTTGGACTGATGACCCTAAGGAATCTTGGACTTGGGAAGAAAAGTCTAGAAGCGCGTATACAGGAGGAGGCCCAGAGCTTGGTGGAGTATTTTGCAACAAAGAAAGGTAAATGAGATTACGGTACCACTTTTTTGATAATACAACATTTGAGGTCATACTTGAAAGTTAGAGGCATACTGTTTTACAGCTACTGTCATGGTCTTTCAATGCTGGTTAATACCAATAGAGGTTCTCAAACCAAATGTAATGAAGGGTACTTAATGGAAGTAAGGGGTGGATGACAGGTTGAGGTAAGTGGAGAAAGAAAGCAACAGAAGGAAGAGAGAAATAGCAGGAGAATAGTCAGCAAGATCACCTTGCTTCAGAGGTTGCCAAATCCTGACTAGCAAGTGCGGAATTTGCAGCTTACATATGCAGATAGCCATTTCAACATAAATCCTTATTGGGCTAGGGAAGTATCAGTCAGGCATCGAATATAGACTATGCAAAGAGTTGTACACTCCAACAGTCAGTTCACCTGCTGAAATTAGACTCTGTACCTGGTGCCTGTCCTGCAGCAGGGACATTATCACCTTGCCAACTGCTCTGCCAAGGTCCATTTCTGACTCCACCTTCAGTGGAATATACACAACCATGTTGGAGTGAGGCTAGTGGAGGAGAGCCACTGATGGGATGGCAACAATGAGTAGTGTAACCTTCAAATGTTTGGAAATACCCCAAGCATATTAGATAAGTAACATCATAGCACCCATAGTATAACTCAACATTAGGAATACATTTCCAGTGCCTGTATAAGGTGGCTTTACTTCTGCCTATGCACTGCAGCAATGGTTGCTATTGCCCAATTATTTCCATCTCAAAGTATTTGTTCCTATGACAAAGACAGCCTCTTTGATGGAGAAACCTACATTAACAACTGTCCACTCTTCTCAGAACACAGACTCTTTTATGTTGGTGCATAAAGATTGATTAACCATGAATAAAGGAAATGTCCAACTTAGCATCAGGCCCATGTCTTTGTCTTGTCTACCTACTTCATGTTGAAACTGCAAAACACTTAAACTCATATTTTTATCATGAGGAATTATTAGGCCTGGGCAAAGCACTACGCTATGCTCGCGTAGTTTGCGAAGTTTGCACAACGCGTGTGAGCACGTAGCACAGTGCTCACACGCGTAGCAGTCATTTTTTTGCTTGCTCGCGGTCCTCAACGTCAAGTTGGCGACCGCGAGCAAGCAAAATGACATCCTTGCGAGACTTTTTCCTTGTTCGCGATCAGCAACATCAAGTTGACGATCGCGAGCATGGAAAATAAACCTCCGGCGAGATTCTCATTGCGGGGAGGTCAGGTTTCTCATTGCCAGTGGTCGCGCATGCTTGCAACCACTCGCGATGATAAACTACCAGTCCGCGTTGAGAAAGCTGCAGCTCGAGTAAAAATCTACTCGAGCGGCATAAAAGTTCAGCTCGCACTGTGCAAGATGCCGTATTCAATGATTGCACAGTGCCGGATGCTTGTCCGCACTGTGCAATCATTGGAAATGACATCTTGCACAGTGCGAACATGCTACTACGCAGTTCGCATAGTGCTACGCATAGCTCGCATTGTGCAAAGTGCACTTTGCGTAGCTACGCGTAGCGCTACTTCGTGAACTATGCCCACCCCAAGGAATTTTCCTGTCAAGAATAAGCATAATTTTTGCACACAATACCTAGACTAATATTGATAGTTATTTGTTAATTATGTTCATTTCCCAAGATCAAAAACCTCTTTCTAAGGAAATTATCTAAAGCTAAAATAAAGTAACCCATTAAAAGGGAGAGCATCTATGTGGGGAGTAATCTGAGCCTCTAAGTGTTTAATAAATTCCAGATTTTCTGAAACCTACACAAATTTGGTGGTCCTGGATTCTCCCACTGGAGGTGAGTGACCATTTACAGGTTTACCCATCTCCGCCCTCTTCGTAGCCCTGCACATAGAGGGCACAACACTAGCAATTGGTATGTATGTTTCCCTAGGCTGTCCCTTTGGCTCTTTGGTCCTAAGGAGGACCCGCTAAGATGTTTTACCATTAACACTCAAGTGAATACTCTATGTTCTGTGTCTATCCTACAAGTATACAAAAGAAAAAATATAAGGAAACCTTGAACTTCATAAGTTTGGACATTTGACTGCATGTGTTCTCATGTCTGTTTATGTGAACAATGTGAATTTTTGATTTTTCATGTGATATATGTCCGTTTAATTCACTGTAATTGTATGTATTCTGTTTGTTGTGGACAGCCTAACAATACATATCATTGATAAACTGCGCTCTTTGTGTTGTGTTTTATGGACAATAGGAAATACAAAGTACAGAGGTTTGTAAGAAAATATATAAGCTCTCCTAATCTGCCTGTTAGGGATCAGTCCTTGACACTTAAAATTCACGGTCAGTAAATAGCATTTTTTCACAATTCGTGTCAGAATTGTGACACCTGACAGAACCACTTCCATTTACCCAATCAGCAGAGAAAAGAGTGTCTTCCAACTTTCCTCGCTTCTAAAAAGCTTTTGAAGCCATAGCCCTTTTACTGAATGCGCTCTTAACATCAACACATCAACGCCTGTTTCTCTCATAACATCAAATCCAAATTGCATATGTGGAAACCAAACTGGTCTATAAGTTTGAGCATATTGAGCATATTGAATTATCAGCTGATCTTCCCCATGAAGTTTTGCATCCCTTGCTTGACATAATATTGCGTCACACACCTCATCACAAAAACAGCTCGCTTTTTTAAGAAACACTAAGGCCTGATTTATGGCGATTTGGCGTAGGGCAGTGCTGTAAGTCGCCTTACTGTGCTGCCCTACGTCAAAGTGAAAGTGCACGAATGCACCATATTTATCTAATACAGTGCATTCCTGTCCTTTCTCCCTGGGCTTCTGCCGTTTTGGCGGCCTAGCACCGATGGAGGCACCCTTGCAAAATGTGTAAGGGTGCCTATGTTGTCGGCAGAATTGTTTTAATGCAGAAAAGGGGCACCTACCTACAGAGAAACAATCCATTGAGGAGTGTTCCTCTTTCTATGTGTGCTGCGGAGTGCAGCACTCCTAGAAAGAGGCATAAATGAGGAGAAATAAAGTTATTTCTCCTTGTTACGCCTCACCCCGGGAGGTGTAAGGTTTTGGCGCATCCTCAGGTTTACATGGTATTGTAAATCTGAGGGAAGTGTCTAAATCGATTGTTGTTGCGTGGAAACTAACATTTCAATATTTTGAATATTTGGACTTCATCAACCAAATATGATCATGAGTTTACATACTAACACATTTGTCACCATCAACATCTCATCTAGCAACCATGCCTTGCTTTAATTACTGATGTATCTGAGTTCACCATAAAATAACTGAAAGTTTTCTTGCAAACCTCAGTCAAAAAATTAAGTATCTTTATGGGAAAGACACCCACAGGATGAAACTTAATTTTAAACACCCCAAAAAATGTCTTCCACACAAACCTGTACTTTTCACTGTAGCCCATGCTTCCTTGACCAAATATGGGGCTCTTTAGAAAGTTCTCAGTCTACTCACTGAAATGATGATAAATGAAATTAAATTATTCCAACACTGAAAAAATATAAATGCATTTAATTTATTGTTAAAAACATTATACATAAATAAAACATAAATATTATTGTATTTTAAAATATGGTAATAGCCCTTTGAATAATAAAACATTAGTATAACTTTATTCTTTTCTTATTAAAATTAATTAAAATTATGCCTATACATAACGTTACATAGGTAGCACTATACAAAAAATTAATAAACATTTTATAGTTTAAGGGGGATTTGATATTTTAGTTTAATTTACTTTATTAATGACATTTAAAAATGAAGGTAATAATGTTATAGCTATTCTACATTTTATTCTATGTTTAAACCAAATATTTTAAAATATGTATACTGTTTTTTTAGTTTTTTTTCAATTTTGAAAAAAAGTTTTAAACTTTTTCCTTTTTACATTACCATGGGGAAATCTCCACCCCAGTAGAGTTGATGTCCATTTGCATATGAGAAGTTATATTTACTAATATACTAATTAGTACATTTATTCAAAAGTGTAAGAGTACACTTAAATGTGTAAATGTACTCTCATGTAACCTTACATTTATGAATAACCCCTACGCTATCTTCCACAAAACGTACCAGTTGTCAAAAGAACTTGCCGGCTAGGCTCCCTTTAAGTTGCGTACCTGCTCGAGCGCACTCACTGTCATTTCTCACTGTGCACAGAGCCAGCAGAGGCATGCAAGACAAAAGTGTCCACTGTTCTAAACATTACACAAAAGGCTGTTCATAAACTACATTGCAAACTAATACAGAGTAGATATGAGGGATCAGCCTTTTTTGCATAGAGGATTAGACGTGATTGTGTTCTTGTTTTTCTGTCTGCATTCCAGGCTCTCTGCTTGCTTGTTCTGATTTGAGCCATAAAAGGCTACTAATGTTTCTCTTTTGCAGCCCCACCTATTCCTCAAGTCTGTTCTTCTGCATGTTTATGTTGCTCCATCAAGGCCTTGATGACCCCAGGGCATTCTGTATGAATGGAGCCTTAACCAAAGCTAGTTAGGGATGGACAGAACCTAGCTCGTTAAGAAAATTCAGAATTGCACACACAAGGTTTTTCTATGCTCAGTGTTAAATTCAGCGGAATGATTTATTCGGACATGAAATCTACGGTTTGTTGATCCACTCATTGGGCGCACTGTGTTTAGGCACTAGAAAAAAAATTCAGTTTGCTTTACATTTCTCCCTTTGCCCGTTGTTTCTAAAACACTAGCTTCCAACTAACATACTGTGGATATATATATATCTATACTACTATTATAAAGAGAGAACACAAACCTTTGAGCCAGGTAAACTACAAAAGTAATGCACCAATCACTGCACCCAACACACCATTTGAAAGGGGAGATGTGGCAGAAGGACATAGGCTATAGATATGTACACCATATACATTAAAAAAGCAAAAACGCCAAACGTGGTAAAGTAGTCCCTTGGGGGCGTGGTCGTGGCCGTGGGCGTCTCAAACAACAAATGTGGGCGTTTACAGGGCCGTGCCAAGTGCAAATAACAAACATAGGCCAACAAACTTCACAACACACTTACATATGCACACATAGAGCGGAAATGCGCTTTCACTGAATTTAGAACGCACAATATGCAGACATAGAGCGGAAATGCGCTTTCAATGAATTTCTAACAAACATTTGCAAATCCCAACACATATAGCGGAAATGCGCTTTCAATGAATTTAAATTCACACATACAGCGCGGTAACACCAATATACAAAAACAGCAGAGGTGCGCGCTATAAGAAATATACACACATTTGTTGCAGTTACCCAGACAACATTGACGCCTTCGCGTTAAAAACCGGCTGGGCCTTCCATCGACGAGGAGTGTCAAATTACGCCACACAGGGTGCAGGATTAATCGCATACTACACCAATCACAACGCACTAAAGAAAACGCACACACGACTTTGTCTTACCAAAAAAAAAGTCTTTAACCATTGGCCATTGACCAACAACGTCACAGGGGGGTAAACACGAACAAAAAAAGCCGACATTTCTTAACGGAGAAACGCAATCAACTGCGCATTCACGAGACTTTCCTCACATCTTGCGTACAAGATAAAACGCTTACAATAAGACATACGAATAACGAAAATAACACAACTGCCCATAATCACTCGAGCACTGCCAGGACTTCACCACACAATTGACAAAACGAAAGGGAAACTTCTTTGAAGGGATACAAAAACGAACACACGGAAAGAGCTTTTGAAAGAAAAAAAACATTAAACAGGTGACACAACACTTTCCTCACATCTTGCGGACAACATAAAACGCAGAAAACAATACATACGAATTAAAAAATAACACAAGTGGGCCAAATCAGTTGAACAGGGCCAGGACTTGCACAGACAACTCTTCTGCGGGGCTGGCGGGGGCCCAGAGCAGCCTTTTGCTCCCGGACAACGTCGGGACGGGCTGCTAGTATATATATATATATATATATATATATATATATATATATATATATATATATATATATATATATATATATATATATATGTGTAATTTTTCCCAGCTTAGAGAGATCCTTGGTCCGGAACTGTCAAAAAGGAAACGGACTCCAGTTTTTTAGTGTAAATGCTGATTTATTTTGTGCAAAATGTCGCCATGACGCGTTTCGGGCTCTGCAGCCCTTGATCACATGACATGACTCAAACTTTCTCTCCCATTTAAAGTGCAAGTGCAACAAACAAACATGAAGACAGACTATCGTACTGTCTTAGAGTTTCCAGCCCAGCAGCACTATTCGTGGTACTTTTATGAAACAGATTCATTGAAACATAATGCTCCATTGCCTATATTTTTACCAAAATTGATAATATCAGTATAAATACATATTGAACAAAATATTTTTTAAATGTATTGTCTGTCGATATAAAATTAAACACAACAGAAAATCGAGCGAAGGACAAATTAAAAACATCATGTAAATCAATCATAAAATTTGGGTACATAACATATATTGAAAGGTCAGGGACAGACTAACTTTATATGGCTTTAAAAAAAATTAACCATATTCATTCCACTCATGTCCCGGCATTCTTAATGTCCACGATTGTATTCATTTCAAGTACCGTAAGTAAATATAGCCGGAATGGGACACAACTGAAGATGCACCGTATTGGCATAAAGTCCTGGTCGTATGGATGAATACGTATAAGAAGTGCTTAAAAGTGCTTATAAAGTGCCTAAGCAGAAAGACTGTTTGAAAATAAACAGTACAGTTGCGCAAAGGAAGTTTAAAAAGTTGGGAAGGATAAGTGCAGGGATACTGGGCAGTTATGAATAAAAATGACCAATTCATATTTTAGTTTTTAGTTTCTTAAAACACTTTTTTTTATGTAGTTGGCTGTACAATAAAAGTGTTCAATTTTGTCTGAATGCAACACATGGCTATACTTGATGAATTTCAGTGTTTTATAGCCATGTGTACAAGTCCTCCATTTTATTGAGAGCATTCGGACTTTTACTGTCAAAGTCTAGAATGTATTTAGTTTCAAGTCTCCTGATATATATATATATCAGACTTAACAAGACAAATGTCCGTGCTCTCAGGAAGTGCCAAAGTGAAGTTAATAAACCTCTAATTTTTGCACTTTCCGTGCTCTCAGGAAGTGCCAAAGTGAAGTTAATAAACCTCTAATTTTTGCACTTCCTGAGAGCATGGACGTTTGTCTTGTTCGGTGTGGTAATATTGTCGAGTGGCTACGCCGACTTTTCAGCACCACCTACCTAGGGCCAAAGATCCTAGTTGGAGCGTCATTGTGTGTGTGTGTGTATATATATATATATATATATATATATATATATATATATATATATATATATATATATATATATATACAGGTAAACTCCTTCCCAGAAAGAGCAGAGGCCACAGCAGGGGGAACTGTTGGAGGCACCTTTATTAAACTTGAAATGGCGAATGCATTTTGGCTGTTCCATTCAGCCTTCGTCAGCGCCCAAGTATCCAGGAGGTAACAGTGCAAGCGTAGGTAAGTTCAGCCTCCTATTTATTCGAAAGTGTCCGCTCCACCCCTAAATAGTCCGCCCACCTGTTGCTGCTCACGATGTGTGTGTGAACTCCAACACCCAGAATCCATAGGTATGGTTCCGGGTACGTGATGCGGGGAGTGTTGGAAATGAAACTGTGTGGTTCAGCGGAAATGCAGTCTGTTGCGTGCAAATGAAAACCAATCTCCTGCTTGTAAATGAACCAAAACGCCTCCTCCGGTCCTCTTTACAACTTCAGCCACCAGAATTCTTGGTATCAGTGTGGCGGAGGCAGACCTGTCAGTACACACCGCCCAAAGTGAAGTTCATAACTTTAAAACCGCCTATCTTCTTCCAAAAATCCAGGGAAAGCCAGGACAATCCAATTCCTTAGAACAAACACAAGCCGGAGCTTTGCCAGTATAATCCAAGCCCAAGCGAAGTGGGAGCCTCTGTATAGCGTCACTGGCCGACGCTCCAATGTGCAAGTAAACTCCTTCCCAGAAAGAGCAGAGGCCACAGCAGGGGGAACTGTTGGAGGCACCTTTATTAAACTTTAAATGGTGAATGCATTTCAGCAGTTCCATTCAGCCTTCGTCAGCGCCCAAGTATCCAGGAGGTAACAGTGCAAGCATAGGTAAGTTCAGCCTCCTATTTATTCAAAAGTGTCCGCTCCACCCCTAAATAGTCCGCCCACCTGTTGCTGCTCACGATGTGTGTACGAACTCCAACACCCAGAATCCATAGGGATGGCTCCCGGTGCGTGATGTGGGGTTGTTGGAAATGAAACCGTGTAGTTCCGTGGAAATGCAGAGTCTGTTGCATGCAAATGAAAACCCATCTCCTGCTTGTAAGTAAACCAAAATGCCTCCTCCGGTCCCCTTTACCACTTCAGCCACCAGAATTCTTGGTTTCAGTGTGGCGGGGGCAGACGTGTCAGTACACACCGCCCAAAGGGAAGTTCATAACTTTACCACTGCCTGTCTTCTTCAAAACATCCGGGGCGGGCCAGGACAATCCAATTCCTTGGAACACACACAAGCCGGAGCTTTGCCAGCATAATCCAAGCCCAAGCGAAGTGGGGGCCTCTGTTTAGCGTCACTGGCCGACGCTCCAATGTGCAAGTAAATTCCTTCCCAGAAAGAGCAGAGGCCACAGCAGGGGGAACTGTTGGAGGCACCTTTATTAAACTTTAAATGGTGAATGCATTTCAGCAGTTCCATTCAGCCTTCGTCAGCGCCCAAGTATCCAGGAGGTAACAGTGCAAGCATAGGTAAGTTCAGCCTCCTATTTATTCAAAAGTGTCCGCTCCACCCCTAAATAGTCCGCCCACCTGTTGCTGCTCACAATGTGTGTGCGAACTCCAACACCCAGAATCCATAGGGATGGCTCCGGGTACGTGATGCGGGGGGTGTTGGAAATGAAACTGTGTGGCTCCGCGGAAATTCAGAGTCTGTTGCGTGTAAATGAAAACCCATCTCCTGATTGTAAGTAAATTAAAATGCCTCCTCTGGTCCCCTTTACCACTTCAGCCACCATAATTCTTGGTATCAGTGTGGCGGGGGTAGACGTGTCAGTACACACCGCCCAAAGTGAAGTTCATAACTTTACCACCGCCTGCCTTCTTCCAAAAATCCGGGGCAGGCCAGGACAATCCAATTCCTTGGAACACACACAAGCCGGAGCTTTGCCAGCATAATCCAAGCCCAAGCGAAATGGGGGCCTCTGTATAGCGTCACTGGCCGACGCTCCAATGTGCAAGTAAACTTCTTCCCAGAAAGAGCAGAGGCCACAGCAGGAGGAACTTTTGGAGGCACCTTTATTTAAACTAGAAATGCCGAATGTATGTGTATATATATATATATATATATATATATATATATATATATATATATATATATATATATATATATATATATTTACTAAAAAAACAATGGTTACAGGGATGGTATACTTACGGAGTAGAATAAAAAAAAATTGACATTCAGCAGTTATAATTACCTGAGCTGACTATAACTTATGTCCCTGCAATGCACTGCTTATGACCTCACATATTACATCACTCATGACATGGTCAGTGATATATCTAATTACATCACTGATGACATCATCAAGTGAGTGTAAGTGTTTTTAATAATATATTATATATTAAACTACTACACAAGTTAAATTAGTATGCTAGTTGTACTATCTCTACTGTCTTTTTCAGTGTGTGACTGAATCTGTAAGGTGTTGTATGGGTGTGTGAGTGCATGCATGAGTGATTGTATGGGTAAGCGAGTGGATTTCTGACTAAGTCTGTCAGTGTGTGAGTAGTTGTGTCAGTGGTTTGGTGTGTGAGTGGGTATGTGAGTGGCTGTATGGGTAAGCAAGTGGCTGTGTGAATGACTGTATGAGTGAGTGAGTGAGTGGGTGTCTAAATGGATGTATGCGTGAGTGACTGGTGTGTAAGTGTCCTGTATGGATTAGTGAGTGGCTTGTTGAGTGGGTGTTTGGTTAAGTGATCTGAGAAGCTGTGGGTGGGTGAGTGAGTGGGTGTGCGAGTAACTATGTTGGTGAGTGAGTGGGTGTGTCACTGGCTATATGGGTAAGCAAGTGGCTGTGTGAATGACTGCATGAGTGAGTGGGTGGGTGTCTAAATGGCTGTATGCGTGAGTGACTGGTGTGTAAGTGTCCTGCGTGGATTAGTGAGTGGCTTGTTGAGTGGGTGTTTGGTTAAGTGAGTTGGTGGGTGAGTGGTTGTATTGGAGAGTGAGTGCTGTATGGGTGAGTGAGCAGATGTGGCAGTACTTGTATAGATGTGTGAATGGGTATGTAAGTGAATGTGTGGGTGTATGAATGATTGTGTGAGTGTTTGTATGGGTAAACGAGTGGCTGTGTTGAGAGGTTATATGGGTGTACAAGTGGCTGTGTAGGTGAATAAGTCAGTGTATAATGTTATGTTATGTTATGTTATTTGGGTTCTTCTATAGCGCAACGGCTACTCCAGTAGGAGTGTCCCGGCGCTTTGGCGAAGAAGTCCTTTAAGGAAAGGAAACATAACTGCAGACTAAAAGGAACAGCGAAGTTAACTAGTAAAAAGCCAGGTTTTTAATGCCTTTCTGAAAGACATCAGACTAGGGGCCTGTCTGAGGGAAATAGGAAGCTCATTCCAAGCGCGCGGGGCCAGGTAATGAAAAGAACGCCCCCCTTGTCTGGTTCGCTTGATGGACGGAACGACCATTTTAGACAAGGAGGCAGATCGCAAAGCTCTGCTCGGCTTGTAAAGAGCAAGGCGCTTCCTGATATACCTAGGGCCTGAGTCGTGAAGGGCCTTGTAGGTCAGCGTCAGGCTTTTGAAGAGAACCCTCTTGGCTATAGGAAGCCAGTGCAGTTCCTTCAACAAGTCAGAGGCACTAGCTTGTCTAGGGAGTCCATAAATAGCCCTGGCAGCTGAATTTTGGACTACTTGAAGTCTCCTCACAAGATATTTAGGGAGTCCTAGATAGAGGGCATTTGCATAGTCTAAACGCGACCCAACAAGTGCTTGAACAATGACCCTTCGATGGTTCACAGAAATCAAGGGGAGGAATTTCCTGAGCATCCGCAGGATCCCGAAGCATTTCCCCGAAAGACAGGATATTTGAGGCCCAAAAGTTAACTCATTGTCAACAATGATACCTAGATTTTTAGCCTTGGTGCTTGCATTAGCAGGTGGAAACAGGTCTTGTGGCCACCAACTTTTCCAGTTTGGTTCAGAGACACATCCAAAAAAGAGCAGCTCCGATTTGTCGGAGTTGCATTTTAAGCCGTGTCTTTTGAACCAATCAAAGACTGCTTCTAGGCAGCCTCTGATACGGATCCCATCGAACACCTCATTCTTGTTGTATGTGAACAAGAACTGGGTGTCGTCAGCGTAGGACACGATCTGAGCGCCAAACGACTCCGCAACCTCTGCAAGGGGGGCCAGAAAGATGTTAAAGAGCAGGGGGCTAAGAATAGACCCCTCAGGGACCCCCACTTCCAGAGTTGCCATAGCTGCGGAGTGAGGTGGCGCCCAGATCATTTGTCAACGGTAGCTAGAAATGATTTGAGCCAGTTCCACACCGTCCCCCGTAGACCACAATCCCAGAGTCGAGTTAGGAGGGTATCATGGGGAACGGTGTTGAACGCCGCCGACAGGTCCAGCATGACCAACATGGCCTTTCCTCCAGTATCCAAGACCTCTCTGATGGCGGTGGTGACTTCAAGTAGCGCGGTCTCTGTGCTGTAATTCGCACGAAACCCAGATTGAGTAGTGTGCAACAGATTATTATTCTCGATGAAATCAGAGATGGATCTGTGCACATGTCTTTCCGCCACCTTCGCCAGAGCGGGGAGGAGAGAAATAGGCCTGTAGTTGGCATGTATGATGGGATCCAAAGCTGGTTTTTTTATGAGTGGAAGGATGAGAGCGCTCTTCCAGGCCTGGGGGACTACGCCAGAAGACAGTGAGGAATTGAGAATGGAGTTGATGGGGCCATTTATCGCAGGGGCTATTTTGTTGAGGCAAGAGACTTATAAGTAAGCTGTATGGGTGAGTGTATGGCTGCTGTGTTAGTGGCTGTGTGGGTGGGTGACTACTTGTATGAGTGGCTGTATGGGTGAGTGAATAGTTGTATGTGTGGCTGTACGAGTGAGTGAGTGGGTATGTGATTGGCTTTAAGGAGTAGTGAATGGTTGTGTGAGTACTTGTATATGTCTGTGAATGAGTATGTGAGTGGTTGTTTGCGTGTGTGACTGGGAGTATGAGAGGTTATATGGGGTTGTGAGAGGCTATGTGAGTGGTTCTGTGGATAATGTAATCAGTGATGTCACGACCATGTTGTGAGTGTTGTAATATATGAGGTCATAAGCAGTACATTGGGGCATAAGTTATAGTTAGCTCAGGTAACTATAACTATTGAATTTCAATGGTTTTGTACAAGTGAAAGCTGAGCCTAACTATAAAATCCTTGTAACCTTTTTTTCAGTGAATTTCTATGCTTTTTAAAAATTCTATCTCCTAACTATAGTGTCCCTGTAACCCATGTTTTTTTGGCAAATTTGTGCAAATTTCTAAGGTTTTTTAAATTCTATTTCCTAACTATAATGTCCCTGTAACCTTTGTTTTTGTTTTTTTCAGTAAAAATGTATGTTTTTCAATATATTTCCCAACTATAACATCCCTGTAAGCTTTGTTTTTTTTAATAAATTTCAATGAAACGCTGTGTTTCTTGAGAGTACTCTTCTCGTTGTTCGTAGGCTCACTATCAGTTATACTCACCTTGTGGTTTTTACTGGAACTCGCTTCCCATCGTAGCCAGTATAGGCTACATATATGTGATACAGATCTTAAGACTTTGAATTTTAACTCTTGTGACACGTGATACTCTGTTCTATTCGACTGGCGAGTGCCAATATTCTTCAATGAGCGCATGACTATATGCATCGGGCCTGAAGAAGTCTTATGGTTGACACCAATATAAGACGAGACATGTTTTGGCTAGAAGTCTGTTGAACCTGATCAAGAGGAAATAAAGAAGACAAACAAAAGCCTGCCACAAACACTGTTGTGGATTTTTTCTAGTTGCTTGGATAATTTGTTGCTCAGGACATTAATCCATTTTGCAAATTTACCAAGCAGCATTTCATCCAAATCATCCTATAAAAGTGCAAGCTTACCCACAGTTGACAGCTCAAAAGAAGGGTGCACACAAACATTTCCTTTCCGCATACAGGCAAAAAACGTTATGCTTTCCAATGATGTGACGCAATAAAGACCGAAACGTCAACGAGTAGTCCATTCTACCATATAGTGATTGTTAAGTTTACTAAAATTTTAGTGTTGGATCCTTTTCTTAGGACAGACTCGTGTTTCATTTTAAGGAAGATGGATATATACATTGCCAACTAAGAGAGTGTCTTATATTCAACCTTGTATGTATTTCGGTTGTCAATGTTTGTTGCTGTTCTTTGTTGTTTTTTGTACACCTGTACAATGTTCTCTAATTATTGATTTCTTAGTTGTATGTTTTATTAAATATATATATTTTCTACATTTGATCACTCAGTTTGACAATTAATTTGCTACTAAAAAGAAGAAATTATCTTATAAGTGTGCAAAATATTTTTGGAATTGTTATGAAATATCACTCTACAGATATAAGAAAATAATTATTTCAAATTACTTGTTATCCAAACAAATCCCTTGAAGGCATCTTTACCTTTCTCACTTATATAAAGATGAAATTCTCTTGTCCTAACCATTTGGTACCTGCAACCTGCTCCTAGGTCGCATGACAAGTTGTAGTTTGCAGTTGGCCTTTGTGTATTCTTCCCTGACAGCCACGCAATAGAAGGACTAGATGTGCCTGGGTGAGCAATCTCAGACAGGATGAGGGTTGGACCTGTGCATAGACCCACGTGCACTTCAAAAGACTGTGCCTCTGCTCTCACACAAATAACTTCACACTGGCCTATTGTGCTTGCAGACAGACTGAGGCAAGAAATTCCCGGCACTTCCAATGGGCCATACACAAAGCAAACACCCTGGTCTTTTTAACATGAAAAGAAACAGGGAGAGGAAAACAGGGAAAACAATCCAGATGAAAAGGGAACATTCCTTTCTAAGGACGATTTTCCTCATCCACCAAAGGTGGCATGCTTCATCATCGGGAATCTCCTCCCACCATGACAACTGATCGCTGAGCAGGCTACAGCTCCCTCACTGTGAAGGAGGAGCTCTGCAGATGCTTTATAGAGAGATGGTAGATCTCTGTAGTGAGCTCAAAGGTGGTGAGGCATGCAGAGCATGCAAGTGATAGAAATTAAAACGGACTCCAGGTTGTGCGAACAATGAACAACTTTATAAGTGTGTACCTGCAGTCGTTGGGTGAGGTGCCTCAACTCATGAACCCTGGCGAGGGTCTCTGGGTGCACTCTTTCCTCTCTAGAGCCCCCGGGCTACCTGAGAGCCCCAAGCCAGGGTCCAAGACTTGAGACCCCTCACACGATGACTACATGTAGTTTGACAGTGTATCCGGTCTGTTTTTTTGTGTATGCTATTGATTAGTTTGGGAGGCAACACCCGCAGGTCTATAAATCTACCCTCCCTTTCCTATTTGTGAGTGACTTCCAAGGGGGAACCAGGTATAAAAATAGGACCCTCAGAACCACTCTTTAGTATACTCCTCGACCTGTGGATACTACAGAAGAAGGACTGCCCTGCTGCCAGTGGACTACTGTGCTGTCTGAGGTCTGCACTGCTGTCTGAGAAAGAAGACTGGACCTGCATCCTTCATCTAGAGGCTGAAGTGACCTCTTATTTTGAGCTACAGAGGCACAACATGCTCCAGAACCCTATCTGCAACATCCCAGCTGACTTGCTACAACTTGACCTGTCTGGACATGCACCTGGACCTGCCTCAGCCCTGCTGGCTGTTGCTGGATTAAATCACTGATCCCCAAGGGGTGCCTCCAAGGTCCTGAACCCTTGATGAGGCTTCAGTTGAGCACCTTCTTGAAGAAAAGGAGAAATCCTTAAGTTTTTGGCTCATCATGAACTGACCTGTCAGCACCAAGATCTTGCCATCTGTGCCGACCCCCAACGTGAACCTCCGGTGAACCTAACTTTTCGCGCTACAGCGACCACTAGTAACGACTGTCACTGCTAGATCAGCACTTCACACTACATCATCAACAGCCTGCTGCAACCTGCTCTTTGTGCTAATGCAATGCTCTTCCAGCTCCTCGCTGCCTCCTCCACTGCGAATGTAACTCTTCGCACTGGACTTTAGAAAGTAAATTTTCAGCAAGACTAACCTGGTCATTGTATCCGGCCCGTGCTCCATTGCGGTCAGCCTCAACTTGTGACTTTCACCCATTCTCGCACAACTAGATAAGCACGAGTGCTGCTTTGTACTTTTAGGCACTATACTTACCTGAAACCGTTAAAATTACATATCCCCGCCTCTGCTGATTGGATTCTTGTCCTTGTGTTAACAAATATTTTATTGAAATTTGCCCTTTTTTCTAAATTAGAGTGAGACTTGTCTTGTGTTTTTTTAACATTTTTGCTGTTTGTGATTTTCAGCAATACTTAGCACATTGCCTCTAGGTTAAGCCTGACTGCTTTCAAGCAAGGCTACCAAAGGGTTAAGCGCAGGTTTATTTAGTGACTGTTTCTGGTTCACCCAGACAAGGATTTAGGCTGATGCTTGAGAAGGGCTCACACCCCCATAACCAACAACCCAATTTCTCACAGCTCCGTTCTTCACTATCCAACCTGTCTGTTTCATATTTATTTCACCTTGTCTCCTAAATTCTTCTGACATTGCCCACTTTCAGATTTTGCACCACTAGACAATGTTCTCCTTTACCAGAAAGAGATTTCTTAAAGACCCTCTCTCCTCTTTTTCTTCTCTTCTATCACTCCTTAAATTTCCCATGAAATCAAACCTCTTTCGTCTTCAAAACGAAAGAAATCCCTCATTGAAACTCTTTTTTAGTTGCGCAATAAACTCTTATAAACAATGTTGTATGATGTTCAACACCCATACATTTTTAGAATTCTTCTTTCAATTTTGAAGAGGAAAGTCAAGCTCCATCCTACCTTTTGTAGGGTTAAACATAAAATGGGAAGGAGCACTCAACTGGTGTAGTTTCAGACCCTTGTCTTCTATTCTGGTAAAAATCTATTGCAGTCTGGAAATCACGATATCCTCTTCAACCTCTAACAATCAGCAATTATCATGAGTATGGAAATGGGTTAGGTGGTCAGAATTGACCATGACCGGTAAATCAACCTCATTATCTGTTGAACACTCTCATTGTGAAAGTTTGTACTTTCTTGAAACTGGGAAAACTAGCTGCATTTTATTTTCCCAATTCCTTCAAAAATGATCTACAGCTAAGATTCCTTATGCTTTTTGTGCATCTTCCAAGAATATTGTATCCATAACATATGGTTCAAGCTCATTAAAGTAGACATTCCCCTTGTAGCTGACAAATTGCTTTTATTATTTCCAATCAAAGAGACTGGTATTTAAAACCTGCCAAATAGCTATACAGTGTCAGAAGGAACTCCTCTCAAGTATGCTTTCTCACTTATACCAAAATCTAGACCAACCACATCCAAGAGCTTATCCTGGTACGTCTTTAACACCATTTTAAAAACCCTCTTTGGATATTTGTCAATTTAGTGGCCATAAGTCTTTAATTTTTGTGTGAACTTAGTTTCAACCTGAGGATCCCTCACCAACTCCTCTTCTATCTTTCCATTTTCTGTATCTTCAACTACTTCTCAATCTATATCAAACAATCTTGGATTATAGTGAAAATAATTGTGCTCATCCTTAATTTTCACATCTGACAGTATATAAATACTAACTGGAAAAGGGCACCTAACAATAAAGCACAGTTGCCCTTCACTTGCAATGAATACACATACCAAAACCCTTGTTTAAATTGAAACTGGCATTCTACCCAAAGCTGAGGCACACTTCATTCACTAACATTCTACTTACAAAATGGACAAACCTCATACAGAATATCTCCTAAAGTGGTGACATGTCTCACATCTCAGGTAGTATTAAAAATACCACTCACTCATGAGGAGAAGAGTACACAACTTATCTCTTGGAAACACGGATTGAAAATGTAGTATTCCAAGGAGATGAGAGTGTTTCTGGTTCGTTTCCTTTTCTCCTCTTTGGCTGTGGATGTAAAGGGTCTTGAATATGATCTGACTCTCTGATCTTGCTATAAAATTTAGATGAGATACAGTGGTCTATAGTAATTCCACCAGCAAAAACACAACATTGAAATCAAAGTACTGTATCGTAGGGCTGTCTAACTCTATTGAGCAGGTTCATAATAAAGTGGGGGATTTCTTGGCTAGCAATGGGGCTGAGATATAGTTGGTTGTATCTCTGACATGTGAATCACACCCAAATCCACAAACCAAAAAGAAGATCCAGACGAATGACAATCATTTCATCAACTAGTATCTGAAGTCCAACGTCACACCAATAGCACCTGCATTTTTGTGTGTTTTCTCTGCATGTTCATTTCTAGTGAAACAATCACGTCTACAAAAAGTCAGTAATACCTAAAGACCATGACATAAAAGGGTAGCATTAAATGCCCCCTGGTGGTATTTAATTTAACTACAACACATTTGTTAACCAAGATCATAGTTATAAGTTTTAGGGGGCCAGAAAAGGCTTCTAAAGACAGAAATGAATTTGCAGTGGAAAGGAAAAATGGCCATGGATGGCCAATGGCTGTCATCAACAGAACATGTTGCTTCTCCTTTCAATCCCTTAAGTGCCCCTAGCACAGCCTTTGTAGCACTTTTATGAGGTAATTTAATGGCCACTTTTCATAAATTCCTAAGTAAATCTATCTTTTACCGGGCAATCACCTAGTCACAGTTAGGCATAGTAAAATAGATGTAATCAATGTACGCTTTGTTCTCTAGTTTTTTTAAATAGCAGGACTGAGCTTGAACTTTAGTATCAAAGCAAAATTTCAATCTTTCTAGGCTTATCTATGATCTCTTGCTGAGGGATAGAGGGGCCTCCTTCCGGTTTGCAAGAACTGAGCTTCTCACCGTAGTCTAGTGTCAGGGGTTTTATTGAAACTGAGGCTCCTAATGCAGGAGGATAGTGACAACAGAGAGCCTTTTGTTTCAGGATGAACTTTGATTAATGGCGTGCTGCTCCTCTGCCATGATAGAATTAGATGAATAGAAATACCTTGTGGCAACCAAAGGTCTCAAATGAAAAAAAACATGAATGCCACAAGCACAGGGTGGTTTCTTAAAAGGCTGAAATGTGACAACATAGGAAGGAGACCATTACAGCATCCTGATTTTTTTCTTTCCCTTAATTAGTGAATGGCCACAAGGATTACTTTACTTCCTATCTCCTAACTTGAGTTTGTGGAGAAACAGCTTTGTGAACCTGAGAAGCATGCATTATCTCTGGTAATATAGGACTTATGTGACTCTTATTAATGTGAGACGATCCTTTTTTTTTCTCTTCACTGTTGGTAGGGTACATTCATTTACAAGTATCTATAACAAAAAATACCAAATAGAAGCATTCATAAGCAGAAATAGATAATTGACCAATAAAACAGGACAATATGGATAGCTTAACCCAACAGCCTTAAGTTATTACGTCGTGCTTAGAGTGGGTTCAATTCTAGTTTTCCAATTGATAATAAGACCCCAGATAAGATTTCCTAGTTTCCTAGCCTTCCACCCTTTCCTCTAATATAGACCCTTTTCCAGATTATTCATAGCTAACATTCGTGTAAGCCATTGTTGAAATTGGAGGTTTAGGATCCACCCAAGCAGATGCTACACCAATTCTGACAACATCAATGGCTAGAAATACAAATTCACGCTGACCCAACGGTGTTCCATTACGAGCCACACCTAATAACATCAGCTCGACTGTCAGCTTTATTTTGATCCTCAGAGTTTTCCCCAGAAATTCTTCTACAGATCTCTTTAAAGGGTCCAGCACCAGACAGGAGGCAAACATCTGAACTATATCTGCTTCATCCCCCTGACAGCGGTGGCAGCAAACACCTTCCGTCCCTCCCCATTGAGCAATCTTAGCTGGTGAGTAATAAAGTTAGAAGATTGTTTTAAAGTGTTGTGCTTGAAGGTTAGCCACTCTCAAAACAGTGTAGCCAAGCTTTAGTAAAAGTATAAATTCATCCCCTTCAATATTCAGTTTCCGCTGCCACTTCTCACGATGCTTGTCTAGGTCGTCAGCCAATAGTTGGCTCAGCCCGCCATAAATCTGGGTGATAGTACACCCGTCTGGGTTCCTAACAACTTCCATGACTGGGTCTTTAGTGAGAGCTTCCCCTCCCCTTTCTTCTTTACGATAGAGGAGCAAATCTGCAGGTATTTAAAAAATTCCCTACGATTTAAATTAAAGAGGTTTTGAGCTTTCTCAAATGAGATTATACCATCTGAATCAAAAAGATCCCCCATCTTCTTTATCTCCAGCGAATCCCAACGTTGTATAACTCTATCATGAAATACCTCGGGGAGCGAAGGATTTCCGAATAAAGTGGTGAAGAAATTCATTCTCCCTAGCCCCAGTTTGTTTTTAACCCCAGTCCAAATGCTGCTGCTGCACCTAATGTCAGAATTCTATAAAATACTCAATGAATGTGAGAGTATCCTAAGTGTATGGGCATTTCCACTAAAGGCGGAGGACCTGATTTCACAACGCAAAGTTACACAGGTCTAATAAAAGTGTTGGTTCTTCACTTATCACATGAGAAGTCCATACCTAACCACTTGAATCAGAGACACCAGAAGGTCTTAGTTCTTACATGTAAGTGCAGATGTAGAATGTTATCCCCTTGTACACTTAAATTCAGAAGTATCAGTACAAGCGTATGTATTTGATAGCATAAGAAAACATTACACATTTTAAGCTATACATATTACAACATAAGTACTTCAACAGAGATATATCCTTTCTCATACTTATATCTATTAACATAATGCAGCATGTTCTCTTAAAAAAACGTAAAATCGAATTTCTTTCCAGGGTCTAGCAATTTTTAAGAACATTGTGAATGATGTGTGTTAGTGGCTTGATAGCTGCCAAAATCATGTGAAATGTAAGATCTATTATTATCGATTGCAAGATATGCTACCTGGCAACAAGCGAATCAGGATAATTTAATAGAATAAGAACTAACAGTTGTTGCTGATCATCATATTGCACTGGCATTATTTGCTGCCTCTCAATCTGACATTCATTAGTTCTCTGCACAGAGTCCATCAGAGACAAATCTGTAGTAGCTTACAAAGTGATATTGATCTTTATGCTTATATAGTACTGTGTAATATTATGTCACTGATGAACCAATTCACTGTCAAAAACATAGCATTGTTTTTGGATGTCTATTCATTTAAACATATATTGAAATTTGAACCATATTTGTTTCATGGTCTGCTAAACTGGTTTACAAATGGGTTACACAACTTTCTCTGGCCAGCATTTTGTTAATGCAAGTTTAAAAAAAGACTAGTGTGAAATACCAGGAAATTTTTTCTGCAAATGTACTATGTTTGGGAAACATATACACTTTCTAAACACAAAGATTGAAGAGTCTAAAAAAGAAGTGGATGAAAAACTTATTATAAGTTGATTTGCAGTGAAAAGATCAAAAACATTTTAGCGCATGTAACCTGGGGTTGATGGGTACAAGGATATTGCTAGATAGACATTTGAAATTTATTCTATACCCCACTTACAACAATTGTTGGCAACCAAATCTGGCATTTATTGGTACTCAGAATAGCCCCTTGAAGGATATTCTCATGTAGTTTAGAAGGTCAGGTCGATCTTTACTTTATAGTTAGTACTGGGTCACTGTACTTGGGCTAAAAACATTCCCTTCATTGCCAATACCCAGTTAATGACACAATGCTCTAAGATGATTCTTACATTTAAAAAACTGTGATGTGAAGCATACTTATTTCATTGTTTAATAATTCAGTAATTTATATCTTACAGAAAAGAACCTTCTTTCACTTATTTCCCTTTAGTATGTAGATTGTAGCATGGGGAATGAAAAGCATGACTTCCCCAAATTTGAGATGTTTTAACTTTCCAAAACATCATAAAAATTCTAAAATGTAGAAAAAAGCAGGTGAAAAATTTATTACAAGTAGACATTCCCTGGAGTAAACCCTGCAACAATCAGTATACTCACAACATTTATTTGGGTTGTTTTATTGTATTAATTGATTTTCGGTTACTATTTTTAAGTATTTTTATGACACGTAATATTAAGGTGTGGCTTGCTTATACAGAATAACAACTCTGGTGTAACATTCATTACTTCAACTGTAATAACTTTTTGTATTATTTTTAAATGTAATCTTTTAAGCCTTTAGGATAGACCAGGTTTACCAGCAAGTGCACGACAGGGAGGGAGCAGGAGAGTACCATGTCTTCAGAAATATGTCTCTCTCCTCCCCTTTCCTATGCACCGGTACTGATTTCAGCTGCTGTGCGCCAGACACACACCTTATCGCCGTATCGCTAGGGTGTGTTCATAAGTCTAGCATAGGTTTTGTACAGGAAAGGTAGCCTTCTGGTACAAGCTACCATGGCTAGGCACAATGCAAAGCTTTTCCACTTTGTATGCCTGCTGCACAGTGCAGCACTCATGCCAAGCTGGAAAAGCACGAAGAAATGAAAGCATTTATCCTGTTAGCGCCTCCTTTGAAGGTGTGTTAACTTTTGGCGCAAAACCATATCTACAAATCTTTGTAAGTTTGGTTTTGCATCAGAAGGCATGGGTGGTTGCATGGGAACGCCCAAGTACTACCAATGTAACGCCTCATTGGCGCCAAGTAACGCTGCTTTGAGCTACTTTAAGGGTGCTCTTTGGCACAAAACATGTTTTGAGCTGGAAAGTAAATAGCAAAAAAAACATTTTGTGCTGGTTAGCGTTACTTGTGTGGCACTAAACCAGTGCAAAATGTTTGTAAATCACCCCCCAAGTGTCGATTATCTTGGTTAGCGGGTAATGAGGGAACACTTGCAATTTCGCTGATATTGCTAGGATGCCCCTGCATCTGCAACAACCAGGGATTAGCCTTGACAACTAGAAATTGAGAAAAACAACATGATAATGTATGTTTGAAACAATCCATGGAACTAGTCCGCACAGCATTCGCATCCATATTCTCCTTCTCTCATTTTGACAGGACTTCAGATGTGGTCCTTAAGCTCTCTGGCTTGCTGGAGCATGCTCCAGACACTCATTGTCTTTTTTGCTCACAGGGAAAAGCCTCGATCCCTCTCCGGCAATCGTCCATTCTGTCACCAACGTGATCTCTGCTGTGGTTTTTGGGCATCGCTTCTCCAGGGATGATAAAGAATTCCATCAGCTCATTGAAGCCACTGATGATGCTACTAAGAAGCTAACCAGCATATGGGCCCAGGTGAGTCTCACAATAGCATCATATTCTATGTTATTTGTTAGTCACAGGAAACACCTTGAACTCAGATATTTGCAGTTTTGGAGTGAGACAAATAAAAATTAAGCATGTGAATGGAAGGCAGGTAAATAAGGCATATAGGTTTTTGGAAATAGGTGTGGGTGTAAACTGGATAAGAAGACTGATGGACATGCAGAGGGAAATGAAATGAGAAAAGCAGAGAAATGAGTAAGAAACTAAGAAGAAAAAACAAGAAAAGGGGAATGAGGGGAAGCAGAAATAAAGAGGGACATGTCTGAAAGGGGAGAACAAGAGAGAGAGGATACAAGTCCCAAAAGACCATATCAAACACAGTTAGAGCACAATTAGTAGTTGAGGAGGAACATGTGCAGGACCTGAACAGAATGAAAGAAAAAAGTCATAGCTAAATAAAATGAAAGCAGAGAAATAAATAAGTTATGGTTTAAAAAGTAATTTAGCACAAAATAAAATAATAATTGAAATCACACCAAAATGACCTTTCTAGAAAACATTGTTGTGACATTTGCAATGAAAATCTGTATTTGCTAATAGTTTAAATTTTACTTAACTATTACAATGTCACAAGATTGGCGTTTTATAGTAGCTCCAAATCCTAAATTCTAGAAAGGTGCAATAATCCAGATTTTTACAATAATCTGGTGTCATGGTTTCCTGAAAACACAGCTCTTTTAGCTCATGGTTTCCTTATCCACAAGCATATGGGAACAATTTGCATGTTTGGAATCTGAGCATTATGGATGTGGACTTGGCAGCACACACAAAATGGACTATCTTAATAACAGATGTATTATTCGAATGGCAAAAACTGGGCCCTTTTGATATTCTGACACTGCAGCCTTTCCCACAGTATGGCATGGATGTTTCTCAATTCATTTATTTGGGATTAGCAAGGCACTTGACTAGCTGTATCTTACATGGTATATTTGTCTTTAATGCCACCCGCGCAATCTGTGTGCAATTTGAAGTGGACATACACAGCCATCACATATGATAGTTGGTTTATCCCAGAGCATTTTTCCCTGATTAAGGGACAAGACACATGCAGTGGAAGCTCATTATCAGTCATGTAATGCCCAGGCAGCCAAAATACCAAGATTCTTGCTCCATAAAAATAAAATAACTCAGAGCCATTGGTGGACAAAGATACATTTCATACACTAGGGAACTCCATCATGTTGTGAAGTTGTGAAGTTGACAACACAGTTACAAAGCAGATCAACCGTGGGGGTGTTGAATGGAAATGGCAAAACACTGGAGTTCAAAAAGATGAGAGAGACTCGGTTCATCAATAATTGAGAGCTGGATAGGTAGAGAGTAGTGCTGGTTTAGGGAACAATAGGAATAGACGTGGCTCAGTTTGAGGCTGTGAGACACAACAGACGGGGAGGGGTGAGCCAGGGAGTGTGGCTGGATATAGGAGGTACACAGAGAAATGCCAGAGGGCTATCTGGAGAAAGGAAGAAAAAGAACAAATAGGAGGATTATGTATCGAGGACCACTTATAATCTATAGGAATGCAGACAAACACTCTAGATGTATTTTGTAGAATAGGTAAATTTACCTGTAATCAATATATTGCACACATGTAATTTCCTTCAGGGACATACCCATGCTCAACCTGTGTGTTGCAAGTACGTTAAAATAGCAAGAACAGGACCCAGGCACATAAACAGAACAGGCAGATCTGAACAAGAGGCAAAAGAAGGCCTAGAAAATGTTTTAGTACCAGGCAGATATAGGGCCAGATGTATCAAAGGATTTACCCATTCTGTGTCTATGGGAAAATGTGTTCATACATATGGCCCATAGTGTCTAATTTTAGCATGCAAACCTCCTCTTAAAATGGGCCTTTCTTGCAACGTTCTCTCTGTGAGAAGTGGGCTGCAAGATGTACAAACAACTGAGCGTTTTGGAGAACTATTTCACTACTGGAGGAACTGATGGATCTTTCTACATACATAATCATGCACCCATCCCTCATAAATCTTTTTAGGGTTGGCAGGGGTAATGCTCCTCTGGTCGGCCTGGCTATGAAAGTGGACACAGTCGTGCTGTCTTTTCTCACACAGCCGAGAATAGGAAATAACAAAAAGCTTCATGACTACATAACCACCCCTCTTACTGTGTGGTCTTTTATACTAGCCTGGTGGGTGCTTCTTCAAGGAAGAGAGGACACCTTTTTCAGAGTTTGTATTACATGTCCCTGACCCTTAATTTGTATGTTTGTGAGGAGGCCAATCAAGGTAACAGTCCACTGTGGGACCAAGATGTAAGAGGGCAGGGCTTAATCTTAACATCTCTTCCCTAATCCCTGCAGTGCATCACTGATGATGTAAAGGTCATACTGCTACACAATTCTCATATGTTCGATTTCTTTTACAATAGACTTGCTAATTTCATTTTGTTTTAGATACACATACACACACATAAACAAGAGAAAAACTCTCCATGAATGTCTATCAATAATCTAGAATGCATCTGTTTTAGAAGGAGAAAATTATTCGGAAGGTACTCTGTCTCCATTGACTATGATTTGTTGAATGTATTGACAAAAAAAGACACTTTACTTAATCAACTCCAATGCCTTTTCTTCCAGCTCTTTGATGTTTTCCCCTGGCTAATGCGGCGTCTTCCAGGACCTCATCAGACTATATTTAAATGCTTTGCCATTATAGAGGAATTTGTGAAGAAGGAAATCAAAAGTCACAAAGAGAATGGAATGTCTGAAGAGCCCCAGGACTTGATAGATTTCTACCAAGCCAAAATATCACAAGTGAGTATTCACTGCTAAACCATTGACTCATCTAGTCTGCCTCCAATAAATTGATCAAGTATGTGGGGAACAAAAGTGGCCACCAAATAAACCATGATACAACAGGGATTGTTATGACTGTTGTGTTCCAGGATCTTATCGAACACTTGGCTTTATCATATTCGTGTCTCAATGATTGAGAGCAATTAATAAAGAAATGCAGACACTTCTCAGATTGCAAAACCAATGTCCAGATTCTGTGTCAAGTGAATCATAATACTGTTTTTTTTCACCACCCTCAAATCCTGCAGACACATTGGCCAGGAATATCGATAGACGGTGCCCCACTCCATGCGGCCAATCACAAACTCTGATCGGGAAGCTAATCGAGTTTTGGTGGTAACTGCACAAAGATCTGCATCTCAAATTCTGCATATTTTTCCCTTTTTTTTTTACAGTTTTTACCTGCAAAAATTCAACAGGAGATGCAAACTTTATTTCACCTAGTTATCATCGGGTGGAGTAAAGTCCATGCCACTTTTTAATCTGATCTTGGCAAGAAAGAGGGTTTTGTACAATTACCTTTACTAACCATGAGCTCATATTTAAGGACCTCATTTCAATGTGGAAAATATCGTGGCAAAAGCTTTAGAGGTCTTAGTTAACAACTCTTAAATTACCTCCGTCCTTAATTAGAAAATTAACTTAGACTTCAAATACTTTACCTTTTAAATGAGGCCCTCAATAACCATCTAAACAGCTCTATGAACACCCCAATTTCTCTCTAAAAAGGAACCTGGCCTCAAGCCTCAGTACGCTATCAACGCCAAGTCCTTGGCGCAGTTCTTTGATGACCGATGTACAAACACAGTCCCAACAAACCATTGATACCTACAGAATTAGGGCAAAGACATTGTTGTAGACTTTTTAAAGTGGCTGAAGTGCAATATCTGCCCTAACAGTTTGAGCTTCTTGTTTAATGATGCAGATATCCCTCTAGCCATCCTCCCCAAACTCGAGTCACTGATTCCACACATGCCACTACTAAAGACCTACTTCTCTACCACCACCCTTGCCAAGCGTAGTTCCCATTCATTATCTACTCATCTAAGAGTGCAGAAGATAACCTCACCCCAATCATCAATATCTAATGTTATCAATCCCTATTTTCAAATTAAAGCTTTAATTCCAGTAATCATTATTAGAAGGTTCTGGTCCTTTTCTATAGAATTTGGTTCTACAGTTTGATACTTTCATTTCCATATATGGCATTTGTTGAAGAAGACAAAACTTGTTTCTGTCATTCATCAGGCCTCATGGCTGGGCATCTTCACAATACATTATGCTCATTTAGTATTTCATATTTGCTGAATATCAATGTTAATTTTTTCCAATCCAGGACTCTCAAGATATCAACTCTACATTTGATGAGGATAACATGATCCGCCTTGTGACTGATTTGTTTGCAGCTGGGTTGGAGACCACCTCCACTGCTTTACTCTGGGCACTGCTCTACCTGGTGAATCACCCAGAAATCCAAGGTGGGATTTATGATTAATACAATGAGTCCCACAGAATTATTTTGTTATACTTTGTGCAGTATGAATTTATAAGTCAAGGTGTGGACATATTAAGTATATTAGCAAACACAAATAAAGAATCTTATTTGATGGTCATGAAGGTCTAAAAAGGTATTAATATTTCATTGACTGTTCTGACACAAGGGCTGAGGTCAGACTGCATTCCACAAGAGTCCCGGGTGCTCAAAGCAAGCACTGTTCACAGAAAATCTTGTTGATAGATTACTATGGGCATAGTTAGGGAAACAATAAATGATGTCAATTCCCCAAATGCCAGGGTCATCAAAAGTGATATCATTCAACCTTGGTACAGTCTCTGTTGACTGTATGTGTTGGCACATTACCTTTCATAATGTTGGCACAGCAGGACTGGATCTGAAGTGTTCTTTGATGCTGGGGAAACCATAAAAACTAATAATAGTAACGAATTACAAATAGTGAAAGTTTTTATTAATGATGATAAATGGATATATCACTAACTAGCAATATATAAACCTGGGCCAAACCATTATATGCCAGGTGCAGAGTCTCCATAGGGCAGCCACACTAAAACAACATACACAGGTACAGCCCTCATATTCTGAGACACAACCTGGGGTATCCAAATAAGGTTTAATGCCCAAGAGTCACAAACCCCCAAAGTTCCCTAGTACAGCCTTATCTTTTAAAATACAGCCTCAAGCTCCAAAGCACCTCCATTTTATGCATAGACACAGTCCCAAATATCTAAGTACATCACACATATACAGACAAAATACAATATAGTCAACTCAGACTTATGTATGCATTTATTATTTATTATGTCTGGGTATAGCCATGCACTGTGCAGCTTCATAAATGGAAGGGCTACACATAGCATAATGACATTTGACAGTCAACTCTTCATTGGAAGTACCTCATGATTTTGTTTCATAGAGGAACATATAGACTCATTCTGCTTTAACACTGGGGGAGGGACCATTAATACCAAAGTTAATGAAAATGACCCACTACGGGTGATATTATTGGTTTTATAGATTGTGGACATTTTCATATTTAGGCACTATCAATTGGTAAGCTTTCATAAAAAATTAAAGTTATAAAATAAACAATAAGTTTACTAAACTGATTACCAGAAAGGGCAAAACTCTGGTATTTGGACTGAGGATGTTATTTAATTTCTTACGGCTTGGATGGTTTAAGAGGCTTACAGGTTCAACCATTTTTGCAAGCGCAAATGGTGTGATTCGCAAAAATCAGCCGTTTGCACCTGCAAAAAGAGCATTTGCGATGCATCAAGGTTCAAGGCACTCGCAATTAGAGAATTCGCAATTACGTGCGATTTCTCAAATTGCAATTGCATTTAAGGAATCGCAATTTTCGATTCCTTAAATGCAATGCAAGAACCACTTTAGAATAGCGATTTCGCTAATCGGGGTCGCAAATTACCATGAAGTTGAACTTGATGGTAATTTGAAAAATACTTAGAAAAATGCACTTTAGTGCATTTTTCAAAGTTTCATGTTGCGCACACACATGCCCTTGGGGCATGTGTGTGCACAACATGGGTGCACATCACTATTTCAGGGGTGCAACAGGGTGTCATTTTGTCACCCTTGCACTCTTGAAAAAGCATGGGCAATTTGTGAGTACCTATTGCTACTCGAAAATTGCGCATGCAAACTCCCATTCATTCCCCTGGGCCTGTAGGCCCATATGAATAAATGGAGAGCCACTCCTTAATTGTAACTCGCAATTTGAAAGTCTCAATTAAGGAATTTGTAGGAATTGCTATTTTCTCATCGATTCCTACATGCATAAGCATTTGCGCTTCCTTATTAGCGAATCCTTATTTTTCGCTAATAAGGAATCGCAAATTGCATGTTTGATGCATGTGCTTGTTTGACTTGAGTTGAATTTAAAAGCGCTATTATGACTTAGGGATTGGATTAACTTGAATTGAGATGTAGCTGGCAACAACTGTCCTAATTATAGACATTCCCTTGTAGGTGATAATAGGACCATTTCTCTGACCTCTGTAAATATTTCTCTCCAGAGGAAGTTCAGAAGGAGTTGTCCGCTGTTTTCGGTGAATCGCAGGTCATCCAGTATGAGGACCGAAAGAGGGTTCCCTACACTAATGCAGTAATTCATGAAATACTTCGCATAAGCAACATTGCATCCACTGGCATGCCTAGGCAGACTGTGGAGGACATGTCATTGCAAGGGTTCAACATTGAGAAGGTATGTATGTACCTGCATTAAGAGATAAAGTTTGAAGCAGAGTAGTGATTATGATCTGACAATTTCCGTTATTACAACATTTTGAGGTATCCTAACACAGAATACAAAGTTTATCAACTGGCAATATGCTGGCTTACCTTTATTGTCATGGGGCATGAAACAGACACTAACATTTACATCACCAAGCATCATCGGCATGTGAAGTAGACTGTGACGGAGGAAGGGCATAAAGGATGTTTTAGCTTGGGCAATGAAGTTTATTTTTCAGTTTATAATTGTATCTTGCATGGTATTAGAGTTATTGACACAGTAGAAAAATTGAGTATTTCACCAAAGTATGAAGAATGTAGAAAGGCTAATACTGAGAAGAGTAAAAGGTGATGTGTAGGAGGATGCTGACGGACAGAGGATAATCTGTACAATATGCACAGTGACAAAAGAAAAGAAGAACATACAGCACAGTGGTGCAAATCAAAGGACATTAAAATACCTATATAAATTTAAAATCATTAAAAAAAATCTAAATCCTAATATATGATCAGCTAACACATATAATTACTCATGGTAGAATTACTCAACTATTAAAATTGCAGTTACTTGACAAATAAGAAGTATGGGCCCAATTCACAGAACTAACTTAAGACAAAATCTTAAACTTACTAACATTTTGGTATTCACAGAAAGCACTTACTCATTTTGGTATTCACAGAAGGCACTTACTCATTTGGGTATTCACAGAAGTTAGGAGTCCTAATTTTAGGACTCCTAAATGCCTTCTGTGAATACCGAAAGTCTTAAAGTTAGGATGTTTCTTAGTTTAGGAGTAGTAAAGTTAGGAGTCCTAACTTTAAGACTCCTAAACTGGGAAATTCCTAACTTTAAGACTTTCGGTATTCACAGAAGGCATTTAGGAGTCCTAAAGTTAGGAGTCCTAACTTTACTACTTCTACACTGAGACAAATCCTAGCTTTGTATTCTCTGTATATCCATCTGAGAATAAGTAAGCATATGTGACTGATCTAAAGGTTCTGTACTGTTTCCGTGATGCCTGCGGAATCAGGGTAGTCATGTTCTGTGGTTGCCAGACTCTATTTGCGCCCTGGTAAGTTAGAGGAGCTTACGGTGGCACTGTGAGCTAGCTGGACTATAGGCCAACATATCCTGAGGGGGTGTCTGGAATCAGTCTTGACACCAAGCCTTTCGTTTATGTTATCCAAACAATGCACAGGTCCTACAGATTGGTAGGAAGTACACAACATCACACCTCCAACATTGGTTAGTCTCCTATTTAACAGTCAAATCTGAGCAGTTCAGTTGTGCTTTCTTAGAGACCCCTACTCACATTTTACGTCTGTAGCTATACCCTATGTATTGGCTGTTGGTTAAATCAAGCTTGGAGGTTTTGAAGTTCCCACACTGTGCAAACCATATCTCTATAACACATTGGCTAAGTACTACTGCTCTAACAATGACTAAACAGGATGAAAACATTGGAGAACAAATAGATGGACTAAATATTTCAGAAAATTGCAGACAGGCAGTTACCATGAAATTGCCATAACATGGCCTCCCAGCATCGGGTGAAGATGTTACATTCTTGGTTGAGGCATACGAAGCATTCAGATCAGAAGTATTATATTCTTGTGTTAAATTCCCACCTGCAGATGCACACACATGGTTAATTCATGAATACATTAAAGATGAACCACCTGATGAGTATTTCCCATACGTGAACTTATAAGTCCTGATAACCCACCAAGAACACATTCATTTGTTTAAGGGCTCCCTACCCCATATCACAGAACATGTGTGAAGGAGCATCCTGGCCAGTCTTAGCTTCATAAACACCACATCCAAACATCACAGCCCTAACATCAGCAGGAATGCACAATTTTACTGAGATTTTGTCAACGTTTACAGAAATCTAACACAATATGTAATGAGAACAGTGACAGTTCAACCCGTAGGTGCTGCTCAGGCTACACAACCACACATGGCTACAACAGGTAGTAGCCACAAATACTGAATGCCATTATGGGAAAGGTTCCCACCAATCGGGAGCAAATCCCTTTCTGGATAGCACAAAAAAACAGCACAGCTTGAAGCAATCTTTCCCCATACAGGTTCTGAGGAATAACAGAATACCGACAATTTTCCTGCCAATGGGGATGGCTTCCAATTAAGAAGATTGCACCACTTGTGGTACAGTCTCAATGCTGTATACACTAGAAGACATGGTACCCCTTCAATAGTATTCATGCCAGATGTAATGAAACAGATTCAGAATGAGTAAGGGCTGATCATGCCATAGATCTGGGAAGTAAACTGATGGGCAATTTTGCCCGGGTATCTACCATTATGTTGAGTAACATAAAAGGGAAGGCTGCAGCGGTGGCTATACCAACGCCTGAGGGAATTCAATCCTGCACAACAGGAATGCAAATTACCTAAGATTATCGAAGATACATATGCCTCGCTAGGCCGAGATAACCCGGGAGCCATACCTGGGAAATCAATAGTGAGGAGTAGCTCTGAAAGAGATGACTCTAAGCAAAAACCAGATTCTTCAAGGAAGAAATAGGATAATAAACATAAAAAACAAAACAAGACACTGTCACAGGGTGGGTCTCCTCAACAGGAGCACACCGACCGGAGATATAATTTGTATAATGTGAACAATGCAAGGACACAAGTAAAGAGGCCATGTGCCAGAGGAGGGACAAACACATAAGAGGAAGGGAAACACACAGAATGCAACGAATAACAATCAAGTTAATCAGAGTGACAAGAAAGCCATGCAACAGCAAGCAATGGATGGGCTCTAAGACCACTGTAAATTCACAATAGGCCTTTCACAAGCTTACAGCTCACACCTTTCTAGGCTCGAGACCTGAAAACTAATACAAAAGCTGTAGCAGTGCTGTGCCTGATAGTACCTTGTGCTCAATGAATTTATAGAAGTGGACATGTGAACTTTCAGCGTTTTTTATTTATGCTAATCAGTGATGGTGGGTAGCCTGCCACCAGCAAACTATAGGAATTCCCATGAATATTGTTTTCCTCAGCTATGTCTTGGGTTACTAATGTGAAGTAACACTGTGTGCCTAAGAACATATTACAGAATATAACCAGCAGATGCAAAAGGAAAGTCATGTTAAAGAAGATGGAACCGCAGCTAAGCAACAGGACATTGGACACAAGACAGAAGGCATAATAGCAGTGATGCACTGCAGTAGGGAGGAGAATGAGCACTAACACATTTTCTTAATACCCTGAACCATTTGAAACAAAGATGGTTGGCCTCATGCACTGTTTCACATCACAGCTTCAGATAGGTTCTGAGTAGCAGAATGTTAAAGGAGAAATATAGATGAGAGGAGAGAGGAAAAAAGTAAAGCATGCAATTAAAAGTGAATTATAAACAGGAGAGTGTACAACATAAAAAAAGAACTAGAACAAAAATAAACACTTATGTCCACAACCTAACAGAACAGATGGTCCGTTCATGGCAACCTCTGTTAACGCATTGTCCAATCTGTAATTAATCTTCCAAATTACTCTACCGGGCCCCTAATGTAATGAATATCAACAGGATTTTGGTCAATTGTTCATCATTCACTTTACTACATTATGAAACTGAAACCAGTTGTTATCTAGCAAGAGGGAAGACATGTAAAGAAGGAGTAGCTGCAGATCTGAGTTGGCCCTTGCCAGAATGGCATGGTGGGACTGAATGAGGGTTTGGAAAGACACTTGGCTTTTGAAAGTAGAGTTGTGGCCAGATGCCTGACAGATGAAGGCATTAGGGCCAGGACAGAAGGTGTGGTGAGGAGAGGAGGGGGGAGAGAAGGGACAGCATCAGAAAGAAAAAGATAAGGTACCGTTGAGGCCATTAAGTGAAAGAAATGGTACTGAAAAGCTGGGACGGCGAGGTAAGACCGAAACTTGCAGGGGAGTGCTAATGTACCTTTCACCTGAATCAATACCCAATTGACTACACTGTAGAAAACACAGACAATTAAGGGATTACAGAAGGAGAAATTAAGCAAAATATCAAGATTAACGCAAACAGAATAGAACTACTGGAAATAATTCAACACAATGCTTATCTACAATTGTGTACGTGTACATTCCAAAACACCCATGGGCGACATATGCGAACAACATCTTTGCAATTGTACACCCCAAAAGGGAGACCAGGAACCAGATGCAAATTAAGTGCTGTGCATGGCTGTAGGAAGCCCTATACAAATGCTGCAATACAATTGATCCATCCTTTATCCCTCTCAGTAGATGTAAGCACGCAGAGTACGCAGAAGTACTGCCATGAAACATGTTACTTCTAGATCTGAACACTGAGCCCTCTGAAACTAGTAGTGCTGGCTGAGGCAGCTGCAAGAGAAGTCAAAACAAAACCTGCAAACATGAAGAAACGGTCTGCAGGAACAACCTCAAAAAGAAGCAAGCCCCATAGCTCCATTCGTAATCCCAAAGAAATTGGCTGCAGGGAGAACCTAATCCCTAAAACAATCAGTGGCCTATGAGTCGGGGGTCAGCCAGTCCGGTCATTCAAAATAGTCACAGAACCAGATTTAAAGCGCCCCATAAAGGGAGAAGAGAGTCATACAAATTCAAGCCATAGTGTAGGTGACAGGACACCGATGGCCATGGCAACAGGCCTCAAGCAACTGAAGCAAAGCCTGCTTTTATCCACAGAGCAGGCTCGATTGTGGGGATAAGGGGTAGAGTCCTTCACCACATGCAGAAACCTCATTAAGATATGGTGCATGAAGCTTCCCTTAGGAAAGGGAAGACAGCCTTTTTCTGAGTGCCACACAATCTGACCTAGATTTTGAATCGAAAACCATCTGTGGCTGGGGGTTTGTATGGGTTAGTCACCCTGGCTCATTTAAAATGTCCTGTGTATAAAGGGAAAGAGGTAGCACCCTGGGATTGGGATGCTATCATGGGCTCGTACTAGGTGGCGTGGTGTGTGGGCGGCCCTGAAGGTCGGGCAGATTGCCATGTAAACAAAGAAGGGACTCCCACGAACCTCCTCTCTGGCTGAGCTAATGAGGCAGCCATCTGGGAGTGGTTGGAGTCCGTCGCAAGTCCTGGACATCTCTTTCATTCTGGCCAGCAGGCCCACCTTGGTTGGCCAAGTGTTCCTCCTTATCGGTCCTATTCTACTTGCCCTTCAACCGCCTGTGTCTCTGCTTAACCAGCATGACCTCCCAACTGGTCCTGCTACTACGACGGCCTTCTACCTGCCCGAGAGCTGCCTTTGCCCGGACTTTCGATTCAGGTCATCGTGATCCTCTAGGGAACTCCGACTTCCATATAGATCTCCACTCCATACTTGGTGGTCCTAATCCCAGGGTGGTAGGTAGGTTTTGGCCTAATTATGATCCCACTCCCTCTCTGCCACTGGTGACACCTAGCCTTCTATCCCACCGGTATGATGGTTTAGAGGGGAGTTAGACCAGAGTAGCTGACCCTGCATATCTAATTGCCTCCTGTCCACAATCTTATTGGATTATCCTCAATCGACTTCCGGAATATGCACCCTCCTCTTCTTATTATTCTTCTTTGCTCGATCGCTACCCTAGTGGCCCCTCCTCTCCCTATCATGGCTTCCATTCGAATTAAGTCGGGAGTTAACTGCTTCAAAGTCATTTATCCCCCTAATCTGTCCAAAGCAGCAGCAAAACGGTTCACGCACAACACCATTGAACAGTTCCCTGATTCCCTCTTTGTTTATCAATTCCATAATGGGTGCCTAGGGAAACTCAAAAATGATGCAACTTTTTCCATTCACGATATCCCTTCCTGGTCCACCAGCTTCTTCAATTCCCTCAACGTCTCCTCCTCCTCATCTATCACGCATGGACAGCGGCTAAAAATGTCCCCCTCCACTAGCTTTAATGGCTCTCTCACCATTACACTTTACAATAATAGCACTGTCATGATACAAGCTACAGACTCATGTCTCTCTCTCTTTGATCATCATTTCCACTCCCTTCGTCCAACCCATACAACTATGATCTCCCTGGATTCTCCTTTGAGCTCCTCTCCTTTCTCCCTTTCTCCCCCCAACTCCCTGATACTCCATCAGGCTGTGTTCCCGGGAATCACAGGCCTACCCTTTGTTCCCCCCTACTTTTGCTCCCTGCTCTCCCTTCCCAATTGTTTCTGCCTCCTAACTGGTCTACCTTGCCTCCGACACCCACTCCCCCTCCCCACCCTGCACCTGCCCGATTCTCTTAATGATTTTGCCTCCCCCTAATTCAACCAACCTCCCCCCTTATTATTCCACCTGTCTTAGAACCTGGTCTACCGATCAACTTTACTTACCTATTCCCCTTCCCTCCCACTTTCACCTCATCCCTTTTCGCTCTTCCCCGTCCCCGTCCCCTAAATTCTTCTCTTCCACCTTCCCTCTCTCTTCAACCTCCCCTCCCTCTTCATTTGCTTCCTAACCATGTCGCCTTTCTCAACAATTCCTTCCTCGTCTCCCCCTCACTCCACCTGTTGCCTGTCCCCCTTCAATCACTGTTCATAACCTACAGTACATGTCCAGCACCTTCCTCTCTTTTCTCCCCATACTTCTGGCCTTTCTTGGGTCCCCCTCCTCCCCCTTTTACAAAACCCTCTCCTCTCTTCTCCACGTACCTTTGGCATTCATCTAACCCACTGTCCTCCCCTCCCTGTTCAGCCTCTTCTCCTCTCTTCTCCCCTTACCTTTGGCCTTCATTTGACCCCCTTCTGGCTCCTTGACCTTCTCCTCCTATATATGATCTCTACTCTTCCCCTCTGTTGAACGCCAGTAAAAATATTTCTCTTCCCACCACTGTTTTACCATCCTCTACTATCGCCCACCATCTTTCCTCACCTTCTACCCTTGCTCCTTCAACTCCCCACCCATTCATCCACCCCTGTTGGTGTTGGGATGATGTGTGTGTTTCCCGCAGTGTCATTTCTTCTGCCTACCTACCGCTACCCTCACACGGGCGCCCGGCCGGGTTCCCTGTGAGTTAATTTTTTCACTTTTTTCACAGTGATACTACTCCTCACACTAGGCAGAGCAGGCTCTCCTTCAGGTGTCCTGACAATGCTAGGTCCTGAAGAGGCCCTACATTTCACATAGGGTCGAAACGCCGTCGACAGTTAACAAAAACGAACCATTACCCAGCACTTATGATTGTATAAAGTGCTGTCCAGCATATTTGTAAATTGTCAATGGTCGTTCTAATGTTTAAAAGTGAAACCTTGCATATTTTGTCACATAATATGTCACCACTAGTTTAAGTTCCTTGCGCTTTTTCACTGGGTCACCTCTCACTACTGCTTAATTATTGTTTATGGCACACTCCCAAGCTTTATGTATATATTGTTTACTTTACCTACTTAGTATATAAACAAACTCATGAATTAACGTGTCCTAAGTGTTTATGGGCAGCTTTTTTTCTGGCATCAATCTAGCCCTGTACATTGCCATTGTGCACTTTTCCTATTATGAAAAACGTTATTAGTTCACAGAAGCCATTGTTTCCTCAGCTGAAAAGTTATTCAGGCACACTTATTGAGCTGCAAGGAGTAAGGAACTGACCTAATCCTTCACACCACAAGCAAATGATTAGTGTGGAGGCATCTGAACAGTTTATTCAGGATTTTGTTCAGAAGAGGAATTGTATATGTGCTGGGTGAGAAACAAGAAAGTGTAGCTGAGCAACATAAACACAAAATTGTAGAGGCTCTGTGTTTACCAAGTCTCTAGGACAATGTATTGTACTGATGATTTTAGTGACAATGTAGTAAGTGCTATGTTGTCTCAGATTGTTCAAAAGGTATATGGCTACATGTGGCTCAAGAGCATTAACCACCAACAACTAGTGACAATATCCTATAATAGAGGAAGGCACACTGAAATTTCAGATGGCAGTGGAGATTTTTTTTTCTTACCATTTTTGTTTTGTACTGATTTCAGTTTAATAATGGATCATAAGCCACATATTTAAAAGTTGTATGGGGTGCTGGCAAGTTACTAACATGGGATAGGCAGAAAAGAATGTACTGCATCTTTCTGCAATCTGGCAATCAAACAAGGGTTTATTTCTTTTCCAACAGGGATCTCTTGTCATAGCTAATCTTTCCTCTTCTCTGTATGATCCTGACCACTGGGAGATGCCCCGCCAGTTCAATCCTGCCCATTTCCTGGATAAGGAAGGGAACTTTATTCAAAAGGATGCCTTCTTACCGTTCTCTGCAGGTATGACTTATCAGGGCTTAAAACAGTTAGTTGGTTAAGATTAAATAATGTCATGCTCCTTCTTCTTGAACCATCCTGTGGTCTTGCTACCTTTTCTTTAAGTCAATGTGGGCGGTCTACTGATTTACCAGGCTATTGATCTTAAACAATCAAAAGCTTGTCCATGAATAGTGTCATTAGTTTGTTTCTAAACTAACACAAGCTTAAACTACAGCTTCACCAGAATAAATGGCAGAGCGTGTGATACCAGTGACATCGTAAGTCAGCTTATTAATGAATATACATGTATAATTTCCCAGACAAAGTAAAAAAGAAGTAAGAATGGCTTTTGAATTTGTCAGTGGTCTTATTGATATGCTTAGAAGACAGGCTTACAATATGTGCTTTACTCCGCTTTAGGAAGTGATAAGTATGGGTTGGTGCTTACATGTGAAACGGCAGGTTTGTTTCCTGCTATAGGTTGTGAGGTACATGCAGGGCATTTAAAAATACTAACTAAGTCCAGTTGCACCATTTTTGCACCCTTAATAACTTTATCACCCTATGTTTTATTTGTTCAGAAATATGAACACAATATTCAGAATGCAACCCTTTAATATCTAACTGTATGTGTCTATGTATGTATTCTTTTCTGATAGATACCTGTAATACATGAACATCCGAAAACATACAGGCATACTTACATGCAGATCTCTCCCTGGCATTATCACCCAGAAAAGCAACCTTCATCCTCACTCCCCCTTACTTGTCAAGTAAATTAAGAATAGTATATAAGCCCACTCCTGCACTATGAAGCACCCTTGATGGACTGGGTGGTATTCCATTTAAAAAAGTAAACCCACTCACCTTGCCAAATAATAGAGAGTTTTGTTTATAGACATCCCATGCCAAGCCTAAGGACTGTGGAGGATAACTCATGCCCTTAACTCCACCTTGCCAAATAACAGGGATCATACACGTTTTACACCAGGGCAACTATTAGATATGCCCCTCCTTTTGACAAAGGGCAAAGGGAAATTGGATATGACTAACATCACTCAGTTTGTCCATTAGTGGGGGGGCATTTTAGACACCCCACATATCAATGAAGAGCAGGGAGTATTTTAATTATTCCCCACCTTTGTCGAAGACAGGGCCTATCTTTTGGAGATTTTACAACCTAGCCCTGTCCAAGGAAATGGGATTTGCAAAACAAATGGAAAGGGGCGACCACTCGGTCCCCCCGAACGTATGGTGGAGTACCCCGATCCCCCCGGGAAGCCATTTTTGGGCGGGAGGCGAGTCTCGGCTGGTATGCCCGAAGCGGCGTAGCTGGGGCGCGCCTTTTCCCGCCCAAGAGAGGGTTGTCCTAGACACCGACACCGCTAGCCACGCCCCGGAGGCGGATTGGAGGTGGGTCCACGCCCACCCGAAGAAGGATAAAAGGAGCGACAAGCCAAGGAAGCATCCTCTTGTTCCTGTGCTCTGAAGCTGCACCTCCCCGTTGCACGTGAGCTCGAGACGGAACGAAGAGCCAATTTTGAGAATTTAATTTTGTGCTTCTTCTTTCAGCGAGTCCGGAGTTTCCTGACCTAGGACCTTGAGGAGTATACGGGGACGATGCCTAGCAAGAAGGTCGGAAAGAGGGTCGGGACCGATCAGATGCTTCGTATGCTGGTGAAGGACATGGCGGACATGAAGAGGCAGATGGCGTCAATGAATGGGGCGGGGGGACCAAAGAGAGTCGTCGGACCAGCATTGCCGGGAGTGGTCCCTAACGGGAGAGGTAGAAGGGCCAAGAGGGGAGCGTTGGGTGGGGAGGCCCCGTGCCCGAAGCACCTCCAACGCACCCGGTCACCCCGATCGAGGCCCCGACTCCGGTCCTGACCGCGGGGCAACCAATCCCTGTGGTGGTCACTCCTGTGAACGGGGAGGATATGCCCCCTGAGCTGGCTGCCCAGTTGGCGGCATGGTTGGGCAAAGAGAACGAGGGGGCCACGGCTGAAGAAGCCAGGTCGATATTGAAGCAGTTGCGGCAATCGAAAGATGCTGCGAAGGCACCGTGTCCTTTTGTTTCCCCGCAGGCTCCCGTGGAACAACCAGTATCGGGCGTTGGTTCGGCAGGGACTACGGTCACAGCTACCGGTTCAGGTAAGCAGCCATTGCCGATGGCGGGGGAGGGATCGGTACCTTCAAGGAGGGAAAGAGTTGTTCAGCATATCCCGATTGAAGTGAAAGAAAAAATATGGGCAGATAAATATGTTAACATGTTTTCCTTGTTGACCGATCACTATGAGATTGAGCATGTAAAAAATCAAAAAGAGTTTTTGCATCCTAGTGTATGGCGCGCCAAGATGGCCGGTTTCAGAGTGGAAGAATCGATAGGCAATTGGGGCAGAGCGTTTGGAATGTTCACTGCAATTATGGGGGAACGTAGGCCCGAAGTGTTGGTGGAATTAGCCGTGTACCAGACACGTATCATGGAATTTTATGAAACATATGGGGGTAGTCAATGGTTTTGTTATGATAGCATATTTCGTAAGTCCAAGGAGCACGACTCATCCCTGACGTGGGATTTTTTCGACTCCATTTCCTGGCAAAAAATCGAGAGGCCAGGCACGGCGAAGTCGCCATCTTTGGGGGGAGACGTGGTCGAGTATTCCCGCCATTCGTCAGGGGCGCCCTTTCGGGCGGGATCAAGCAGTGATCGGAACACAAAGAATAATGGCAACTCAGGTAAAAAAAGGGGTCTGCTGGAGCTTTAACAGAGGCAAATGTACTAGGCCACAGGGATCTTGCAGGTTCAAGCATGAATGTGCAGGGTGTGGGCAGTCCTCGCATCCCGAGACTATGTGCAGAGCCAAGACTGGTGATACGGGAAGTAGAGGAGGCGCCAAACAGGTCTGAAATAGTCCGAGGGGCGCCTCTACCTACCCCGGTTGATATCATGGCACTGATCCCTTGGCTGAACGAATACCCGGATCATATCTCCGCTGGGGTGTTGCGAGATGGTTTTTCGTATGGTTTCCGCATCCCGGCGGGGGATTTTCAGGGTAAAGCACAATGTAGGAACCAATTATCGGTTCAGCAGAATTCGGCGGTGGTACAAGCAAAGATTGGGAAAGAGGTGGCCCGAGGTCGGGTGGCTGGACCATATGACAAACCGCCAGTGGCTAATTTTGTTTGTTCACCTCTGGGTGTGGTCCCCAAAAAGGATCCAGGGGAATTCAGGTTGATACACAATTTGTCAGCTCCAAGGGGTCTTTCGGTGAATGATGCGATTGACCCGGGAGTTTGCTCGGTGCGGTACGCATCTTTTGATGAGGCCGTCACCATGTTGAATCGCCTGGGGCCCGGAGCGCTGATGGCTAAATCAGACATCGAGTCGGCGTTCCGGTTGCTCCCGGTACACCCAGATGATCAGCGTCTCCTTGGTTTCATGTTTCAGGGGCGATATTACATGGATAAATGTATGCCAATGGGTTGCTCCATCTCTTGTGCGTATTTTGAGAGATTCAGTTGTTTTTTGCAATGGACATTCACAAGAACAACGGGGTTTACACATGTTATGCATTATCTCGACGATTTTTTATTCCTGGGGGCAGCCGGGGACATAGAATGTGCACGGGCTTTGAATGAATTTTGTGATCTCATGAGACGCCTTGGCGTGCCATTGGCACAGGTAAGACAGTGGGGCCGTCTACTTCGCTCGAGTTTCTTGGAATAGAGCTTGATTCCGAAGAGGGGTGCTTCCGTTTGCCTAAAGAAAAGGTAACGAAATTTAAGGCATCGCTTGAAACATGTATTAGCGAGACGAAGGTAAATTTGCATCAGTTGCAGCAGGCTGTGGGTCAGCTGAATTTTGCCCTTAGAGTGATACCGATGGCTCGCCCCTTTTCCCGCTCTATTGCTCAAGCCATGGTGGGTCTTAAGGAAGGACACCACCGCACAAGGCTCTCGGCAGAGGTTCGCCAGGACATGCGCATATGGTTGGCATTCCTGGCGGATTTCAACGGTCGGGTCGTGTGGAACAAACCAGCGGTTTCCTCCGAGGAACTAGGGTTGTGGACCGACTCGGCGGGGAGTGTGGGTTTTGGCGCCATCTTTGGTAATCATTGGTCAGCACGAACCTGGCCGGCATGGTGGCACGAGAGTGGGCTCACAGGTAACATTGGGTTTCTCGAGGTGTTCCCTATTCTGGTGGCCTTAAAAACATGGCCTGAGGGGTTTCGTGATCGCTCTGTGGTGTTCTGGTCGGATAATATGACCGTGGTTGAGTGCATCAATAGTCAGGCAGCCCGCTGCAAATGGATCTTGAGATTGCTGAAAGAAATTGTCCTGCTGTGTATGAGACTGAACGTCCACTTTAGGGCAAGACATGTGCCAGGGGTTTTAAATCAGGCAGCTGATGCGCTTTCTCGTTCCCGTATGCAGGCCTTCTGGGGTTTTCTGCCCTCAGCGGACAAGGTGGCGGCACCATTTCCCGAAGCTCTCTGGTCGCTCGGTGCCCCGGACTACAAGACCTCGTGGGAGAGAGTCTAGCACCCAGGACAAGGAAGGCATATGAAGGGGCGTTCCGTTCCTATTGGTCCTTTTTGGGTTCAGCTAGGGGGGAGCTTTGGGGCCAAGAAGAGTATGTCCTGAAATTTTTGTTATCATTACATCAGGCAGGCAAATCAGTGGCTACGGCCAATAGACACCGGGCGGCCATTTCTTTCATGGCACGGGCTCATGGCATCCAGGACCCCACAGCGTCTTTTCTGGTACAGAAGGCGCTGCGTGGGTGGCAACGCCTTGAGGGTAGCAGAGTTGATGAGAGGCACCCGATAGGTCTGGAAAGGTTAGCCCTGTTACTGTCCGTACTCCCTACGACATGTTCATCTCAATCAGAGACAGTGCTATTCCGGGCCGCTTTTGCATTAGCATTCCATGGAGCTATGCGGGTAAGTGAACTGGTAGCAAGGGACAAGCAGGATACGGGGGGAGGTCTGTGCCGAGAGCACGTTCAAATAAAGGGGGAGACAATGGTAGTCTCATTTGCCAGGTCCAAGACCGATCAGAGAGCGATCGGGGACAGCGTAGTAGTCCAGCGGATTCCGGGATCTCCCATGTGCCCGGTAGCATGCGTTGAGGAGTATCTGGCGCAGAGGGTGGCATCATGGGGGGGAAGCTTGCTGAGGCACGCCGACGCCACCCCACTGACGAGGTTTCAGTTCCAGCGGGTGCTAACAAGGGCAATCGCAGCTGCGGGCTTGAACCCGTGCGAGTTCGGGACTCATTCCTTCCGGATAGGGGCTGCTACAGAGGCTACAGCCAGGGGTCTGAGTGTGGAAAAAGTGAAACAGTTGGGGCGTTGGTCCTCGAATTGTTATAAAAGGTATGTGCGGTTGCACATGTTGTGAAGCTAATGTCATGCACTCACGCTTCTTGTTTTTGTTTGGTTTACAGTTTCGCGAGCTTACGAGGCGGGGCGGACTGTGCAGTCGACCCGACACCTGGGAACCAGCGGTCAAAGATCACCGGCTGAGGAAAGAGTGGTGTGGGTCGTGGGCCACTCATACGTGAGGCGTGCCGCAGACGTATTCAAAGCAGGTGACATGATTCACATGGCTGGGGAATACGGGTACAGGGTGACTTTCTACGGAAGGGGCGGGCTCTGTATTGACCAGTTCCAAACTTTTATGGAGGGTTTGTTAGGGCGGCAAGGTCACCGCCATCTGTAATCATAGTGCATCTTGGGGGCAATGATTTAGTGACCACTGGTCGACGAGTACTTCTTGAGTTGATACTATCCACAGTAAGTTGGTTGGCGAGAAGGGTTCCGGGGTGCACGATTGCATGGTCCCATATGATTCCACGGAAGGTGTGGCGGGGGGCTAATTCTGTGTCTGCTAGAAATCATTCGGTGAAGAAGGTGAATAACAAACTTGGTAGGTTGTTCCGTACAAGTACATTGCATTCTATTCCTCATGGATGTATCAGGGGGGACCAGATGTATTTAGAGGATGGGGTCCATTTGTCCCGGGTGGGGAATACTTTACTCATAGGAGACCTCGTAGCTTGGTTAAGGAGTTTGCAGCCATGACCTTTAAGTAGGAGTTTTTGTGGGGGGTCCGGATAGCCGGTCAACTATCCGGCCTGTGGCGGTAAGGTCATGATCGGTGAGCAGTAATTGGAAGATCCCTAGAGGTGGGGGCGTCACCCATTATGGATGGGAGCGCCCGGGGGGAGGCGGCCATTGACCCCTCAAACGGGGAGGCGGTCCCCTCTAAGGATGGGGACGCTGAAAGGGAGGGCGGCCATAGGCCCCTCCCTGGGGAGGAGGGGCTACGGGCCCCTCCTGGGAATTTCCCGGGGCCAGGACATCTGCGACGGCAGATGTGGTAAGTTGTGTGGGGTGGGAGGGGGGTCTACGCTACCTTCTAGACACCTCACACGAGTCCTCGGACGACCACTAAGATGGCGTCGAGTTAACAGGGGGCCCCCGCTAAGACAAGGGAAATTGGAAGTAGGCACAGAGGTACAGTCCTCTGTGCGACCGCCCCTCACAAGTGAGGGGGGAGTTCTGGTATTGGGGATCTGACACCGGTTACGACCTTGCCGTTGGCCCGTAATGGTAGGATGTACAATTTCAATTTTGAGAAATGCATTTGCAGGATGTTTAGTATCGGCTAGGAGAACCTTTGTATTAGAGATGTGTTAAGGTCAGCCAAGAACATCGTAATGTGTAAATGAAATTGTACATGATATGAAACTGTTATTTTAATGTTTTAATTTTGTTTCATATTTTAATAAATACGGCCGGGAGGGTAACTCCCTCCCGCCTTCCAAAAGTTCAGAACCGTTTCCGTCTTCCCATCCTTGGGGATTGTGTTGAGAGGGGGTGGCGGGTATCTCAGCCATATAAAAGGGCCAGATTAAATGTGCACAGTACTCTTTGCATTTACAAAGTTGACACTGGGGCAGCTGCTCATGTACTCTGTAACTCCAAAACGGTTGTGTCCACAGAGGGTTGGGTCAGCTAACACCCATCTAAGCTCCCTCTTTGCAATTGTAACCATTAGACTGGCTTGGTTTGATTTTCGTTGGGCCTCTATGTTGCCTGTGGTCAATTGCTTGTATTCAAAAGCTGAAAAGAGTACATACAAATGTATTACTTTTTTGCATGATTTTTTGGTGTGAATGGTTGGAACCTGAGTATTTGATCTAGCTGTCCTCTGTAGATGTCCAGAAAACAATAAACTGCTTTATTTGTGCATAACATACAAAAGGTTCCACAAATGTGAGAAATCCATAATTTTGAGCACCCTGGCAAGGAGACAGGAAGAGATAACCAGTGACAAATAACTGCCCACAAACCCCTTCAAATACAAGCATGTGTTTTTTCTTTATTAAGTAAAAACACAGGACCTTAAAAATGTGCAATTGCGGCAAAATACTCTGATTTGTGTCATGATGAAGATGGTAAAAGGATTGTTAAAAATAATTTGAAAGTGGAAGAAGATAGCATAAACCTGGCATACAGGGAGAGAACAATTCAATAGAAAATATGAAATTACAACCACAACAGTTTAGTGGAATTGGAAAATATCCTAAGCTACCCCCAAAGGCAATTAGGCAAATGTTTATTATGCTCCGAAAATGTAGCCTGCCACTGCTTCAATGAATGAATGATTACACTTCAGAAAATCAAACTAGGAGGTATTATTAGTTCACTGGTGTAGATGGCCACCATTTACTAGTAACCGGCAACTTAAGGCACATAAGGCCAGATGTATCAAGACTATCTACATTCACAAACGGCCTGATTCATAGTATACAACAAGAAAAAGTGGGAAACCCAATTGACCCTTGAAGGCTTGGGTAATATATCTACTGACAGGTAACTGTGCCTACAAGGGATTTCTTTCAATGTACTTAGTTCAACAATTAAAACTTACAACAATGTTTGCAAGTTCCAGCCGGTAACTTACAATTGAACAATCCACAATTCATTTAGTTCATTTTTTGTCATACTAAATCTGCCAAAGATACTCTTGGAATGGGTGTGAATTTTTCAAAATACAAACTTTTGTCATGAACACAAGAAAGGGTACAACAAACTAGAACAATACACAATGACCAAGGTTTACAGATGATACACAATGACTAATACCTCAGAGTCTTTAGTGTGAGCATCTATCCTAAACAAAATGCAAAAACAGAAAATGAAACTGATCAATTCAGAAATCAATTCATTAAGGAAAAAAAATTACTGAGGAAATAAATGAAGTTGTCTACATTTTTAGTCTTTTGGGTGTAAGCATCCTTTAGACCATCTTCAGGACGATGAGTTAAAAGAGTTGTACGACCCTTATGTGCATTCCAAATGGAATTCCTAATCCTGGCTGAGTCTGTAAGTGGCTAAAATCTTCCTGGTCATTTACTCCAGCAAGGAAGCTATTAAAGAGCTTGATATGTGTCCAAAACAAATTGTCACACTGTAAGCGAAGCAATCCTCAGGGATTTGCTTGTATTTAGGGCTCGCAACCGTTGAGCTCAAAATGGGGTGGTGCTGCCCATCCGACATGCAGCCGTCTCTGCATAGTATGGTAAAGAAAATGTGGTGCATATTAAAAGAAAACAAATTGCTATATTTAAAAGCAATCACAGACTGGGTGGTCTGCTGAACACAACAGGCCGCCATCTCTGTGATGGCATTGATTCTCAATGGGTCGCATATTGTGCCCATGAGTTAGGTTGATTTCCGACCTACTAGAACTTGCTATTTGGAAATAAAAAGATTCATACATTAGGAATACTAATTTCCTAAATACGAGCCAGAAATAATCGCAAATAGGAAATCGGTATTGTTAGATTTATAAGCACAGGTGCACCACATATAGGAATTGTGCAAACTAGGTCACAAGCTTGACACAAGAGAAACCAAGAATCAATTCCAAAACAGTTTTTATCAAAAGGGTCTTTTCTTTATTAATCCATTTGTCAAAGAAACACAGCCGACGCGTTTCGTCCCATACGGGACTTCTTCAGGGCAAAATAAAGTGAAAGAGCTCCTTAAGTAAAGCAGCAAATCGTTGGAGATTAACAAGTGTGCGCAGCCGATAGTTGTGTTATGTACAGTCTAAAGGTATATGTAAATGCACGTTATATTCACAAGGGGGACCCAATTTCTGTAAATATTCCGACGAACGGCAAATTCAAACTGGTATAATTTCCAATCAAGAAAAACAATGTCTGTATGCGTCCAAAGATTAAACGCCACAATATATTCCTTAAAGTACTGAGCCTTATTACAATGGCTCCGATCGGCTGTCCCGTGTTTAGGACCCGATAACAACCAGAAATCTGTGGCCGACTCGCGGACAAAGAATAATGACGAATATACGATCCCCTTCTTGTCTTCTCCAGTACGTATAGCACCTGGTAGGAGGTATTCCTAATGTTGGTACATCTGATCTATAATCCTTTGTTCTGTGTAAATTGGTCTGCTACTGTCCACTCCTACAACAATATGTCGGTACAATGCAGTATAAGACTGTAAAAGCCAAACAAGGTTTGGTTGGCTCCAATATCTATTGATGCTGGTTTAGACTGGCACAAGTAGGTGACAACTTGGCATATTCAAGGCGAACAGTAGGGTGACGAAGTACTGCTGTAGCCTTGTTCTCTCCTTCCCAGGAAACAGGCCCATATTTCATCTGACATTGAAAAGTTTTTGACTTAAGGAGACAGAAGTTGGCAGGTTTAGTAAGAAACATTAGTTTATTGTTTGTTGTCTTTTACAAAGTACTGGGATAATAGCAGAAAGCTCTGAAGTGTTCAAGTGCTAATTTGAAAAGTTTGGGGAAAGTAATGGTGTTGAATTAATCCCAGCAAAACATTAAGGGCCAGATGTAGGTGGCCATTTACCGAGCGGTAACGGCCGATTTCGTCCGTTACCGACTGGGAAATGGTCATTCCTGATGTAGGTGCCCAATTTTACCGAATCGGTAAATTTACCGAATCGGTAAAATACCGAATGAGCATTTTTACCGATTCGGTAATTTTGAGATGTAGGTGGGACTCTTCTGAGTCCCACAGGCCTTACCGAATCGGTATTTTACCACCCAATCCAATTGGGTGGTAAAATACAGATTCCAGGTGTGCATGCACATGTGTGCATGCACACCTATGGCATGTGACAGACAGACATGCCCTTAGGGCATGTCTGTGTGCCACATGTCACACATGCCACCATTCGGGGGGCTAGAGGTTGTCAAAGTGACAACCCCTGCACCCTTGCAACATTCGGTATTTGCCGAGTCGATTCGATAATGCCCATTGATTCCTATGGGCTTCAATGCCCTTAGGAATTAATGGGCATTACCGAATTGGTAATTCAATTACCGATTCTATCTACATCTCCCCCCTTCTATTTTACCGATTCATAAATACCGAATCGGTAAAATTCTGTATTTATGAATCGGTAAAATATACCTACCTACATCTGGCCCTAAGTATCCTAAATCGAATTAAAATACTCAATGTGGGAAATCAACTCTACTGCCTGAACATGCTCTCCATATTGATATTAAAGATGTCTTTAACACATGGAAATCTGGGTGCCCAACATATAGGGTACAGGAAGTAGAGAATGAAAAATTCCCAGAGAAGAGGATTCTATACCGGTTGCAGAGGTGGGATAAACTAGCACTGGTCAAGCTGTGCAGCTGTCGCAGTGCTCTGAAGGCCAGCGCTTGCCACTTGAGGTAAGAATCCCTTGATATGTATGGTTGAGATTCTAGAGCTTGGTCTTGACAGGCTTTCAACTTGTATGTTGAAGGCCTCCTAGACCAAAGGTAGTGCACTAGAGGTAAATTGAAAGTGGAAAAGGTCACCTGGGTCTGGTTTAGAGTTTAGTGGACATCAAATGCAGCCACAAACTTGGGGGAGTAACCTGTCTGCCAAATTGATGGTGTGCACCGACTATTCAGAATCAGATAGGTCAACGTGCTTCCATCACTGATGTACCCACTGGCTCTGCCAGTGGAAAATGGGTACTGATAGCCGTACATCAGATCTGGCGGGTGGTCTTATGTACTTTTATACCTCATCAGGACTGTCAAAAACGTCTGGAGGTCCAGAAGAGAAAAAATTATAATAACCCCCAAATTTTGCGCCAAAGAAATTTGTCTGTTGGAGAGCGTTAATATTAGACTCGTCTTAACAGTATGGGGACGACTCCTTAATTGAGGATCTATCCGAGTGTGGCTCATATCAGAGTACTCACCTCTACATACCGATGGGTAAAAGAAAATAAAGCTTGTTTCAGACACTCTAGTGTTTAATCCACCCTGTTGCGTGAATTGGTATTCGGAGCGAGTCGTCTTCCTCTTTCTTCTTCTACGGTTGTTGCACAGTATTCGTGTTTGAACAAGCTTAGCTGCTGACTTATCAAATCAGCTGTGGCATTTTCTAATGAGACCGCAATCCATCTGAATTTTTTCTGCTTAGCTGCTGGCTTATCAAATCAGCGGTGGCATTTTCTAATGAGACCGCAATCCACCTGAATTTTTTCTGCCCTGAGGAAGCCCACATCGGCGAAACGCGTTGGCTGTTTCGTGGCTGTTTCACTGGTCATCGTACATTGAGATTCTTGGCTGTTTTATCATTGCGTCAAGAAAAACTGATTCAAATTGGACTTTTTTCATATTTATGAAGGACATGTGTCTTAATTTGTCACTTTGATACATTCTATTGCACAATTATTCTTGTTGCCTCTCCATATGTTTGTTTTGTTCCCTTGCTGTTTACGTTCGACAGCACTAGGATTGGCTGGGACAGGTGAAACCAGCACCCCTTAAGAGACATGGGATGCTATGGATGTGATCCCTTGGCTCACTAACATTACACAAGTAGGAGATGCCTCAACTGCGCATGTTGGGCAGCCGTCCAGGTTAACATGCACATTTCCCTTTAATACTGCTTTTGTGGGGCTCCTGCTGTCATTTAAGCCCCAAGCTCACATTAATGCAGAAAGGCATCTGGCCCGTGACTGAAATAAAACGGCACTGCAGCCGAACAAATACCCCGTTAATTGTAACATTTCATTTAAAAATCTAGAGGGGAAAACACTGATGCTACTAAAGATTTCCCATGCATGAGTATTTGTACATAAAGTGATATGTAAAAAATATAAACAATATCTGTCTATGTGTTTAGTAATTTAAAAATTCACAAATAAAATATATGTTAAACTATACACTGTACCATTAAAATCGCAAAACACACAAACACTTCAAACCAACAACACTACAAAACAGTATGGTGACTTTGTACTGCTTTTTTTTAGCAACAGGCATTTCACCACCTGCACTGCAGTGCTTACCCACACAATGCTGCAGTTGGAGGTGGCAAAATTGCTGTGGGCAGGATGGGGAGTGGAGCAGGGGCATAAAGTGGCACTCCCCCATAAAAATATAACATCAGTCACTCCAGGTCAAACACTAGCATCAAGAGGGCGTCGATGTTTGCTCTGACCATCAAATGACTGCAAATCTTAATTTTAAAATATAGCACACCCATGAAAACCAAAATCTTTTTGGGAGCACACTTACGTAAAAAACACAATAAAAGCTATTCCAATTCCAATGTAAAGCCTTTTAGGTAATATGTTGCACACTGAAGAGATCAAATGTAATATGATCACTCCAAATTGAAACGTTTCAGAGAAGGTATGGACCAATAACGGGGTTATATTTTCTAATCCCCCCAATCTAAACCATTTTTGGGAAAGTATTGGATACAGAAGTTATCAGATTTACTATTCCCACTAAAATTTAAACCAATTTGAGAATGTGTAGGATGCTGAAGGGGTCAAACTTCGTATTCCCGCACTAATATTAACTACTTTTGGGAAGGTGTTGGTCAATGAAGGTACTTTGGACACTGAAGGGATCAGATTTGCCATTACCAATCAAATCTTAACCACTTTGGGTAATGTGTTGCGCTCTGAAAGTCTCCAAATTATTATTTGTACTCCAATCTGAAACACTTTGGGGAATGTGTTAGACAATGAAAGGATCGTTGTACTATGCCCATTTCCGTCTATACCACTTTGGAGAATATAGTACACATTAAAGGGCTCAATATGAATATTCAATTTAACCATTTTAGGAAAGGTTTTGGATATTAAAGGGGTCTAATTCACTATAGCCACTCCAATATAAACCATTTTAGAGAAGGTATTATAAATTAAAACAAATAAATGACCTGTTATAAACCATTTGATATAAACATAAACCTATAATAAACATAGTATGTACTATTTAAAACCAAAACAATAGAAAAATATATTTGTAATCAAAATTACAACTGTTACATATACTATTAAGACGGAAAATTAAATATTACTAAAAATATTATACAATACATATTTAACAAAATCTATTCAAATATAATATTCTGCACAAAACAATTTCTTATAAAAATAACATTTTAATTTAACAATAATGTGCACGCAAAAACACGTGAACAGTACTTAAATATTTATTGAAAACATGTAAAGATGTGTGCCTAGTATATTACATTTACAATTAATAACAATGGTAAATTGGTTTAAGCATACAACTAATTTTAAAATTATAAATTAGAAATCAAGAAATAAATCAATACAATATAAATATACAAAATTATATAGCAGTTAACAGAAATAAAATTATACAGACTACATGTAAATGAAAAATGTAATCTAAATAAAATAATGAACAAACAAAACTACAATTAAATATTAATAACTTTTAAAGAATTATAAATTCAAAAATCAATATACAAATACTTAAAAATCTCCTCAGCCTTTTCCCGTATAACACCTAGATCTTGCTAATTAAAAAATATGAATACAATTTTAAGGTTCCATGAATAAAAATTAAATAGAAACAAACATTTAATGGAAATTTTCTGTTTCAAATGCAAAACTTAAACTGCAAAAAATAAACAATACTACACAAACGATATTACACTAAAACAAACAAAAGCAATACAAAAACATTGAAAAAAAATATTCTTTTTGCAACAATATTTTTAAAAGCAATATTTTTAATAACCTTATTAAAATATAACCCAAAAAATATTTTCCATATCACAATATTCTTGCATATATATTGAGCTCTCATAATATTGAAAACGTAATACTTTTTCTAAACATCATTTAAGGAATCCTCCTGTCTTGGTCTTTAACTTTCACAAAGATTCAGCCACTCTGTTTTACTTTTAAACTTTTTCCTATGTTGCTCAACTGTTCCATCAAGACTCACACTGCCCAAGTGGTTTGTAAAGATCGAAAAATCTAACTTTTAAAAAACCTTTTATTGGAAGAAATTGAATGAATTCTATTCAATTGGTTACAGTATTTAATCAAATTTATTAAAAAGAGATCACAAACCCGATATAAATAGTACCAAAATCCTGGCCTAATATATCTTCAGTACATTCAAAGTTATTCTACTGTTTTCATATTACATCCAAACATCTTAAATTAGCCTGAAATCTTTTCCTAAAATAATCCAATGCAAAACATTGTGTTTTATACAAAATGTTCCTAATGAACCCTTCCTCAATGCAAGCATGTTTTACATTCCTTAGTTTTAGCATTTTTATTCTCCTTTGGCCAACCTATAATATTAACTTTGTTTTTCCAATTTTCCAAATGTATTGACCTTGCTACTTTCTTAACTACTAGCAGCCCGTCCCGACGTCGTCCGGGGGAGAAAAGTGATGTGTGAAAAAGTATTATAAAGCTTTTAATATTTCTCGGTACACAACATTTTTGGCTTCATTTGATTGTGGACGTAGAATAAATTGGTTTTTCAAGTTTCCAGACCTTGAAAGAGCAACATATAACTGCCCATGAGTGAAGCAGTCTTCTCGTAAGTCAATGCCTATAACTTTGTATGTTTGTCCTTGAGATTTGTTAATAGTAGAAGCAAAAGCAATGTTAATAGGGAATTGCAAGCGTTTAAATTGAAATGGTAGATCATTTGGGATCATGGGTATGCGTGGAATGTGTGCTAAGTGTCCCGCGGCAGGGCCAGAGAGAATAGTAGCTTTAATGACATAGGGTAAAAGACTTGTAACTTGTAGTCGTGTCCCATTGCATAGATCAGGCGGATGTAGGTTGCGTAATAACATGATGGGAATCCCAACTTTCATTTGTAGTACATGAGGTGGAAGTCCGGATGGGTTAAGTGAGTTTAGGAATTCTTGAGGATAATGCACAGCATCTTCAGTTTCTAATACTGTATCAATGGATTTATAGACTTTTGTCTCTCCTGGTATTTGAAGTAGTATGTGTTCATTGATATGGTTAACACTTGAGTTTCTGGGTGCAACTATAGCTCTTTCACAAATCCAGCGGAAGTCTCTTGTAGCAATCTGCTCTATGTCCGGGTATACATGTTGTATGAGTTCCTGTAAGGTAGACACTGGCGTACCAAATTTGTGAATATTAATATTGTCGTTATTGGTAGGTACTTCACCATTACCAAGTTGTAGTAGCAGATCAGCAAAGTGACTATCTCCACCACCTAAATGTGTCCTCATGTTAGTGCGTAATGTGAGAGTTTGAACACAGTCCCAGAGTTGTGATGCTTTTAAGCATGCTTTTAGTATGTCCGCACGTGTCCCTCTTGGAACAACAGGAAGAGTTTGTCTGAAGTCTCCAGCAAACACAAAAGTAACACCACCCATTATGGTATTAACATTTCGAATGTCTTGTAGAGTTCTATTGACGGCGTCTATATGTGCGCGGTGTGTCATAGTACATTCGTCCCACACGATAAGAGAGACTCTTTGAAGCAGTGTTCCTAAGGGTCCATTTTTGCGTACAGAGCACGTTGACTCTTTTTCCACTGAAACATTTAAAGGTAGTTTAAAAGTTGAATGTGCAGTTTTCCCACCAGTTAGCAAAGTAGCAGCTATTCCCGAAGATGCTACAGCAAGAGCCAATAGTCCTGAAGAGCGTATTTTAGCTAGTATGAGGTTTATTAAGTACGTTTTCCCTGTTCCTCCCGGTGCGTCTAAGAAGAATAATTTACCTTCTTTACTTTCCACACTTTGAACAATGGTGTTGTATGCAACATTTTGATCCGGAACTAAGTTTGGTAAATGTTGTTCTACGTATTGATGGATGTTATAATTCGAAGGTAGTATTTGAGTGTGTTTGTTAGTGATATGTATCGTTCTATAACTTTCTGGCAATTTGAAATCTTTTAAAGATTTCTCATTTAGTTCATAGAGGGAGTCTTCTATTGCTATGAGTCCTTGGTTAAAGATGTCATTAGTGAATGGTATTGAGTCATCATGTGTTTCTTGTTGTTTTCTGTGTAGGATATCTTCACATAAATGTTCTTTGTATTCCTCCCATAAAGACATTGGATCCGAAGGGTTACAGAATATCAGAATAGTAACAAATAATTGGCGTAGTTGATTTGGGCAATCTGAAAGGGCAGCATCACTTAAAGTATGTTTCCAATGTTGGTCGTCTTCAATGAGTCCAAGTGATTTACATGCAGCCTGGTAGGTAGGCATTAATTGTCCATCAACGGTTAAAAGACTTTCAAAGCTTGTAGGTCCCCGAACATGTTGTAAAAGAATGCGTAAATGGAAGCACTCAGATTGGTTTGGGTGAATAGTGTACATTCTCCCAAGAGCCGAGTCCTTTTTTACTCCAGGGTGACCTAATACGTCAATTCCACGTTTCCTCCGTGTAAAAGTATGTTTTCCCCAGGTATAGTATTGTGGAACCTCTTGGTATAGCAATGTTTTTGCAAAAGTGTCCGTGGCACACAATTTAAAGAAGGCAGTAAGTGTTGTAGGTGTTGGATTTTCTGCTACTCGTTTCATTGTTTTTTCATTAAAATAGACTCTTTGTCCATTTGGCAGATGTACAGCTAGATGTGTGACCGTCGGATGTCTTTCATGAATGTTAAACTGAAGGATGCGCCAAACAGCCTCTGAAGTACTAATATACCTGCCATTGAGATATGTTTCAATTTCATTATGTTTGTTTGCAATAGTAGCAGTTGCTTGATCTGAGCCTTTGTTGATATATTTGCAAATATATTTAATAGCTTTCACTGATTGGCAGTATTCAATATTAATGTGAGCATTGAAAGTGCGACATAGTACAGGTGAATATGGAACCACCCACTGATTATCAACAGTAATTTCTTGGCCTCTAACAGTCATTGTGATTGTCTGTCCGCCATGTTGTGGGCTCCTTCTACGGTAAATGGGATAACCATTAACACCAGTTTCTGTTTCATTAGTGAGAGGGCGTGGGTATTTTTTGGTACAAATCCCATTTTTCATACATGGTGATAGAACGTTGTGTTCACCACATGGGCCATGCAACATGTTCTTTTTAACAATCAAAAATAGTTGTTCATCATTGACAGGATCTGGCAGCTCAGCGGATATAATGAGATCTACTTCGTCTGCTTGTATTTTAGGTTCAAGCCACAATAGGATGTGCACGTGTGGCAGTCCCCTCTTTTGCCATTCATTGGTAAATATGTTAGCTTTGGCATATCCAAAGATATGTTTTTGCGTTAATATTTTCATGAGTGCTTTCACTTTTAAATTGAATACACGTGCAATGATGTCATGTCTATCGCATGATCTTTGTTTAGGAAATAATTCTTTTTTAATTTCTGGCCACTCTGGATTGCATGTGAAGGTGATGAACAAATCCGGTCTCCCATAGTGCCTAACGTATGTCATTGCATCTTGTGTCTTTTCGTGCATGTACCTGGGCGAGCCAGTGAAGGTAGCGGGTAAAATGACGTGTTGTCCAATATCCGAAGCGTGAAGGTGCTGATCTTGATTGAGTGCATCTTTTAAGTTTATGTAGTTTTCTGCCCGTAGTTGTGTTTGATTGTGGCGTATGAAGTCGAGCCTTTCGGTGATCATTTTTGCCATCATATCAACAATATATTGATTAAAAAGATTTCGAAACCAATGTAAGGTATTGAAAGTTGTGGATCTAACCATTAGAGTATAGGCATAGTATTGCATGCATGTAACATTTTTGTTCTTACCGCAGTTTGCTAGTGGTATGTTTAGACAATAACCATCTTCACCTCTCGGGAATAGAATGGGATATTGTAAGGGGTCATATGATCTATGCAATTCGGAGACTTTACGTAATATTCCTTCTCGTGTATGTAAGACAATGTCGCGTGGGCCTTTGTTTTCATTAACTAAAAGAACTGCAACTTCATCAGTTGTTGGTGCATTATATCTCCCTGGATGTGTATTTGGAGGGCGTTGATCAGCATGGATGATAATTTTTAAATCTTCATCATGTGAATGCATCTCATAGTTGTATTTAAGTGACCTAATGTACGTGTTATGAGTGTGCAATGTGGTTTGTAGTTCTTCAATTAGCTGTCTGTTTAAGTTTGGGATCATGTGTGATCGTGCATCAACTTGTTGCATTGCGGAAAGGAAATATATTTGTAGAAATTGTGGGGACTTTCCTTCTTGTGGAAGCATGCTGCCAATTAAATGGTATAACTGTCCATGTATTTTAAAAGTAGGCATGAAATTGCCTTCTTTGACTTCATTTGCACCAAAGGATGTCATTTGGAATAGAGTATTGTAACGGCGTGTGTTTGTTAAGAAATGATTTGAAAGTGGGTGAGTGCCATCAAGTAGTTGTTTAATGATTGGAGGTGGTTCTTGTATGTTATTAATATTGACCTTTCCTGATAAGCAACAAAGGCCTTTAGGTTCCGCCTTCCATTTCTGTGCGTAGCACTTGGTACAGACACTGTCCATGTTTCCAATTATAACATCTGCATTGTTCATGTAGTCAATAAGTGGGTTGTAGTTGAATGCTGATTTGAGGCTATGTACTGTTATTGGAAGCATAAGTAAAGGTTGGTCGGTAAGTTGTATTTGAGCTTCTCTTGTTGAAGTTTGTAAAGTGGAAGTATGAGGTATAGTAGTGGACGTTGATGGCTGGTCACTGTTGTGCTGAATTGGCTGTGAAAGCTGAGAAGTGTATGGATCATCGATGTTTGTTAAGTGGTTGTGATCCTGTTCTTGTGTTAGTCGTATGCGCTTATTCCTTTGTGCCCGTGTTTTATATGTTGCCCTTGAAAGTTGTGTCTTCCTCTTCACCATTGTAAGAAAGTGATTGTAATATTTGTAAAAAGTGTAAAGATATTTATGCTAATTTGTATTGTGTTTTGCAATATTGTATTGTCCTAGAATGTTTATTTTGTGCACCTTTTTGTAGTAGGCTATGTGTGGTTTGGATATGTTCTGAAAGTGTAATGAATGAGGCGTGACAATCTGTGATTCTGGGCAAATCACGTAATCTCCCCGTGCCTTAAAAAAAATGAAGGTGTGTACTCATATAACGTAACTGCTGCTATGTAAAGCGCTCTGATAGGCGATTTCGGTGTAGTTTGCGCTATATAAGGGTGTGGAAATAAAAAAATAAAAAGTAGTACAGTGGGTGTTCTGAGTAGAGTAGAGTATGTTAAAGGTGTCTTTTTTTGAAAAGCAATATGTATACTACTATTATAAAGAGAGAACGCTCAAACTTTTGTGTCTGAACAACGTTATTAGGGGGTGTTAGCGTTGTAAAGAAATAATGTCCTTTTAAATGTCCTTAGTTATGTTTTTGATCATGGGTAAGTGTGGGTATATTTTCAACATAGCAAAGCAGCATCAAGTAGCGTAAAGTGCCGTCAATTACTATACATTATGCCTCTTTTTGTAATGTAAATACAGCAGCATCAAGTAGCGTAAAGCGCCGTCAATGACTATACCTCATGCCTCTTTTGGAATGTAAATGCGGCAGCATCAAGTAGCGTAAAGCGGCATTAATTAATGTACATTATGCCTCTTTTTGTACTGTAAATGCGGCAGCATTAAGTAGCGTAAAGCGCCATTAATTACTATACCTCATGCCTCTTTTTGTAATGTAAATGCGACTTATTTAAATCCTCCTGTTTTTTGTGTTTTTGTCCACTCCCTGTGGCAACGTGTAATGTAGTGGTATTTTTAATTAGAAGTGTAAGGAGTGTTATGTAAATCTTCCTTTTTTAGTTTCTCTGCCAGCCCCCAACCATCAAGTAGCTGTAATCTGCGTCAATTAGTATACATCATGCCTCTTTTCTGAATGTAAATGAGGCTTATTGAACTCCTCCTGTTTTTGTTTTCCTGTCTTTCCCCTGCCTTAATGTGTAATGTAGTGTGGCTGTAATGTGAAGTTAAATGAGTGTTATTTAAATGTTCATGTTTTTGGTTGAGTGCCTGCCCCCTTGTTGAACCTGTGATGTGTTGTAGATATTTTAAATGTGTTGCTGTATTTTGGCTAATTCCAGCGAGGGGACAGAGCAGGGCTATTTGTTTCCCTCTGCAAGCATGTCGCCCTGTTGTAATTTGTATTTTTTAGTTTATTTTTCAATTAGCATCCATTCACTGTGTAAAGCTTCCTCAATGAGGCCCTGGCTGCCCCCTTTCCAGGGCCTTGCAACAGCTTTATTGTGGCTCGTTCTGTGCCCTCTCTCAACCTGTAAGTCCACACAGCCTCACAGCAATAATGCTCTGACTGTCTTGTGAGCGCTGTGTCCAGGGACTGCTTTAAACTTGTGTTTTTGCTTTTCCCTGCAAGAACGTTCGACAATTAATTTCTGTGCATCAGGCTTGTTCTCCCTGATTATTTCCCTGGCTGCCCGCGTTTACAGAGCAAACATGATGCCTCGTTTTTGAATGTGAAAGAGGCTTGTTCTCCTGAATATTTCCCTGGCTGCCCCCTGTGTATCCCCTTTGAATAACAGTGCCCGACTCTGGAATTGTTTTTTAAAGAGCGTAAATGCTATTTTTTCCGTGGCTTGTGTCAATGTGTATTGCTCAGTTTCCCTCGTTAGTGGCTCCGACAGCAATAATGCTCGTAGGAATCACGTGGGTGTTGGACCAATGCTGAAGGTTTTTATGAATTGCCTTTCCAATGAATGTGCTACTGTGTGATTGCTTGCGTGATTGGTTATTTGTGTAATGTATGTGGGGCGATTGGTTGTTTGCTGGAAGGTGCAGTGGCGCGATTGGCTGGTTGTGCAAGGTTGTTTTGTGGGTGTCACAGCCAAGAGTGTTGCGCGATTGGATGCTTGTGTGGCTTGCCCAACCCTGATTGGCTTTTCGTCCTGAAGCCGCGCCCTTTGCCTCAGAACCTTGCTGAGGCCGAGCCCCTTTGTTTTTGTTGCCTTGAAATACTGCAGTCAGTGAGTAATAAGCCTATTGCACATGGCGATTTTGTGATTTTGCACATATTTTTAAAACAATCATTCAGAATTTTCGATTTTGCACATATTTTAAAAATATCATTTTGAAATTGCTATTTTAAAAACGATGTTTATGTCCTGAAGTGGACGTGCATTAAACAGTGTTTTTGCTGAAGTTGCTATGTTGTGTGTGTGCTTGTGTGTGTTTGCAGAATCTGTTGGTTGCTGTGTTGTGTGTGTGCTATCAGAATCTGTTGTTGTGTGTGTGTTTGAGTGCTTGAAACCGAGTGAATGGGACATGCCCCTCTGCCAATGTTACCGCCCACATTGAGAACAACGCCCACCAGGAACTACTTTTTCTGAAATGTTGTTTGCCCTTCGTAATGTATATTTTGGACAAATGTATAGCCTATGTCCGTTTCCTGGACCTCCCCTTTCCAACGCTGTATTGGGTGTTGTGATTGATGGTGTACTTCTGGAGTTTACCCGCCTCAAAGGTTCCCAGTTCTCGCTTTATAATAGAAGTATAGATATATATGTTTTTCCTATGACTTGAGCTTAATCCTACACCTGGCGTGTAGCCCAGTAAAATTAATTATATATCATCTGGAACGTCAATGTCTAGTGCAGTCTGGCAATATTCCATTGTTACAGGGTACCCCTGATACATGTCCAAATGCTGTCCAATATTATAGATTTTGGGTCTAAATTCTTTAAAAATATAAAGTTTGAAACAAAGACCACAGCATATAGCTTTCAGCACACTTGATATGTGGTTCGATGTCTACCCCTTTTCCCATAAATCATTATGTAAACATTCACCAAGACATCTAAAGTAATTCTTTCTAAATCTTTGCATTCCATTCTTATCCAGAAATGTCTGCTGGTCCAGCAAAATATCTTCCAATGTGATAGACACTTTTAAAACTGGAATAGCATGAAACCTAAACATCTGTTCTTTCTTTCATTTAGATCTATAGCAGTACTTTATAAGGAACTTTTCTAGGTGACTTATCAAGCACTGAAAATCATTTCATTTTATTCTCTATTACCATTTGATCCAGGAAAATATTACCTACTGCACTATGCATTGATTGTATGTTAATAAAAAATGATAAGAAGTTGTGAAAAAGTAGCAACATAATGTTCTTTCACTTTTGGAAGGGCAAGTTCTCCATCATTGACTGATTTAGACAATATAATTAATACCAATCTGAGTGTACTATTTTCCCAAATTAAAGCTGAAAATAATCCTTCAATATTTCTAAACATTTCATGTACAAAAAACAAGATAATATAGCATATAAAAAATTCATTGATCGTGTAATGCACATTCGATTCATTGCCATTCATCATACAATAGATAGAGGGAGCAGATTCCATTATTAAAAAAAGGACTTACGTTTATCTCCTAACAGTGAATAGTTTGATTCAAAATATTCGTCTACAATCATTGTTGTGTAAATTCCTAAATATCTTTTTGATCTCTGCTTCACAAGATCTGAGTGTAAAGTATCTACAGTGCAATTACAGAAAATAAATTATGTTTTCAGCATATTTATCCTATTTCCCCCATCCACTGAAATTGATAAAAAATACAAAAAACTCTTTGTTGAATCTCCAAGTCAGGCTTTAACAAAAAGTGCTAGGTGGTCTGCATATAGCTTAATTTTGGACATCTCGTTGATTGGAACCTCAATTATCATATCATCTCTTATAGAAGTGGTTCAATATATATTGCTAAAAAATTGAGGAGAGTGGGAAGTATCTGCCCACTGACAATCTAACTTTGTGATATTTATAATTATTTTAAAAGTTTCAAGTTAGAAATATAGCCATAAGTAGTTTCTTCCAGTAAAACATACCAAAGATTGCTCTTAACATGATAACTTCTTTTTAGTTAAAAACACGAATGAGAATTTCCCTAATAGGTCCAAGCAAAATAACTAAAAACACTAAAACTGAATGCAGAGAAAATGTTAGCCTCTCACTATTCAGCTCTGTGGTCGGGAGTCATTTCACAGTAGCCTCCTCTCTCTGTCCTCATGTTGGCCCACAAGCCCAACATCCTCCCATGTTACCTTGCACATTATGCATCATAAATATTAAGCTGGACAATTGTAAGAGACATGATCTAGTTCTCTTGTTTCTTCACTTGCAGGACACCGTGTGTGTTTGGGGGAGCAGTTGGCCAGGACAGAACTGTTCATCTTCTTCACAAGCCTCCTTCGGGCCTTCACCTTCAAGCTCCCCGATGGGGTAAACAATGTCAACATGGACCCTGTTTTCGGCGCCACTATGAAGCCACACACTTATCAAATCTGTGCTGTATTACGCTAGGCAAAGGGGTCCCCAAGGCTGAAGTACGGACCAAGGATCCATAAATTATGTCTATATGCAGTAATAATGCCCTACTAGCTAATAGCATATACATTAGATCCTTGTATACTAACTGAAGTCTAATATGCATTAACATTGGTGATTGCATAGTGATAGTCATATAATACATTTATTACTGTCTGGAGTACTGTTGTAAACCTGATATTTTCAGTTACATTTTACAATGACTTCAATGACTTTTCTTATATTGCAAGTAGGCCAGGTATCCAGGCCAGGTGCCAGAGAATGTCTTATAAACCTGTTGAGCAGCAAACCCTTAAAACATGTACACTGTAAATGCACTTTCCCTTCCATTGTGGCTTTGATGGAGTTGCAGTCCTGGGATTAGTGCTAGTAATAATATAAGCTAGTGAGAGTCTTGAATATAGTACTTGTTCTATGGCAATGCAAGACCAAGAAGAACATATTGTAGCATAACTTATGTCTTAGAGAGATGTTCAATTATCAGGGGTGGCTAGTATTAGTGCAGCAGATGCAGGCCCAACAGGAGCTTGTTTTGGGGGAAGAGCGCAGATGAAAGCATACATTGGACCATCCCATTCTAACATTCCAGAAAAAATACCCTTTATGATGGATTTTAAAGATATCACAGGTCTATGCAAAAATGCAAGATAATAGCTAACCATCTATGTTTGTTTCAGTAACCACCAAGATTTTAGGTGCTCGGGCGGAGTTTGAGGACAGATTTCAAGAGGTCTTCAACACAATTTGAGAGGTATTCATAAACAATCTAAGGTTTTATACCGGAAGAGTGGGTGAAAGACATGGGTTGGGCTGAAGAGGATGATCCTTCCGTAGATCAAAATAGGATTGAGAGATGGACTATGTGATCAGAATAAGGACAGTCAAACATAGGCCAATATTTAAACCACTGCTTTGTAGATTCTCTATTAACAAAGTTGAGTTGGCCAAAGTAGACTTTGTGTTTTTTTTCCACATACAAATACTTCTACTTGTGACTTGATCTTTTTGAATAAAGTACTGAAATATATGAATCACATTTTCTGTCACTGATTTGATCACAAAGTAAAAAGTGGCATCACTAAGACCAGTGCTGGAAATGGAAGAAATGTAATTTAAGAGTATAATATAAGGCAACATGGGACGGGGCAAGTGGTTTGTGTATCTACTCAGGATGGGGCAGAGGTGGATGAGTCTCTGTGATCCATGTTTCAACCATTATAAATAAACTTAGGAGTGTTTATACAGCTCAAATAATATTCTCAAAAAAGAGTAGCAGAGTGTCCTAGGTGATACATAGGGAGTTATTCAACAGAGCCAACTATATGTGAGCAATATGTAGTTTTTTAATGTAAATAAACTGCAAACAATAGGGAGAGATGGAGGAAAATACTGATATAAAAGTGCTGCTTCAGATAACTGGGTAAAAGTTACACCGTGAAGGTTTTAAGTTGGGAAATGCTGCCACACCATCACTGAACAGGCACAGGAGTAGCTACCCCATCTAGCCTAACTAAAATTATGCTAACAAACTCTCAACACAAAAGCCTGACACTGGTTCACAATAGAAGGATTAAAAGTACTCTGGAGATGCTTATCAAAACACACAAGCAGATTTTTAAGCCTGACTTTGATGGAAGCAAATGGAAAACCACCAGGAAAGCAGACTTTTTGGTGGCCGGCTCCATTCCATAACTTCTTACAAAATATAATTTGGTCATTGAAGAATCTCGTTAAAAAACTACACATTCCAAATGTTCATTTATCCCAGAGAAAGATTTAATTGAAGTGGGCTTAATGGAGGATTATCTATGTGTCATTAGCCTGGACTTTTTAGTATTGTTTGTTATGAAGTGATTAATGGAAAACTACAAAACAATTTAACCTATGTAGAGTACCTTCATATGGGACCACATTATTGGACTATGTATCTCATTCATATTAATATCTAAACATTGGATAATGAAGGTCTAATAACTTGAGTATTTGAGTCAGTCCCCGGTGACTTTAATTAACAAAAATGTTTTCAAAATAACTGTATATATGTTGCTAATTTGTTGTCTTTGTTTCTCTGTCTTTCAATGATTGTTTTATCTTATTGAGACATTTTCAGAGTTTGTGGCATGCTGGCAGCACTGCAAGACTGTTGTAAATGTGTATGTATTGGCATTTATATAGCGCACTACTTACCCGTAGGGTCCCAAGGCGCTTCAACCGCTGCGAAACCCTTCCTGGCTTCCCTGAGAGATGGTCCCTTAATGGGTATCTCCAGGGTGAGACCAGGCATCCCCGGCGGTCTGGTGGGGCCGTTAGTGAAGATGAGGCAAGCTAATGCCCAGAGTTGCCGAGTGTGATCGCTGATCAGAGTGGGCACCGAGGCGAGAGAATTATCGAGTCCGCTGACCCTGGTCCAGAAACCTGCCGCGCCGGGAATCGAACCCTGGCCCCGGGCCGTCCTCTGCTCTCGGGTCTGCCGCCTCTAACCAGTGAGCCACACTACTTCACTGGTAATGCATTGGTAATTTATCTTGTAGGCTCTCAATCCATTTCTGGCCGTGGCGGATGTCTAAGTTTTAATTGATATGGAGGAGGTAACTGGTGTGGAGAAATAGTAAGACGTTGGAGAGATCTGCCTAGAAAGAGTGCATTACAATCCTCCTTTTATGATTGCATTTATGAGGCGTCCAGTAAGGATATTTGACTTTTCAGAGTTGTTAGAAGAAGTTCAGTTAGACACAGTCCCAGGACCTCAGGAACAGCGCTTAAGGGTCTAGCAAGGGGCACCAGCAGGGTGGTTCTAGGTTCAGTTGCTACTGGTCTGCTGGACACTTTAGTACAAAAAAGTCTCTTTCAGTTTTGTCCCTGTGGCCACACAGGAGGTCCAGAAACTTACCCTTAGATCTTCTTTGTCCTATTTACAAATGGGGGAGGTCCATTCCTTTTGGTCTCCTCACAGGTCCCAAGTTCCAGGTGTCATCCTCCTTATGTTTTTTCACAAGGGTAGAGAGTGTTCTGAGGAGAGCGCCTTGGGGTGCCATATTTATGGTTGTCTCCTCATTGGCCAGTGGAGTAATGGTTATCAGTAGGACCCCTACTCCGCTTTGCGACAGTTCCTGTTTACCCTACTGTAATCAATCCAACACCCTACTCCCAAAATGCCCACCCAGAGGTCTGGCCAACAAAATGAGCAGTTCCCTACTCTGTGGTTACTCAAAATCCATGCTGTGGTTAGCTCCATTCCCTCTGTGTTTGGTGCCAGAGTAGCTAGGAGAACAAAGGATTGCTTTCTACAGGTCTCCTCTTACATCTACTTGTGAAAGGGCAGGCCCCTTTATAAATGAATGCAGTTCCTGGGTTGACCCTAACTGGTCTTCCTGTTAGGGGAACAAAACACATGCCGACACCCAGGCCATTGTTCCTGCTCTGGGGCAGTTTTAACACCTCATTAAAGCCAAACACTGACTGGGCAACTGGTGGAGAGCTAATGCATATTAGCCACCAGGTGAAAGATACTTTTCTAAAAGTTACTTGTACTGAATAATTATTAAAAATCTAACTTCACCATTGTTATGCTATGCAGATTTGTACAGTGCACTATCACCCAAGAGGGTATACTGGCACTGACTAGGTATCAATCTAGGCACACTGGGGCCTAATGGGACTACTCTAAAAGCTTCTTGCTAAATTTAGAAAGTAAGGAGGAGACTCTTATGTGTAGTGGCAGGTTGCTCCATGCTTTAGGAGTGATGTAGGAAAAGACTTTAACACCGGTCTCTGGTTTTTGGTATGTGTGGGATTTGTGCAAGTGAGAGACCAGACGAGCAGAGGTGCCTGGAAGGTTGTGAAAGCAGATGCAATTGCATGCTGGGCCATTGTAGTGTTGTGCCTTGAAAGTGCGAGTGAGGAGTTTGAATTGTGCTCATTTGTGAATGGGAAGCCAGTGAAGCACCTTCAGGTGTGGGAGTTTAAGAGTGGTTCTGGTTGCCAAGTAGTTTAGAATTGTCTGTAGCCTTCTGGTGAGTTTTCAGTTGACCCCACCATAGAGGGTGTTCCCCAGTATCCCCAATATCCAGATTGTGTGTGACCAAGGCATATGTGATAGTTTCCAGGTACTGTTTGGGATCTATTTGAAAATCTTCATCAGCACCTTCAGGGTATGGAACAATGAGCCAGTGATGGCATTGAGTTGGGAAATTATGTTGAGTTTGTGGTTGATTACGATCCTGTGGTTCCAGGCATCGGCGGTGAGGTTGGAAGTTGGTCCCAGCTGCATTGGCCACCAAGTGGAGTCCCATGGTGAAGTGTTCTTCCCAAAGGTCACAATTTCAGTCTTGTTGATGTTCAGCTTTAGACATTTGGTCTTTATCCAGCAGGAGATTTCAGTCATGCAGGCATTGAACATGATCTGGGTACTGGGCATCTTGTCTGTGAGGGAGCTAATGAGTTGTGTGGCTTTAGCGTACAAGAAATCATTGATATCATGAGAGGAGATGATGCTGGCTAAAGGGATCAGATATGTGTTTAAGAGGGTCGGCTCAGTGAGAATCCTATTGGAACACCGCAGATAAAATTGCGGGCGTCTGAGGCGTTTGGTGTCAGGCTAACTGACTGGGTCTTTCCAGTCAGGAAGAAGCAGATCCATCGGAGTGCATTTCCTTGGATTCCCATGTAGTGTAGGCATTAGATGAAGATGGGGCATCAAATCCTATAGAGAGGTCTAGGAGGTTGAGGGCCGCTGTGTCTACTCTGTCCATAGTCATGGGTATGTCATCTGTGGCGGCAATAAGGGCAGTTTCCATGCTGTTATTTGGTCTGAAATCAGACTGAGTGATGTCAAGGATTTGGTGGTCATTGAGGTATTCATCTAGGTGACTTTTGATGATTTTCTCTAAGACATTGGTCTGGTGTGGTAGCAGGGAGATCGGTCTATAGTTGGTGAGCGACCCTTGACCCTACCAGGTAGGTCGCTCCCCATCCGCACAGCACCACCTCTGTCTCCCTGCTCCAACTGCCCCTGCTGAGGAAGTATGAGGCCCTCCACCACCCGCAGGCTACTACCTGCGCCTCATCCCTGGTGGCAAGTGGTAGGCCGTAGGTAGGTTTGTTCATCCTCCGCTTTATTTCTTTTATTGTATAGCCTGTGTTTTCATTGTTGTGTCTGTTACTGCTGTGGTCTGTCTTCCCCCGCTGCCTGTATGTGGTCCGTGTCCCTTTTTCTTCCCTCTGTTCCTCTCGCTGTCCCCATGCTCTCTCTGCCCGGTCTTTCCTTTTGTACCCCTCGCTGCCTCCGTGCATCTCTGCCCATTCTGCCTTCTGTTCTTAGCTACCTCTGTATTTCTGTATTCTGTATTTTGCCTCTGTGACACTCGTTTTTCTGGTATTTCTGTGCCCTTTTTGCCTTCTGTGCCACTCGTTTTTCCCTCGTTTTTGTGCCCCTTTTGCCTTCTGTTTATTACAAAAAACAGTGGACCCTAGTAGTTTGGGGGATCAGGGTAAGAATAGACACAAACTAGAATAGTATTTATGTCCTTTGTCCAGCCGGACAGGAATTTATTTGGCGCTGCACACAATCAGAAAGTAATGTTAAGGGGGCACAGCCTGTGACCTACAGTGAATAAGACAAAACAACAAGTATAGGCAAGAGTGAGCAAATCGGTCTGTATACTTATAATCAGTGAACAGACTTGATTGTAGTTTGAGTGACCATTGTACATAGCATTCACAAGCATATTCAGTACATATGATCCTATTGTGTCGACGACGTTTCGATGCCGAAAAACAAGATAAATGGCATCATCTTCAGGACAAATATATAAATCATGTTTGTCTTGGAATTATAAACAATTGCCTTTCATGCTACATACAATTGACATAAGTGGGGAAAAAATGAGGGAGAGAAGGGAAAAAAAAACAATGTGAATACGAGGCCAGGCATGTTTAAAACAAAAAACACATGGTGGTGCATTTTACTGTTTGCACCTCAAGGACCGTTCTTTGCTGGCATGCTTAGTGCTGGAGCAACGATGTAATACTGTGCACTTAAACATCGGTGCAGTGATTTTGGATAGTGAAGTCTGCTCGGTGCAGGCGGCGAAAATGGAAGGAGAAGTGACGGCGCAGTGCGAAATGGTGTTGGAATTAAAAGCCCAAGTTCAAATTGGGAACCAGTTCAGAGAAAGGGCGATTAAAAAACAAAACGTTACATATGGCGCAGTGCGAGACAGTATCCAGAATAGAAGTGAGAGGGTCCAGAGTGACTGATGCACTATCGATGACTACACAGTGTTGGATACAAGGTAGACTAAAAAGTGAACAGTTTTGTGTAACCGGCATGGTGACATAGGAAGGTATTAACACGGCAGATCTTAACCAGGTATACACTTGTCTATACAGTGATCAGTTTTGTGTGAACGGCGCGGTGGCATTCGGGGAGAAAGTCAATATCAAGGCTAATCCTTAAGGCGGGGACAATTATCTCTACAGTGGGCAATTTTGTGTAAACAGTGCGATGATATTAGAGGAGAAGGTTATTACCAAGGCAGATCCTTAGGCGGGGAGGTAGTACAGGTCGAGAGGAGTGGTTCAATTAGGACCTATGGAGAAGGTGGCCTTGATAAGTATTGTGCAGTCATGGCAGATTTGGCGTAAGAAAAAAGGGCAGAGTATAGTTACCAATGACAGCCTGGATTTCAGGATATCCTGCTTTTGAGTCAATTAGTCAAAAATGTGTGACAGTGGGGCTGGAGTAAGGTTAAGCGGGTTAGGTTGGGTGTACTTACAGTTGTGCCCGTTGCAGAATCGCAGGACACGGCATCTCTGGCGGGGATCGCTGTTGTTCTGTTCTATGGGAGTCGGCTAAAAGGCATGCGGTCTGGAAAAATAAAGTAGGGACTAACGCTGACTGTGTGGTGGCCATATTGGACAAGCATGGGCGAATTTTGCGGATCTCGCGTTCGCGGATTTTGCGGATTTGCGAACTCGCAATCCGCAAAATCCGCGAATTCTCACGAATTTGCGGATTTTTTTTTTGTTCGCACGGGTTTCTGCAAGTTCGCGAGGGTTTTTTACAATTTCGCAAATTGCGAAATTGTACAAAACGCGTGCGAACTTGCAGCAACCTGTGCAAACACAATAATATGAAGAGAAAGAAGCTCCTGGTCACAGGAACAGCACGGGGATTGCGCTCATGAAAGTCAAGGATGCAAAGGCCTCTACCCAGCATCACAGCTGACTTTCCACGGTAGATTTGGGAAGAGGCACACCTGTCCAGCCTCGAAGACGCTCATGATTGTTTTTGGGCTAATGAATGAGTCACTGAATTTGAGCATCAACTAGTTCGAGCGACCATGTGTGTGTAACTATGCAATCGCCCCGAAGGGCGCAGGGGTCCCTTGAGTGAGCTGTCCATCATAGTGGGTGAATGGCGGGAAGACGGGGCCAAACGTGCGGGGCTTCCATGCGAGTTCACATGCCTCTTGTGTGCATAAAAGGTCAGAGAAAGATCAGTTCAGCAGATGAAGAGAAAAAGCTCCTGGTCACAGGAACAGCACGGGTATTGCGCTCGTGAAAGTCAAGGATGCAAAAGCCTCTATCCAGCACCACAGCTGATTTTCCACGGTAGATTTGGGAAGAAGGCACACCTGCCTCGACGACGAATGAGTCACAGGAAGGGTCACAGGAAGGGCATGTTGTAAATATTTTAGGATGGCGCCGGCAAGCTGCCAGCGCCATCCTAAAATACTTACTAAATTAGCTTCAACAGGAAGCTCTAATAGATAAAATAAAGCAGGTGCGAGCTTCCTGTTGAAGCTAACTTAGTAACTATTTTAGGATGGCGCTGGCAGCTTGCCGGCGCCATCCTAAAATAGTTACAACAGGCCAGGCTTGAACTTTTGCCCCTGGAAAAATCCGCCGCTCGCGGATTTGCGGATTTTCGGTAAATTCGCGGGAGTTCGCGGATTGCGAATTTACCGAAAATCCGCAAAATCCGCGAGCGGAACGGATTTTCCGCCCATGCTTAATATTGGAATGGCAGTCATGCAATTAGTACGCGGTAGCCATCTTGAGGTGGTGAATGAGATAGCTCGGGGCATGTGGTCTTGAAAAATAAAAGAGGGACTAATCTTGGAGTGGAGAATGAGATAGCACAAAGCATGTGGTTGAAATTCACAATAAAGGAGGGACTAACGCTTAATTAAGCAGTTCAAAGGTTAACTAGGACGTGGTGGCCATCTTGGAGTGGAGAGTGAAAGGTTGTGAAGTGATAGTGGTGGTGACATAAGTGAAAACAATGTACATTCAAATTATGAAAAGGGGAGGCAGATGATCACATTTAAGAGAATATTTTCTATCCAAGGACAGAAACAGAACATTTCTTTGACACAGTAATTTTTCTTTGACACAGTAATTTCTAACCAGGCATATCATGGGGATGTTTCCACCTTCAGTTAGAGGAGGGTTGTCCAATCCTCAAGGTGGTTGAGGCCCATACGGATACTGTTGGTCCTTAGTATCCAATGGAGCTCCTCCTTGTTAAGTAGTTGTGACACATCCGCACCACGTGGTGGTGGTTTGATCTGTGTAATAGTTGTCCAAGTCAAGTCTCTTTCATTGTGTGCCTTTTCCACAAAGTCTTCCACCAAGGGGGCGTTTTCCATGTTGCATTTTATTCTGCTCCGGTGTTGCCCAATGCAAAGCTTTATTTTCTGAGTGGTTTGACCTATATATATTTTCATGCATGGGCAAAAGATTGCATACACCACATTTTATGAATTACAATCGGTAAAATGTTTTCTTTCAAACTTGATTTAGCCAAATGAGAAGTTTTTGCCTTCAATAGTTGAATAGTTGAACCTTTTGCCTTCTGTGCCACTTGTTTTTTTGTTCCCTTTTGCCCTCTGTGCCACTTGTTTTTCCCTTGTTTTTTGTGCCCTTCTGCCTTCTGTTCCACTCGTTTTTTGTGACCTTCTGCCCTCTGTGCCACTCATTTTTCCCTCATTTTTTGTGCCCTTCTGCCTTCTGTTCCACTTGTTTTTTCTGCCCTTCTGCCCTCTGTTCCACTTGTTTTTCCCTTGTTTTGTGCCCCTTTTGCCTTCTGTTCCCTCGTTTTTTCTGCCCTTCTGCCCCCTTCGTTTTTTTGTGCCCTTCTGCCTTCTGTGCCACTCATTTTCCCCTAATTTTTTGTGCCCTTCTGCCATCTGTTCCACTCTTTTTTTGTGCCCTTCTGCCCTCTCTTCCACTCTTTTTTTGTGCCCTTCTGTCCTCTCTTCCACTCGTTTTTTGTGCCCTTCTGCCCTCTATGCCACTCGTTTTTCCTTCGTTTTTGTGCCCCTTTTGCCTTCTGTTTCACTCATTTTTTGTGCCCTTCTGCCCTCTGTTACACTTGTTTTTTGTGCTCCTCTGCCCTCTGTGCCACTCCTTTTTCCCTTGTTTCTGTGCCCCTTTCTCCTTCTGTTACCTTTGTTGTCCCTCACCGCCCTCACCGCTGCATCCCCTGCGGCCCCGCCTCCTGACTGCCCACTGCCCATTCGCTGACTCCGCCTCCTGCCTCCCAGCTGCTCCTCCTTCCCACCTCCCCATATATGCCGGCCACTGGGACTTGCTCGACACAACATCCCTGGACGTCGCCTGCCTGACAGAGGCCTGGTTTAACGACGCCGCCGTACCCAATATCGCCATAGCCATCCCAGACGGTTAAAAGATCACCTATTCAACATCAATCAATCAATCAACCAATCAATCAATCAACCAATCAATCAACATGTTCACAAAACTAATTGTATAACCTTCATGCTACTATTCAACTTTCCACTACTTCATTATGCACAGAACATCATTGTGTTGATACTGTTATTTATCCCGATTTATGTGACTACTTTCTGTTTACAGTTTGGATGTTTTGTTTTACACTACACCTTTTTACACAGTAGACACTGTATTTATACTTTCTTGACTCTCATTGTAGTCAATAGCACCTTTTTAAATGGACCACACTTTACCAATATGGCTGCCACTTTCACACACTCGTCGGTACCATCAACAGTAAAGAGCTATACCCGGGTGATTTAACTTAGCCCTGTTCGCTACATCTTTTTGTTAACAACATCATAACAATTCTTATCTCATCATTGTAAATTACACACAAATTTTCACTTTGACCGCCATGTAATACACTTCCGGGTTACGAGGGGATAGGTTACTTACATCGCGTGTAAGCGCATGCGCAGTACGCTCAAGCTCCATCCCGACTGGGCTAGAAGACAGGACGCTTCCATACCCGATTACCCGCCGGTAAGTGATAAACGGTGCATTTTTTTAAAAAAAACCAGCGTGATCTCGATGATTTAGGCATTCAACATCACCTCTGTGTAATTTCCGCTACATTGACAATGGTCACAGCGTCTTAAATATTCTGGACGACTGAGTGAACCATTATGTACACTACCATCTTTGTTTAACTTACTCCGGAATTTAAGTTTTAATCCACGATGGGGGCTATCTAACACACAGGCAAACCCACCAGCCTTAGAAATATTTTCACACTGAACATGCTTTGCTATCGTTTTCACGCACCATTTTAGTTTCTCTTATTCGCATGTAAACAGATTGGTTATCAATGTTTTGTGACATTTTTTATTTTTCTTTCTATGACAGACTGTGGTCTGCTCCACTATCTTTGACAAAAATCTCATTTGATTTTGCTTTATAGATAATAATGTATTTCCCCTGACGAAGTGTGGACTGCACGAAATGCATTGGGTATTTGGAGGATTGTAATATCAATTGAATGGATTGTATAAATATCTTGGAACTTTTTGGAACCATTATACAGCTGTCATGTAACAGCATACATCGAGAATAACTTTGAACACAAGAATAAATTTGAGTGAAAAGTCATTTTTCTTTGGTATACTTTGGAGTACGTTTTCATTCACCTTTGGTTTAAACATTGGAGAGATCAAGAAATCTCCCTAAGGAGTGCGATTGGATACTCTGTCAAGCTTGACAGCATCTAATTTGAATTATTCGACAACTCCTCACTGGTCAGAGGGAGCAAACCGATCAGCACCAAGCTATTCTAGAATTGAACTAATTTAGAACTGAATAGAGTGCCACACAACCCCACTTGCTTCTTCTGCCCTCTGTGCCACTCATTTTTCCCTCATTTTATGTGCCCTTCTGCCTTCTGTTCCACTCGTTTTTTCTGCCCTTCTGCCCTCTGTTCCACTCGTTTCTCCCTTGTTTTGTGCCCCTTTTGCCTTCTGTTCCGCTCATTTTTTCTGCCCTTCTGCCCTCTGTTCCCTTTGTTTTTTTGTGCCCTTCTGCCGTCTGTGCCACTCGTTTTCCCCTATTTTTTGTGCCCTTCTGTCATCTGTTCCACTCTTTTTTGTGCCCTTCTGCCCTCTCTTCCACTCGTTTTTTGTGCCCTTCTGCCCTCTATGCCACTCGTTTTTCCTTCGTTTTTGTGCCCCTTTTGCCTTCTGTTTCACTCATTTTTGTGCCCTTCTGCCCTCTGTTACACTTGTTTTTTGTGGCCCTCTGCCCTCTGTGCCACTCGTTTTTCCCTTGTTTCTGTGCCCCTTTCTCCTTCTGTTACCTTTGTTGTCCCTCACCGCCCTCGCCGCTGCGTCCCCTGCGGCCCCGCCCCCTGACTGCCCACTGCCCATTCGCTGACCCCGCCTCCTGCCTCCCAGCTGCTCCTCCTTCCCACCTCCCCATATATGCCGGCCACTGGGACTTGCTCGACACAACATCCCTGGACGTCGCCTGCCTGACAGAGACCTGGTTTAACGACGCCTCCGCACCCAATATCGCCATAGCCATCCCAGACAGTTAAAAGATCACCCGCAGAGACCACACCAACGGAGTCGGAGGAGGAATCGCCATCATCCACATGAACAGCATCAGAGTCTCAACTAGCACCGACAACGCGCTCAGCACCGCCAAACACATGCATTTCCAGATCCACACAGACTCTAACTCCACCCTCAGAGGCAACCTCGTCTACCAACCCCCGGACCCCGCCCCCCCAGTTCAGCGACTCCTTCGCCGACTTGATCAGCACGCTGCCCTGACCTCCACCAACTACATCCTCCTCAGAGACCTGAACTTTCCCCTTGAGGACAACAACAACAACTGCACAACCCTGATCGACAACCTTGCCAACCTCGGACTGAAGCAACTCGTCACAACGCCCACCCACTCCGCCGGCCACACGCTCGACCCCGTCTTCTCCTCAAGCCTGCACGTCTCCGTCAGCCACACCACCGAACTCCTCTGGACCAACCACCGCTGCATCCAGTTTGCCTACCAGAAACCCACCACACACCATTGCACCCAACAGTTCCCTCGCCCCTGCTGGAGCAAAATCACTGAAGACCAACTACACGCATACCTCGCTCTCAGCCCACCCACCGAACCCTCCAGCACCGACGACACTGCCCACAGCCTCAGACACTGGATCGAGGACTGTACCACACCCTCACCCCACTGAAGAAACCCCCCCACTGAGACACCAGAGGGAGGGCCAGCTGGTTCACCCCAGAACTCCTAGCCTCCAAGCAAGCCTGCCGGAAACTAGAGAAGAAATGGCACAGTGAACAAACTCTGGACAGCCATGCAGCACACAAGGACGCCATCCCCAACCACCACCACCACCTCAGGGTGGCCAAGAGGACCTCCTTCAAAGACCGCCTCGACAACACGCACACAATAGTAAGGAGCTCTTCAACATTGTGAAGGAACTCTCCAACCCTAGCTCCAACACCAATGACATCCCGCCGTCACAAGCCCTGTTAGACTCCCTCGCCACCTTCTTCCACCGCAAGATAGCAGAGATCTACGACAGCTTCAACACCTAGGCAGCCCCAACAGACAGCAACACAACATACCCTCTGCACACCATCGACCACGACCCCCTGCTAGCCTGGGCCAGCGTGAGCATCGATGACACCATAAAGACCAGACAGAGCAAGCAGCTCCATCGCACCCCACCTGCGCAACGTCATCAATCTTTCCCTTGAGACTGCAACCAACTCAGAGATCTGGAAACACGCCGATATCAACGCCCTACTCAAAAAACCTACGGCAGACCCAAGAGACTTCAAGAACTTTCGGCCCATCTCTCTGCTCCCCTTCCCGGCCAAGGTCATCGAGAAAACCGTCAACAGACTCTCCTTCTACATCCCCAACCTCCAGCTACGCCGACCTCTCATTTGCCACCGTTCTGCGCATCAGAAGAACAACTACCGGGGGGAGATCCTTCTCCCACCTCACCACCAAGACATGGATCACCCTCCCACTGAGCCCACGACAGACCCAAGACCTGCTGACCTTCAGGAGGATACTCAAGACCTGGCTGTTCGATCAGTAGCGCCCCCCCCAGCGCCTTGAAACCCTCACGGGTATGTAGTGCGCTTTACAAATGATTGATTGATTGATTGATTGATTGATTGTGAGCATTGAAGGGCCGGCAAAGAGTTTCTTCAGTAATGGGAGGATGTAGGGTAGGAGAGCTTGGAAATATTTTAGATCTTAAGCTTTACCTACAGATTTCGATAATAAAGGTACTGTCAACATTTCATTCTTAACTAGAATTGCTTACTTCAGTTTGTTCGCCTGATCTCAAATCGCTGGAGTATTAAGTTTGACATTGTTTTACTTTGTTTGCATGTGTGCAGAGTATTGAACCTTTATTTAGAGAGTTCTGTACTGTTTCAAAAGACATGCATTTTTGGTCAAACTTTGTTTTACAAGAAAAGAAAAGTGGAGAAGCCACTGGTACTGTAAGTAGATGGATTTGGTAGGCAATCGTAGAGGCGTATTCAATTGCCTAGGTTTCAGTTGCAGAAGATATTTTTGATTTGATGAGTTTTATATAGTGCTGGCTAGACCCGGAGTTATCAGAGGGTTTTACATGTGGCTTTACATGAGTTTACATTGTTACATCAGTTACAAGTTACACATTGTTCCAAGTATAGACATAAGGCAAGATGGTATCGTACGTGTGAGCTGGCTGCTCCCGGGTGCTGAAACCCCCACGCTATGGTCATGTCAAAGTGATTACCTGAGAGAAAGGAGACAAAGGGAAACTGGCATGGTATGCTAATGGTCGCGGGTGCAGCATTTTTGTCAAGACTGCGCCACCTGCATTGTCGCTGTTGGTGGAGCTACGAGTTGGAGTTGGGGTTCTCTCCCAGCATTTATACACTACGGCGGCCGTAGAGGGCTGGATAGGGGCGCCTCAGCAATGCCTCCTAAGGTAGCGAGAGGGAGGACACGCTCTCATATGGACAATGCTAGTACTAGGTTCAAGAACACAGCAACCACTGTGAGCGGCTCTAAATCGCCGAACAAGGATCCTGTGTCAGAAGGTGAAAAACCAACGGAGAATGCAGGTAAGCGCACCATACCACTATTATTCTCTGTTGGCAAAGGTAGAGATAAAGGAAAAGTTCTCCAATCTCCTCAATCTCCCCAGAGCATGTCTCCTGCCGTGGCATCAGGGTGCAGGGGCACAATGGACCCTATTTTAGAACCAGAGGGGATAGAAAGAGACTGCAATCTTAGCGATGTTGATTTTTTTTTTTTTTTTTTTAAATCTGTTTTATTGAAACTCTTGGTACACAAGTACATTTCTTTATGTGCATAATTCAAAGGGGAAACAACAATTGGAGTGGTTCGTACAGTATCAGAGCGAATGCAGTCGACGGTTGGAATTCCAATAATTGCACATATATATAAAGAACTCCACCTGCCGTCTTATGGGACCATTCATTCCATTGTCTTATCACGGTGTAACTCACAGTGCCGTTCCTACCAGGACATCCAACCTTGCCCGCCCCGATGGGTAGCCTGGTGACCAGCCGTCCCCCCGGCGTCCGCAGCCTTCTGGTCAGTAATGAAGTGTGATGTCCCCCAACAGTATGAATAACCATCCAGGCCCGGCTCCGGGCGGCATGTACGTGTGCTGTGGACGACTAGATTGTTCAGGATGTCGGTGCCATGGGGTGGAAGGTTGCGGCAGTGGCTGGCATATGTGCTGCACTCCTGTGTTTAGTCTCTGTATGCTAGAAGTGAAGGTGCGAGTAGGAAAGGCAGATCTGGTGTGGTCAACTGGGGGGCGACCTCTGCCGTGGGTGTCGCTGTTCCGATCTAGGGAAGAACAGGAAAGAAAGTGTGGGTGTAATGAACACAAACTTGGGGAGAAGGTGCTGCAATGTGGGCCCTGTCTCGTTGGTTTCGGGCGGCGTGGTCTCGTAGGGTGCCGCCCAGTGGTGCTCACGGGAAGGTGATACAAGTGGTGCGTGATAACTCTGAATCCCGGGGTGGGAGTGCATTAGCTGAGTCGTCTGTGTGTGTAGCCCCTGATGACAGGCAGGGGGGGGGGTAAGAGTGGAGCGGGCGGGGAAGCGGGGGGGGGGAGCAAGGGAGGTGGGAGGGGGCGAGCGGGGGGGGGAGGGGGAGGGCGGTGGTCCACGGGGGTGGTATTTCTTGTTTGTCTGCGCGTGGCCCTTGTTTCCCCCCTTTCTCACTACTCTCCCTCTACATCACCCCTTTATCATGGCAGGCCCTGGTGAAAGCTCGAAGGAAACCCTCCCATATCTGGGCTATCGGTATGGCCCTCCGCCCCGCCGTCTCCTCCCTACTTAGTACCGTGCCCTCTGCGGTCGCCCAGTAGGTGAGGGAGGCACTCCAGTGTTTTGTCAGCGGTGGTGCTGCGGTTTTCCAGTGGCGGGTTATGAGTCTTTTGGCGGTTATCAGCCCCAAATCCCAGAACCTCATGTGCGCCTTGTTATGTTTCGTCCTGGTGAGGAGGCCCAGTACACAAGTGTCCCAGTCGTGTCGAACGCTTAGCCCCGTCCCTTTCGCCAACAGCGTGGTGACATCATGCCAGTACGTCCGTAGCTTGGGACATGCCCACAGCATGTGTAGGAGATCCGCGTCCAGTAGCGCGCATCGTAGGCATTTGGACGTATCCAGGCCAAAGTAGCGGTTAATCTTGTCCGGGGACAGGTATGCCCTGTGTGTGATGTAGAACTGTATGATTCTGAATCTCGAATTGCGGGGAATGTGTTGTGGTCCCTCTAAAATCCTTTCCCACTCCTTATACGACCAGTCCTCCCCCCTGTCAGTAGTCCACCTGTCCCTGAGCGACCGCAGGGAGCAGGTTGTGTGGGATCTCAGCGCCTGCGTTAGCCAGTGTACGACGTGTGTACCCGCCCCCATTACGTGTAGGTATTGTATTAAGAGGTGTGTCTCGGGTTCCGCTGACATATCGTCCCAGTGTTCCGTTAGGACCCGTATCATTGATGCATGCATCAGGAATTGACCCGCTGGCAGTCCAGGATTCTCCACTAGCCCCTCGAACTGTACCAGGGTCCCGTCGTCATATAGGTCCGCCATCGTTTCAAGCCCCACCTGCGCCCAGTCGTGCAGGCGCGCTGCCGTCACCACTCCCCCCGGCCTGGGTAGTCCCTCCAGTGGTAATGCTGGGGCGTAGGGTGTAGTCTCCCTGGTTAATTTCAGTGCACGCTTGTAGCATCTCAGTGCCACTGCTACATGCAGTTGCGTCTCACGTGTCACGCCTCTGAGGGGGTGGAACAGTGCGAGAGCCTCCGCATGGGTCACAGCTGGGACTGTTGAGGCCGTGTCGTTCAAGTTTCTGCCCGCGAGCCATGCTACCACCCACTGAAGCTGTGCGGCGAGATAGTAATGCTCGTGGTTCGGGACCGCTAGTCCCCCCGAGGCCGTCGGGGCATACAATTTCTTCAGGGCCACCCTCGGTCTCCCTGCATTCCATATGAGGGTTCGTGCTAAGGCCTCCAGGTCTTTGAAGATCCGAGCTGGGACATATACCGGCAGGTTCGAATAGTAGTACAGAAGTCTGGGCAAGACAATCATTTTGGACAGGGTGATCCTGGCCGGGACGTTAAGCGGGAGCGTGCCCCAGAATCGGACCTGTGCCCGCAAGAAGTTTATGGCTCGAACCAGGTTGCCATCCAGTATATCCGCCGCGTTCCGGTAAATGTGTATGCCCAGGTACTTAAAGGTGCCGGCATACCACGTCAGTGTCGTGTTTCCTAGCTGTACTACGCACTCTTGCATATCTGGGTGAAAGGGGAAAACTCCAGACTTACCCCAGTTGACCCTTAGTCCCGAGTGCGTCGTGAATTCGCAGAGGGCGCTGGTGAGTTCCGGGGGTATCCGCGTCAGGTCCCTGGCGTAGAGGAGTAGATCGTCGGCGTACAGGGAAACCGTGTGTACCCCGTCTATCAATGGGATGCCCCACTGGGCGCCCTGCATCCTCAGTATCTCCGCCAGCGGCTCCATGGCCAATGAGAAGAGTAGGGGTGATAACGGGCAGCCTTGTCGCGTGCCCCGCCTCACCTGTATAGCATCCGATATCAGGCTCCCTATCCGGACCCGGACGGTAGGCGTCTGGTATAGGAGTCCCACCATTTCCAGATAGTTGTCTCCCAGACCAAACTTTTGCATGACCGTTCTAAGATACGGCCACTCTACCGAATCAAATGCCTTTTCCAGGTCTAATACTATGCAACCCGATCGCGGCCAAGGGTCTCTCGCGTACTCCTGCACCCTGAATAACCGGCGGATGTTGAGCGATGTGCTGCGTGTGGGTACGAACCCGTTCTGGTCAGGGTGGACCAGGATGGGTGTATATTGGGCCAGTCTCCTCGCTAGAGTGGAGGCTAGTATTTTATAGTCTGTGTTTAGGAGGGCGAGTGGCCTGCATGAGCCCATAAGCGTCCCCTCCTTACCCGGTTTCAAGAGGGAGATCAGTGTGGCTTCGCTCAGGGAAGGGGGCAGGGAGGAATCTTCTAGAGCCGTCTCATACAGTTTAACGAGTTCAGGAATCAGGAGGTCCTGGTAGGCTTTATAAAACTCCGCTGGGAGTCCGTCGGGGCCAGGGGATTTTCCGTTGGAAAGCGCCGCTATGGTCTCCCGGAGCTCCTCAGGGGCAACGGGTGCCGCGAGGATAGTTCGTTGGGCGTCGGTGAGTGTCGGCAACGGTATCCGACGGAGATATTCCTCCGTGTCCGGGGCGGGTGTGGGCAGGCAAGAGCGATACAGCGCTTTGTAATGTGTAGTGAATGCTCCATGAATCTCTGACTGTGTGTGTAGGGGCATCCCAGTCGCATCTAGCACTTTTGTGACTGGTTTCGTTCGGTCTTCCCTGGCGATGAGCCACGACAGCAACTTACCGGGCTTGTCCCCCCTATCGTGTGTGCGCGCCGCATGAGCCGCAAAATTCAGACATCGGAGCCTCTCCAATAGCCGTTCGTGGGTCGCTTGCGCAAGTCGAAGTCCAGCGATGTTCCCTCCCGTCGAGTCCCGCTCATGTCGACTCAGTTCCTCCTCCACCCTCTGTAGGTCCTTCTCCACCTGACGTTTGAGATTCCCCTGTGTACCTAAACACTGCCCCCTAATGACCACCTTAAACGCCTCCCATTCCATTTGCAGAGAGGTGGCTGAGCCTGCGTTTTCCTCAAAGTAATGCACTATATGTGCAAACAGTGAATCCCGGAAGGGCGCGTCTAGTAGGAGGTCCGGCTGCAGTTTCCAAGTGGGGACAGGGGGGCGAGCACTCGCCCATGTGACAGTTAACATGTGTGGGTTGTGATCCGAGTGCGTCCTACCCATGTAATGCGCGTCCGTCACTAGCGGGAGTAGATCATCTGTGAGCATGAATCTGTCCAATCGGGTGTGTAGGGTGTGGGCTCCCGAATAGTACGAGTATATCTTGGCCGTAGGGTTCCGGTGGCGCCACACATCATGCAAGTTCCAGTGTGAGGCCCAGGCTATAAGAGCTTTCATGGCGCCCACTACTGGCGCATTGGGTAGTGGTGGGAATGAGCGGTCCAGTGTGGTGTCCAGTACACTATTGTAATCCCCTCCCAGCATCCAGGGGATCCCATGCCAATGTGCTAGTGTCGTGGACACCGTCTCGAGGAAGCCCTGTTGGTCCGTGTTAGGGGCATAGAGCGACGCCACCACCAGCGGTCGCCCGTCTAGGCGTCCCTTCACTGCCACAAACCTCCCCTCTTTGTCTATGTGTGAGTCCTCTACCTCAAACGGGAGCCCTGGTCTTATCCATATCAGTGCCCCCCTGGCGTAAGAGGAGAACCCAGTTGCATAGATCTGTCCGCGCCATCGCCTGCGCAGGGTGTGTACCTCAGGGGCTGTTAGGTGTGTTTCCTGGAGGAGTGCTATCTGCACCTTGTGTCTCTTTAAGTAGGAGTAAATCATGTATCTGCGTGCGGGTGTGTGTATTCCGCGTACATTCCAGGTACACATTACGACTTCAGCCATCAGCATATAACAAGTCAGTCACACCCATTCTCCCCCCCACACCAAGCGCCTCCTCAAGGGGCCCTCCATCACCCAGTGTCAGAGCATCCCCAATTTTATCCGAGCAGCACCCAGGAAAGTCTAGTGAGCACCCCTGTAGGTCATGCATGCAGCGTTTCACAGTAGGGAAAAGGGGGGTAAACATTAACTGGAGGGAATACCATCGGGTCGGTTGCCAAACGTGCAGCCGTCCAAACATTCTGCAAAAAGTACGAACAGTCCATTCTGGGGGGTTGCTGCCCACCGCGCAGTCCAAGTGCCCAGTGGGTGTTTGTTGAGCGTGAAGGCGTGAGTGCCCTCCCAGGGGGGTGTGTAGTGTAGGCCTGATTGGCCATCAGGCCGGCCCACCGCCTGGTTAGTAACATGTCCAGAAAGTCATGGGGTTTCTGCCCCGGTCGAGCCTGGAGCTGATAACCACCGCCCACCCATAGGGACCCCGCAATGTAGTGGCCCATGTGGCGTGGGTGCCACCGGGCAGCTGCTCCGCAATAAGCTACTGCAAGTATGACATTGTCTCAACTTACTGCGTGTTCAGTGTCCGTCTCCACCGGGCCTCGCTGTGTCTTTGCTTCTATCGCTGGTGGCCCCGTGGCGTGGCACTCCTTCATTAGCCATACAGGTCCGACGTCTGTGGGGTGATGTCTGGCAGCCCATTTGAGAGCTGCGAGTCCGGGAGACCATAGATCGCTTCGTCGTCGCTTGGCGATGCTCTGGGGCTGTGGGCGGGCGGAGAGTGTTGTGAAGGGGAGCCGCTGAGCTCCGAGACCATCCACAGAGCTTCCTGCTGTTCCCTGCGCACTTCCTCCTCTGGTGGGCTCGCGCTGTGTTGGGTGCTGCTGGCCGTTGGAGAGGGTGACCTGGCTCCGCGTCTCCTTTTAGACCTCCTGCGTCTCCTTGGCCTGTCCGGGCGTCCTGATCTTTCAGTGTTTTTATCCGTCCCATTGTCCAGCCAGGCTTCCACGTCTTCCGAGGAGTCAAAGAAGTGCGTTTTTTCGTTCGCTACCACCCTGAGTTTTGCTGGGAAGAGGAGGGAGTACGTAAGTCCCAGCTGGCGTAGCCTCCGCTTCACCATGAGGAATGATTGTCGCTGGCGCTGCACCTGGATCGTGTAGTCTGGGAAGAACATTATGTTCGCGTTTTCGACCTGTATGGTGCCCAGTTTTCGAGTCTCTCGCAGGACAGCATCTCGGTCCCTGTAGTTCAGGATACGGAGTAGGAATGGGCGCGGGTTGGAGCCGGCGTGGAGTGGCCTTGTCGGGACTCTGTGTGCCCGTTCCACCACGAAGTATGGCGAGAGGGTGCCTTCCGGCAACAGGGTGGGTATCCATTCTTCTACGTGGGTGGTCGGATCCTTGCCTTCCCATTTTTCGGGCAAACCCACTATGCGGACGTTTTGCGTCTCGCCCGCCCTTCTGCATCCTCTGCCCTGTCCTCCAGGAACTCCACCCTGTTGAGGAGATCTTTAATCTGCTTATCTGACTGGGCGACTCGAGGTTCCATGCCCGTCACTGCGGTTTCCAGGGTTTTGGTGCGCTCAGCCAGTTTCTTGTGATCTTCCTTCAGGTGCGTGAGGTCTATGGCGACTCCGTCTATTTTCGCCTCCAGGGACGTCCGGGTAGACTGGATGGAGTTTTCCAGGCGTTCCATTGCTGCCAGCACCGAGTCCAGTTTGGTCGCCACCGGATCCGCGTCCGCTTGCTTCTGCGTCTTCTCCATTTTGCCCTTTTGGGACGTGCTCCCCGTTCCTGTGCGTTTTCCGGCACCCCCGGACATGGGCGGGCGCTGGCCCTCGGAGGACCCTGGTGAGGTGGCGGTTTGTGGTCGCGTTGTTTGTCGGAGCCACTGGCTGGGGCTCCGGCAATATTCCAAGGTCGGGGAGTGCAGGGTATGTCCACCTTGGAGTCTCCCGTGAGGTTGAACTGCGCGGATCGCAGCGTGGGCGGTAGCTAGTCCGCTCGGTCGGATTTTGGCCCAGGCAACGCGTGACGCTGTGTCGCTTCTGCAGTGAAGCGTATTTTAGGCTCCACGTCGACTCCCCGTTGTGTCGGGCATCCCGCTATGCCGTGGCTTTGAGGGTGCCGAAGTCCGGTAGTGTTCAGCTGCAGCGCGTGTGGCGTGCAGTAGGTAGTGTCTCCCTGCGGCACCCACCGCTCTTAATTGTCCCTATGGATCCGTGCACGTGGCCTGCAGCGGGGTCCCCTGGCTGTCGTTGGCAATGGCGGGTGGTGTGGACAGTCGGGTCCCAGGCCTCTCAGGCGGTCTGTGGCTTCCGCTGGCCCTGCCCCACCAGTGCCTCGTGCTGCGTGCTGCAGATGCGGCCTACGGTGCCCCCCCTGGGTATTCCACTGCTGCCTGGTCGCCGGGCCCGGCTTGTGGCGCCGCACGGGGTTGGGTCCGTGGGCTCCGTATCGCCGGGAGCGGCGGGTCTGCGCTCAGGCGGGTGCTGTGTCTGTTGCGCCTCGCGCCGTGGCACTCACCGTGCAGGGCCGTTGCCGGCGGCGCCGGGGGCTCCGGTCTCTGACCTGGGGGGGTGCTCGGGGCCTCTGATTGCTGCACCGCCGGAGCCTGGTGGGTGTTCAGCCCTTCGAGTGTCCGAGTTTCACCCGGGTCCGCTTTCTCCAGCGCCGGTCCGCGCCTTTGGCATAGGGCGATGGGGGGATGGGCACCTCCTCGCTCCTCAGTCGATCGCGACGGCCCGAATGGCAGTCTCCGTTCCCCTGCAGCGCGGCACTTCTTCGTCTCCCTGGTGTGGCCAGTCGGGTCGCCTCCGTCTCCCGTGGTCTGTCGGGGGCCAATCTCCGACAATGTATCCCGGCGCCGCCGTCGTTGTTCGCGCCTCCTAATGGTCCCGTCCGTGCGGCCCTCGTTTCCGGTTGCAGCACCGGGCTTTCCTGCTGGGTCTCGCCGAGTCCGTGGGCTCCTTCTCGGCTGTGTCGGCCTCACTGGTGCCGGTGCGGTCTCGGGGCTCGTCGGACCCTGATTTTCGGTCCGATGCTGCGTTAGCGCCCCTTGGTCACTCGCTGCAAGTCCTGGCCGGCCAGGCGGTGAATTACTCGGATAAATTGACCCCTGAGTGTGGGATCACGCTGGAGCTCCGCTAGGGTGCAGCCAGTCTCGCTGCGTGCGTAGCCACGCCCCCAATCTTAGCGATGTTGATAATTCCACTATGGGAACATTATCCACACATGGAGCTGCCCAAGTCAGAGAAATGGGTGAGGACGCAAATGGGGAGGGGAGTTTATCCATCAATCCATGCAGGCCCTCTATCTTGGTACCTTCGGAAGTTGGTCCCAAAGCCAAATCAATGGGTGCCAATGATGCTGGGCTGGCTTTAAAAGGGGATACAAAAGGAGACGCTATGAGTCTTAAATCTTCATAGAGACTGGGGACTATTTGTTTTCTCTATCAGACCAGTCAAACTCTTCAAGGTATGATCTTGAGTCTATGCTTTTGGCCTCAGCCATGACTAGGGTACAGTATGATGAAGCTAGTGATCGCGGTAGTATGCACTTAGAGGACTCCAGTGATATATCAGATGCTAGTCCGCGAACAGTTCATAAAAGACTAGATTTGAAAGGTGGTGCCAAACAAATGAACAGTGACGATGGAAGTAATGCTCTACAGTCGACCATTCCTGCTCAAATGATTTAGGAACCGAGAATAGGCACACCCCGGGGACTGCCACAGAAGTGCCAACTAATGCACCCGAGGATATATCACTAACTCGGATTTATCAAACCTTGGTCACTCATAGAGAGGAGGCACGAGTAGGGAATCAGAGAGCCCAGGGATCATGTCGTAAATTACAGAATTCTGTGAGGCGCATAGCTAAGACCTGTACAGAGTTTACAACAAGATTTAATAAAACAGAAGCAAAAATCTCATGTCTTAAAGACGAATTAGTTACACAGAAGGCTTTGACTGACTCTTTACGGTCTCTAAAATACGATACGCAATGGAAAGTAGCCGACATAGAAAATCGTTTTAGTAGGAACAATCTTAGAGTTTTGCAAATTCCAGAGGGGGTCGAAGGACCGGACCCTCATAAATTCATCATTGACTTATTTACGGAAGCCTTTCCAGAGCTGGGTAAGTGGGACTGGGTGAGAGAAATAAGAGAGAGCGCATCGCTTCCCATTAAATCCCGGCCCAAGATCTGGTCAAACTTTAAATAGACCTAGGGCAATTTTAATACCCCTTAACAGTTTTTTGGCTAGAGAAGATGTGTATTCGTTGGCACGCCCTGATAAAAAAAGGGTTTGAATTTTTTGTAAGGCCTGACTTCTGTCATCTAACTGTGGAACGGCGCTGGCATTAACGCCAGCTTATCGCACCATTTCAGGCCAAAGGGGCTCAGGTTTTTTTATTAAACCCAGCCAAACTCAAAGTTGTTTTAAAGATCAAACCTGGTTCTTCACCTCTGAGGTATTAGCGAAAGAGTTTTTACAATCTTTATAAAACGTGTTTAATCTGGGTGGCCGCTTTTAGAATCAGTTAGAATTAAGGTTAGGGACCAAATCAATATGTAGATTCGTAACTATGTCTGCTTTCTATTCTTATTTTGGCTTGTTTCCTCTTTTTTTCTTTTTTTCTCTCTTTTGTGTGTTATCTCACCCTATGTGGAAGTGGGTAATTTAAATAGGATAATTTGACATCGGCAACAAATTTAAGAATGCCTTGAATCCGAGTCATCCTCTTTGTTGTCATGTTTAGTTCATAGAGTGAGGGGTGTGCTGTGGGGGGATCAACTGGGTGGCGGGAGCTTGTCATCACAGGGGCCATTGGTTCCAAAGCCTTTTGGAAGGGTAGGGGGAGGGCGTGGTGGGTGGGGGTTGGAGGAGTGATGGCGTGAGATTACCAGTTCAGAATATTTCTAAACAACATACTCACCTGAGCCCATAAACATACACACTCTAAACCGGTAATCTCTTTTCTTTTGTGCCTATCAGGAGTTTTTATAAAGTATACCTGAACACCATAACTTACCAATTCCTTGTCACTTATTTTAATCACTGAGGAACATAGATCTGGAAGTAAAAATATTAGGTAGTATGACAATTTACATTATTGTAAAATATTCACAAACTCGGGGCAGTTTTAAACACTTTATATATGCAATATGTTGTGAGCCAAGTACCAGTACATACAATTCAACAGTTTCTCAAGAATAAGAATAAAGATCAAAGCAAAAATCTTTGGAGACTTAATTAATATTTTAGACATTGGTACCTGGGAAGGGTGAAAAAAAGAAACAGTACAAGGACATATCACACAGATTTTAAATTTACTTAGAATGGTGCGAGGGCCAACCCCTTGCCAAGGGCTGGAAAAGCAAAGGGCTCCCGACTAATCAGGCGCCAACAGGTCAGGACATGTGCAGGGCAGGGCAGGTAACCTCCGCTAAGTGCAACGCCAGCGTTACACCCCTCTCTACAGCTACTCCTGGACCCCGACTGGGTAGATCAATTCTTCTCCCGCAGCAAACTCCCGATTCTTCTGTCAAAGTGCTCAATCAGCAGTCTGCTCTCGATTCTCCTTCAGCATACGTTGGGTCAGTGACAGGTCTGTGACAAGTCGGACAAATCCAATTAACTGAGCCTACCTCAGTTATACCAATTTCCAGGGTATGTACCAAACCCCAATGTTGCAAATTTGTGTATTCCCTTTATTTGATTGGTCGGAGAGACGGGGAGAGGTCATCACACCATACCAGTATGATCTCATTTTCATTGACTTAATAGTTTTAAGTTCCCACCCATAATTTTATTTCCTATGCTTTTTATTCCACCCAGCATTATTTCATTTAAATTCATATACAATGTAAAACAATGTAATTTCTTTTTTTCAATGTTCAAGGGTCAGAAGGTTAGGTTCCCAGGCGCATCTCTGGTATTTCAATGTATCTCTGGAGTTCAATGCCAGGACTTCAAGGTTTTCAGAGTTTCAATGCGCATGCACCACAAAGCCAAGATGGAGAATATAAACACCCTTCAGGACCAAATACAAGCTAACAATAAAGTCAAAGAGAGACATGTTAAAATACGAAAATTAATTAATGCACTGTATACCACTTATTTCTACTCTATTCCCATTTATTTATTGTATCTATTGCATTAGTAGTTAAGCAAAACACACAAGGTTTAGTTTAAGCAGAAGCATATGCATTGGCATGTGAGATTCAAAGTGGCCATTTCTGGCACTATTGCGCAGCTGCAAAGAATTCCCACTAAAAGCAAAGTACATCATACTATGTAAATGCAGTAGACGCATGCGCAGAAAAGATCCCGCGTTTTTCGCTGCAATTTTAATACAATCGGGTTACTTGTTAGTAAAGCACATAAGAAAGCTTCCTCTAGATACTGAAATGTTGTGTGGTGCACTTATTAGTACTTACAAAACTTGTTGGTTAATAAGTTATATGTTATTTCGAGAGGGTTGAATTCGAGCAAGTTCTGTTACGTATGAAACCTTGCTCCATCAATCCCCACTTTGATGGCCTTCTATGCCATCGCTAATTACTAGAACCAGATGCCAACTTTTAGCAGTTTCCCAATTCAATCTCTTCTATTACTTTAGAGTTTCCTCTTTCCCTTTTCTTTTGGCAACCTTTCATTCTTTTGTAAATATCCCCCTTAAGTCCTTCCATTTGAATCTCATCCATTTTCCTCTTTTTTCCCTTTTCATTCACTCCATACCATTGTCTGTTTCTGCAGCATTTTCACCAAATCATTATCATCAATACTAATAGTGCTACTCCCATTATTAGCCTCAGTATTAGTCCTACAATGCTTCTTCCGACATTAGAAAACTAACTACCTACATTGGAGAGACCCTCTGTTAGTCTCTTCCATGCACTATCAACCTCCAGTGGTTTCAATTCTTCCTCTAAATTCGTAATGTTCCTGACATATCTCCCAATTTCAATACTTTTATCAGGTATGTAGGCGCAACAAAGTTGCGCCTTCAGCATTTTACAGACTCCGCCCTCTTTTGCTAATAATATTTCAAGAGCAAGTCAATTTTGCAAAATCATAGATCTTACTGCAACTAATTCGGTCTTAATCAATAAAAATCCTCCAGCAGTGTCAGTCGATAAGCGATCAACCACTGTACACAATTTACAAATTTGTTGTTTATTCAGAATTACTCCCACTGAAGGTATCAAGGCACTAAATATATCTGCTACAATTTCTGAAAAACTAGCTCTTTTCTGTCGTGTTAGTTCATTATTCCATTATTTTCTTCATTGCTTCCAGTGATTCTTTTTACATGATATACCTTTGGGAATACTATTCCGAAATAGCAACTCCCATACCAATGATCAGGCAGCTTAAAGTAAGCTTTGTTCCCACAAATGAAATAAACTCCTGCAAATACTGGATCAGCTCCTCGGGGGAAGGGGGGGGGGGGGTAAAATAATGAAAACAATTCACAGTATTAGTATTTTTCTAATGGCTAGACCTGGACTTCGAATATGCTCACTAAATGTATGTGGCCTAAATAGCTATAATAAGAAACAAAGGGTAGTTGCAGAACTTCGGGTGATTCAACCAGATGTGGTCTGTCTACAAGAAACTACTGTATCTCGGGGAAAGCGGAAAATATTATCAGAAATGGGTTTCGTGCTTTTAGCAGCCTCTCGACAATCTTCAATTACTTGGGGGGTACCGGTGTTAGCCAAACCTGTCATACAAACCTCGGGACGGGTATTAGCTGATAAGTTGGGGTGATGGCTTATTGTGGAATGTATGCTAGGGGAGAAAAAGTTCACGCTTTCTACTATCTACGGCTCCAATCTTGATGAAGCCATGGTACTAGAACAACTGAATGTGAAGCTTGCACTTTGGCCTACCCCCCTGGTGCTGTATGGGGATTTTAATAATAATTTACTTAATGAGGAACTCCAACCGGGCATACAAAATTACAAAGGAAGGAAACCTGGGGTTCTTAAGGCGCTATTTCACTTAATGATGGATCATGGCTTGGTCGATGTATGGGATTATCTCTGCACGCACGATCCTGGTTTTACATTTTATTCCCATCCCCATCAAAAGCTGCTGTGACTTGATTATTTTTTTGTATCGCTTTTATTATTTACAGAAGCCAAAATCTGAGTTTTCCCAAGAATCACATCTGATCATGCACCAGTAGTTCTGGACATCCCCGCATTAGGTTCTTTTATAAATCCACAAACTTTTACTTTTAATAGGAAAATTCTTCTTGATGATACTTTTATAGATCACATCAAGAGTTGGATCAAGGGCTTTCTTCAAGGTAATCGGCATTCAACATCACCTGGGGTTCTGTGGGATACTTTTAAGGCCTGTTTTAGAGGGGAGGCCCTGAGCTATGGATTGTACCAGCAAAAGAACGCTAAGCTTGCAATCCAGGAATTGTATACCAAACTTAAGACTGCTGAAGAAAATCTGGCACAGGGGATTCTGGCTAAAAAAAATGATATTGTGGAATTAGAAACTAATGTCGCTCGATGTAAGGCTAACATCAATCTATCCTGGAGCAAGGAAATTGCAGCTAAATATTTGATATACTAAAAGGAATATTATGAGTATGGAGAGTCGGTGGGACGCTGCCTGACCAATAAACTACATTCTAATGAAGCTGCTCATAGAATAGCCTGCAAGAAGAATCTGTCAGGAGATACGGTCTATGATCCCCAAGAAATTCTTCGGATTTTAAAAAGAGACAGGGTTGCACATTGGGGACTCTGGGATACAACAGGTTGGTCAGGAGGAGGCGGAGATCTTGGAAAGCCCTATCACCATGGAGGAGTTAGAGTTGGCCATAAATAGTATGGCGATTGGTAAGGTAGCGGGCCCTGATAAGCTCCCATCGGAGGTTTATAGGGCCTTTTTTCAGGATATTAAAATAGATCTGTTGGCCGTCTTTAAAGCAACCTAAATGGGAAGGGCCTTAACGGGGGCGAGAGGGTTACAAAAATTGCGTGGCTTTGCGGATCAGGAACAAAAGATCGCAGGAAAAGGAGAGTTAAGGGCCACCATCAACAAATAGGTGAGTCCAAAGGTTCTGGAAGAGGGTAAGACACGGGTTGAGAGCCGTAAAGGAAATCCCTCACCAGAGGACTCCCTGCCGGAGATCATCTCACGTCGGCCATGGGAGCCTGTAGGTGCCTGGATGACATACTTCGAAAAGCACAGACATCGGCAGAGCTCCTGAGCGAGGCTGGGCACCAGGGTCAGACCTCAGGGAAAGTGATGCCCACACAACGAACAGAGGTAACCGGCTTGGTTGGATGCTCAGCCACGAGGCCGTCTGCAAAGCCCGAGTCCACCTGACCACCGCCCTTTTAGGGATAGGAAAATCCGTGCAGAGACCTCTCATCCACCCCAAGGGTAGAACCGTGGGCAGCTTTATGCCAGAGGACCTCTCCTGCACTTTGTGGGCCGCAGTGCCTCTGTTTTAGGCCTGTGCCTCTCCTCTGCTTTCCGATCGCTCTCCGTATGGGGCCGATTCAAAGGCCTGGATCCACACAGCCGCCCGTCCATATAGCTATGTCTGCTATCACAGTTTCTACATCAGATTAATGGAGTATCTTTACATGACATTTGTTGTGCAGCTGATTGGGCTGTCCCACATACATTTGTGAAGCATTATAAGGTAGAGAGGGGGTTAGGCCATGCTGCTGAATTGGGTCTTGGGCCACTAAATACAAATCATAGTTAGCTTGTTTGAGATTGTGAATTGTCAACGTTGCACATTATCTGTTTGCCCATTGGTTTGTCCAGAAGTTTTGATAATGAATTGTAGTTTGGCAAATTCTAAGTTATTAGGACTGCGTTGGGGAAGACAAATACGATGGTAAAGTTTCGATTACTTACTGGTAATATTCATTATATTGAATCGAAACGCAATCATCCTATTCCTGAGTACCTGCCCTCCCTCATCTTTTACCTCCCTTTTTGCTCATAATTAGTGGTTAGGTTGACGACCAATGAGTGGGAGGATAACTTCTGGCAGGATCTCCTGGCCGCCAGTCGTGGGAAAGATGCCAAAGGCTTTTGGGATTTGGTGGGCAACAGGAACCGTCCCGACGACACTCTGAGGACCTGTACCATCAATGCCCAGACATGGTTCTCCCACTTCCAAAAACTCTATTCTGCCGCTGAAGGCCCACTTAACGATCCTTTTAACCTCCCGCCCTTTACCCTAGTTCAAGACCTGGAACTTTTTTCTGTTTTGGATGTCACAAAGCAGATTAAAACCTTGGTACCATTAAAAGCAGCTGGTCCGGATGGCCTACCAGGCGACATCCTCCGAGCATATCCGGAAGAATGGGGGGTATTAATCTCTGCACTCCTCAATGAAATCGTTGTGGGAGGCCCTGTGCCAGATTCCTGGAGAGGTGCGGAGGTAGTCCCCATCTACAAAAAGGGCAGCCGGGATCTACCTGGGAACTATAGGCCCATAAGCCTAATAGACTCGAGCCAGAAACTGGCGGGGAAAGCCATTTTGGGGAGGATCTCACAATGGGTGGACGAAAACCACATCCTGTCCGATATGCAAGCCGGGTTCCGTTCAGGCACCGGAACTATCGAACAGGTCTTTAGGCTCCTGCTACTACACTGGAAGGTGGTGGAGCTAGGCAAAGGCAGTCTCTACTTGGCCTTTATTGACCTAAAGACTGCCTTTGACCTGGTTCCTAGGGAGGAACTTTGGAGGGTGCTACATGGTCTAGGGATGCCCCCGTATATACTAAACCTCCTTATCAAACTGCATAACAACACCTATGCTCAGGTCAGATGGGGGTTGAATGGGGAAAAGACCGACAAGATCAGGGTCGAGAGGGGAGTAAGGCAGGGCTGTGTCCTGGCCCCCACCCTATTCTCCCTCTATATCAATGGGGTGGTAGACCACCTACTCGGCGAACCAGCAGACGCTCCCACTCTGGGAGGCATAAAAATTCCAACTTTGCTGTTCGCCGACGACACCCTCCTCATCTCTAAAACCCCCCAAGGTCTCCAGACACTACTGAATCGCTTCCAGGACTTTTGCACCACCAGGGGACTTGTCATCAACGTGGAAAAAACCAAGTACTTAGTTATGCACCCACCCCGCAAACTTGGCCGCCCTCCCATTCTGAACTCTATACCCCTCGAAAGAGTGGCAGAATTCGACTACTTGGGAATTCGACTTAACGACGCGATGAGCTGGACCGCCCACATCAATAAAATGACAACGGCCCACAAAAGGGTGGGGGGGGCCCTCCTTAAGGAGTTCAACAACTCAACAAAACATTGTGTTGCCCCTCTACTAGATATATATAAAGCACGTGCGGTCCCTGCGTCACTTTATGGAGCCGAACTGTGGGGCCTGGGCAAAGTGGATTTACTGAGCAAGGCTGAAAACAAATTCATTCTCCTTGCCATTCCTTCGAGTAGCCCGACTATCCCAGTGCTCATGGATGCTGGCTGTAAAGCAATAGGGGATCAGGCCCGTCTTCGACCCCTCTTGCTCTGGGCTTGCCTGTGGAGGGTACCGGAGCTAAAACCTTATGCCGATGGCCTAGCTGAGGTGATGCACTCCGACGGTTGGCACAGCATTAAATGGCTGAAGGACATTAAACTTCTTCTAGGGGACTTAGGCCTGGACTCCTGCTGGCATAGCCACTCCGCTCCCCCGAAGGAGACCTTAAAAAAACTTTTTTGGGAGTGGGTCCGTGTGAAGCGCATCAGTAATCAGCAGCACTGCAAAACCACCACAGCTTTTCTGCTGATAAAAGATGTCGTCGCCTACGAGCCGTACATGGACATAATAACAATCGCCATGGACCGGTCCTTGTACATCAAATTCCGGCTAGGAACCCTACCCTTGGCCGACCTCTGCTCCAGGTGGAATAAATCCCAGCCCTCATCACGCTATTGTACTCTTTGTCCCGATAAACCAGAGACGGTGCCACACTTTCTTTTCGAATGCCCGGACTACGGTCGCCCCAGATCACGTTGGCTTGGTCCTATCTGCAGAGAATTGGGTACCCGCCAGTACTCTGTCGCCCTTCGGATTCTTTTAACCAATACAGCCCCTCCTATTGTTTGTGCCGTTGCCAAGTTTTTAAAATGGGCTTGGTTGATTAGGCTCAGAAGACTGTCCACATCAATGTAATCCTTTTTTTAACTAATTTATGCTGATCAAATGTGTTTTACTCTTTTATCTAATGTACAGTCATACTTTTTTCGACATGCTGTTTTTATCTCTTGTACCGCTTTTATGATATATGCATATCGAAATAAAGCAATCAACCAACCAACCAATGAGGTGGAACTAAAAAGGTAATAATAGATGAAAACTTTAAGGAGTGTCTTTGTGAGCCTGTCTTTAAGGGAAGGCCCAAAGTCATACACTAAACTGTAAGGACTTGAGTGAGGAAATCCAGATTCAATGTGAAGGAGTATCCATCCTCGGTGCAAGAATATCCTGATTCAGCTAAAAAACATTTTACACAGGATGTGTCAAGTTGAAAAAACAGCATATTGAATCTATTCAGAAGCTTTGTGAGACTGGCCAGTCACTGAAACTAGTACCAGGCCCAATTCCTTCCAGCACCATTGGAGAACTATCTCAGCCAGAGTGTACTTTGTAGTCAGTGCAGCCTGTTGTCCTCAGATGTACCTTGGTGAGAAGGGTTCAGCTGTAGTGCATCATCAGCAACATCTAATCATGTAACAAATACAATGAAATACATTCACAATCAATTGCTCATGATCTGCTTTCAATTCAATCTTTTGATGAACACCTAGGTGCCTCATTTCTGAGGCCGTGCGTCACTTTTACGCCGCTGGTGCGTCACCAGCAGCGTAAAAAATGTGCCTTGTTGCACCATATTTACAAAGTGACGCATGTAGGGAGATGCGTCACTTTGTAAACCCCTGCGCTACATTATACCTACGCCAGGTATATTGATGCAGGGGGGGCCTTCCCCTGCAAGAAAGAGTCATAGAAGTGACGCAGTGAAATCTGTAAGATTTCACTGCGCCACTTCTAGGACACAAATGCGTCAATTTCTTATGCCCGCCTCACAGCAGGCGTAAGACTGACGCAGGCCCTTTCACATGGGGCTTGCCCCATGTGAAAGGACACATTGCTGGAGTTGCGTCACTTTTGTGACACACTCCAGCAATGCGTCACTTTTGCGCCATACAGATATGTCAGAAATACTGACTTATCTGTAATCCTTGCGCCATGATGCATCATACTGTAAATATGACGCATCATTGGTGTCGCAAGGAGGGCGCAGTGAAAAGTGACGCATCGCTGTTTTCACGCACCGATGCGTCACTTTTCATAAATGAGGCCCCTAAAGCGGGGTGCCATGAACAGGGCAGTCACCGTTTGTACTCAGTAATAAGATGCCACTGTGAATCCTGTCTCTATTGTCAATTGTAGCGCATAGTACTGTCACTGTTGGAACTGTTGGTAAAGCGATCTTTACTGTGGGGTCTGTGAAAAATAGGACTGTCCCAATACATTATCGCTGATAAGACTTTTTATATGAGCAAACAGGGCTGCAGTTAACTGGACAGTCATTATGCGACTTGCCTTCACTCTTGCTCTCAGGACTGTCATGGAAGAACAGAGGGCCCGATTTACAGAACTAACTTAAGACACAATCCTAAACTTACTACTTTTGGTATTCACAGAAGTTAGGATTTTGTCTTAAGTTTGTCTTAAGACGGACTTAAGACAGACTTAAGTTAGGATTTTGTCTTAAGTCTGTCTTAACTCTGTCTTAAGACAAACTTAAGACAAAATCCTAACTTCTGTGAATACCAAAAGTAGTAAGTTTAGGATTGTGTCTTAAGTTAGTTCTGTGAATCGGGCCCAGTGTGACTATTGAGGATATTACTTCCAGGGCATCCCCTTCCCCTGTGGCCGTCTAACAAAACTCTCCATTAAGGACTGTCATGTCACCGCCCTTCTGCAAATCACTCCTTAAATATGTGCACAGCAGAACTATCCCTCCAGCTAGACAGCACGAACACCTACTGCAAATGAGGACCAAATGCAAACTTTAATGTATCACTATTTATTTTAAATCACACTCTCTGCAGAAAACACCACTTGCACAGGCAAAATGTATCTCAAAGAAACCTGTGTGGTCAGAAGAAACTTTTTTCTCAAAACTGCAGGCATTGATCGATGATAATTTCTGTACTCTGACTGCAGCAAGACATGTTTATCGACATTAAAGTTACCAGACCCGGACTGGTCCTTCCGGGCACCTGGCAATTCCCCGGTAGGCTGGATGGGGTGGGGGCCGGTTTTCTGCCGGTTTTGTACCTGGGGCCGATTTTGGGTCCGACCGTGAGTGATGTCATGTGACGTGAGTCACTTCATAGAGAAGTCTGACTAACTGTCTGTCCGAGTTTGACAGTCTGTGTCAGACTCAGACAGACAGTCAATAGTGACCCACTTTCAACTTTTTCATAGGTTCAAGTATCAATCTCTGGGTGAGTCTGTGCTCTTTCTGGGTGTGTGTTTGTGTGTGACTGTATTATGGACACTTTTAGTCTCTGTCATGTTAGAATCAAACACGATCCAGAAATAAATAAGCAGACTGAGTTGGGAAGTATTTAAACCTCAAAAGAAGTAACAAATACCTTGTAAGTAGGCCTACGGTACTAAGGAAGCTCAAACTTCAAAGACCACAGGTTGAGAATGATGGGCAGAGAAGTCAGTCAAGGAGGATATTGTTGGGTCAGTCAATGGGGACATATTCTCTCAACCACTGAAGCTTGAAATACTGTGCAATGATGAGAGTAGGAAACAGAGCAATCAACAGCTCAGTGAGGGTCAGCATGGTGGACGTGTTTCTCTGCTTACAGAGATACAAATAATAGACTTCTTTCATGGAAATTGTAGCATTGTTAATCAGAAGCACAAAGACATGCTGTTTTTAATAAAGCAAACCTTTTTGCTAATAGATGATTTTGTATATGCATGCATGTGTGATTTTATAACAATAATCATATTTATATTAATCTTTAACATAATACCCATTATTTACAGAGAATCCCTTTGCTAGGCACATTTTATTGGCAGAGGTATGTCCTGCCTTCAAAGAAGGCAGTCATGGATTTGAGATAAAAGGAAGTTTGTATTTGTTGTATGTTGGCACATGCAGCAAAATATTGATTCTGACACACAGCATAATATTGCATAAGGGATTCTTCTGCAGAGGGCCGGTTTGCTTGTTCCTCTTTAAAGAAGCATACCCGCCTGCATATGTACTTTGTGAACAAAGAGCTGTAAACCCAAAATGTTATCATAACAACAAACTTTAGCACATGTGCAAAGGTGATTAGGGAGTGGCACTGACTTTTTATGACAGATTTAGTTTTCTAAACAGCAAGCGGTAAATGAATGGATCACTCTATAAAATGGCATTATGCCAGCAAAGTAAGTACATCAAAGAACACAAACTGGATACAGCTAAGCATCGAGTTAAAAAACTACTTGATGTAACCATCCTCACACTGCAATGCCCTCAACAGACCTCACATCCATGCAGCAGCACAGGATAAAAAGCATATGACAGCTGGTGGCTTAAGAGAGTGGACCCAAAGCCTTTTTTCTCTATGGTCTTTTTAAAACTTCTTTTTGGTGTACTGATGTAAAGAGCTCTCAAAACAGACAGCTACATACTTTTTTCATACTTAAGCTCCCATACCTACCCCACCTACCAACCATACTTTGCTATACCAACCCACTAACCTACCATCCATTCTTAACTTGCAATACCTACCCTATAATACCTACCAACCAAACCTTACTTTACAAACCCTTAAACAACTATCCATTCTTCACCTGCCGTACCTAACCTACCATACCTATCTTACCATGCCTGCCTGCCTCCCATACGTAACCCAACTGTTCAGTGTGTATATTTTAGGCCTACCGGGTGGTGGTGGTGGTGGTTTTGTGGAAACAGGGCAAGTTATGCCTATGAGACCTTTCAAAGGGCTTTGAGTACTACAGCCCATTATAGAAAGCTCTACTGTCTAACTTGCAACGGGAAAGCGCTGATTGCAAATTCTTTTGAAGTGCATGAGTATGGGAAAGCCATTGCTTCATTAAAAATGGGTAGATATATTTGCTTTGCCAATATATATTTCCAAATGTGAGTTGTATGCAATTTTTGCATGTTCATTTTATGTGGCTTATAGTGGCTATACATTTGGATGCACTGACACAGTTTTGTGCAGCAGAGCTACAACTTCCCAATGGAATTTCAATCAAGAGGAGGCGGCAATGATTGTTTCTTTTCACACCCCATTCAGGACTTGAATGTACCACTATTTTTATGGTCTTGCTTGACAGCGCTGTTGTCGCCAGACAATGATGTAATATTCATAACGAGGAGAAGGGCTGTGACTCCACCCACATGATGGGACCCAGGTGTACATGTCTTGATTGGCCAAAAGTTATGTGCTTCTGCAAAAGAATTGCTTGCCCTCAACACAGGTGAGTGATCATTGTGTTAATTTATCCAGATGCCTGAGTTTGAACTTTCAGGGGCACCCATGTGGCAATGTAATGCTTTTAAACATTTCTAGATAACTAGATAATTTATAGTGTTTGCCTTTCTTTAGCATAAGCAAAAGTGGGAGGAGGGCAGTCATTAACTTAGTCATAGGTTGAAGACAATAGGCTTTTAAGTATGGATTGATATTATGCTGTGCTAAAGGCCATAGGTAGGTATTTCACAGATTATCAGACTAGGCAAGAGTTTTGGTGTTTGGGAACCACCCAAACTAAATGTGAGGACAGAATATATGGAATACAATAGTCCATGTTAAGCTCTCTTATGGGAGATAGTATTTTGCTTTGCCAATTGTATCCATTTGTACTTTTATGACTGTATGTGTGATGGTTGTCAGTTGTAAAACTATACCATGGGCTTGAATTGGTTAGCTCTCCAGTGCTGGTGCACCGTCCTGCTACCTCCCTGTTTTTCTGATTGCTTTTTCTGCTTTTGCCTTGTTTCTTACTTTCTTCTTCCTTTCCCCCATTTTTCTGAGTGCTTTTCTTTCCTTTTTCCTTGTTTTTTTTACTGTTTTCTCATTCCTTCCTTTCCTGTTTTTCTGATTGCTTTTCCTCTTTTTTTCACTGCTTCTCCTTGTTTTTTCCCCTCATTTACTGCTCCTGCCAAAGCCCATTTTCCTGCCTTCTGCCTAGGCCAACCCACCGCCTCCCAGCACCCCTCCCTCCTCCCAGGACCTGCTAAATTGAGGCTGCTGCATGACCCCATTGAGCAGACCCCAGGCCTAGCTCTCCTGTGCTGCAGCACTGTCCTGTTTCCTCCATGTTATTCTCAATGCTTTCTCCTGCTTTTGCCTTGTATTTTACTGCTTTCTCTCTGCCTTTTTTTAATGCTTTCTCCTACTTTTGCCTTATTTTTACAGCTTTCTCCTTCTTCTCCCCCTTCTTTCGGAGTGCTTTCCGCTGCTTTTGCCTCGTTTTTCACCTCTTTGTCCGTGAAGCAGCTAGCAACTCCAGCGCCTTGAGACCCTCATAGGTGATTTGCAGCACTTCATAAATCCTGATTGATTGACTGATTGTGACAAAACAATATTATAGGCTATATGCCGAGATGTTTATGGTGAAACATTACAATAAAGGGAGTGGGTCTGATATACTGATTGTGAAAAGATTATGCAAAAGCTAATAGGCATAATTAGGTAGAATGTTGTTACGCTGAATTCAAGCCTAGGCATGGGTGTTTTTGTTACATGGAACCTCATAGATTACGTTAGTAGGCAAGGGGGTTGGTGCTCATTAGCCCTGCTGATAAACTACAACTATAGAACATTTAAACCCTATTAAGAGTTATGGTATTTAGCCTTTCCAACAATACTTTTGTAAACATTTCCAATTGTATGCATGCATGATTAACGATAGCCCCGTGGGAAAGCTTAAGATCAGTACAATAGGTCTGGGCTAGTTTGTTGACAAGCCAATGTTAAAAGTTGTAGGCCTGATTGGTGTGCAGGGAAATGTTATGCCTGATGCAATAGGTCTGCAAAAAGAACAATTGATGGTTAGAATGCAGAACACTGTCATACATTCAACCCAGTACAGAGATCTGAGCCTAAATCCATCATTTATTTGCTCTCCATGCCATTCCAGGTTGAGCCCAGCCATATGAAAATCAGTTTTGACCATGTGCCCAATGGGAACAGTCCAGCCTGAACTGCCAGACTAGGTCCTCCCTGGACTGGAAACAAGCATCCTAGGCCGGTTTTTGGGTTTCCCTCCTCATCAGCCAGGATAGCTTGACTCCAGTGGCATGGAGAGCACCAGACCCACTTCTGGGCATACCCTCACCACTCAAGGTGACAAATGCAAAAAGAACAATTGATGGACATAATGTAGAACAATGTCATACATTCACCCCAGTACAGAGATCTGGGCCTAAAGCCATCGTTTTTGTGCTCTGCGTGCTATTCCAGTTTGAACCCAGCCATATGCAAAGCATTCTTGACCCTGCACCCAATGGAAACAGTCCAGCTCGAACTGCCAGCCCAGGTCCTCCCTGGACTGGAAATAAGCATCCTAGGACCGGTTTTGGGGTTTCACCCCTTATCAGCCAGGATAGCTTGACTCCAGTGGCATGGAGAGCATGCGACCCACGTCTGGGCATACTTGTCCTACTTGGGGTGACAAATGCAAAAAGAACAATTGATGGACAGAATGCAGAACAATTTCATACATTCCCCCAGAACAGAGATCAGGGCCTAAATCCATTGTTTTTTTGCTCCCCATGCCATTCCAGTTTGAACCCAGCCATATACAAATCAGTCTTGACCCTGCGCCCAATGGGAGGAGTCCAGCCCGAACTGCCAGGCCAGGTCCTCCCTGGACTGGAAACAAATAGCATAGGACTGGTTTAGGAGTTTCACCCCTCATCAGCCAGGATAGCTTGACATCTTTGGCATGGAGGTCTGGCCTGTTTATTATGAACAGATATTTTAAAGGCAGTAGGCATGGCTTATTTTTTGTGAAAATCATATGGTAAAGCCAATACCCCTATCAGTGGATTGTTATGACATTATGTTACAGGCTGTAACAAGATAGTTTGCCACATGTAATATCACAGATTACCATAGTAGGCAAGGGTGTTGGTGTTGGCCACCCATTCTGACAAACTCTGGGATTAGAATTTCACTGTGATAATTCTTGTTGGGTTGCATTGCATATTGTTTTGCCAACTGTAATTCTGTACATATTTTTAGTTTTATAAATGTATGCCTGTGGCTGCCATTTTAAGTGTACTGCAGTGGGCTGTTGTATACAGTGTCAAGCCATCGGCATTGACCATTTCCCATTGGCATTCGCAAGAGGCCTTATTGGTTTACTGGGAAAAATTATGTCAGATTTGTTAGGTGTGATCTCTTTATAATGAAAGGTTATGACAAAGCAAGAAGGGCCTACTTAATTATTGTGAAAAGCCGTGTGTTAAAGGTAATATACTTCTAAGCTTATTACACTGTGGGTTCTTTTAGAGTCCTTTAGTTTTTAATGTTTCTCTTTTTATAGTTCCCGTTTCTTTTCTTTGCTTCTCCTCTTTTTATTTTATTGTTTCCTAAGACAACTCTACAGTGCTAATGGAATGCTTGCTTGCCGCTCATTTCATCTGCAGTGCATCGTATCCCGCGAGGCTGGTTGCTCTGAACCAGTCAAGTGGTTGGTTATAGTATTAATTTTTTTTCACATTTAAGAATGTTGAACATGTTGGTTTTAAATGTTGCAACCATACTTGAACTTTAAAATAACAATAGACTATTTACATTACCTCTACAAGACAGACCTCTACTCCTATGTTTAATTTACTATTATAATCATATGTCCTCCGTGTTCAGATGGCAGCATGATTTCTTTGTTCTACTTGTGTTCTTGTAATTTATCTTGCATATGTTGTTGAGTCTGTGTGTGTTTTATTGCATTTATGTCAGAGGGTGAACACAAGAATGAGTCAGTGAATGAATGAATGGATGTACAAGTGGAAAGATGAGTAATATCGTGCATATAAGATCCCATGTTGAGTGCCTATAGCCATTAATAACACAAAAGGCACTTTCAATCATGAGCCAGACCTATTGCATTGCCAATGCTTGTCAATGTCTGACTCTGACATATTCATTTTCAGGAAGTGGTGGGATTTCGGTTTTGCAGTACAGTGGTCATCCCATCTTTTAATAAATTTTGCGTAAAGCAACGCATGTGAACCTTCCATGATTGTAGATGTAGAGAGGATTTAAAAATAAATGGATATTTAAATACAAATGATGTTTAACAATATAAATGCACAGGCTTGAAGTGTTCTCTGGCCCAGCTACAAAATGCTGGAGCACAGCCCAGGGAGTTTGAGTTTTTTTTTATTGACAATATATTTGGATACACTTAGGAGAGGTCAACTTAGAGTAGGGCAGCGATGATGCAGCAAATGTTCCAGCTCTGATAAGCCAATATATGATGTAAAAAGACCAACAGGAAAATAAACTCACACTAATCAACATGTCTGTGGTGACCACTTCTAAGAAGACCCATAATGAACATTCTTTGTTTCTGAGGAGTACATTATATGCAACTAGGTTTTACCAACTTAAAAGTACCCCTTGAGCTGTCTGCTGCCAGGGCTTGTGGCACAGCCTCCAAGCACTGGGCAGGTGCCCAGAAATGATGTTGTGTTTATTGGCAGTGCAAGTGTATGTCCTTAGGAGAGGTCAAAGGAGGGTATGACGAAAACGCCATGTCCCACCGTAGAGAGATAAGATTGTGTGTTAATATGAAGCAACTAACTTGATGAAAAGCTTATCAAAAAGCAAACACCAAAGGTAAACACCTGGACCCTAGTTGTTGCAATGAATATAAAAGGGAAAAAGGTAGCACAGAAGCAAAGGAGAGAGGGTAGCATTTACTGAAACAGGGAGAGTAGAAGAGAGGTGCATGGGATAAGCATACATACTGAAGAAGATAGACATTGAGGCTGGACAGAAAGGAGAAAAGGCAGAAGGAATTGGAGAAATTCAAAGGACATGAAAGAAGTTGGAATTGGGAAAGGGATGTGGTAATTAAAACCTGAGCAAAGAAAACAAGCCTATTCAGGGCAGGGAAAGGCGTGGAATAGATCTGAACATGTTAAAAATTGAAAGAGACAGGAGGAAAGTGAAATACTAGGAGGTATACATACAGAATTAGTGAACGAGAAAAAAAGGACACAATATCTGGAGAGAAGAATAGTGTGAAGTTTGAATATAGAAGTAAAGGTCCATTCTGAAAAAGAACACAGAGACAGGCGTCCACCATGCTGCTACTCACTCAGCTGTTAATTGCTCTGCTTTTTACTCTTCTCATTACACATTACCTCAAGCTTCAGTGGTTGAGGAGAAGATACCCCCCTGGACCGACCCCGCTCCCCATCATCGGCAACCTGTGGACCCTGAAATTTGTGCTTCACCACGAGACTCTCATGCAGGTACCAAAGAGCTGGTTGCAATGTCGTTATTTATGTTGAATATATAGCCATCACACAGACACACACCCACACACACACACACACCGATACTTGAATTAAAAAAAAATTGAAGGCAAGTCACTGGTCACAGATTCTTTGTATATCTTTCTCTGTGGTACACACTCTGCCCAGCAATCTCCTGAACCTGGCAGGAGAGTTTCACCAATTCAATCTTCTTTTTACTTCCTTTTCCTTCTTCACTTGTCATACCCAGCTGAGTCACTCACCTTTTCTTAAATCTGCCGTTCACCATGGGTAATAACAAAATGCACACAAAGTTTGATTGCAAACTTTCTTAAACCACTCAGAGACAGGTTGCTCAGTTATAATTATGCTTTTACTGCTGCATGATTTCCAATGAGTGCAATTTTTAGGCCTTCAGTGTACTTTTCCCATAGGCTTTGTCCAAGATGACCAAGGATGTTGATTGCTTGTCAGTTCTCTGTGTCGCTTTATATTGCTCCCACCCCACCCCTCACCCAGCACTTTAAAAATGAGCCAACTTATTACAAGAGCCAGAAGAGTTCCCAATTGCTGGTTCCACTGGGCGATCCCCTTTTAGAGTAAATACTGAGCACTAACACTAATTAGCAAGGTTGCAGATGGTTGGACTTTCTTGCAGAAGTCCAGCCACTGTTTTGCTTAAAGCTTGATTCATTGGGATAGGTATTCCTGTTGCTGACTGTTCACAAGTAGCACTAATTTATTCAGCAGACTGTATTAGAGCAAATCTCTGGAATCACTTTGAGAAATTAAATATACAGTATATTTCAATTTTCATAAACTGCACATATGAGTTTCAGGCAAGGCAACTTTTAGATAAACTTCACTGTTTTCAAAGGTGCTGAAGTCTGTGGAGGGGATGGGCGCATAATCACATTGCTTTCATGAGCCGCGGGAGAGGAGCTGAGACTTACCTTATTCCCCTATCTCCCTTCCAGAGCTGCTGCTAATGTCCTGGATATTTTGCAAAAACACCTATGAACATCACCAGTACTTAGCCTCCAAACATGAGCTGGAAACCCACACTGCACGGGGGTTTCCAGATCATGCTATTGGCCACCGTGGAATACAGCTCCTTACCGGCAGATCATGTGAGCAGAGCTGATATCTGTTAACACACAGTGGGACCATGTGTGTTTAAAGGCCAATAAAGGAAATGCATTATTTAGTTCAAAATGTAGTACTTAAAAATGCATACCATCTTCAGACATTGGGAGAGTCTGCTGTAGGTAAAAACTTTGGTGGAGATTGCTATGGTGGCACCAGGTTTGAAATGCCCAATAATAGGTGGAGCTATGATCACGGCTGTATGTACGGAGAATAGTACATATGATTTTATATGTTTGTTAAGAATTAAGGCTTTGAAACCCGCACCTGCCTGAGGGGATCTGTATATCATCATGTTCTTAGGGACAAGAACAATGGCATAAACACAATATGTGTCCACAATAAATTCAAGAGAGGACCTGCTGGTTCACGTGCACCTATCATCTTTGTCATGAGCTGTTTTATTAACGATGAAGTCCTACTATATATTAGAGTAGGTCTTTACTGTGTGTTCTCTCCTTTAACCTCTATCAGTATTCAAGAGTGAAGATGTGCCCCTTTCACATATGCACATTAGGGTTAGCTGAGGAAGGTTAATAGGATTATTTGCTGAGTGTGCTGCTTCTTACAGCCTAACACCAGATCATCCAACAATATTTTATTTTTCTGTTGTTGTGTTGATACATTTCTGACAAAAGTGCGGATGCTGATAGGGTGAATTCACTTTCATCAGAAAAGGAATGATGGGTGGGTTTCCATGTCAGGTAGGGCTGCTCCACATTTCTGGCCTCCTGAGGCACTGTTTCTACAAAATAAAAAGTAATGTTCACCCACAATAGGCCATACCTTCCAATGTCATTGACCAATGGTCATTTGACAGTCCGAGATTTACGACAGGAGAGCTTGCTCCACCCTGAGAAACCTGGTGGTTCCTCTACCTGTAAATAAAGTGGAGCAACCTCTGGTTTGGTGAGGAGGGAGTCTGAGTCCTTCAACCAATTTAGAGCTGGGGAAGCTCTAGATTGAGCACTGGTGCAGTCTTTGCTACTCTTCTGCTGGTCAACCATTAGTGGCGGTCCATAAACGCAGACCCCCTGCCCATAATGTGTCAGAATGCCTGCCCTGGTTAGTATTAAATCTCTTTATTGACAGATTATGATGGATATATAAACAAGACACACAAAAAGTTTAAATAGGGTCAGAGGCCAACATTTTAAAGACTAACCGGGATTTGCAGCCCCAAATTAACATGTAAATACAGAATATATCCCAGTGTCTAAGAGGTAGAGAAAGGAGGGAAAAACTCAACAAAGCCCACGATTCATAAGAATGACATACGGTTTATATGTATGGATTCCCATCACTCACCATGCCAGGTGATTGGCTTCATCATTTTGGTATCCTTTTGTAAAGACTGACATTCTTGCTCCATAGATATTAGAGCTCTAGGATGTCAAAAGGTATAGTTACCAAGATGAGCAGAATGTAGATAGTGGAGTGTATGGGACAGAAATAAAAGTGCAGTGCGAAAACAGTGAAGTGAAAAATAAAATTAATGCGTAGACAGAATTTTATTGATGTCTGCTACGATCAAAAGTTAAAAACAGTGTTAAGGACCAGTTTTAACAAATAGCCATCCTTGACAGAAGTGGTCAATATGTTTCAGCACTCAACGGTAAAGATAAACCATGTGCTTTCATCAGGACCTCTATATACAATAAATCTAATGCTGTAAGTGTAAGCTAAACAAAAGTTTTTGCAAACCAGAAAAGGATACAATGTGAGTCAAATTTCTCACAGTCCACAATTCCTCATAGGCTCACAAGTGCAATAGAATCTTAGGATAGAATCTTCCCATTCATTCTCTATATAATGTGTGGTAACAGGTTAAACATCACACTCACGCCCAAGAAATGAGCTATAACCCCAATCTTACCTCGTGAGTATGGAGGACAAGGCCTCACCCCACCTGGCAACAGCTCAGGATAAAGGAGGCACCGCTCTAGAAGGAAAAGTACACCAAACTAAAATTCTTGCGGTGTAACATACAACCTTCAACATTAAAAACAGAACGAAATACCAAAGGTATTAGGTAAAGCACTCCTAGCTCATGTAACTCCCCACTCTCTCATGCTGGACAACACTATCCCTCCTTGAGGATATTTACTGTATTGTCCATGAATAAAACATTTCTCATCACACAGTAGTGTAGCCACAAGCGTCGTAATGATGACCATAAACCTCATTAAGGTGTCTTAATAACAAAAAGGTCATGCATAATCACAGCCCTCAACTCGCAGCTACTAAGATGGTACTAGTGTTATGATTAAAGCGCTAATCATACAGTCTGCAGATTCAGATACAACAACAGTGAAAGTCGCGTTACTCTGATGACCAAATTAGCCATTATTAGAGGTATGTCCAACCGAAAGCTAAATCACAACCTCTTCCCCTTTAAAAATATTAAGTTTATCCCGTTCAAGATACTCTGTAGTTAAATGCAGAATATCACAACTCGCGTTCGAGATCTCCAGGGATAAGGATAAGGTTAAAAATTTCAGCGAGAGATGTGCTAGCTCTTACCTATCTGTCGGTACCTCTGACGATCTTCAGAGCCATCGGGGAGGTACCGAATGGAAAAGGGACACTCACTAAATAGACCCGCTCCTCTTAGCAGCCTACCAGTGACTTCCGTGTTGGTTAGCGTAGTCCCGGTAAGCGCGGGAGTTCGTCCGAGATCTCGCGGTACTACGCTCACAACTACAGAATGGCCTATGGAATCATGGGACATGTAGTCTAGAGACTCTATGTTTAGAGAAAAACATACGCTGATGATTAACAGACCGTGTGAATTTTGTCATACACTCTCAGCCATTACATAGCATTGGTATGCTAAAATGCAAATGTAGAGAACTTGCCAAAACCAAACTATTAGCAAAAACTACAGATGGCAAAGTATCATTTATATTCAAAAATGGGGGTTTAACAATAAGCTAATCTGCTGTGAATATGAGCAGTGAAATTTGGTTATCAACTCTCTGGGACCAGATCATGTAGTAACTCTTTATGACCCTTAAAACTACATTAACATATCCCTCAGTCACGCAGTTAAAGCAAAGGTATGGCAAAATGCAATGTACAGTGATATGGAGTGTTAAAGAGTGGACCAGGGGATAGAATCATTCAGTCCTTGTGTGTCACTATTAAGTCTAAAGACCCACCGTTGTTTTCTCAGAAGTAAAACATTTTGAGACGTCAGTGATGTGCTGTGGAATGAAGGGTTGTTCTAAAACAGTCCACAGCATGTCCTCTGGTCTGCGATTTAGTTCCAAATAGTGGGCCGTTAGTCCAGTCGCTTGTTTTTTGCACCTCACGGTGCTCATGTGTTCCATGATCTGTAACTTAACCTTGCGTGCGGTCATGCCCACATAGTTTAACTTGCAAGGGCTTGAAATCAGATACAACACCTTCTCGCTGTTACAGTTAGTACATTTCTTCTTTTTCCAATGGGCGATCTGTACCTATGTCTACTGTTTTAGATTTTCTAGTCATAGGGCATACTTTACAGGTACCACACGGAAAATGTCCCTGCAATGCTGTATAAACAACACAGGACCATATGGCCCTAAACCCTCGGTACATTGTAATTCTGCCCTGTTTAGGCGCATATTTCTGATGCAGATTATCGCTGACCACATCTGCCATTCAAAGACCTGGCAAAAACAATTCTCTCTGGCACGCAGGAAAAAAAACTCTCTGTGCATCAGTGTTATTGGTATTGTTTGTTTTGTATAGCATGAAAAAGCTAAATAGAAATGCTTCCTCATCACAAGCATTTTTTTATGAGCAAACCTGTCATACTCTTTGACATGCATTGATATGCAAAACATAGGCATGGAGAACATCACAACTACTCACATAAAAATTATTTGATAGATGTACACTATAACCGGTGATACAAATAGTTCAATTTTGAAAAGATGGAGGTCATTGTTGTTTAGAAAGATGGAGTACGTAAAAGAGAAATTCGCAATGTGAACTGTGAAAGAAGGATTTTCGGCCTTTTATCTGGGTCATATGAGTTCCTTTCATATGCATGAACTTGAAGCTGCGCACCTTTCAAGCTGCTCAGATGCTTACTGAAATAAGAAGATTTCTATTGGAATGGCTGACTGATGGGTCCCTATGTTCAGTATAAATGGTACTTAGGAAGGGCAAAGTAATGTGTGAGGTTCCATTTTTCTCAGTGCTTCATCGGTTCTACTACCCTGTGTATCCAGCTTTGTGTGGGCAGCCCTAACTCTAAAATGCATATTAGTGACCTCCCCTAAATGGGACAGTTTTGTAGTTGCCCCCCTCCTCTTGTGTTCTATTCACTTGTTGAGTGTTTACTTCCCATCTCCAGCTTGCGAAGACCTATGGGAATATTTTCACCGTGTGGCTGGGGCATCAACCAGTAGTTGTGCTGAATGGATGCCAGGCTGTAAGAGAGGGTTTAATCTCCCACTCCGAGGAGCTTTCTGGACGCCCCTCAACTCCTACTACAGAAGAGTTTACAAAGGGAAAGGGTAGGTAGCTCTCATCGCACAATGGTGCAGGAACACAGAAAATTATAACATCTTTTTTTTCTATTGCTCTTTGACCGCACTTTTACCATTTATAAGCCCTATAAATAGCAGTTGTCAATATTTTGTTATGCAGTTAAATTATATTCAATTCTGCAACCTTGGATGAATGGGAGAATGAGTGTCTTGCCAGGGACAGATTGTGTGATCTGCTGCTCCAAGAGTTTTACTCACTAAGCCACTCACTGAGCTCATCAAAAGACTGAGGATGTGACATTCACTGGGAGATGAAGTAATAGGTTACCTCAACATTTAATAAACTCCTCTTTCTGCTACCATACTATTCTGCTTTACAGAATGGCAACTCAATGCCTTGTATACATGTGCAGTTGCTATTCACTTGTTGCATGTCTTATGTTTTTGTTTTGCTGATCATTATGACTGTAACATTGATCCACACTGCCAATACATGCAAGGACCTTTCTGTAAAATGGTGGGAATTACTCCTGAGCTATTCCAACTGATGGAAACAATCTTTGCGAATCTTAGCAAATGAGAGGATTGATGTATGGATGGGCGTTGCAATAATGCTAGCACAGATGGTGAAGAACTAGAACAAACTGTATACTGAACTGTATACTTCCCCCTGTGGTATATAATTGATGTAGTGCTGACTATAGAAGTTTCTAGTTTAGAATAGCAAGGCACATGCATACCTAGTTTGATTTTCCCACCCTGAATATTGTTTTCAGTGCATTTACTCCTTGCTTTATTAAGTATTGGTATAGCGGTACATTATTGCTATTTGGGCTATTTAAAAAAATATATATATCGTATACACTGTGCACTAGTTACACCATGCAGTGCTTCTGCCATACCTGTGCACTCTGTGTAGCTGTCTGCCTCTAAGGATACCTTATGTGTGGTCTCCTTTTCCAGCATGATACCAATCTCTGCTACAGTCTCAGCAATTGTGAGATGGTGACTGATAGTAAAGGCAGTAGTGCTATGCTAGGAGGGCCTGAAAACGGAGCTAGCCACAGAAACCAACCAGAGGTCAGACGTGGTGCAAATCGAGCCAGTGAAACAATAGGATTCTAAGGGCCAGATGTATCAATGGCTTTTACCCATTCTGTGTCTATGGAAACATTTGTTCATACATATGGCCCTACATGTTAGCACTCAATACATGTTTCAAAACCAAGTAAATCAACTATGGTTAAATGGATTCCTGGAAGTGTAAGAAAGGGAAGTACTGTGGATCAACCAGGACATCACTTCATAAAACTATACTTAATTTCTTTTTTAACTACAAGTGGGGTCTAATACAGAAAACTGAGTGGCAGAGTAATGGGGCAGGATGTTTGTACCTCAAAATGAAACTTGATGACAAAGGAGTCTTTTTTGTAGCATTTTGCAAGGAGCACATTTACTTGTACAAGTAAAACATTGGAATAAATAGAAAAGCATACTTCAGCCAGGCTTAAAAGTTATGTTATGTTATGTTATGTTATGTTAAATGGGCTTATATAGAGCATGGCTGCCCCAGCAACGGGGCATCCCAGCGCTTGCAGACAACCAGACAGAAATACGCAGCATGAGGGATAGGACACTGAAGGCGGCCTACGTGTTGATCCCCTGAATGGAGGCAAACAGCCAGGTTTTGATATATTTCCGGAAGTGCCAGTGGTTATGGATGGCACGTGCCTCAGTGGGTATAGCGTTCCAGAGGGCCGGGGCGAGGGACCTAAAAGATCGACTGCCCGCTCTGCTCTTGCGTGCTCTAACGGTCCGGGCAAGGTGGAGGTCTGCAGAGCGTAGGGCCCGAGTGGGAAAGTAGGGGGTACAGAGGTCCTGTAGTATTTAAGGGCCCTGGCCGTGTAGAATTTTGTGGGTGAGGCAGAGGGTCTTAAATTCGATTCTCTTTTTCACCGGCAGCCAGTGAAGCTGGCGAAGGAGGTGAGAAATGTGACAGTGTTTGGGAAGGGCAAAAAGGGTACGGGCTGCAGCATTCTGGGCTCTCTGGAGCATCTTAACAACTTACTTTTTGGCACCCAACAAGAGACCGTTACAGTAGTCTAGATGGAAGAGAACCAGGGACTGGACTATAACTTGGCGGGTGGGTGGCTCAAAGAAGCCCAGGATAGGTTTAATACAGCGTAGGCGACCAAAATACGTGCCTGCAACCTTCTTAGCATGGGACTCGAAGGACAGAGACTTGTCCATTAGAACACCCAGATTCTTAACAACCTCTTTGGTAATAGGGGGAGGACCCATCGAAGGGGGCCACCACTGATGGTCCCACTTCTGTGAGTCACATCCCAGCCAAAGTATCTCCGTTTTAGAGGAGTTAAGCTGGAGGTAATTATCCGCCATCCAGTTAGAAATGGCCAGAATGTCTTCCTGAAATTTGGCCTGGTCGGGCATAGTATCCTTGGGAAAAGAAAGAATAAGTTGTGTGTCATCCGCGTAAGAGATCATTTTGATCTTTTGTTCCCTGGCCAGAAGGGCCAGTGGGTGGACGTACACGTTAAACAACGTGGGGCTAAGGGCAGATCCCTGAGGGAAGCCGCACTCCAGGGCGAATCTGCTGGATGAGTACGGCGGGCGTGGATCTGAAAGGAACGGTCAGATAGAAAAGACGCGAGCCAAGCCAGAGCCCCGTCTTTGTCCCCGAGACGCTTAAGCAGCATCTCATGAGAGACTGTGTCAAACGTCGCACTCAAATCCAGCAGGACCCGAGCAGAGATGTTTCCTAGATCTTGTGCGGCCCTCAGTTGTTCAGAGACAGCCATAAGAGCAGACTCCGTACTGTGATTAGCCCGGAAGCCATTTTGGGATTCGTCCAGGATATTATTAGATACCAGGTGGTCAGTCAAGATGGCATTCACATGAGCTTCCATTATCTTGGCCAGGTAAGGTAAGAGGGAGATTGGTCTAAAGTTTTCAGGGCAGGAAGGGTCGAGGGAAGGCTTCTTCAGCAAGGGAACAACTTTAGCATGCTTCCAGGACCTGGGAATAGTGGAGGACTGAAGAGATCTATTAATCAGAACCTGTCCTTCTTTCAAGATGGAGTCCTGGAAGAGCCGGAAGGTAGTAGGTTTGACAGGATCATCAGGAGATCCAGATTTCACCTTAGTGGCAAGGAAGTCAAGGTCTTTATGCGAGATAGGAGGGAGAGTATGTAAAGGAACGGAGAAACCAAATGGGTGGGTCACTGAGTTGGAGGTGAGGAGGGGCTTTCTAGTTTCCAGCGAGGTATAGATCTCCTGAATTTTGTTAGCGAAGAAAATAGCCAAGTCTTCACACTGCAAATTTGAAGCAATTAAGTTACTAGTTTCCTCACGGGTTTTAGTCAAATCTTTTATTAAAGAAAAAATGGTTTTGGAGGGGTTATGACTGGAATTGATCTTGTCAGAATAGAATGCTGCCTTAGTTTCTCTGATATGTTTGTGGTATGCTTTAGTGGCGGACCTATAACTATTCTTTGCTGAAGTGTCGTAGGAGCGCCTCCAGGCGCGTTCAAGAATCTTACAGCGTTTTCTTTCTAGCGCTAGTATCTCAGTATACCAAGGGGGTGCCTGCACCACTTTTCGTCCGGGACATTTTATTGGGGATCTGGAGGTCCAGGGAGCTGTTAATCCAGCCCCTAAAGGCTTAATCAGCTTCCTCCAGGTTATAAGGCCAGTCAGGACGGGAGGATAAAAGACTGGACTCTAAGCTGGGGGTGTCCAGTTTATGCCACAGGGGTCTCCAGAGGGGAGGGGAAGGGTTCTGATGGGTGATATTCGAGACATTGATACATGTGGGAATAAGAAAATGATCCATCCAGGCGAGGGGGAGGGGAGCATACACTTTAATTCCCCCAATGTTCGAGAATACCGGGTCGAGCGGATGGCCCGCTAGGTGAGAGGGACCTTTAACCAGCTGAAATAGCTGGCAGGCTTCCAGATCTCCAAGGAAATTAGTAATGTCCTGGGAGTCAAGTCGCTCTAAGTGTAGATTAAGGTCCCGTAATATACTAAAGCTGGGCGTCTGTAGGGCCAGGGAGGAGTAGATCTGAGATAGGGCTTCCTGGAAGGCACTTGCTGATCCTGGGGGGCGGTAAATGAGGAGCCCTGTGAGGGTGAAATTGTCTGAAATCCTGATCTTAAATTGCGTGTATTCGCAATCTGGTACTGTCACAGGAGAAAGGACGCAGGCAAAGGTGTATTTAGCTATCACAGCTAGCCCGCCACCCCTACCTTTGAGCTAATTCTGAGTATACATAGAGTAGCCTGGTGGAAGGGCCAAAGCTGGGATGGCAGTCACATCATTGGTGAGCCATGTCTCCGTAAGGAATAGTATGTCAGGGGACCTGTCTTGAAGCATCTGAAATACATACTCATTATGTCTCATGTCTATTATTTAATATAGAAGAAATTACAAAAAAAACAATAACATACCATTAATTCCTTAGGAGTTGTATTTACTTCTGGACACAACTGGAAGCAGCAGAGACGCTTTGCTCTAGCAGCCTTAAGGAACTTGGGACTTGGGAAGAAAAGTCTGGAAGCGCGGATCCAGGAGGAGGCGCAATCCTTGGTGGAGTTTTTTACCATGCAGAGAGGTAAATTATTTGACGCTTCAGTGCTGCTTTTGAGATAATAAAACTTGTTATTGCTATATTTCAACATTGGAGGGACACTCTACTTCAGCTACTGTAATGTGACTGTCCCGTAGACATTTGAAGCAATTAAGAAGAATTGCATACCATGGTTTTCACAGGTGGTCAAATAAGCCTCATCATTATATATTATCACCAAATAAGCATTTACTTTCAACAGGGACTTCTTTCAAAACTAGTTTTTCACTTTTATGAAAAAGCAGACCAGACACATACAGGAGCTTATCTTGGTACATCTTAATTGCCAATTTAAAACCCTACTTGGGATCATTGGTTGGTTTAGTCATATATTTAGGCATCTTTGGATTTAATTTGGGTGTCAGACAATTTTTGTAAATAACATTAAAACATTACTCACTTCTGACTCCAATGCCTTTTTCAGTTTGGTAAGGAAATACTTTGCAAAAATACCCAAAAGCCACCAGTTTTTAGGTCTTGGATGAACATTGTCTCACCCTGTGGATCCTCCGCCACGTCCTCATCTATCTTTTCATTTCATCAAACATTCTTGGGCATTAGTGACAAATTATCTTATCCTGCAACAGATAAATGTTTCTCTTTTTTGTTCCTAAGATACTGCTCATTGGCCTCGAGAACCTTCTTCACCAGGCGGTGGCTCCTTTTCAGAGCAATGACTCTTTAAATGAGGAAACATTTTAATGTCTTACCTCTGTAGATAATATTTTAGCCAAATCTAAAAGGTTTGATTGTCCCTTATGATTACTAGCACATTTCCTCTTTTCAATTGATGACTCCTAAGAATCTGATATAGACCAACAAAGAGTTAACCTTCTACCAGGGTTATTCCCTACCTAAAATGTCCTCCTTTATCTAGAGTTCACTTATTAAATATATTCTGCTAACCAAACATAAATGCCCCACTCCTTTGTTGCACAAATTTTACACCCTTCCTATAATGGCGTGCTCGACCTGTAATGGTTGAGAACAATATCTCTCAATATTTGAGCAGCTTCTCATGTGACATCACAGAGACCTTTCTTCATGATACGCCTGCACAAGCCCATCTTATATTCACCCAGGTCACCAAGTGATTTCCCCAAGTGCCCCGGGGCCTCTGACTGATATCCGCATATTTTGCTGTCTCATGCAATCCTTATGTCACATGAACTCAATTGACAGTTACATTAATGCACAGTCACAATCAGGTTGCTTTTAAAAAAGGATCAAAATCCTTGCTTAAATATAAATTAAAATGTTTACTCAATGCCAAGCCACATTTCTATCAACACTCATCCTACTTTTAAAATGGTTTAACCTAGCTATAATATTTGCCAATTGTTGACTTGACTATACCTCAGTTACAAATAAACATTCATAGGTAAAAGAGTACACAACCTGTTTTAAAAACATAATTAGAGATGTTCTGCAAGGAGATCAGAGCGTTACTGATTTGTTTGTATTTCTGCACTTTGGAAGTAGGAGTAAAGGGTCTTGCACATAATTTTACTGTCTGGTTCTGACCTTGCAATAACATCAACCCCTGATACAATGGTGAAAAGGAATTCCATCAGACAAAAAACTCTAAATCAGTAGCATAGCCCTATCACAGGTGTGTGTGACTCTGCCTTTCATCCTTTGGCTTTACTTAACATTATGACTATTGAACTAGATAATAATAAAGGGGGGGATTTGTTGGCTAGCAGTGGGAATGTAGACTAACACGTCTGACATGTAATTTACACTTACGCAGCTCTAACAAGCACTTAGAAGAACAGTTATGGGTCATAATCATGTTGTCAATAGTATTTGTCAATGTCCTTCGGTAGCAGCTGCATTTCTGTATATTTTCCATATATTAACTTCTAGATGGGTCAATGGTATTAGAACAACTTGAGTGACATTTATCTTGCCTATTTAACACCTTGGCTGCTAGGGGGTTTTCCCGTTCTGTGCTGAGTTTAGATGATCCCCATTGTTCATGACAAGGTCAACTCGTCATAAGCACAGGGCAGGTAAAACCCATGACGAGTTGACCTTGTCATCAGCACTGAAGGGGTTAAAGACCATGACACTGAACTATAGCATTGAAGGACCTCTGATTGTATTTCACTTATTGGTCAAACCAGAACACAATGCTAAGTATGTCAGCACAAGAGGCTTATGTTTCTTAAAAACAAGAGTGTTCATTCTTGGAAGCACAGCAGGACTCACAGTCAGACGAACATCTCCTGCATAATATCTATGTTAAAGATCAGGTCTGACCTCATCCTTAAGACCGACTTGCGAGCTGGCTAATGCAAACAGGCTAACATATCGAGTGGGGGTGCTCGGAACCAGTCTGCCACCAAACCAACAGTTTATGTTATCTGAAGCGCGCACATCCTGTATAGGATATATAGTAACTACATGACAGTGGCAGAGTCAATATTTTTCTAGACTTATCTGTGATCTCTAACATGAGTGGGAGGATAGTGGTGGCTTCTTCAGATTTGCTAGAACTCTGCTTTTTTCATGGAAGCCCAGTGCCAGGAGCTTATTGGACCAGAATGCTGTCTAGGCAGCAGGGCAGAGGCAAAGATTTAGGAAGATCTTTGATCAGTGTGGGCTGTGCACTTCTCCTCTGAAGGAATAAGCTTAGAAAAATTACTTTATGTCCCTCTGGTTTCTCAAATGTGGAATAAGGATTAGGTCCTCCAGCAAACACTGGTTTCTTAAAGAAACAACTAATAACAGTTTGTAAAAACCCATGTAATACCACTCTGGTTGACAACTCACTTGTTTCCCTTAATTACTGAATTGCTATGAGAATGCCTTTCATAACTATCTCCTACCTGCAGCAACGGAGAAAAAGCTCCTTAAAACTGAAACTGAAAGCATGTGCTCTCTCTGGTAGCGAACTAAGTTAAAGAACGATGATCATAGGCAAAGAAGGACCATGCATGTGCGTGCCTATGATTAGGACTAGGGGCCAATGTATTTTGGTCCCCCTTCTAGGTGACTGGGTGTGAGTGTCTGAAAAGTTTCAGTGATCCGTCCATCATCTCTTTGTGTTTGTTTTGTTCACCCTAAGTTGGCAGGGTATGCCAAGACGTGGGTCCCTTGCTCACTTTGCCACTGGATTCAAGCTAGCCTGACTCATGAGAGGTGCTACCCTAAAATCGGTCCCAGGATGCTTATTTCTGGTCCAGGGAAGACCTAGCTTGGATGTACGGGCAGGACTTTTCCCATGAGGAATAGGGTCAAGACTGAATTACATATGGCTGGGTCTCAACCGGACTGGCGACTCAGGATGAGTGTCTGAAAAATGTCAAAGCTCCGTCCATCACCTCCTTGTGCTTGCTCTGTTGTACAGTTTGCACAACTTTCTTTCAATGAATAGCATTCCATTCATGTAGATTTTATTAAGAGGAGTGTGGAGTACCAAAATATTGTGGCTGCAAATTTCATATTTTTAAAATAAAAATCATAAACATGCTAAACGTTACAAAGTTTACATGTCAGAACCCCTTCCAGAGTGCCATGCGGCACACAGGGCCTACTGAGATCAACTGTGGTCGTTGAGGCTAGTTGCTCCTGATGCCCGGGGCCCGACCTGCTATGGATCCTGAGCAACTTCGCAAGTACCCTTTCTGCACTTGACTCCCAGTGGTAGCTGTGGAAAAGAAGTCAAAGGCTCTCTCAGTAGGGAGGTATGGGCATAGGTTAGTTAACATGACTCATAACTTAAAGTACACTCATCATTGTCAATAAATCAATGTCCAGTCAAATACTTGTTTTTATATGAAAAATAAATATTTTATTTCAAACTCTATGCATTCATAGGAATAACGACATTCATAAGCAACTACACAATCCCCTTGAGGTTGGAGCTCTCGTGTTTGTCAGGCAAACACCTGTCCCATGCTCTTCTTGGCAATGTGGTCAAGGTTATTACCCTTTCACTTGTGGCCGCAAACCGGGAATGCCCGCTAGTGGGCTATACTCAAGAGTTCAACTTTGACTCTTTTAGGAATTAGTCAATAGTGTCTATGGTACCGCAACACCTTCATCAGCAATTCCCACAGGACCCAATAGGCTCAATTCAAGGGTTTCCCACTCCTGCAGCTCAGAACCATTCAGAGCTGACCGCAGGCAATCTCAAGCGCTGGTCCTGTTCCGAAAAGTTGGGCTGCTTGTGGTACATGCTGCAAAGCCCAGCAGGAGCCATCTCTCCTGCGCTGTGCTGTTTGCTTTCCCCAGTGAACGGAGTTTCTCTAAGCCTGCGATGATGTGGTAAGTCAATATATCAATGCATATACAAGGTGGAGGTGGAGGTGGGGGTGGGAAGGGGAAGATTCAATCCTCCAGCTTCCAACCGGGCAAAGGCGATGGTGAGATGTCTTCCTCAGCAACCTCTGCAGTCCCCAGGGGTCAGTAAGGGGCAGATCTAGATGTGCTGGCTCGACCTGCTCGTCGCAGCCTCACTCTTTTTCTTGGCAACAGCCTGAACTCCTGGCAGTGTTGGGCCTTGGTACTTTAAGGACAAAGCACAGACATCCACGGTGCAATAACCCAAACCACAGTGGCCCCTCCCATGAGTCTTGATGCGCTTGTATCACAATCATATCAACAATGGCCCTGTCAGGAATACGGGGTCACTGCAACAAGGTGGTACAGGCTTGGTGCTCCCCGCACGATGCTCGATGCACAGTCATTTCACAGCTGCCCTCTCCTACACAAGGGCAATGACCCGATCAATGCACAGCTTTATCATACCTCCTCGCACAGGGAGTCTTCTCTGCAGAGCCACCAACTGGACAGTGCACCCAACTGGATCTCACTCCCTCCAACACTCTCCTCTTCCTCACAGACCACACTGGTCTTGGCAAGCAGGCAGGCACTGGGCAGGGGTACACGCCTTTTACATTGCAGAGGACCTTTATATCACAACACTGCAGAGTTCAAAAATATTAGTATTCTGAATAGCCCCTTAGATGAGAATCTCAAGAAGTTTTAAAGGCCTTGTTGATCATTACTTAAACTTAGTACTTTCGATCTGGATTGGTGCTTACAAGATTCCAATCATTTATATAAATCAGTTAATAACCCTGTTTTCTAGGAGGAAGTTTTTTTAAAATAGTGGCTCGAATAATATTTGTTTAATTGTTCAATACTTTGGTGATATATATATGACACAACTTAATTTCACTCATTTCCAATGAAGATTGCAGTTAGCGGTCAGAAAATTGTATGACTTTTCCAAATGCGAGGTGTTTAAAAAAAAATTCCAGAGCATCACAATCATTGCAAAATTTAGAACGAGTTACCGCATCAAAAAGTTGCGTTCTGGCAAATTGCCCAAAACATTTTTTTCCCTGGAAATGTTGCCTTCTGATGAAGATTTCTGAAATTGACAAACGTCCTAACTTTACAGGAAGGAGGTCACATCAGTGTGAGATTTTCTGAATGTAGGAGCGATAATTCAACCTTAATATGCAAACCCTTCATAGGTGGTACATTCATGTACTTGGTTGGTACCTTCAGACCCTTCGTTGGTACCTTCAGACCCTGTGTTGTCTCAGCCACAGTGAATATCTCAGTGGTCAATGCATAGACTCCTGAAGATGCGCCTGGCCAAAGGGAGTCATAGTTTACCTTTAAGGGAAAGGATGATGTGATTTTGGATTTCAAAGTGTAGTTGGTTTCTGGCTCCACATGCATAGAAGCTGAAGTCTGTGTAGTAGGAAAATTAGAACTCTAAAGTTTCTTTGATAAAATTTAGCCAGGCAATAACTAGAGCGATGCCAAACTGATCTATGTGGGTGCTTTGGTATGATTTATGTTGTTCATGACTGCTTAGTGACTATGAACAGGGTTTTAGGAGTTGCCATGTTTTGACACAGTGAACACAATCCCTAATGGCCTGTTTATGAGTGACTCAGTATTGGCAGCCAGTTAGTAAATGATAACAGTGTACTTTGTAACCTGAGTGATCTATGTTGCCAGAACATGTTTTGTATTATTTTGTGCTGTGAGCTGTTTGGTTACTGTCCTTAAGATACGAGAACCTTATGTAACTGAAATACTGGTTGAAAAAGCTTTATTCGAGTTGTACACTCATAAAAGCACAAAACATACATTTTAAAATTCATACATTTTAAGATACATTGCAATTAAAATTCATATTCCGTACACATAAAATACATTTTAAGAAGTTGTGCAAGCTTTGACAAAAAGAATTTTTGTAATTATTATAAAATTTACTACATGTTGGAAGGTAGAGCCCTCCGCCTAATAGACCATGCCCACCCCAAGTATTTTGCTGTTCCCAGAACAATAGGTATTTCGGTGGAGGTACAAATGATTCTCAACCCCTCAACACCGCTTAATACCCCAAGGTTTCTACAAACTGGGGCCAACCATACTTTCCTTGGGTTTGCATAGGACTCACACAAAAATAAAAAGTGGGTAATGCTTTCATTGGGGGCACCACATACCGGGCAACACGAGCTATTACTACTCCTCCACCTACCCGTCAATGACCTCAAGGGGAGAGAACCTGACCTTAACTGGAAAAATAACTTCCTATCTGTCGGGACAGTTATACTGTCCCAATACTGTTCCAGTGCAGGTCTCGTTTTGATTTCCATAAATCTACCCCCCATTGTTTCTGCATGTGTACTCCTCCAGAGCTTGTGTTCTATATAATCCCAATATATGGCCTTAATAGTATTTTTACTTGGGAATACTTCCCCAGAAGGATTTTCCCAAAGGTTAGAGAGACCGAGCTCAGCAAGAACAACCCTGAGCGTCTTCAACCATGTTATTTTGTGAAATGTATCCAATTTAACTAGGGCTAGAAACCCATCAGCATAGTGTCGGATCTCTGGGGTCGTCCAAAGCCGTCTCCAATAAAGGATAGGCCTTAATCGGGCACGGTCGCTAACCAATCTCCTTCCTAAATCCAGGCCAAGTGGTATTAATGGCGTACTCTGGGGAGACTCGTTATTCCCCTCAGAAACCTATTCTCTGATATTTGTAGGGTAGGGAGCCTCTCAAAACCCCATACTTCTGCCCCATACAGGGCTGCACCCAAGGCTTTAGCATCGTAGACCATGAGGACCGGTTTTATAGGCCTAGTTTTTGATTTTAATTGTTCTACCCGGAGCACCCCTGAAATCTGCTGGTGTCTCAGTACCGCCTTCTCAATGTGTCGTGACCAACCTGGCTTGCTTGATATCTCTACCCCTAGGTAAGTAAAAACATTTACTACCTCAAGCTCGATGTTATTCAGGGATACCCTTGGTTGGGATCGGCGCCTTTGACCAAAAACCATCAGCTTTGTTTTGCTAACATTGACTTCGAGACCATGTTCCCTGCAAAACATGTCAAATATGTTCAGGGCGCGCTGGAGTCCTGCCGGGGTTTTGGACACAATTAGGGTGTAATCAGCGAACATCAGGATCAGGACCCTGATGCCCGCTAGCGAGGGTGCATCCACACTTGCATCCAGCATCCTATCCACAATACCATTGATGAACAGGGAGAATAGCAGGGGTGCCATTGCGCATCCCTACCGTACATCCCGCTCGACAGGAAAATTAACGGTAGATTCCCCGTTACTCCCCCACTGGACTTTGGCAAAGTTGCTTTCGTGGAGACGCATTATTAGGGTAAGCAACTCGAGTGGGACCCCTATCTTTTTCAGAACTGCCCATAGCTTGCTCCTTGGCACCAGGTCAAAGGCAGCCCTCAAGTCTACAAATGCGACATATAGGCTGCCTTCGCCAAGGAGTACAGTCCCCCACCGTAACATGGTAAATCGAAATATTTGATCTACCGTGCTGATTGCCCGCCTAAATCCTGCCTGATAGGGGGAGAGGGCATTATTCTCGTCTACCCAATCCATAAGTTTGTTGACCACCATCTTTCCCACCACTTTTTGGATAGTGGCAATCAAACTTATCGGCCTGTAATTGGCCGGGAGTGACCGATCGCCTTTCTTGTAGATCGGTATGATTATTGCCCCCTTCCATATTTCTGGGATTTTAGCCCCTTTAGCTAGAGCATTTCCCAGTGAGGTCACATACCTAGCCCACCGTACCTTGTCGTGCTTAAATATGTCTGAGGGAATTCCATCTACCCCGGTGCTTTCCCCCCTTGTAGGGTTGAAATTACCAATTCTGCTTCTTTATTTGAGAACAAGTTTCCCTTACAAAATACCACTGGAATAAGTTCTATGGCCATAATATCCCTGTTCTCTGCATACTGGGGTTTAAAATACTCAACCCATGATGCCTCATTGACATTGTTATCTGGATTGTTAGGGGTACCACCTCGGCCCCACTTCACGATTTTCCAGAAAAGTCTGGAATCCCTTGACCCAGAAGCTTCGAGTAGCTCTTCCCAATATTCCTCATCCCACTTTTTCTTGGCCTTACGGATGTTATCATTATATTGTTTCCTAGCTATACTAATCGAGGCCTTGTCTCTGCTTTTAATTGCCCTACCCAACTCCAATCTGGTTAACCTGCACTGTTTATTAAACCACCTCGCCAATTTAATTGGTGCTTTTCTATTTGCCTTAGTTAATCTAGTAAAATGTGGTTTTATAAGGGAAAAAACGTGTCGTGTATGGCTGTTATTGAGGAGGAACCAGGTGTTACAGGATTTACTATCTGCATGGCGGCAATTGCTTTATCCACCTCCGAATTTATGTAATCCATGGAAGCCACATTTGCCAACACATTTGGCCATTTAACTCTTCGCGTGTCATTGGCCATAACCGGTACAACCTCGCTACGCGACTCTGAGTTGTCAGGCGTGGCCCTCCACCAGGAATGGGTGACACAAAGGGATTATGATCGCTTTCTAATCTACCCTTGATTTCCATATCACCTACCCCACACCATAAATTAAGGCTACAAATGACATAGTCTATTCTACTTTTACTGTGACCATTGTCAAATGTACAGTTGCCTCCCTGGTCGCTCTTTGTCCTTCCATTAAGGGCCCTCAAGCCATATTCCAAACATAGCGCGTTAAGCAACAATATATCTTTTGTCCACCGCTTAACTGGTACAAGATTTAGATTTGGGACACCCCATTGGGCATCTTCCTCCTGCCCTATTGGGTTCTCTGTATTTTCCAGCGGCTCGAAGGTCCTATTGAGGTCACCAGCCACAACCACTCTATTTCCCAGAGACTCCAATTCTAGGAAGGTGGATAGAGCCTCTTGGGTAGGAGAATTCCCAGCGTTCGTACCCCTGGCATAGATATTGTATATGTCTGTCACACCCCCCTTATCTGGTGATATTCTTAGCAATTGTATATCCTTGCAACCCAGGTCAAGCACTTTTATTTTAACTTGTAAGCTTTGCTTGATACAAACTGTTAAACCTCCCATAGGTCTGCCCCTTGGGCCTCTACTCGCTGGGATGCAGAAATTTAAATAACCTGGGAGGAAGATTGGGTCGCAAGCCCATGTCTCCTGGAATAAACACATTTCAAACCCGTTGACAAAATCTATCCAATTTTGTGACAGCAATCTAGTACTCAGCCCGCGATATTCCACGAAAAGAACCTCCCCGTGGTATTGCCATTACAAATCCCCACATCAATAACTGGCATAGACGGGAGGTTAATCAAGCTCTCACAATTACCTCCCTCTTCTATAACAGTGTCCACACAGTTACCATCCTTGCCCTCATTAACACCCGTATTTGATAAAAGTCTTGATTCACCCCCCATATCTTCCATACATACCATACTGTCCCCCCTCGCATTTCCATTTTCCCTATTGATGATCACTCCATCTAGACTGGACGTTACATCCTTAATTATTGCCAGTGGTTTCTCAGATATGTTCTCCCTGGCCATATTACCCCCAGCATCAATGGGTTCAGCCGATTTCCGTCAACATCCCCACCTCAAATTTCCCAACCCATCATGAGGATTGCATGCCTGTTCATAGCAGTCATATAGTCGTGGGATAGGAACATGAAAAGGGTTAATCTCTGCCCGAGGAAAGAAACTGGGTCTCACTGGCTCGTTGTTCCCACCAAAATGTGTCCACAGGTCTTGGATAAAAAAAAGTGAGATCCACAATACCAATCCCACCACTGCTAGTACTCCAACCAGATCTTGTGATCAATCCTACCACCCTTGGATCTTGGAAGTTAATTATAATGCATTCACCCCCCAATTTTTTCAGGGTGCTTCCTATCCAATTAACCCTTCTAACCCCGATAATCAAACCATCCACTTCCCCGGGCAGAGGTCTCTTGACCCTTAACCAATGCATAACCTTATTTTTTAACATGTCATAGGTTTCTCTTTGCCCTACCAATAGGGGTGGAACATTGGTAAGGATAGCCACATAGGGATAGCAATCAGGGGTAAGTTGTATCGGGGGTATCCTAGTCGGAAGTTTTGTCACATAGGGTATTGGTTGGCTTTGTTCTGGAACGACAGGGCATGGTGGGGCAACATTCTTTGGTACTATGGGAGCCTTATTTCCCTCAGATATATTATTTCCATCACTTGCAGGACCGCCCCTATTTGTAACTTTTGGAACATGGGGCATATATGTTCCAACACTATTTTTACAGGGATTTTTATCATTACTTGCCAAAGGACCATGACTAGTTGTCGAAGTGCTTGGCAGGGGTAGAGTATTATTGTTGTTAACAGGGGTGGCATTCTTTGTGCAATCCTTTCTGCCTTTGACTACAGTACTATGGGGCTTGGTTTTCCCACAATTGCTATTAGTTGCAGTAGTTGGTTGGTCATTGGTAGTCTTACTACTTTGTCCTTTTCCCCGGTGGCTAGGTGCAATACTCGCAGTAGAAGGTTGTAAATCAACCGAAGGGGCACCTACATCTCGCTCAACTGTTTGTTGGTTGTTCCCATTTTCTCCCGTTTTGAGGCAAGACTTAATTAAAGATTTTGTAGAGAAAAAATTATCTAGGCTAGCCTGCTCTAGGTGATCCAATTGTTCAGCTAGCTTTTTGAGTCTAACCTCAAAGGGGTTCAAGAGGGACCGTATTAATTTTTCCAATTCTAGAAGGAATTCTGGCTTAGATGTTGGTGTCCTAGGGGATGCTATAACAATGGGATCTGGGCCTGATGATAATGGTGTCCTAGGAGATACCAATGTTATGGTATCTACACCTAACGAAACAACTTCTCCCTCTCCCGCTGGTAACCCAGTAGGATAGTCCCCAGAAGCATGACGAGGACGTGTGTTAGTGCCCAATTTCCTATACTTTTTTGGGGGTTTTAGGACCTGGCATTACTTTACAGTAACACCCCTTTTCCTTTTTGGATAGGGTTTGGGTTTTATAGCATGTGCTAGAACACTGGGTTGGGATGTAAAATGTTGCCCAGTGGGTGGATTAGTAAGAACACTGTGGGACTTTGCAGGCACAGTAGCGGTTACTATTTCTAAAGGGAAGGTAACCAATGACTCATTTACTGGGGGTGGAAGATGTGGAATGTCATGTACAACAGGCAACGAAATAGATGATAAGGGGGTGACCAGTGAAGGGAAACTTTGACTTTTACGTTTCTCAAGAGGGGTTTTCATAAGCTCAATGGACAACCTGCGCCCAGCACGTCTTTCTGCCAAGGCGATTTCCCTATCAATATCCTGAGGCAGCCGTTTAAAATAGGTATCTAGGGGGCCCATAACAGCAGCCTCCACCTCACCCATGGATGGCAGCAAGGTGGAAGTGTTTGTAGAACAGGCCATATAGGTAACCCTTTGCCACCTCAATATATAGGAACAGGTTAGGTCACTAACACTACACAAATAACTTGCTTACAGTACCAGTTCTGCAAATGTCAATGGAATGGCCCAGCCCGGCCTCCTTCGGCCCCTGACGGCCACAGACGGTCCCGCCCTTGTCCCGGGCTTCTCCCGGCGCCCTCCCGCACCGCGGGGATCTCCAGTTGATAATATACTATCTAAAAAGGAAGGGGAGGAGCCTGCAGGGAGAGCGTCCCAGGTGGCAGCAATTGGGAGTTGTGGGCGCTCCTGGGACTTGTAGTCCTGCGCCCACAACACGCTCGCAGCCCTGCAGGTCTCGGCACTCAGAATCAAAGTCCCAGCAGTTACAGCGGTAAGAGGAAGCCTCAAGCGAATCGGGACCCGCGCAGCGGGTTCCGCGAGCAGTTTCCCGGTGATGCAGGGCAGGCTTTAGAGGCACGCTTGTCCCAGCGTGGAGTCAGCAGCACAAAGCAAAAGAAATACTATTAAAGTGTTATTGGTGTGTGCAAACTAATTATGGCACAATCTTCATCATTATTTTTACTATAATGACTGTGTTGTATTATATCTAAATCCACCCTTCACACAACCTCCTTTAAATTAGGCATTGGTTGCTTGGCCAGGTTGCCTGGAGAGTCAAAGGGGCTTCCCAAACCAACTCTCCATCCCAGACCCAAGTACTCATTGTCTTGGTTAGAGGGGACCTTTGCAATCTCAACTTTGATATTGCTCAGTTGCTCCTGTAACTGAAACAACCAGGGAATCAATCTGACAGCTATTGGCCAAGAAGAACAATGAAGTGGTAGACAGAATGCTTGAAATAACCTGCACAATTTTCCTGTCCATAGTTTTACTCTTAGTTTCAAGGTGTTTTAAGATGTGTATCCAAAAGCTTCCATAGCATGCTCCAGTGACTCATTCCCTCTTTTTTTCCACAGGGAAAAGCCTGGATCCCACTCAGCCGATCGTCCTTTCTGTAACCAATGTGATCTGTTCAGTGATTTTTGGGCACCGCTTCTCCCGAGACGATAAAGAAATCCATCAGCTCATTGAAGCAAATGAACTTTTTGTCAATAATCTAGGCACCAAGTGGGTCCTGGTGAGTCTCACAAAAGCCTCCTTTACTATGTTATTTGCCAATTTTTAGTAGTACTACAATAGTACTACTAAAGTACTACAATTCTGTGCACAAACCTGCCAGAGTTACCTCCACCTCTCCTATCCTTTCTATGGTGTGAACCTCACACATTTTAGTTTACCACTTAGTAGTTAATATGGGGGGCTGGAGAAAGGAACACCCTTACTAATAAATATGAGGGATTTAGTAAGGATTGAGGATGGGTTTGGGGGAGGTTGGGGGTGATTTAGTGGGGACATACACCCGCTTACAAAAGAGTAAGCCCAATGCTATTCAAAACCTACAATTCTAAAGTTACTACAGCCAAGAATGGACCCAAAATAGAAATACATTGAAAAACCTCCAGCATCACTCATGGACTCCAGCAGTGGCAGAGCTTAAAATATGTCTGTGGGAAATACTGGCAAATTAAATCACATCATTTAAAATAGTTAAAAATATAAATGATTATGATCTAACGTTAAAAAATAAAAAAACATTTATTATTTAATTGGAACAAATAATAACTTTTTCAGATTTATGAATTAATGTTACATATATAAAATCAATTTAAACTAATATGCAAAATATACATATTTTTATATTTTTAAAAAGTTTTACATTTCCCCAACACTTTCAAATCGAAAGACTCTACAGGCGGGGTGGAGGTCTCGCTATGATAAAGTATAGGGAAAATGTTAAAAGGTTTTTAAAACTTTATAACAAATTAGTAAAAACATATGTTATTTATCGTAGTATACTAATGAATTGTTACGAATTATTAATTATTAAAACGTATCTATGAAATTAATAAAAACTAGATTAATTATGGTTTGATAAAAATTATTGTCACATTAATTTATAACTTGCTAAAATGTTGTTAAAATATTTTCCAATTAAATAATAAATAGGCTTTACTTTTAGATTATTTAGTTTGAGGCTGAACTTATTACAGTTTCTTTTTTTGGCAGTATTAACTTACACTTTTACATTTGTCTCCACCCCTTTTAACTTTTGAGTCATATTTTGTGAATATGGAAAAGTAGTAAAGTTATCTACTTCAGAGACATGTCTGCATTTGCAGCACCAAGATCGAAGATTTGTGTACAGGCACAAGTAAATAAGCCTTAAGGCTCTCTGCATAAAGATCATTAAAAAGACCTGTGGTTGTTAAAGACCCTGTGCATGTTGTTAGGAGAAGAGGAATTAAGAGGGCTGAAGGGCAGAGACAGGTCAAAAAAGGTAAGGGAGAGACAGTGTAATGGGATAAGATGTGGGTTTGTGCTTATTGGAAATAGGATGATGAAACTGCTGGATATAAAAGCCTCCATTTTGATATTAGCTGAGGCTGAGTTCTAACACAGTGAAAACAGTCAAGCACCTAGAAATAAACACTGCAAGAACGCCCAAGCTCGCCATTAGTACAACAGACAGCAAGCCATCTTCTTTGTGTGAAAATCAGAACTGAAAACAACATCAGAGCTAATAAATACATTATTATATCCAAAGTAATTAGGTACAAAAGGACAATAAATTATTGGCAAGACACCAAAACTACCTTTGTAAAAAACGCTGATGTAACATTTGTAGTAAGCATCTGTTTGCCAAGAGTTGTCATTTTCCTTAACTATTACAATGCCACAAGAATGGGGTTTCTAATAGCTCCCAAACCTACTTGATAGAAAGGTAACTTTTGAAAGCATGTAGACTTGCAGTGTTATCTGCTGTTGACGTTCCCTGGAAAAATAGTATTTTTATATCATGGTTTCCTTTTCATCATGCATATGGGTGCAGCTTATATGTCTTGACATTACGCATCTGGACATGGCTGCTTTCAAACAGTCACACACTGGACTTACTTAATGTCGGATGTAATATTTGAATGGAAAAAAATGGTGCATGTGATATTTCATTGTATTGTAATTGCATTTATATAGTGCTTACTACCCCTGATGAGGCGTTGAATTTGAGCGGTGGATATGTTAGTTTGTTATTTGGATTGAGAAGGATAGTGGAGGGGGAGAAGAGGAAAAGGTTTGCATTTATATAGTGCTTGCTACCCCTGTTGAGGCGTTGAATTTGAGCGGTGGATATGTTAGTTTGTTATTTGGATTGAGAAGGATAGTGGAGGGGGAGAAGAGGAAAAGGTTTGCATTTATATAGTGCTTGTTACACCTGATGAGGTGTTTATGAGCTTTTCAATGAGTGGCACGCCACTCTGGAACCAAAATATTTGAGCACTGAAACCGTGACCACAGTGCGTCATGGATATTTCTCAGCCCATTTGCTAGGTTTTAGTCTAGCTTCGTCTTACATTGTGCATTTTACCTTTAATGCACCTGCACTATTTGTGTGCGGTTGTTAGTTGACCTGACTCAGCCATCAAATATACTAATTGGTTTCTCCTAGAAAAGTTGCCCTGATTTACTGAGATACAGATACAGTGGAAGCTCATTAACAGCTCTTCAAAACCGGGAGAGACAAAATGGCAGAAATGTTTGTCCACAAAAAAATATATATTTGGGTGCAGTGTTGGGCAAAGACAGATTACCTGTAGTTAGGATGTCCAGCCTACTATGGAGTTACCAACACAGTCCTAAGGAAGAACAACATTTGGGGAGCAGAATGGGAAAGACAAGACATTGTAGCTTCAAAGGGTGGCTTGGAACACCAAAAAGAAAAAAGGATCAACCAGAAAGTGGGACTGCGGTGGGAGACCAAGGGAAAGGGAGACAGTGGCACAGTGCCTGGCAGATAAATGGGTGGGCCAGGGAGTGTGGTTGGATTAGGGGACTTTTGTACCCAAATTAGACCAAGTTGGGCCAGATATAGCTATTTTTAAGCATTTAGTCTTCAAAAAACTAAAGACAGCCCTCAAGTATGTTCCTAATCCCAGGTACAACATCACTCAGGAAGACCATACAGCTCTAAGGGAACTTACTCAAAATAAGTCGCTCATTAAAAAAATTGTGACAAAGGAGGGGGGATTGTTATGATAGACCCTGAGCAGTATGTCATTAAGATGCACGACATGTTACACAATCCTGACCCCTACACCCCTATCCTCATTGACCCTACCACACAAGGGAAGAAAACCATTCTGAAGATGACCACCAGAGCACTCAAACAAAATCTAATATGAGATAAGGAATGGGAGTATCTCAAGGTAGCAATACCCAAAATGCCTGCTCTCTATGGGGGTCACAAAAATTCACAAGAACAGTCTTGACCCACCCTATAGACCCATTGTAACCTCAATAGGCTCTTTGACAGAACCCTTTTCTAAATATGTGGACTCCATTCTCAGACCTCATGTTTCAAAAATCGTGTCCCATGTCAACGACACACAAGATATTATAAATAAAGTTGAACATCTGACTTTCAATCCTATTAGCGATACCATGGTTACTATGGACAAAGAAGCATTATATAGTAAAATCCCCCAAACAGAAGCCCTGAAGGTGGTATTATGGGTCATAATAGATTATCGGATTGTTGGCCCGAAGCTATTTATCTTGGATTACTTAGATATAATTTTACGAGGAAATACATTCGAGTTTAATGTTTCGCTCTTCAAACAAATGAAAGGAATCAGCAGGAGGGCCTCATGTACCCCCACAATTGCAAATATTTACATGGCACAATTTGAAATCAAGTTTATCTATAATGATATTGTGCCTTTCAGTGAGTCTATAAAATAACTGGTCTAGGTATGTAGATGATATTTTCATTATCTAGAAGGGAAAAAAAGATAAACTGTCTGAATTCATTTTATGGCTAAATCTGTGCAATAGTAACATGCATTTCACTGCACACACTAGTATTGAGTGTGTAGAATTCCTGGACATTAGGGACATTAGCATCAGACCGAACCAACAACACCTGGAAGTTGATCTGTATGTAAAACCTATATCAAGGAACACATTCTTACATTTCAAGAGCTAACAACCTCAGTCGAATAAAAAACAGCATCCCGTTGGCCAATTCCTGCCTCTCCGCAGGAATTGTACAAACATAATAAATTTTGACCAATGGGCACTGGAGATGAAACCTAAGTTTTTATCTACAGGATAGTCAAAAAGTCTTGTACGTGACTCAGATAAAAGAGCACTGTATTACAACAGACAGCAACTGTTCAGAAACAAGAATGGAACCAACTCTCCAGATTGGCGTTCGTGACTCGCCATTCAACCATGAATGAAAAAATACGCAATAATATCAACTCTCATTGGCACATCCTTAACGCAGAGAGAGAAAGAGACTCTAATATCCAAGCCACTTTTTGCTAACAGAAGCACCAACAACCTCAAAGACTTAGATGTAAGACTACGCATGGCCGTTCAGAACCATGCCATCCAGACAACCATAACAGGGAATCCACCCCATTGGTAATTACAAAGGAATGTCATGCAATGCATGTCAATTTGCCATTGAAACCAACAGGTACTGCATCAATAAGGTGGATATATCGCTGAGAACCTTCACTAATTGCAAGAGGAGTAATATTATATATCTACTTCTGTGTCCATGCAATTTGGGGTATATAGGGGAAACTTCCCGCACCATGTAGACAAGACTTACAGAACACCGGTCAGCTATTCGCACCAAGAAATGTAGTGCACCGTTGGTCAAACTTTTCATAGAGGCACAGCACAACATGAATGATATAAGATGGCTGATCCTGGAGAAAATCAATATCAATGTGAGGAGCCGCAGCACAGAGGTCAGAAAACGGAGACGGGTCTATTGGATCTTTACTTTAGACACCTACAAAAAAGGTCTGAACAGTGAAATCCCCTGGGACCAGGCGATCAAATATAATTGCTACTTGTCTATTTTCAACCCAAAAAAAACTTACACTCTAGCAAACACACATTTTATCTGCATATCCTTGCTGACCTCCTTCAATGATGCCCCATGCACTTTGATACTAATGACCTGGATGACCTCCATGCTTATTTATTATCTTTCCTATTTTTTACCTTTCGTTCAGATGTTGGACAAGTCCCTTTGGCCCATTAGAATGATTTCTCATGTGTTTATTGTTGTCATCATTTTCACCTGAGCCCACTCATTCTGGGTGTACGTATAATATTGCAGGAATTACCCACTCTAGGATGTTGGAAAAACAACTTACAGAGTTGCAGTAGGGTGTTAACATTATTATAGCCACAACTTTACAATGTCCAACACATTTGTGCCATTTGCCTTAAGTTCATCTCCCATGCCGAAAACCAAATGACTACCAAGCTTAGGCACAAACACTTTTCACAATTTTCAGCCTCCACTCCAATTTGGCCAGCATGATTTTCCAATTGATCTGCCACGCTGATGGTCGAATTGTTGTTACTGCTCTGAGTCCAACGTCCATTTTAATGTCTTGAGTGTACATGCATTTGAGCGCGGTTGTGTTAAAATATCGGCAAGCAAGTTAGCGCCATGTTCTCAGGCCAACTCGTGAAGGAGATTTGTCAGCCAGGTTCTGCAGTGTTTGCACAAACCCTGCACCTGGGACATGCTGAGGCACATTGCACCCACATATTTGACCACCACGCAGCATTGTTCAGCAGGACCTCTGCAATGCGGAATGTGAGCGTCTTCACTGTGGGCTGTGGGCAGTCCGGGGTCTTACCTTGGCTATACCTTTCTTAACCCGACAATCCCCGAATACAAGCGGACAACTGACAGGTAACTGTATGCACCATCTTTGACAAAATAAGGTATGCTAGTCTTGAATGGATCAGCCCACTAATAGATATTACATATAATTCCCTCAATTTCCAGCCTTGGCAAATACTGTGTTCTTACCAGTCCAGTAGGCCCAACAAGTGCAAAAGATGTAAGTACTCCTAACTTCACCTCAACCCATAGCTTTCTCTTCACCATAGGGGCATAACTTCCCTCCTGCCTACAAGTAGGTTTCTAATTATGTTACCATACCTGTTCTTAATCCCCTTTGTTTTGGGTAGATCCAGTACGTAGCCAGCTAAGAGGACACTGACAACCACCAGTTATTCAGTGACATCACATTGTGTTATGAGGCATGGTTTGCCCGGGAAACATCTTGTCACAAACAATCTCATTCACTCACTATGAATTGGTACTATGGCCTATATACCATGTCTGTTATGGCTCAGTTATACCCACATTTTTTCTCTATTCTGGGTGTCTCTATCATCGGTTTGGCTATAGCTCTTTTTCTGTTTTTTTCTTTTCGAATGTTTATGTGAGCGGAAGACGCAGACATCAACCATCTTCATTGCCACATGCATGTGCTCTTTCCAATTCTCTCCATGGTGATGGACTGGAAGCTGTTTGCAAGTTCAAAACTCTCATAGTTGGCATTTTCATTAATTTCTATTTCTGTTTGTGACACAGTGACCATTTTCTATTAAGTAAATTAATTTGAGTCTTTCGTAGATATAGGGCACAGTTACTCTAACCCAGATCTGTTCCGCTAATTAATGTCTGTAGATGTTATTCATCATGGCTTCCTGATGAAGGCCGCGGAGACGAAACGTGCATAGGTTAAACTCTTCAAACCATGCTCTACCTGCACATGATGCTATTTAATTAGCGGAGCTGAATGAAATTTCCTCTATCTTGTTGTGGACAAGCCAAGAAGATCGAATATGTGTAGCCAGTTTTGGAAACTAAAACAGTTGTAATCTATGTTGAGCCTGCACATCATGATGTATCATTACAATTTGATTTGGCACACACCACTGATAAGCAATTGAATAAAAATATATGTATATATTGCATAATTCTTGTTCCCCCCAAAAAAATCTATATAAAACTTGCATCTATTTTAGAAACTTGATTATGGGAGTGTGAATGAATACCAAAACAGTTGAGGAAGTGAAGAGGTATTGACAGAATCACCCTCCGATCAGATATATATAAACAAAGAGATTCTATCAAAGTGTAATGATTTTTATTATTTTTATTGTTTTCTGTGGGTGATAAAAACTAATAAATGAGCTCTCTCTTAGGGTGGTAAAGATGAGAGCACAGTGTGCTTTTTAAAATACCCCTCACACACTAAAAAAATCCAATAGTGTCATGCTTCATCATTGGGGTCTTCCCGTCCCTCTACGGGGCAGGGCGTGCTACGACCTGACCGACTACGCGGGAGCACTAATATAGTGACAGGACTATGTGACTGTGCAAGTGTGGGTGATGTCAGTGAAGTGTAGGGACCTAATTATGTGTGGGAATAAAAAAGGTTAAAAATCCTCTGGCTAGTGGAAAAAAACAATATATTCACTTCCCTAGCTGGGGACGTTAAGAAGGGGGTTTTGTTGAGGTAGAGCGATTCGCTACTACCTGGTCTACATGTTTCGTAGGCAGTCCCCTACTGCCTACTCATCAGGACCTTCTAATGGTCCCTACTGGAACAAAGCTCAGTTGCTAAATGTAATAAGCCTGTCGTCCTAGAAACCAGCATTAAAAATCCACTGCTAGTTTCTGCTTCAGGGCATGAGCTGGCCCTCTATAAGCAAAAGGTATCAAAAATAATGACCTGAATGTGGTCTTGCTGTTGCGCAAAAGATATGCCCCATGAGCTGGTACTTGGTAGGTATTCAACGCGGCGTCAGTGACCGCTATATCATTAAGGCTTACTTCTACCACGAGGTACCGCTCCGAGGAGTATAGAGGGCCAGCTCATGCCCTGAAGCAGAAACTAGCAGTGGATTTTTACTGCTGGTTTCTAGGACGACAGGCTTATTACATTTAGCAACTGAGCTTTAGCTTTACATTTTCTTCAAACACATGCCCATGATCAATCTTTGTGTTGAAATTCAATTACAGTAGCAGTACCAAGAAAAGACTCACATTTCAGGCACTGACACAGAACAGTAAGATCTGGATAAGAGTTAAAAAAAGGAATGGAACAATGTGTTAGTACAAGCCTGAGGGAGCAACCAATTTCAGTAGGTGAACCTGCCTCTCACAGTGGGGCTTTTCAGCTTTCTCTCATTTAGAATTTGACCAAAAATAGATGGCCAACCAATTCAGTAGTTTTGGAAAGAAACTCCTGGAAGATTTCTATATTTGAAACATGGTATGGGATTGGTTTCAAGGATGAGTAGTGTAAAGCTCCTTCAGACCTTAATGTTCTTAGAGCGGGCCTCTACTGCAGGTCCATATTTCTAATCCAGCAAAGATTAGTCTTGCTCTCCTTGCTAACACCTCTTAGACAGGTAAATTTCACAGACCTTGTTGCTAGCCTGGTGGGTGCAGCTCTAAGGAAGAACAAATACCTTCTCTCAGAGGATGTGTTACCTGTCCATCACAATGTAGTTGTATCTTTGAGATGAAGCAAATGAAGGTAATGATCCACAGTGGAATCAAGATGAAATAAGGGAGGACTTAATCTCTACATTCACTACCCTAGTTTCTACATTGTTTCAACACTCCTGTAAAGTTCATACCATTACAAAAACCTCTTATGTTATATTTACTTGGCAATATATTTGCTCATTCGTTTGTCTTAAACACAAATGCACACACATGAATGAAAAAGCACTAGGCATGAATGCCTTTCAACATGTAGATTACAGTTTTTTTAGAGGGAGAAAGAATGTTCAGCAAGTCTTCTAATAGTCTGTCACCACTGACTATGATAAATTGAAGACATTATCAAAAAGAAAATTCTTCCTAATCATGTCCCATGGCTTTCACCCCAGCTCTATGACACTTTCCCCTGGCTGATGCGGCATCTTCCAGGACCTCATAATAAGATCTTTAAAGGCAGTGCCTTCGTGGAAGAATTTGTGAAGAAGGAAATCAAAAGTCACAAAGAGAACGGAGTGTCTGAAGAGCCCCAAGACTTGATAGATTTCTACCAAGCTAAAATATCACAAGTGAGTATTTGCTGCTGTTACATTGATTGATCAGTTCTGGCTCTGATAAAGTGCTCTAGCATAAGAGAAACACAAGAGGCCATAAGGTAGGACATCACACAAAAGAGATTTTTATTATTATTTTCTCATGTGAGTGGGCAGTTTACAGGATACTTTCTGATCTTCTTGTCCCAATTATTTTACAATAGATGACACAGTAATCAATAGAGAAATACAGATGAAAAACAGACTATGTGTTGACCTTATGAAATCAGACTACATTTATTCCACATCTGCATTTCCCACTACTAATGAATCAAAGATAGGTTGCTCTGCCCCATTTCCAAAACTTGCAGGGCCAGGAATAGCTATTGTATCTAGTTCCTCACTATCATTAGGCATAACCTACTATTGGGAATTGACCTAATATTGGTTGTTGTTACACAAACATGTGTATGTTCAGTACCAACCAATATTTACCTTTTAAATTCCAAAATGTTTTACTTACTAAAATTCCACAGGAGATATAAACTTTGTTTCTCTCACTTATGTCTGGTTGTAAGTCCATATCACTTCTTATGTTGATCACTGCACAAACAGGGTTTTGTGCGCTGATTGTTATCATCCGGGTCCATAATGAGGGCCCTAATTTCAGTTGAAAAAGAATATTAAGGCAAAACGTTAGTCCCTTCTTAACAAACCAACCAAATAGATCTTTTCAAGAAGGGATTCACTCAGCTACAGATCAAATGTATGAATTTCTCTATAACATGAAATCCAGCCACAGGCCTCAATAAGGTTAGCAATGTCAGGTCCTTGCCTCTGTTTCAAAAAGATCAACCTGCAAACAAAGCTCCAGTAAACCCATTTATAACATAGAATCCCTGAAAAGAGGAAAGTGGCTGAAGGGCAATACTTTTCAAACTTTGCAGAACAAACATAAATCAATGCATGTTACAGGCCCCCCTTTTGATGGATTTCATGTTATAGAGAAATTGCTGAGGAAGATATTGCTTTAACAATCCCTCCCTATGATGAAGTCATAGATTTTACTAATTTCCCCCATTGACGAAGACCATGTTGACTTCCCTTCCTCTCACGACAGAGGTCAGCTAAACTCACCAATAACTACTGCAGACATAGGCCCTCATTCATATTTATAATCCACCCATGTAAGAGTAGAGAATCTAACCTTCCACTAAACTTCAATTTCCAATGTGATCTATACCTACTTTCAAATTAAATCTGTAATTTTACTCATGATCATTAGAAGATACTGGTCTTCGTGCATTCCAGCATTTGATGCATTCATTTTCATCCATTCCAACTTCCATGAACAAGACTAAACTCTTTTCATTGATCAGGCTTCAAGTAGGCCTAGCTTCAGAATATGTCATGCTCTCTATGGGCCATATGTATCGTCAACCTGATTTGTGATTCTGAAATAGCGATTTTTTAGAAATCGCTATTTCAGAATCGCACATTGGGTTGTATGTACAAATTCGCAATTTGTTTGCAAATTCTTAGTATTCCTTAATTGCGATTGGCAAATTGCGAATCGCAATTAAGGAATACTTTCCCATTCATTTCAATGGGCCAGGAGCCCCATAGGAATGAATGGGAAGTTATTCTCAATTTGTGATTCGCAATTTGAGAATCACAAATTGAGAATAATTTCAAGGGTGTAGGGGTGTCCAAAGGACACCCTGTTGCACCCCTGAAATAAGCATGGGTGCACATGTGGCACACATACATGCCCTAAGGGCATGTATGTGCGTCACATGGCACTTTGAAAAATGCAAAAATGTGCATTTTTTTAAGGAATTGGCAAATTACCACCAACTTGAAGTTGGTGGTAATTTGCGATTCCTTTAAGGCCAATTTGCATTTGTTTTTCTTCATACATTGCATTTAAGGAATCGCAAAATTTGCGATTCCTTAAATGCAATTGCAAAATAAGGAATCCTTGTTTTGCATCAGATTTTCCTTTATACATACCATTTGGCAGATTTGCATTCGCATTCGCCGAAATTGCAAATTTGCTTCATACATATGGCCCTATATTTCCTATCTGCTGAATATTTATGTTTGTATTGCATTCAGGACTCTCAAGATGTCACCTCTACCTTTGATGAGCATAACATGATCCGCCTTGTGGCTGAACTTTTTGCAGGTGGGACAGAATCCACTACCACCACTCTACGGTGGGCACTCCTCTACCTGGTGAATCACCCAGAAATCCAAGGTGAGACCTAGAATGGGTACAACAGAAAGTATTTTATTATAGACTATACAATTTGAATGTATACGTCTAGAGAATTACCATGTTTAATGGATTAACAAATATATTGAAATGTGTTTATCTCGGGTTCGGAGCATTCCACAAAAAGATTAATCTTTCATTCACTGTCCTGAGCCAAGGGTGGAGTTCATACTACATGCCACAAGTGTCACAGCTGCTCAAAACAAGCACCGCTCACAAATATCCCTTTACGAAAACAATCATTGATGTCAATACATCAAAAGGCCTAATCTTGAGGCCTCCTTCATTTACAGCACAGAATGGTACATCATATTACCTTTTCTGCAGCAGACCTTTGACACTGGTGAAGTCAGAAGAAGTAACATCAGTAAAGATTTATTTAAAGAAAACGTTAATACTGTACACCAACATACTACATTGAGACTGGGCAAAGGTATTGTAAAACATAACCACAACAATAAGTTGATTCAACAGATGTGGTAGAAACAGATTTGTTTCATAACTCATCACACACATCTGATTATTCCAACCCTGTTGTGACTGACAGTACATTACAATTAAATTCATTAATTAAAGCAACAACAGATTTGCAATTTTGCTTTAATATACTTCATCTGTATTTAAAATTTGCAGAATTCTGTAGAGGATGGCTTCTCTCTCTGGGAAAGAGCTACACACTGTTGAAATAACCATTCGATTAGTGTTTTGTTACCAGATCCTTTGTCTTGTACCAGTAGAATCATTTGTGATTGGATGTCTAGCAACTTTATTTTATTAATATATTAACGTTTTTGAAATCAGAATGATACATTGGGTCTCTAATAATACCTCACAAGGGCTTGTCCTCATGTTAAGGTAAGTCAAGATATCTATAAAGAGGTATTATCTGTGCAACCAACCACCAATACTAGTCTACTATATTCCAAGATGGCATTGACTTGCATGCTGCACATTTGAGCCTTAGTTCTACATTGGACGTGCTCATGGTTTCTTTCATGGAGGCATGTGTTGGCTTATATGCCTTCTAGCTTGGGGAGGGACCATCCAAACCAAAGTTAATTAATATAACCAAATACGAGTGAAGGTAACTTAAACTGCTCTTGCCAGTTCTATTGCTGCCTTTTTAAAACATGGGCATTGTTTATTCTAGCACTCTGAATGTTCTGGATTTCACCAAAATTAAAGTGACAAGAACAGGAAATAATCCATAATATTTCTGAATGGAATATCTGAAAGAGCAAAACATTGGTAATTGGAATGATGATTTGTTTGCATTTGATAAAGCTGGTGTGGGTTGACTTGAATTGACCGGAGTTGACTTTGGGTGAGGTATTACAACTGAGGTAATAGGCGAACTTGGATTGAGATTTTGTTGCCAACAACTGCCCTTATTATAGACCTATAGATATTTGCAGGTTATAATGGTATCCAATTACGAAATAAAGAGGAGCACTCAAATTTGTAACAATCTTTTTGTTAGAGGTAAACCAAGGGTGCAAACTGCTAAACTATGTTGGCTGCATAGTACAAATAGAACATGAAAATGCAAGCTGAGCCTACATGTAGGATTCTCAGTTCCTAGGAGAATGATTATTCTCACAAAGTATACTGATTATATAACTCTATTAACTCAAAAGTCTGTAAAGTTGTATTGCCAACATTACTTTTATTTTTCAAAGAAATAATTCAAAAACTTTACTGAGTTCTTAGACCGTTGTGAATCATACGCTCAGGACTCTTCATAAGTATTTGTAGTTCATAACGTGAAAAAAATACAAATGCATATATGTCCATATGTGACACTATATTACATGGTTATCAATTTGGAACAATAACATAATAACTGGTCTCTTGTTGTCGCCCGATGCATTTCGGGAAGCCCTGTTCCCTTCTTCAGGGGCGAATACCTAGACAGAAGTAATACAAAGTAATATCTGTATCAAAATCATACTCCAACAGAAAATAAATAGTCATTATACACAGGAAGGAACAATGAGCATGCTCTCTTGATTAGACAAATGATGAACTGGAAAGAACATATCAAATATATTGCGCAATAGAATCACTGAACATAACCCCTGCATAAGGTGACAAAGACTTCCTCTTATATTGGTGAGTTACTCACATCCATGAAAAAACAGCAAAAACTATATGTGATACCACATGTAATTTAAGAACAATGCCTCAAGTTAAAACAAGTGAGTAAATTGACGTTAAATAAAAGAAAAATGAAATGACTGGTCGTGTTTAACTCGTTATGCTCCAACACTCAATGCTATGAAAAGACGGGAGGGATGAACCAACATGTATTCATGTGACCGATCAAATATGCGTGATTTGAAAGATAAGGAAAAATAATCAACCTACCAGGTGGTCGATGGTGACAAAATGCGCTAAAGAATATTCGCAGGTATTGTGCCGTTTGAAACTGTGAAAACATGATGAGAATGGACACAGTATGAGCTTTAGGGTACTGTGAAAAAGAGGTCTCTTTTAGAGAGTAACCAGACTAATTTAAAAAGGATGACATTAATGCTGCGAGAGGATAAACCAATTAAAAAACCTATTGGTGTATGCGCAAAAAAACAACACTGTGGTACAGTAAATACTGCAGGGGGATACCGAGTCTAAACCAAATAATACATCTATTCGTGTATACGCAAAGGTACAACACTCTGATCCAGTTGATAACTTAACAATCAGGTTCTTTGAATTTTAATTACCAAGAGAATACCACACTTGGTGTTGACAATGTTAAAATAAATACCTGTAGCCGAACGGGAAAATATTCGAAGTGGAAACAGTGACTCGCGCTTTATTTAGAGTAGTCCAGCCAAATGCGTTCAGTACTCCAGGATGTAAGTATTGCCGACTTCTACGGAAAAAATTAAAGGCAATGCTCAGGAACTAAACCGAATCACTGGAGAGAATAGATAACATCGGCGCTGTGCTGGGTCTTACCGGTAAGGTCTCACGTAGCGGCGTGTATAGAGTGGGTGGAATCCAAAAGCGGAAATTTTCGCGGAGGGATACCATACGGGAAATAAAAATAGTTCCCGAGTGGGTCACGTGTGTGAGTCTAACGGGCATGTTGGAAAATGTAGTGATAACTGGCCCACGAGCACTAATAAATAAAAATAAAAATAAACGAAACCCTAACATGCTGCGATGAATACCATAATTATGATGTTACAAAATTAAATACATGCTGAGACAAAATACATGTGAGTCACACGAGTAAAATAATACTGCACGAATGGAAAAGTAATCAATGTTGATGATATGTTACGCAAACTAACTAATAGTCTGTGGATGGATAAACAAACTGAGTTATCAATAGTCAAGGCTAGTCGACATAAACACCTGAAAGGTAGCTAAACATTCAGCAACTAATTAAAACAACACTGTGTGATATTGATGAGCGTAGTGCTGACTACAAGAAATAGATGATGGCCCTCTACGAAAAGTAGTTACATTCTGTTAGATTGGCTATACCTCCCTGATTATTACCATGTGGTACAACTAAACACAAATACAATAGAAACCTCTACCTGGGTAGTTACATTCTGATATGGGTACATGAATAGTTCTGTTGGTAAAACCAATATAGGCTCCAAATAGATGTATCAAAAATCAAAATACTACTTGAAATGAAACCTGGATTGCAACAAAATTGTGGTGGTCATGGAAAATAAGAGAGAAAGACTATAACCCTTCTGGGATCAATGTAAATGCGCTAGGGCTGAAATGTCACAGTGCAAAGGCAACCAACACTTAAGGTGCTGGTATAAAAATTGATAGTACTGTAACTATAAGAAACAGCTATAATCAACCCTGTCATTGAGGCCTGTGGGTATCAACGTTGCTAGATATTCAATCCAGAACACCTCCCTCTGTAGTAGTTTGGCGTCGTTATCTTGGCCTTCTAGTTTGGGTACAACTTCAATAATCTGAGCTCTCAGTTGAGAGATGTTGTGTTTAAACTCTAGCCAATGGGTCGCTACTGAGGTGGTTCTGTTTTTACATCTGAAATTGCTTTTATGCTCAGTGAGCCTGGTTTTGAATTTGCGAGCGGTTTTGCCTATATATAATTTGCCACATGGGCATTTCAGGCAGTAAATGATATTCATAGTATTACAGTCTCCCGAATGACGTAACTCAATCTTCTTGCCTGTTGTTGGGTGTGTCATGCTATTGCCAATAATGATGTTATTACAGTGCACGCAGTTATGGCAACGCATAGTGCCTGTATGTGGTTCTGTGGTGGCTTTACTGGTAGGAGTTCGCAACTTATCCATTAGATTCCTGCCTCTGGTGTAAGCAAAAATGGGTTTATCAGCAAAAATGCCTCTGAATTCATTTTCATTTTGTAACAGTTCCCATCTATTCAAGATTATTCTTTTGATTTTACTGGAAGCAGTAGAAAATTTTGACACAAATGTGATTCCTGCCTTTTGAGATTTGGGAACAGGATTCAGCAGCGTTTCCCTATCAACAGTTGACAGTCTGTCAATTGTGTGATCCATCACTTCCGAGGGATAGCCTCTACACTCAAATTTATTGCGGTGCTTGGGGATTTGAGCATTCAATGCTTCATCATTTGAGCAAATTCTTTTCAATCTCAAAAAATGAGAGTAGGGTAGATTGGTGATGAGACTCTTAGGGTGAAAACTTGTGAATAGTAATGTGTTGTTGCGGTCTGTGGGTTTTGAGAAGATGTCTGTATGCAATCTGCGTGTTTGGTCATCTTTCTTGATCAGTACATCTAAATAGTGTGCCTCAGTGTTACTCATGGAATGGGTGAACTGTATTCTAAGGTTTCTGGTGTTGAGTTCAGTTATGAGTCTATGGAGTTCAGTTGTGTCTTTGTTCCAAATCAAAAAAATGTCATCAATATATCGACAATATTGGACAAGACCCATCTGCCATTCTTCGTTGGTAAGAATGTGTTCATCCTCAAACTTAGACATAAATATATTTGCATAGGCTGGAGCCCCAGAAAATCCCATGCTAGTCCCTGTAAGTTGACCATAGAAATTGTCATTCCATCTGAAGTAACTGTTGTTAAGACAAAAATGCAATAGTTTTAAGATGAATATACTCTTGTCCTTTGGAAGATCTAGTTTAAGCAGTGCCCATTCAGTCGCTTCCATGCCTTCTTGGTGATTTATAGAAGTGTATAATGCGGTGACATCGATGGTACATAATGTCCATTTGCGACTGTACATGCTTTGGATGATCTCAATTTTATTGAGAAAATGTGTAGTGTCTCTGGTGTATGTGCACCATGATTGCACAAATTTTTGGAGATAAAAGTCCAAATATTTCCCAACGGGGTCAAATATGGATCCACACCCAGCCACGATGGGGCGGAAAGGGGGATCAGTTGGGTGTTTGTGTATCTTGGGCGTCATGTAGAGACGAGGTCTTTTGGGATTAGGTGTGGTTAGAAACAATTTTTCTTCATCAGTAATAATGCCATCTTGTATGGCTTTCTGTAAATATGTTTGCAGAATACTTTGTAGGGTGTTGGTGGGGTCATTAGGCAGGATAGTATATGTATTCAGATCATGGACATGATCATCAACTTTCCGCTCATAGTAATCTGTGTCCATAATTACGAGGGCACCTCCCTTGTCAGCAGGTTTAAGGGTAAGAGTGTCGTCTTGTGCGATTCCCTGGATCGTTCTGTGTTCATATTGATTAAAATTCGATCTGCCAGTTGATTTATACCGGATCTTGATAAGATCTCGTTTGACAGTTTCTTCAAAAAAATCAATAATCTTGTGGGACACAGGAGCTTGGAAGGTACTTTTGGGACGAAAACTACTGTTGTGAGAATCCATATTCACATCTTCACATGCTTGAAGGACATTGGAAAAATAGTGTCGAAGTCTTAACTTCCGTGTCAGTTTGTAGAGGGCAACCTTGGTGTCAAGTAACGTAGTGTCATTAGTTGGTACAAAGCTCATTCCCTTGTTAAGGGTCATGAGTTGTTGTTTAGTCAGATCCTTAGTCGAAATGTTAATGATCAAACTACATTCTTCCCACTTCTTAATACTTTTCCCCTGTCCTCGCCTGGTTGGCCGTTTGTTGGTTCTGATGTTGGTAGTTCCTGTAAGGTTGGCGGGGGTGGTTGTCCTGATTGTGGCACCTGGGATAAAAAAGACATCGTGGTGGTAGAAGGACCTGATTTAGTGGGGGATCTCACTTGCTTTTGGGTGGATGGTTGACTCCCTATGTCTGAAGTGCTGGTCGAGACCGGCAATCTGGTTGCTGCGATATCTTGATCTGTCGCGATACTTTCTTCACTAGATGTGTTCCCTCTGGGTTTGGTGAATCTTTTTTTCGCATAGATTTCGGCCCACGTATAAACCTCATTAAGTTTATAATCAATAGTATCTCGTCGATACTTCCTAATTTTGCCTTCTTGCAATTCTTTGTTGTATTTGTCAAGTTTGGCGTTGAGGTCTTCTAATGTTTTTGACCAAATTTGTGGATCAATACATGTTTCCAAATCTTTTTTTAGATCAAAGATCTCTTCATCCAGATCTCTGATCGTGTTGGACAACTCTTCTATAATCAGCAAGATTAAATCAAGCGAGCACTTGTTAAGAATGGCAAACCATTTGTCCATGAACTTGGAATTTAAGTGAAACCTAAAAAGCATAGGTCTTAACGCTATCCTAAGGCCTCGTGGGATTCTTTTGGCTCGATGGTATTGTACCAAAGTTGAGGCATGTAGCCTTTGATTGAGCTGTCTACGAGTAAGGTATTCTAATTGTTTGAGTCTTTGAATGGTGGATCCTCCCTGTGTATCAACTAGTTGAATTTCTTTGATAAGCGCATAGATGCCCGTAGCCTCTTCATTGGAGTATGTCATGGTCTCAGCTCTGTTCTCTGTGATACGTGTTATATTATCAAATGATGCCATACTGATATCAATTAATGAAATGTTTAGTTGGGTGTGGTGCTACCTCTTAAGGCGCCAAAATGTGATATCCAATTACGAAATAAAGAGGAGCACTCAAATTTGTAACAATCTTTTTGTTAGAGGTAAACCAAGGGTGCAAACTGCTAAACTATGTTGGCTGCATAGTACAAATAGAACATGAAAATGCAAGCTGAGCCTACATGCAGGATGCACAGTTCCTAGGAGAATGATTATTCTCACAAAGTATACTGATTATATAACTCTATTAACTCAAAAGTCTGTAAAGTTGTATTGCCAACATTACTTTTATTTTTCAAAGAAATAATTCAAAAACTTTACTGAGTTCTTAGACCGTTGTGAATCATACGCTCAGGACTCTTCATAAGTATTTGTAGTTCATAACGTGAAAAAAATACAAATGCATATATGTCCATATGTGACACTATATTACATGGTTATCAATTTGGAACAATAACATAATAACTGGTCTCTTGTTGTCGCCCGATGCATTTCGGGAAGCCCTGTTCCCTTCTTCAGGGGCGAATACCTAGACAGAAGTAATACAAAGTAATATCTGTATCAAAATCATACTCCAACAGAAAATAAATAGTCATTATACACAGGAAGGAACAATGAGCATGCTCTCTTGATTAGACAAATGATGAACTGGAAAGAACATATCAAATATATTGCGCAATAGAATCACTGAACATAACCCCTGCATAAGGTGACAAAGACTTCCTCTTATATTGGTGAGTTACTCACATCCATGAAAAAACAGCAAAAACTATATGTGATACCACATGTAATTTAAGAACAATGCCTCAAGTTAAAACAAGTGAGTAAATTGACGTTAAATAAAAGAAAAATTAAATGACTGGTCGTGTTTAACTCGTTATGCTCCAACACTCAATGCTATGAAAAGACGGGAGGGATGAACCAACATGTATTCATGTGACCGATCAAATATGCGTGATTTGAAAGATAAGGAAAAATAATCAACCTACCAGGTGGTCGATGGTGACAAAATGCGCTAAAGAATATTCGCAGGTATTGTGCCGTTTGAAACTGTGAAAACATGATGAGAATGGACACAGTATGAGCTTTAGGGTACTGTGAAAAAGAGGTCTCTTTTAGAGAGTAACCAGACTAATTTAAAAAGGATGACATTAATGCTGCGAGAGGATAAACCAATTAAAAAACCTATTGGTGTATGCGCAAAAAAACAACACTGTGGTACAGTAAATACTGCAGGGGGATACCGAGTCTAAACCAAATAATACATCTATTCGTGTATACGCAAAGGTACAACACTCTGATCCAGTTGATAACTTAACAATCAGGTTCTTTGAATTTTAATTACCAAGAGAATACCACACTTGGTGTTGACAATGTTAAAATAAATACCTGTAGCCGAACGGGAAAATATTCGAAGTGGAAACAGTGACTCGCGCTTTATTTAGAGTAGTCCAGCCAAATGCGTTCAGTACTCCAGGATGTAAGTATTGCCGACTTCTACGGAAAAAATTAAAGGCAATGCTCAGGAACTAAACCGAATCACTGGAGAGAATAGATAACATCGGCGCTGTGCTGGGTCTTACCGGTAAGGTCTCACGTAGCGGCGTGTATAGAGTGGGTGGAATCCAAAAGCGGAAATTTTCGCGGAGGGATACCATACGGGAAATAAAAATAGTTCCCGAGTGGGTCACGTGTGTGAGTCTAACGGGCATGTTGGAAAATGTAGTGATAACTGGCCCACGAGCACTAATAAATAAAAATAAAAATAAACGAAACCCTAACATGCTGCGATGAATACCATAATTATGATGTTACAAAATTAAATACATGCTGAGACAAAATACATGTGAGTCACACGAGTAAAATAATACTGCACGAATGGAAAAGTAATCAATGTTGATGATATGTTACGCAAACTAACTAATAGTCTGTGGATGGATAAACAAACTGAGTTATCAATAGTCAAGGCTAGTCGACATAAACACCTGAAAGGTAGCTAAACATTCAGCAACTAATTAAAACAACACTGTGTGATATTGATGAGCGTAGTGCTGACTACAAGAAATAGATGATGGCCCTCTACGAAAAGTAGTTACATTCTGTTAGATTGGCTATACCTCCCTGATTATTACCATGTGGTACAACTAAACACAAATACAATAGAAACCTCTACCTGGGTAGTTACATTCTGATATGGGTACATGAATAGTTCTGTTGGTAAAACCAATATAGGCTCCAAATAGATGTATCAAAAATCAAAATACTACTTGAAATGAAACCTGGATTGCAACAAAATTGTGGTGGTCATGGAAAATAAGAGAGAAAGACTATAACCCTTCTGGGATCAATGTAAATGCGCTAGGGCTGAAATGTCACAGTGCAAAGGCAAAACCAGGCTCACTGAGCATAAAAGCAATTTCAGATGTAAAAACAGAACCACCTCAGTAGCGACCCATTGGCTAGAGTTTAAACACAACATCTCTCAACTGAGAGCTCAGATTATTGAAGTTGTACCCAAACTAGAAGGCCAAGATAACGACGCCAAACTACTACAGAGGGAGGTGTTCTGGATTGAATATCTAGCAACGTTGATACCCACAGGCCTCAATGACAGGGTTGATTATAGCTGTTTCTTATAGTTACAGTACTATCAATTTTTATACCAGCACCTTAAGTGTTGGTTGCCTTTGCACTGTGACATTTCAGCCCTAGCGCATTTACATTGATCCCAGAAGGGTTATAGTCTTTCTCTCTTATTTTCCATGACCACCACAATTTTGTTGCAATCCAGGTTTCATTTCAAGTAGTATTTTGATTTTTGATACATCTATTTGGAGCCTATATTGGTTTTACCAACAGAACTATTCATGTACCCATATCAGAATGTAACTACCCAGGTAGAGGTTTCTATTGTATTTGTGTTTAGTTGTACCACATGGTAATAATCAGGGAGGTATAGCCAATCTAACAGAATGTAACTACTTTTCGTAGAGGGCCATCATCTATTTCTTGTAGTCAGCACTACGCTCATCAATATCACACAGTGTTGTTTTAATTAGTTGCTGAATGTTTAGCTACCTTTCAGGTGTTTATGTCGACTAGCCTTGACTATTGATAACTCAGTTTGTTTATCCATCCACAGACTATTAGTTAGTTTGCGTAACATATCATCAACATTGATTACTTTTCCATTCGTGCAGTATTATTTTACTCGTGTGACTCACATGTATTTTGTCTCAGCATGTATTTAATTTTGTAACATCATAATTATGGTATTCATCGCAGCATGTTAGGGTTTCGTTTATTTTTATTTTTATTTATTAGTGCTCGTGGGCCAGTTATCACTACATTTTCCAACATGCCCGTTAGACTCACACACGTGACCCACTCGGGAACTATTTTTATTTCCCGTATGGTATCCCTCCGCGAAAATTTCCGCTTTTGGATTCCACCCACTCTATACACGCCGCTACGTGAGACCTTACCGGTAAGACCCAGCACAGCGCCGATGTTATCTATTCTCTCCAGTGATTCGGTTTAGTTCCTGAGCATTGCCTTTAATTTTTTCCGTAGAAGTCGGCAATACTTACATCCTGGAGTACTGAACGCATTTGGCTGGACTACTCTAAATAAAGCGCGAGTCACTGTTTCCACTTCGAATATTTTCCCGTTCGGCTACAGGTATTTATTTTAACATTGTCAACACCAAGTGTGGTATTCTCTTGGTAATTAAAATTCAAAGAACCTGATTGTTAAGTTATCAACTGGATCAGAGTGTTGTACCTTTGCGTATACACGAATAGATGTATTATTTGGTTTAGACTCGGTATCCCCCTGCAGTATTTACTGTACCACAGTGTTGTTTTTTTGCGCATACACCAATAGGTTTTTTAATTGGTTTATCCTCTCGCAGCATTAATGTCATCCTTTTTAAATTAGTCTGGTTACTCTCTAAAAGAGACCTCTTTTTCACAGTACCCTAAAGCTCATACTGTGTCCATTCTCATCATGTTTTCACAGTTTCAAACGGCACAATACCTGCGAATATTCTTTAGCGCATTTTGTCACCATCGACCACCTGGTAGGTTGATTATTTTTCCTTATCTTTCAAATCACGCATATTTGATCGGTCACATGAATACATGTTGGTTCATCCCTCCCGTCTTTTCATAGCATTGAGTGTTGGAGCATAACGAGTTAAACACGACCAGTCATTTAATTTTTCTTTTATTTAACGTCAATTTACTCACTTGTTTTAACTTGAGGCATTGTTCTTAAATTACATGTGGTATCACATATAGTTTTTGCTGTTTTTTCATGGATGTGAGTAACTCACCAATATAAGAGGAAGTCTTTGTCACCTTATGCAGGGGTTATGTTCAGTGATTCTATTGCGCAATATATTTGATATGTTCTTTCCAGTTCATCATTTGTCTAATCAAGAGAGCATGCTCATTGTTCCTTCCTGTGTATAATGACTATTTATTTTCTGTTGGAGTATGATTTTGATACAGATATTACTTTGTATTACTTCTGTCTAGGTATTCGCCCCTGAAGAAGGGAACAGGGCTTCCCGAAATGCATCGGGCGACAACAAGAGACCAGTTATTATGTTATTGTTCCAAATTGATAACCATGTAATATAGTGTCACATATGGACATATATGCATTTGTATTTTTTTCACGTTATGAACTACAAATACTTATGAAGAGTCCTGAGCGTATGATTCACAACGGTCTAAGAACTCAGTAAAGTTTTTGAATTATTTCTTTGAAAAATAAAAGTAATGTTGGCAATACAACTTTACAGACTTTTGAGTTAATAGAGTTATATAATCAGTATACTTTGTGAGAATAATCATTCTCCTAGGAACTGTGCATCCTGCATGTAGGCTCAGCTTGCATTTTCATGTTCTATTTGTACTATGCAGCCAACATAGTTTAGCAGTTTGCACCCTTGGTTTACCTCTAACAAAAAGATTGTTACAAATTTGAGTGCTCCTCTTTATTTCGTAATTGGATATCACATTTTGGCGCCTTAAGAGGTAGCACCACACCCAACTAAACATTTCATTAATTGATATCAGTATGGCATCATTTGATAATATAACACGTATCACAGAGAACAGAGCTGAGACCATGACATACTCCAATGAAGAGGCTACGGGCATCTATGCGCTTATCAAAGAAATTCAACTAGTTGATACACAGGGAGGATCCACCATTCAAAGACTCAAACAATTAGAATACCTTACTCGTAGACAGCTCAATCAAAGGCTACATGCCTCAACTTTGGTACAATACCATCGAGCCAAAAGAATCCCACGAGGCCTTAGGATAGCGTTAAGACCTATGCTTTTTAGGTTTCACTTAAATTCCAAGTTCATGGACAAATGGTTTGCCATTCTTAACAAGTGCTCGCTTGATTTAATCTTGCTGATTATAGAAGAGTTGTCCAACACGATCAGAGATCTGGATGAAGAGATCTTTGATCTAAAAAAAGATTTGGAAACATGTATTGATCCACAAATTTGGTCAAAAACATTAGAAGACCTCAACGCCAAACTTGACAAATACAACAAAGAATTGCAAGAAGGCAAAATTAGGAAGTATCGACGAGATACTATTGATTATAAACTTAATGAGGTTTATACGTGGGCCGAAATCTATGCGAAAAAAAGATTCACCAAACCCAGAGGGAACACATCTAGTGAAGAAAGTATCGCGACAGATCAAGATATCGCAGCAACCAGATTGCCGGTCTCGACCAGCACTTCAGACATAGGGAGTCAACCATCCACCCAAAAGCAAGTGAGATCCCCCACTAAATCAGGTCCTTCTACCACCACGATGTCTTTTTTATCCCAGGTGCCACAATCAGGACAACCACCCCCGCCAACCTTACAGGAACTACCAACATCAGAACCAACAAACGGCCAACCAGGCGAGGACAGGGGAAAAGTATTAAGAAGTGGGAAGAATGTAGTTTGATCATTAACATTTCGACTAAGGATCTGACTAAACAACAACTCATGACCCTTAACAAGGGAATGAGCTTTGTACCAACTAATGACACTACGTTACTTGACACCAAGGTTGCCCTCTACAAACTGACACGGAAGTTAAGACTTCGACACTATTTTTCCAATGTCCTTCAAGCATGTGAAGATGTGAATATGGATTCTCACAACAGTAGTTTTCGTCCCAAAAGTACCTTCCAAGCTCCTGTGTCCCACAAGATTATTGATTTTTTTGAAGAAACTGTCAAACGAGATCTTATCAAGATCCGGTATAAATCAACTGGCAGATCGAATTTTAATCAATATGAACACAGAACGATCCAGGGAATCGCACAAGACGACACTCTTACCCTTAAACCTGCTGACAAGGGAGGTGCCCTCGTAATTATGGACACAGATTACTATGAGCGGAAAGTTGATGATCATGTCCATGATCTGAATACATATACTATCCTGCCTAATGACCCCACCAACACCCTACAAAGTATTCTGCAAACATATTTACAGAAAGCCATACAAGATGGCATTATTACTGATGAAGAAAAATTGTTTCTAACCACACCTAATCCCAAAAGACCTCGTCTCTACATGACGCCCAAGATACACAAACACCCAACTGATCCCCCTTTCCGCCCCATCGTGGCTGGGTGTGGATCCACATTTGACCCCGTTGGGAAATATTTGGACTTTTATCTCCAAAAATTTGTGCAATCATGGTGCACATACACCAGAGACACTACACATTTTCTCAATAAAATTGAGATCATCCAAAGCATGTACAGTCGCAAATGGACATTATGTACCATCGATGTCACCGCATTATACACTTCTATAAATCACCAAGAAGGCATGGAAGCGACTGAATGGGCACTGCTTAAACTAGATCTTCCAAAGGACAAGAGTATATTCATCTTAAAACTATTGCATTTTTGTCTTAACAACAGTTACTTCAGATGGAATGACAATTTCTATGGTCAACTTACAGGGACTAGCATGGGATTTTCTGGGGCTCCAGCCTATGCAAATATATTTATGTCTAAGTTTGAGGATGAACACATTCTTACCAACGAAGAATGGCAGATGGGTCTTGTCCAATATTGTCGATATATTGATGACATTTTTTTGATTTGGAACAAAGACACAACTGAACTCCATAGACTCATAACTGAACTCAACACCAGAAACCTTAGAATACAGTTCACCCATTCCATGAGTAACACTGAGGCACACTATTTAGATGTACTGATCAAGAAAGATGACCAAACACGCAGATTGCATACAGACATCTTCTCAAAACCCACAGACCGCAACAACACATTACTATTCACAAGTTTTCACCCTAAGAGTCTCATCACCAATCTACCCTACTCTCATTTTTTGAGATTGAAAAGAATTTGCTCAAATGATGAAGCATTGAATGCTCAAATCCCCAAGCACCGCAATAAATTTGAGTGTAGAGGCTATCCCTCGGAAGTGATGGATCACACAATTGACAGACTGTCAACTGTTGATAGGGAAACGCTGCTGAATCCTGTTCCCAAATCTCAAAAGGCAGGAATCACATTTGTGTCAAAATTTTCTACTGCTTCCAGTAAAATCAAAAGAATAATCTTGAATAGATGGGAACTGTTACAAAATGAAAATGAATTCAGAGGCATTTTTGCTGATAAACCCATTTTTGCTTACACCAGAGGCAGGAATCTAATGGATAAGTTGCGAACTCCTACCAGTAAAGCCACCACAGAACCACATACAGGCACTATGCGTTGCCATAACTGCGTGCACTGTAATAACATCATTATTGGCAATAGCATGACACACCCAACAACAGGCAAGAAGATTGAGTTACGTCATTCGGGAGACTGTAATACTATGAATATCATTTACTGCCTGAAATGCCCATGTGGCAAATTATATATAGGCAAAACCGCTCGCAAATTCAAAACCAGGCTCACTGAGCATAAAAGCAATTTCAGATGTAAAAACAGAACCACCTCAGTAGCGACCCATTGGCTAGAGTTTAAACACAACATCTCTCAACTGAGAGCTCAGATTATTGAAGTTGTACCCAAACTAGAAGGCCAAGATAACGACGCCAAACTACTACAGAGGGAGGTGTTCTGGATTGAATATCTAGCAACGTTGATACCCACAGGCCTCAATGACAGGGTTGATTATAGCTGTTTCTTATAGTTACAGTACTATCAATTTTTATACCAGCACCTTAAGTGTTGGTTGCCTTTGCACTGTGACATTTCAGCCCTAGCGCATTTACATTGATCCCAGAAGGGTTATAGTCTTTCTCTCTTATTTTCCATGACCACCACAATTTTGTTGCAATCCAGGTTTCATTTCAAGTAGTATTTTGATTTTTGATACATCTATTTGGAGCCTATATTGGTTTTACCAACAGAACTATTCATGTACCCATATCAGAATGTAACTACCCAGGTAGAGGTTTCTATTGTATTTGTGTTTAGTTGTACCACATGGTAATAATCAGGGAGGTATAGCCAATCTAACAGAATGTAACTACTTTTCGTAGAGGGCCATCATCTATTTCTTGTAGTCAGCACTACGCTCATCAATATCACACAGTGTTGTTTTAATTAGTTGCTGAATGTTTAGCTACCTTTCAGGTGTTTATGTCGACTAGCCTTGACTATTGATAACTCAGTTTGTTTATCCATCCACAGACTATTAGTTAGTTTGCGTAACATATCATCAACATTGATTACTTTTCCATTCGTGCAGTATTATTTTACTCGTGTGACTCACATGTATTTTGTCTCAGCATGTATTTAATTTTGTAACATCATAATTATGGTATTCATCGCAGCATGTTAGGGTTTCGTTTATTTTTATTTTTATTTATTAGTGCTCGTGGGCCAGTTATCACTACATTTTCCAACATGCCCGTTAGACTCACACACGTGACCCACTCGGGAACTATTTTTATTTCCCGTATGGTATCCCTCCGCGAAAATTTCCGCTTTTGGATTCCACCCACTCTATACACGCCGCTACGTGAGACCTTACCGGTAAGACCCAGCACAGCGCCGATGTTATCTATTCTCTCCAGTGATTCGGTTTAGTTCCTGAGCATTGCCTTTAATTTTTTCCGTAGAAGTCGGCAATACTTACATCCTGGAGTACTGAACGCATTTGGCTGGACTACTCTAAATAAAGCGCGAGTCACTGTTTCCACTTCGAATATTTTCCCGTTCGGCTACAGGTATTTATTTTAACATTGTCAACACCAAGTGTGGTATTCTCTTGGTAATTAAAATTCAAAGAACCTGATTGTTAAGTTATCAACTGGATCAGAGTGTTGTACCTTTGCGTATACACGAATAGATGTATTATTTGGTTTAGACTCGGTATCCCCCTGCAGTATTTACTGTACCACAGTGTTGTTTTTTTGCGCATACACCAATAGGTTTTTTAATTGGTTTATCCTCTCGCAGCATTAATGTCATCCTTTTTAAATTAGTCTGGTTACTCTCTAAAAGAGACCTCTTTTTCACAGTACCCTAAAGCTCATACTGTGTCCATTCTCATCATGTTTTCACAGTTTCAAACGGCACAATACCTGCGAATATTCTTTAGCGCATTTTGTCACCATCGACCACCTGGTAGGTTGATTATTTTTCCTTATCTTTCAAATCACGCATATTTGATCGGTCACATGAATACATGTTGGTTCATCCCTCCCGTCTTTTCATAGCATTGAGTGTTGGAGCATAACGAGTTAAACACGACCAGTCATTTAATTTTTCTTTTATTTAACGTCAATTTACTCACTTGTTTTAACTTGAGGCATTGTTCTTAAATTACATGTGGTATCACATATAGTTTTTGCTGTTTTTTCATGGATGTGAGTAACTCACCAATATAAGAGGAAGTCTTTGTCACCTTATGCAGGGGTTATGTTCAGTGATTCTATTGCGCAATATATTTGATATGTTCTTTCCAGTTCATCATTTGTCTAATCAAGAGAGCATGCTCATTGTTCCTTCCTGTGTATAATGACTATTTATTTTCTGTTGGAGTATGATTTTGATACAGATATTACTTTGTATTACTTCTGTCTAGGTATTCGCCCCTGAAGAAGGGAACAGGGCTTCCCGAAATGCATCGGGCGACAACAAGAGACCAGTTATTATGTTATTGTTCCAAATTGATAACCATGTAATATAGTGTCACATATGGACATATATGCATTTGTATTTTTTTCACGTTATGAACTACAAATACTTATGAAGAGTCCTGAGCGTATGATTCACAACGGTCTAAGAACTCAGTAAAGTTTTTGAATTATTTCTTTGAAAAATAAAAGTAATGTTGGCAATACAACTTTACAGACTTTTGAGTTAATAGAGTTATATAATCAGTATACTTTGTGAGAATAATCATTCTCCTAGGAACTGTGCATCCTGTATGTAGGCTCAGCTTGCATTTTCAGGTTATAATGGTGCCATTCTACTGACCTATTTAAATGTTTCTTTCCAGAGAAAGTTCAGAAGGAGTTGTCCGCTGTCTTTGGTGAATCTCAGGTCATTCACTACGAGGACCGAAAGAGGGTTCCATACACCAATGCTGTAATCCATGAGATACTACGCATAAGCAACATTGCATCTGTTGGAATGATTAGGCAGACTACGAAGGCTATGTCGATGCAAGGGTTCAACATTAAAAAGGTATGTATGCATCAGCTTTGACAGACAAAAGGGGCATATTTACAAGAACTGACATATCAGCATTGATGTGTCAGATATCTTGTGCCTGCCACAAATGCCCTAGTGATGCTGTGGATGCCTTGTATTTACAATACTCCATGGCCCGAGGATTCGCAGATACATCAGAAATTCTGAAGGATCTTTTGGCGCTAAAGTGACGCATTGCTAGAGTTGTAAGACTGACACAACTCCAGCAATGCAGCAGAACACAGAGGTGAGTTCCATGTAAAAAGTCCAGCATCAACCCTCAAACTTGGTTTGAAAAGGTGTAGGGGTTGATGCATTTAAGTTGTAAAGTGACGCAGTGAAATATTGTAAATTTCACTCCACCAGTTCTTTGTGGCTTTTAAGTGGGAATGCCTACCCTGCATACATTTTACCTGGTGCAGGTATAATGTGACTACAAATGGACACATTGGGCCCAATGCATCAGTTTGTGAATATGGAGCAGTGTGGAGCACTGAATGAGCTTTCGCTGCATCAAAATAATTGAAGCTGCAGTGGCACCAGCTCCTTGTAAATATACCCCAAAGTGTGAGGCAGAGTAGGATTTGTCATCTGATAAATTACAGATATTACTGTACTGTGAGGCAAGATAACACAGAATGCAAGTTCTGACATCAGAAAAAGTGCTGCCACACAGCATTCTGTTAGAAGGTATGATATAAACATGTTTCTCTCACCAAGCAAGATAAACACGACACATTTTGTGGCAATAAGTGAAAAAGACAGTGCCTGGCTTATCCAAGGAAAAGGAACAGATAAAGCGGTGTGTGCAGTAGCAGCAAAAGGTAGAGCAGAGCAAATGGGAAATATCAAGAAGATACCCGGAATGAAGGAGAAAAAATTGGGTTTTAGCATTAGAAGTTTTGGCACTCTTGAAAGATTGAGTGGTTTTCCAAAGTATGCAGAACAAAACCAAGGTTGATAGTCAGTTGTGTAAAGGCAATGTAAGGGAGGATGATGATGAATAGAGTGATTTTATGTTCAGTGTAGAAAGTGACACAGGAAGGAAAAAGCACACTGGAGCAAATGAAAGGAATGAAAATGCCATTATGAGTCTGATATCACAGTTTTATTTCCCTATGCTGTACTTTAGGATAAGTTAACAGGCAGATTACTCATGATAAAACTACCTCAACTATTGGAATTACAATTACTCAGGAAATTTGAAGTATTCAAAATCACATTCAATGTTTTGTTTTAAAACATACTTTCATCCCAATGGGATTTTTATGGACTTGAAAGCTCAGTATAGGTTTGATGGATGCTTTCATTGCAGGTGGGCTATTGTTCCAGTGTCTTTAACTCATTGTTTCAGGACCCAATGTTTCCACTGGTTACAAATATTTGAAATTTAATTTGAGCTCCCTCTGGATTCCCACCCTAAAACTGGAGTGCAGAGAATATTGATTTGCCATGCTGCTATTCAATCTTATAGCCATGAGATTCCTGTATGTTGTTAAACCTAGTATTCATTCCCAATTGACAGTTCATCATTCTCAAAACTGGGTTTGAGCAGAATTACATTTCCCTATCTTCTGTTAATACACTTCTTATTTGTAAACAAATAGCCTTCAGCATTATTCAGATCTCTTTCTGCAGATCTTTACGTTATTTATCCAGGTTGTATGTCTTTCATGTAGACTCAATCCCCTATTGCCACCTCTTCTCTTTGCCTTTCCCTGAGAGATTAACTTGAATGTACTTTTTCTGACCACATTTCATCACTTTCTCATTTTGTCCCACTGCTAACCATAACTTTTTATAAATTGGTTAGCATATGAGGGAACAAACCGTGAACCTAAGTCGGTGCTTTGCACCTACCTAAAGAGTTGTTTTTGATCTACACATTTTAGAAAATATTAACTATGCACTTTCAATTAGGCCTGTTGTAATACTAGTTTGGGTGAAAACATTAATTTGCTAGTCATAGCTATAAATACATGTTATTTTCATCCAAATGCTTTCATGGGGCTCAGCTAATGTATGGGCTCCTGGTCTCATTTGTTACTAGATGTAAAGTACTGTCCCATGGAATGATTTACATCATGTTCAAGAAATATTTTGTGTCTTTTAAGTAGGAGTATGATAAAGTAGGTAATGGTGATAGAATGTATATAGATCCTTCGTATGTCATATTCTAAGGGCCAGATTCACAAAGGCCAACATACACTTATGTGTAAGTTCAGTTTGAATTTGAATTTTTAGTTATTTATAAAGCGCACATTCACTGAGCAGTTTCTTGGCGCTAGTGTATTTGTGTACCCACAAACTACATGTTTAATTTTACAAATTGTAATTTTGGCCCATATGTATAAACACATTTTCCCATAGACACAGAATGGGTAAAAAACCCTTTGATACATTGAGACATCGAAGACTCTGCAGTTTAGACGTAGAACTATGCACGTAAAAGGTAGGACAGGACTATCTTTTTATGTGCGGAGTCTCCATCATGAGTGTGGCGTCTCCTAGTCGTAAAATCACTATTTGAAAAATGAAACTCATATTTTGTTAATTCCCAAAAACAGTAAACTTATACAAAGGTGTGAGCTTACCTTTATGAATCATGCCCTTTATGTCTAAAGGTAGGGGTTTGGGTGAGGATGTTTGCCATAAAATCAATCAATAGAAAATTATTGATCTTCTAATATTTAAATTAATCATCACTGAGTATAACCCTTCATTATACCATTTTCTAACAGTCAATGTAATTGAGTTTTACATCTTTCAGTGCTTCAGCCCAATCTTGGCATAAAATGTTTTCATCTCCCAACTGAGACAAGGATTTTTAACATAATCTAAAAAGTTAAAAAGCACAAAATTCCCTCCTAGCTCATTTTCCTACTGTGGCAGATTTATTGTCTTTCAAACTTTAAGGAGCTTATTTGCAAGCCCCTTGTGGCACCGGTGTGTCACATTTTGTGATGCACCGGCTGCGCATTTTGCTGCCCCATATTTGCAAGGACAGAAAAAGCCACCCTGCGTTTTTTCCTGTCCTTGTAAATACAGCCCCTTTACACTCAGCACTTAGCGTGAAAGGTGCGTACCATGGGTGTAACTATGGTTGTTCCTACGCAACACCCATGGAACCTGACACATTTCCATATTTACGAGAAATCATGAACCTGGAAATACGTCTGAATGCTATGCCTCTCCCGTTGAGGCATAGGGACGTGCAACTAGGAGAATATTAAGTTCTCCTAGTTTTTTTCCCTCTTCTTATGCTTGCTGCATTTTGCAGCACACATAGAACGAGGAAATCACCTCTTATGATTGTTTATGGGCAGGAATGTGTCCTTTCCTGAATGTAATCATAAAAAATAACGAAATTTAGCAATTTCTATGTGTGCTAATGAAGCACACATAGAAGTTAGAAAATACCATATCAGATTTTTTATGTGCAGGAAGGGAAACCTTCCTGCATGTAAACAATCATCCCCATGCTTCGGTGCATGGCATCCAATTGTGCGCCAGACCTAGAGGAAAGCAAAAGAATGCATTATATCCATGTAGATATGACTCATCCCTGGGCTTAAGTGCCACAGCGTGGCGCAGCCAAAGTGCTTGTGGTGCAGCGCTGCAGCACTTTCTTATAAATCATGCCCTAATTATTTTCACAATATTTATCACTCCTACTACTTTTAAATTGCAGTTGTTCTAAAACCCGTAAAACATATTTATAAAATATAATGAATGGGTATATAATAGACAGTTTGGGAAATAATGGTGATTTCAATTTTAACTACTGTCTGTAGAGTGAGTGCCTTCAGTGCTCAAAGGCAATATTATTTTGTTTTGCGTTCGACAACTCTTTTTGAGTTATTATTGTTTGGTCATTCTTTCAGTTCTGTATGATAAATTCATGTGCAGCTTTATTTTTTTTACAATATTGGGTTCGTAGGTGGTTCAATTTAAAAAAGAAATCTTCAATCTCAGCTTTTAAAATGTTAAAGATAAATTGCAAATTAAAGAACATGACATGTTGGAATGGTGTGGAAGCTAAACCATTATTAAGTGTTTGTGCTTCTTTGTTGGTTTGGATTTTTTAAGACAAATGAATTAAACCTTGGACTTGTAGCTATCCCTGCGCTTTGCTCTTTGGTGTCTTCCTGCATGTTTCTTCCTCCCTCTCTTTCTTCTCTTTGTATCTTTCTCCTGGTTCATTGGTTGCTCATTGAAAAAATACTTTTCAGATGTCCTTAAAACAAATTGCAATATGATTAGGTATACAAAGCCTAAATCTGTTGAATAAATATAAATGGAATGAAGTGATTAACAATATTTATCATTGGGGACTTACAGAAAATTGTGAGTCATCAAAATGTCTTTCTCATATAGTTATTATGTGAAGGGCTATGCGGGACCCTGGTCTACTTTTTTACCTTTATTGTGAACATTTGTATCTTGATACTGTCAATTTTGGAAAAGGTTAAGGTTTTCCAACATTGATTTGACCAGGGCATTACCCCAGGTAGATTTTTATTTTGTTACCATTATTTACCATTTTAAGAACTTGTTAACAAACATATGCAATAGGTACTCATTGCAGCAGAAGGATAATTACCAGAAGGATTCACAGCATTTCGGTCTTACAACATTTAGGAGCATACATGTAAAGACAAAACAACCAGTAATCATTAAGCGAGGGAGTCACCTTGATATAAGGTACCATAAACTGCATGACCATTCTCATGTAACTGAATGCACAATACAAAACCACAGTAACTCAACCCACTCTGGTAGGGACAATCCCATTGTGTGGTTGTGATTGTGAGGAATCAACTTGGCTCTGCTCAAGCAAATAGTTTTTCAATGGACCCCATATATCTTTTGGCCTGGCCATTGGGGCAATATAGTAACAAATAAATCAGAGTTGGTATTGCAATATATAAGACTATTCATCCAAGCATTAGTTGTTGGAATCATTATACTACCCCACCGTAGTGCCAATTCAGGTTAGGCCAACAGCAAGGCTATGGGCACAAATCTCCAGACGTTTTGGGGAACATTCCGAACATATCCCATTAATGCCACCTCCGGTCGGGGGGCAAGCTCGAGGGTAGCCATGTTTGACAATATTGCATGCACTGACTTCCAGTAATCGACCAGTTTGACACACGTCCATGTCATGTGAGCGAAGTCTGCATGGTGTGATTCGCATTTTTGACAGGTATATGGACGTGTGGGATCTCCAGCATAAATCTTAGCAGGAGACATGTATGCCTGCCATAAAAATTTGAAATGTAAGAGTTTGTTTACTATTCATAGATACTTCTTTAGTCTGGGTACAGCAAAAAGTCCAATGATCGTGATCTAAATTGTGTTCCCAGGACTCGCGTATCCTACGGTCTCTGCTCAGGATCAGCGCCATAGTGGTTCTAAACAACTTGGATATGAGGCGAGCACCATCTTCATTCGCAATCGGGAGGGACAATGGTGGGAAGAGGGTAGGCTCCAGTAGGAATTCTGGGATCTGTGCCCTAAGAGCACTGCGGATTCTCCTTAGGACAAAGTGGTCCATAAAGGAAGCTTCAACAAATTGGCCCTCTTCAGTGCTTGAGAAAATGTGGCCTCCCTGGAATAAGTCCCCAGTCGTATCTAAGGAATATGTATTTAGTGTTTGTTGTACAAGTTTTTCGGCTGTGATGGTTAGCCATAAACTATTAATTGCAGGGAGATTAGGGGCGTATAAGGAGCAATGACAGGTGATCTTAGCCAATTTTAGCCATGCCCAGCTAGTGGTGGAGACTGTTCGTATATCACGGGGGTCTCTGGGGAACCCTGTTGGGATAATCATCTTGAGTGGAGTAGGAAGTACTGAGTCAGCATCTGGTCTAGAATAAGATATCCGGATGATATCAGGAGTGAGCAAAACTGCACTGTGTCACCAAATAATAAACATAGAAATTAGGGACTCCCAGGCCACCTTGCTCATATGGGAGGGTTAAAGTATCCCAATTTACCCTAGCTCTGCGCCTCCGCATACCAATCTAATCAAACGGGACCGTATTGTGCGGAAAAATCTGTTGGGGAGTGAAATAGGAATGTCATGGAACAAGTACAGGAATTTGGGGAGTACTACAATTTTAATGAGAGCCGCTCTACCAGCTAATGAGAGGGGCAATTTTATCCAATGCTCAACCTGTTGTTCTAAAGTGTTACGTGCAGGGCTAAAATTTAACAATATAATCTGATCCGTTGCTCCGTGTATCCGGACACCCAAATATCTAGTGGAATCTTCACACCATACCCAGGGTAGATTTTTATGTGAGGTTTAAACATCAAACTTCAGTCCTAGAAGTGGGTAAAATATTCCTTTCCATTGGGGGAATTTGCGGAATTTTAGCAACTCCAAGATACTCTTATAATGCCAAGTTCCAGCCAAATTCTGCCAATCGACGTTTGGTGGGATTTTTTCTCACACACAGACGTGAGCAAGATTTGGTGTCACCTAGCGCGATTCATGGGTGCTATGGGGATATCTGGCAAGATTCTTTTAATGCGGGCTGTCACGACCATTCATAAGGCTGCTGATTGAGTAGAAAATGTACCCGAGTGGCATCAAAATCAAGTTGAGAAGTTGTGATCTCCGGCATGCTGCTTGGTATACTTCGTGCTGATTTTTCAGTATGGAAGGCAATGGGCGCGGAATTGGAGCTCAGCATGCCTATTTCCTCTCATGGCAGAACTCCACAGAATCTTGCATAGTTTTTATGTAACATCGCGTAATTCCGCAGAGTCAAATTCTGCGAGTTCTGCCCAACCAGCCTCTAATCCTAAATATGAGGTAATGTATATTCCTTTCAGTTTGGCAAGCAAGTCATATGTACTCCAGCAATTAATGTTCAACATAAAACATATGTCTTCTAGAAACTACACTAAAACTTATATTATTTATTTGTATTTGTTTTTTTTGTATGACTGGGTCTTACAATGGTTGAAACACAAGCTCAAAATAATATTGTTAGTGATGTTGTAAATAGGATAATGGAACAAACATGGAACAAACATAAATATACATGCAGGCAGCAAGTTCATTTTGTCTTTGATATGGTCAGGAGAACAGAAGATTGCTGATTTGGATATGTGTGTACTTTAAGTGAACCAAGTTTGCCCATAGTGATCATAGAAATAGTGTTGCCTATGATAACATTAAACATAACATAACTGTAAAGTTGTGTCCCAGAAACTGAAGCGTATGATCTCATGTTAAAGGAGATGAAGATTTTCAAGCCCGGATGTCAAGTATTTGGGACATATGGCTCAAGTGAAGATATGAAACTTACAGAGAATGTGTTGTAGTTAATTGAAAACGCTTCAAAAATGTGGTAAACATGTTTTTATTTCCCATCTGGGATTTTGCTGGATATTACTCAAAATGTATGCTTCATTTTGCTGATAAGATTAACTTTACTTTCCAGATTTCATAGGTCTAACAGCTTTTTGTTGTTCATGCTGCACTGAAGTTGACAAAATATTGTATTAATTGCAAACATTTTTAAAGGATTTTTTTAATTGATCCGATATTCTTGCCATGACAACTTTTTACGGAATATTGCAATCAATATAATAATTTTGGTAATGCAATTATTAAGTTTATGAATTATTACTATAGTTTTGGCAAAACATGTTGTCGGAGAATTAATGACATAGACATTGAAACTATGTTTTAACTGCTGTGAGTTTTAAACTGTATGAGAAATAACTAATAATGCCCCTTATATTTCCAAAGGAATTTTATGAATTCCTTTAATCACAAACTAGATAATCTTTTGGAAATACTGAAGTGACAAAGAAATTAATTCAATCAACTATATATTCCATAATTATGAAAATATCCCCTTTCCTATAGTCCAATCTCTCTTTAAACTGGCAAGATCCTTTATGGATAATACAATTTGTTAGCCCTAAATATTCATGATTCTATTTCACAGTTACAAAATAATAAATTCCCATGGTTGCATGAAACTAGAATGATTGTTGTTGTTAAAGGTTCACTCTAAATCATGCTTGATATACATACGTCTTCCTTGTCCTTCTAATGTTAGAATTAAGTCTAATGTTGAACTCCAATAAGAAGAAGATTTACAGGTTGATTGGACTGTAACTCCAGGGACACAATTTGGGCCAAAGTACACAAGGCCTCTAGAATTGCTCACACCAAGCAAACAGTATATCTCATAAATACTAGACTTAAAATAAGTCCTTTGTCTTAATTAAAATGGAAACTCGCATAACAGGATATGTGTTGGACTTGAGCCATATGTTTTTTAATTGCCTGCAAATTCATATGTTTTGGTTGGTTGTTTGGAAATATTTATGATAATTTTAAATGTTAATATTCCTCATGTAATACCTAATATATTTGTAGACAATACTTTGTCTGACTGGCACATTTTACCTCATCCACCTAAATTCTTAGACCTTTTCCTTGCTGTAGCATTTCATATTACTTCACATTTGAAAAATGCCTTTCATCAGATTACTTCACATTGGAAAAATATTGTGCTTGTTGCTGTAAAACCTTGGTGGTATGCTGTTTCTTTTAATCATAGTTTAGATAGAGCTTTAAATAATCCTAATGCATTAAATCTTAAAAGGGAACAGATGTGATCACATTTAACAACTTTAGATTCCGAAGTAAGACATGGGATATCATCGCTGAAAAAGTTACAAAACCTCCTTGAATATAAATATTTTGAATCTCTATTTATAATATTTTAATTATAAAGTACTTCTGGTTCATGCTTACATAGTATTTATTATTATTATATTATTGTTTTTCCAACACCTGAGGCTGTATTACGCATTGGCATTGTTTGCGCCAGGCGACCTTTTCAAAAGGTGCGCTGGGTGCAAACAATGCCAATGCGCCCTATTATGAAATATGCGCTGCCCCCATGGCACCATCCTGCACTTTCAAAGGAGATTAGATAAATTAGAGTTCCTCTTGCAGGCGTTTGCAGTCAGTGACTGCACCTGCCTGCAGGGGGATGTCTGAGGGGGGGCCAATGGCCCTTCTTTACCCCCCCTGCTGGGGGCTGTTTTTAATGGTGCACTGTCAGTGTGCCTCCTGAGGGCTGCTTTGACTCTGCACCCGCATCTGTAATATGGCGAGGGCGCAGAGTCAAAGGAATTCCCGCATTTGCATAGGGGACGCCCCTATGCAAATGAGGGAACACCCTCTGAAGGTAGCGCTGGCGCAGTAAGTGCACCTGCGCTATCAGTATTATAGAAGGGGACACACCGCGTCTGCGCCCCCTTCTGTAATGATGAGGTACCACGGGGCACACAAAGCGGGCTCAAACTCCCGTTGCTCCCCCGGGCACCTTCTGTAATACGGCCCCTGCTAGTTCACATTAGCACCATGGAGTGATATATCAAGAGTCTGAAACTGAGACGAGTGAAGAGTTGCAAATTTAATTTGAGTATTTCAAATGAACTTTATCAAAGAGATGGTCATAAGAGGAATGGCATATGTGATGAGTGAGATACAAGGAAATGAATTTGAGCAAATTAACCCCAAAATTGTTGAGGCTCTGTGTTTGCTTTCAAATTTGTAAGACATTGTCTCTCTACTGCAGAGTGTAGTGTAAATGTAGTAAGAGCTATCTTATCTCAGATGAATTGTTGAAAAGTATATATGGTTGTATGTTACTCATGAACATTTGTCACCAGTGAGAGGATTTTTTTCCTTTCTTGCAGGGTTCTCTCATCATAGCTAATATTTACTCTTCTCTGTATGATCCTGACCACTGGGAGGCACCGAAACAGTTCAATCCTGGCCATTTCCTGGATATGGAAGGGAATTTCATCCAAAAGGAGGCCTTCTTACCTTTCTCTGCAGGTATGCCCTGCCGGATTCAGAAAATTTAGTAGCTTATGATGAAATAATGTCTTGCCACTTCTCCTCACATCCTCCTTTGCTCCGTCTACTTTTTGTTTAAGACGATACAACAAGATTTACCAGATTTTTGATTTTAAACTTGTTCATGATTAGTTTGTGATTAGTGTTTTCTAAATGGACATCCGTTTAGACCACAGCCCCACCAGAAATAGTAGCAGGGGAGTGCAATAGATGTATATGATATTACTTCTAGTGCACCAAGGGCAGACGTGTACTTATTCTTGCAAAATACTTATATAAAAACAAATTAGGTGACAAGTAACAAATAAGTGGAAATGGCTACTAAACCTATTACTGATGGTACTGATATGCCTACAAGAAAAAGTTTATTATATGTGCTTCACCCACATTTGGGGGTACAAAGAATGAGTTTGTTCTGACCTGTGTAGAGGCCAGCCTGTGTGCAGGTTTAGGTTGTGAGGTGTATATGGGGCATTTAAACGCGTTCATTATGCCCAGTTGACACCTCCAAGGATATCACTTTTTTGCACCCATATTAACTATATAACCCATGTTTAATTTGACCACACTATGAGCACACTATTTGGAATTCACAAATGTAGATCTTTCCCAGGCCTGTCCCCTAAAAAACTGATTTTCATTCTCAAACCCCGTCTGGCCATTGAGGTCTATGTGACACCTCTTTTTAAAAAATAAACCCACCAACCTTAAGCAAGAACGGCATCCCAAGCCGTGTTTATGGCTAAGGAGGATAACTAATTGCCCTTTCTCTGCCTTGCCAGATGGCAGTGGTAATACAAGCATTATGCCTGACCAGCTATTAGCTATGGCCCCGTACTACCCAATGGCCGGTTAGGATTCAATTGGTCACAATATTACCCACCTTGCCAAAAAGAGGGGTGCTTTTTAGTCTCCTCGTATTCTGAAAGTGAAGATAGTGTTTAATTTTTCCCTGTCTTGTTCAAAGGTGGGTTGTGATGTTAACTCCCTACATTGCCCAAGCCCAATGGGACTGCATAAATATGTAAGAAGGGCAGCTAAAATTTGCACTGTACTATCTTTGCATTCACAAAGTTGACACTGGGGAGGCTTCTCAGGTCCTCTGAACCCCCAAGTCTGTGTGGTTCACAGAGTGTTGGGTCAGCTAACACATGTCTCTGCTCCCTGATTGCAACTACAGCCAGGTTTTCTTTGGCCCTTTATATTTCCTGTGGTCAATTGCTCACATTCAACACCTAAATGGGGCGAATGCGAATCTATAAATAAAAATTGTTTCATTTTGCCATTGGTATGAACAGAAGCATGTGACCCAGCTGTCCTTTCTAGATGTCCACATTTAACTCAGAGCACCTGGACAAGGAGACAGAAAGAGAAAATTAGGGGCAAAGACCTGCCTACACAACCACTTCAAAAATATACATACATTTTTCCTTAGGTTGTAAAAAGAAGAGACTTCAAATTTTTATTTCTATTCAAAAGACTAAATCAATTGCAGACAAAAGATAGAATTATTAGAACATACAATGCTCATTGTAAGTCAAACTGCTGCCGTGTAGGGCTACAAAAATACAATGGTACAAAGCAATCCAAGACTTAAACAGCCAAGCTGGTTTGGTTGGCCACAGGAGCTAATGAAGGTACTCTGGAGTAGTCAAATTATGGGACAACTTGGAATTTGGGCAGCAGGGTGTCAAACTGCAGCTGTAACCCTCCCCTCTCCTTCTTAATACTCCACACCAGGAAACATGCCTATAGTCACAAGTAAGATTAGGAGAAAGAAAAAAAGCAGCAGGCAGGACTTTGACTCATGTAGATGAGTCTAGTTTTGAAAAGGTTTAGATCAATAGACCAATTGGCTTAGGGAGACCGAGACAGGCAGATGTATTAACAAAGAGTAATTTTTATCATTTCGTTTTTTGTTCTTCTTAAATACACACACACACACACATGCACACACACACAGAATTAATGAAGAATAACAAAGGTTAAAACGTATTTATACTTAGTAAAAGTTCATGTATTACTTCTATACAAAACCAACTTTAACTATGCAAACCTTAGAAATTATACATGTTTAGTGTCCAGCATCTTCCCTGAATTAATACTAACCGGAGTGGTAATAAAAAATTATATATCTTTAGTGTCAAGCATCTTCTTTGATTTAATAATAAGTGGAGTGGGAATAGTAAATTATATATCTTTAGTGCCAAGCACATTATTTGACTTAATACTAACTGGAGTGGGAATAAAAAATTAGATAGGTTTAGTGTCCAACACCTTCCCTGCCTTAATACTAACTGGAGTGGGAATAGTAAAATATATATATATTTAATGTCCAGCACCTTCCCTGGGTATATATTAACTGGAGTGGGAATAGTAAATTATATATGTTTAGGGTCCAGCACCTTCCCTGACTTAATCCTAACTGGAGTGGGAATAGTAAGTTATATATATTTAATGTCCAGCACCTTACCTGAGTATATATAAACTCTACTGGGAATGGTAAATTATATATGTTTAGGGTCTAGCACCTTCCCTGACTTAATCCTAACTGGAGTGGGAATAGGAAATTATGTATCTTTAATGTCCAGCACCTTACCTAAGTATATATAAACTGTACTGGGAATGGTAAATTATATATCTTTAATGTCCAGCACCTTCCCTGAGTATATATTAACTGTACTGGGAATAGTCAATTATATATCTTTAATGCCCAGCACCTTCCCTGACTTAATACTAACTGGAGTGGGAATAGTCAATTATATATCTCTAATGTCTAGCACCTTCCCTGAGTATATATTAATTGGAGTAGGAATATTAAATTATATATGTGTAGTGTCCAGCACCTTAGCTGACCTAATTCTAACTGTAGTGAGAATTGTAAATTATATATGTGTAGTGGAGGGCACATTACTTGAGTTTATACTAATTGCTGTAGGAATATGATATTATATGTGTTTATAGGTCTGTGACTTTAAAATATTTGTATAATTTGTAGTAGTAATGTGTATGTATAATATTTTATTTTATATTTACAATTTCAATAATTATAACAATATATTTTGATAATACACATTATTTTAAAAAAATATACATTGCATTAAAATATACGTTTTAGGGAAAATCTTTAATAAAAATGAATTAATAGAAAAATAATCAGAGTTGCAAGTTTTCAAATGGTCTTTATTTTCTAATAATAAGATAGAGTAAAGAAAAATATTTTATTAAGGGAATATATCATACTCATGATGAAAAATACAAAATAAATACGCATTTTCTATTTTTGTAACATAAAGTATTTTGGATATATGTTTATTTACATATAATATATTTTTGAACATACATATTTTTACATTGTTATATTTTAGGATACAGGTATTTATCTTGTAACAGAAAAAAGTTTTTGTTATTTTGGTTCGGAAAATGTTTGTAACAGATACATTTTGCAGTATAATTTGACAGTTTATTTTTGCATATTTAACAGTTAGTAATTAAATACATATTTTGTTTAAAATAAACAATATAAAATAATACAGATTTATTAAAAAAAATATTCATATTGTAAGTGGTTAACAATTTTTGGACATGTAATATATACTTTTAATTAATATTATTGTATGGAATATTAATAATACTAATTATTGCATTGTTACATTTTATATAAACATGTTTTTTGAAAAGGTAAGATTTTACTTAACGTTTGAAAAAAATGTTTTTTAAAGCATTGTAAATGATACAAATAAGTAATTATAATAAATATTATAATTTATATTAATTTCTATTATAATTTTTCAATGTGGATTTTTTTAACATTATTTTTAACATATAAGTACAATATTCTAATATTTTTAGAAAATATATGTAATTCATTTACTACTGCATTACATGTTTTTAAATTAATTTCTGTCTTTTTTATTATTTAACCAGCCATATTTGTTTTACAGGTACTATTTTGTAACCGCTTACTGTTGCTTTGGGTTATTTCTAAGGGGACATGCTGGCGGGTAGAAGCTGTGTCCCGTCGAGGAAGGTAAGTGTAATTTTCTTTAATTAAACTAAGGGGCCTATTACGATGGCTGGCAGACTATGTCCGCCCGCCAACGCATCCGAGCGTGTGACCGACCACCGATGTTGCGGCTGTCCCGCCATTCAGATTAGGATGCACCCGCCACACTGGCGGGCTCATCCCGCATTTTTTACATTGCGGCGGGCGATGCTGTAAGCAGCACCCGCCGCAATATAAAAAATGCATGTTATGCATTTGCATGCACAATGTGACAGGCACCTCGCGGCCATAGGCCAGTGCTATCAGTTTTTTTACTTTGTATTCAAAAGTTGCATATTCAACCCCTTTGGATCCCATTAGGATGGCAGGGGGAGGCAAGATCACGTTCCTGGCTGCGCCTAAAATTTCATTTTCCGCACACCAGCAGCGTTCCTCATGCCCGCCATATTACAATGGGCAAACATAGCCCATTTCCTGACCGCCGTGGTGCGACGTGAAACGCCATAAAAATGTGCCCACCACGTGGGAGCCAATAGAGACCCAACTGGAAATGCGGAATGACAACCCTGCCCGCCGTAAAAAATCAGGATGCCCCAAACAGCCTGTCACACTGCTGCGGAGAAACAACCCAACCAAATATGGCGGAAGCATGAAAGCGGAGCACGAAACAAGACTCTCGGTCCCTCCACCTGGTCCAGACTGCAATTGATCCAGCTCTACATGTCTTCTCGGTGCTGTACCTGATACACTACCAGCAAGTAATGCATTGTCGCGGACAACGCTGCAGGTACGCAATGATACAACCCCGCACACAACCACAAGAAACAACTCCTGGGCTGATATACAGTTCCTGTCCACACTAGACACTCTGGTGGGGACAGGAACATATATACAAGTGTACCCACACATGTCCTACCCCTCACAAAATCATCCCTCCACATCCAGGTCACCTATCAACCACAAAATCAATGCAATCAGCCTGTAACATCACCGCAGCGGTGAAGATGCGGGAAAACACAACCTCACAAACAACATACACAGAAGTACAACAAGCCCACATATCGCCAGCCAAACAGTGGAAAGGCAATGGGAGCTCAGACAGAACAGGAGTACACAACATCATCACGCAGGACCAATGCACAGACACCATACCCCAACACAAACAACAATTGCATCATCTCAAGACAATAATGGACACAATCTGGGAGCAATGGTCCAATAAGAAAACACACACAGACATGCCACACCACCCATCAAGTCAACATGGTGTAACAGTGTACCGCATGCATGCACATGCACAATCCTGACAAGTGACAGGTCATATATAAGAGGAGAAACCACCATGGTGCACTCAACACAAGCTCAGGAACAAGAATACTCCTAAGTGCATGTGACAGACACACAAGCAATGCACATTACATTTGCAACACACATCTGAATGTATCACACTGCAAAAACAACTCACACACAATGACATGCAAATAGAACCTCACACAGGGAGCATCTGTCAGCTGAAAGAGACAACACAGGCCAAACCACATCAAACACACAACATATGCACATGCCAATCCCATCACATTGTAAACATAGCTGTACATCAGGGGATGCACTCCAGGCATTTACAAGGCAACATACACTCACAGCACTGCATGCACAACAAGCAGTGTGTGCACAAAACCAAACCAGCAGCACACATATCTGAGTGCTACAACATGAACCCCCACAACACAAATCAGCACGGCACACCGACAACATCACACTCAGGAAGGGTGGCAGTACCTCAGCAAACACACATACAGCTCACCCATCACCCACAGATGCACAGGTCTGGGACACTCAAGTGCAAACAACATGAATAGAGGACAGTGCATCACAAACAGTTGCACTGCATATGAGACACCCTGACTGGAAACCAGTACAAGAAAATCACACATAACCAATTGCGAAACTGTCCTGAGTGGCATATTGGTCCCGTGCACAGATCAACAACACAAAGCATAGTGTAACAAATGAAGTAGTTGGGAGGCTCACACGCTGGCAACCCAAGGTATAGCTGACAGGAGAGTGAAGTGGTGTGTATGTCCGTAGTGGACATGTCAGGAATGCACCATACACACATAGATGGAGTGCTCACTCACAATGGGTAGGCATCAGAAGCACAGATAGGGGATGGTATAACTCCACATCCCACATGCCATCCTGGAACCAAAAATGCCTCAAGTGACTGCAATGCATGTGAAAACACACCCACAATGTCAGGGTGGCTGAGCAGGTCTGCACAGTCAGCACAAACAGTACCAAGACACATGGCTGATCAACAAAACACAACACTGACTTGCCAGTCACATACTCTGCATACTCACAATTGGCACCAACAACAAGTAGGTGTCCTCCAGAAGTGCAATGACACACCACCACACTGCACCGTGCACAACCTACAACTCCCACATGGATGTATGAGGTTACAACGCGGTACATAACACCACAGTACCATCACAACGCAGGTTTTACAACGCAAGTCGCTACCACGACTTGCGCTGTAGGGTGCTGGACTTAGGAATAGTAAGATTTACTATTCCAACACCAGCCTACGTACAGTAGGGAAGGTGTTGTAATAGTAAATCTACTATTCCTTAGTCTAGAGCGCCCTCCAGTACAAGTCATGGTAACGACTTGCGTTCTAAAATCCATGTTGTAATGGCACTGCGGTGTCCTTACCGTGTCATAATGGTTGTTTACCTCCCCACATATGCACACAATCACAAGCACAGGGTTGACTAATCAAACTAACAGGCACTCAACTCCTGGGTGACACATGTGTGGAGTTGCCATTGCAGGGGTCACACACATCAATACTACTGACAAAGTCACCCCCTTCACACTGCACACTTCATGACCACCCAAATGCACACATTGAGGTGTACCCATGTGACTAGGATGACCATACACCAACACTGCTGTTTACTCATAAAGAACGGTCACACAGACATGAGGGACCCTGGCCAGCCTGCCTGAAAACCTGTGGATAGAATGCCACTCTGGGCTGGCAGTGCATCCAAACATGACATGTGTACAATTTAGCTAACCTGACCATAGAATGATTAGGTTAACAGTAGTTCATCACAAACAACCATCATTGCACCCCCAAGCCTCAGAGTCAAGATGAGCTGAAGTGCCTGTCACCTCTGCAAAACACTGAAAAAGTGAAACAAGCCATTGGCAATATTAAAGTGGCATACAGAGCATGTGTCACAATAAACCATACCCACACAGAAAAACCTTTATTTAGCAAGGACACTGACAAAGCAGACAACACGATTAACTATTGTTATTACATATTACACAGATAGGCATCAAAAGTACACTGGTGGACTTTGAGCTGCAGGCATGGGAGACAAGAGGGAGACATTTCAGTGACACTGGGTTATGTACCACTATCTCTCAGTACAGGAGCATGATACTAACTCAGTGCTACTTCACAGATATGTTTAGCAGAGACAATACAGCATGACACGTAGTACATACGCATGGGATAATCATACCAAAATGCGTTCGGGTATGAGGGTGGACAGAGTACCTGCAATTCTCATACACTTGCAGGATGCCAGCACAGAAAGCTATGTGTAGGGGGCCCACATCTGCTATCCAGTTCGTGGGTGAGCAAGACTTACATTACATTGGAAATTATGTGTTGGGCAGAATCACTGTGTCCAACACTGCACAGTCCTCAAAGTCCTTGCCGTGTGAATGGCTCACTATGTAATGGAGGTCATGTTTAGGGACATGATCTTACAATCTCACACCCTTCTCATAAGGTCTGTCGTGTGCAATCTAAAGGGCTGAGATAGCTCTTTGATGGATAGTCTAGCAGACAACCCATATGTCTCACTCTGTACATTCAGTGATGTGTCCTTGTCAAATTGGGCAGAGACTGAGCAGGCCAGGAGGGGCTCACACTGAGGTTCAACTTGGGGCATCAGAAATGTCACATGCAGGGACAATATGAGAGGGCAAATAGTGCCTACACATGCAAGTCAGTACACATGATGATGGAAATGGAAGGGGGTCGGTTCAAAAGTACAACAATCTGCTGTGTCATAGGTGAATTTCCACCAAGAGTGTCACCCTCTGAAATTTCATTCTTGTGCATAATGCTGACCTATACATGGTCTGTCCATTACCACCCCCTTTTGTACCGCTTTTGGCCGCCATAAGTGTGGCAGGGTATGCTCAGACGTGAGTCCCTTGCTCACTTTGCCACTGGATTCAAGCAAGCCGGCTGAAGACGGCTGGAATGCCAGAAACCGGTCCTCTGAAGCTCGTGTTTGATTGGTTCAGATGCTCCGTCCATTACCACCCCCTTTTGTACCGCTTTTGGCCACCATAAGTGTGGCAGGGTATGCTCAGACGTGAGTCCCTTGCTCACTTTGCCACTGGATTCAAGCAAGCCGGGCTGAAGACGGCTGGAATGCCAGAATCCGGTCTTTGGAAGCTTGTTTCCGGTCCAGGGAAGGCATGGCTTGGCAGTTCGGGCTAGACTGTTCCCATGAGGCACAGGGTCAGACTGATTTGCATATAGCCATGTCTGAACTGGGGTGGTAGAGTGGGCTAATGAACAGTGATGGATTAAACCCAGATCTTTTGACTGGGTGTGAGTGTTTGATTGGTTCAGATGCTCCGTCCATTACCACCCCCTTTTGTACCGCTTTTGGCCACCATAAGTGTGGCAGGGTATACTCAGACGTGAGTCCCTTGCTCACTTTGCCACTGGATTTAAGTAAGCCGGGCTGAAGACGGCTGGAATGCCCGAAACCGGTCCTCGGAAGCTTGTTTCCGGTACAGGGAAGGCATGGCTTGGCAGTTCGGGCTGGACTGTTCCCATGAGGCACAGGGTCAGACTGATTTGCATTTAGCCATGTCTGAACTGGGGTGGCAGAGTGAGCTAAAGAACGGTGATGGATTAAACCCAGATCTTTTGACTGGGTGTGAATGTTTGATTGGTTCAGATGCAATCCTGTTTCCCAATCCTCAATGCCTCAAATAGGGCTTCGAGCCGCAACCAGAATCCCACTCTTAAGGAAACAAACAGCAGCTTCTAGCGCGGGGACACACCAGCAGGTGTAACCAAGCGCTTTATAAAAATGTATAATATAATATAATATGCTCCGTCCATTACCTCTTCCTTTTGTTCCGACCTATACATGGTGGCAATATTAAGTCAGACACACTTCCATCAGTATCCTCTGGACGTAAACCCTTGGTAATGTCACAGATGAGCCTGTGAAGAACATCATAGACCCACACATCCATTCACACAGGCAATTTCTGTCCTAACTCCAGCTTAACAAACATGTTGTGTCACTGTATGGCTTCAAAACCAATGGCATGTCCCTCCCATCCTGATGTGTAGCCAGGGAAATGTGTAAAATAAGCTCAAACCCCTTCCCCTGGAGCCAGCATGCTAGGCAATGCATGACACAAACCCACACTCTCGGGCACACTCTGCAGCAGATCAACTTCATGTGTGCACTCCCTGCACTATCACTCCCACTATGAAACACTTACCATGACATATGGAGTACAACAAAATCTCCTATACTGTGTGAGCACCTCATCCCCCAGGACCTCCAGCTCCTCTGTGGTGAAGGGACCGGCCCTGATGTTCTCAGTCCTCACCATCACTGGGTACAGGAGACAGGAGCAGCAGCAGTTGTTGGTGAGGAGTGTCAGGGAGCGGTGTCTGTGGACAGGAGACAGGGGCAGCAGCAGTTGTTGGTGAGGAGTGTCAGGGTGCAGTTTCTGTGGACAGGAGCAGCAGCAGTTGGTGGTGAGGGGTGTCAGGGAACAGTGTCTGGAGACAGGAGCAGCAGCAGTTGGTGGTGAGGAGTGTCAGGCAGCAGTGTCTGGAGACAGGAGACAGCAGCAGTTGGTGGTGAGGGTTGTCAGGGCGCAGTGTCTGGAGACAGGAGCAGCAGCAGTTGGTGATGAGGTGTGTCAGGCAGCAGTGTCTGGAAGCAGTGGAAATGTGAGGCTCTCTCCCACACATATATAGCCCCCTGGGGTAGTTTCAGTGGTTCTAAGCTGCTGAAATTGGTGTTCCAGGTCCCCTTTTTACAAATGCATCCAATGACCGGCCCGCGGTAATGGAGCATGCCTACCGCTATTTAAAAAAAATGCATTAGGCTACCGCGATTGCAGTTCCCATTGGCTGTAAGGGCATGGGCATTGGCGGTGACACAATGCAGGGGCCAGGCAGTCGCTACTGCAATCGTGCATCTTTCAATTGCTTCCAATGACCGGCCCCGCGGTAGCGGAGCACGCCTACTGCAATATCATTAAAAAATGCATTAGGCTACCGCAATTGCGGTTTGGATTGGCTGTAAGGGCATGGGCATTGGCGATGACACACCGCAGGGGCCAGGTGGTTGCTACTGCAATATGGCTGCTCACTATTGGTGCCAATGACCGTGATTTGTGTGGTAGAGCATGCCAACCGCCATTTCACTATATGTATATCACTACAGCGCCTGTGGCTTTGTCATTGGCAGTGACACACCGCAGAGGCCAGGCGGTCGATACTGCAATATGGCAGCTATCCATTGGAGCCAATGACTGTTATTTGGGTGGCAGAGCATGCCAACCACCATTTTACCATATGTATATCACTACCATGAGTGTGGATGTGGCATTGGCGGTGACACACCGCTGGGGCCAAGCGGTCGCTACCGCAAAATGGCTGCTACCTATTGAAGCCAATGACCGTGATTTGGGTGGCGGAGCATGACAACCGCCATTTTACCATATGTATATCACTACTGCGAGTGTGGCATTGGCGGTGACACACCGGTGGGTCCAGGCGGTCTCTACCGTGAAATGGCTGCTACCTATTGGAGCCAATAATGGTGATTTGGGTGGCGGAGCACATTGACAGCACCTATGGACACATCATGCTGATTCAATGGCCAATGGCCAGTTCTCAACAGTGCACAGTAGACACCAGATTCATGGCACAAGATAGTGCACACAATGCCAATGTGACATTTAGCCCACTGCTGACTACACATGCCATGTTGATGAATATGATTGAAAACGTTGGCATGTACTCCCTCACATGTCACTTGTGATATTGCTGGGCATGTACACAGAACAGTGTTGTGATGGACTCTCCAATGGGTACACATGTTAATGTGTGATAGGGCTGAGCAACTCACAGTGATGAATGTCTGACTACACAATGTGCATATTTCACTGTCTACTTTGCTTGGCTCATGCACATACTTGTTCTTAACACACAGACTGTGCTCATTGTGTTGGTTATGTTTCCCCTGTTCGACTTACGCAAGAAGGTGTGCCAGGTACAGCAGTAAGGTAGGAAACCATAGTTTTGCTGTTTCACAGATATGCTGTATGAACTACTGTCAGTGCTGGTACTGCAAGATGTGGCCATATACCGTTATGCATTCACATAGTCAGATATTGTTTTGGAAGTGCTCGCAGTGTGAATAGTGGACAAGTGTACGACTAGTGTACCTGAAGGTATACCTACATGAAAGTTGTGCTGTAAGCTGAGGTTTGGTGCCAGTCATTGTTGGCGTTGTGTTAGTCAAACCGTAAGATGTTGGACACATCACATGGTGGATTGCAATGACATTTGTCCCCTTTCATCTCACCTAGGAGGTAACCAAATGTGCATCATCCCTTCACAGTGCTGGCGTACATGGAGGATGAGGACGTCATACGGAAATTCCGTCTGGATCGACCCACCCTACAGGACCTATGTGCTCTGTTGGAACCCTACATGCAGCCTCGCAGAATGTATCTGACTGCTTCGACACCAAAGTGTAAGGTGATGGCAGCCCTGCATTTCTTTGCTACTGGTTCATTCCAGTACACGTTCTCCAGCGCAGGTGGGATGTCGCAACGTATGTTTAGCATGGTGCTACGTGATGTCCTGTCTGCTATGATGATCTAAAAGACAGATACATCCATTTCCCCAGGAGGCATGAATTAGCAGCTGGGAAGGCAGACTTTTATGCCCTTGATCACACCCCTAATGTTGTTGGTTGCATTGACTGCACACATGTTGGCCTGGTTCCACCACAGGCACGTGAGCACATCTACAGGAACATGAAACATTTCTATTCCATCAATGTGCAAGTGGTGTGCCAGGTGGATATGATCATCTCACACTTCTGTGCGAAATTTTCTGGCTCAGCCCATGACTCGTACATCATGGGTAACAACATTGTGCCACAGCTGATGGCTAATCTGCTTCCGGAGCGTGCATGGATTGTGGGCGAGTACGCAGAGTCAAGTAGCGTGCTGTGTGTGTGACATGCTGTCCTCTGCCACAGTTATATTACAGAGTTGGTCTGTTTATCTCACACCTAGGTGACTGCATATCCCACCCGTCCTTGGTTGCTGAGCCCACTGCGGAATCCCAAGACCCCAAGTGAAGTCCCTTACAATGATGCCCATGGGAGGACACGTTGTGTGGTGGAGCATACTTTTGGCCTCCTGAAGTCACAACTTTGCTGCCTGGACAAGACCGGGAGTGCACTGATGTACTCGCCCAAAAAGGTGTGTCAGATTGTAGTTGCATGCTGCATGCTCCACAACCTGGCCTTGCGCAAGGAGGTCCCTCTGCTCCTGAAAGCTGATGAGCAGCCGAGGCCCCCGCCTGCAAACCAACCCATGTCCAATGACGAGGATATTGGAGAGGAGAAGGTGTCGACCTGAGTCAACAGCTCATCAACCGCTACTTCCCTTGAAGGTGAGTGACAAGGTACAATGGGGCCATTGTCTGCTGATGTCGTTGTTGGTGAAAAGGTCTAGGTGAGCTTTGCGACTGCAGCCTGTTGTTGACCGTGTGCTGGCTGCTACTGTTTCGGGGACAGTGTAGTTGAGCACAGATACAGGATGTCTATGTCGGTACTGTTGCTCGTTGTAATGTGTGCAGATTGGAGTACCTTGATGACAAGTGTTGTGTGATGGCTGTGATACCGCCGCCTGACTAGTGAATATTGCTTTGTTGTGTTTTCCTAGGTCCCTTCAGCCTCTCCTTGCCTACAAACAATCCATGCTCCTGGTACATTAATCATGGTGAACATTGTACATGCTGTGATAAACATGGAGCATACACAAGGTGTGTAAGGAGTGTTTATTTACAATGGGTACATGTGACTGGGAATTGAATATTTACAAAAAAGTGAATAGTGAATCAATGAGTTGTCAGTGATAGAAGATGAGACAATCGAGCCATCACCACATTGATGTGGTGACCCAGTCCAATAGATGGATGCCATTAACATGGCAGTGTGGGGAAGGACAGTCAACAAATTCAATGCAGTGGTGAAGATGTGTGCCATCATGGCTGGCTCCTTTACTGGAGTTTGGCAGGTGCTTTGCCATGTGATCCTCCCTTGGATTTCTTAGGACGGCCCCTTGGTCGTTTGGCTGGGGGGGGCTCTGATGCGGGATCAGTGGGGTCTAAGATGTGCCCCCTCTCTGTGGCCACAGGGGAGGATGTGGAACTGTCATCATGCGGAGGGAGATGGAGGTGTTGTTTGTGCCGCAGGCCTGTCCCTCAGAACCACCACTAGCTGGCCCAAGGGTCTATGAACCTTGGCAGCAGGTGGAGCTCACTGGAATCTTCCTGAGCATGGTCCATTTGTCCCTGGGCCCGTTCATAGGCCCCAAGGACTCTGGTGATGTTGTCCAGAGCTTCGGTCCCAGTGTCCAGTTGGATTTGACTCCTCCTTGCCCTCCCACCTGCCCTACTGTCACGGACCTGTTGCCTCACCAGTGTATGCACCGCCTACTCTTCCTGCCCTCCTCAGTTGATATGGTGGGGTGATCATCCTCTGGGGCAGGGAGAGTGTGGCAGGCAGCACTAGTGGTGGTGGAGGCTGCCCAGGTCATTACAGCAGGGGTCAGCGTAGTTGTTGTTGTTGCTGATGTGGTGGCGGGGGACAGTAGGGTCCTGGGACCTGTTGCGCCCTGGTGTGCCAGATGGTCCAGCGTCTTGCTCCGCATGCTCAAAATCCAGGGCGGCGTAATCAGAGAGTTCACGTTCCGGTGGTGGAGACTGGCTCTGCAGGTTGGTGTTGTCATCCTCTGCAGTCAGTTCTTGGTCACCTGTGGGACATTGGGGAAATGGTCATTGACATGCACCCCTGAAGCTTGGTGTTCGATTTATCTTATATACAGGTTATGCAACACACAGTTTACTAGTTCTCACATTGTATGTCTGCACAGTAATGTGCATCATGACATGATGTGGAGGTACATTCATTACTTGTCCATGGTGTCACATGTCCATGGATACCATGCCCCACGTGCAGATTTTGTGATTAGGAGGACATGTTGTCATCGTACGACTAGTGGCACTACGACTTGAAGTGATGCATCTTTGCTGATTACTCTGCCTGGCAGATGTTACATCTGCTCATGAACTAGCCATTGTTATCTCATGCACACCGTTGTCATGTCCTGTGCTTTGATTTTTTTGTTCTACAGACCATGCTTGCTTTGTTTTCATGTGGTCATTCAAGCGCTGCCCCCATGGAACTTACAGATAGCATTTAGTGCTGTGCATGATTGTGCCCTGAATTTCTTCAACATGTGATTTGGTGAGTCACACTTTGGTTTCTGTGACAGTTATATATGCTTAGCTGTCTGCACACTGTAATTGGATATTGGATCTTTGACAATTTGGGTGGGATGTGAGGGCTGGTGTTGTCATATGGCTCCATGCTTTACGAGAGGAATGGTGGGGTGCATGCACTGTCTACCTACCTGTTCAGTTATCACATTGATGTGGAATTTCTGAGACATCTCTCTGAGTGTGTGTTTGAGTGCTCCATCCTGCTCAGGGGTTGAGCAGGGGGCCTGGGGGGAGTTGTAGTGCAGGCCTCTGACCCCCAAACAGCCCTCCCTGTGAAGATGGCACTATTGGACTTGGCCCTTTTAGCAGGGTCATCCCTGAACTTTTGAACTTTCTCCTGTATTTTTTCTGACCTGTTGTTGGCTGTTTTATGACTCTGGGCACTTTACCACTGCTGATCAGTGCTAAAGTGCATATGCTCTCCCTATTGTAAATGGATGTATGGATTAGTGACTCCATGATTGGCTGGTTTGGTTTACTTGTCAGACCCTAGTACAGTGCACTGCGTGTGCCCAGGGCTTGTATATTAAATGCTGCTGGTGAGCTTGCAGCACTCGTTGTGCCACCCACAGAAGCAGCCTGTAAAGTGTGTCTCAGGTCTGCCATTGCAGAGCCTGTGTGCAGTCTGGTACTGCCATGTTGACTGGTCAAGTGCACCCACTTGTCAGTCCCTACACCTTCCCTTTTATACATAGTAGTCACCCCTAAGGTAGGCCCAAGGGCAGGGTGCATTGTAGGTAAAAGATAGGACATGCCCTGATGCGTGTGGCATGTCCTGCTAGTGAATTACAGCCATTTTCGTTTTTCACTATTGCAAGGCTGCCTGTTCCCCATAGGCCAGAATGGGCAGTTTGATTATTGGTATTGGTATTGTGGTATACTTATATAGCGCAACCTGTCACCACCAAGGGCATCCTGGCGCTTTGACCCATGATCCAGCAAAAGCAATAGCTCAACCTGTCCTAGGAAAGAGGTAAGTTTTCAGCGCCTTTCTAAAGGCTGAGAGATCCTCAAGACTTCTCAGGGATATTGGCAGGGAGTTCCAGAGTTTGGCCGCCGCTACTCTGAACGAGCGGCCACCCATCCTCACTCTCTGGAAGCACGGAACTACAAGTAGCCTGGACGACGAGGAATGTAAAGCTCGAGATGGAAGATACCAGGCAAACATTCGCCGCAAAGGGATTGGGCCCAGGCCATGGATAGCCCTGAACACAATGCACGCTGCTTTGTAGCGAACGCGTAAATGGACCGGCAGCCAATGGAGTTCCTGCAGTGCTGCCGTAGAAGAGCTGTGGTAGGGGCGGGAAAGGGCGAGTTTGGCAGCCATATTTTGCACCCTTTGAAGCTTGCCCAGAAGTGTTACCGGGGCCTCCAGAAGCAGTGCGTTACAATAGTCAAGTCGACTTAGGATGGTACTTCGCACTACTTCTGGTCTGGCTTGCTCAGGAAGGAGGGGTAAAACCTTGCGCAGCATACGGATCAGCATCATGCACGTTGAGGTGGTCTTATTTACGTGCAGATCCAGCTGCAGGTTGGGCCCAAAAATGACGCCCAGATTACGCGCCGATTGTGCGGCTGACACCGTCTCTGAAAAGGACGGGGGCCAAAAGTCATCTGGAAGATCTCGGGGAACTCGGTCAGTGGAGCAGTGCAGGACCTCTGTCTTGGTTCCATTGAACTGTAACAAGTTCAAACGGAGCCATTCCGCTGTAGCCTGCATGCACCGGTGAAAAGTCTCCAAAGGGACTGCATCCTGTCCCTCCAGTGAAAAGACCAGCTGGGTATCATCCGCATAATTAAATGCGGAGATCCCAAATGATTTAATGAGCTGGACTAGAGGGCGGAGGTAGATATTAAAGAGTATAGGGCTGATGGCTGAGCCCTGGGGTACTCCTTGTCCCACTCTCCGCTCCTCTGAGCTGAAGGGAGGGAGCGAAACCCGTTGCTGACGGCTGTCCAGGTAGGAGATTAACCAGTCCCTGGCCTTATCTTTGACCCTGCACTCTTCCAACCTCGAAATCAAGGTAGGATGACTGACCGTGTCGAACGCGGCCGACATATCGAGCAACACCAAAAATGCTGCCCGACCACTGTCGACTCGCGCCCGCAGATTGTCTAACACGGTCACCAACGCGGATTCCGTCCCGTGCGCTGGGCGAAAACCGAATTGCGTCTCATCCAACCAGGTGTTCCCTTCTAAGAAGCCGGACAGAGTGCGGGTAACCAATTTTTCCATGATTTTGACTGGAAAAGGAAGCAGGGAGATTGGCCGGTAGTTAGAAAGGCACACAGGGTCGAGCGTCGGTTTTTTTAAGAGCGGAGATACCACTGCCTTCTTCCAGCAGCCCGGTACAGTCCCTGTTTCAAATGACTGGCAACAGATGGCATGCAAGGGCTGGAAGAGATCCTCTTGAAACACCATCCAAAGTTTTGGAGGGAGAGGATCCAGAGGCGAGCCAGATGAAATCGTGAGGGCTAGACTGCCAAACTCTTCCAGAGAGGGAAGGGGAAAGCTACTCAGCTGGGGTCGACTGGCCTCAATCGCCGGAGCTCCCAAGCTGAGAGCCGGATCCAGAGAAGGAGGAGAAAAGCTACTCAGCTGGGGTCGACTGGCCTCAATCGCCGGAGCTCCCAAGCTGAGAGCCGGATCCAAAGAAGGAGGAGAAAAGCTACTCAGCTGGGGTCGACTGGCCTCACTCGCCGGAGCTCCCAGGCTGAGGACCGAATCCAAGGCGGGGGAGGAAAAGCCACTCAGCTGGTGTCGACTGGCCTCAATCGCCGGAGCTCCCAAGCTGAGGGCCGGATCCAAAGGGGGGGAAAGAGAGCTACTCAGCTGGGGTCGACTGGCTTCCATCGCCGGAGCTCCCAGGCTGAGGGGATGATCCTCTGGTCGGGGTCGACTGGAGGGCATGGCCGGAGCTTCCAAACAGAGATGAGCGACCCTCTGCAGGGGTCGACTGGCCATCTCCTCCGGAGCTCCCGCATCAGTGATGGGATTAGCTGGGTCCTGCAGACCCTCCAGGATATTACGGATTTTCTCCTCGAAGGCATCCGCAAGAGAGTCACAAAGAGCTTGCGATGACGGGACTGCACTAGCCACACACGTAGGGTGGGCAAGGTCCCTAACGATTTCAAAGAGGGCCTGTGCCTTGTATGGGGCCTGATTCAAGGTGGATTCAAGATAGGTCGCTTTAGCTATCTTGATTTGAGCCTTGTATTTTTGTATAGCAGACCTAAATACCATTTTCTCCGAGTCTAAATACTGTTTCCTCCAGGCCCTTTCTGCGCGTTTACAGTCAAGTTTGAGCTGGCGTAATTCGCTCGTGTACCATGGGCTAGCTCGATTCACCCTCCCTCGTGACTTCCGAAGGGGTGCCAACTTATCCAGCGAACTGGAAATGGACTGGCAGAAGAGAGTATAACTCTCTTCAGCTGTGTTGCCAAGCTTAAAGTCCTTACCTAGAGGCGGCAGACCCGAGAGCAGAGGACGGCCCGGGACCAGGGTTCGATTCCCGGCGCGGCAGGTTTCTGGACCAGGGTCAGCGGACTCGATAATTCTCTCGCCTCGGTGCCCACTCTGATCAGCGATCACACTCGGCAACTCTGGGCATTAGCTTGCCTCATCCTCACTAACGGCCCCACCAGACCGCCGGGGATGCCTGGTCTCACACAGGAGATACCCATTAAGGGACCATCTCTCAGGGAAGCCAGGAAGGGTTTCGCAGCGGTCGAAGCGCCTTGGGACCCTCCGGGTAAGTAGTGCGCTATATAAATGCCTATACATTTACATTTACATTTACCTAAGATGTTCGGCAATGGCGAGGTTTTGAGAATTCGGGACCAAGGTCTCTCTAATTTAGCTAGGGGTAGTCCAGCCTTTCGCGAAGTAAGGTCCTCAGAGCAAAGGGAAAACATAATCAGAGAGTGGTCTGTCCAATACTGGCACTTGATATCATCTAATGATACCCACTGCGGGTCCGCAAACACTAAGTCCAGAGTGTGGCCTTTCCGATGCGTGGAGGCATTCACCAACTGTTCTAGATTGATATCTGTACAGGCTTGGCTAAGGGAAAAGAATGCATTATCCATCGAGCTGCCTGCCCACAGGTTAAAATCTCCGAGAATCAATAACTTGGAGTGGGAGCTAGAGAGTTCATAAATCAGGTCAATGAGAAGAGAAATGGAAGGTGCCGGTCCTGGGGGACGATAGCATAGGACACCCGAACAGAGTGTCAGCTCCTGCTGTTTGACTGAAAACCCATCAGTTCAACTCCCGGTACTTCTCGAATCTTTAGCTGGGAGAGGGTCAGCGAGTCTCTATAGATGTACCCGATTCCCCCTCCTCGATTGAGTGGGCGCGGGGTGTGGCTGATTTTATAGCCTGAGGGGCAGGCTAGGCCCAGCTCGACCTCACAATCCTCCCGAGTCCACGTTTCTGTGAGAAAGAGGACATCGAGTTTTTCAGAATCGATGAGGAAGGCTATTTCCGTGTAGTGCTTGAAGAGGGATCTGACATTAAGCATCCCACAGGAAATTGGCCTGGAGGTTAGAGGCCTGACCGGGTCCTGACATGGTCTGAGTCTGAGTAGCTCAGCCCGAGAGTAGACTATGCGAAGTGGGCCAGAGGGGCCAGAGGTAGCGGCCCTAAGCGCGTCCGTTGCGCGAACGGGCGCAAACGGGCTTACCTCTGGCGCACCTCCGGCGCCCCTACGGCGCCCCCGCTGCGCACCGTCGCTGCGCACTTGTCTAGCGGCCATCTTAAATGGCTGGCGGGGTGTTGCGTGGGTCCTGGCAGGGCGAGTGTCTCTCCCTCACCCAAGATGGCGCTCAGTGTGGAAGGACCTTCTTCCCACTCTAAAATGGCGCTCGCAACCGGCGCGATGGTACTACAATGCCCCCGAGTCCCTTCTGTCCCACAAAATGTGGGTATGCAGCAATTACAGTGCAGGTAAGAGCTCCCTTATTTCCCCCTAAGCGGCGCTAACAATATACGGTTAAAAGCGCGAAGCGCTCGGCGCAACTAAATAAAATCCTATATAATCCTAACTGACTCAGGGAACTAGGTAGAAATTCAAGTTTAGTATGCCTGAACTCAGAATGATAAAATACATCTTTTAGTGAAGTTGGTTTTAACATTCTGTTTTTGAAAATACCACTTTTAGAAAGTAGGTATTTTCTTGCCTAACTGTCCAAGCCTACCTCTGCTAGGTTGTGTATTCCTTGTCTGGAGTTTGAGTGACAGGGGTTGGGGGATTCCAGGAGACAGGGTGAGTCAGCACATGGCTGAATAAAGCTATCTGCTTGTAGATGGGTGGGAGGAGTTGCACCTGGGACCTGAATAGGGCTGTGCCTGCCTTCCACTATGCTGGCTCCACCTCCTGTGGTGGGTCTGATGTCCCTGGCCCACACTGTCAAAGGAAAGTGCTCCAGGACTGAACAGACTGGTTTGGACTGGGTACAGGACCATCTGCCTTTAGAGGCCAAAGTATTTGCTAGTATAAATATGGGGACCCCGACCGCAGATCTTTAGATCACTTTTTGGGAAACAAGAATAACCTTTGCTGATGAGAAGAACCAGAGAAACTGAGGAGGAGACTATCCCTAAGCTGAGTGTTGTTTTGGGGATTGGCCTGCAGTGGTTGCCTGACTGCCAAAGAAAGGAGAAAGGACTTTGTGCTACTTTCTAATCAACTTGCACAGGATCTCCAAGGGCTTGAGATAGAGCTTGCCTCCTGCTGCAGTCTCAGGGACAACAGACTTTACCAACCAGCTCCCCTGCCTTCCCTTGCTGGCATTTGAAGTGCCTGCTGTTGAGCTGGGCCTTCTAAGAGACTGCGTGTTGCTTGGAGCTGGAAGCACGACTCAAGACGAAGAAGCGTATTGCTGCTGCAGCCGTTGTCATCGCATCACTGGAGAAGAGTGTTGCCGTCGCAGCAGACGCCGTTGCATCACCGGAGAAATGTGCCGCTGCTGTCGCCATCGCATCATCCAAAGCTCCTCACATCACTGGATCAGTGGGTCGCCGTCACAGCAGATGCCGTCGCATCACCGGAGAAGCGTGTTGCAGGGCCTGTCCCAGCTCAGAAGAATCGTTAAGTCACAGCACGGCCGTCGGGCGCGCAAGCATCATTGTCGCATCAAGAAGAAGACGCCATTTTGTTTCATTGCACCGTATCTTCATCACTTCATGGCGCTGCTGGTCGCAGCGCCACGGAAGCACAGTAAGAAACTGGCACATCACCTCCCCACGTGGAGAAGAACCGACACATCCCCTACGCAGCAGTAGGGACCCGTCGCATCACCGTTCTTGCGTGTAAGGAACCGACCCATCACCTTCCCTGCAACACTTTTGTTGTATTGCGTTATGCATCCAAAGGTACATTGAACTTAAAGTGTTGCATTTTACATCTATAGAGAACTAAGCTAATTCTACCATTTCTAAAGTACAGTATTGTGGATTTTTGTCATTTGTGGTCTTGGTTTGAGTCTATATAAAAACAATTTATTTTTATACTACAACTTGTGTGGTGTCCATCTGTAGTGTTGTCACTGGGTGAGTAGGGGTTATTTTAGGAGTGTACCCACTTACCCTGACTAGACGCAAGAGTCCCTATTTGGTCAAAGGTACCTACATCTGCCAACTAGAGACCCCCAAATCTAACAGCTACCTACCGGTAAGTGTGGTTGGTGAGATACAATGGTTGCCACATGCTTCTGGGTGGGCAGGAGTGCTCCATCCTGCTCAGGGGTGGGACAGGGGGGCTGGTGGGAGTTGTATTGCAGGCCTCTCACCACCAAACAGCCCTCCCTGTGAAGATGGCTACCTACCTGTAAGTTTGGTTGGTGAGATACAATGGCTGCCACCTGCTTCTGGCTGGGTGGGGGAGTGCTCCATCTTGCTGAGCTGTGGAACAAGTGTGCCTGATGGGAGTTGTAGTGCTGGCTGCCTGTACACATACAACCCTGGGAATGTAGCTGGGTACCTTTGGGGTGAATGTTACATCTGTGAGACCTGTGTTGGGTATTGTGGTGCAGATGAATGGGATTGGGCCTAGAGGTGTAGGTTTGTACTTGCGCAAGACAGTACATGGCAGTGTATTGGTATACATTTGTTTGTACTTACCAGCCTGCACTCCCCCGGCTATTACTGTGAGACTCTCTGGACTCTCTGGAGGCAGTATGGCAAGTACCTTCTCCTCCCATGCAGTGAATGTTCTTGGTGGAATTGGAGGGCCACCACCAGTCATCTGAGCCAGCTGATGGTTCTTGTTGTTCTTCTCTTTCACCATCCTCGTCAGGTCATGCCTCCGCTTCATATTTTCCTGCCGGGAATGCGGGGTGGTCCCTACTGTAATGACCTTGTCAACTATCCTTTCCCACATTTGCGCTCTGGTGGCTAATGGTGTCTGTTGGACCAGGGTACCAAGCACTTGTGGTTCTACTCTAATTATCTCATCTACCATGACTGACAACTCACTCTCTGTGAATTTGGACATTTTCTTTTGTACCATGGTGTGTGATGTGCTAATGGTTTGAGGTGCAGTTGTGAGGGTGGTGGGGGTGGTGTAGGTGGTGTGTGTGTTGTTGTGCTGGTGAGATGTGTGGTGTTTTGCCTATCCAATGTGCTGCAGGGTTTAGTTCCTTCAGGGCTGGAGTAGTGCAAAGGATTCTGATCGGGGAAGGGGCCGATTTTATACTCACCTATGTGGGTGTGTCAAAATGGAGTATTGCTGTCAGGTGTGTTTTGTGGGTTGTCCTGCGATTTATATTTTTTAAGTTGCCATGGGGGGTGTGTCATTGGGGTGTGTGAGGTGTTTTGGGGGGCAGAGCTAGTTTAATGTGGGCTCTTGGTGGCCTTGTTTTGTGTTTTTTTTGTCGCCCACCATATTTGTCACAGAGCGTCCATGGCGGTGGCAATGCAGCAGCCCTTCCATCGGCTCTCCCATGCATCACTGTTGGCGTTTGCGGCAGTCGGAAACAGCAAATCGTCCCGCGGTCACCTCAATGGAGTCCTAATTTTCCGTGCGATCACTCCGCTGGCCTCACAGCAGGTTTGTGGGTTTCTGCCGCAAATCCGACCCCCACAGTTGGATTTTCACCAGCTCCGCCCCCTACCGGTGGTTTTTCGTGGCATCGTTCCACCACGGTCGGAATTTTGTGGAGGTTGATCCTAGTCTGAGTGCCGGTTTTGCCGTGGTACCAGCGGACAGTTGATTTCCGCTACCATGGCCATAGGGGTGGTTTTCCGACTGTCATCCTAATAGGCCCCTATGGGGTGACTTTTGAAGGTGTCTTCATAGATATTGGTTAAAATGGTAATAGCAACCATGGATTGCTGTATGTGGGTAGCATTTAAGTATAGAATTAATCATGGTTTGTTCAAAATAAATAATTATTTTCTGAGGAAAATAATTATTTGTTTCTTGTTTTACTTTGTTTTGAATGTCAAGGTAGGTAGAATGTTGTTTATTGGGGAGTAGGGTATAGATAAAGGGAATATTAGCATTTTGAAACAGACCATGGACTGTGTACAACTGATGAAATGGTTTGGGACACATTTTGAAAGGCCCATCCATCATCCATGTGTCGCATTGTTGTAATTTCGTAGATTTTTTTGCAGTAGCAAACATAATGATTCTTTTATCTTTGCATTTATTATCAAATAGTATAAATGCATCATTATTGTGTGTTATATTTAGTTCAGGGGGAATATCTACCTCTTGAAAGGTTTTAGGGGCCTGTGTGGTAGTTGTAGTGGCTTTCTTTTGTCTAGCTATTGTTCTTTTTAATAAATCAATAGAGGGTAATTGGCTAGATGTATGTTGGGGTACTGTTAGTAACTGTTATTTTAGTATTTCTCTGGTAGGTCTATCTGTACTAGTGCTAGCTTATTTTATTGATTCAAGAGCCTCTTTTACTTCAATCTCAGTTACATTTGGGGGGTGGTTATGTTCTTTTACAGATTCAACAGTGGTTTCTTGTGTTACAGCTCTCCCATAACATTTGTTTGAATATTATTTGCTACAATTCCAAAACACTTTTAAACCAGTTAGTTTTTCTTGTGTATATACATAATCCATGTAATATAATAACATCTTCCCTTGTTGAAACATAATAAATTGTGGACCTTCAGTCATGGTGGTCTTTTTAGTGCTAAGGAAAATATATATAAAAATTAATCAAAATAATGCAGTACAGTTTTTAAATCAATAAATATACATTGCTTCGGACATACTTAGAATGTTGCTGTTGATGTAAATCAAAATGCTGCTGCAATTTTTTCAAGCTTGTTGAAGATGTTACTGTTGGGAGGAGTTTTCAAGTTTCAAGTTTCAAGTTTCAAGTTTTTATTGTATGATTTGGCTCTCATTGAGGGCCACATAAAATAACATACATTTAGACATGACAGAATAGAAAATAATTACTTATAGCTACAAGGAAAAAACTATACAAATTAGCCAAATAATACACACATCAGGATCTCCCACTCGCATTAATATATGTCCATAAATTCTTTAAAATAATTAAAAAGTCTGAAACAAAACATTTCATTAGGGGGGGAATACAGAGCATTACGGACCATTGTTAAATTCAGAATTCCCAACTCAAGACAAATCGGTTTTATCCATTTTTTGCGCAATAGACTTAGTATCGGGCAGACATACAATACATGGTTGAGGTCTTGAGCAGCATAATTACATAGCGTACATAAAGGAGACACATCATACCATTTAGCAAGCAATGTGTTAAGTGGGAGCAAATTGTGCCGTAAGAGGAACCATACCCTCCGAACACCGTGTGGGATGTTCCACCTTGTATATTGCTGTGCTTGTTTTGGTATGTAAGTTAGGGCCAGGTCTTCCCTTTCTTTATACTTCTGTTGATCCCTTATATCCATCTTATAGCACAATTCCCAGGTCCTACTTTTTAGTTTTAACTTTAGTTCATATGGAGAAAGAGAAAATAGAGTACTTTCATCGAGTTCTAATAGAAAAACAGCTTTTCTAAAATTTTTTACAAGCTGCGAGAACTCGTTGAAATTTCCTAAAAGCTCCATTTTTACTAATTCGCGTAGGGTTCCTGGATTAGCTCTCGCCAGGGATGCTACCCACCTTACCAAAGCTGCTAAACCTTGTGCCCAACAGCTCCGCAGGCCAAATTCAAGTCTGCATAGTGATGTAGAACACGCTGAATTAAGGGAGGAGATTTTCCTCAATATCTTTCCCTCCGTTTTTTGCATAAAATCCCATTGTTTTAAGTCCACCAATTCCATTCCATAGAGGAGGGTGGAAGGGATCTTTGCGCGAAATACCTCTAAGCAGGACGAGAAGTGCCTCTTCCCTGTGGCATTATAAAAAGATCGTAGACCCATACCATGAGCCATAGCTTTTCTCATATTATTTTCAGTGTGAGGCTTTTCACTAAGATTGGAAGATATTATTTTACCCAAAAAAGGATAAGAGTTGACTACCTCGAGTTTTTCTCCGCTTAATGTCCAATTAAAGCTCCTAGATTTGCATTTCTTCTTACCGAAGATGCACATGATCTTGCTTTTAGAGCTATTAATTTTCATGTAGTGTTTATCCGCGAAGGTATTCAATGTATGAAGACGATTAGCAAGACCTTTAGGGGTCAGATCCAGAACTAATATATCATCTGCATACATTAAAATAGATATGGCAGTCCCTCCTATAATTGGGGGAAGACCTTCACAATTGGCAACTATAGTAGGTAAATCGGCCATATACAAGGAAAACAGGGTAGGAGCCAATATACATCCCTGTTTTAGCCCATTACGGGAGGGAATTGCTTGAGTAAGTCCCCTTTCTCCGCCCTGTAACACTCTACACCAGGTATTACAATGTAAGGACTTTACTAAGTCTAATAGGGAACTCGGCATGCCCAACAGCAACAGTTTTCTCCACAGCGTTGGGCGATCAACCCTATCAAATGCTGCGGAAAAATCTATAAATGCTGCGTATATGCCCCCACCACGTACCCGCACATATTTATCTACGATTACATGTAACATAGTTAGGTTATCTAAAGTTCCGTGGTCTTTTCGAAACCCTGTCTGCTCCCTAGGAATAATATTATTTGAAAATGCCCAGTCTGTTATTAATATTAGTAGGAGTTTGGCAAAAATTTTTCCTATCGCGTCTAATAACGCAATTAGGCGATAATTAGAGGGATTTTCGCGATCTCCTTTTTTAAAGATTGGAATCAAAATGCTTCCCCTCCAGGACTCGGGTACTGATCGATTTTTAAAGCATGCCTGGAACACTGGAAGAAGGATCCTGCTCCAAGTAGTTATATCTTGTTTAATTATAGACATAGGAACTTCGTCCGGACCCATGGCCCCAGACGAGCGCATGCTTTTAATTGCGGAAGCTATGGTATCCTCAGTGGGTAATTCCATTGGATTAACAATAATACCGTCCGGAGCCACAGCCTCATCTTCTATCTCATTGGGAGCATATAACGTGAGCACAAATTGAGTCCAATTTTCTTCCGAGATGGCAATCGGCGTAGAAGTTTTTACAACACCACATCCTTGCCTAATAATGGACCAGAAAGCTCTCGAATTTTTGCTCCTTGAAGCTTCTCTAAGATTTATCCAAATCATATCCTCTTTATCTCTTTTGATCTTGGCTCTCAATCTCACCCTCCTTCTCTTTACCAAAGCTAACTGTCTCCGGATCTCTCCTGATCTATTAAGATACTGCAACCTAACCAATTTATTAATCTCTTTATTTATCTTTAAGAGAGTACTAGGTAAGAAAGGTTTCTTTCTAGACCTTCCTCGGTTCCTGGCCATTTCAGTAATTTTGTAAATAAGCGATTCGAGGGACCTAAATTCCCTACCTTGCCAAGAGTCGAGTTCAGATAGAGATTGAATAAGAATGTTTTGCACATCTTTATAATAGCTGGTACCCCAATAGCATCTCCCAGATTGACAATTTATAGAGAAGCCTTTATTCTTTAGGGACCAGCGGTCAGATTCAGGAGGAATTAGAGAAATAGATAATTTTATAATTTTATGGTCACTCAGCGGAGTGTGAGAGATTACCAGGTCTTTGAAAGAAGAGAACGTATCAAGATCAGTTATAGCATAGTCTAAAATGGATTCACCACTAATAGAGGCATGTGTATAGTTTGCGGGGGAATCGGAAGGCATTCTGCCATTTATAATGATTCCATCCACAGCACTGAGCTCCCCAAGAAGAGTCTTACCCCTTTTATTCGTTTTTATTTTATTAGGGAAGAGAGCTTGGGGAATATTTAATACTTCCTCTTTTGCCTTGTTTCTAAATATGTCAAGGGAAGTATTGGAGACTTTACAGTTTAAATCCCCCACCAATAATAGATATGGAGGATCATCCCCCTCTAATAACTGTTTTATGTATGTAAACATGCGCTTTAAAACTGGTGTAAAATTGTCTTCGGGGGGAATGTAGGCATTTAAAATTACAAACGAACATCTTTGAACATTAATATCCAGGTTGGAAATAGTTATGGATTGGAATAATCTACTCTCATCTTTGTAATGGGAAAATTGCCATTGAAGTGTATTGGATAGCAAACATGCGATTCCGCCTTTGGCGTGGCCCCTTCTAGAAGGAGTTGCAGCGACTTCAAAGATGAAGTAATCATTCCCTCCATAGGGGAGAGTATCACACCATGTTTCTTGAATACAATACACATCTGCATTCAACGAAAAAAGATAATCAAGTTTCTCCGGGCAATTAGACAGACCAGCAGCGTTCCAAGAAATAATTTTTAAACACTGGTTAAAGATAAGCAGAAGGTCGTGGGTTTCTCGAGGCGGTGTTTGAGAGAACACCCGGTAGCCAATTCCACATCGAGACATCATCAGCTAGAGGCTTATTAGTACACCCAACTAGAGGAAAGACCTGCGAAACCATTCGTTTGCCTCTGGAGAGCCAAATCTTCAGGTCATTATTGCCGACAAGAAAATCTTCCTGTCCAGAGGCCCGTTTTATGTTTCTTTCAGAGAAAGAAAGAGATGAATTTTTAATAAGAAAGGGTACCACGTCTATTCCTCTACGTTGGAAAGCTTCTGCATGTTGAAGCACCAGGTTAGTAATTATTTTAGAGTAAAACTTTACCCTTATTCGTTGGCCGTTTATAGATCTTATAGGTAAAACTAGATCAATATCATTCGTTAGGACCAATTTTAAACTTTCTATTTCTTTGAAACAGCTAAGAAGCCAAGATCTATTCATTCTTAAATCGGAGTCAAGTAAAGGGAGAAAATCCAAAGTCAACGTATCCACAAAAGATTTGTTTTCTTTTGGCGACAGTTGTATTACATTCCTTGCTACATCCGTCTGAGGCAGAAAAATAGGAGCTAATGGATTGAATACTCTTGTTATAATTGGGGAGTGATGGCTAGCCCCACTTATAGGAAGGGGAACAGGGATTTCACTCGTGATTCCAGCTACCACCCCATTCGAGGTTACCTCAACAGCAGCCTCCATCACAGGTTCTGAATCCCCCCTATTCGTAGAAAGAATAAGTGGGGTAGCATTAGTATCATTTAAGATCTCATCCACATCTATGTTCTCCGATATATCAGGGGATGGGCTGTACCCTTTTCCTATAGTGACTGGCTTTTCAGTTATTACATGTTTAGGAAAGATAATTTGTCTAGGTCTTTTCTTTTTGTATCGGCGTATAGGCTTCCCCTTTTTTCCCCTAGCTGTCTTTTTGATAACGTGAGGAGATCCTAGGAGAATTTCTGAGTCCTTCTTTTCATGCACAAAAATGGGAAAGAGATCTTGACCCCCCTTTTGAGCTACTTCAGCGACTTCCTCTTCCTGCTCTACTAGAGATGATTCAATACTTAACGGGAGAGCATTTGAGTCGCCCTTATTAGGGGATTTATGGATCACCACTTCTATAGGTAATCCCAAATGAGCAATATCACTCCCTTCAGAGGGATGAATCGCCTCTTGAAGTACAACAGGCGGGAGATTAGGTGGGGAGGCAGGGTTCTTAGATACATTTTCAACCTTTTTTACATTTTGTGCTAATAGTACCTGTAATATTTCCGTAACTGAAGTTAGAATACAGTCAGAGTTTACAGCAAATTTTCCCATTAACAGTAATATCGAAGAAAGAATATGCTCAAGGGCTATAAGTGAATCAGAAATCGGTTTGTCATTTTTCGGGAAAGTTGTAGAAGTAAGGGGACAAATTCCAGATAAATTGAAATGAGGCGAATATTCTTTACTTAACGGTGACAAATTGTCTGTAGATTTAATGGATGGGGTACTGCAATATAATAGCAGACCAGAAGGAGTTTCTCCACAAGGTGTTTTGTTAACTACTGTAGCAGGAAGACAGTTCTTATCCACATATCTTCCGCACAGTTCAAAATCAATACTAGTAGCTATGGAGACATCACCCTTCGCTTCTTCCACTATATCCTTCCCCGTGTGATCGTCATGTAACAAATTTTGTGTTATTGGCAGAGAATCACCAGGGATCGGGAGTTCAGAATCAATAGTAGGAACTGCCCCACTAGTCTGACTTAGTAACTTTTTAATTTCCTCTGTAGACTCCACCTCACTATTTTCCACCTTGTTGGGACAGGGATTTAATAGCTGTAGTGGATCTTTATCAGCTTTTCTGGAGGCTTCAAGAGATCCGTTCAAGCTTTTCTCCCAGATTTGTGTCAGTTGCGTCTGACCCTTCAAACTAACATTAGCATTTTGTTTTTTCCTCGAAAGGCTTGACCCATGAACCGTACCATGGGACTCCATAACAACCTTCCCGGATCGTAATGTCTTAGATTCCATAGTACTTTCAAAATAAAAAAGGCCTACACGAAAACCCCCGGCCTTAACAAATCAAACAAAAGAAGAATATAAGCACACCAAAAATATAAAGTGTGAATGGGAGAAAAACTAACCATACACCTCACTCGAACCTGTATTTCTAAAAAAAAAAATTATGTACTAATATGACTTCATATGACGCAGTCTAATGACATTAATAAGCGTTTACAAAAGTCAAAATACCATAGCCCAGCCCGGCCTACCTCAGCCACTGAGGGCCACAGAGGGCCCGCCCTTTGCCCGGGCTTAGCTCCGCGCTTTGATCCGCGCGCGTCCCGCTGGCGCGTCCTTCAGTGCCTTATTATACTATGAGGGGGCGGGAAGAGGGCCAGCTGAGGCGAATTGAATTCCGCAGCGCCCGCTGGTCCTCGCAGTCCCTGACACTCAGAGGCACTCTGAAGATTCCCTCGTCGGTTTTCTTTCTGCCGCGCTGAGTCCGCTGTTGTCAGTCACTCGAACGGCGCCCGCGAAGCGGGGGCCGTGAGTCGTGGTTTGGATAGGAGAGCAGCAGAGAAGCAAGCACCAAATGGCAAGTGAGCAGAGTCTCGCCTTAACAGGTACAGAGTGAAAGCGTTACACCTCCGCTTTTAATTCCGGCAGGAGGGGGCGGGAAGAGGGCCAGCTGAGGCGAATTGAATTCCGCAGCGCCCGCTGGTCCTCGCAGTCCCTGACACTCAGAGGCACTCTGAAGATTCCCTCGTCGGTTTTCTTTCTGCCGCGCTGAGTCCGCTGTTGTCAGTCACTCGAACGGCGCCCGCGAAGCGGGGGCCGTGAGTCGTGGTTTGGATAGGAGAGCAGCAGAGAAGCAAGCACCAAATGGCAAGTGAGCAGAGTCTCGCCTTAACAGGTACAGAGTGAAAGCGTTACACCTCCGCTTTTAATTCCGGCAGGAGGGGGCGGGAAGAGGGCCAGCTGAGGCAAATTGAATTCCGCAGCGCCCGCTGGTCCTCGCAGTCCCTGACACTCAGAGGCACTCTGAAGATTCCCTCGTCGGTTTTCTTTCTGCCGCGCTGAGTCCGCTGTTGTCAGTCACTCGAACGGCGCCCGCGAAGCGGGGGCCGTGAGTCGTGGTTTGGATAGGAGAGCAGCAGAGAAGCAAGCACCAAATGGCAAGTGAGCAGAGTCTCGCCTTAACAGGGAGGAAAAAATATAATTTTAATATTTTTGTTTTATTGTGTTGTGGGTGATGGGGACATTGTGAAAAAGTGGGTCTTTGGGTGGGTATTTTAGGCTGCTGTAGTATTTTTGGGCTGCTTTAAAAGATATCTGTAGAGGAGATATAAGTTTAAGAGAGACATATTAGTGAATTATGTTTTATATATATTTTTTGGTGAAGACTACAAGTAGTGTTATATTTTAAGTGCAGTTTTACTTACTTAGTGCAGTTCCAAAACATTTTTCTGTAATGTAAATCTACGTTCTGGAAGTAATCCGGCAGAGTCTCCCCTTCTTTTTTCTTGCAGGTTTGAAGTGTAAATTAAATATATATTTTTTGTTGTTTATATAGGGTTGATTTAATTGATAGTGTTATGTTATTGGAGTATTTTATTAGTGTGAGGTTTTCATTTGTTGTTGTTAATTTTTGTTTTTGTTTGGGCAGTTGGTTTCCCTATATGGCAAATGATAATTAAGAAACTGTTAGTGCAATTCTTTTTTTTAAATTGATTTTGTTAGTTAAATATGTTTTACATTGCTTTTAATGTTAAATGCTGTATGTATTATATTTAATATTTTTTTACTTATTATTTATAGGTGTGTTTTGCTAATATTTTATGCTTTTATATGTGTATATGTTATAAAAAGATTGTATTATATTTATAATGTGTGCAGTGAGTGTTTATAGTGTAAAAATAAATTTTGGTGTAAAGATATGTTAATTTTAGCCATTTTTAAACAGTCGATATTTGTATAAAAACAATAATTTTGCTGTCTATACTTTTATTTTCGATATTTAGAACATTTTGTATATTTTTAAAGAAATGATGATATTTTAGTTTACGATATTTGTGTGCTCAATAATGTTCAAAATTATTTTTTTCATTGATGATAATATGGTTTTGTTATTTGTATATTTTACTAATTAGTATTGCTTGTCGTCAATAGTGTTATCAATATTTTAGTGCCGATATTTTGGTATTTCGATATTTTGTCTGTCGATATTATGTCATTGATCTATAACAGGGGTACTCATAGTACGGCCCGCGGGCCAGTGGCGGCCCGGCAAGCCTTCCCTGGCGGCCCGCGGACCTTGTAAATATCGTGCCCGAGTTTTTTTTTTTTTTTAAGTCTGTCTGCAACCAGAGCGCCACTCGGCAACTCTGCTGCTCTGTGGGGGACGGGCGATTCCCGCCATAGTCCGAGTGGGGCTGCAGGGGCGCTGAGAGGTGATCAAGGCATAATTAACATGCTAATCGTCTATTAAGGATCTGTCAAGAGCTCGGGTGCGGCTGTGTGTGTGTGTGGGCCTGCGCCTGGAAGCTGTCACAGCCTGGGCACACACAGCAAGGGTGAGGAGACAGAGGGAGAGAGGGGGAGGGAGGGCGGGAGAGAAAGGGAGGCAGACACGGAGGGAAAGAAGCGAATGGGAGGGAAAGGGAAGGAGAAGGATTTACTCTCTTGTAGGATTCATTGACTGAATAATGTGCGTTTTATGTAAAGCGCTCTGTGACCCTACATTAGAATGGGCATCGCAATAATAACAATTCACTGCGAGAGGGTGGCTATAAAGAAATGAGGGGAAGCACTGAAAGGAAATAGTGAAGGCATCCTTAAAGAAGGCGGGAAGGGGGGCAACAAAGGCTCTCGCAATTGGAGGCTACTAACGCTAAAGCCGACCCTGCCCAATGCTATTTCAGCATTTTCAGTAATGTGGTGCCACTGTCCCACCTGGGACAGAGTAAGGCCCGTGACAAATGTTTGACCTCTGTGTCCCTGGGGGAATCTGCGGTGTGATGGATGGCTGTCTATGGGGACAGCTCGCCCTTTGCGTTTGGTGTAATTACAATTCATTCCTCTTTAATTCTCGGGGAGAGCTGTTCGCAGAGATGAAGCTCTGAACCTTACTCCTGAAAAATAAGAGCAGTTGTTGAAACATCTGTTGGAGTGAGAAGGTACTGTTGTTGCCCTTGGGTATTTTTGCATTATACTCAACCACCAGTTTGTTAACTAGTGCTTGCCTAATCTGATAGTTCAGGATGTTTTAGTATTTAAATTCAGCTTACAAGCAAAGTAACCTTTTTGACTAGCGTTCAGCCACGTCTATAACCCACAAAATTGGGGTTTAGGTACGCAAATAAATTTTCTCTCATACAAATTGAAGTACCTCATCCTGCCAGCTGTAACGCAACCCCACTCACCATTGGCTGAAGTTGTGCACCCTCTGTGCACTGGCTAATGTAAACCCACTGCCGTACCCTACAAAGAAGTGAGTGTATTCCTGCAAAAGGTCAGTGGTTCTACTTGGTGCTATCTTTGTGACAGGGCCCACTTTCCGATCCCATCTGGCAGCATTTTGACGAGCACATTTAATGTTGAATAATAACTCGCCAGCGGTATTTCAGAACCTGCACTTTATTTATGATGAGCAGATTTCAGGGGGAAGATGGGAGGGGCAGGGGGTGGATTTTAATGCGCCCGCTCATTTTGTACAACATTAGTATAACATTAAAAGGGCGTTTATAATATAGGAGAGACTGGAATCCCTATATTAAAGCGTGTCTCTGATTTCCATACGGTAGGCGACTTGTGACATCTCTAGTCGCCTGTGAAAAAGAACTGACACAGCTGATCAACTGTAATGCCTTATTACAGCTGAGCTCTGACATCACGCCCGCTGCCAGAGCCAGCGGCAAAGGTGAAAGGGAGGACATGGAGCATTATTAAAGCTGCAATTTAAACATGCAAAAACGAAACCTCGCATTTTCTGAATGAACGATGATCTGTAGAACGGAGACATTTATGGCAACATATATATATTTTTTTTGCATGCATGCATTAGGAAATGATGGAAAAATATATCATCTCTGTTTCTGTCCATGCATATTGCTTCTGCACTACAACATTTTTAAAAAATCTGACATGTATTAAACTGATTCCAATATCTTTTTGCAAAAAAGTCTAACTGCCCTTTGGTGTGTTTAATTTTGTGGAACAGGTGTGACTTTTATTCATCAGGTCAGCAAACATACTATCGATGTCATATGAAAGTGCAACAACCCAAGGACTTTAAGCAGTGTGTGGGAAGGGTGATGGAGTTACCATATATTATAAGAAATAAAGTACCCTGTGATTTGCATTAAAAGGATATTGCAAGGCAGCCCAGAGTACCAAGACCATATGAAGTGAAGGAGAGGGAGGAAGGGAAAGGTAGGCAGACGGAGGGAGGGAGTCAAAGGGAGGGAGAGCGAGAAGGAGGGAGGGAAAGGCAGGGATAGGGAGGGAGAGCAAGGAGGAAAGGGAGGGAGACTGAGGGAGGGAAAGGCACGGAGACAGAGGGAGGGGAGAGGGAGGCAGAGGGAGGCAGAGAGAGGGAGGCAAACAGAGGGAGGCCTCAGAGAGAGGGAGACCTCAGAGAGAGGGAGACCTCAGAGAGAGGGAGAGGTAAGGAGAGCGAGGGAGACAGAGGGAATGAGGGAGAGAGAAGGAGAGAGAGGGAGACAGAGTGAGGGAGAGAGAAATAGAGTGAGGGAGAGGGAAATAGAGTGAGGGAGAGGGAAATAGAGTAAGGGAGAGGGAAATAGAGTGAGGGAGAGGGAAACAGAGTGAGGGAGAGGGAAACAGAGTGAGGGAGAGGGAAACAGAGTGAGCAAGAGGGAAACAGAGTGAGCGAGAGGGAAACAGAGTGAGCGAGAGGGAAACAGAGTGAGCGAGAGGGAAACAGTCAAAGAGAGAGAGTGAGACAGAGTGAGAGAGACAGAGTGAGAGAGACAGAGTGAGGGAGACAGAGTGAGGGAGACAGAGTGAGGGAGACAGAGTGAGGGAGACAGAGTGAGGGAGACAGAGTGAGGGAGAGGGAGAGAGAGAGGGAGGGAGGGAGAGTGAGAAAGAGAGGGAGGGAGACAGAGAGAGAGATGTGTGTATGCTGGGTCTGGTGGCTCAGTGGACGAAGGCGTCCGCTGCAGGGACCTGTGATCAACCTCATGGTTGCAGTTTTTTTTGTTGCTCTAGCCCCGCCCCCTTCCCCACTGACCCCACCCCCACCGGTGCGGCCCTCGGACACAAACCACACTGTAAATTTGGCCCCCGAGAGAAAGTTTGTGAGTACCCATGATCTATAACATCCCTGTAACTTTTGGGTCCGATTCACAAAGGTAAAATGAGCCCTTTGTGAATACCAACATTTGGAAACTGTAACTTTTGCTAGTCATAGAGGGCATTTACTACTTGTGAATGTCTTTGTGAATATCAAAAGTCATAAAATTAGACTTTTGTCCCAGTTAACCTCTGTGAATCGGGCCCTTTGTTTTTTTGTGAATACTTGCTTTTTTCAGTGAATTTCACATTTTTAATGCGATTTTCTAATTATAACGTCCCTATAACCTTTGTTTTTTTTTGTGAATTCACTTTTCTTTTTAATATAAATTGCACTACGATTTGACCCATAAGTTTAATTTGCTATATACATTTTCACAAGCGTATAAATACATTTTCTTCACACATTCATTCCTAATATATATTTTAAAACTAAAACTTTTAAAATGAAGGTACGGTATGGTAACCTATGCAGTCTTTTTATAAATGCAGTGCACCAAGTCTTTCTTTTTTAATCCATTTAATGCATTCGAGGATCCATTGTAAATCCTCTGACAAATGAGGGCTCTGCCAGTTATGTTGCACACATTTAATACCAAACCAACAGCACATTTAATACAAAAATATGCTATTGCAATTTCTATAAGTATAGTGCTGCCTGTGTGTGGGTGTATGAGTTGCTGTGTGAGTTACTGTGTGGGTGTGTGATTGGCTATATGAGTGTGTGAGTGGCTGTGTTGGTGTGTAAGTGGGTGTATGTGTGTGTGTGTGTGTGTGTAGGTGTGTGAGTAGATGTGTGAGTGATTTTGTGGGTCTGTGACTGGCTGTGTGAATGGCTGCATGGGTGTGTAAGTGATTTTGAGTGGGTATGTGGGTGTGTAAATGGGTGAGTTAATGTGTAAGTGAGCGTGTGAGTGTCTGTGTGGATCTCTGGGTGTGTGAATGGTTTGTTGGTCTGTGAGTGGGTTTTTGAGTGGCTAAATGGGTGCATGAGTGGGTGTGTGAGTGGTTAAGTGGGTATGTAAGGAGGTCTGTGAGTGAGTGTGTGAGTAGGCATGTGGGTCTATGAATGAGTATTTGTGTTTATTTAAATTGGGGTCTGGATCCACAGATCCCATTGAATCTGTGTTGATCCGCACAGTCAAAAGGTTTTGGGGGGGCAATTTTGTACCCATGAGGTGTCCCACACAGACTTCTTCATCAGTCCATGGGGCTAGGCTACCTCTACCCTGACCCCTTCTATCACTTTTACATTTTATCTCCCCCCCCCCCGGGAATCATATCCCGATGCACAAAATAGTAGCCACAACTTTCCTCTCAGGTTGCGGCCAGCCAATCACTTCAATGCCTTTGGCACATGGATCTGCAGTAGATCCACACCTGTAGATATACATCAATCTTTTTACTTTAATAACTTGAAACTACTGAACAGATTTACACCAAATTACAAAAAGTTAACTTTCTGTACCAACATCTAGCGTCCTGTCAAATTTGGTGTAATTCTGTTCAGCCCTACAGGCTGTAGTCGTGTCTAAAATCCCTATAGGAAATTGCATGGGAAAACACATTTTGGGCCGCCCTGCCCCTTTTTCCCTGCTCCCACTTAACGGATCACCCCAAAACTTTCCGGGGCAAAAAAAAATATATTTTTTGATTTGCACGGGGGAAGCGCCCGGTACGCGCACCGGGGAGCGGACCATGGGGAAAAAAGAGTGACAGAGTTTTTAAAAAATGTAGCCTTTTTTATAAATTGGAGGTAGTTCTAAAAAGAACTGTTTTTTTTCTTCTTTTTGTTGTTTTATATTTTTTTATTGTTTTTTGAACATTTTTAACTTTTTGGGGGTTTTCCGAACAGTTTTATAATTTTTTTGTATTTTTCATGGGGAGAAACGAAAAAACAGGGAATTGAAAATGGCTCAACTGGAGCAAAAAAAAAAGAAAAGAAATAATTAGGGTTTATTGGGGCATTTGTGGTTATCCCCAGCAAGGACGATGAGCTTTACGCTCTGTTCTCCATAGGAGATGGTCTTCCCACAATATGTAGACTTTAGGTGTAGGATCAATGCACAGCCTTCTGTTTTTTAATGTTTAAACTAATCCGATTTAGGTGCTGCTGCTGGGTGACACTTTCCGTCTCCAGTGTCCTTTTGCAATAATTAAGAAGTGTAACCAATGGGCCATTGGTTACATCCCCACCGCGCACTCTTTGTTGGTTCCTCTTAAATAAGGACTCCTGTGTTTGCTTTAACAACGTCTTTATTGTTTTCAATATTGTTTTTTTATTATGATTATGTTCATCATAAACGATTTTCAAATGTTTCCATAAACTTGTTTTTATCTCCTATCATATGCATTTCTCTTCAAACATATATGTATTTATGCTCCGATGCATTTCGGGCAACATCTGCCCTTCCTCAGGGAGCAGTGGCTGTTAGGAATACAAATGTAATCAAAATCACAATCCATGTTTTACTATACATATTCCCATGTCATCACAGTTATGTACAATGCAGGTTCACACCATGCGGGGATTTTAATAAGGTGTCCTAGTGTGTTGGGGATTGATGTAACCAAAGTGCACCCGTGTTGTGAAAATACGCAGAAAAATATGCAGAATAAAAATGAACGCACTCACATAGGAGTCTGTGTACGTCTTCTCTTCAAAATCTGCATGAAGGAAAAAATTACCGCGAGTCAATCTAACCGCTCCACTTGGTAATGGCTAAGTTAACCGAGTGGCGCTCGGTGCGTGTCACTAACCTTAAGGAAATTCGGCTGGAAGTGTCTCGTGAAGCTTTGTCAGGTCACGCCGTCTGCCGGTATGCGTGCTCCAATGTTAGTGCGAGCGGAGTTACTTCCGTGTTATGCTGACGCTGGGTGTAGATAGGGACAACATACTATGCTGCACGAGTCTGGGAAAACAGACTATGTGTTCGAAAGACACTTGTTTAAAACCAACCGAGGTTGGTGATACATCACGGAATTGGGAATGAAATGTAAATGTCGATAAATCGAAATGAAGATAAATACAGAAAAATAGAGATAAATATAAAAAATATATTGTGTGATATGTGTAGATGTGACTGTAAGCTCGTCTCCCATAATGGAGTAAATGTGTCATGTGGTGTGTATAGGTTCAGTGAGTGATCCTGAATAAACATTTTGTATTGAATTCACACAATATTACACCCTATTGACCATATTCTAGGCAATGATGCCTACTTCCAAAATAAATCATGTTTAACACCATCTTCTAATTATATGGACATTTCAGATTATAAATAACAAGACAATTCGATCCGTTCATTGAGTCCGTTCGGTTTCAAGGATCCCAATTGATACTGGATCCATCAATTTCATTGCCTACAATATGGTCAATAGGGTGTAATATTGTGTGAATTCAATACAAAATGTTTATTCAGGATCACTCACTGAACCTATACACACCACATGACACATTTACTCCATTATGGGAGACGAGCTTACAGTCACATCTACACATATCACACAATATATTTTTTATATTTATCTTTATTTTTCTGTATTTATCTTCATTTCGATTTATCGACATTTACATTTCATTCCCAATTCCGTGATGTATCACCAACCTCGGTTGGTTTTAAACAAGTGTCTTTCGAACACATAGTCTGTTTTCCCAGACTCGTGCAGCATAGTATGTTGTCCCTATCTACACCCAGCGTCAGCATAACACGGAAGTAACTCCGCTCGCACTAACATTGGAGCACGCATACCGGCAGACGGCGTGACCTGACAAAGCTTCACAAGACACTTCCAGCCGAATTTCCTTAAGGTTAGTGACACGCACCGAGCACCACTCAGTTAACTTAGCCATTACCAAGTGGAGCGGTTAGATTGACTAGCGGTAATTTTTTCCTTCATACAGATTTTGAAGAGAAGACGTACACAGACTCCTACGTGAGTGCGTTCGTTTTTATTCTGCATATTTTTCTGCGTATTTTCACAACACGGGTGCACTTTGGTTACATCAATCCCCAACACACTAGGATACCTTATTAAAATCCCCGCATGGTGTGAACCTGCATTGTACATAACTGTGATGACATGGGAATATGTATAGTAAAACGTGGATTGTGATTTTGATTACATTTGTATTCCTAACAGCCACTGCTCCCTGAGGAAGGGCAGATGTTGCCCGAAATGCATCGGAGCATAAATATATATATGTTTGAAGAGAAATGCATATGATAGGAGATAAAAACAAGTTTATGGAAACATTTGAAAATCGTTTATGATGAACATAATCATAATAAAAAAACAATATTGAAAACAATAAAGACGTTGTTAAAGCAAACACAGGAGTCCTTATTTAAGAGGAACCAACAAAGAGTGCGCGGTGGGGATGTAACCAATGGCCCATTGGTTACACTTCCCACAATATGTACAGGTTATTCTGAAATCTGCAAACCGTGGCTGAATGCAAGGCATCGTCTCTTTTGCCTCTTGTCCCGACGGAGTGCGTTGCTTTCTTTTCGAGGTGGTGCTTGTAATTTGGGGAGGGTTTCTGGCCAGTTCTCTCATCTCTGCAGCAGAATAGTTTATTGGATGCTTGCGCTGCATGTGTCTAATCATTGTGTTGTTTCCGAATTAATATTTTTATTGAGGTTCCCCCTAGAAAGTTCCATGCCACAGATTAGGCAAGTCACCTTGGCTGCATTTACTTTTTTCTTCCCCTCTGGGATCGAAAAAAACTCCCATATAATGTGTGGTCTTGGCTGGTATGGGGTATTGTGTTCTTCAAGCCATCTTCTCCTCCCCTCCTCCTCCTCCTCCTCCTCTTCCTCCTCTTGTTGACCACCAATGTAGTCTTGTGGTGGTCCTCTTGGTGGTTGTGGTGGTGGTGGTGGTGCAGATGCACCAGCTGCTGCTGCTACTGAAGCCATTATATGGATCAAAAAGGTACAGAGAGGTACAATCAGGTCTTCCTCAGTCAAAGGACAAAGTCAGAATAAGGAAAAAAGGTGGGGTCTTTCATCATTTGGAAAAAAAAAGGCCTGAACCAATGAGAAGTGTTATTTTCAGGTCACAAGACCAGGGATTTCATCATTATGAAACTAAAACTGTTCTGCACCAATTAAAAGTGTTATTTTCAGGTCACATGACCGACGCACTTACGCGCCGCGCCCCGGGTCGCGTCGTGTAAGCGCGTCGGATGTTTACGTTGCGCGAGCGTATTCGCTCGAGTGCTTCCGGGTGCGCTTACGCTGTGCGTATCAAGCGGACGCGGCTACGCGATACGTCACGATCATGTTTTCGTTCGCGACATTGGCGCTAACGGGACGCTTCCCGGTTCGCGCACCGGGGCGCTTCAAACGACTATGCTCTCCGGGGCGCTCACCGGGGCGCGCCCCGGGAGCGCTCCAGGGTCAAAAAATATATATATATAAAAAATTGTTTAAAATACAAATAAAATATAGGATTCAATCATTTTCAAAAATATTACATTTTATAGCTATAGACATTTGCTAATAACCAAATTTTGAAATTCAAAGAAAAAGACATAGGTTTGGGGCTTTATATATAGTTAGGAATTAGCATTTAAAAAAGCTATGAAATTCACTGAAAAAAACATAGGTTTCACACCAGTTATAGTTAGGAATTAGCATTTAAAAAACGTATTAAATTCACTGAAAAAACCATAGGTTTCACACCAGTTATAGTTAGCTGGAAATTTTACTGACATAAAACCATTGAAATTCCACGTTAAAGTTAGTTGGACTCACTATAACTTGCGCGTGTAATGCACTGCTGATCACGTCACATATTACATCACTCATGACATGGTCAGTGACATCTTTTGTGATTTGGTGTAAAATCTGTTCAGTGCATTTTGAGAAATTAAGGTTCAAAATGAATGTACATCTGAATGGTTTGGCTCCCAAAAAAGTCCTGCCTGAATAAAACTTTAAAGAATAATGAAATCTGATTGACCAAAAGGACTTCTTTTTCCATTGGCCATTTAGCTCCCATGAGTTCCACATGACTGGCCGGTTGAGGATGAAAAAATGGGGGGCACAGGAACCAATATATGCCAAAGGCCATTGATTGGGGGTCGAAACATCGACATACAGGTTAGGCATTCCATAGTAATATGCCACCTATCCATGCCAAAGAATAAGGCTATATATTGTATTAAACTTGCTAAGTTTATCTGGATTTCCAATGAAGTCTTTTGCTATGTGTATTGTGAATGTTTAAGGTTTTACTGTTTGGATTGTGTTCTATGTAATGCACTAGGTATATGGGACATATTAATAAATGTAATAGTATATGTTGTTGAACAGTCCTGTGATTTTGCTTATTTGTATATGTATTGTTTTATACGATATATGATTTGCAATATATTATAAATTTTGAGTTTATAAATGTCAGTCTCATCTTTTTTTTCTGTGTGGTGTATCATTGATTAGTTTTCCGAGATGTCAGGATAAATGCAAAACGTTCTGAAGCAGATCTACCTTTCTCCAAGTGCTTGTGTGTGCTGGCCTCCTGTTCTGAAGTCTCAGGGCCGGAAACACCTAACCACCAGCTCCCCTGAACTCCACTGCTGGGAGTTCTGACCTGCCAGGAGATGCCTATTCCAGTTTTGGGTCTCTGGAGGTCTTTCCTGCTGTTGGGAGCTGGAGGAAACCTAAAAGAAGCAAGAAAAACAATCTCTAATACTATCAGTGATACTGCTATGATGCCACGACCTGCACCAAGGCTGGGGGTTCCCCTTGTGAAGTGCACAATGCACTGCCCCGCCTGCACCATACCTCCGACACCCAGCAACACTTGCAGTTATTGACCTTCCCGACGCCAGCGCCCGCACAGATGCTGTCACCGCCAGCATCCAATTATCGATGAGCGAAGAACTGCAGAGTGTGATTCCACGAGTCTCGGACTTCGCTTTGCCTCACAGGAACTGATGCTTTACCGCTGATGCAACTGACTTTTCCTGTCCTGGACCCAACAAGTCGCATCCTAGCAGACATGACGCCGTGCCTTCCTCATGGCAGCCAGGGAGCCGCCGTCCACCTCGGCACTGATGCCTCAACTCCACCTAACAGTTCATCATCCAAAGACTTCATTCCACTGTACTGTTGTTTGGGGGCCATGTGACTCCTTGCCTGATGCCTTGCAGCTCGCAGTTGCTGCCATACTTTGGAGAATTGTCAGTCACAACGTTGTAATAGCCCCAGGTGGAGTATTTTACTACTTGTATGTTGGATTTTTGTTGTTTTGGTCTTGTTTGGTGTAGATAAAGATACTTTATTTTTCTAAGCAGGTATGCAGAGTGTTGTCATCAATGATGCCATTTCAGATAATGCAGTGATGATATCAATGATGTAATAAAACATGTCATGTGTGATATGATACTTGAAACAATTAGTAGTCCATGGGGAGGACTAGAGTTATTGTGAATTAAGATAAGTGGTACATTTCTGTCTTTTTGTGACATTTTGCCAACTATGTTGCTTTCACCTGCGGCCAGGCCCTTTGCACAACCGTCTGCGTGTAGCCACACCCAGTCTGCGTACAGCCTTTGGCCAGGCACAGCAGGGGTTGGCTGTAGGTCCTGGTCTGCAGCCAGGCAATGCAGCCTGTGGGCAGTGCATAGGAGTAGCACAGTGCCGGAGTGGTAAAAGGCTTTTGTAATTTTTCAGCTTGGCACAGATGACACTTGCAAATACTATGCTTAAAAACTCTCCTCAAGAAACATGCATTTTAAATGGTAGCTATAGAGTGTCTGTGGTGTTGTAGGTGCTTCATATAAGAAGCTGCTCTCTACCTAAACTTGGGAGATAACCAGAGTTCCTTGCTTCCTTTCTTGAATAATTTATGCAGCACTCTAAGCCTGGAAGGGGATTGTTTTAATAATACATCAACATCTAAATTAATATATAGTTATAGTAAGGACCAAAGTTTCCATAGGAGAAGTGTTTTTTTTGTTTTGCCACTAAATTTGGAGTTGCTTGAAGAATCTTCACGAACGTTTGAAAAAAAAGTCTCCTTTTTGGTTTAGACTCTGTTTTGAAATTTTCTGGGTGATCCATCAAGCGGCAGGCGAGAAAAAAGGGGGATCCCAAAATACTTTTTCCCCATTGTGAGTCTATGGGGATTTTTCATTTTTTGAACATGACTCATCCCGAATGGCTTAACGGAATTACACCAATTTTGGCAGGTGGTAGATGTTGGTCCAGAAAGTGTGCTTTTTTTGATATGGTGTAAATCCATTCAGTAGTTTCAGAGATATATAAGTTTAAAAAATATATATATCTGGTAGCCTAAAAACCTACGGAAATGCTACTGAAATTTGATTGGCTGCCTACACTTCAACCAAGTAGTGTTGGCAGCCATCTCGGGACTGATATACAAGATAGCACTCTAGTGAAATGCATTGAAGTGAATGGCAAGTTTTGAGGGTCACGAAAAGGAGAACGGATAACTGGTGATAAAAGATTTTAGTTTCAAAATGTTTTATTTGATGGTACAATACTAATTTTAAGAATAGTGATGTATTTTAGGGTGATATTACATTTTGAACAAGCCTTCTGCTGTTCAGAGAAACTGTTTTCTCATGAAGGTGTTCCAGCAGCTAAAATGGAGAGCTTATTTTCTGTAATTTCACGCTATCTTTCTTAGCCATATGAAACTGAGGTCTGGCCTTTAAAGACAATGGTGTACTTCCAACATGAGCAGCCTGTCAGTTGATTCCTTTGTGTTCTACTGCAGCCTCCCAGAGTGTTCTAAAGAGCAAGTAGAGCACTGTAAGTGTTACTTATGACAAAACTTTGGCACACTTGAAGTCATGTTGTTTGAATCAAACTAGTAGAACTTAAACATTTAATTTAGAAAGTAACTAAATGAGGGGGCTCAGTTCGTCATAGAAATTATGGTTTGTGCTGTAGAAAGAAAAATTAAGACACTTTTTAAGTGAGTTCTCAAATATTTCCCTCTTCTATTTCATCAATAACATTCTGACATGCAGACTGAAACATGCACTTTTAACACCAGAGGCAGACTGCCAGTTCACTCCCTGGTGATCGGCAGCTTTTATACAGTGTTCTAATGAGCAACTAGAGTGCTAATATTATACATTTATGCCAAAATTGTGGCACATCTGATTGCCATCTTCAAAGTATGGAAGTAGAAAACTGAATGCATTTTCTACTGAGGATACTTGCATTATTTTATGAAATTAGGGGGTTTCATAACAAATAAGTCTCCCAAGAAGGCTATCGAAGAAAACAGAGCCCAAATATGGCACAAATATCATACAAATGTAGCTCACATATAGCCCATTGTCAGAAGGGATCACTGAAACAATATCGAGGTGAAGAATATCGAGTTACAAAAATATCGAGGTAAAAATATAGAATACCAAAACATCGACCTCCTATCTCCAAACAGGTAAGTACAAAATTATTGAATCAAAAATATTGATGTAAAAAATATAGTTAGTCAAAATATCGAATTTTTTAAAATGCTTTAAATTAATTAAAAATTAATGATATAATAAATATAATTAACTTAAACATACTTAAACTTCTTAAATAACCTGAAAATGAATAAATAATTCATGTAAGTAAGTACAAATGAATTTGTTAATACGTATATATACATATAAACGTAATATTAATTAAATATGTCCAATATTTTTACCGTAGGATAGCGGAAAGTGTAAAATTGACTATAATCACTCCATTAAGTGCAACAGTAGAGAAAGTGTTGGATAGCGTAGGGGTAAAAATTACTATTCCAACTCCAGGGAGTGCAACAGTAGGGAAAGCGTTGGATAGCATAGGGGTAAAAATTACTATTCCCACTCCAGAGAGTGCGACAGTAGGGAAAGCGTTGGATAGCGTAAGGGTAAAAATTACTATTCCCTCTCCACAGAGGGCAACAGTAGGGAAAGTGTTGGATAGCATAGGGGTAAAAAATACTATTCCCACTCCAAAGAGTGCAACAGTAGGGAAAACGTTGGATAGCGTAGGGGTAAAAATTATTATTCCCACTCCAGAAAGTGCAACAGTAGGGAAAGCGTTGGATAGCGGGAGGGTTAAAATTACTATTCCCACTACAGAGAGTGCAACAGTAGGGAAGGCATTGGATAGCGTAGGGGTAAAAATTACTATTCCCACTCCAGAGAGTGCAACAGTATAGAAAGCGTTGGATAGCGTAGGGATAGAAATTACTATTCCCACTCCACAGATTGCAACAGTAGGGAAAGCGTTGGATAGCGTAGGGGTAAAAATTACTATTCCCACTCCAAAGAGTGCAACAGTAGGGAAAGCATTGGATAGCGTAGTGGTAAAAATGACTATTCCCACTCCAGAAAGTGCAACAGTAGGGAAAGCGTTGGATAGCGAGAGGGTAAAAATTACTATTCCCACTCCAGAGAGTGCAACAGTAGGGAAAGCGTTGGATAGCGTAGGGGTAAAAATTACTATTTCCACTCCAGTGAATGCAACAGTAGGGAAAGCGTTGGATAGCGTAGGGGTAAAAAATACTATTCCCACTCCAAAGAGTGCAACAGTAGGGAAAGCATTGGATAGCGTAGGCGTAAAAATGTACTATTCCCACTCCAGAAAGTGCAACAGTAGGGAAAGCGTTGGATAGCGGGAGGGTTAAAATTACTATTCCCACTCCAGAGAGTGCAACAGTAGGGAAAGCGTTGGATAGCGTAGGGGTAAAAATTACTATTCCCACTCCAGTGAGTGCAACAGTAGGGAAAGCGTTGGATAGCGTAGGGGTAAAAATTACTATTCCCACTCCAAAGAATGCAACAGTAGGGAAAGCATTGGATAGCGGGAGGTTTAAAATTACTATTCCCACTCCAGAGAGTGCAACAGTAGGGAAAGCGTTGGATGGCATAGGGGTAAAAATTACTATTCCCTCTCCAGAGAGTGCAACAATATAGAAGCGTTGGATAGCGTAGGGGTAAAAATTACTATTCCCACTCCAGAGAGTGCAACAGTAGGGAAAGCGTTAGATAGCGTAGGGGTAAAAATTACTATTCCCACTCCACAGAGTGCAACAGTACGGAAAGCGTTTGATAGCGTAGGGGTAAAAATTACTATTCCCACTCCAGTGAGTGCAACAGTAGGGAAAGCATTGGATAGAGTAGGGGTAAAAATTACTATTCCCACTCCAAATAATGCAACAGTAGGGAAAGAGTTGGATAGCGGGAGGGTTAAAATTACTATTCCCACTCCAGAGAGTGCAACAGTATAGAAAGCGTTGGACAGCGTAGGGGTGAAAATTACTATTCACACTCCAGAGAGTGCAACAGTAGAGAAAGTAAATACTTCATATATGAATAAAATAAATAAATATTAATAGCAAATACAAATTATTAAAAGTAATTACCAATTTTATATAATATAATAATTAATCAAATAAAAATACTAAAAAAATATTTTTTACAAATAATTAACTATTAATACACATTTTTTAACAATTAACAATTAATTAATTAACAATTAAATATGTATTAACCTCAAAAGAGCGTCGTACGTTCAGCGCCCAGTGCTGAACGTTCGAATAACGGGTGCTGGCCCGTCGGCCAACGGTCGTGCGCAGCACTGGCAAGGTAGTGCTCGCGACCACCGTTGGCCGACGGCAGCACTTAAAGGGTTAAAAATTACAACAAAACAAAACCAATACATAAATAACAATATGTATTTATTCACAATTAAATTACTTCCCACCCTATTCCCCTATAAACCCACAACCCGCTACATAAAATAAATTAATAAAATAACATAATTAACAATTAAACGATTAATTAAAATTAATTAACAATTACATTTTAAATAATTATCAATTAAAAATGTATATATCAATTAATTCCAAATAAATACCAAAAAATAAATTTAAAAATGTCATTAATTATAATTAAATTACTTCCCACCCTATTCCCCTATAAACCCACAACCCGTTACAGTAAAAAACATTAATACAATTTACATAATTATCAATTAATCAATTAATTAAAATGAATTACCAATTATACTTTAATTAATTACCAATTAAAAATTTAAATATCAATTAATTCAAAAAAATACCAATAAATACATTTAAACATTCAAATAATTATATTTAATTTACTTCCCACCCTATTACCCTATACACCCACAACCCACTACAGAACATACATTAATAAAATTATCATAATTATCAATTAGTCAATTAATTAAAATAATTAACAATTACATTTTAATTAATTACCAATTAATTATCAATTAACAATTAATTCTAAATAAATACCAATAAATAAATTAGCATATTTAATTATTTATAAATAAATTACTTCCCATCCTATTCCCCTATAAACCCACAACCAGCTACAGAAAATACATTAATACAATTAACATAATTATCAATTAATTAATTAAAATAATTATCAATTATATTTTAATTACCTACCAATTAATTATCAATTCATTCTAAATAAATACCAATACATAAATTAAAATATTTAATGAATTATAATTAAATTACTTCCCACCCTATTCCCCTATAAACCCACAACCCGCTACAGAATTATATTACGCAAAAATAAAATACCATAAAATTAATTAATTTAAATAAATTATAAAATAAATATACACTTTTCACACATATACTAACAAAAAATACTTTAAAAAATTAATATTAACTTACTTACCTCAAATTCGATATTTTTGTTGTCTATATTCCGTCATTCTATATTTTTGTTGTCTATATTCTGTCATTCCTTATTTTTGTTATCTATATTCTGTCCATTCGATATTGTGTCCATTCTATATGTTTAACTCGAAATTAATGTAACTCGTTATTAAAAACTCGATATTTTGACTGTATACCTGTCAGAAGTGTGCAAGACACTAATTTTTTTAGTCTTTTTGCAGTTTTATATAGCGCAGACTTGACTTGGCGGTATAAGAGTGCATTACATGAGCATCATTACTCAAGGACACATTCATTTTACTTTTGATCATTGGGAGGTTGAGTGATTTGCCTTGAATCACAGGATGTCGAGCTGATGCCGAAACTCGAACCTGGTTCCCCAGTTGGAAAGTCTGCAGCTCTGGCCTTAACGCAATATCCTCTCCTTTAAGTGAAACAAATAATCTAGTGATCAACTGGATAACAAAAAATATAAAGAAAGCAAATTACTTAACCCCTTCGATGCTTGTGACGGAACCATTCCGTCATCAGTCACGGTTGAGCTGTGCTGATGACGGAATGGTTCCGTCACAACCACACCCAGTTAAGGAATGTTCAGCACACGGAGGAAATCGGGCCAGCACGGAAGGTGTTAAAAGTGCTTTGTCACTATTTGAGAACTCAGGAAATATGTCCTCATTTTAGTTTTTTAGAGCACTAACCATAATTTCAATGGTAATAAGATCCTTTCATGGAGGAATGTGCATAGGCAATAAGTTGACCATGCTGGGCAGGTGGGAGGGGGAGTGACAGCCCAACTGACCATGGAGGGCAGAGGAAAGGGGGACCAGGGAAGCAAACCACCCATGCAGTACAGATAAAAGAGGCTGTGGCAACATGAAGGACCATTGAGGGCAGAAGGTAAAGGCAGTAGCAGTACAACCATACATGACAACAGGCCCGATTCAGACAGGAGACTCCTGATGCTTTAAAGCCCGTAAGGACATATTTATTTTATCGGTGTCAAGCTTGAAAACTCCTCTTTTTCAATGTAAGTCAATGGGGGAAATCAATTCCCAGAGTTTGGGTTTATATTTCGAAATCTTCCTCCTACCAGGTTCAAAATGTTGGCAAATAAGGAATTTTGGATCACGGATTGCAGAAGGAATAGGGTAGGGACTTGGACTCGGATAAGAGAGGACAGGAGGAAGATGGACAGAGGCACCAAACTGACCCAACAAAGCAGGCAACAGGGTTTGTAGCAGCACAGTACATTAAACAGGGCAAGTGGGATGGTAGTGCAGCACAACAGACCATGGAAAGCTATAGGTAGGGGAAAGGGCTAAGCACATTGACAGCAAACAGCAGACAGGAGGGAGAGCTGCAACATAACTGACCATGAAGGGCAGGAGGGAGGGGGCAGGGGAATTACAAAGGACCAGACAAGGCAGGAGGGAGGGGATAGGGGTCTGCACATGGAAATCTTAAGCCAGGGGCAAGGGGGTAGATCAGGATCAGCAAGATGATCATGGAGGGCAGGAGGGTTGGGCACTGGAAGCACAACTCACCATGGAGGGCAACAGAGAGAATATAATGGTATACACACAGACACTGAAGGGAAGGTGGCAGGGGTTACAGGGGCAGCAAGCTGGCTCCACAGGGCAAGTGGGAGGGGATGTGGCAGCACAGAAGGCCATCCATGGCAAGCAGGGGGGTTAGTTGTAGCACAACGGCCATGGTGGGCAAAAGGGAAGGGACAGGGCATGCACAAAGGACCATGGAGGACAGGAGAGAGGAGTAGGGGCTGGACACAGACAAAAGAGGGAAGAGGCTTCACAACAGAGCAGGTAGTAGGAGCAGTTGCAGCAAAACAGAGCATGGAGGGCAGAAGGGAGTGGCAGTAAAAGTGACCATAGAGGACAGGAGACAAGGGATGGGCCATGGAACTTGGACAGGCAGGGATTTGAGATGTCTTGTCATGAGTGATGTCACTGACCATGTCATTAGTCATGTGATATGTGAGGTAATAAGCAGTGCGTTGTGGGGGACACAGTTTATTTAATTGGTTTTGTAGGAGTGGAACCGGAGTCTAACTATAACGTCACAATAACCTTTGGATTTTTTCGGTGAATTTCGAAAGTTTTTTTAATTCTATTTCCTAAATATAACATCATTGTACCCTTTGCTTTTTTCAGTGAATTCCTAAGGTTTTTAAAGTCAAATTCCTAACTATATGTATGCAAACTTTATTGCGTGATTAATAAAAACATTTGCAATCAGCATCATGGTAAAAACACATATATGAAATTAGTAAAACAACACTTTCCAATAAAATTACAATGATTTCCTATGCTATAAAGAGAATGTAAAACTAACATGTATTACTGGCGATAAAAATTCTTTATGTGTTTTAGAAGTCCAAAAATGTCAACTTTGAAAACCGACCTCCTAAAAAAATTCCAGGCCAGTGCAGGTATCTGTAAATTTGTTTGTAAAGACTTGGCAAAGCTAGCATAAGGACTAAAATTGGTCATCCAAGAGGATATGAATCGATTACGACTGGAGTCCTGTAAATAGTTAGCAGTCAATGAGACTGGATTGGTGACCAATTAATCAGGGGGCTTCCATACTTAGTATTGTTTTTACTGCGTTCATGAAGCGAACAAAGCTGCAAGCCAACCGGACATCTTTACCCTCGAAGCAAGCCTTCATAGCCTGCCTACATGTTCGTATCTGATTGTCATTCAGGGGTGACTTTAAAAACTGTCTTCGGTGCAGATCTAAATGTTTGCAGATGCACAATAAGTGTAAAACATCCTCTTTGATCTCACCACACAGTCTGCAATGGTTTGTTGGATGTGTGCTTTTCCATGGCTTTAAATGCGGCTTTGCAGGTAAGATTCCCAGCCTCAGAGCCAAGAAACTTTCCTTCATGATTCTCGGGAAGCTTGTTTCTAGGTATGGTTGTGGGGCATACCTCGAGTAACTCGATTACAAGCCAGCTGTGAGCCCTTCTACTAAGGTCGGAGTTGTCTTTTTCAAGTGATACAATCTTTATGGATTTATTTACCAAGACCTTGAAGCTGTTGTAGGGAAGACCAGATTCCCACCGGTCCTGTAGAGTGAGCAGCCTTATTCCTGACTGGAAGTAGACCATGGCAGGACCATCATTTTTCCTTATTATCTCCTTCCTGCTTAAATATTATTTTCACGGCTTTCGAGACCACCTTATCCAAAATTGTCTCGTCTGCCCCTCTCAGTGATTCGCTGCCGCACGTAATTGTCTGTAAAAGCTTTGCTCGAAACAGTTCCATTAGAGGGACTAGGTCGCAGCCTGCTATTTTGTGCTCAATGTTTCTTAGCGTAGTGACCAATTGGGTCCCTCTGCTTTTGAAAGCTGCTTTTTGTTTGTAGAACGTACCCATCCTGTCAAAGATTATTCCCAAGTACTTGTATTCCGCAACCGTCTTCAGCTGCCTGCCCCCAGCAGCCATCTCGGTTGGGTTTTGGTGCTCTGCTGGTTGAATACCATAACTTTAGATTTCTCGAGATTTATACTTAGTCCGTTCTTGTCTGCAAAGTTGCTTGTGGAGTTTATCAGATGCTACAGGCCGACTGGAGTACGACTGATCAATATCAGATCGTCGATGTACAATTGTTTGAAAGTTTCAAACTGCCCAAGTTCGGAGCGTGGTGATGGCAGTTGCCCAGCTCAGTGGAGAGATCTGCCACAAAGAGGTTAAACAGGGTTGGGGCAAGGACACCGCCCTGTTTTAGACCTTTGGTGGTTGATATTCTCCTTGACAGACTGTACCCGGCCCCCAACTTGATTTGGACCCATGTCTTCGAGTGGAGTAAGATTAGCTGATTCAGAAGGTATGGGGCTATTTTCCACCCAGCTAGTTTTGCCCACAGTTTCCCTCTATAGATGCTATCAAAGGCAGCTTTGTAATTAATAAAGCAGACAAATAATGGCTTATTGATTGTTTTTGAAGCATCTATTAAAAGCGAAAGAGAGAGAATATTTGTGGTTGTTCCCATGTTTTTTTGAAAGCGGGTTTGGTTAATTGGAATTAAGGCTTTTTCCAGCGCCCACTCATTAAGTTCAGCCAATAGTAGCCCTGCATAATATTTGGCCTCAATGTCAATGAGTGCAATGAGTCTGTAGTTCTTCAGTTCGGTCTTACTGCCTTTCTTATAGATAGGTGAAATATTCGATGCCTTCCAAGAGTCTGGTAATCATTCAGTTTCCAAGCTGTTGTTAAAGAGGGGTAATTACACCCTTTCCCAATAGTTTGGGTCTTGCTTGTATATAATTGGTGGAAAGCCGTTGGGCCTAAGGGCTCCCTCGTTTCAACTTTTGGAGATTCTGTTCACAATCAATTTTATTGAGAGGGAGTGAAGAAGCTCTGAGCCTGGGGGTTTTAGGGGTTGCCGGCCACGCTGGCACCCCCTAAAACCAAAACAAGACCAAAACGACAAAAATCCAACATACAGAAACTCAATAGAATGTCTTTAAAAAGATTGTTGCAAAAATAAACTTGTAGGTGATCAACAAGCAAAAAGGGCACAGAGAAGGCGATGCGTCAGTTCTTCCTACGCTCCGGTTCCAATGTGACAAGATGGCTCCTTGATGTGTTGCGACGATCCGGTGCAATGCGACACAATGGCGTCTTTGTTGCAATGCAACAACATAGAGGCGATGAGTGCACGCTCGACGGCCGTGTGGTGAACTTAGTGATTTCTGATCCGCTACAGGCCCTGCGACACACTTCACCGGTGATGCGACAACACCCTTGGTGACGGTGACATGCTTCTCCAGTGTTGTGGCGGTGATCAGAGGCGGCGCACTTCCTCAGCAATGCAATGGCCTTGCTACACATGTCTCCGGTGATACGATGGCACCCTCTGTGTGGGGGCACTCTTCTCTGGTGATGCAACAGTGAACAGTGGCAGCGGCAACACGCTTACTCAATGTTCAACAGCATCTTTTGCTGCAGCGTCCCGCTTCTATCTTGTTATGTCGCGCTTCCAGCTCCCAACAGCAAAAAGGCCTCACACAGGCCCTCCTGGCAGACTGGAACTCCCAGCAAGGAATTTCAGGGAGTTGGGGTTGAAGTCCTTTTGAGCCTGGGACTACAGACTTTTCTATAGAGTGACACAGCACACAGCAAAGTCCTTCTTCAAGCAGGGGACACAACAACAGCAAAGTCCTTTAGATCTCTCCTTAGTAGAAACAGCAAACTGCAGGCCAACCCCAGACACACAGCAAGGGCAGTACTTCTCCTCAGTCTCTTCAGCTGATCTACTTTGCAGGGATTCCTCTTGATCACGAAGTAGTAGTCTAATTTTCAGGGGTTTCAGCTCTAGTATGTATTCCCCAACAGTCTTTGTTCTCCTTGTGTGAGGAGTCCTGGACCCAGTTCAAACCAGTTCTGGTAGCACTCTGCCAGTGCACATCTTCTTCCTTTCCAGGGCCATCAGACACACCGCAGGGGGTAGAACCAGCATGTGGAAGGCAGTCACAGCCCTATTCAGGCCCAGGTGCTACTCCTCCCACCACTCCAAATGCAGATAGGTCTATTCATCCTAGTGCTGACTCACGCAGACTCCTGGAGCCACCCCAGCCGCTGTCACTCTCAAACCAGACAGTCAATCCATAAACAGGCAGAGGCACACAGAAAGGTTGAACAAAAAAATACCAAATACCCACTTTCTAAAAGTTTTATTTTCAAACACTGACTTTTAAAACCATCCTTCCTAAAAGATGTGTTATTAAATTCTGAGTTCAGGGGTACCAGATTACAAATTTCTAACTTGCTCCTATGGGAAGATATGCAGGTAAACATGTCACACAGCATTCCCCATTCTGTCCTTTGGGTAAGCTAGCCTTCCAATAGTGAAAAACAAAATTGGCAGTATTTCACTATCAGGACATGTTACCCACACTAGTACATGACCTACCTTTCACATACACTGCACCCTGCCCTGAGGGTTACCTTGGGCCTACATAGGTGTGTCCAATGTGTAAGAAAAGGGAAGGGTCAGGTTGGGCAAGTGGTTACACTGGCCAGGACAACATGGCAGTTTAACAAACTGAGCACAGGCACTGCAGTGGCAGGCCTGAGACACCCTTCTCAGGCTAATCCTGTGGGTGGCAAAATCAGTGCTGTAGACCCACTAGTAGTATTTGAATCACCAGCCCTGGCACACTCAATGCACTATACTAGGGACCTACTGGTAAAATAAATATGCCAATCATGGATAACCAATCACAATAACAATTTAACAGGGAGTACTTGCACTTTGGCACTGACAAGAAGTTGCAAAGTGCCCAAAGCATCTAAACCAGCAAAAACAAATTCCAGCACAGTGTCAAAAATATGGAAGGTAGAGGCGAAAAGTCAGGAGAAACCACGCCAATGATGCCAGGTCTAACACGTGTCCCCTCCAGCTGAAAAGTGGGGAGAACTACCCACCCTCCTCGGAGTTCTCATCACTAAGACGGAAGAACTTGGATAGACCATCAGCATTGGCAGTTTCTGTACCAGGATGGTGTTCCACCCTAAAGTCCATTCCCTGTAGGGAGATGGACCACCTCAACAGTTTTGGGTTCTCACCCCTCATCTGCATTAACCATCTGAGGGGCCTGTGGTCTGTTTGAACCCGGAAGTGAGTCCCAAACAAGTAGGGCCTTAACTTCTTCAGTGCCCAGACAACAGCAAAAGCTTCCCTTTCAATTGCACTCCTACTAATAAAAGCTATGGGTTGGTCCAAGCCCTCGTTGTTCAATTGTGAGAGTACTGCTCCCACTCCATGCTCTGAAGCATCTGTCTGCACCACAAACTCTTTGGAGAAATCAGGCGCCTTAAACGCGGGTGCCGTGAACATGGCAGCATCAAGCACTGTCGGGCAGGCATTGGTCCAGATCACGTTCCTGGGCTGCTTCCTTAAAGTCAGCTCTGTCAAGAGGGTAACAATGGTGCCATACCCCTTGAAAAACCTTCTGTAATACCCAGTGAGACCTAAGAAGGCTCTCACCTCTGTCTGTGTCTTGGGGTGCTCCCAAGCCAGAATGGTATCAATCTTTGCTTGTAGGGGCGCCACCTGGCTGCTCCGTACCTGATATCCCAAGTACACCACAGATCCCTGCCCTATCTGGCACTTACTGGACTTGATGGTGAGGCCTGCACTTTGCAGAGCCTTCAACAATTCGCTGAGGTGTTGCAAAAGTTATTCACAACTGGAGCTGAACACAGCAATGTCATCCAGGTATGCAGCGCTGAATTCCACCAGCCCGGACAGTACCCGGTAGACCAGTCTCTGGAAGGTGGCAGGGGCGTTTGTTAACCCAAAGAGCATGACACGAAACTGGAAGTGCCCCTCTGGTGTTGAAAACGCTGACCTCTTTTTGGTCCCCTCAGTTAAGGCAATCTGCCAGTACCCAGATGTTAAATCAAATGTACTGAGGCACTGGGCAGCGCCCAACCGATCCACAAGCTCATCAGCTCTGAGGATGGGGTGTGCGTCAGTTTTAGTGACCACATTGAGCCTATGGTAGTCCACACAAAACTGGAGTTCTGGAGTGGCACCGGGTGCAGAAGCTTTTGGTGCTAAGGCCACTGGGCTAGCCCATGGGCTGCTGGAGGGCTCAATTACCACTAGTGCCAACATCTTGGAAACTTTTTCCTTGATGCTGGCCCTGACCTTGTCAGCTACCCTGTAAAATTTCAGTTTCACAGGTAGACTGTCCCCAGTGTCCACATCATGGACACACCAACTGGTGACTCCTGGTGTCAGGGAGAACAGGGAGGCGAACTGACCCAACACAGTCCCTCTGCTGTTCTGGGGTCAATGTGGGTGAGAGTTTTACTCCATCCACTGCCCATCCTGCTCCTCTGCTGACAAGAGGTCAGGAAGAGGGCCACTTTCCTCCTCCATTTCATCTTCTGTAGCAAGGAACATTGTCACATCATACCTCTCAAAGTGTGGCTTGAGGCAGTTCACATGTAGGACCCTCAAATGGTTCCTGGGAGACTGCAAGCCAACCAGATAGGTTGCATCGCTCTTGTGCTCCACTACCTCATATGTCCGAGTCCACTTGTCTTGGAGCGCACAAGGCTCCACTGGTGCCATCACCCACACCTTCTGTCCAGGTTGAAATTCAACCAGAGTGGCATTCTGGTCATACCACCTTTTCATTTCCTCCTGGCTAGCTTCCAGGTTCGTCTGAGCGAGTATCCTGAAGCGTTGAGTCAGGTTGCAGAACAACAGCACATAGCTGAACACATCCTGGGGGGTCTTACCAGGGGATTTCTCCCAACCCTCCTTCACCAGACTGAGAGGTCCTCTAACAGGGTGACCATACAGGAGTTTAAAGGAACTGAACCCTAAGGACCTCTGAGGTACCTCCCTGTTGGCAAACAAAAGGCATGGTAAAAAGACGTCCCACTTCCATCTCATGGGCTCCGCAAGACACATTATAATGCCTTTCAGGGTTCGGTTGAATCTCTCAACCAACCCATTACCTTGAGGATGGTAAGGAGTGGTGAACTTGTAAGTTACCTCACACTCCTCCCACAAAGACTTCATGTACTTCGAGATGAAGTTGGTATCCCGATCGGAGACCACCACTCTGGGGAACCCCACACGGGAAAAGATCCCTATCAATGCACGGCCCACAAACGGGGCTCTGATTGTCCGGCGAGGGACAGCTTCCGGGTACCTGGTGGCATGGTCCACCAAGACCAAGATAAACATGTTGCCTAAGGCTGTCTTGAGTTCCAGAGGGCACACAATGTTGATGCACACCCGCTCAAATGGGGTGCTCACCACGGGAAAGGGTTGGAGGGGAGCCTTACACTTCCCTCCACTCTTGCTACTTGCCTGGCTAGTCTGGCTAGTCCTACAATGTGTACCGACGTGAGCCTTCATTTGGGGCCAGTAAAAGTGGGTGACAAGCCTCTGGTAGGTCTTGTCATGCCCCAAATGTCCTGCGAGAGATACATCATGAGCCAGACCCAGTAGGAAGGCCCTGAAGCTCCCGGGTACCACCAGCACACAGGCTGCACCGGGCTCGGCGACCTTAGGCTCACTATAGATCAACTCATCCTCCCAGTAAATGAGATGATTCTTGGACTCGCAACCTGCTGCCGGTCTGCAGTCTGTTTCCGCATAACTTTGAGAGAATGGCATTCTCTCCGGGCCTTGCAGAACTCCTCCCTGGAGGGACCTCCTTCCTTCTGCCAATGAGTCAGATCAGGCAGGTCTCCCAGTTCGGCTACCTGTTCCCCTGTAGGTTCCAGGGCATCCCCCTCAGGTTCTGCCTCCTCCTGGGCCGTGGGAATTCTGGGGTCTGGTTTCACATGCCCCCTGCCCTTCCTGTTCCTGGCAGATACCTGGGCCACTGTTTCAGGCTCCAGGTCCGCTTGGTTACCCCTACTGTCTGCCATTGACCGAGTGGTCACACAAACGCACTCAGGCAGACTCAACATCTCCAAATGAGCCTGGTGTTCCACCTCCCTCCATTGAGAACTCTCCGGGACATTTCCTAGCAGGCAGTCTACAGGCATCGATGGACTAACAACTAAGCATGGGCGAATTTTGCGAATCTCGCGTTCGCGAATTTTGCGGATTTGCGAACTCGCAATCCGCAAAATCCGCGAATTCTCGCGAATTTGCGGATTTTTTTTTTGTGTTTGCAAGGATTTCTGCCAGTTCGCAAGGATTTCTGACAGTTGGCGAGGGTTTTGTAACAGTTCGCAATCGCGAACTTACATGTCGGCTCGCAACGGTCACGATTATGTTGTTTCTACGTCTGGTTCATCATCATAGGTTCCCAGCACCCTCTGTTTCTCCCCTGCCACCCTCTGTTTTACCCATGCCACCCTCTGGTACATCAATGCCTTATGCCACCCTCTGGTTCATCATCACTGTAGATTATGGGGGGAAAAAGCAAGCACACCTGCCTGCTTCAACTGACATGAATTAATTTGGGGTTGATTTATTAATGTGTCACTGTTTTAAAATTCCAGTCTGGCACCTGCATCCTTCTCTGTAATTTGCTTTCTGTTGCAGTGCAATTTTTTTTCCAGGACCTTTGTGGCCTACTTGTAGCTATTCTATGAGCCTGCTGTGAGGGTCAGAGCAGGGTCATACAATTGTTGCAACTAGCAACTGAACAATTGTTGCAACTAGCAACTGAACTTTGAAGGGGCCCTTGTCAGGAAGCACTACAGGGAACGGTTACTAATGATGAGTTTGAACTTTTGAACCTGCTTTCACTTTTGCAAAACTCGTTTTTCTGCAGAGCAGCATTACAGCAACTTTAATGCCCCACCAAGCTTATATGAGAAAGTTGATTTCTAATCCAAAAGTTATCCAAAGAAAATCAAAAGGACTCAAATCTAAAAAAGTGCAAGCAAATGTCAACCTGAAGAGTTATTCTGATAAAAATAATCATTTTCAGAAGGTCTATGCTGCTTGCTAGTAGATTTCTTGTGCGGAATTGCAATTTTGTAATTTCGCGAGTGCGAGATTGTAGCTGCCCGCCGCACCTACATGTTCGCAATTGCGAACTTACACCGCAGAGAAAAAAAATCCACTGCGTGCGAATTTGCGGATTTTGCGGGAAATTCGCGAATCTCGCAGATTGCGAATTTACTGAAAATCCGCAAAATCCGCGAGCGTAACGGATTTTCCGCCCATACTTACTAACAACGACCTTCAAAGAACCTGAGACCCCCCACTCAAAGGGAACATGCTCCACTTTACAAAGGCGCACGGAGTCATCTGCTGCCACTACAGGGAGAAGTGCATTGGGAATTACCTGCTCCTCAGACACCCACTGACACCCTACAGATGTCACACTGGCTCCCGTGTCTCTCAGAGCCTCCACCATCCTCCCATTAATGGTCACCCACTGCCTGTATTTTTTAGTGTTCTCAGACAGGTAGGTCTCCTGGACCATCTCTCTGTCTCCTAAAGAGATAAGGGTCATCACTGGTTGCTCCTCCCCCCCACTGAAAACTAATTCCTCTCCCATAGCTACACTCACTAATCCCGGTGTCTGAGCACCAGTGGCTGGTTGGGCTTTCTTACGGCACCTAGGGGCAATGTGGCCCTTCTCACCACAGTTGTATCACCTGGGGGACCTTGAAAATTACGCACGCACTTAGGGGGCTGTGACGTCTTAGTCTGGGGGGACTGGGACTCCTTTCCCTCTGAACTGTTTTGGGGTCCTTTAGAGAACTCCTTTTGATTACCTTTGTCCCCCCCACACTTCTTTTGGGGACCCTGCCCACCTTTGGCTGTGGTACCCACAATCCCCCTGTGGACCCTGGTGCTGGTCCAGTGGTCTTCCTCCTTAGCAAGCTCACTGAGATTAGTTAACTTACTATCCAAAAGATGCTGGCGCAGCTCTGGAACACATAGACTGCTAAAGTGCTCCCAATAATTAGATGGCACAACCCCTCATAATCAGTAACTTTGCTGCCTTTCATTCAACCTTCCAGTGCGCGGGTGTACACTCTCACAAATTCAACCAAAGTGCCTGAATCATTCTTCTTTGAGTTCCTGAACATCACACCGTACTGCTCTGGGGTGAGCCCATACTCGAGGCATAAAGCCTCCTTCATTTTGGCATAAGTCAGGGCACACTCCCTCTCTAACGGTGTTAAAACCGCTGTCCCCACCGCCTAAAAATGTTTCCACAGGCCCGCCCCCCAGCTCTTTTAAGGCACCTCATGCATCCTTAAAGCAAGCTCATATGATTCAAATCATGCATAAATATCCTGTCCCTAATGGAAATTCTGCACTACATCCTTGGGTATGTACACCTTACCCCTTTGCACTGGCTGTGCGCTGCCACCATTTGAACTGGACTCCAGCTGCTTGGCCTTAATATCCAGCTCCCTCATGCTCAACTCATGAGCCAAAATCTGTTTCTTTTCTTCCAGGGCAAGAGCATTCTTGCTCTCTTCTGCCCTCTTTTCGCTCTCTAAAAGTAATCGCTTTTCCTTCATGGCTGCCTTTTGGTTCTGTAGTTTCAAAACTTCTAGCTCATGTTCCCTGATCTTATGGTTCTCTTCCCGCTCTTCCCGGGAGAGATTTCCTGCAGAATGGACGCTGACAGCCTTGGAGTTTGCTCTTGGCACAGGCAAATACTGTGGCCCAAACACATTCCCCTGATGATCCACCTCCACATTTGTATCATCTCCTCCTGCAGCTCCTTTGGCCTCCCACCAAGCTTTTAAGGCCTTCTGTGGCTCATCCTTCTTAGCACTACTCCTTGTGGGACATCCCAAATTCTTGAAAAATTGCTTGAGGTGATCTACCTTGTGGAATACAAATCCTCAATTTGAAACTCCAATTTTGCCTCTCACTTGCTGCTTATCCATTCTGAGACATGATGCATGCATTACTTTAAGATCAGATCAAAAATAGAACCAAAAGGAAAATACAGTATGTGGCTGCGTAGTGGTGTGCTCTAATCTAGTGATGTACACCAATTACTGTGGGTCAAGTACAAATACAAGTTCAAATCCCACCGTTGACCACCAATGTTAGAACTGGGGGTCTCTAGTTGGCAGTGGGAGGTACCTTTGACCAAATAGGGACCCTTGCTTTAAGTCTGGGTAAGGGGGATGCACACTTTAGATAACCCCTGCTCACCCACTTGGTAGCTTGGCATGAAGCAGACAGGCTTATCCCAAAGGCAATGTGTAAAGTATTTGTACCAACACTCACAGTAACACAGTGAAAACACCACAAATGGACCACAAATGGACACCACACCAGTTTAGATAAATATCTTTATCTAAACTAAACAAGACCAAAACGGCAAAAATCCAACATACAGAAACTCAGTAGAACGTCTTTAAAGAGGTTGTTGCAAAAATAAACTTGTAGATGATCAAATGTGACACTCTGTCTCAAAGTACCTGAGATGTGTCTTGCAAAAAAACACAAAAGGGGCGCAGAGAAGGCGATGCGTCAGTTCTTCCTGCGCTCCGGTTTCGATGCGACAAGATGGGGCCTTGATGCGTTGCGACGATCCGGTGCGATGCAACAAAATTACGTCTTTGTTGAGATTCGACAACGTAGAGGCAATGCATGCACGCCCGATGGCCTTGTGGCGAATTTAGTGATTTTCTGAGCCACAAGAGGCCCTGCAACACGCTTCCCCGGTGATGCGACGTTACCCTCGGTGACGGCGACACGCTTCTCCGGTGTTGCATCGGCGATCAGAGGCGGCGCGCTTCCTCAGTGATACGACGGTCCTGCGACGTGCTTCTCCGGTGATGCAACGGCACCCACTGTGTGGTGGCACGCTTCTCCAGTGATGCAATGGCGAGCAGCGGTGTCACGCTTGCTTGATGATGCAACAGCGGATTCTCTCTCGTTGCTTTGCGCTTGCAGCTCCTAACAGCAAAAAGGCCTCACACTCAGTTAAAGGCCCTCCTGGCAGACTGAAACTCCAAGCAAGAAAGGTCAGGGACTTGGGGTTGAAGTCCATTTGGGCCTGGGACTTCAGAAACAGTAGGCCAGCTCTTCACAGGCCCTTGGAGACTTTTCTTCGGAGGGACACAGCACACAGCAAAGTCCTTCTTCAAGCAGGGGACACAGCACACAGCAAAGTCCTTTAGATCTCCCCTTAGTAGAAACACCAAACTGTAGGCCAACCCCAGACACACAGCAAGGGCAGTACTTCTCCTCAATCTCTTCAGCTGATCTTCTTTGGCAGGGATTCCTCTTGATCACAAAATAAGTAGTCTAACTTTCAGGGGTTTCAGCTTTAGTATTTATACCCGAAAAAAGTCTTTGTTCTCCATGTGTGAGGGGTCCTGGACACAGTTCAAACCAGTTCGGCGGACACTCTGCCAGTGCACATCTTCTTCCTTTGTGAGTGTGGGCCAGGGCCATCAGGCACACCGCAAGGGGTGGAGCCAGCATTGTGGAAGGCAGGCACAGTCCTATTCAGGCCCAGGTGCTACTCCTCCCATCACTCCAAATATAGATAGGCCTATTTAGCCTAGTGCTGACTCACCCAGACTCCTGGATCCACCCAGACCCTGTCACTCCCAAACCAGACAGTCAATCCACTAACAGGCAGAGGCACACAGAAAGGTTGAACAAGAAAATTCCCACTTTCAAACACTGAATTTAAGAACCATCCTTTCTAAAAAGATGTGTTATTAAATTCTGAGTTCAGGGGTATAAGATTACGAATTTCTATCTTGCTCCTATGGGAAGATATGCAGGCAAACATGTCGCACAGCATTCCCCATTCTGTCCTTTGGACAAGATAGCCTTTCAATAGTGAAAAACGAAATTGGCTGTATTCCACTATCAGGACATGTTACCCACACTAGTGCATGTCCTACCTTTCACATGCACTGCATCCTGCCCAGGGGAGTACCTTGGGCCTACCATAGGGCTGTACAATGTGTAAGAAAAGGGAAGGGTCAGGCCTGGCAGGTGGGTACACTGGCCAGGACAACATGGCAGTTTAACAAACTGCGCACATGCACTGCAGTGGCAGGCCTGAGACACCATCTTAGGGCTACTCCTGTGAGTGGCACAATCAGTGCTGCAGGCCCACTAGTGGCCGGTGAATCACCAACCCTGGCACACTCAGTGCACTTTACTAGGGATCTACTGGTAAAACAAATATGCCAATCATGGATAACAAATCACAAAAACAATTAAACCAGGGAGCACTTGCACTTTGGCACTGATCAGCAGTGGCAAAGTGCCCAAAGCGTCTAAACCAGCAAAAACGAATTCCACCACAGTGTCAAAAATACAGGCGGTAGAGGCAAAAAGTCAGGGGAAAGCACGCCAAGGATGCCAGGTCCTACAGTTGTCCCCTAGAAATTGCATTTCATAAAAGATTTATGTATGGCGCCCACACTTCTGGGGCATGTTTTAAAAGGTCCCCTGGTATTTTATCAAGTCAGGGCGCTTTAGATAACTTGATAGCAGCTATAGAAAGTGAGGTGCCTTCGATACTAAACTGTAGAGGCGCAATTTGAGGTAAGATCAATGGCCCCTCAATGGTACTTTGGGGATCTATATCCAACTCATTTGGGGTGGTGTATAGATTAGCAAAATGTCTTTGCTATGTGCAGGAATCTATAAAGTGATTTTGGGCCGGATTACTTACTTTACTGCCATGGGCTATTATCCTCTAAAACATAGACTAATCACCGGCCTTTGAAGCTATTATAAGATTTTCCCAGCTAGAGTCTTACCAATTTCTGTGGGCTACTTACAGGATTTTCCTATATTCTTTTCTTTCAGGTCTAATCTCAACTATTTCTTTGGTTTTTATGGCCCTGATAAGACGTCGTTTAGCCACTATGCATTCTTTATCAAACCAAGGATCAGCCGGCTGCATATTGCCCCTATGATTACCAGCTCCAGACTGGGATTTGTTTAGGTAGGGTTTCATATTGTCTACTAACCTCCCGTGGATCTGAGTTATAGGTATGTTTTGAGATCCTGACTCTAAGTAGGAAGGTAAAAGTCCACTAAAGCTATTGTATATATTAGTTAGGGGCTCAACTTGGTCCATTATAGTGGGCCACTTAACTGCCCTCCGGTTGTTGCTCACTAAAGGCATTATGATCTCTACCCCCGGATCAGTTGAAAGATTTTGGATAAAAAAACATTTCCCTATTAGATCTAAACACAGTGGGAAATGGTCACTCTCCCCTCTTAAAATCCTGTACATAGGCCCAGTGGGCTTCACTTGTCATTATATAATCTATTCGGGATGAGGAGTTTCCTCTCGAAAAAGTATCTGAGCATTCAAGGTCTGAGGGAAGCCTACCTTTACATGCCCTTAGACCTTTCTCTACAGTGAGATGGAATAGTTGCATAGCTGAAACAGAGCACCCCCTGTATTTTCTGCCATGAAAAGTGGGATCCCCCTTGCTGAATCTTCTTCCTCAAAGATGGTATCTAATCCTGACACAGGTTCATAGTAACAATTGAAGTCACCCCCAATTATAGTGACCCCCATTTGGATCGAAAGGATCAAGAACCTCTTTGAGTTGTTGTATTAGCAATGATTATTTCGAACTCTCCCTTGGCCGCCTTATGTATATATTAAAAAGATGCATCTGGGACTTATTTGGGATATTTAGTTTTAATCCCAAAATATCTTTTGAACCAGTGAGCACAGTTTCTATGTTCGCACCTGACGGTCTTCCTCTTTTTGGTTGGAGGGCTTCTATACTGAATGTTCTGTACCCTACTTTATGTGATGCCTCTCACCCATGTCTCCTGGAAGAAGCATAGATCGAAATTGCCAATATAATCCTGCCAATCTGGCTCATTAAGTTTTTGTGAGAGCCCGCTATACTCCAGGAGACCATCTTCATACATTCTGGGGTTGGATGTTTAAGCGTGCTAGAAGATTGATCGAACATAATTATACTCTTAAGCCCCTTTGTCTCAAAGGAATTAAATGCCCCACTTCTTTGTAGATCTAATCTCTCTAGATGGGCATTCTGAGTAGTTTGAGTACCAGATTCTGATACACAGTGGCTCCTATCAATTAGGCTGGATGTTCCCCCCAATATTATGTTCATTCTTGCCTGCTCATTCAGTCAATATATGGCTTCTAGATTGTTTGACCCCTCCATAGTTTATAGAACAGTATTGCATCTACCAGTGTAGGATTTATTCTGTCTTAATCTGTTTTTATAATCAAAAAAAGAATGTGTTCATAGGTTCATGGTTATTAGGTTATCTGTGATAGATTTTGAATGGAAAGTTAGTTTTATGTCGTCCATGTTCTCCTCTACTTGCTGGATCCGTTTAGCCTTTATTATATCGGATCTTATTATGGAACGTCACTGTCGTTTGGTTCTAATCCAATGTGTCACTTTATTTATAAGTGAATCCTCATCTTCTCTAATTCCCTGTTTTAATCTGGGGACATTTGTCAAGAAGATATTGTAAGAATTCGGCTTCCCCTTATTCAGATGATGAAATAATAAGTGAAGTTCCTATGGCTGCTGGTAGCCCCTATCCACCCACCCAATCCTTGGGTTTAATACAAACTTCCCTTGTCTAGCTGGTACAGGCCTATTAGCACAATGGGCACCTGGGAATGTTCCTTTATGTGTCACATGTTTTCGGAGAGGAGGCAGTCCAGAATTGCCATGTGTATTAGTTACTTGCTTCACGGGCCTAGAAGGATGATGAGTTATAGAGGCCACATGTTTACTCTGGTTTACTGGTTCATTTGAAGGGGGCTTAATTACTACCCTGGGTGGTAACCTAATTTGTACATTATCTGCCTGAATATGATGAGATTTCCTCCCGGAGTGTTCCCTGTTATCCAATGCTTTGCTCTCATCTATTGGGGTTATAGATGGTTGCGTTGTTAGATCCCCAATCATCCTTTTGAGTACCAAGACCTCGTCTTGTACAGCATTTAAATTTAAGCAAGGTTCCAACATAAGTGCATGGGTATCTATTGGTTGTGTTTGAGTCTCCGCTTCTCTCCAAGTAGCAGGCAACCGAATGTTACAATCAATATCTTCTATTTGCCCTGCCTGTATTTCTTCTAGGTTGTCTGCTAGCAGTGGATATCTATTGGAGCAGTCTCTATTTATAAACTCCCTGTGTGTAAAACTTTCTTAGTTCCTGGCTGAAATGACCAACCTAGGGGAAGCTGTTCTAGAATGACTATGGGGCACAGGGTCAAGACTGATTTGCATATGGCTTGGTTCGAACTGGAATGGCATGGTGAGCAAAAAAAACGATGGATTTAGACCCAGATCTCTGTACTGGGGTGAATGTATGACATTGTTCTGCATTCTGTCCATCACCTGTTGTTTTTGCATTTGTCACCCCGAGTGGGACGGGTATGCTCAGACATGAGTCCCGTGCTCTCCATGCCACTGGAATCAAGCTATCCAGGTTGAAGAGGGCTGAAAGCCCGAAACCGGTCCTTGGATGCTTGTTTCCAGTCCAGAGAGGACCTGGCTTGGCAGTTCGGGCTGGACTGTTCCATGGGGCACAGGGTCAAGACTGATTTGCATATGCATGGGTTTAAACTGGAATTGCATGGTGAGCAAAAAAACGATGGATTTAGGCCCAGATCTCTGTACTGGGGTGAATGTATGACATTGTTCTGAATTCTGTCCATCACCTGTTGTTTTTGCATTTGTCACCCCGAGTGGGACGGGTATGCTCAGACGTAAGTCCCGTGCTCTCCATGCCACTGGAATCAAGCTATCCAGGCTGAAGAGGGCTGAAAGCCCGAAACTGGTCCTTGGATGCTTGTTTCCAGTCCAGGGAGGACCTGGCTTGGCAGTTCGGGCTGGACTGTTCCCATGGGGCACAGGGTCAAGACTGATTTGCATATGGCTGGGTTCAAACTGGAACGGCATGGTGAGCAAAAAAAACGATGGATTTAGACCCAGATCTCTGTACTGGGGTGAATGTATGACATTGTTCTGCATTCTGTCCATCACCTGTTGTTTTTGCATTTGTCACCCCGAGTGGGACGGGTATGCTCAGACATGAGTCCCGTGCTCTCCATGCCACTGGAATCAAGCTATCCAGGTTGAAGAGGGCTGAAAGCCCGAAACCGGTCCTTGGATGCTTGTTTCCAGTCCAGAGAGGACCTGGCTTGGCAGTTCGGGCTGGACTGTTCCATGGGGCACAGGGTCAAGACTGATTTGCATATGCATGGGTTTAAACTGGAATTGCATGGTGAGCAAAAAAACGATGGATTTAGGCCCAGATCTCTGTACTGGGGTGAATGTATGACATTGTTCTGAATTCTGTCCATCACCTGTTGTTTTTGCATTTGTCACCCCGAGTGGGACGGGTATGCTCAGACGTAAGTCCCGTGCTCTCCATGCCACTGGAATCAAGCTATCCAGGCTGAAGAGGGCTGAAAGCCCGAAACTGGTCCTTGGATGCTTGTTTCCAGTCCAGGGAGGACCTGGCTTGGCAGTTCGGGCTGGACTGTTCCCATGGGGCACAGGGTCAAGACTGATTTGCATATGCATGGGTTTAAACTGGAATTGCATGGTGAGCAAAAAAACGATGGATTTAGGCCCAGATCTCTGTACTGGGGTGAATGTATGACATTGTTCTGAATTCTGTCCATCACCTGTTGTTTTTGCATTTGTCACCCCGAGTGGGACGGGTATGCTCAGACGTAAGTCCCGTGCTCTCCATGCCACTGGAATCAAGCTATCCAGGCTGAAGAGGGCTGAAAGCCCGAAACTGGTCCTTGGATGCTTGTTTCCAGTCCAGGGAGGACCTGGCTTGGCAGTTCGGGCTGGACTGTTCCCATGGGGCACAGGGTCAAGACTGATTTGCATATGGCTGGGTTCAAACTGGAACGGCATGGTGAGCAAAAAAAACGATGGATTTAGACCCAGATCTCTGTACTGGGGTGAATGTATGACATTGTTCTGCATTCTGTCCATCACCTGTTGTTTTTGCATTTGTCACCCCGAGTGGGACGGGTATGCTCAGACATGAGTCCCGTGCTCTCCATGCCACTGGAATCAAGCTATCCAGGTTGAAGAGGGCTGAAAGCCCGAAACCGGTCCTTGGATGCTTGTTTCCAGTCCAGAGAGGACCTGGCTTGGCAGTTCGGGCTGGACTGTTCCATGGGGCACAGGGTCAAGACTGATTTGCATATGCATGGGTTTAAACTGGAATTGCATGGTGAGCAAAAAAACGATGGATTTAGGCCCAGATCTCTGTACTGGGGTGAATGTATGACATTGTTCTGAATTCTGTCCATCACCTGTTGTTTTTGCATTTGTCACCCCGAGTGGGACGGGTATGCTCAGACGTAAGTCCCGTGCTCTCCATGCCACTGGAATCAAGCTATCCAGGCTGAAGAGGGCTGAAAGCCCGAAACTGGTCCTTGGATGCTTGTTTCCAGTCCAGGGAGGACCTGGCTTGGCAGTTCGGGCTGGACTGTTCCCATGGGGCACTGGGTCAAGACTGATCTGCATATGGCTGGGTTCAAACTGGAATGGCATGGTGAGCAAAAAAACAATGGATTTAGGCCCAGATCTCTGTACTGGGGTGATTGTATGACATTGTTCTGCATTCTGTCCATCACCTGTTGTTTTTGCATTTGTCACCCCGAGTGGGACAGGTATGCTCAGACGTGAGTCCCGTGCTCTCCATGCCACTGGAATCAAGCTATCCAGGTTGAAGAGGGCTGAAAGCCCGAAACCGGTCCTTGGATGCTTGTTTCCAGTCCAGAGAGGACCTGGCTTGGCAGTTCGGGCTGGACTGTTCCATGGGGCACAGGGTCAAGACTGATTTGCATATGCATGGGTTTAAACTGGAATTGCATGGTGAGCAAAAAAACGATGGATTTAGGCCCAGATCTCTGTACTGGGGTGAATGTATGACATTGTTCTGAATTCTGTCCATCACCTGTTGTTTTTGCATTTGTCACCCCGAGTGGGACGGGTATGCTCAGACGTAAGTCCTGTGCTCTCCATGCCACTGGAATCAAGCTATCCAGGCTGAAGAGGGCTGAAAGCCCGAAACTGGTCCTTGGATGCTTGTTTCCAGTCCAGGGAGGACCTGGCTTGGCAGTTCGGGCTGGACTGTTCCCATGGGGCACTGGGTCAAGACTGATCTGCATATGGCTGGGTTCAAACTGGAATGGCATGGTGAGCAAAAAAACAATGGATTTAGGCCCAGATCTCTGTACTGGGGTGATTGTATGACATTGTTCTGCATTCTGTCCATCACCTGTTGTTTTTGCATTTGTCACCCCGAATGGGACGGGTATGCTCAGACGTGAGTCCCGTGCTCTCCATGCCACTGGAATCAAGCTACCCAGGCTGAAGAGGGCTGAAAGCCCGAAACTGGTCCTTGGATGCTTGTTTCCAGTCCAGGGAGGACCTGGCTTGGCAGTTCGGGCTGGACTGTTCGCATGAGGCACAGGGTCAAGACTGATTTGCATATGGCTGGGTTCAAACTGGAATGGCACGGTGAGCAAAAAACAATAGATTTCGGCCCAGATCTCTGTACTGGGGTGAATGTATGACATTGTTCTGCATTCTGTCCATCACCTGTTGTTTTTGCATTTGTTCTAGAATGAATAGACATCGCCTTTTTGGGCGGTGTATTTCGGGGTTGTGGAACTGTCGTGCTGTGGGTTTGGTGAACAATAATTGTTGAGTTGCACGATCTTACAATAGTTGCTTTATACTTTTTGCTATAGTAGGATGAGATTTTATTAGCACCCTTCGTTTTAAGCCCCTTTTCATTAGCCAACATAGTTTCCACTTCCTCAATTTGGTCGCCAATAGCTGCTAAAGTGCAGTTTTCAGCTGCAGATTTAACTGATTTATTAGTCTTCTATCTTTCTTCCTTCCCACCACAGCCTCTGCTGCCTTTCTTTTCCCCCTTATCTCCAAAGCGAATTCCAAAGCAAGTTCTAATATACCAGGGGCCTCCTTTATGAAAATTGATGCATCGCTGCGTCAAAGCAGCGATGCCTCACTTTTTACTACGCCCTCCTTCCGACACCAATGATGCGTCATATTTACAGTATGACGCATCATGGCGAAAGGAGTTACAGATACGTCAGTATTTCTGACGTATCTTTATGGCGCAAAAGTGACGCATTGCTGGAGTGTGTCACAAAAGTGACGCAACTCCAGCAATGAGTCCTGTGAAATGACCTGCGTCAGTCTTATACCTGCTGTGTGGTCGGCGTAAGAAATTGACGCATTTGTGTCCTAGAAGTGGCGCAGTGAAATTTTATAGATTTCACTGCGTCACTTCTATGACCCTTTCTTGCGTCAGAACGCCCCCCCCCCCTGCATACATTATACCTTGCGCAGGTATAATGTAGCGCAGGGGTTTACAAAGTGACGCATCTACCTAGATGCGTCACTTTGTAAATATGGTGCAACAAGGCACATTTTTTACGCTGCTGGTGCGTCACAAAAAGTGACGCAATGGTGGCGTAACAGTGACGCACGGCCTCATAAATAAGGCCCCAGATTTCTGAATGTTGGGTCTGTTGGTGTTGGGGTATAGAGGCCTAAATTAAGGTAAGGACTTAGATAAGCAACAGACAAGCAGCAGCGATTATACACCAACTAGAAACCCATCTATAAATAAAATGTGCGTCAATGTACGAGTCTTCTATAATCAGAGGTTACTTTCAAAGAACAAGTTGCAAGGGTAACACAGGTTTAGCAGTTCAGCTTTTTTATGCTTATTGGCCTCCAGTATTGAGACTTTGGTTTGTCCTTTATCTAATTTGACGAGGTCCTATAGTGGGCCCAGGAGCTACAATGAACTATTTTCGGCGTCAGTTTCTGTAGCAAAAGTTTTTAGTCAAGTATGAAGACAGGAGTCCATTTCGTTAATATTTAAAGAGGGTAATATCCAGTGCAATGCAAGGCACTGGAAGGAGTGTCAAATCTTACCAATAGCGTCACATTTCTTTCAAAAGCCAAGGGAGGTGGCCCAGCCCGGCCTCATCCCGGCTCTGAGGGGCACAGAAAGGCCTGCCCTTGGCCCGAGCTTTGCCTGGGCACGCCTGCACATGTCCCGCGCTTCGAGAGCCCGCAAGTGAATTTGAAGCGCCTCCAGGCACTTTTGGATGACATTGGCGGAACCACGTTGGAGGCTGGAGAAGGTGGTCCTAGTGCTCCTCTCCCCTTCTGCAGTGCGGCTGGACAACGAAGCAAAGACGGGCTTCCGGCGCTGCAGAAACTCACAAGTTAATTTAAAGCACCTCCAGGCACTTTTGGATGACGTCGGCGGGACCACGGTGGAGACTGGAGCAGGTGGTCCTAGTGCCCCTTTCCCCTCTGCAGTGCGGCTTTAATATTTTGGAATATAGTCCCCTTTATTACTGAACATGCACTGACACGCCTCTTTAAGGACAGGTTCCATAGAAACAATGCATCATAGACCAGAAATGTCTCCTATGAGCACCTGCATCTGTTGAACTTTCCTGTGCTCTCCAAAAGGGGAAACAGAACCTTCTTAGCTGGCCTTCTTGCTCTAGGTCCTACAACAGAGGAACTGATGCCTCTTTCTGGTCTGTGTGTGGGACTTCCACGGTGTGCATTCATTTCCAGGGACAAGTCTTCTCTAAAGCATCTCTAATGGAAGCAGATTCATGCCTCATGGCCTGCCAATGGTCTCAGGGTTCAGCAGGAGCAGACCACGTCTACTTCTGTCAAGAGGACAGCTGTGAATGACTGAAGGAGATTTATGGATCCCATTCGGGTGGCATAAAGAAACAGCACGACCTTCAGATGGACAAAGTCCATTAATACATTCTTCCTTTACAATTGATGTGGTTAAAAGTGTTGACATTTCTCTTAACGCTTCAAAGGACCGGTTGGTAAAGTTTCCCCGTCACCTCTGGCTCCAGCCCTTAGGGGTTCTCCTGTTAAATGCCCCACACCAGAGAGTTATAAGATAAGGATAGGTACAAGAAGAGGAAACTACTCAAAGTAAATGTAAAGGCACACTTGGACACATGTTTACCCTCTATTTATGCTACTGCCCTATGACCTATGTAACCAAGGGCAGTAAGGGCAGTGATAGGAGCATCAACGTTCAAGCCAGGGGGTAGCTGTTGCTGTGACCTCAGCCCCATATACATGCATGCATGAAGCTGCAGCAGTGCAAGTGCTTATCACTGCTTAAACTTACCTAGGAGCTCAGGATTAATCTGGAATGTAGTTTCAGCCCTGAAGGAGACATCCTGAGTGTAGCCTCACCCCTGAAGGAGGCATCATGAGTGTAGCCTCACCCCTGAAGGAGGTATCATGAGTGTAGCCTCACCCCTGAAGGAGGCATCATGAGTGTAGCCTCACCCCTGAAGGAGGCATCATGAGTGTAGCCTCACCCCTGAAGGAGGCATCATGAGTGTAGCCTCACCCCTGAAGGAGGCATCCCGAGTGTAGCCTCACCCCTGAAGGAGGCATCATGAGTGTAGCCTCACCCCTGAAGGAGGCATCATGAGTGTAGCCTCACCCCTGAAGGAGGCATCATGAGTGTAGCCTCACCCCTGAAGGAGGCATCATGAGTGTAGCCTCACCCCTGAAGGAGGCATCCCGAGTGTAGCCTCACCCCTGAAGGAGGCATCCCGAGTGTAGCCTCACCCCTGAAGGAGACATCCCGAGCGTAGCCTCACCCCTGAAGGAGGTATCATGAGTGTAGCCTCACCCCTGAAGGATGCATCATGAGTGTAGCCTCACCCCTGAAGGAGGTATCATGAGTGTAGCCTCACCCCTGAAGGAGGCATCATGAGTGTAGCCTCACCCCTGAAGGAGGCATCATGAGTGTAGCCTCACCCCTGAAGGAGGCATCCCGAGTGTAGCCTCACCCCTGAAGGAGGCATCACGAGTGTAGCCTCACCCCTGAAGGATGCATCATGAGTGTAGCCTCACCCCTGAAGGAGACATCCCGAGCGTAGCCTCACCCCTGAAGGAGGTATCATGAGTGTAGCCTCACCCCTGAAGGATGCATCATGAGTGTAGCCTCACCCCTGAAGGAGGCATCATGAGTGTAGCCTCACCCCTGAAGGAGGCATCCTGAGTGTAGCCTCACCCCTGAAGGAGACATCCCGAGCGAAGCCTCACCCCTGAAGGAGGTATCATGAGTGTAGCCTCACACCTGAAGGATGCATCATGAGTGTAGCCTCACCCCTGAAGGAGGTATCATGAGTGTAGCCTCACCCCTGAAGGAGACATCCTGAGTGTAGCCTCACCCCTGAAGGAGGTATCATGAGTGTAGCCTCACCCCTGAAGGAGGCATCATGAGTGTAGCCTCACCCCTGAAGGAGGCATCATGAGTGTAGAGTCACCCCTGAAGGAGGCATCCTGAGTGTTATGTTATGTTATGTTAATTTCGATTTATATAGCGCCAAATCACCGACAGGTCTCTTAGCGCTTGCTTTGGGAACCCGTCCTGGCTTTCCCTGCGAGATAACCCCTACTGGGCATCCCCAAGGTGAAGACCAGGCATCCCATCGCGGTAGGGCCGTAGTGGAGATTAAGCAAGCTATTACCCAGAGTTGCAGAGTGTGAACCCATGATTCGAGTAGGCACCGAGGCGAGAATTATCAAGTCCGTGGACATTTTGAGCTCAAGACCCTGCCGCGTCAGGAATTGAACCCTGGTCCCAGGTCTGACCTCTGCATCAGGGTCTGCCTCCTCTAACCAGTGAGCCACACTTCTCCATAAGTGTAGCCTCACCCCTGAAGGAGGTATTATGAGTGTAGCCTCACCCCTGAAGGAGGTATCATGAGTGTAGCCTCACCCCTGAAGGAGGCATCATGAGTGTAGCCTCACCCCTAAAGGAGGCATCCTGAGTGTAGTTTCACCCCTGAAGGAGGCATCCCGAGTGTAGCCTCACCCCTGAACGAAGCATCACAAGTGTAGCCTAATGCCTGAAGGTGTTGGAGAAGATTTTTGAAGCACTGGGGCCTATTTACAAGCCCACTGCGCCGCTGGTGCATCATTTTCTTGTAGATGAGGTCCACTGTTTTAAAGACTACTTAGAGGTGCAGCAGAACAGACACACCGGGGATGGGACAATAACACTTATTTTTATAATGCATCTACGTGGAGTGCCTTTTGTGTAAGGGGTACTCTGACCTTTCTCCAATATGGCACCCAGATGCATCTGATTGCAAGGACTTCTCATTAAGCCATTTAATGATATTGAGTCTCCCTTGGAAGTTTCTCTCTTTCTCTATCAGGCAAATTAATTTCATGAGATTCATAACACACAGTTGTGTAACCAGCAGGGTCCAATATGCTATTATAGGTTGTGTGCATGAAGGCAATGGATGTATTTAACAAGTAATGTAGCTCAGTGCATTAAACCCCTTTCTCAAGGCCTCTGTATCCATGATTTAGATTCTGGAAGAGCCATCTTGGCCTTTATATCTTCAAAGGTCAGTTAAATGAACACTGGTCAGTTTTTTGATGCAGTTATACTGTGTTAGTGTAGAAACCATCGCAATGGACCGCACACCGCTAGCCCTTCCCCCGGATCCCCCCTAGGGACTGTGGTACATGGAGTTCTTGAGTGGTTCACCCATGTGGGTGCAAGTAGGTACTTGTTGAACTGATGATCTCTAGACCCGATACATGTCCCGGGTTCTTGGATATCGCCCGAGATATGGCTCGGGTTTCAGATACTGTGTTAGTGTGCATGAAGGCAATGTATGTTATTTGCTAGTTACATTATTTTGATACAGTAATACTGCCCACAGAAATACAGATACTGAGGGTTCCTTCATACCCTATGAACTACGTACTACGTTTTTATTCCAAGTTCTAAAGGCAAAAAGGCATTGCTTGTCTGGTTCCAAACTGAGAAACTTCTAGATCTGTGGGGTCATTTTATATAGATTGTTATCTCGATTTGCACAGAAAATCCTGCTTATGCCTGGATAACTGGCCCGGCTAGAATGAAGGCCACAGTTGTTAAGCACATTTTATTCAAGGTTCGCTAAAGAGTACATAAATAGTGAAATTTATAGCAGTTTGCTCTTTTACCCATGCTGCTCTGTTCACACATTTCACAAGGGATGTATGACGTTACCACGCATACCATTACCACGCATACCATTACAATGCGGTATTTACAACGCATACCGTTACAACGCATAGCGCTTTGAGGTGCTGGATAGTGGTAAGTATAATTTTATATTCCAACTCCAGTCCCCGTGGATACTAGGGAAGGTGTTGGATATAAAATTAAACTTATTCCCTATCCTAGAGCGCCCCCCAGCGCAATGCGTTGTAATGGTATGCGTGGTAATGCCTGCGTTGTAAGTGTAGTGCGTGGTAAAAAATGCGTGGTAAACGTTGTATACCTTTCACAAGTCTCAACAGGGCCAGCTCCTCCCCACTTTAAACTTATGTCTCCAATACTTAACAAAATCCTTCTCTATCAGTCTTTAACTTTCACATAGGTTCACACACTTGGGTTTGCTTTCCTGTTACCCAACTGTTCCAGTAAGCCTCCTGCAGTCTGAGTGGTCTGTAAAATCTGAAAATCTAACTTCATGATGTTTGCAATTTGGAAAACAAGAAGCGAGTTAGAAATAGGGGGCCAGATTTGCTAACCTTTCACGCAAGGCAGTGAATCAAGGCAACTTGTTGTGCTGTATTACTTGAAAGGGAGGGAGCAGAAATACACCTCATCTATTAAAATATGTCACACTTCTTCGCTCCCATAGAACTGGCACACTTCAGGCAGCCTGGCGCCAAAGCAAGCCCCCTTGCATCAAGGTGCAAAGGTTCCTGTGTTCCAAGAATAGTTGTTGTGCATGAAGGGGCACTTTTCTGCACAAAAACAATCTCTTGAGGCATTTTCCTCGAGCTATGTGTGCTTCAGATTACAGCACACAAAGAAAGAGGAGATGTAGTGTTTTCGCACAATCCCAAGTTTATAAAACTTTGTAAATCTGGGATTGTGTGAAATCCATTGGTGGATGCATGTGAACACCAATGCTCCACCTAAGGAATGACTCTCAGAATGAAATGTAACACAATGCAGCACAAGCTGCTTCATTGAGTTAAAATGGTCTTTACATAGCCACGGAAGGCAAATCCCCCATTGCTTGGGTTTGAAAATATCTACCAGCACAAATGTGATGCAATGTAAATATTTACATACATTTGTACAGAATTAGGCATGTTGGTGAACCAGAGTATAGGGTGCCACAAGTTGCGCTGGGATGTCAACAGTGTTTTGATCCATAAAGTTTAGGATCATCATCAGATCCTGGTTACAGTTGATGGGTGCTGAGTATGGTTCGACGTGATGGTGAAAAAGGAGGAAGGGTAAACGGGTCCGGTAGGTGAGCAGGGCTTGATCATACCGGAGGGCTGCCCAAGGTGAAAGGCAATAGAAGCAAAAGGAAATGGTAAGGCAAGGGTAGTTTACTGGAGCCTATGGGGCATTAACCCTGGTTTCAATGTACCCAACCTTGGATCCCTTTCCACGACCCTTGCCTTTACCATTTCCTTTTGCATTTATTGCATTTCACCATGGGCAGCCTTCTGGTGCAATCAAGCCCTGCTCACCCACCGGACCCCTGCACCTTTCCTCCTTCTTCACCACCACGTCTAACCACGCTCTGCACCCATAAATCTGTAACTTGGTCCTGATGATGATCCTAAACTTTATGGATCGAAACGCCATCGACATCCCAGTGCAACTTGTGGTGCCCTATACTCTGGTTCACCTAAAAGCCTAATTCTGTACAAATGTATGTAAATATATATCTGTGAACAACAAATACTCTTTTTTCTTTGTCACATTCTCACGTTGCGCCACCTATCGCTGTTCCACTTGTCACCTGTACCGTCCACCTTGAGTGTGACAAGCACGTGTGTGTACAATCTTCGTCGGGTTACTTACGTATTTATTGCTTACAGTGCTGTTACAACTGTTACCTATATGTACATGTTGTTTCAAATGTATGTTTCTCTTGTTTTCTCTCAATATATGATTCCTTCAGCGCATTTAACTAAACAATGAGTCTCCCTACTTTCCTTCCTTGCAATGTTTTGTGCATGCCCATTTACCAGTCTTGTAAATAATACCGGTTGAGGTATTGGTGTTCGTACATGTAATTATGATATATGGCACATTCCTGTCCTATCCCACTGTGCTGGTGCCATTTTTGTCTACCTCACGTTAAAACAGGTACCCTTGTACCATGTTGCTGGGGTGTCTGCATTGTTGGCAGGACTATTTTTTGTGCAGGACTGCGCACCTTCCTGCACAAAAACAATCCTGAGAGGTGTTTACAGAATGCAGCACACATGGAAAGAGGTGAAAACGAAGAGAAATTAAATTATTCTCCCACCTGCTCTGGGGAGGTGTAAGGTGTTGGCGCTGCCCCATGTTTACATGTTTTTGTAATACTGGGGCAGTGTCCAAATCCATGGGTGTTGCTTGAGAACACCCACTGCAATGGCCATGGAATGTCTTCTTGATGCGGAGTCAAGCAATGCAGTGCTTTGCAGGGCTTGCCTTACCCCATTTCTATGACGCCAGGCAAAGCCACTGAGGTTGACTTTGCGTCAATGATATGATTGAGAGGCTTGGTGGAGTGGTGTGGCTCACTGGTTAGAGGTGGCAGACCTGAGAGCAGAGGACGGCCTGGGACCAGGGTTCAATTCCCGACGCGGCAGGGTCGTGGACCAGGGTCAGCGGACTTGATAATTCTCATCTTGGTGCCAACTCTAACCAGGGATCACACTCGGCAACTCAGGGCATTAGCTTGCCTCGTCTCCACAACAGCCCCCAACATATGCCGGGGATGCCTGGTTTCACCTTGGAGATACCCAGTAGGGACCATCTCACAGGGAAAGCCAGGACGGGTTCCCCAGCGGTCTACTGCGCAGAGATACTCCTTCGGGAGTCGATTCTAGCGCATTACAAACCCACAATTAATTAATTAATTAATTAATTAAGCCACCGGAATGTCAAAAACAGTGACACTCCAGCAGCGCAGGCATCTTGTAAATAAGCCTGAAAATCTGGGTGTGGAGAGCATTGCAGCCTCTCTGTATCCAAACTCTGAGCTCCTCTTTACCCACAAGCCCCACATCCAAGGGCCTTCCTGCCATATTACTTTGCAAATGATGTATCTCAATAAGCCGAAAGAGAAGTGATCAAGTTCTCCTCTTCTTCCACCTGCAGGACACCGCGTGTGTTTGGGGGAGACGCTGGCCAGGATCGAACTGTTCATCTTCTTCACAAGCCTCCTCCGGGCCTTCACCTTCCAGCTCCCAGAGGGAGTGAAGAATGTCAACATGGACATTATCTTGCGGGGCACAGTGCAGCCACACCCTTTTCAGGTCTGTGCCGTACCCCGCTAGGTAAAGGTTGCTCCTGGACAGAAGATAAAGCTATGATTCAGAAATATTTTACAGTATTATTGCCAACTTGGCACCATCCTATTCTTACCTATAATAGCTTATTGGATAAAAGTAAAAGAAACGTAGGCATTATTATTAGGGATTGCATTTTGCTATAGTTATCTAATATAATTATATTGAAAAATAGATGTTTTTACTTACATTTCAATGTGCCTTAATCTACCTTAAATTAAATAGATGTTTGTATTTACATTTCAAATTGTGCTTTATCTACTCTAAGTTATAAGTAGGCAAATTATACTGGCTAAGTGTCAGATAATGTTCTCCCAAACTAGTTGAGCAGCAGACCCTGGAAGCTTGTGTCTACTGTGATTGCTCTTCTCTTGCTAATGTGCCTTTCTTTTGCGTTCTGACTCTCAATGTGAGGTAGGGAAGGGGGCGGAATACAGCAGTCTCGATTATAGTGTTTGCTCTATAAGCAATGTGCGATCAGGAAGACTCTTAGGGGCCAGATGTAGGTGAAATAGATTTACCAATTTTTAATTACCGAATTTTACCGATTCGGTAATTAAAAATCGGTAAATCTATGGGGTGGACATGTAGGTATTCCAGATGTGCTGGAATACCGAATCGGATGATTTTGGTATTTACCGATTCGGTAAATACCGAATCGGTAATGCCCATTCATTCCTATGAGCTTTGAAGCCCATAGGAATTAATGGGCATTACCGATTCGGTATTTACCGAATCGGTAAATACCGATTTTCACAAGGGTGCAGAGGGTGTCACTTTGACACCCTCTGGCACCCCCAAAACAGGCTTGGGTGCCATGTGGCAGGCATACATGCCCTAAGGGCAGGTCTGCCTGTCACATGGCATAGGTGTGCATGCACACATGTGCATGCACACCGGAATCGGTATTTTACCATCAAATTGGATTTGATGGTAAAATACCGATTCTGTAAGGCCTCTGGGACTCTGAAGAGTCCCACCTACATCTGGGTGGCTCACATTCGGTAAATTTACCGATTTTTTATTTTACTGAATCGGTAAAATAATGCCCCCTACATACCTATCACCTATTTACCGATCGGTAACGGCCGAAAATACCGATTTTTGACCGTTACCGACCGACCTACATCTAGCCCTTACTGCGGCATATTACCAACCAGTAATGCACAGCTATCAGGAGTAACTATAGTTAGAACAGCAGGTGCAAGCCCAAAGGGTGGTTGGTTTGCCTAACACCAAAAGAAAACATATGCTGGGCAATCCCAATGTAAAATACCCCCAAAAGCCCTTTTTGATGGACTTTCAAGGATTCCTAAGTATGAGCAAGCATGCATGAAAATAGCTAGCCATTCTTGTCTGTTTGGGAAACCAGTCGTCTTAGGTGTTGGGCCATGACCTCGGAGACCGAGCTTAAAGACAGATTGCCTGAAACAGAATTAGGAGATAGTCATATATGGTCTGTGAGATTTGCAAGAGGTCTTCAACACAAATTGATGAGCCTTCATAGACAAGCTAAGGTTTTATCCTGAGAAAGAGGATGACAAGACTTGTGCTGAAAAAGATGGACCTTCTGTAGATGAAAGAAAGAATGAGAAATGGACTATTTGGTCAGAATAAGGACATTGACTTTGTCTACTGTAGAGCACTGCTTCGCAGAGTTTCGATTGATAAAGTAGAGTTGGCAAACTTGGTGCAGTTTTTGTTATTTTATGGACATATACTTCTTTGTGTGACTTAAACTTATTTTTAATAAAATACTGACATATATTAGTCTGATTTTGTGTCATTGTTTTGATCACAAAGAGCAAATCAGCATCACTGTGACCAATGTTGAAAATAGAAGAGATGTATAGTTGTAGCGCAGTATAAGCAACGTGGACAAGGCCAGGGGTGCGTGTATCTGCTGTTGATGGAGAAAGATGGGAGGAGTCTCTGTGACCCATGTCCCACCCATTATATACTTATTTAAGAGTGGTTATATAGCACAAGCAAGACTTACAAAAAAGAGGGGCAAAGTGTCCTAAGGGAAACGTAGGTAGGTATTCTACAGAGGTAGCTATATGTGAAACCACATGTAATTTTAAAACAAAATATAAGTAAATTACCAACATAGGGACCAGTGGTGACTGGGAATTGTAAGAGGAAGCGTGGTGGGTGAGACACACAAGCCATACACACTCACTGGCACCAATGCATTCACACACACATTCAGAACACTCATTACCAAATATTAAAACATACGTGCACGCACCAAAGATTAATAAAAAATAAATCATACTTACAAGCAGCTCTGCTTCGGAAGTCCCAGGAGAGTTGGGACTGCTTCCTTTCCTCATTGGTTTACCTTAGCAGGGGCGGCTCTAGGGTCATGGTGGCCCTGGGCAGGGAGCGTAAGTAGGGGGCCCCGGAAGAGGGGGTCCGGGTGGGGCAGAGCACGGAGGCCAGTAAAGAGGGGGGGGGGTCAGGGTGTTTAGAAGTGGAACTGAGCCGGAGGCCACCAAATCCCTGCCAGGGGCCACCACACAAATATGTATCCCTCCTCAGAGGATACATATATTAAGGATATATATTGGTGTGGTGGCCCCTGGGGTTTGGTGGCCCTGTGCAGATGCACATCTTGCACATGCCTAAGGCCGGCCCTGACCGTAGGACAGTCAATGAGGGAAATCAGCAGTTCCAACATTGTCACAGAGTGGGATGGGCTCAGTGACACTGCTGATCCCACCCCACTCTGTGACGAGGTGTCACTGATTGACTCTCGGCCTGGGCACTTCAGGGCTTATAACTGAAGTGCCCAGGTCTGAGGCCATGCATGATGCTCCCCTCCTAATAAGGGGAGAGCCTTGAGGACCTTTGCTGAGCTGAGGACATCATGCCCACAGGAGCTGTGACATCCTCAGCCCAGCAAAGTTCTGTTCATGCAGCCAGGAGCCTGTTCATTTATCCCATGTCTAGCTCCTGACTTTCTCACCTGGAAATGAAGAGTGTCTGTCAGGCCGACCTTTGCTCAGCCTGATAGACACTCTTTTTGAGGGGCAAAATGGGAGGGAGTTATGGCAAATAATGTAATAGCAAGGTCAAAGGAAATTTCTGTGTCAGGTAAAAGGGTAAATGTGGGGACGAATGTGATCAAATGTCACCTAGTGAGGTCTTTAATCCAGGTTTCATCCTTCCCTGCTGTTTTGCCAAAGGAAAACCACATTTAGGAAGCGTGTTGACCTTGTCTCCAACAAGAGCTGATCAACAGTCCTTTTAAAATGTCCTGCTCCTTTCTTTGTACCGTCCTTACTGTTGTTATATCACCAGTGCATCACAAACGTGGTCATCTGCTGAACACCTGCACCTCAATAGTGAATAGTAATGTTTTCAAAACCTCTGCTCTGTGGATACCTGTTTAGCACACATTTGCCTTACATGAGAGCAGGCGTTAGGCGATGAATGCTATGGCTATTTTTGTGTAATGGCAGATGAGCATTGTAGGTAACACATCATCAGTCACCAGATTGCCTGATGTATGTGACTTTTAAGTTACACAACATTTCGACACAAAGAAGGAGTACCATTTCTACTTACAGACACGTTTTGAAAGCATTTGTCCTAAAATTGAGTTTCGAGGAAGAACACTTGGGGCCCGATTCACAGAACTAACTTAAGACAAAATCCTAAACTTACTTCTTTTGGTATTCACAGAAGTTAGGATTTTGTCTTAAGTTTGTCTTAAGACAGACTTAAGAGAGACTTAAGACAAAATCCTAACTTAAGTCTGTCTTAAGTCTGTCTTAAGATAAACTTAAGACTAAATCCTAACTTCTGTGAATACCAAAAGTAGTAAGTTTTGGATGTTGTCTTAAGTGAGTTCTGTGAATCGGGCCCCTGGTACTTTGTGGTGTGAATTACACCAGGCACATTCCCAAGCAGCCTCTTTTAGGCAGAGGCCAAGCAAGAGCAAGGGGAGATCAACCATGGCAAATTCAAAAAAGAGATAACAAGTCCAGTCCACAATATATCAGACATCAATAAGTCCAAAGGCCAATAGCTGTACCATCCAAAGGACTCTCCTTAGTACCAGCAGACCAGACTGACTTTGTCAAATTAAAAGTAGAAGCAATTTTATTGTTTAGCAGCATTCAAAGAGACATTTACTTTCATAAAAAAGAAGGGATCATCAGCACATAAATAACAGGGTTGCAGGAAAAAATCTACATTTCTACCTCCTAATTCTGAAACCTCTTTGGTGATCATTACTTTTGAAACTAAAGTATTTTCAGCTGTAAGCCATTTGAGAAGAAATGCAAATACTTAGGTTCTTTATTACTTTTGAAACTAAAGTATTATCAGCTATAAGCCATTTGGAGAAGAAATGCAAATACTTAGGTTCTTTATTACTTTTTAAACTAAAGTATTATCAGCTATAAGCCATTCAGAAAAGAAATGCAAATACTTAAGTTCTTTATTACTATTGAAACTGAAGTATTATCAGCTATAAGCCATTTGGAGAAGAAATGCAAATACTTAGGTTCTTTATTACTATTGAAACTGAAGTATTATCAGCTATAAGCCATTTGGAGAAGAAATGCAAATACTTAGGTTCTTTATTACTTTTTAAACTAAAGTATTATCAGCTATAAGCCATTCAGAAAAGAAATGCAAATACTTAAGTTCTTTATTCAAGATTTGAACGAACTCAAAGAAAATGAAAAAAACATTATCACAGTGGACAAAGGACGGTCAAAACTTTTTTTTAACAGAGATGAATATACCAAGAAAGGCATAAGACAAGTTATGGATCAAAATCACTTTCAAACACTCAAGAAGAGATCCCCGATGAGAACTGATGAAAGAAATTACCCTTTAACTAAAACATGGACACGTGGAAGGATGGATCGGATCTATGGAATTAGATTTTCTTATAAATAAAATGCTGATACACACCAGTGTTATACCTCCTCCCCAAGATTTCTAAAGATCCTCATAATCTACCAGGCACAAGGATTGTCTTCTCTTGTGAAACCATCCTGGTACCTTTGTTCACATTTACTGATTGCTTCAAAAGCTCATCTTACTACTATGAACTTTCAATAAACACATGTTAGGCTCTTTTCTCCTCTATCCCCCATTATCCTTCTCAATCTAACTAACAGAGCCACATGTCCACCACTTACATTAACGAAAATATCACAATACTAATACACCACAAATCCTTTTTGTGTTCCAGAGTAGCATGTTAGTCACCGAAAGTGCTTTGATGCCTTGTCCAGGGTAGTAGGAGCTATATAAACAAATTGCAATTACAATACAATAATTACTACAAGACACTACTGATTTCCTAATCTCTCTGTGCGAGGGTCAAGCAGTCACAGCACTCACAGGCACATGCACTTACTACGCCTGTGCCATGTCGCTAGGGTTTTCAGGGCTTGTCTGATTACAGGCCTTGTTCCTGTGGCCTGCCCAAGTGTAGAGCCACCCCTTCCCCATGATGTGTACCACCTTCACTGACTGACTGTATTTGGGCACTTCAGGCTTTGTCTTTTTCAAATAGTTATTTAAACGTTCATTGCTTACCCCGTCAACAAGTGCTTAAAGTCCAAACTGGCCCGTCTTAAGGATCTCACTTCATTGCAATGATTAAATAGGAAAATGCATTTCTTTAGCATTTAATTAGTTCTAAGTGCCTGATTTACATATTAACTAGATACAAGGTCATCACTGATATGCTTTAGAAATTCTTCAATGATTAAACTCAGACTCAATTAATCAATTGATCAATCAAGGTTTGTATAGCGCGACTACTCACCTGTCATGGTCTCAAGCTACTGGGATTAATTGTTTCATTAAACAACACCTTTCACCATTCGCAATTTGAACACCTTGACTAGAGCACTATTAAATGCCATGGTAACATGTAAACAAACAAGGAACGGATTGCTCTCAAATTTTTAGTTCATTTCATGTATTAAATTCAAGTCAAAGTTGTAATAAGAGCGCCCTTTCCTGACCCTTAATCCTAACAATTCTCTTACTTTTGTTAACTGACGTATTTGTAAAAATTCAATTATCCGTTGACCATCCAGATTTGGTAGAGTAAAAAAGTGTTTTAGTTATTTTAAAAATACAAATAGGTCCTTTAGAAATAAATCAATCTTCTGGATTCATTAGGGAGTAATTCCAGTTCTCTGTCACCTGAGCCATTGCCTATCAGTTGGGCATTCAACAATGCAAATCACAAATGTAGTAACCAAAAATAATAATTTTCAAAGTTTGGCTCATCATTGTTAAACATTTTGATAGAACTATTACAGATGCGACTACCCCCCTCTCGCACTCACTCTGCACTCACTGTCACTCTGCACTCAGTCTGCACTCGCACTCACTCTGCACTCACTCTTGCACTCACTGTCGCTCTCGCACTCACTCTGCACTCACTGTCACTCGCACTCACTCTAATCTGCACTCACTGTCGCTCTCGCATTCACTCTGCACTCATTGTCGCTCTCGCACTCACTCTGCACTCACACTCACTCTGCACTCACTCTGCACTCACTGTCTCTCTCGCACTCACTCTGCACTCACTGTCACTCGCACTCACTCTACTCAACACTCACTAATCTCACACTCACTCTGCACTCAGTCACTCTCGCACTCACTGTCACTCTCGCACTCACTCTGCACTCACGGTCACTCTGCACTCACTCTGCACTCACTGTCACTCTGCACTCTCGCTGTCACTCTTGCACTCACTCTGCACTCACTGTCACTCTTGCACTCACTCTGCACTCACTGTCACTCTCGCACTTACTCTGCACTCACTGTCACTCTCGCACTCACTCTGCACTCACTGTCACTCTGCACTCTCGCTGTCACTCTTGCACTCACTCTGCACTCACTGTCACTCTTGCACTCACTCTGCACTCACTGTCACTCTCGCACTTACTCTGCACTCACTGTCACTCTCGCACTCACTCTGCACTCACTGTCGCTCTCGCACTCACTCTTCACACACTAACTCTGCACTCAGTCTGCACTCACAATCACTCTGCACTCACTGTCACTCGCACTCACTCTGCACTCACTGTCACTCGCACTCACTCTGCACTCACCGTCACTCTGCACTCACTCTGCACTCACTGTCATTCTGCACTCACTCTGCACTCACTGTCACTCTTCACTCACTGTCACTCTTGCACTCTGCACTCACTGTCACTCTGCACTCACTGTCACTCTGCACTCTCACTGTCACTCTCGCACTCACTCTGCACTCACTGTCACTCTCGCACTCACTCTGCACTCACTGTCGCTCTCGCACTCACTCTGCACACACTCACTCTGCACTGAGTCTGCACTCACACTCACTCTGCACTCACTGTCACTCGCACTCACTCTGCACTCACTGTCACTCGCACTCACTCTGCACTCACTGTCACTCTCGCACTCACTCTGCACTCACTGTCGCTCTCGCACTCACTCTGCACACACTCACTCTGCACTGAGTCTGCACTCACACTCACTCTGCACTCACTGTCACTCGCACTCACTCTGCACTCACTGTCACTCGCACTCACTCTGCACTCACTGTCACTCGCACTCACTCTGCACTCACTGTCACTCTCGCACTCACTCTGCACTCACTGTCACTCTGCACTCCCCAGTCTGTCTGTAAGTGTGTGCCGGTGTGTTGTCTGTGACTGTGTGCATGTGTGCTGTTTATGTGTAAATGTGCATCTGTGTGTTGTCTGTGTACACATCTGCATATATGCATCATGCATGTTGAACTGTGTTTATGCGTCTGGATTTGTTTTGATTTTTGCGTATGCGTGATTGTATGTTTGTCGGTCCATGTGCATGTATGTGTAAGAGTAAGTGTCTGTCAGTCTGCGTCCTGGGTGGCTGTAGGCATGTGATCACGCATCTTTGTTGTGTCTGTGAGTAAAGAAGAATATACGAAGTGGGCCCTGCTGACTTTGGGGGGGGGGCCTCTGCAGTGGGGTACATCAGCCTAGGCTCCTCTGAAAGAAGGGAGCAGTTGTGTAAGCATCATATGTGTGCTGCTGCTGCTGCTGTCTAAAAAGCAGTGTTCCCAGCAGGTGCCATGTGTGGCAGTAGACGTGAACTGCTGAGCAGCCATTTTTCGATGGTTTTGTGTAGACTGCTCTAATGAAAGCCAGACCTGTGTCACTACTGGGACGCCCCGGGACCTCAGCTGAACACCAGCGAAGTGATTAATGTTACATGAGCAGGGGTATTTTTTACTCACCATCCTGAATAAACACAGACATGCTGTATTCGGTCACAGGCCTCTGCTCAATTGGAAATGTAGGGCGGCTTTAGGGAGCAATGTTTCCCACGCAATCAACAGTGTAAGGGAAACTTGGCTCCAGTTAAAGAAAACGCTGTTATAGGCTAAAGTCCCAGTGATCATAAAAGATAGATTTTATCAACAACAGTGGTCCATTGCAAAAAGTAATTTTGGAGAGAAACAATAAAATATAGACACAGTCGTAGCTATATTTAGTAAGTAGACCGGCCCAGCCGGGCGAGGGTCTGTGTATTGATATAAAAAAAAAAAATTGTGAGACAATGTTACAATATCGCAAGGTGGGGCACAAGCCTGTGGCCCACAGAACACACTTACAAAATGACATACAAACGGAACATACAAGGCTTGTTATGCAACAAACAAGTGGTTAGCGACACTTCCAATACAATTTTGTCAAAGTGTCACTGCAGAATAAACCATAACACCTTTACAATCAAATTTCAGTTTTTTGTGGTAGTATAAGGTGTTAAAGGAGTGTCGACGGCGTTTCGATTCGCTATTTTAGATCACGCGAATCATCATCAGGACATGAATTTATGCCTAAGATAAGCCATAATAGCCTAGGAAAGGAAGGGAAAGAAAAAAGTAATTACTGGGAAGCCCTGGTATCAGAACACCTGTAGGGGAAAGGGCGTAATTACAAGCAATACAAATAACATTTCTAATATGTCATGCTAACAGTGTGTTAATTCTGATAGTATGTGAACATCCTATGCGCAGTTAAGATTACTGCATGGCTTATAGTTGTGTCATTAAGGAGCTGTGCCTAGAAGCAAAATTCAAATTTTGACAGGGATCATACGCATGCTATGCCCAAGGAAACATATAGCCGGGTAGTGAATTTGGCGTAGGGGTTAATGGATGGGTTGTGCAGTAAGCAATGCTCGTGGTGTGGGGGGAGTGTAACTACGTGAGTTGCATGTAGATAAAGTGAATTTAAGATTGCAGTTGGTGCAACGGTGCCTGATGATAGGATTGATGATTAAAAGGAAATCTGATGTACCTGTGCAGTGCAATGGACTGTTGATGCACTTAGCCCCTCTCATGTGCTGCCTCTGATGTACCTGTGCAGTGCAATGGACTGTTGATGCACTTAGCCCCTCTCATGTGCTGCCTCTGATGTACCTGTGCAGTGCAATGGACTGTTGATGCACTTAGCCCCTCTCATGTGCTGCCTCTGATGTACCTGTGCAGTGCAATGGAATGTTGATGCACTTAGCCCCTCTCATGTGCTGCCTCTGGTGTACCTGCTCTGGTGTCCACAATGCCCTGTTACTGTTCTGATAATGCTGTCTGCCCTCTCATGTGCTGCCTCTGATGTACCTGCTCTGGTGTCCACAATGCCCTGTTACTGTTCTGATAATGCATTCTGCCCTCTCATGTGCTGCCTCTGATGTACCTGCTCTGGTGTCCACAATGCCCTGTTGCTGTTCTGATAATGCATTCTGCCCTGTTGTTTGCTGCCTCTGATGTACCTGCTCTGGTGTCCACAATGCCCTGTTGCTGTTCTGATAATGCTGTCTGCCCTCTCATGTGCTGCCTCTGATGTACCTGCTCTGGTGTCCACAATGCCCTGTTGCTGTTCTGATACTGCATTGTGCCCTCTCATGTGCTGCCTCTGATGTACCTGCTCTGGTGTCCACAATGCCCTGTTGCTGTTCTGATACTGCATTGTGCCCTCTCATGTGCTGCATCTGGTGTACCTGATCTGGTGTCCACAATGCCCTGTTGCTGTTCTGATAATGCTGTATGCCCTGTGATGTACCTGCTCTGGTGTCGACTATGCCCTGTTGGTGTTCTGATACTGCAGTCTGCCCTCTCATGTGCTGCCTCTGATGTACCTGCTCTGGTGTCCACAATGCCCTGTTGCTGTTCTGATAATGCTGTCTGCCCTCTCATGTGCTGCCTCTGATGTACCAGCTGTGGTGGCCACAATGCCCATGCTCAAGCCTACACTGTGGTGATACCCCGATTATGTGTAATAAAGCAAGTCAATCATGTGTCGTGCTTTGTCGGAGTCATTCCTGCGTGTGTGATACAGGTGTGTATTAGTATTTTCATCAAATCAGTGGGTTCAGATACATGACACTCCCCCTCCCAACGTCACGACCCTTGCAGGTACTCCCCTCCAGACAGCGAATGGTTCGTAGCGTACCTGCGTTGTCCTCGATAGTGGGCCAAGACTAGGACGTGGTGGATCGCGAAGAGTATCGGGTAAGCGTGTAGTGCTGGGTCCAGGTCGGCGAGCGGCTCGTGGTGGGTATGTTCGCTCTGGGGCATCCGCAGTGTTCAGGCAGGTTGTTTTTCCGCGGCGCTTTTATGTGTATTTTCTGCCATCTTGATTTGGGGGATGGTCCTACACGTCAGTCCGTACAGCGGAGTCTCTGGATTGGTTACGTCCGCCGCGTGGTCGGGTGTAGTTGGGTGGTGGAGCGTGATCTTCCGTCGCAGACGGAATTTGGACCATCTTTCCTATCCTGATCTGGCGGACAGAGTGACCGCGACAGGCGGACGCAGAAAAGGCATGTTCCGCATACTCCGCGGCTGCGGAGGCACCTCCGTCCGCCATCCTAATGAGCCCCTAAAAATGTGAGGATAGAAGACCTGCAATACAATAGTCCATGTTGGGCTCTCTTAGGAAAGATAGTATTTTGCTTTGCCAATTGAAATTATGTATGCATTTGTGCTTTTATGACTGCATGTGGAATGGTTGTCATTTGTAAAACACACTGAGTGCAACGAGCTACTGATTTCTCCCCGTTTTTCTTAGTGCTTTTCCTCATTTTTTCCTTTCTCCTTTCTTCCCCCATTCTTCTAAGTACTTTTCCTGCTTTTTCCTACTTCCTTACTCCTTTGTCCTCCCTCCTCAATTTCCCTGAGTGCTTACTCCTGCTTTTCCCTAATTGTTCACTGCTTCTCCTTGTTTTTTTCACTCATTTCCTGTTCCTGCCTGCTGTCTGTTTTCCCACTCCCTGCCTATCTCCCCCTGGTCATACTTAATGGAGGATGCAGCGCGATCCCATTGAGAAGGCCCCATGCCTAGCTCTCCCCCTCTCTCCATGAAGCAGCTCGCAACTCCAGTGCTTTGAGACCCTCAAGGGTGATTTGCAGCGCTTTATAAATCCTGATTGATTGATTGATGTTGACAAACCAATATTATAGGCTATATGTCGAATGTATTTGAGGAAACATTATGAGAAAGACAGTGGGTCCGATATAGTGTTTGTTAAAAGCATATGCTAAAACCGATAGGCATAAATGGGTAGAATGTTATTACTCTGAATTAATGCTTATGGATAGGTTTTTTTTGTTACATGTATCTAGGTAAATTACTTTAATAGGCAAGGGGGTTACTGCTGGTTCACCCCTCTGACAAACTACAACTATAGAACATTTGCACTGTGAGATTCTTTGTAAAACCCTACTAGGAGCTTTTATATTTAGCCATGCCAACTGTATTTTTGTAATCATTTCTAATTTGATTAATGCATGCCTAACAATTGCCTTGTAGGAAAGCCTATTCTCGGTATAGTAGGCCTGAGTTGGTTATGTTGACAAGCCAATGTTAAAGGTTGTGGGCTGGATTGGGGTACAGGGACATGTGATGCTTGAAGCCATAGGTCCGACCTGCTTAATCTGAAATGTTATTTTAAAGGCTGCAGGCCTGGCTTATTATTGTGAAAATCATATGGTAAAGCCAATTCCCCCCTAACAATGGTTTATCCCATTATGTAACAGGCTGTCAGTAGGAAGTTGGTTTCCTTAGGTGTGATCTCTTTATAATGAAAAGTTTTGAACAAAGCAAGTAGGGCCTGCTTAATTACTGAGAAAAACCAGTGTGTTAAAGACAATAGGCTTCTAAGGTGGATTCTTATTACACTGTGGGTGGTTGTTGAGTCCTTGAGTTTTGAATGTTTCTGCTTTTATAGTTATCCTTTCTTTTCTTTGCTTCTCCTCTTTTTATTTTTAATGTTTCTTGAGAGGACACTACAGTCCTGATGAGTTACTTGCTTGCGCCTCATTTTATCTGCAGTGCATTGAATCCTGCACGGCCGGTTGCTCTAAACCAGTCAAGAAGTTGTTAATAGTGTATATTTTTTTTTAACATTTAAGAATGGTGAACATGTTGGTTGTAAATGTGGCAACCATGCTTGATCTTTAAAATATCAATAGACTATTTACATTAACCTTACAGGACGGAACGCCTGCTGCTATGTTTACTTTGCTATTAAAAGCATATGCCCGCTGTGTTCAGATGGCAGCATGATATCTTTTTTCTATCTGTGTTCTTTTAATTTATCTTGCATATGTTTTTGTTTGTGTTTGTTTTATTGCGTGTATGTCCGAGGCTGAACACAAGGAGTCGGTGAACTGATGAATGGATGTATAAGTGGAAGGTTCTGTAATTTAGTGCCTTTATGATGACAAATCGAGTGCCTACAGCCATCAATAACTCTAAAGGCACTTTCACTCAGGAGCCAGGCCTATTGCATTCACAATGCTTGCTCATTTCTGACTCTGACATATACAATTTAACAGGAGGTGTGGGAAATTTGGGTTTCCAGTACAATGGTCCTTCCACCTTTAAATTCAGTTTCCATAAAGCAAGAAATGTGAACCTTCCATGATTGTGGATGAAGAGGATTTAAATACAAATGATGTTTAACAATATAAATGCACAGGCTTGAAGTGTTCTCTGGCCCAGCTACAAAATGCTGGAGCACAGCCCAGGGAGTTTGAGTTTTTTTTATCGACAATACATTTGCATGCACTTAGGAGAGGTCAACTTAGAGTAGGGCAGTGATGATGCAGCAAATGTTCCAGCTCTGATAAGCCAATATGTGATGTAAAAAGACCAACAGGAAAATAAACCCACACTAATCAACATGTCTGTGGTGACCACTTCTAAGAAGACCCATAATGAACATTCTTTTTTTCTGAGGAGTACATTATATGCAACTAGGTTTTACCAACTTAAAAGTACCCCTTGAGCTGTCTGCTGCCAGGGCTTGTGGCACAGCCTCCAAGCACTGGGCACATGCCCAGAAATGATGTTCTGTTTATTGCTAGTACAAGTGTATGTCCTTAGAAGAGGTCAAAGGAGGGTGTGACGAAAAAGCCATGTTCCACCGTAGAGCGATAAGATTGTGTGTTAATATGAAGCAACCAACTTGATGAAAAGCCAAGAAAGCAAACACCAAAGGTAAACATCTCTGTTCTAATTGTTGCAATGAATATAAACGGGAAAAAAGTAGCACAGAAGCAGAGGAGAGAGGGGAGCATTTACGGAAACAGGGAGAGTGGAAGAGAGGTGCACAGGGTAAGCATACATACTGAAGAAGAGATACATTGAGGCTGGACAGAAAGGAGGAAAGGCAGACGGAATTGAAGGAATTCAAAGCACATGAAAGAAGGTGGAATTGGGAAAGGGATGTGGTAATTAAAACCTGAGCACAGAGAACAAGCATATTCAGGGCAGGGAAAGACCTGCAATGGATTAGAACATGTTAAAAATAGAAAGAGATGAGGAGAGTGAAATACTAGGAGATATAAATACAGGATTGGTGAACGAGAACTAAAGAACACTAGGTCTAGAGAGAGGAATAGTGCCAGGTTTGAATATAGAAGTAAAGGTCCATTCTGAAGAAGAACACCTAGAAACAGAGACAAGCGTCCACCGCCATGCTGCTACTCACTCAGCTGTTAATTGCTCTGCTTTTTACTCTCCTCATAACACTTTACCTCAAGCTTCAGTGGTTGAGGAGAAAATATCCTCCAGGACCGACTCCGCTGCCCATCATCGGCAACCTGTGGACCCTGGGATTTGTGCTTCACCATGAGACTCTCATGCAGGTACCATAGAGCTGGTTGCAATGTTGTTACTTCTGTTGAATATTTAGCCATCACACTGACACACGCCCCGCCCCACACACACACAAACACACACATGCACACTGATACTTGAACTCAAAAAAAAGTTGAAGGCATATCACTGGTCACAGAATCTTTGTATCTCTTTCTCTGTGGTCCACATCTGAATTTGTTTCTGCCCATCCATCTCCCGAGCCTGGCAGGAGAGTTTCACCACTTCAATCTTCTTTTTACATCCTTTTACTTCTCTTGTCATTACCAAACCTCTGAGTCACTCACCTTTTCCTAAATCTCCCATTCACAACAAAAAATGCATACACAGTTTCGATTGCAAAAATATCTTAAATCACTCTTGCTTCAACAGAGAAATGTTGCTCAATTATAATTGTACTTTTACTACTGCATGATTTCCAACTGAGTGCAATTTTTAAGCCTTCAGTGTACCAAGCATAAACGTCTCTTATACTAATCCATACCATGTTTTGCTACACATTGACCTCAATTAAATGCATAAAGTTCTTTTCTCATAGGATTTGTCCAAGATGACCAAGGATGTTAATTGCTTGTCAGTTCTCTGTGTCGCTTTATATTCCTCCCATCCCACCCCTCACCCAGCACTGCAAAAAAGAGCCAACTTATTACAAGAGCCAGAAGAGTTCCCAATTGCTGGTTCCACTGGGCTTTTCAATCCCCTTTTAGAGTAAATACTGAGCACTAACACCAATTAGCAAGATGATGGTTGTGCTTTGGTGCAGAAGTCCAGCCAGTGTTTTGCTTAAAGCTTGATTTATTGGGGCTAGGTCTTCCTGATGCTGACTGTTCACAACTAGCACTCTTTTATTTAGCAGACTGCATTAGTGCAACTCTCTGGAACCCCTTTGAAAAGTTACATATACTATTCAATTTTCATAAACTGCACATATGAGTTTCAGGCAAGGCAACCTTTAGATAAACTCCACTGTTTGAAAGGAGCTGAAGTCTGTGGAGGGGATGGAAGCATAAGCACATTGCTTTTATGAGCCGCAGAAGAGATTCTTCGACTGACCTTATTCCCCTATCTCCCTTCCAGAGCTGCTGATAATGTCCTGGGGAGTTTGCAAAAACATCTCCAAACATGAGCTGGAAACCCACACTGCACAGGGGTTTCCAGCTCATGTGTCTGCCACCGTGGGATAGCATGGGTGAACAGGGAACTCCCTAAAATACTTTCAGGTCTAGAGGAGGGAGTAACAAACCAACAACAAGAAAAGGGGGGGACCTCTATACTGACCTATATTACTTTACACCTGAGCATTGAAGTCTCTTCAAAATTATCAACAACTCTGGTGTAATATGTAGTTTCTCATAGTCCAATTTCCATTTTTTCTAACAATCTGCAGAGTAACTCATCAGGTCTTACTTGCACCTTTCTTACAGGATTTAATATCCATACAGAGAGTCAGAAAATAAGTGCCCAGAAGCTCAACACCGCTAAAAGTGTCTAGAAAGTGTCATCAAAGACACAGGTAGAACAATTTCGCTTTAACTCACCTAGAGATGGCATGCAATACAACATGGTACATATGCTCTTATTACAGATAATGAGAACCCCCTGGTTTTAACAGTTTGTAAGCACCTGTCTGTTGTCCAGTTTCATGTTGGCCCTGAAGAAGGTGAAGCAAAGTAATGACATCACCGAAACGTACGTACAAATTCCAAGTCTAAGTGAATTACTTCATGTTTCGTGTAGCATCCTGTATGTAATTTTGAAGAGACTTCAATGCTCAGGTGTAAAGTAATATAGGTCAGTATAGAGGTTCCCCCCTTTTCTGCCACCGTGGGATACCAGCTCCTCACTGGGAGATCATGTGAGAAGAGCCGATATCTGGTGACACGCGGTGGGACCGCATGTGTTTCCAGATCTGGAGTTTATAAACCAAGAACAATCTCTCCTCCAATTTGTAAAGTTCAAATGTGACCACCACGCCGAGCTAATCCCTAAAATGTCAGTTTTATGGTTTTATTTACTCATTGCCATTAAAGGGAATGCATTATTTAGTTCACACTTTAGAACTTAAAAATTCATATCATCTTCAGGCACTGGGAGAGTCTGCTTTTGGTAAAAACTTTGATGGAGAGTCCCATGGTGGCCCCATGTTTAAAATGCCTGATAACAAGCGGAAGCCATGACCGTGGCTGTATGTATGGAGAATGTTACATATGATTTTATATTTTTGTTAATAATTAAGGCTATAAAACCCACACCTGCCTGAGGGGATCTGCATCCCATCATGTTCTCAGGGACCAGAACAATGGCAGAAACACAATATGTGTTCACATTGAATTCAAGAACAGGACCTACGGTAAGCAGCCATGACAATGCGGGCTTTACCCCGCGTTGCCATTACGATGCTGCTATTACAACGCAAGTCGTTAGAACGACTTGGGCTGGAGGGCACTGTTGGTAAAGGAATAGTTTAATTTTCTATTCCAACACCTTCCCAACTGTAACGTGGGCTGGAGTTGGAATAGAAAATTAAACTATTCCACAATCCAGCGCCTACAGCGCAAGTCGTTGTAACGACTTGCGTTGTAAAGCATGCATCGTAATGGCAGCGCGGGGTAAAGCCCGTGTTGTCATGACATACATCCGGACCTACTGGCTCACTTGCACCTATCGTCTTTGTCATGAGCTGTTTTATTAACAACGAAGTTCTAATATATATCAGAGTAGGTCTTCAATCTGTGTTCTCTTCTTTAACCCCTATAAGAGTAAAGGGTGTGCCCTTTTCACATATGCACATTAGAGCTGGCTGAGGCAGATAAATAGACCTATTTGCTGAGTGTATTTTTCTGTTGTGTTGGGACATTTCTGACAAATTGCTGATGCTAGCATGGTGATTTCACTTTCATTAGAAAAAGAATGCTGGGTGGGTTTCCAAGTCCGGTGGGGCTGCTCCACATTTTTGCCAAACTGAGCGATTGTTTCTACAAAACAAAAGCACATGTTTACCCACAATAGGCCATATTTTCTAGCGTCTTTGACCAATGGTCAATTGAAAGTCAAAGATTTACGACGGAAGCGCTTGCTCCAACCTGAGAAACCTAGTGGTTCCTCTACCTGTAAATAAAGTGGAGCAACCTCTGGTTTGGTGAGAAGGGTGTTTGAGTCCTTCGCCCAAGTTAGAGCAGGGAAAACTCAAGATTGACTACTGGTGCAGTCTTTGCTGACTCTTCTGATGATCAACCATTAGTTGTGGTCCATAAATGCAGACCCCCTGCCCATAATGTGTCAGAATTTCTGCCCTGTTTAGGGCATATTCCTGATGCAGATTATCCCTGTCCACATCTGCCATTCAAAGACCTGGCAGGAAAAACTCTCTCTGGTGTGCAGGGAAAAAAACTCTCTGTGCATCAGTGTTATTGGTCTTGTTTTGTTTAGTATAGCATGAAAAAGCTAAATAGAAATGTTTTCTCATCACAAAAATGTTTTCATGAGCAAACCTGTCATACTCTTTCACATGCATTGGTAAGCCACACATAGGTATGGCGAACGTCACAACTACTCACATACATTTATTTGACAGTTGTACACTATTACCAGTGAGACAAATAGTTACATTTTTAAAAGATGGAGAACATTGTTGTTTAGAAAGATGAAGTATGTAAAAGAGAAATTTGGAATGTGAACTTTGTAAAGAAGGATTTCCGGCATTTATCTGGATCATATAATGTCCTTTCATAGACGTGAACTTGAAGCTGTGCACCTTTCAAGCTGCTCAGATGCTTTCTGAAGTAAGAAGATTTCTATTTGAATGGCTGACTGATGGGACCTTATGTTCTGTTTAGGTGGTACTTAGGAATGGCAAAGTAATATATGCGGGACTATCTTTCTCAGTGCTTCATCAGTTCTAATACCCTGTGTATCCATCTTTGTGTGGGCAGCCTTAACTCTAAAATGCATAATAGTGACCTCCCCTAAATGGGACAGTTTTTTAGTTGCCCCCCACCTCTTGTGTTCTATTCACTTTTGAGTGTTTACTTCCCATCTCCAGCTTGCGAAGACCTATGGGAATATTTTCACTGTGTGGCTGGGGCGTCAACCAGTAGTAGTGCTGAATGGATGCCAGGCTGTAAGAGAGGGGCTAATATCCCACTCCGAGGAGCTTACTGGACGCCCCACAACTCCTTCGACAGAAGAACTTTCAAAGGGAAAGGGTAGGTAACTCTCATCGCACAATGTTGCAGGTACACAGCAAATGATTAAATCTTGTTTTTCTATTGCTTTTCGACTGCAGTTTTACCAAATATAAGTCCAATAAATAGCAGTTGTCAACTTTTTGCTTTATGCACTTAAATGGAATACCAGTTGGTGCGTAATTGCTGGTGAAATGAATTTGTAGGAACTTGGGATATAGAGAATGTGAAAATGCTTTTAGAGTACTAAAATATGACACTCATCCTCCTATCATTTTCGCCGTCTCCCGCTTTCTAAATGGAATGTGGTCAAAACGCAGAACCTTTTTAAAGATATAAACTGTGATCCATATATTCTATGAATTCAAATGTATTCTTCTGATAACTATTGTGAATGATTTAATCTGAATTTTAGTAGTGCTGCTTTTAATTTATTTTATTTTATTTATTTTATTTATTTTATAGTTTTATAGAGCGCGTAGTCACCCAATGGGTATCCCAGCGCTGAACCATGTTACTCACTGAGGGTGTAGTCAGGGGGATGCAAGATTAGGGAAAGAGTAGGGTTTTGAGTGCTTTTCTGAATCGAAGGAGGTTGGGTTCTGTTCTGATGCTCAGGGGGAGAGCGTTCCACTTCTTGCCAGTATGAACTGAGAAGCGGCGGCCACCCATGCGGGCCTTTTTCACCTTCGGGTGTCTAAATAGGTGTGTATATATATGATTATATATATTATATATGATTATAGAAGTGAGTGATACACTCTATGTTATTTATTACTGGAATGTACTGTTTTATGTATTTTATTATGTACTTTTATGGTCCTTTGTGACAGAAATAAAGTTATCAAAGTAAAAGGAATTCAATTCAACAACTAAGGATTTATAGGAGGATGAGTTTCTTGCCAGGGACAGAGTGTGTGATCTGCAGTATCAAGAGTTTTACTCACTAACCACTCACTGAGCTCTGAGGCTATCAGAAGGCAAAGAGAGGAGTGAGAAGGATGTGACATTCACTGGGAGATGAAGTAATGGATTACCTCAACATTTAATGAACTCCTCTATCTGCTACCATACTATTCTGCTTTCCAGAATGGCAACTCATGCCTTGTACACATGTACAGTTGTAATTCACGTGTTGCATGTCTTACGTGAATGTTTTGCTGATCATTGCGACTGTAACATTGATCCACATTGCCAATTCACACAGTGAACTTTCTGTAAGATGGTTGGAATTACTCCTGAGTTATTCCTTCTGATGAAAAAAATCTTTGTGAATCTTAGCGAATGAGAGGATTGATGTATGGATGAGCAGTGCAGCAATGCTAGCACAGAAGGTGAGTAACTAAAACAAACTGTATACACTGTGCACTAGTTACACCATGCAGTGCTTCTGCTACACCTGTACACTCTGCGTATCTGTCTGCCTCCAAGGATACCTTATGTGTGGTCACCTTTTCCAGCAGGATACCCATCTCTGCTATATCTGTCTAAGCCTTGGCATTGTGAGCTGTTGACTGATGGTAAAGGCAGTGGTGCTACGCTAGGAGTGACTGAAAATTGAGCTAGCCATAGAAACCAACCAGAGCTAAGACATGGTGCGAATCAAGCCAGTGAAACAATAGGAATCTAAGGGCCAGATGTAGCAAAGGTTTTTACCCATTCTGTGTCTATGGAAACATTTGTTCATACATATGGCCCTACATGTTAGCAATACATGTTTCACAATCGAGTAAATCAACTATGGTTAAACGGATTCCTGGAAGTGTAAGAAAGGGAAGTGACTGTGGATCCCCCAGGACATCATTTCATCAAGCTATACTTAATTTGTTTTTCAACTACAAGTGGGGTCTAATACAGACGACTGAGTGGCAGAGTAATGGGGCAGGATGTTTGTACCTCAAAATGAAACTTGATGACAAAGGAGTCTTTTTTGTAGCATTCTGCAAAGAGCACATTTACGTGTAAAAGTAAGAAATTGGAAGAAATTGAAAAGCATTCTTCAGCCAGACTTAAAAGTGAAACATGCCTATAATTTATTATAGAGGTAATTACAAAAAAAATAACATACCATTAACTCCTTAGGAGTTGTATTTACTTCTGGACACAACTGGAAGCAGCAGAGACGCTTTGCTCTAGCAGCCTTAAGGAACTTGGGACTTGGGAAGAAAAGTCTAGAAGCGCGGATCCAGGAGGAGGCGCAATCCTTGGTGGAGTTTTTCACCATGCAGAGAGGTAAATTATTTGAGGCTTCAGTGCTGCTTCTAAGATAATAAAACGTGTTATTGCCATATTTCAACATTAAAGGGACACTCTACTTCAGCTACTCTAATGTGACTGGCCCAAAGACATTTGAGGCAATTAAGAAGCATTGCATACCATGGTATTCACACGCTGGTCAAATAAGCCTCATCAATATATACTATCACCAAATAAGTATTTACTTTCAACAGGAACTTCTTTCTAAACTAGTTTTTCACTCTTATGAACAAGCAGACCAGACACATCCAGGAGCTTATCTTGGTACATCTTAATTGCCATTTTAAAACCCTTCTTTGGATCATTGGATGGTTTATTCATATATTTAGGCATCTTTGAATTTAATTCTGATGTCAGACAATTTTTGTCAATAACAGTAAAACATTACTCACTTCTGACCCCAATGCCTTTTTCATTTTGGTAAGAAAATACTTAGAAGCATAACCCAATAGCCACCAGTCTTTAGGTCTTGGATGAACATTGTTTCGCCCTGTGGATCCTTCGCCACGTCCTCGTCTATCTTTTTATTTCATAAAATATCCTTGGGCATTAGTGACAAATTATCTTATCCTGCATGTGAGAAGTTGGCCTGGTATATAATGCTCACTAGTTCTAGTGATCACTTTGTACCATGACAAGCAACCCTTATAATGATGGTTGTAATTCAACCTTGTAGACCAGTTATCCTAGTGGTAACGTGGACAAAGCAGTCTTAGGCTAAACTCTGAAAGGCATGTGAAGCCAGCTGTTATACCATACACAACCCCCTTGAATACCAAATGAAAGGGACACCACACAGATATATATTGAAAATATATATTGATTTATTAACTATAAAATCCCCTGGACTCTTTATGAGCACAGAAGCACAAGCGTTAAATCACAAGACAGTTTAAAATACACAAAAGTTGCACAATATGGATGAGCCCTAGGGGCCACTTAAACCATATACTAAGAAAGTGGTATAAGAGATACCAATAGGAAAGTGAAGAGGCCTAGGGCCTTGGGAATCGCTGGGGCTATTCGAGACTGGAGTTAACTAAGTCGGGAAAGGCCCACGGGACTCGGGTGCAGTGTTCAAAGTGCACGCACTTCTCAATACAAAGTCTATGGTGCGTAAAAAGCACAAAGTTAGAAAGTTAGGAACCTTCCGAGTGACCTACGGAGCTGAAACTTAAAACACAGGCCCTTGGGATGTGTACCAGTGCAGGAGCACCGGCGGAGCTGAGTTACCTCACCCACAGGAAGCGGGTGCACAGGGTCGAAGTAGTGTCGGGTTTCGTCACGCTGGTCGATGGTGCTTGGAGCTGAAGATGCTGCAGGCGGCTCAATGAGAAGAGTTCCGGTGGATCCAAGGGTGGATCTGAAGATGTGAAGACCTGAAAGCAGAGGGGACAATGTTCAAAGTCACTAGCCAGTGACTACCGTGGAACCAGATTGGAACCAGGCGATGTCGGGTGCAAACAGGCGTTGTCGGGTAGCTTCTTTCTGCAGCCACGTGGATACCCGGGGTCGAGGACGTCCAGGAGTCGGTCACGAGCTGTCCCACGCAGGCTTCTCGCTGTTGGCGGTGTCGGCACCTCGATCGGAGCAAACAGGCCTTGGCAAAGGCAAGCCAGGCAGAAGGTGAAAGATGCTTAACACTCGGACCAGCAAGGTCAGAGCGGGTGCTCCTTTTTACAGGAGCTTGGGTAGGTCTGGAGCAACCAGACCTGCTGTGTAAATCTTCGGGTTCGTCGCCAAGATGGCCGCTGACCACGTGGCTAGTGGCCGGGATGGCGCGTCGAGTGGCACAATGCAAAAGGGCCCCACGCAGATCGTGGAGATGCTGGAGGGCTGATCTTCGGTGCAAGGGCTGCTCGGTGGTGGGGGTTCTCAATCCCCAAAGCACAACGTCGAGGATGCCTCAGAAGCTGCGCAGTCAGCTTTTCGAGTGTCTTCCAAGAGGTCCGGTCCCACGTCACTCGGTGCCTCCACGGGTCCCTTCTTTGCAGGGACTGTGGATCGGGCTCTGAGAGGTCTGGGAGTCTGGTTCTTGTCGGGCTCTGGGCTCGGTCTCCGGCGGGAGGCGGCGGCAAAGCAGACGTCGGGTCGCTGGTTGGTACCTGTGATCACAGGGTGGCCACTCTTAGGCCACAAGGGAGATTCTCTTCAGTCTTCTGTGCAGCAGAATGTCGAAGTCCAGTCTTCTTCTTTGTTTAAAGTTGATTTCAGGATGATCTGCTGTGCAATGGCACTGCTCCCTCTCTTATTCCCAATCTGAGGGGTGGATCACCTACTAGGTCCCTCCCCTATGGGTGGGACCAGGAAGGGGGGTGGTTACACCCCCTCTCCTTTGTCCAGCTCCTTGCCAGGACTGGGGCTGGAAAGCCCCAGAACCGGTTTGGGCTGGCTTATGCACAGGGACACCTTGTGTGCCCCAGGCATGTCTCAATCTATTCAGCCCTGTCCTACCCAATACACAAAACCCTGTCTGGGGTGGTGCTCGCACCTCCCCAGGCAGGAAACCCTTTGTCCAGGCCCTCCTCGCTGGAAGGACTCCCAGCAGCAGGAGGTCAGACATGTGTCTGTGGTGGCAGCATCCATTTTGTGATGCTGAGGCTCTGTTTAACTTTAACCGGGGTTAAGGCTACACACATGTCGTGTCCCTCTAGAAGGGTGGAATGCTATCCCCGTCGCCAGAATTGGCGAGGGGATAGTATTCCAATTCGTATGACACCTTACTCGACATGTTTTGATAAAGCCAAACCAAAGATAGCAAATAACCGCGAGGATTATAATGCACTTAAGAGTATATGGTATGGCAATATCCCGGAACAGCTTAGGGAGTGGTTCCCGACAGCTGCAGACAGGCTCAGCTCATGCTAGAGCACCATCTCACATATTTCCAAGCACTCTGCCTCCAGGATTGATGAGGCCTTCCATAGGAGTGGCTGATAGGAACATATGTGTCCAGTTTAGGGTTAGGCACAGGCATACTGCACCTAAGTAAGAGGTGATTACACCAACTTACCCCAGTTGAGTGATCAGCCAGTTGTGTCAAATATGGAGGCCAGGCCAGGGGTGGCACAATACATGCTGCAGCCCCTGGTAGGCCTTGGCTACACCTATGCCCTGGGTACCTATGGTACTCTACTACAGGGGCTCATAAGGTGAACCAGTCCCAATTGTGTTATGCACCTAAGGTACATGGAGTCCATTTTAAGGCGAGAGCAATCAGCCTGGGGCCCTGAATAGCAGGATCCCAGGCCAACTAAGTCAAAAACCCAGCTAAACACCAGGCAAAAAGTTTGGGGGTAACCATAGTCAGATATCCACCTTCCTACATAACCCCCCCCCCCAAACGAAAGGAGATAAGGCTATCCTTGACCAGGTAAGCCTATATTGCCTAAGTGGCCATATAAGGAAGTACCAGCTCTGGCTTGGTAACCCCCTGTCTCATGGTCCACTAAGCAATCCCTCACCCTAAGGGTATCTGAGGGTCTCCACCATAGGGAATCTCTACCTGTGGTGTGTCTTTGCAAAGTCAAAGGCTGGTGTTGGGATGGAGTACTGAAGTGAGTTTCCTCTGTAGGGCTCAGCTTCCTCCAATCACTCTCCACCATGTGTGCCTTTCTTTCTCTGACTGAGTTGCACTGTGCTCTCAGGGTCAACCTCTGGCTACCTAAAGCTGGAGGCTGGGTCCCTCTGTTTGGCTTACTGGAGGGACAGGTCAGGTTTGGGGCCTTTTGGTCCCAGGTTTGGCTGTGCCCAACAATATCCATCTGGGGGAGGTCCCTAACTACTTTTAAGGGGGATCCCTCAGGAGTTTTTAAAGTTTTCACCTCACTAGGGCTACTAGTTTCGGTGCCCCTAATCTGTTGATGGGGGTGCTTTATTTGACAGGGGGCCCTTTGGGTCTCACTGTCCTTCTTGTCCTCTGCAGCCCTGGGCTGAGTAAGGCAAGGTAGAGAGGGGCAGGTTACCTGCTCCAGACTGGGTCCCTCCTGAGAAGGGTCCACTGCCATCAGAGGCTCTGTCAGGCCAGGCCTAACAACCTCTGGGACAGTTCCTTCATCAGGGGTAAGATCAGTTCCCTGAGGAGGCTGATCCTTTCCTAAAGTCTGGTGGGAGGGAGATTTCTCTTCCTCCTCAATGCTCTCTGTTTGGGTGGAGTGATCCATCATTTCAGGCTTCACTACCCATGTATCAGTTTGAGTTTGGGCTGTGGCCATCACAGCCCCACCAACCTTTTCAGGAGGAGACTCGGTATGGGCTGTTACTAGTACAGCCCTGCTACTCTTTTCAGGAGGGAAGTTATCTAAAGATGGGGCTGAGGTTTGCTCAGCCCTCCCAACCTTTTCAGGAAGGACATCTTGAATTGGGGCTGTAGCCATTACAGCCCCACTAACCTTTCCATGGAGATTTACCATTCTAGAATGGGTTTGCTGTTCAACCTCAGCCCAGGCTGAGATTTCCAAATCATTACCCAGTAGGCAATCTACAGGCAAGTTTGCTGACACTGCCACTCTCTTTGGGCCAGTGACACCTCCCCAGCTAAGATTGACTACTGCCATGGGATGATTGGATTCTATGCCATCAATGTTTGTCACCTGATATTTGGCATCAGGTAAAAGTTGCCTTGAGGGGACTAGACATTCAGCCACCATGGTGATGCTAGCCCCTGTGTCTCTGAAGGCCTCAACTTTCAAGCCATTGATGAGGGGCTCCTGTCTATACTTGCTCAAAGTGTTTGGGCAAGCAGTGAAATTGGCAAACCCCATGCCAGTCTCATAGACAAGAGTATCTGAGTTAGGGGACCTGGATAGGCCAGAGTCCACCTGTCCTCCAAAAGTAAACCCACCCAAATTCTTGGGGGTGTTCCCACCACCTGGGGGACCACTGCTAACAGTGACAGGAGGTGTTGGAGCCTTACCTGGAGGTATATTCTCCTTATTGCCATTCTTGGGACAACAGTTATCTGTTTTGTAATGCCCCACCTGTTTACAGGTATGACAATAAGGCTTTTTCTGGGTTGTAGAAGTGTCTTGGGACCCACCCCCATTCTTGGAGTTTTGGGGCCCTGGGGAAGTTTTTCCTTACTTTTATCCCCACCCTTCTCTTGAGGCTTGGTAGTCTCTTTCTTTTGGTCACCACCCTGGTTCTTAGGCCTGATCCTGGTTCTGACCCATTTGTCTGCCCTCCTACCCAATTCTTGTGGGGAGGTCAGATCAGAGTCAACCAGGTGCTGATGTAGAAGCTGATTTTGACAATTACTTAAGATTTGCTCTCTCATAATTAAATTATACAATCCTGTATAGTCAGTAACCTTACTTCCCAGCAACCAGCCCTCCAGAGCCTTAGTGGCACATTCAACAAATTCAGACCAGTCCTGAGTCTGTGTCTTCTGGGTATCTCTGAACATTAACCTGTACTGTTCAGTGGTTAAGCCCAACCCATCAATCAGAGCACTCTTCAGGACCATGTAGTTTCTAGAATCCTCATCACTAACTGTGAGGAGTCTGTCTCTGCCTCTGCCTTCAAAGGAGAGCCACAAGATTGCTGCCCACTGCTCCTGAGGGATCTGCTGTACCATGCAGGCCCTCTCAAGTGCAGTCATCCATTTGTGGATATCATCCCCAGCTTTGTAGGGGGGCACAATCTTACTCAGGTTTCTTGTATCAAAGGACCTGTCTTTATCCTTCTGGATATTGCTGCCACCAGTGGATCCTAATCCACTCTCGCTAGGCTGTCTTGCTCTAGCAAGTTTCTCTTGGGCCAGGGCAATTTCTAACTCTTGTCTCTGGACTCTCAATTCAGCCTCTCTAATTTGAGATTCTCTCAATTTGGTCTCATGTTCCCTTCTCTGAGGGCTAGTCATCCTTCTTCTGGAGTGACCATGAGAACCTCTAGAAGCATGGGAGTTGTCAGAGTCACCTGAGTGAGTCCTTCTCCTCCTAAGCTCCTGGTTAAGTCCACCTGGGGTTCTGAATGGGTTGTTATCTGATTCATTCCCAAGCAAGCTTAAGTTAGCCTGGTTCAGTCTACTGACCAGCACCTGACTATTTCTGTCATCATCTGACTCACTGCTTTCCACCTCCTCCTCTTCCTCTTCCTCTTCCTCTACATCTACTTGAGGAGCTCCATCGGTGGAGGCTTCCTCATCTACCAGGATGATAGGGGCAGGGGTGTCTACAGTGTCATCCTCTGAAGGATGGCCTCCTTCAGCATCCCCTGTGGGGTTTGCCTTAGAGGGCTTTAGAGTCTCAGACTGGTCTAAGAGCTCTCTTAGGTGGTCTGTAGTAGGGGAAGGCCCTGTCTTCAGACCCCTTAAGACACAAAGCTGTCTTAATTCCTTAAAGGAAAAAATAGCAAATTTGGATGGTGCCCTTGGAGGGTCACTCTCAACAGAGACATTCCCAGTGGAACCCTCTGCTCCAGACATTGCTCTAGTGTGGGTGGATGTGTTGCAATCTACCTACACTGGTGTTTACCTACTAAACCTATCTAGTAGTTGTAGCTAGGGTGTGCTACTCCCTTTGCTCTACAACAACTAAGTTCAGTAGAACTTAAGTATACTAGTCTTGTTTTATATGTACCTAGCAGGTACCTGTATGATCTTTCAAATGATAATCTCAAAGATTGTAATGGTAAAACAACAGCAAGCTCAGATCCCAATCCGCTGCTCACCAATGTGAGAAGTTGGCCTGGTATATAATGCTCACTAGTTCTAGTGATCACTTTGTACCATGCCAAGCAACCCTTATGATGATGGTTGTAATTCAACCTTGTAGACCAGTTATCCTAGTGGTAACGTGGACAAAGCAGTCTTAGGCTAAACTCTGAAAGGCATGTGAAGCCAGCTGTTATACCATACACAACCCCCTTGAATACCAAATGAAAGGGACACCACACAGATATATATTGAAAATATATATTGATTTATTAACTATAAAATCCCCTGGACTCTTTATGAGCACAGAAGCACAAGCGTTAAATCACAAGACAGTTTAAAATACACAAAAGTTGCACAGTATGGATGAGCCCTAGGGGCCACTTAAACCATATACTAAGAAAGTGGTATAAGAGATACCAATAGGAAAGTGAAGAGGCCTAGGGCCTTGGGAATCGCTGGGGCTATTCGAGACTGGAGTTAACTAAGTCGGGAAAGGCCCACGGGACTCGGGTGCAGTGTTCAAAGTGCACGCACTTCTCAATACAAAGTCTATGGTGCGTAAAAAGCACAAAGTTAGAAAGTTAGGAACCTTCCGAGTGACCTACGGAGCTGAAACTTAAAACACAGGCCCTTGGGATGTGTACCAGTGCAGGAGCACCGGCGGAGCTGAGTTACCTCACCCACAGGAAGCGGGTGCACAGGGTCGAAGTAGTGTCGGGTTTCGTCACGCTGGTCGATGGTGCTTGGAGCTGAAGATGCTGCAGGCGGCTCGATGAGAAGAGTTCCGGTGGATCCAAGGGTGGATCTGAAGATGTGAAGACCTGAAAGCAGAGGGGACAATGTTCAAAGTCACTAGCCAGTGACTACCGTGGAACCAGATTGGAACCAGGCGATGTCGGGTGCAAACAGGCGTTGTCGGGTAGCTTCTTTCTGCAGCCACGTGGATACCCGGGGTCGAGGACGTCCAGGAGTCGGTCACGAGCTGTCCCACGCAGGCTTCTCGCTGTTGGCGGTGTCGGCACCTCGATCGGAGCAAACAGGCCTTGGCAAAGGCAAGCCAGGCAGAAGGTGAAAGATGCTTAACACTCGGACCAGCAAGGTCAGAGCGGGTGCTCCTTTTTACAGGAGCTTGGGTAGGTCTGGAGCAACCAGACCTGCTGTGTAAATCTTCGGGTTCGTCACCAAGATGGCCGCGGACCACGTGGCTAGTGGCCGGGATGGCGCGTCGAGTGGCACAATGCAAAAGGGCCCCACGCAGATCGTGGAGATGCTGGAGGGCTGATCTTCGGTGCAAGGGCTGCTCGGTGGTGGGGGTTCTCAATCCCCAAAGCACAACGTCGAGGATGCCTCAGAAGCTGCGCAGTCAGCTTTTCGAGTGTCTTCCAAGAGGTCCGGTCCCACGTCACTCGGTGCCTCCACGGGTCCCTTCTTTGCAGGGACTGTGGATCGGGCTCTGAGAGGTCTGGGAGTCTGGTTCTTGTCGGGCTCTGGGCTCGGTCTCCGGCGGGAGGCGGCGGCAAAGCAGACGTCGGGTCGCTGGTTGGTACCTGTGATCACAGGGTGGCCACTCCTAGGCCACAAGGGAGATTCTCTTCAGTCTTCTGTGCAGCAGAATGTCGAAGTCCAGTCTTCTTCTTTGTTTAAAGTTGATTTCAGGATGATCTGCTGTGCAATGGCACTGCTCCCTCTCTTATTCCCAATCTGAGGGGTGGATCACCTACTAGGTCCCTCCCCTATGGGTGGGACCAGGAAGGGGGGTGGTTACACCCCCTCTCCTTTGTCCAGCTCCTCGCCAGGACTGGGGCTGGAAAGCCCCAGAACCGGTTTGGGCTGGCTTATGCACAGGGACACCTTGTGTGCCCCAGGCATGTCTCAATCTATTCAGCCCTGTCCTACCCAATACACAAAACCCTGTCTGGGGTGGTGCTCGCACCTCCCCAGGCAGGAAACCCTTTGTCCAGGCCCTCCTCGCTGGAAGGACTCCCAGCAGCAGGAGGTCAGACATGTGTCTGTGGTGGCAGCATCCATTTTGTGATGCTGAGGCTCTGTTTAACTTTAACCGGGGTTAAGGCTACACACATGTCGTGTCCCTCTAGAAGGGTGGAATGCTATCCCCGTCGCCAGAATTGGCGAGGGGATAGTATTCCAATTCGTATGACACCTTACTCGACATGTTTTGATAAAGCCAAACCAAAGATAGCAAATAACCGCGAGGATTATAATGCACTTAAGAGTATATGGTATGGCAATATCCCGGAACAGCTTAGGGAGTGGTTCCCGACAGCTGCAGACAGGCTCAGCTCATGCTAGAGCACCATCTCACATATTTCCAAGCACTCTGCCTCCAGGATTGATGAGGCCTTCCATAGGAGTGGCTGATAGGAACATATGTGTCCAGTTTAGGGTTAGGCACAGGCATACTGTACCTAAGTAAGAGGTGATTACACCAACTTACCCCAGCTGAGTGATCAGCCAGTTGTGTCAAATATGGAGGCCAGGCCAGGGGTGGCACAATACATGCTGCAGCCCCTGGTAGGCCTTGGCTACACCTATGCCCTGGGTACCTATGGTACTCTACTACAGGGGCTCATAAGGTGAACCAGTCCCAATTGTGTTATGCACCTAAGGTACATGGAGTCCATTTTAAGGAGAGAGCAATCAGCCTGGGGCCCTGAATAGCAGGATCCCAGGCCAACTAAGTCAAAAACCAGCTAAACACCAGGCAAAAAGTTTGGGGGTAACCATAGTCAGATATCCACCTTCCTACACTGCAACAGATAAACATTTCTCTTTTTTGTTCCTAAGATACTGACCATTGGTCTCAACAACCTACTTCACTTGGTGGTGGCTACTTTCCAGAGCAATGACTCTTTAAATGAGGAAACATTTTAATGTCTTACCTCTGTAATATTTTAGACAAATCTAGGAGGTTTGATTTTCCCTTAACATTTCTATGTTACTAACACATTTCCTCTTTTCAATTGATTACTCCTAATAATTTGATATAGACCAACAAAGATTTAACCTTCTACCAAGGTTCTTCCCTAACTAAAATGTCCTCATTTAACCGAAGTCCACCTATTAAATATATTCTGCTACCCAAACATGAATGTCCCTCTCCTTTCTTGAAGGAATTTGTACACCCTGCATTCAATCAATCAGTCAATCAATCATGGTAATTATAGAGCCACTACATAACTGTTGGGGTCTCAAGGTGCTGGGGGAGGGGGGGCTGCTTTGGCATGCCTTTAATAGCATACTCAACCCATAATGTCAGAGAACAATATGTCTCAATATTTGAGCAGCTTCTCATGTGGCATCACAGAGACCTTTCTTCATGATACGACTGCACAAGCCCATCCTATATTCACCCAAGTCCCCAAGTGATTTCCCCGGGGCCTCTAACTGTTGTCTGCATATTATGCAATCCTTATGCCACATGAACTCTATGGACAGTTGCATTATGACCATACGGTTGCATTAAAAAAATAATAAGCAAAATCCTTGCTTAAATTTAAATTTACATTTTTACCTAATGTTAAGCCACATTTCTATCAACACTCATCCTTCTTTTAAAATGGTTTAACCTAGCCATAAAATTTGGTAATTTCTTACATGACTTACACCGCAGTTACAAATAAACATTCATAGGTAAAAACAACCTGTTTTGAAAACAGCATTAAACATTTTCTGCAAGGAGATCATAGTGATACTGAATTGTCTGTATTTCTGCCCTTTGAAAGTAGGAGTAAAGGGTCTTGCACATAATGTTACCATCTGGTTCTGATCTTGCTATAAAATCGACAGCGTATACAATGGTGAAAAGGAATTTCACAAGAAAAAACTCTAAATTATCAGCGTAGTCCTACCACCAGTGTGTGTGACTCTGCCTTTCATTTTATGGCTTTTCTTAACATTATTACTATTGAACTGGGTAATGAAGTGGGAGATTTGTTGGCTAGCAGTGGTAATGTAGAATAGTCAGTCACACGTCTGACATGTGATTTACACTTACGCAGCTCTACCAACCACTTGGATTACAGTTGTGGATCATAATCATGTTTTCAATGGTATCTGTCAATGTCTTTCGGTAGCGGCTGCATTTTTTAAATTTTCTATATATTACCTTCCAGTGTGGTCATTGCTATTAGAACAACGTAAGTGACATTCATCTTGCCTACATAAAGACCATGACACTGAAGTACAGCATTAAAAGACCTCTGGTTGTATTTCACCTATGTACAACAAATTTGTTAAACCAAAATACAATGGTAAGTATGTCAGCAGAAGAGACTTAAGTCTCCTAAACATGGGAGTGTTCATGGCATAGAAGGAATTGTGGCCATGAATGTCCTAGCTAAGCACATTATGCAAAAGTAAGTTGACTATGCTTTTTACGTTAGTTTTGCATAATAGCAGGACTGAGCTTGACCATTTGGATAAGTGTCAGAGTCATTATCTGTGATCTCTAACTTGGGTGGGAGGAAAACGGTGGCTCCTTCCAATTTGCAAGAACTCTGTTTTTCACAGAAGCCCAGTGGCAGGAGCTTACTTGCCCAGAATGCTGTCCAAGCAGCAGGGCAGAGACAGAAAGAATGGCTTTTGTTTAGGAAGATCCTTGATCAGTGGTGGTTGTGCACCTCTCCCCTGAGGGAATAAGGTGAGGAAAATTAACTTGTGACCCTCAGATTTCTCATATGTAGAAAAAGGATTATGGCCACCAGCAAACACTGGTTTCTTAAAAGTAAAAAAATGTAATAGTTTGTGAAAAGCAATGTAATACCACCCTGGTTGACTACTTACTTTTCTTTTCCTTAATTATTGAATTGCTATGAGAATACCTTTCATTCCTATCTCCTAACTGCAGCATGGAGAAAAAGTTCTTTAAAACTGAAACTGAACTGAAACTTAAAGCATGTGCTCTCTCTGGCAGCAAAGTGAGCTAAAGAACGATGATGAATTTAACCCAGATCTGTGACTGGGGGTGAGTGTCTGAAAAGTTTCAGCGCTCCGTCCATCATCTCCTTGTGTTAGCTTTGTTCACCCCACGTTGGCAGGTTATGCCCAGATGTGGGTCCCTTGCTCACTTTGCCACTCAAGCTAGCCTGGCTGATGAGGGTGTTACTCCGAAACCAGTCTGGTCCAGGGAAGACCTGGTTTGGCAGCTCGAGCTGGACTGTTCCCATGAGGAACAGGGTCAAGACTGAATTACTGAGCCTCAACTGGGGTGGCGAAATGAGCTAAAACACAATGATGGATTCAACCCAGATCTGGGAGTGAGTGTCTGAAAAATGTCAGGGCTCCGTCCACCATCTCGTTGTGTTTGCTGTGTTATTCAGTTTACACAACTTTATTTCAATGACTAGCATTCCATTAACTAATATTTTATAAAGAGGAGTGTAAAATACCAGGATATTGCTGCTGCAAATTTCAAATTTTTAAATAAAAAATCATAAACATGCTAAACGTTGCAAAGTTTGTATGCCAGAACCACTTCCAGAGGGCCACACAGCACACAGGGCCTAATGAGAACAACTGTGGTTATTGAGGCCGTTTACTCCTGACGCCCGGGCCCGACCTGCTATGGATCCTGAGCGACTTGGCAAGTACCCTTTCTGCACTTGACTCCCAGTGGTAGACATGGACAAGAAGTCAAAGGCTCTCTGTAGGCAGGTATGGGTATAGGTTAGATAACATCACTCATAACTCATCAATGTCAATAAATCAATTTTCGGTCAAATACTTGTTTTAATATGAAAAATAAATATTTTAGTTCTAACTCTGTGCATTCATAGGAATAACAACATTCATAAGCAACAACACAATCCCCTTGAGGTTGGGACTCTTGTATTTGTCAGGCAAATCCCTGTCCCATGCTCCTACTTGCAATGTGGTCAGGGTTATTACCTTTTCACTGGTGGCTGCAAACAGGGAATGCCTGCTAGTAGGCTGTACTCAAGAGTTCAACTTAGAATCTTTTAACCCCTTCAACGCTCATGACGAGCTCAGCTCGTCATGAGTTACGCCTGTCGTACGCTCATGACGAGCTGAGCTCGTCATGAACCGCAGGTTTTTTTAAAAAGTCAGTGCACAGCGGGAAAACGCGTAGCGCGCATGGGGTTAAGAACTAGTCAATAGTGTCTATGGTACCGCAGCACCTTCATCAGCAAGTACTCCAGGAACCAACAGGCTCAATTCAAGTGTTACCCACTCCTGCAGCTCAGAATCATTCAGAGCTGACCGCAAGCAATCTCAAGCTCTGGTCCTGTTCACAGAAGTTGGGCTGGTTGTGGTACACGCTGCAACACCCAGCAGGAACTGGCTCTCTCCTGAGCTGTGCTGTTTGCTTTCCCCAGTGAACAGAGTTGCCCCTAGTCTGCGATGATGGGGTAATTCAATACACCACACAAGGTGGAGGTAGAGGTAGGGGTGGGGAGGGGAGGGGGGATTCAAGCTTCCAGCTCCCGACCTGACAACGGCGATGGTGAGATGTCACCGCAACAAGTGGTATGGGCTTGGTGCTCCCCGCACGGTGCTCAATGCACAGGTCATTTCAAAGCTGCCCTCTCCTGGCATCCTGGGGTTGCTGAATTAATCCTACACATGGGCAATGACCCGATAAATGCATAGCTATATCCTACCTCCTCGCACAGGGAGTCCTCTCTGCAACGCTCCCAACTGGACTTCGCTCCCTCCAACACTCTCCTCTACTTCACCGGGCACAGGGGTCTTGGCAAGCAGGAAGGCACTGGTGCACCAGGCTCCAGGGCAGGTTGTCTTGGTTTCCCTGGATGATGTACCTCACCTAGAAGGGAGACTAGAAGACCATGGCCCCTAGTCCTGATCACAGGCATGCACATGCATGATTCTTCTTTGCCTGTGACAACAAAACAACAGCATTAAAGATCCAGACAACAGTACAGTTGGGCCCTCAGGGCTGGGGTATACACCTTTTACCATGCAGAGGACCTTTACATCACAACATTGCATAATTTAAAAGTATTAGTATTCTTAATAGCATCTAGAGGTCAATCTCAAGAAGTTTCTATGGCCTGGGTGATCATTACTTTTACTTAGAACTTTTGATCTGTATTGGTGCTTACAACATTCCCATCATCTACATGAATAAGTTAATAACACTGTTTTTTAGGTTTCTTACATTTTTTAGAAAGAGTGGCTTGAATATTCTTTTGGTGATATATGGTAATGGTAAAAAGTACTTATAGAGCGCTAGCATTCATCCTGGAAGGATATCATGGCGCTAAAATTGACAGTGTACATGTAACTGGTGGTTATTGACGGTAATATTGTGGTTTAATGGGTCTTAGGGAACAGTGTTGTTTTAAGTTTTTTCCTGAAGACAAGATGGTCATCTGTGAGTCTCAGATCTGTCGGTAAATTGTTCCACAGATTTGCTGCTAAGTGTGAGAAGGTACGGCCTCCCGTCCTAACCTTCTTTATTCTAGTAGTTATCGCTCTTGCTGTGTGTTGGGAGCGAAGATTTCTATGTGGAACATAGAAATTAATTCTGTTTTTTAGGATGGTTGGACCTGTTTTGTGTAATGCTTTGTGGGTGAGGCATAGTATTTTAAATGTGGCTCTTTCTCTCATTGGCAACCAGTGTAATGCTCTCAGACAGCTTGTATCGGAGTCGTATTTTCTTTTGTTACATACGGCTTTTGCTGCCGCATTCTGAACAAGCTGTAATTTTGAGAATAGGTAATCTGCCATGCCAACGAATAGGGAATTCCCATAGTCAAGTCTACTGATTAATAGTGACTGTACTAGGATCTTTCTACATTCCAGGGGAATCCATGGGAACACTCTTCGTAACATTTTCAGTAGTGCGAAGCCTTTACCACAGATAGTTATCACGTGGTTGTTCATTGACAATTTATTGTCAATGTAGATTCCCAAATTCCTTGCCATCTGGGTAGGTTTGGGGGGGCACCAAGAATGTTGGGCCACCATGTGTCATCCCACAGTTATTGGGATCCGCCGAACAGTAAAATCTCCGAATTATCAGCATTTAATTTCAGGCAGTGATTATGCATCCATCTGGATACTTCAGAAAGGCAGTTTAGTAGTCTGTTTTTGGGATCTTCTTCACCATCTAAGGCAATCATTAGTTGTGTATCATCGGCGTAAGAGCAGATTTTAACGCCCCATTTTTTACCGATCTTGGCCAGTGATGATACATAAACATTAAATAATGTTGTAATTAATGATGCCCCCTGTGGTACACCATACTTGATCTTACAGGGTGTAGAGTTGTAGCTGCCTAATCGGACGGATTGTGATCTGTCTGTTAAAAAAGACTTCAGCCAGGTCAGGGCTTTTCCCTGCAATCCTTTTGCGGCTAGCATTTGCATCAGGAGGTTATGAGATACGGTATCAAAAGCCGCTGATAAATCTAACAATGTCAGGGCCACCGTTTTACCTTCATCAACCTGGCTTCTGATGTCGTCCAGTACTGCCAATAAAGTTGTTTCTGTACTGTTGTTTGACCTGAAGCCCGTCTGCGAGACGTCGAGCGGGTCATTGAATTCCATATAGTTTGATAACTGTTTGTTCACTAATTTTTCCAATACCTTTGAAAGGTATGGCAACTGCGAGATGGGCCGATAGTTGGCAGGGTTGTTTATGTCCGAACCAGCTTTTTTAAGTAAGGGAGTCACTACTGCTGTCTTCCAGATAGCTGGAAATTCCGCTCGGTCTAATGACTGATTTAATGCTTGCGTCACTATTGGACCAATTGAGGGGATTAGTTGTCGAAAGATGTAATGTGGGCATGGGTCCGATGGTGAGCCCGATTTAATTTCCGACATGACTTTAATTACTTCTTCCTCTGAAAAAGGGCCAAAAGCAGAGCAGGTGGCCATCTGGGGGAGCTCTGCGTTGATATGGTGTTCAGTCAATTCCTGGTCATTACTGGTGAAGGATGAATAAATTGTGTCTATTTTATCAAAGAAATAATTGCTGATTTTATCACATCCTTCCTGTGAGGGTGGCAGATGTGTTGTAAGACTAGGAGGGTTGCACAGTTCTTTAACTATTTTAAAAAGTTCTTTGGAGGAATGTTTGTGTTCTAATATTTGTTGGGAAAAGTGATCTTTTTTTGCCTTTCGAATAGCTGCGTTGTAGGATTTCAATTCTTTTTTGTAAATAGATCTGTCAATCATGGTTTTGCTTAGTCTCCATTTGTGTTCCAGCATAGTACATTTTCTTTTGAGTACCTTGAGATCTGGACCATACCATTTTTCCGACATTGTTCGCCTAGTTGTACTTTTAGTGGAGTTTATAGAGCAATGTTCAAGTGCTACACCAATGCTTCTCTGTAAATAGTGCATTTCTTGTTCAGTGGAGGAGCCTAAGTTAGTGTGGTGAAAAATCTGGTGAAACTTCTCCAATGTGAATTTGCTCCAGTTTTTGGTTGTAACTGGTTTCTGTGCCATTGGTCTCACTTTATTTATTGGTAGTCTAATATTAAAATCTATTTAACAGTGATCGGTCCACGTAAGAGGCTTAATATTATTGATAGTAGTGGTCTCGATATTTGTAAATATCAGGTCCAGTCTGTGACCGGCTCTATGTGTGTCCTGGTTGACTAGTTGTGTTAGTTGTAGGATTTGCATATTGTCTGCAATATATATCTGACACAACTTCTTTTCACTTATTTCAAATGAAGATTGTAGTTAGCAGTCTGAAAATTGTATGAATTCTCCAAATGTGAGGATTTTCCAGAGCATCACAATGATTGCAAAAATGTTAAACAAGTAACAATTAGATTTTCTCCAGGTGAACCCTAGAAAAAAACCTAAATGTAGCAGGACAATTCTCACATCAAAAAAGGTTTGTTCAGGCAAATTGCCTAAAAAACATTTTCCAGGAAATGTTATCTTCTGATGAAGTTTTCTGAAATTGACAAACCTCATAACTTCACCGAAAGGGGGTCATATCAGAGTTAGATTTTATGAATGTAAGAACGATAATGCAAACCTGAATATGCAAGCCCTTCATGGTTGGTACATTGAGGTACTTGGTAGGTACCTTCAAATCCTTGGTTGATGCGTTCAAACCCTGTGTTGTTGAAAGATTTGCTCAGCCAGAGTGAGTGTCTATCAGTGGTCAATGCATGGACTCCTGAAGACGCTCCTGACCAAAGGGAGTCATAGTTTAACTTTCAGGGCTAGGATGATGTGATTGTAGATTTTAAAATGTAGTTGATTTCTGGAAACACATGCATAGAAGGGGAAGTCTGTGTAGCAGGACAATTAGAGATCTGAAGTATGGTTCATTGATATTATCTAGCCAGGCAATAACTAGAGTGATGACCAACTGATCCATGTGGGTGCTTTGGTGCGATTTATGTTGTTCATGACTGCTTAGTGACTATGAACAGGGTTTTACGAGTTGCCATGTTTCGACACAGTGAACACGATCCCCTGTGGCCTATTTTGTTTATGAGTGACTCAGTGTTGGCAGCCAGTTAGCAAATGATAACAGTGTACTTTGTAACCTGAGTGATCTCTGTTGCCAGAACATGTTTTGTATTATTTTGTGCAGTGAGTTGTTTGGTTACTATTCTTAAGGTACAAGTACCTTAAGTAACTGAAATACAATTAAAGTGTTATTGGTTTATGCAAACGAATTCCGGCACAATATTCATCATTATTTCAATTATAATGATTGTGGTGTACTATATCTAAATTCACCCTTCACACAACCTCTTTTAAACTAGGCCTTGATTGCTCAGCCAGGTTGTCTGGAGAGTCAAAGGGGCTTACAATACCAACTTTCCATCCCAGACCCAAGTACTCATAGTCTTGGTTAGAGGGGACCTTTGCAATCTCACCTTTGATATTGCTCGGTTGCTCCTGTAACTGAAACAACCAGGAAATCAACCTGACAGCTATTGGTTAAGAAGAACAATGAAGGAGTAGACAGAATGCTTGAAATAACCTGCACAATATTCCTGTCCATGTTTTACTCTTATTTTGCAAGGTGTTTTAAGATGTGTATCTCAAAGCTGCCCATAGCATGCTCCAGACACTCTTTCCCTCTTTTAACCACAGGGAAAAACCTGGATCCCACTGAGGCATTTGTCCTTTCTGTAACCAATGTAATCTGTTCCGTGATTTTTGGGCACCGCTTCTCCAGAGACGATAAAGAAATCCATCACCTCATTAAAGCAAATGATCTTCTTGTTAATAATCTAGGCACCAAGTGGGTCCTGGTGAGTATCACAACAGCCCCATATTCTATGTTATTTGTCAATCGTAGGAACACTTTGAACCAAGATATTTGTAGGTTTGAAGAAAGGTAAACATTTGAAATGTGAAAAAAGGCAGGTACATGAAGGCAGGGCTTATTCATAAACTGCAAGTTGTAGTAAGTTTAGTAGTACTACAATAGTATTACTAAGGTACTACAATGCTGATCACAAACCTACCAGAGTTACCGCCCCCTCTTCTATCCTTTCTATGGTGTGAACCTCACACATAGAAGTTTACTACCTAAATGTGGGGGGCTGGAGAAAGGAACACATTTCCTACTAAATATGTGGGGTTTAGGAAGGAATGAGGAGGGGTTTAGAGGAGGTTAGGGAGAGGTTTGGTGGGGACATATACCCGCCCACAAAAGAGTAAGCTCATTGCTATTCACAACCTGCAATTTTAAAAATACTACAGCCAAGAAGGGATCCAAAATAGAAATACCTCCAGCACCACTCATGGACTCCAGCACCTCACGCTGGTAAGCAAAACCCTCCCATAGAAAAAAAATATTGGCAGGGGTTAAAATAAAAATCCATGGGAAATACTGGTAAATTAAATGACATCATTTAAAATAGTTACAAATATAAAGTAATATATTTTCATGTTAAAAAATCGAAAAAAAATATTTATTATTAAATTGCAAAAAATAATAACGTTTTCAGATTTATTAATTAATGTTACATATATAAAATCAATTAAAACTAATATTTAACATATAAATATGTTTCTATTTAAAAAAAAGTTTCCAATAGAAAGACTCCACAGTCGGGGTGGAGATCTCTCTATGATAAAATATAGGAAAAATGTTAAAAGGTAGTTAAAACTTTATAACACATCAGTACAAACATTTTTATGTTATTTATCGCAGTATGTTATTTAATTGTTATGCATTAATAATTATTCAAACTGATGCATGAAAGGAATTACAACTAGAGTAATTATGGCTTAATAAAATGAATTTCAAAAAAGAGGGAGGAAGAGGATACAAAGGACCAGGCTCGTCCTCCTCAAAATACAATTAAACAAAAAACCCTTGAGAACAACGATTCAAGAGCCTGGTTTGTAAGTGACTAATACTCACAACACTCAATGGGGTAAGAGTAGCTTTAATAAGCTGGAGAAAGAAAATGATTTTTCTTTCTAGTGTCCCCTTACTCACCAGGGTTTCCCCATGGTGTCATGCTTCATCATTGGGGCCATCCCAGCCCTCTACGGACTGGGGCATGCTGCGAATTGCGAAAGACGTAGGAGCACTTTAATTTTGGACTATGTGTGGTGCTTGGTGTATTTGTGAAAGTGGAGTGGTATGTGTACAGTGGATATTAAAATTACCCGCCTAGTGAGCTATAAATGATTTATTCTTGCTCCGAGGTGGTACATTAAAAAAGGGGTTCTAGGGATCCTACTATCAATGAGTCAGGTGTACCTAGCAGTTTCTGTAAACATGCTTTGAGCTTCCCCAAGATCTTCTTCAAGACTACGCTGGGACCAGCCCTTTGTTCTCCACTCCTAACGTGCTAAAGTGAATTACTAAGAAAAACTAAGAAAAACAAATATTTGAATGCTGCAAAATTAAGGCATGCATTTAGTACATACGTTATTACTGATCACGTAGCACCTGAAAAAGAAAAAGACACTGTGCGGTTACGGGGTGCTTACCCCAATGGTAAAGTGACATATTACAATTTACACCATCCACAGATCAGGGAGTCATCTGTGCTTATTATAGTCCATACGGTAATGCGTTAAAAACGGCTTGATGCCTGGTGATTAAAAACCATTAACACTCAATGAAGTTGTAACACACACAACATGCAAAAAGACTACTACATACATGTAAAGAGACCTAACTCAGCCCCCTTGGTCGCGGAGTGTCGTTCGTATCCTCTCCAATCTAGGGGAAGAAATCAGGATAGAAAAATGCCGTTCAGTACTTGGCAATGTTAAGGGGAAAGAATGCTGTGATGTCTACAGCTGGTAGCGCTGTCAAGAAATTCTTGGTTAAGGTGAAGGTCTTAAATGTCCGCCCTCGTTCGGGACCTGTTGGGAGAGAAATCACTTACTTGGATTACGGTATAGCTCGGCGTTTTAACCTACACTGCAACCTCCGGACCGCATCTTGTGGAGCGTGCGTACGGGGCTGCTTTTATGCTGGTACCTCCGCATTGTCATTGCGATTGTCTCTAGACCGTAGCCTCGGTGGTTTCCAAAGGGGCGCATACTGGCGGCCATTTTAGGTGTACTATGAACGATACAGGGCCCCTAACTGAATAGCGTAGGATGCTCCGTTTTTGTTAAAACTTATTTTTCGATGTTAAGTTGGGGATGCATAACCCTAAATCGTAATTTAGATCATAAAAAGATTTTGAAAAGATTTTTGGCTCGTTGTGGTGCCAATCATCGGGAGATCAATCACAGTGAGGCCGAGGTGCCCCCATGCGGGACGTGTGGCCTCATAGGTGGTAATGAAGGTTAGAGTGATTATGCTTCATATCCCAGGCCCTTATGGGCTGCCAGAAACTGCCATCTTGGAATGGTTGAGGTGTCTATAAATGTATAGGTATTATGCACAGGCTTTTCACATTCTCATTGTTCATATGCTCAAGTAAAGACATCACAAAGAAAGAGTACCAAATAGTATGTTCAGGCCCTTCCTAACTTCCCATTTCAAAGGTGATGCAACCATTATGAATGTTTTGAGTTTTATGTTGCAAGTTGCCCCCATGGTATGTCATCATGGAGCCCTTGGGTGTCAGAGCGCAACTTAAAAACCCATCGTTGTTCTTTTTTGAGGAGTTTCTTATCCATATGTGTTTGGTTCTGCACAATTTCTAAAACCACCCACCTCATATCATTCGGTGGGTGTGAGTTTTCAAGAAAGTGTGTCGTCATTTTAGGGTTCGTGCGTTTGCACCTGATGTTACTCCGGTGTTCAATGATGCATGTGCTGACCTTCCTAGTAGTCATACCTACAAAATGTAGGTTACAGGTACAGGTGATCATATACACCACTCCTGTGGTGTTACAATTGGAGAAGGATCTTAGTTCCCATACTAGGCCATTATTGCAATGCACTTGTTTTGTTGTTGTTGTCAGGTGGCAGACGCTGCAGTTTCTACAAGGGTAATAGCCAGCTGGGAGGGGATGTAGGAGGCGAGGCGCACCTACAGAGCCCTGTGGTTCTCTTTGTCTTGTGTGGACCACAACATTTTTTAGTTTTTTTCCTTTGGGATGGCTGAACATTGGTGTTTCAAAGTTTAAATCTCCACTGTTCAAAGTTCTCCAATGTTTTTTCACTATTTTTGCTATTTGTTTGAAGGCCACATTGTAGGTCGTGATGCAGATTGGTCGTTTTTTGGTGTCTATCTCAATATTTTTTGGTTCTAGCAATGCTTCACTATGATTATTTGAAGCTCTCTTTTTTGCATTCTTCACGATCTGACTAGGGTAGTTTCTCAGAAGAAGTTTTTCACTTAGTTCTTTTGCTTGGACATAGAAATCTCTTTTCTCAGAACAATTACATCTCAGGCATAAAAATTGCCTAAAGGGTAAATTCTCCCTTAGTTGTCTCGGGTGGAAACTGTCAAATCTGAGAAGACAGTTCCTTGCTGTTGGTTTAAAGTGTGTGGTTGTAGTGAGTCTACCTTCACGTGCTTGTATGTTGAGGTCTAAGAACCCCAGATTAGATCTACTCATTGTTGATGTAAATTTCAAGAAAGGATCTTGTAAATTGAGCCATTGTAAGAAAAGTGCGACACCATTCTCATCACCCTCCCAAATCAGTAACACGTTATCTATGTAGCTTTTCCATAGTTGGACGTGTCTCAAGTGGGGATTGTCAGGATGTAAGATCTTCTGTTTTTCTAGGTGGTTGACGTACAAACCCGCTACGCTCTGCGCAAAAGTACTCCCCATGCTCGTGCCATGCTTCTGGCGATACAAATTGTTTTGAAACTGAAAAAAAATTTCAGTCAGGGCAAGTCGACAACATTCCAAAACCACATGTCTGGGGGTGTGGTATTCCCATGTTTCCTCAAAAAGGCCCTCTTCCAAAATTTCCAGGGTCTCTTTGTGCGGGAGACTCGTGTAGAGGCTTTCTACATCAAGGCCCACAAGTATATGGGTCATTGAGTTGAATTGTAAGTCTTTGATGAGACACAAGACCGCTTTGATGTCTTGCAGGTAAGTGTCTGTCTTTTGTATTAGGGGTCTCAAAAACGCGCCCGCGAATTTGGACAGGGGTTCTAGTATTGAACCAATCCCCAAGACTATTGGTCTCCCCGGTGATTTTGTCATGGTCTTATGAATCTTCGGGATTGTATAAAAATAGGGGATGGTAGGTTCTCTGTTTTCAAGGAAGTCTGCCTCTTTTTTGGACATCTAATTGTTGGTAAGGGATTCCTCTACTAGACTGGCTATCTCAATGCGTAGGCGTTCTGTGGGGTTGGTGTTAATGTTTTCGTAGTTACGGCTGTCTGCCAGGAGACGAAGGCATTCAGTGTTGTAGTCTATTGTGTTCTGTACAACTATGGCACCCCCCTTGTCCGCTGGTTTAATTGTTACAGATGTTTCATTTGACAGTTGTTTAATCGCTTCCATCTTTTTCTTTCTAGTGTTGTGGAAGGTGTTTGTCATTTTTGAATTTATTTCAGATACTTCTTTAAGAACCGCTTTTTCAAAAGCCAGAAGCTCGACTGGCATACTGCTTATTGGCGGTGTGAATTTATATTTTTTCTTAAGGCCTTTGTCACTCTGGTCTGTGTTCCCTTGCGGCTTGTCTTTGAAGAAAATATCGAATTTTTTTTGCGAATAAATTCTTTTAATTCGCAGCACAATCTGAATTTGTCCAGGGTTGCTGTTGGTACAAACCCTAAGGCCTTTTCTAGTACCTTCGTCTGGTCTGGTGACAATCTAGTGTCAGACAGGTTGACTACAAGATTTAGTGGTTGCTGGTTGATGGTGCATCCGGGGGACCCATGCTGCGTGTGTGTCTCATGTAGGTTTCTAGAGTTTGTGCCCATTGTACTTGTTGTCCTCGTCTTGTTCTTCCTCGTTGGGGCATTTTGCCTCTCTTTAAAAAAGGCTGTTGTTGTTGTGCCATGGATTGGGTATTGTCCCAAAAGGGGTGCGGTTGTTGTTAGTAGGTTGTGGGCCTTGATGTAGAAAGCCTCTACACGAGTCTCCCGCACAAAGAGACCCTGGAAATTTGGGAAGAGGTCTTTTTTGAGGAAACATGGGCATACCACACCCCAGACATGTGGTTTTGAAATGTTGTTGACTTGCCCTGACTGAAAAAAAAATTCAGTTTCAAAACAATTTGTATCGCCAGAAGCATGGCACGAGCATGGGGAGTACTTTCGCGTCGAGCGTAGCGGGTTTGTACGTCCACCACCTAGAAAAACAGAAGATCTTACATCCTGACAATCCCCACTTGAGACACATCCACCTATTGAAAAGCTACATAGATGACGTGTTACTGATTTGGACGGGTGATGAGAATGGTGTCGCTCTTTTCTTACAATGGCACAATTTACAAGATCCTTTCTTGAAATTTACATCAACAATGAGTAGATCTAATCTGGTGTTCTTAGACCTCAACATACAAGCACCTGAAGGTAGACTCACTACAACCACACACTTTACACCAACAGCAAGGAATTGTCTTCTCAGATTTGACAGCTTCCACCCGAGACAACTAAGGGAGAATTTACCCTTTGGGCAATTTTTACGCCTGAGACGTAATTGTTCTGAGAAAAGAGATTTCTATGTCTAAGTGAAAGAACTAAGTGAAAAACTTCTTCTGAGAAACTACCCTAGTCACATCGTGAAGAAAGCAAAAAAGAGAGCTTCAAATAATCACCGTGAAGTATTGCTAGAACCCAAAAATATCGAGATAGACACCAAAAAACGACCAATCTGCATCACAAGCTACAATGTGGCCTCCAACCAAGTAGCAAAAATACTGAAAAAACATTGGAGAACATTGAACAGTGGAGATTTAAAATTTGAAACACCAATGTTCAGCCATCGCAAAGGAAAAAAATCTAAAAAATTTCGTGGTCCACACAAGACCAAGAGAACTACAGGGCTCTGTAGGTGCTGCACGCATCCTACATCCCCTCCCAGCTGGCCATTACCCTTGTAGAAACTGCAGCGTCTGCCACCTGACAACAACAACAAAACAAGTGCATTGCAATAATGGCCTAGTATGGGACCTAAGATCCTTCTCCAATTGTAACACCACAGGAGTGGTATATATGATCACCTGTACCAGTAACCTTCATTACGTTGGTATGACTACTAGGAAGGTCAGCACAGGCATCATTGAACACCGGAGTAACATCAGGTGCAAACACACAAACACTAAAATGACGACACACTTTCTTGAAAAATCACACACACCGAATGATATGAGGTGGGTGGTTTTAGAAATTGTGCAGAACCAAACACATATGGATAAGACACTCCTCGAAAAAGAACAACAATAGGTTTTTGAGTTGCGCTCTGACACCCAAGGGCTCAATGATGACATACCATGGGGGCAACTTGCGACATAAAACTCAAAACATTCAGAATGGTTGCATCACCTTTGAAATGGGCAGTTAGGAAGGGCCTGAACATACTATTTGGTACTCTTTCTTTGTGATGTCTTTAATGAGCATATGAACCATGAGAATGTGAAAAGCCTGTGCATAATACCTATACATTTATGGACACCTCCACCATTCCAAGATGACCATTTATGGCAGCCCATAAGCGGCGGGTATATGACGCATAATTACTTTAACCTTCATTACCACCTATGAGGCCACACGTCCCGCACTGGGGGCGCCTCGGCCTCACTGTGATCGATCTCCCGATGATTGGCACCACAACAAGCCAAAAATCTTTTTAAAACCTTTTTATGATCTAAATTATGATTTAGGTTTCTGCATCCCCAACTTAACATCGAAAAATAGGTTTTAACAAAAACGGAGCATCTTACGCTATTCAGTTAGGGGCCCGTATCGTTCGTAGTACACCTAAAATGGCCGCCAGTATGCCCCCCTTTGGAAACCACTGAGGCTACGGTCTAGAGACAATCGCAATGACAATGCGGAAGTACCAGCATAAAAGCAGCCCCGGACCCATGCTCCACAAGATGCGGTCCGGAGGTTGCAGTGTAGGTTAAAACGCCGAGCTATCTCGTAATCCAAGTAAGTGATTTCTCTCCCAACAGGTCCCGAATGAGGGCGGACATTTAAGACTTTTTCCTTAACCAAGAATTTCTTGACAGCGCTACCAGCTGTAGACATCACAGCATTCTTTCCCCTTAACATTGCCAAGTACTGAACGGCATTTTTCTTCCCCTAGATTGGAGGGGATACGAACGACACTCCGCGACCAAGGTGGCTGAAATAGGTCTCTTTACATACATGTAGTAGTCTGTCTTTTTGCATGTTGTGTGTGTTGCAACTTCATTGAGTGTTAATGGTTTTTAATCACCAGGCATCAAGCCGTTTTAACGCATTACCGTATGGACTATAATAAGCACAGATGACACCCTGATCTGTGGATGTTGTAAATTGTAATATGTCACTTTACCATGGGGGTAAGCACCCCGTAACTGCACAGTGTCTTTATCTTTTATAGTATTAACATATGTACTAAATGCATGCCTTAATTTTGCAGCATTCAAATATTTGTTTTTCTTAGTTTTTCTTAGTCATTCACTTTAGCACGTTAGGAGTGGCGAACAAAGGGCTGGTCCCTGCGTAGTCCTGAAGAAGAGCTTGGGGAAGCTCGAAACATGTTGACAGAAACTGCTAGGTACACCTGACTCATTGTTAGTAGGATCCCTAGAACCCCGTTTTTAATGTACCACCTAGGAGTAAGAATAAATCATTTGTAGCTCACTAGGCAGGTAATTTTAATATCCACTGTACACATACCACTCCACTTTCACAAATACACCAAGCACCACACATAGTCCAAAATTAAAGTGCTCCTACGTCTTTCGCAAGTCGCAGCACGCCCCAGTCCGTAGAGGGCTGGGATGGCCCCAATGATGACGCATGTCACCCTGGGGAAACCCTGGTGAGTGTGGGGACACTAGAAAGAAAAATAATTTTCTTTCTCCAGCTTTTTAAAGCTACTCTAACCCCATTGAGTGTTGTGAGTATTAGTCACTGACAAACCAGGCTCTTGAATCCTTGTTCTCAAGGGTTTTTTGTTTAATAAAATGAATATCACATTAATTCATAACATGCCAAAACGTTATTAAAATATTTTCCAATTAAATAAGAAATATGCTTTATTTTTAGATTTTCTAGTGTGGGGCTCGACTTTTTACTGTTTCTTTTTAGCAGTATTGGCAGTATTAACTTACACTTGCATGTTAGGCTCCACCCCCTTTTCACTTTTCAGTCATATTTTGTGGAAATCAAAAAAAGAAGTAAAGCTATCTACTTAGGAAACACGGCTACAAGATTGGAGATAGGTGTCTGGGCACAAGTAAATAAGCCTTCAGGCTCACTGCATAAACATCATTGCAAAGAGCTGTGGTTGTTTAAGACCCAGTGCGTGGTGATAGGAGCAGAGGAGTTAAAAGGGCGAAAGGGCAGAGACAGGTCGAAAAAAGGCAGTAGCGGCCCGTGGCGGAGTGTTGCGGGGCAGTGGGGTGGGGCGGGCGGGGGAGGAGCAGGGTGGGGAAAAACGGCTGAACGGAGGTAAGTAAACAAATAAATAAATAAAATGAATTTTATTGCGGGCTCTGCATTGCCAAATGTGATGCAGCGTATTCAACGAAATTCGTTTTATTTATTTATTTGTTTACTTACCTCAGTTCAGCCGTATTCCGTAGTTTACTACCCCCACTGTGCTACTCCCCCGCCCACACCACCCCACCCCACAGCCCCGCAGCACTCCCTCTACAGGCCGCTACTGAAAAAAGGTAAGGGAGATATAGTGTAATGGGATAAGATGTGGGTTTGTACTTATTGGAAACAGGATGATGAAAATGCGGGAAATAAAAGGATCCATTTTAATATGAGCTGTGGCTGAGTTTAAACATGGTTAAAACAGGCAGACATCTACAATTAAACACTGCAAGAACTCCCAAGATCGCCCTTAGGACAACAGACAACAAGGCTTTTATCAAAGAATATGCATGTTCCTTTGAAAATCAGAGCTGCAAACATCAGTGCTAATAAATACATTATAATATCCAAATTCATGTATTATAAAATGAAACAATACATTATTGGTATGACACTAAAACGACCTTTGTAAAAAAACACAACTGTCACTTTTGCAGTAAGTTGACAATAAAGTCCTAACGAAGAACAACATTAGGGGAGCAGAATGGAAAAGACAAAACGTTGTAGCTTCAAAGGGTGGCTTTGGAAACCAATAAGAGAAAAGGATCAACCAGAAAGTGGGACTGGGGAGGGAGACAAAGGGAAAAGGAGACAGTGGCACAGTGCCTGGCAGGAAAAGGGGTGGGCCAGGGAGTGTGGTTGGATTAGGGGACACAACAGGGTCGTCGTCAGCCCCTGCTTTAACAGCTACAGATGTGAGAGAGTAAGAGGGAGGGAAGGAATGGTGGACAGCTGGAATAGTTGAGTGGAAGGGTGGATGGATAGATGCTTGAGTGAAAGGATGGATGTAAGGATGGATGAGTGAAAGGGAGAGAGGATGGATGGATGAATGGATGGATACGTGAGAGAATAGATGAATGAGTAAAAGGGTAAAAAGATTATGAAGTGAAAGGCTGAAGGGCTGGAAGAGCGAAAGGATGGATAGATGAGTGAATAGATGGATGGATGGAAGTGTGAAAGGGTGGATGAAGGATGGAAACATTAAAGAACGGATGGATGCTAAAAAGGAGGGTAAATGGATGGCTGGATGTAAGGGTAGACAGATGGATGAGTGAACCGGTGGATGGATGAGTGAGTGAAAGGATGGATAAGTGAAAGGGTAAATGGATCAATGAGTGAAAGGTAGGATAGATGAGGAATGAATAGATGGATGGAGTTAAAGGGTAGATGGACAGAGTGAAAGGGTGGATAGACAGAGTGAAAGGGTGGATGAATGAATTAATGAATTGATGGAAGGAAGGCAGAATGTATAGGTGTAAGGATGGTTGACTGAGTTTTTGGGTGGGTGGATGGATGGATGAGGTTTGATGGATAGGTTTGAAGATGGATGGCTAAGTTTTGTTATAGACAGGCAGATGGATGGATGGACGGACGGAATGATGTTAGACGGAATGATTGTTGAAAGGTTGAATGGAAGACAGAATGCAAAGGTGAAATGGTGGATCTCAACAGGTGGATGGAAGGATGAAAGGATGAATGGATATATGCTTGATTGGAAGAGACAAGCAAGCTCTTCTGGGAAGTGCTGTGATTACATTCTTCATTTGCTTGGTGCCATAAGAGCTTTGGTTCTGAGTGGAGGAGATTTAAATTTTCTGGCTACTCCCTTGGGACACAAGCAATACTGGGAACATGCACAGCAGCAGAAGGAGTCAAGTGTTAAACCAGAAAGTTGGACAGTGACATAGAAAATAAAGAACCAAGACCAGAGTAACAGGGATGAGCACCAGGTGGGATTGATGTATGTAAGGGCTTGGGACACAGGATACAGAGCTACATGGCAGAGTATTCCCTGGAAAGAGGAAGTAAAGGGAAGAGCCCCACCAAAACATGAGGATACTGGGGTCACATGTAAATCTTGAGTATTGCAACAACACACTGAGTGGATGCAATACATTTGAAATGTGTCAAGTGGAATAGATTGATACCAGGCACTCTGGTTAAGAGGTAAAATTAGGAATGGAACAATGTGACTGACTCACTCGAGCACAGAGAACAGCAAGGAGAACACGGATTTCTAAGCGCTGGTAAAAACGAAATGCTCACCATTTTAACCTGTGTTAGTAAAACATGTTATTTTAAAAATTGAAAGCACTCACTTTACCTACTGCACAAAGTTCTTGTCCCCGGTCCACCGCCAAAAGTTTGGTTTGCGTGGAGGGACTGCGAACAGCCCAGCACGGAGGAAGTGATTACAACTTCCTGATCCACAACCAATCAGCGATTAGCAGCTGACTCCGCCCCTATCCATATAAACCCATGTGTCCCCGGCCGCGCAGCGGACGCGCGCAGCGGGCGCACCGCTGTCGCGCCGCTGTCGCGCCGAAGTCAAGCCAAAGTCCTGCCCGTCAGCGCCCGTCCGCGACCAGACGGGACCAGGGGCCAGAACCTATGTTTCAACCTCTAACACCCCCATTACCTACTCCAGAGATATTCTTATTGCATGTAATTCCGCTCAACGCTCTCAATGCACGGTCCTTAGTTGCATGCATACCCCCTCAATATGTACCCACTGCAATTTAAGCCTCCTATCCACACCCTCCGCAATTAATCTGGAAACTGCCGATTTTCCACCGTCACGGCCCACACAAGATCTTACTCCACCCCAAATTAATTCTCCTTTATTAGTCTGAACTACAGTTCATTACCAAAACATAAAATGGATATCTTTGAACTACTTACAACATCACAACCAGCTGCTCTGTTCCTTTCTGGACCTGGTTGAACAACAGCTCGGGCCAGATGTAGTAGCACTACCCGCTAACTATACCTACATTAGCAAAAATAGACTGTATAAAGAGGGAGGTGGGATTGCAATCATTTTCCAAAATATATACACATGCAAATGGATAGACCTTGATATCCAAAACTGCGAAGCTGGATCCTTCAAGCTTCTACTATCCCCAAATTTCACCTTATCCGGTGCTCCAATCTATCGTGCTCCTGGCACAGCCAGCACTTGGGCAACTTCCTTTCCTGAGTTCATTGCCCCGTTCCTGTTAGAGTCCGCTAATTTTCTGATAGTCGGAGACCTAAATATCCACTTTAACGATATCTCCTGCCACACCAGCACCAACCTTATAGCTGACCTAGCAGCATTAAACCTTACTCTCTGCAATTCTGGCCCAACCCATAAGGCCGGCAATTTACTTGACCCAGTCTTTTCCAATCTTGATAACATTGTATGTAAACCACATGTACCCATCCCCTGGTCCAACCATTACTTGGTGGAATTTACAATAACTGTCCCCCTACCTGTCACGTCTCAGAATGCTTCCACTGGACCTAGGGTAATGAGAAATTGGAAAAAACTCGATAATGCCCAGCTGAATGCACGCCTGGATGAAACCAGGCCCCTCACTAACATAACAAACATCGAGGAAACTGCAGTCATTCATAACTGGCTTAGCTCTGCCATCAATGTATGCCTTCCACAAAGAAATAAAAAACGGAACCCACAACATCCCCCTGCGTTTGACACGGTTTCTCACACCATTCTCCTGAACACCTTGCAAACTTGCGGCATAACTGGATCTGCCCTTGCATGACTCAAAAGTTTCCTTACAGACAGAACCTTCCAAGTCTTTTCTTCCACATCCTCCTCAAAACCACATGACTCTCAATTTGGGGTTCCCCAAGGCTCGATTCTCAGCCCCATTTTGTTCAATTTACACATCAGTCCCCTTGCTACTTTAGCAGAACAATCGGGGTTGACGATTTACTCATATGCTGATGACACCCAGCTCATTTATTCACTCTCCGCTAATGCACACTCTAACCCGTCTTCCCTCTGCTCCGGCCTTAACAACATTGCCAAATGGATGCATGATAACAAACTAAAACTCAATGGAGGAAAGACCGAACTGCTTCTGTTTGGTAAACACACTGCTTTATGGGGCCCTTAAAATTGGCCACCTCAGATGGGTTCCACACCCTCTCCCTCCAAAACCGCTCACAATCTTGGCATCATTTTTGATGACCAAATGTCTATGAAACAACAAGCGGTCAGAGTTGCAGCCACTTGTTTTACCATCCTCAAGTGGCTCAGGAAGAATGGACGCCTTCATCTCAGAGGGTGTATTACCTGTCCATCACTATTTAGTTGTATCTTTGTGATGAAGCCATTGAAGGCAATGATCCTCAGTGGAATCAAGATGAAATAAGCCAGGATTTAATCTCTACATCTTTACACCTAGTTCCTGCATTGTATCACCTCTCCTGATCAGTTCATACCAATACAGAATTCTCTTATGTTCTGTTTATTTGGAAACATTCTTGTTAATTAGTTTGCCCTAGACACTCACATATACACACACATAGATTAAAAACACTATGCATGGATGTCTTCTAACAATCTAGATTATAGCTTTTTTTAGAGGGTGAAAGAATTTTCAGCAAGTCCTCTAATAGTCTGTCACTATTGACTATGAGAAATTAAAGATATTATCAAAAATTAACTTTCTTCCTAATCATGTCCCATGGCTTTCACCCCAGCTCTATGACACTTTCCCCTGGCTGATGCGGCATCTTCCAGGACCTCATAATAATATCTTTAAAGGCAATGCCTTTGTGGAAGAATTTGTGAAGAAGGAAATCAAAAGTCACAAAGAGAATGGAGTGTCTGAAGAGCCCCAGGACTTGATAGATTTCTACCAAACTAAAATATCACAAGTGAGTATTTGATGCTGCTACATTGACTGATCAGTTCTGGATCTGATAAAGTGCTCTAGCATCTGGGAAACACAAGAGGCCATAAGGTAGGACATCACACAAAAGAGATTTTTATGACTGTTTTCTCATGTGAGCAGGCAGTTTCCAGGATGCATTCTGTGTAACAGTTGACTTTATGATCTTCTTGTTCAATTATTTTATAATATATGCCACAGCAATCAATAAAGAAATATGGATGAAAAACAGACTCTGTGTTGACCTTATGAAATCAGACTACATTTACTCCGTATCTGAAGTTAACCCTCCTACTGAATCGAAGTCATGTTGTTCTGAACCATTTTCAAAACCTGCAGAGGCACTGGACAGGAATAGCTATTGTATCTACTTCATCACTATCATCGGGTATAACCTACAATTGGGAAATTAACTTATTATTGGTGGTTATTGCGCAAACATTTGCATGTTCAGTACCAAGCTTTATTCCCCTTTTAAATTCCGAAAGGTATTACCTACTAAAATTCCACAGGAAATATAAACATTGTTTCTCCCACTAATGTTTGGATGTAAGTCCATAGTCCTTCTTATTCTGATCACTGCGCAAACAGGGTTTTGTGTACTGATCGTTATCACCCGGGTTCTATAATGTGAGGCTTAATTTCAGATGAAAAAGAATATTGAGGCACAAGAATTAGAGCTACCTCCTGGTTTGCAACTCTGGCATAACTTCAGTCCCTCTCTAATAAACCAACCAAACAGATATTTTTCCAGAAGGGCTTCACTCAGCTCCAGGTCAAATGTATGAAATTCACCATAACATGAAACTCGGCCACAAGCCTCAGTAAGGTTGGCAATGTTCCTTCTGTCCCTGAAGGATTGTTCTGCAAACAAAGCCCCCACAACCCATTGATAACCTAGAATCCTTGAATAAATGGTAGCACTTTGTAGAACAAATCTAAATCAACACGTGTTATTGACCACCCCTTTGATTGATTTTATCATTCTCTCTTCCTTTTCCCCTTTCATAACTGCCCTGACCAGTTAAATTTCTCTTTTGCTCAGAAAGATATTGCTTTAACCATGCCTTCCTAGGATGAAGTCATACGTTCTACTTATTTCTCCCATTGACAAAGACCGTGTTGACTCCCTTTCCTCTCAAGACAGAGGTCAATTAATCTCACCACTAACTAATGCAGACATAGGCCCTCAATAATATTCATAATCCACCCATGTAAGAGTAGACAATCTATCCTCCACCAACCTTCAATACCTAATGTGATCTAAACCTACTTTCAAATCAAATCTGTAATTTTACTCATCAACATTGGAAGATGCTGGTCTTCTTACACAGAAACACGCTCCAGAATTTGATGCATTCATTTTCATCAATTCCATTTTATGAACAAAGCTTCATTCTTTTATATCATCCATTAGTCCTCAAGGAAGCCTAGCTTCACAATATGTCATGCTCTCTCTATATTTCTTCTCTGGTGAAAGTGAATGTTGTTATTGCATCCAGGACTCTCAAGATGTCACCTCTACGTTTGATGAACATAACATGATCCGTCTTGTGGCTGAACTTTTTGGAGGTGGGACAGAACCTACCACCACCACCCTACGGTGGGCACTCCTCTACCTGGTGAATCAACCAGAAATCCAAGGTGAGATCTAGGATAGATACAACAATTTTTTTATACACTATACAATTTGAATTTAGAAGTCAAAGGATTTACCATGTTTAATAGAATTACAGACATAATTAAATATGTTTATCTGGGGTACAAAACATTCCACAAAGAGATGAATGTTTCATTCACTGCCCTGAGCCAAGGACTGAGTGCATACTTCATGCCACAAGTGTCACAGTTGCTCAAAACATGCACCACTGGCAAATATCCCCGTTGATAGACTATAATTGGCATGTTTACAAAAACTATCACTGATGCCAATTCATCAAAATGCCAGGTGTGTCCGAAATGATATCACCTACTCTTGAAACCTCCTCCATCTACATCACAGAATTTTACATCATATTCCCTTTGAAGGCATTGCTGCAGCAGGCCATTGACACTGGTGAAGTTAGAAGTAGCATCAGTAACAAAAATGCAAGCAGTGTAAGATTTAATTAAAATAAAGTGAATGCAGTTCACCATACTAGATTTAGACAAGGCAAAAAACATTAAAAAACTAAACCATAGCAATACTTCGATTCAACAGATGTGGTAGCAACAGATTTGTTTTATAACTCATCACACATGTCTGACTCTTACAACCAATTTGTGGTTGACAATAAATGCCAATTAAGTCAATAAATTAAAGCAAAAATATAATTGCAATTTTGCTCTAATACACTTCATCTGTATTTCAAATTTGCGTAATTCTGTAGAGGACTGCCTCGCTGAGGGGAAAGAGCTACACATTGATGTTCAAATCATTACTGGGTTAGTGTTTTGTTACCAGATCTTTTATCTTGTACCAGTAGAATCATATGTGAAGGGATGTCTAGCAACTTTATTAAATTTATATATAAACATTGTTGAAATCAGAAGGATTCCTTGTGTCTCTAATAGAACCTCACAAGGGCTTGTCCTCGTTTTAATGTAAGTCAAGATTTCTATAAAGATGTATTGTCTGTGCAACCAACCATCAATAATAGGCTACTATTTTCCAAAATGGCATTGATTTGTTCTGGCCAGGTAGATTGTCTCAAAACAAAAAAAGCAACTGTCTGCATAAAGCCTACTTCAGCATCAATCAATCAATCAGTGACACTTATAGAGCGCGCTACATACCCGTAGGGTCTCAAGGCGCTGGGGAGGAGGGGGGGGGTGCCGCTACTGCTCGAACAGCCAGGTCTTCAGCTTCTTCCTGAAGGAGAGGTGGTCTTGGGTCAGGCGCAGGTCGGTCGGGAGGGAGTTCCAGGTCTTGGCGGCCAGGTAGGAGAAGGACCTTCCTCCTGTAGTCGCTCTTCGGATGCGGGGGACGGCGGCGAGGGCGTGGTTGGCTGATCGGAGGTGGCGTTTGGGAGCGTAGAAGTTGACTCGGCTGTTGAGGTAGCTCAGGCCTTGGTCGTGTAGGGCTTTGTGTGCGTGGGTGAGGAGGCGGAAGGTGATTCTCTTGTTGACGAGGAGCCAGTGAAGGTCTCTCAGATGTCCGGAGATGTGGTTGGTTCGTGGGATGTCGAGGATGAGTCTGGCTGAGGCGTTTTGGATCTGCTGGAGTCTCTTCTGGAGCTTGGCGGTGGTACCGGCGTAGAGGGCGTTGCCGTAGTCCAGTCGGCTGGTGACGAGGGCCTGGGTGACGGTCTTCCTGGTCTCTGTGGGGATCCACCGGAAGATCTTCCGTAGCATGCGTAGGATGTTGAAGCACGCCGAGGAGACGTTGTTGACTTGCCTGGTCATGGAGAGGGAGGAGTCCAGGATGAAGCCCAGGTTTCGTGCATGGTCTGTCGGTTTGGGTGCAGTGCCCAGGGCGGGAGGCCACCAGGAGTCGTCCCAGGCGGAGGGTGAGGAGCCCAGGATGAGGACCTCCGTCTTGTCCGAGTTCAGTTTCAGGCGGCTGGTCGTCATCCACTCGGCTACCTCTTTCATCCCTTCGTGTAGGTTGGCTCTGGCGGCGGCGGGGTCGTTGGTCAGGGAGAGGATCAGCTGGGTGTCGTCGGCGTAGGAGATTATGCTGAGGTTGTGTTTGCGTACGATGGCCGCGAGGGGGCTCATGTAGACGTTGAAGAGGGTGGGGCTCAGAGATGATCCTTGGGGGACGCCGCAGATGACTTCGGAGGCCTCTGACTTGTACGGTGGTAGGCGGACTCTCTGTGTTCTTCCGTCGAGGAAGGAGATGATCCATTCCAGCGCCTTGTCCTGGATTCCGATGTTGCTGAGGCGCCGTACTAGGGTGCAGTGGCAGACCGTGTCGAATGCCGCGGAGAGGTCTAGGAGGATGAGGGCCGCTGTTTCTCCATTGTCCATCAGGGCTCGGATGTCATCGGTGGCGGCGATGAGGGCGGTCTCGGTGCTGTGTTTGGCTCGGAAGCCGGACTGTGAGGGGTCGAGGGATCCGTTTGTCTCGAGGAAGGCGGCCATCTGCTTGTTGACGGTCTTCTCGATGACTTTGGCTGGAAACGGGAGAAGCGAGATGGGGCGGTAATTCTTGAGGTCGGTGGGGTCCGCTGTTGGTTTCTTGAGTAGAGCGCTGAGTTCGGCGTGTTTCCAGCTCTCAGGGAAGATGGTGGTGTCGAAGGATGTGTTGATGATGTCTCGCAGGTGGGGTGCGATGACAGCGTCGGCCTTGTTGAAGACGTGGTGAGGGCAGGGGTCGGTTGGTGATCCGGAGTGGATGGAGTTCATCGTGCGGATGGTGTCTTCGGTGCTGATCGGGGTCCAGGCGTGGAGGGTGGTGGTGGGGGGTGGTTGTTCGGTCGTGGTGTGCGTTGGTTGGTTGTTGAAGCTGCTGTGTATGTCCGTGATCTTGTTGTGGAAGTATGAAGCGAGGGAGTTGCAGAGGTCTTGCGATGGGGTGACGTCGTTGTTTCCTGCGCTGGGGTTGGAAAGCTCTTTCACGATGTTGAAGAGTTCCTTGCAGTTGTGTGCGTTGTTGTCCAACCGGTCCTTGAATGCTGTTTTCTTGGCGGCGCGGATCAGCTGGTGGTGTTTCCGGGTGGCAAGTTTGAAGGAGGTCCTGTTGTCCGGTGTCGGTTCCCTTCTCCAGACTTTCTCGAGGGCTCAGCAGTTCTTCTTGGAGCTCTTGAGTTCGTCGGTGAACCATGGGGCCTTCTTGCTGCCGGGTCTGCTAGGCGGGGTCCTCAGCGGGGCGAGTTCGTCCACGCAGTTGCTGATCCACTTCGTGAGGTTGTCGGCGGCCTGGGTGGGGTTCGCTGAGCTGGCAGGAGGGTGCTGGCTCAGGGAGGTGGCGAGCTGGTCTGCTGTGATCTTGTTCCAGCTTCTGCGGGCGGCCTGTTGCTGGTGATGGTGGGTCGTCGTTCTCTTGAAGGTGAAGTGGACGCAGCTGTGGTCCGTCCATTGAAGCTCTGTGGCGTGGCTGAAGTCGATGTCTGTGCTGGATGAGAAGACGGCGTCGAGTGTGTGTCCGGCGAGGTGGGTGGGGGTGGACACCAGTTGCTTGAGTCCCAGGTTGGCGAGGTTGTCGAGCAGGGTGCTGGTGTTGCGGTCGTTGTTGTTCTCCAGATGGAAGTTGAGGTCTCCCAGGAGGATGTAGTCAGCGGAGGGGAGGGCATGCGGGCTGACTAAGTCGGCGATGTCCTCGCTGAATTGCGTGCGTGGTCCAGGGGGTCGGTAGATCAGGGTGCCTCTGAGGGTGGTGTTCGGGTTGGTGTGGATCTGGAAATGCAGGTGTTCGGCGCTGGTCAGGGTGTTGTCGGTGCTGGTCCTGAGACGGATGGTGTTCCTGTGGATGATGGCGATGCCTCCTCCCATCTGGTTGGCGTTTCGGTCCCTCCGGACGATCTTGTAGCCCTCTGGGATAGCGATGGCGATGTCAGGAGCTGAAGAGGCGTTCATCCAGGTCTCCGTGAGGAAGGCAACGTCAGGGGCTGTGGCGTCTAGGAGGTTCCAGAGTTCGATGGCGTGTCTGTGGACGGAGCCGGTGTTGAGCAGGATGCACTTGAGGTGGGTGCTGCTGGTGTTCGACTTGGCGGGTGCTGGTGCGGGGCTGGTCCGGATGCAGGAGAACTTGCAGGCGTGGCAGCTGAAAGGTCCGTGGGTACGTCTTGGAGTGGCTTGATGGCATTCTGGGAGTCGGCCGGTGTTGAGAGCGATGAGGGTGGCGGCTGAGTACGTCAGGCGGGTAGGTCGGGGTCTTCGTGGGCCAGGGGTCCTGGCGCTGGTCGCGATCCGGTCGCGGACGGGCGCAGACGGGCTTACCTTTGGCGCGCCTTCGGCGCACAATCGGCGCGCCCGCTGCGCGTGACCGCTGCGCGTTCGCACGGTCGCCATTTAAGGCCAAGTGCGCGGGTGGGCGGAGCAGCTGGGAGGCGGAAGCGGGGAGGGTTACAGAAGAGAAAAAAGGGGCGGGGACAAGCGGCGGTGGCGGGAAGGGAGGGCGGAGGGCGGCGGGGTAGGCGGACAACAAGGAAGGAAGCAAGAACACGGGGAAAATACCAATTAAAACAAAACAGGCACAAAAAAACGCAAAAACAAGGGCAAAAAGAGGGAAAAACAAAGCAGGCACAAATTAACGTAAAAACAAAGGGCAAAAACAACCGCAGCGGCGGCAGCCGGCGATCGGCAAACGAGGCAGCAGCGAGGCAGAGGGCAGGCAAGGGGCACATGCAGCAGCTGGTGGCCGTGCGGCGCGGGGGTGTCCCACAAGCATCCGTCACATATTAGACCTCGTTGCTGCATATATAACTAGGCAGAGCAAACACTGGCGATATATGGACGAGACATGCATGCTTTTCATTTGAGACTCATTTTTATATTGGACTTGCTTTGGGGTTTCTTTCATAGAGGGATGTGTAAGCCTACAGGCTTTCTAGCTGGGGGAGGGACCATCCAAACCAAAGTTAATGAATATGACCCAATAAGGGTGAAGGTAACTTAAACTGCTCTTACCAGTTCTATTACTGGCTTTTTTAAACTTGGGCATTGTATATTCCAGTACTCTCAATTGGCCAGATTCCGCAAACAATTCAAGTAACATAAATTGAAAATGATCAATAACATTTCTGAATTGATTATCTGAAAGAGCAAATCACTGGTATTTGGAACGAGGATTTGATTGCAATTGATAAAGCCAGTGGGGGTTGACTTGAATCGACGCAAGTTGACTTGGGCTGAGGTATTACAACTGAGGGAATGGAGGGACTTGGATTGGGATTTGTTGCCACAGCTGTCCTTATTATAGACCTATAGAAATGTGTGGGTTATATTGGTGCATTTCTCTGACCTGTGTAAATGTTTCTCTCCAGAGAAAGTTCAGAAGGAGTTGTCTGCTGTCTTTGGTGAATCTCAGGTCATTCACTATGAGGACCGAAAGAGGGTTCCATACACCAATGCTGTAATCCATGAGATACTACGCATAAGCAGCATTGCGTCCACTGGAATGATTAGGAAGACTGCGAAGGATATGTCGTTGCAAGGGTTCAAAATTGAGAAGGTATGTATGAATCAGCATTGACTGACAAAGGGGAATATTTACAAGAACTGACGCATCGGCAATGATGCTTCCGATTTCTTGTTTCCTGCTGCAAATACCCTAACAGCGTCATGGATGCACTGTATTTACAATACAGTGCTCCATGGTGCAAAGATTCGAGGATGCATCAGAAATTCAGATGCATATTTTGACTCTAAAGTGAGGCATTGTTGGAGTTGGCCGTAAGACTGAGGCAACACTAGCAATGCATCAGAACACAGAGGCGAGTAGATCCTTATGCCTGGTTTGAAAAGGCGTAGGGATTTTGACGCAGTCAAGTCATAGAGTGACACAGCGAAAAATTGTAGATTTCACTGCTTCGGTTGTACGTGGCTTTAAATGTGGGCATGCCTACCCGGCACACATTATACCTGGTGCAGGTATAATGCGACGCAGGCTTCTAAAAACCGGCGCATTGGGCCCAATGCGTCAATTGGTAAATATAGAGCACTGCGGAGCACTGATTGCTCCACCGCTGCATTAAAAAAAATTAATTAGGGGGCGCTAGAGGGCGCACTGCGGGATGGCTGGCTAGTCAGGCAGCTCCGCCGGACGGTTCTGTTTATCCGTAATAATAACGTGAACAAGGTCACGGAACCCTCTGCCAAAAGGTACCATCGGACGGCGGAAGATGAGCGGCGCATCCTGATACCCTTTTCGTAGCTCTGTGAGCGGGTGCGGCAGAGAAATCCGAGAACCAAGCTCCGCCATGGTCCGCGACCTATGCGAGCGGGATGGCGGCTGCCTGTAAGCGGTTGGGACAGTGACAGTGACACGCGTCACAGAGCCCCGAAGCAGCCTAATCACGGACCCGTGAGTACTCCTTACAATACACCACGATGCTGGCGAAGGCTGTCGGACTAACTAACGCAATTATGGCATAAACACAATCTGGGCTCATAACGGCGACTGATCACCAGACCCCTCCCGCTTCATGGGGGAATTATCAAGTCCGGGACTGTCTGCAACATCGCTGTGCTGCCTGTACTGCGCCGCTGCGAGAGTAATCACGGCCGTAGCTGCCGTTCAGCAGCGACTCAGCAATAAAGTGTTCATTGCAGGGCAGCATTGTGGCTAAAGGCACGAAACATATTCCCCGAAATGGCGGTGCCCGCTCAGAGATAACACACCGCTGACACCGGATCATCTACTGAAACGTTGGTTTGTGTCTGCAGCAACCACGCACACACATTGATAGACTTTTGGAAGTGATCTACACCACGTTTTGGAATGTCGATCGTGCCGGTCGCGCATGTGCAGCGCCTGTGTTAAACACGTTGATGTGCCCAAATTAACGCTTTATATGTCACACCACGCAATATAGCACTCGGTTGCTAACCTGACAACGGAACAGCTCCTGTGTCTGTCCCCGCTGTGAATAGGCGGCGGCTACCTGCTTAGTGCACCAGATATATGTAAAACGGAGACGGCTCCTTCCAATATTTTGCTCCTTTTACTTTAAGTGACATTAACCACGAGCAAATACAGTGGCAGGCTTTCCAAACCGCTGCTGAGGGTTAACAGGAGCTCTTTTAATACTGCAGGAGGATACTGTCATACCATTCAGCGCTGTGTTGTACCGCTCTCTCCATGTCTGTGACTGCTCTTTAATGTGATACACACAACAGTCCACCAGGGCAGAGACCTCCAACTTCAATGTCACTGCCTGTCATTTTCACGTGGCACTAATGGCAGTGTAAATGCCCTCATTGCCTTCTTCATCTGCACTGTTCGACCGTCTCATTGGCGCCAAAACGCGTAACTGCTGATCTCACCTCTACATGCTGTCAGGGCACCGGTGCACAGCGTGCCTGCTCTATGAGCCTCTACTAGCTGCATAACCCATCATCACAACATACAAAGGTGCAGATACCCCGCAGGATGGGGAAACCGGACAAGCAACAACCAAAGCTCAACTTTGAACAACGCCGGACTGTGAGAGGGTCCCATCCCCAATCAGACACAGAGACTGACTCGGAGCGCACAGCGCCTAACAGTATGGAGGTGATGTTGAAAGCAATTCAAGACAGCCTGCAGGATATGCATGGTAAAATGGACCATCTAACGACGCGATTGGATAACATGGCGGCCAAGGTGGATCGACATGGAGAACGGCTGGATGAAGCAGAGACAAGATTGTCTGCAGCGGAAGATGAATCGCGTGCAAGCACCTCTAAATGCACGGGATTTGAGAAGATCCTAGAAGTTATTAAATCCAAGTCTGAGGATTTGGAAGCGAGGTCACGTCGCAATAACATACGTGTAGCGGGTGTACCAGAATCAACAAACATTGGTAATATGGAAGCTTATGTGGAGGAAATGTGCCTATCCCTGTTTGGCAAAGACAAACTGTCCCAAGTCTTCATCGTAGAAAGGGCACACAGGACACTTGCACCGCGACCACCTCCTGGTACACCACCAAGACCCATAGTGGCCCGCATACTAAACTACCGGGATAGAGATGCAATACTACGTATGGCCCGGGAGAAAAAAGATCTTCAATATCAATCCAACAAACTTGCATTCTATCCCGACTATACGCAAGCAGTCCAACAGGCAAGAAGAGAATTTAACGGAGCGAAGTTGAAATTGCGTGAACTCCAGGTGGACTACGCCATGCTCTACCCGGCTCGGCTGAAAATCAACTGGGAAGGCAAATCCACGCTGCTCACCTCACCCAAAGCAGCAAACGAGTTCATAAAGAAAATCGCGAGCCACCGGAAAAGTGATCAACGTCAACAGCAGGATCAAGAAGAAGGCTGACCACAGGGAGAGGATGCAACGCACCGACTAATCACTTTGCCGGACTATGCGCAGCTATACATTGGGGATGCTACCAGCCCCTAACTGGTGCGTAAACTGTGTTTAAATATGGCATCAGCGGGTAAGGATTGTTTGCACTGCACCATTAACTGCTACTGAAGGTCCTGCACCACACAACAGGTATGTATAAGTGTGCAAACTATTGTCATATGGTTATTACGTTTCCATAGATTGTGTTAAGTTAGCATGTGCTTATTAAATGTTTAAACGCCATATTTTCTTTCTGCTTCGGTTTGCACACGACACCTAGTTGTTATTACAGCTTTTAGCCTAGACGAAAGATGTGATTTATTTGAGAATAATATGTTATTGCACTGGTATCAGTCGCGCCTGGAACACTTGGTACAACTGTCTGCACACTGAGAACTGCACACTCTCCGAATAACCTAACACAAGGTTGCTGCAGGCCTGATCCTCGCAACACGTTAGTCATAACACAAATAATATTTGTGCCAACATTTGGCTCTACGTGAGTTTAAGATAGAATTACAGGGAAGGAATCAACACACTTGATGCTTCGCATGCTGAGAGCTGGTAGCGGTTGATGTGATCTCCTCCTACTGAGACTTAGAGGTATGGGTCCGCCCTGTTAAGAGCCCAGACGAGACCTTCTTAGATATAATATAATATGCTAATTAGGGTGCGCGAAATATAGATGATACAGAATTCTATAGATTTTGCATCATAATATGTTATCAGCTTTTGCTTACTATGGATTAGTGACTATGCTGCTGACTCTCATTTTTATAATATGTATGTTGATATTATACAAGATACTGCGTTTGAGAATGCTGCATTGAAAAATAAACATTTCAAACTTGCACGTGTTTTCATTGCCTCCCAGTTACGGTTTGGAATGATAATATAACGAAAGAGTGTTCATGTGTTCCACGATACCTGAGGTATTCTAAGTTCATGTTCTGGATTGTCTAAGACATAGGGAAGTATTTACTGCCGATGCGATACTGTAGCTAGCTTGGTAAGGGGATTTCTGAAACAAAGGTGAGTTGTGGGTCACCCTAACTCACCTAGGTTCTAGGTCTCTGTGCACAGTTCTGTGAGAGAACGGAAACCCTGCGACATGGCGCCCATATGTTGGTTGGCCTTATAACATGACACTCGAGTAGTATATCATTCAAACCTTAACGCCTACATTCCCGTTTCCGGAAGACGGCAGTGTCGGATAAACCTACCTATTTTTGAAATAGGTCTTTTTCAAGCTTGAATCTATCTAAAACGGTTTCCTTGAATTACTACCCAGTTGTGCTACAAAGTATAATTTGTTTTTTTCTCGTTCCTGTGCTAACATGGCTCAAGCCGTGGACATCCCGCAGCATAGTCGCATTGCGGTGCGTGACCATTTGCGGATGTATGATGTTCCTTTGGATGGCTTGGCTGTGGTTCTGGTGGTGAGTGCGGAACATGCTTACCCGTACGAACTGTTTTATTCGTGGGTGACATTTCCGGCAGTGGACGCTAATTCTGGTGTGTTCCACTCATACACTGCTTCAGATGTACCGGCTGCGTACGCTCCGTACAGAGCACTGGAGGTTCCTATTGACGCTTGGCAGCATGGAGTTTGGTTTGGTGGCGCCCTACCGCACGCTTTAACCGCTCCGAGGTTGGGTCCGTTGTCCATTCCGGGCACTCCTTGGCCCGCTTTGGCTGGATTTACACCTCACCCCCGACGTGCCACTTGTAATTTGGGAGAATTGCGGCGGCTTCATGAAGTCGCGGTGGAAGTGATTAGAGCGCTTGTTCATTACACTAGCCGTAATGTTCAAGACGCGGCCCCTAGAGGCGCACAGCTTCGAGCAGAACATGCTGGTCTGAAAATCAACCCGGTCATGGTTAATTCCGTGATGGGTAAGAAGCCCCAAGAAAAGGACGATTTTCCGTTCTGGCTTGCTGAGAAATTCGGCCAGCTGGAAGCTGTGTTTCCCAATACGACTCCGGGTGATAAACACCGGATTCTTACACTCAGTTTACCGAAAGATCTGGCTCCTGACCTTGCTGACTGTGAAACCTGGGGAAAAACTTTTGCAGCGGTCTATTCGAGGTGCTATGGCTCCCCCTCTGTGACCAATCTAGGTGGGGTCCTTAAACGTGTTCAGGACGAACACGGACCGGAAGCGGCTGTTGAATTGGGCATGCGCCTGTGTGGCTCCTTTGATGTGGTTTGCGATCTGATCCTTGCGAATGTCAAGGGGGATGCAGTGAACTTTCAAGTTGCTAACGCATTAGCGTTGGTTCCCGAGGCCGATCGACCCCGACAGTTGGCAAAGATTATTGTGAAGGCTTACAGAATGGTTGGCCGCAATGCGAAGGGGGTTAAATCTTTTCCTGAAAAGGAGAAGAAACAGCCCCAGGGTCAGACATCGGATACTAGTGGTCAACAAAAGTCCAAAAAGCAAAATTGGCCTAAAAAGCAGAATCAGGGTAAGCAACAACAACAACAAACACAGGTTTCTGCTCCTGCGTCTCCATTGCCTGCGCAGTCGGATCGTGTTTATGATTTGCGCGACCGCGCGATGATTAAATCGCCTGAGAGGTTTCAGGCTTCTGACCAACGCTCTCCTCGTTCCTTTCAGGACTCATCGGCGGTGGTGGAGGGGGCGGCAGGGGCCGGGGTGGCCAACAAGGACGTGGTCAGCCCCGCCCGCGTGTCAGTGGAGATCAGCTGGAAGGCTCTACGCCCAAGAGACCACAGTTTACCACGAAAAAAGTCGCTGCCCTGACCGCGCATCGTTATGCCGAAGATAGTGAGAACGCGGCTTCGGAATCTGACGTGGGCGCTGACCTTGCTGGACAGCGCAGCAGAGATTACCATAGTGAGAGAGGCCCTCCGTCCACTGTTGAAGGTGACAGCGACTGATTCTTATGTTGTGATTGAAACAGCAGATACGCATGTTGCGCCCCCTGAACGACTTTTTGAAATTGTCCTGTTAATTGAAGGTGACATGCAGCGAACTGTAAAAGGGGTATTTTGGGAAAATCTCTCGTCTACGTATGACATTTTGCTTTCGGAGGCTGACTGGCCCCCACCTTTTGTTCTCGCAGCTCCGCGAGGGGAGGAGGTAATCCTACCCAGCTTCGCGCACACGGTGCCGCGGGTGGAGGCGCTGCATTTTGCAGAGGAGTGGGCTCTGGCGCTTGCGCCGGCTGTGTACCGCAATCAATGTGGCTGGGATAAATTGTCACCAAGCCATGAGATTCCTTTACGGTCACAGCCACAGCCTCAACCTCAATATCCCATACGGCGTGAAGCGAAAGCTTCAGTCGCAGTTATCCTTGAACAATTGGAATATCAAGGTGTAATTGAAACGTGTGTGTCACCGATGAATAACCCACTTTTTACTGTAAACAAGCCAGACGGCTCATTTCGTTTGGTTTTGGATTATAGGCATTTGAACTCGCATTGCCGTAACTGTGCAGTACAGAATACGCATGGCTCTGCGTTAGTGAATAGTCTTGAGCGTAAACGGTTCAAAACCACGCTTGACATTTCCAATGGTTTTTATGCCCACAGATTAGACGGTCTAAGTTCCCAATGGACCAGTTTTACATGCGCCGGTGTGCAAAAAATGTTTAAACGACTCCCAAAGGGCTACAAGAACAGTCCTGGAGTTTTTTTCGCACGCATTGTCTCTCTTTTGGAGAGCTTCGACCCAGTTGCTTGTTCGTATGTGGATGACATTTATCTCACAGACGACGATCTTTGGGAGCATCTGTGTCGAGTAAATAGCATAATTTGTAACTTTGCTGACATAGGTTACAAGTTTAACTTTGCAAAGTCACACATTGCAGAGTACACGGTGTTGTTTCTAGGTTACGAGCTTAACCATGAAGGGAAGGGTTTAGCACCCCATTTCCTGGAGAAATGCGCACATTTGTGCTCTCCGACAACACTGAAAAAATTACAATCTCTTCTGGGCTTTCTGAATTTCGGAAGGACATACATTCCGGAATATGCCCAGCGTATCAAGCCTTTGTATGCTTTGATACAACCATCTTTTTCCAAATCATGCTGGCTGCCTGAGCATTCGGCCATTCTGCAGTCTTTGCAGGCTGATTTGCTCGCTTCTGAATACCTACAGACTCGTGATAACCAGACCAACCTGGTGATAAGAATTATCCCTGGGGCGGTGGGTTTCATGTACTTGACTTTTAATGAAGGAGATACAGTACCTATTGCTTACAAGTCACACTTGTACACTTCGGCTGAATTGCGTTTTTCCACTGTGGAGAAAGTTTTAACGGCTGTGCAGATGGCAATTCTTAAGGAACGTGCCCTGTCACAAGGAAAGCGCATGTTGGTTGTTACCCCGTGTCCTGCCTTAGAGGCGGTTACGAAAGCCAGTGTACCTAATTCCAAAGCTTTACACCCTCGGTGGATTCAATGGGCTGCATCCTTGACGTCCCAGGATGCCACGTTTATTTTTGACGCCACTTTACGGTCACAGGAGTATTTACAGTATGAATTTGTTCATCCTGCTCCATTAGCAATGCGGCCGTTGGAGGATTTCCATTGCATCATTTACACTGATGGTTCGGCGCAGGTTGCGCATGGCTCTAAACATGCCTACGTTTCCGCTTGCGCCATTGTGGTCGGTGCCATGGTGAACGATGAGTTCAAGTCCAGTGTCGTGCACACGCAGACGCTTGGAGACTGCACCGCACAATTGGCAGAGCTTTGTGCTCTGATGCTTGCATTAGAGTATGCAGATCCTAGTGTGACGACTTTGATCGTAAGTGATTCTTACTACTGTGTCCAGTCTTACAATGAAAACTTGTTCTTTTGGATTCAGAATGATTTTCGTGACTCCAAAGGTAGCACTATAAAACATAAAACGATCTGGGTCCGAGTGGCGGAACTTAAAGAGAAGCTGCCACTCGTGTTTGTGATTCATACTCTCGGTCATCAGCGCGTGGGGGTCCACGCTGTTGGCAACTCGCTTGCTGATGAAGCAGCGAAGTCAGCGGTATCGAAATACTTAGTTGCAGCGGTCACGAGGTCCAAGAGCAAAATAGATGATGACATCTTGGCAGCTATAGCTGCAACAGAGAAGGGAAGTAAATATCCTGCGGGATTCTCTTCTAAATACACATACCACTTAAGTCCCGATAAGGTTCCTTATGTGAGAATCCCTGAAGTTGGCGAGCGTCTAGTTCCCAACTCGGATCGCAGAGCTGCTTTGATTACAGCGGCACATGAAGGTGTGGCGTCTGCGCATGCGGGCGTCTCGGCCACTGTAACACAGCTACAACAGAGATTCTGGTGGCGGGGACTGTACAAACAGACGCGTGAATATGTTCTTCAATGTGACATTTGCCAGCAGATTAAGCCTTCGACTGCTGCGCGTCCGCCTCAGACACAGTTGTACATCTCGAATAAACCACTTGGATGTGTTTATTTGGATCACTGTGGTCCATTTTCTTCTGATACTGCGTATAAGTATATCTTAGTTGCAGTTGATTCATGCACACGCTTTGTGTGGGTATGGCCGCATCGGAGCGCTGATTCACGTACTGTCATTAAGGATTTGAGAGTCTTTTTTGGGAATTTTTGCCTGTGGTACCTTCCATTCGGATCAGGGTCCGGCGTTTGCCTCTAAGGCGTATAAGGATGCTATGGTTTCGATGGGGGTCCAAGTGAAATTTTCGAGTCCCTACAGACCCGAGGGTAACAGTGTAGTTGAACGAATGAACCGCGACTTAAAGCAATCTTTGACAGCTCGAGTTATAGGCACTGGCAGTAACTGGTTAGCCCACCTCATAGGCGTGCAGCGTGCGCTTAATAATCTCCCTAGAAGGTCTCTGGGTGGGCGGACCCCATACGAAATGCTCTTTGGTATCAAGATGTATGTACCTGACCTTGATGGGCTGGACTACAAGGCCCAGGCCACGGCCTTTGACGTAGATGAACATTGCAATGTTTTACAGAATCTACAAAAGACCAGAGACAGTCTTGCAAAGGAACATTTGCCCTCCACATCGGATGATGCGCTGCAGATCCCGGTAGTTGGCTGGCTACCCCAAGTTGGAGAACTGGTTCGAGAGAAGATCGATAACAAGAAAGAGTTTGGTCCCTCATATCGAGCACCGGTTCGAGTTCTTGGAGTGAAGGGCACAAGAACAGTCATTTTACCACCACTTCCAGGTCGTAAGGAAAACAGATTTATTTCTATTGACAATGTCAAGACACACAGGGTGGCCGATTCTTCATAGCATGACGCCGGCTGTATCCTGTCCTTCCATGGTGAGGCACTCTGTACTAGCAATAACATCTGGCGCAGAACAGGATGTGTCCCTCGAGATGCCTGTCATATCCAGTCCTTTGTTAAATAATATTCCTGTTACTAACATTGATGAGCTGACCTACACTTATCCTGCTGATTTATCGATGCCAGATTTACAGACCCGTTTGACAGGCCAGTCCAGATTCTCTTTTGACTCTGTTTCGGAAACTTCAAAGAAACCCACAAACATTGCAAGATATGCCACGTTGTTTAAAAAACATTTTTTAATTCCGCCTTGGACATACATTTGGTTGATCCTATTTTCATTCTATCTTTTTATGTCAATTGGTTTTGTGTTTTATTTTTTCCGCCTGATTGATGGTCACTACGTTAAAGAAAGAACAGGAATTCGGTACCTTAATGGAACATTGGCCCCTCTTTCCTCTTCACATTCTGCGCACAGACTGAAACGAAACTTAAATACAGTTAACATTACTGCTTGGCCTGTCCTTGACGGGATTGTGTGGGATGCGGTTAGGTTTCAGATACATGGGCCTACTGAAGTTATTAATGTTCCAAATGTGCTTAGAGTTAACATGGGAGATGTGATTAAACAAAATATACGTTCTGATGATTGGGATATTCAGGCCGTAGAAGCATTATTCTCGGATTTAAAGTATTATGCTGCCTTCGATGCTGAGGATCTGTACACAGATTCTATTAATTATGGTGATTTGTTTTGTTTTCAACACTATGGTAATCATTTTTTACATAAGACAAATTCCAGGAGGGTTGCTGTAAATTACACACAATGGGAACATTGCCCTGCTCCATTCAGTGGCAGTTCCAATACATTTCTGAAGAAATATACCTATTTTACAGACTTTCATCAGTCTAATCCCGAGTCATTTTATTTTAAAATGACACAAAAGCCCATTTCCAAAGTTAGACTTACCGATACAAAATTGCTGTATTCGATGTCCTTTTTAGACAGGTTGGCTGTAGATGGCTACGAGTTCTGGAAAGGAACAATTGACCTTAAATCGATTTGGGGTACCAAAGATTGGCAGGTACAAGGCACTGAGGCTTTGCACCGTGCATGTCTCATCCCGAATCACATGTTGTTTTTAAATTCGACCATTTTCCAGACAACATGCTTTGGATTGGCTACTGCTAAAAAATTAAATACACCGATCATCCCAGATTTAGATGAATATACAGGTTGGGGTAATTTCACTGGCTCCTCCATTCAGGAGTTGCAGACTTTTCTACACAATTCGTCCTTTAACATTTCCAGTTTGGATTCCAAGGGTTGGCTGGTATGGCAAAAAAGCGCTGATTCTTGCCAACGCCGTTTTATGGGTTTGGCTGAGGGGTTCACAAAACTCAGGCCCGATCCACGTTTTGAGGGAGACTATACTGTCACGACTTATTCTGTGGGGAAGCTGTGTCAGAATTGGTTACAACATTCCACTTTAGCTGCAGTTAAACTACATCTGTCTCAATTAAATGATAATGTGGATTTGAACGATTTTATAAAAGGCCCGGCTAAAGGTAGATCTAAACGATGGCTGTATGCGATTTACAATGAAATTTGGAAAGTTACCCAGGTTGAGGCTGCTAAACGCCTGAGAGCTATTGATCAAGCTAATTTAGAGAAAGTGCTTGCAGTTGTTGATAACAGCATTAACACGCTTTCTTCCCGAATTTACACGTTAAATAATATTGTGTCTTCTGTTGTTGACATTGTACATGATGAAGTGTCCGTGTTATATCATGGTCAAAATCAATTGCGTTCTGTGATGCAGTTTGCTTGGACACTACAGACTCTTAAGTCTGGTCGAGTGCCATGGACTTTTATGAACGTCTCATCATTATTTGCCCCATTTAATCTGACTGAAAAACAGCGCATGTTGTCAATGAGGGATGCAACGTTCTCTATGTTACATATTGAAAAATTAGAATCCCTGCCATTCTCGGTGGCTGAAGTGACTGCAGCAACATGGCTTATTCATGGTGTTATAACATTACCTTTTGCTTTGTATAAGTTTACAAATTGTATGAAATACATAGCCATTGGGCGATATGAACCATTAGGCGGCGCTTTCCTCCATGAGGCATGGTCTTTACCATACACTTACAGATGCCTGAAGGAGGGAAATGAGGTGAATCTGAATGGTGAAGAATGTACACAGTCGCCTGATCGCTCACTAATTTGCAGACACATCCAGTTGCATGGTTCTTGTAATCAGGACAAACCTAATTTGGCCTGTGTTTTGAAAGGGACACCGGTTCCTGCAATAGTTCCCACGTTCACGTTGTTGTCCAACGGTAGTTATTTACTTCTGAATAACGAGTTTTGTTGTGGGTTAGAGGCCGGTATCGCATATGTGGTTACCGTATCAGAAAGGGTGGTTTGCTGCAAGAATGTGTTGTATCCACCCACGCATGGAAATTCAGAAGTTTTAATTTGGCCAAGAATACCAACCTTGAAAGCTGAGTTCAATGGTTTAGGCCGTATAAGAGCCCTTTTGTCTCAAAAGCAGGTGGCCCTGAGCTCTGCCCGCGAAACTTATGTCCTTCACATAGCAAACACACGCACAGAAGTGCAAGCACTTTTAAGTACTGATTTGCCGTTTCATTTTTGCGAGCTGGTTCATCAGATCTTCAATGCATCCTCCACAACTAGCCTGGCTCATTTTTTTAAAATGGTCAGGAGTGGTCTCGTGACTACATTTGAGAAAGTATTTGGTATTATCCCTGCGTTCTTTCATTCTATATTCGCTAGCCTGTTTGGCGGATTTCCTGTTTTGCTGGCTTTGGCTGCAGGCGTTCTGGTACTATTTTATTTTATAAAACATGGATGCCCATCCTGCGCAAGGAAACGCACAGCCCCTACTGATGCAGTTTCGCAACCGGATGCTTGATTATTATGGATCCCTGCCGCTTGCGACTTTAAGCACGGCTTTTGGATTATCCTTCAGATTTTCCTATTTCACCTGGGTCCAGCCTGTGTTTCATTGCCTGAGCTGTGATTTCGACTGGGCCATTGATTTGTGTCTCTGTTTACCGACTTCTCCTGACGTCAACTTTGATCAGCTGATGTACCCCGTAGTGGCTCACGAGTTGGTCTGTTCTGGCGAAAGGGTTATGGCTGTGGCAGCGATGCATGGACTAATGGGTCAGTGGGACATATTCGCAGCAGCGCATGACTTTCTGGCACAGAGCGTTCTCGAGAACCCACTGAGTTGTCCTCTGATGTTGCTAGAGGATTCGGTGTTGGAGGAGCACGTATGTTCTTTCCCATTGCTTAATTGGATGGCTGAACTGTTTTCGGATGATGACAGTGATTTCATGTTGGAAGCTGTAGCTACCTATTTTGCATATTCATTCAACGAGGAATGACTCTGAATACTTCCATCATTATGGCACGTGACTTTTTAGTAATTCTGAATGGTGCCAATTTTAATACGAACATTCGATTTTTTCATATGTTCTAGGCCTGTTATTATAGTCAGGCCTCGAGTTCGACTTTTTATATTTTGTGTGGCCACCTTAGGCATTCATACATAATTTTTGTATTTTTAAATTTTACATACATTTACCTACATTTAGCTTGGCTCAATATTATTGAACTCTGCTTTCATGTCTTGCCTCTCTTAGAGTATTGGCTTATAATTTTGTCTTTTGACCGTCCTCCGATCATTGGGGGGTGTCATATGGTTATTACGTTTCCATAGATTGTGTTAAGTTAGCATGTGCTTATTAAATGTTTAAACGCCATATTTTCTTTCTGCTTCGGTTTGCACACGACACCTAGTTGTTATTACAGCTTTTAGCCTAGACGAAAGATGTGATTTATTTGAGAATAATATGTTATTGCACTGGTATCAGTCGCGCCTGGAACACTTGGTACAACTGTCTGCACACTGAGAACTGCACACTCTCCGAATAACCTAACACAAGGTTGCTGCAGGCCTGATCCTCGCCACACGTTAGTCATAACACAAATAATGTTTGTGCCAACATTTGGCTCTACGTGAGTTTAAGATAGAATTACAGGGAAGGAATCAACACACTTGATGCTTCGCATGCTGAGAGCTGGTAGCGGTTGATGTGATCTCCTCCTACTGAGACTTAGAGGTATGGGTCCGCCCTGTTAAGAGCCCAGACGAGACCTTCTTAGATATAATATAATATGCTAATTAGGGTGCGCGAAATATAGATGATACAGAATTCTATAGATTTTGCATCATAATATGTTATCAGCTTTTGCTTACTATGGATTAGTGACTATGCTGCTGACTCTGATTTTTATAATATGTATGTTGATATTATACAAGATACTGCGTTTGAGAATGCTGCATTGAAAAATAAACATTTCAAACTTGCACGTGTTTTCATTGCCTCCCAGTTACGGTTTGGAATGATAATATAACAAAAGAGTGTTCATGTGTTCCACGATACCTGAGGTATTCTAAGTTCATGTTCTGGATTGTCTAAGACATCGGGAAGTATTTACTGCCGATGCGATAATGTAGCTAGCTTGGTAAGGGGATTTCTGAAACAAAGGTGAGTTGTGGGTCACCCTAACTCACCTAGGTTCTAGGTCTCTGTGCACAGTTCTGTGAGAGAACGGAAACCCTGCGACACTATCTGGCATGTATGACATACCAAGGTTGAAAAACAGAGCAGGACACGTTCGTGCAGACAGCTCTTTACTAAATACTGAACTAAGCTGTCCATTGACATCATATGTGGCTGATGCACCCTTTGATGCACACGTGCATAATCTGACCCAATGTTACTCATCTGCACAGCGAGGCAATCTCTGTACCTACAGACTTTTCTGGTATAGACAGTGTTGCTGTAACAGATACTAACTATTGTTGATGCACAAAGGTGCAGAACACTAATGGTCCCCCACTCCTAATACGGTATGATGAGTCACACAGCTGTACCATATCATTATTCGGTCGCAGGGCCCAGGTAGAACTGTTATAAATGTCACAGCTTCATACGCTCCGCATTGGGGTACTCCCCCCCTGTTTTTCTTGTACCTACGCAACCATAACGAGTTATATAGCGTATGATCTCTGTGGTAACCCGTATATTGCAAGCTTCATATAGTTACGCTAGACATGTAAGAAGACACATGCATGCTATGATGTGACTATGATTATGTTCCTTTTTGCATTTTAGAGTGGCTGTGTGGGACTGTTGCTACACCTCTATTAGCCTTGGGCATTTGTGTGGATATTATGCACTGTTATAGTATTCATGGCGGTGTGACCTATGACCTTGTACATTTAAGTAACCGTCCACGTTCGTTATCTCGGACGGGGATGTGCAGTCCTGGCGGGCCCCCACATGGGTGACCCCCACCACAGTTTGCATATTGATGGGATGTTCATTGAGGGTATGGCCTCAGCAGATTTGGGCTGCTGTTGTGGAGCGGGGGGAGGGTGGTGGGGCTGTTCTTGTTATTTATGGATCGGACCGCTTGAGATGCATTGCCTGTAACCGGTTGTACCACTTTTATCACTGTGACTACGGTAACCACTTGCATTACACTCCTAAGCTACTAAACTTCCCCTCAGGCGGGACACAGAGAGCGTATGAATTTATATATGACCCCTATTATGGTTAATCCCGCATTTCAATCCAAAGTCCTAAACGTCCTCTCATGGAACATCAGAGGCTACGCCAATCCCAAGAAAATCCGTCGTATATTTGCCTGGCTGAACAGATGGAACGTAGACATAGTTATGTTTCAGGAAACGCACGAACCTCCACACACACATGCCCAAGTGGGGCGCAGATGGGCTGAGTCTATGCACTGTTCGAGATATTCATCTTATGCTAGGGGTGTGTCTATTATGGTTAAAAAAGGCACGAACTTTAAAGTGAGCACGACAAAAATAGATGACGGTGGGAGATATGTCATAGTTCAGGGTGACATACGTGGTAAGCACATAACACTAGTTAACACCTACGGACCGAACACGGACCCCCCGGAATTCTTCCGAGAAATGTAGCGCCACCTACACACGGCTACCGATCAGACAATACTGTGGGGCGGAGATTTCAACATTGCTCTGAACGACGCCCTTGATAGATCAGAAGGCACAATGGAACATCACACACGTGCTAGAACTGAGCTGCTAGACATCATGCGAGATCTATCCTTACAGGATATCTGGAGGGTGAGAAACCCTGAGACTACTGAGGCGACACACACATCGATAGCCCATGCTAGCTGGTCGAGGATAGATTACTGGTTGGGGACGGCTGACATTTCACTGTGGACACACGCAGTCGATCACATGCCCAAGACACTATCTGACCACAACCCTGTCAAACTGTCATTTACCATCCCTAATTTCGTGCCACCGCCATACAGTTGGCGTTTCAATTCCACTGCACTTACAGACCCACTATATGTTGATACCATTGGTAAGGCTATCAAAGAGTACTTCAACCATAATGCAGACACCACGGAAGACGCAGGGCTTCTATGGTAAGCCTTTAAGGCGACCATACGGGGAGTTTGTATAAGTACAACCGCCGGTATACTGAAAGACATCAGAGCACAGATCGCAAGATGTGAATCTACACTCCGTGCTCTAGAACGACAATACAAACAAACCCCGACACAAAGCATACTAAGCGACATCAGAACTACACTCACTGAACACCAAAACTTCGCTGCTGACGAAATTAAATATCTAAACAAGCGTCCTGTGGCCAGAGCATACGGGGAGGGTGGCAGACCAGGAAGTGCCCTAGCTACCAAAATATGCACAGGGCACAAACAACACATCATCACAAAGGTTGTTGGTGAAGATGGGCAAACTCACACCGACCAGGAAGGCATACTCCGGAGCTTTGTACGCACTTATCAGGACCTATATACCTCACGACCCACTGCCACACAACACGAAACACTACAGTACCTTGATGATATTGCTATTGGCTGGCTGTCGGATAATCAGAGACAATACTTGGCCCACCCACTGACAAAAGAAGAGATTGCTGAAGTCATAGCATCCTTACCGAATGGGAAGGCACCGGGGCCCGACGGATTCACTTGTGAATTCTATAAGACCTTCAGCGAATTACTGTCCCCATACCTAGTAGACATGTTTGGAGAAGCACTAGAAGCCCAGATCCTCCCAGCAACGTTACGTGAGGCTGTGATAATAGCATTATTGAAGCCAGGTAAAGATCCAGAGGCCTGCGCTTCCTATCGCCCTCTGTCGCTCTTAAATGTCGATTCCAAAATACTAGCTAAAGTCCTTGCCACCCGATTGCAACCGCTTATGGCCTCACTAGTTCTTCCAGACCAATCGGGATTCATCCCCTCCAGAAACACCACGCACAACACCAGAACATTATTTGCCACCGCACATTATCTTACACCATCCACCAAGGCAGCAGCGATCATGCTGGACGCTGCTAAACCGTTCGACTCAATCGAATGGTCATACCTTATAACGATACTGCATAGAATGGGTTTTCCACAGCTTTTCGTTCAATGGGTACAACTACTCTACACCAAACCAGTGGCTAGAATTAAGATCAATGGTTACGTGTCAGAGACCATTGCCATAGAGAGAGGGACTAGACAGGGTTGCCCCCTGTCCCCTCTTCTATTTGCACTGGCGCTGGAACCTCTAGCCTGCATAGTTCGACAGAAACATCACCACCTAGCACTCCAATTTCCGAACAGGCCTCTGCATATATCCTTATATGCGGACGACATGTTATTATACGTCAGGGACCCAGCTGTCAATCTGGACCCGCTCCTAAGAGTATACATCCGTTTCGGTGGATACTCAGGGCTGCAAATCAATTGGGATAAATCCTCCATATTCCCACTGACTGACTCCACCCAACGACATATGACGGAATACCCACTAGAGTGGCAGACGGACCCTGTCCGATATCTAGGCATTTGGTTCCACCGAGACCCAGAGGTGGTTATTAGAACCAATTATGGTAGGGCGATTGACGCGCTTGAAGATAAAATCGCAAGATGGATCCAACTCCCGCTATCATTGGCCGATAGGATGGCGATTGTGAAAATGGTAGTGCTCCCTAAATTACTTTACCTTTTCAACAACATCCCGATACGACCACCGAGAGTGGTTTTCAACCGCATCACGTCCATGATTTTGACGCTCATTTGGGCAGGTAAAAAAGCACGCATAAAACTAGACACATTAACTCTACCAGTTCACAAGGGGGGTTGGGGGGTGACAGATTTTTGGTTGTACTATCTGTGCGCACAGGCCCAATTTGCCACACATTGGTATCACACGACACCATACTTGACTCATGTAGCAGTGGAGGAGGGAGACGTGGCCCCTACCCCACTGGACGCTATAATAACGCATAACAGACCCCCACTCCATAACAAGGATATTAACACGATAGACACTACCAATGCTGCCTGGAAAACTCTTTGCCATATGATGCGCAAACTCCCACTCTACGCTCCGGCACTGCCACTACATCATCACCCAAATCTATCTGTCACAAGCGAAGAAGTGGGCATGGGCTTATTAAAGCAGGTGGGCTTATGCACAATGGGTGACGTCTATAAGGACGGGGTCTTTCTAAATGATCAGGATTTAGCCTTTATTCAAAATCAGACATCACTCTTCCGCTTTACATTTTATAGACTTAAACAAGCACTGAAACAACATTTTCCGACCTTCCCGAACGAACCCCAAACGATGGACACCCTACAAATGTTGATCACATCTAAGAATACCTCACATCTGGTCTCGCGACTGTACACGCAAGCACAGACGGAATTAGATCACAGGGCTACTAGTGCACTGGGGAAATGGAATGCACTGTTAGACACCCCACTTACAGATAAAGAATGGGAGGCTACATGCACACTCACGAAAATGTTAACGCCGAATGGCAACCTACGTATAATCCACTTCAAATATCTCCACCAGGTCTATTACACTCCGGCCCAACTATACAGATACGGATTACGCGAAGAAGCACGATGTAAAAGATGTGGTTACGACCAAGCAGACTTTATACACCTGGCTTGGAACTGTGTAGCGATACAAGCTTATTGGGCAGCAGTGACCGGAAAACTAACCGACATGGTGGGAGTGCCGATCGCATGCACGGTAACCAGTTGTTTATTGGGCCTGCTGCATAACGTGAAGGCGGCGCGCCGTAAATTCTGTGTCATAGCACTATTACTAGCCAAACGCAGACTATCAATGTGTTGGGATAGCTCACACACACCCCAAGTCAAATTATGGATGCAAGATATGGCGTATTGCCAAGATACTCTAAGAACATACGAGGAATCTCTACCACTGAGATCTAGACCTAGAGACTACTGGTCATACTTCACAGCGTATTTAAACACACAACTAGAGGAATGAGGGGCACATAACGTCACTGATATTACCTGGTGGCAAGCATGTGTATTACTGTATAGTGGTTTCCCATATATCGAGTCAATAGACGTGTGGAGCTGGTGTTGGAATGCGGTAGTGGACTGATCAAGTTAAGTTAAGACATTGGTTTGTTAAATAAAATTAGACAAAAACTGAGACCAACTGATTTTGTAAACGCGGCCGGCCCACAGTGGTTGTAGGCGACTTGCTGTGTACGTTAACGTATGTTATGCATGCAATCTGCTCACGGTAATTTGCTTCAATAACATGCCGCCGGCCTTCTCTTATAAGGTTGTAGGCGCTACACTGTGTAACTTGTGTGCATACAAACAATAAAGGTCTTGGAACAAAAAAAATTTAATTACTCTGTGTCAGCACTAGCTCCTTGTAAATATGCTCCAAAGTGGGAAGTAAAGTAGGTTTTGTCATCTGATAAATTACAGATATTATTGTGTTGTGAGGCAAGATTGTAGGAGAGTAGGGTCCGCTGCCTATGATTACCCCCACTTTTTGCTGTGATTCTCTGGTTTTTCGACTTTAGTAGGGCTGTGGTCCTGCTAATTAGGCCCAAAGCCTAGCTGTTCTCTCTCTAAATTGATACCATGTACTTTAGGTACATACCAGATTGGTTACTGTGTCACCCTTATGAGCCCCTGTATAGTGTACCCTAGGTACCCAGGGCATAGGTGCACCCTAGGCCTACCAGGGGCTGCAGCATGTATTGTGCCACCTCTGGTTAGCCTTCCAAACTGACATCACAGGTCTGTACTTGCAGCCTGGGTAAGGTGGTGTACTCACCCCTTACTTAGATATAGTATACCTATATCTACATATATATCCTCCTATAGCAGGCCTTGACAATCCTGGAGGCAGAGTGAATAGTTTTGTGTGAGAGGGTGCCCTAGCTTTCTGAACCATCTACTTATAGCTGTTCTATGATATAGCCATACAATAAACTCTTGAGTGCATTATAATCCTTCCGGTTAATGCTAACCTTGATTTGGCTTTATCAAAACATGTTGTGTAAGGTATCAAACACTTTGGAATACTACCCACCCCCGTCAGTTCTGGCGGCGGGGGTAGCATTCCTCCCTTCTAGAGGGAGAAGACATGTAGTTACTGTTAAACCCGGTTAAAGTTAAACAGAGCCCCAGCATCACAAAATGGATGCTGCTGCCACAGACACGAGTCTGCCCTCCTGGACGAAACTCCAGCAGGGGAAGCCTGGACAATAGGTTTCCTGTCCAGGCCTCCCCTGCTAGCACCTCCCCAGACAGGCTTTAGTGTACTGGGGCAGGGTGGGTTGCATTCAGTGAATGCTTTTCAGACACTGCCTGGGGCACTCACGGTGCTCCATGCATTTCCCAGTTCAAACCAGTTGCTGGGGTGCTCAGCCCCAGCTCTGGCGCGAAACTGGACAAAGGGCAAGGGGTGTTACCACCCCCTCCCTAGGTCCACCCATAGGAGGGACCTTAGAGTTAGTCCAACCCCTAAACTTACTATACGTATAGAACCCCAGTCCCTAGGACCCTGGATGAAAGCCTGCAACATATATCCTGGACCTTCGACATTCCATATCGACTGGAAGATGGAAGAAATCTCCCTTGTGGTCAAGGAGTGACCACCCTGTTCAAACAGGCATCAACTGCATCTTTGCCAGTCTGCATTTTTGAGGCTCTCGCCTGATCCTGAAGAATCTGCAACACAGGACATGGACTTCCAGATTTCTCTGATGCTGACCTGCGCTCCTAGGAAAGCTGAGACCTGTAGCAGACACGAGAGACGTGGAACCGGAACTCCTGGACATCCTGCATTTTGCAAGCTGCACCTACTTCCCGAGGTATCCCAAAATTGTGCATTGGGGTGCTTGAAGCCCCAGCCCGAACACCTTTTGCACCGAAGCTCAGAGGCCCACACTCTATGAGTGTCCTGTGGGCCCACTTTGTGCATTTCCGCTTGACACGTCTTTGCGCTTCCTAGTCCGTTGGCTAGTGAGCCCCCAAGAAAACCAAACATGAAACTACTTTGCTTTCCTGGTTGCTCCAGGCTTGCTCCAGCTTCCCTGCAAAGGAGAAGTGCCCCAGACCTTTCTGGTCTGCACCGAAGCCGATCTTGACATCTTGTGTGGATTGCGTTTGCCAAAGCTTGTTGGATCCAATCCGGACACCGACACCGCAGTCAACTAGATCCTTCATGAGGCAGCTCGAATTCAGCTCCTGGTTGTTGTGAACACCTCCTGGACCTCGTGGCTGAAGAGACAAACTTCACCTTTTCACCTGAAATCACCCGACATTGGCTGGCAGCTTCCCATTGCCATCCTGGTCACTAGCTATTGACCCAGACTCTGTCCCTTCTGCTTTCAGGTTCTTCAGATCTTCGATCCACCCTTGGATCCACCCGGACACTTTTGCTCTGGTCGCCTGCAGCATTTCTTCGCAGCTCTCCATAGGAATTGAAGACGAAACCCGACACCAAAGGGCACCTATTTATTTATTTATTTATTTAACTTCTAAGGCACGCAGCTACCCACAAAGGGTTTCCCGGCGCCACCGGTTTGCCGGCATTTCCCGGCTTCTCTGAGTGAGGTAACACGAGTACTCCGGTGCTCCCGTGGGTCTTGACTCTCGAAGTGTTCTAGTCTAAAAGGGTTCCATTGTAGTTCACTCAGAAGTGTCCTCAAATTGTAAATTTGTAACTTGTTCGTTTCCCATAGAAAGTCAATGGTAACCCGCGGCTGTGTTTAGACACTGCACCCGTCTCCTGTGGTCCTCCTACTTCCTAACCTTTGGTTGTTCCTAGAAGCCCTAGCGATTCCCCAGGCCCTAGGCCTGCTTTCTATCCTAGAAGTGGTTCTTATACCACTATTTTAGTATGTGGTTTGTGAGGCCACTAGGGCATAACGTATACTGTGCAACTTATCGTATGCTAATTAAGTTCCTTGTATTGTGCTTTTACCTCTGGCCTCATAAAGAGTGCAGAGGGGTTGTGTTTAGAATAAATACATACATATTTGATATATACCTTGTGTGGTGTGCTTTCATTTGGTACTCAAGAGATTATAATTGTTAAAAAAAACTAGCTTAATTCGCTCTCTGAAGTCTTAGCCTGAAGGCTGCTCTCCACAGCTACCACTAGGATAGCTTTCTATAAGGTTGACTTTACAACCACCATCAATAAGGGTCGATTGGACTGGTGCAAGGTGTCTCACTAGAATAGTGGACATCATATACCAGGCCAACTTCTCACAAAGATAACACAGAATGCAAGGTCAGCCATCAGAAAAGATGCTGCCACACCAGCATTCTGACAGCAGGTATGAAACAGACTTTGAAGTATCTCTCACCAAGCAAGGTAAACAAAACACATTGTGTGACAGTAAGTGAAGAAGACAGTGCCTGGCTTATCCAAGGAAAAGGAAAAGATAGAGCGGTGTGTACAGTAGAAGCAAAAGGTGGAGCAGGGCAAATGGGAAATATCAAGAGAACAAGAATGAAGAGGAAAAAGGGTGTTCTAGCTGAGGAAATAACCTTTATTTGTCCAGTTTAAAGTTATTTCGAGCATGGCATTAGAATCATTGGCACTCTAGAAACATTGAGTAGTTCTCCAAAGTATGTAGAACAAAACCAAGGTTTATAGTCAGTATTGTAAAAGGCAACGTAAGAGAGGATGATGATTAATAGAGGGATTTTCTGTACAGTTTAGAAAGTGACACAGGACGGAAAAAGCACAATGAGCAAATAAAAGGAAAGAAAATGCCATTGTAAAGTCGAAATCACTAAATTTTGTTTCCTGAACTGCACTCCGGGATTAGTAACAGGCGGATTACCCATAGAAGAAATACTCAACTACTAGAGTTACAATTACTCATGAAATTAGAAGTATTCGAAATCCCAGTTTTGTTTGAAAACACTTTTTCACCCCAATTGTTTGTTTATGCACTTGAAAGCTCAGTATAGGTTTGAGGGATGTTCCCCTTGCTCCCTTGCAGGTGTTCTATTGTTCCATTGTCTATAAATCATTGTTTCAGGACCTAAATATTACCATATTACCACTGGATACACCTTTGAAATTTAATTTGAGCTTCCTCTGTATTGTCACCCTAACACTGGAGTGTAGAGAATGTAAATTTGCCATGTTGCTCTTTTTCACAAGTTGAACCTATGCAATTCCTTATATTTCTCTTTTCCTTCCTTCTACCTGCCAATCTCATATTTATGCTATATTGTATAGATTCTTTTTCACTTTTACATTCTTCATATTGATTTACTCAACATTTTTGTTGCTTTTTTCATGATATGTGGACTTATTTGTTTCAGACTTATCAGCTTTGGAACTATTCTTTTTCCAACACCTGCCAGTTTACTACAGCACCATGGGGTGATACATCAAGAGTCTGTGTTTGAAACTGAGGCAGGTGGAGAGTTGTAAATTTAATTTCAGTACAGTCCATTTAAGTTTATCGAAGAATTGTTCATAGGAGGAATGTGTTGGGTGAGAAACAAGGAAGTGTCTTTGAGCAAATTAACCACAAAACTGTGGAGGCTCTGTGTTTACTCTAAAATCTGTAAGACATTGTGTCACTACTGCAGAGCATAGTGTTAATGTAGTAAGAGCTGTCTTGTCTCAGATGAATTGCTGAAAAGTATATACAAATGAGAAGATATTTTTCCTTTCTTGCAGGGTACTCTCATCATAGCTAGTATTTACTCTACTCTGCATGATCCTGACCACTGGGAGACACCGGAACAGTTCAATCCTGGACACTTCTTGGATATGGAAGGGAATTTCATTCAAAAGGAGGCCTTCTTAGCTTTCGCTGCAGGTTTGCCTTTCACTTTGTTAGACAATTTAGAAGGTTACTAGCAGCCCGCCCCAGCGTTGCCTGGGGCAGAATGGGGCTGGGGGCAGCATTTCCGGATTGCGGCAGCGTTGCCCGGGGCAGAAGGGGCTGGGGCAACATTTCAGGCTTGGGTGCACTCCCGCCCCGGCCCCCGCCTGCCCCGACATTGCCCAGACCGCCTCTTGCCCGCCTCCTGCCTGCCTCCCACCTCCCGCCTCCCTCCTCGTCTTTGCCTTTGTCTTACCCCGCCCGCCCCGACATTGCCCAGGCCGCCTCCCGGCCGCCTCCCATCCGCCTCCTGCCTCCCACCTCCCGCCTCGTCTTTGCCTTACCTGAGCCGCCACTCTTCCCCGCGCTCCAGACTTCACCACCACTCCTCGCTGCTCGTCACCGCTCCTCCCCACCTGTCGTCATCACGCACATTGCGGACATCGCTAGGTCGCGGCCAGCGCTACGTCGCGGCCAGTGCTACTTTTAGGGGCTACTTTGTTTTTAAAGTTTAATTTTTTAATTTACGTTTTTATTTTATTTTATGCAGCCTATGTCCATCTACACACCCTGAGGATTACAACAATGTATTGGGTGTGTGGATTGGCGCTGTGGTTCCCGAGTTTACCTTGCCAAAAGGTTTCTGTTCTCTCTTTATAATAGTAGTATAGATGATGGAAAAATGTCATGTCACTCCTCCTCACATCCTCCTTTGTTCTCTCTACTTTTTGTTTAAGATGATACGGTGGGTTCACTGATTTACCAGATCTTTGATATTAAACTTGTTCTTGTTTATGATTAGTTTGTGATTATTGAACACTAAACGCACAGCCATTTGGACTACAGCTCCACCGGAAATAGTAGCAGAGGGGTGCAACAGAATTATTATCATAGGACAGACTGGCTTAATTATTCATGCAAAATACTTATGTAAAAAATCATATGAAAAGTAAAATATAAGTGAAAGAGAAGAACGGCAGAGAGTTGAGTGGCATAGAGTGGCATGGCGTAGAGTACAGTGGCAAGTTGTAGAGTGGAATGGTGTGTCATACAGAGCAGTGAAGTAGCATGTCGTGAAGTGTCTTTTGCATTTTACATCTACTTTTTAGACAGATGTAGCTGCAAAATGGATGTGTTCTGGGTTTTGTACATTAGATATACATTATTACTATATTTTTTCACTAATAGGAAGACATGAGGCATTTTCAAAAGTGTGTGGGATGGGGAAATATGTTTTTTTATTTGCCAATGGAGTACCACAGTACTATGTTGGAAGTAGCATGGTACCTAATTAAAACTGTAATTTTTCATTGTTATTTAATATTGTTTATTTTAATATTTTTTCTAATTTCAAAAGGTACCACAGTACTTCTTGGGTATATATATATATATATATAGTCACTGAAAAAACCATAGGTTTCACACCAGTTATAGTTAGGAATTTGCATTTAAAAAACCTATTAAAGTCACATAAAAAACCATAGGTTTCACACCAGTTATAGTTAGCTGGAAATTTTACTGACATAAAACCATTGAAATTCCCACGTTATAGTTAGTTGGACTCACTATAACTTGCGCGTGCAATGCACTGCTGATGACGTCACATATTACATCACTCATGACATGGTCAGTGATATCACTCATGACATCACTGATGATACCATTCTTGTGACTTAGTGACAGATCTCCTTTCACTGTAATTTTACCCAGTTCAGTTACAACAACTAATTCAGTAATTCCACCATCTATATACACATCCACTCATTCACCAACAGTTCTCTGTAGTCACTCATACATATACTCACCCATCATATGAAGTGATACACCTATACATCCTGTTACACACCGACAGTCATCCAAAAGTTACTCACACACATACTCACACATGCAAATAAACTATTGATCATCCATTTATTTGCATATAGAGCAATACACACACTACCACCTTACTTCTAATGAAAATTACAAATATTTATTCTCTTAAACAATCACTTTTCGAAACACATACTTATTTTTACAGGAACTCTTACAATCTCTTACTCTCACATATACTCACTTATATGCATCAATATTCACATATTCTATATTAAAACATATGTAGTTACTGTTAAAAACACTAGTGAGACAGTCATTTACTCACTAACATACACTTATCCACACTATTCAACCATGCAGTCCTGCACATATGCAGTCTTTAAAATACATACAAAAAAAGAGTCAGTGTAGTAAGTAATTCCCACACTAAACAAAACTGACACTCATACTGATACTAAAAAAACATCTAATAACCCATACACACACACATGTAGTTACTCACCAACCCATGCAGCCACTTATGCACAAAGTGAAACACTGATACATATTTTTTAATTTTTAAACATTACTCCCTAATATATGTATTCACTAAAATACACTTAATAAGCCAGTTAACCAATCATTTTCTTTTTTTTAAAAACATCCATTAAGACACTTTTTTAAAAATGTATTGTTCCATCGACCTTTACAAATACATATATAAAACATATCTATTTTTCATAAAGTCACACATTCACTGGATGGTGTCATCAGTGATGTCATGAGTGATGTCACTGACCATGTCATGAGTGATGTAATATATGACGTCATCAGCAGTGCATTGCACGCGCAAGTTATAGTGAGTCCAACTAACTATAACGTGGGAATTTCAATGGTTTTATGTCAGTAAAATTTCCAGCTAACTATAACTGGTGTGAAACCTATGGTTTTTTATGTAAATTTAATAGGTTTTTTAAATGCAAATTCCTAACTATAACTGATGTGAAACCTATGGTTTTTTCAGTGAATTTCATAGGTTTTTTAAATGCTAATTCCTAACTATAACTGGTGTGAAACCTATGGTTTTTCCGTGAATTTCAAAGGTTTTTTAAATGCTAATTCCTAACTATAAATCTCAGTTTATAAGTAAGACTGTTAGCGCACTAGTTGTTCTCTGGGACATTCTGTTATTGGGCTATATTTTGACTTTTTTTGGCTGTTTTTTTGGCTACATTTTTTTTTAGTTTTTTGTCTCTGGTGGCCATCTTTGGGCTACATTGGGCTACATTTGGGCTCTAATATATATATAGCCCAATGTTGCCCAATATATATTTTTCAAAGTTCATTTTCGTAAAAACCACGTGAGCATATATCTTGAGACATAGCAAAGGCACATCGGGCTACCAGTCCCTACAATTTTGCCTATTTTTAAAAATATATATATATATATATATATTATTATTATTTGGTTTTTTTTTGCCTTGGTGCGCTCCCGGTGCGCGCCCCGGGGTGCACCCCAGAAAGCGTAATTATGTGAAGCGCCCCGGGGCGCGCACCGGGGAGCGTCCCGTAAGCGCCATTATCGTTTTCGAAAACATGATAGTGACGTATCGCGTAGCCACGTCTGCGTGAAACGCACGTCGTAAGCGCACCCGGAAGCACTCGTGCGAATACGATTGCGCAATGTAAACTTCCAACGCGCTTACGCGACGCAACCCGGGGCGCGTAGCATGAGCGCGTCGGGTCATGTGACCTGAAAATAACACTTTTCATTGGTTCATAACAGTTTTGGTTTCATAATGATGAAGCCCCTGGTCATGTGACCTGAAAATAACACTTTTCATTGGATCTAACTTTTTTTTTCCTTCTGATGAAAGACCCCACCTTTTTCCTTTCTTCTGACTTTGTCCTTTGACTGAGGAAGACCTGCTTGTACCTCTCTGTACAATTTTCATCTTTATAATGGCTTCAGTAGCAGCAGCAGCTGGTGCATCTGCACCACCACCACCACCACAACAACCAAAAGGACCACCACAAGTTTTCATTGGTGGTCAAGAAGAGGAGGAAGAGGAGGAGGAGGAGGAGGAGGAAGAAAGGACGAGAACATTTCTCCAAGAACACAATACCCCATACCAGCCTAGACCACACATTATTTGGGAGTTTTTTTCTCTTCCACAGGGGAAGAAAAAGGTAAATGCAGCCAAGGTGACTTGCCTAATCTGTGGCATGGAACTTTCCAGAGGGAACCCTCTTAAAAAATATTCCTTTGGAAATCACACAATGATCCGCCACATGCAGCGCAAGCATCCTATAAACTATTCTGCTGCAGAGATGAAGGAACTGGCCAGTAACCCTTCCCCATCAACAAGAACCAGCTCAAAAAGAAAGCAACCCACTCCCTCAACACCAGAAGAAAGTGAAACGATGCGTTGCGTTCAGGCACGATTTGCAGATTTCAGAATCACATGCAAATATTGTGGGAAGACCATCTCCTACGGAGAACAGAGCGTAAAGCTCATCGTCCTTGCTGGGGACAACCACAAATGCCCCAATCGACCCTAATTATTTCTTTTCTTTTTTTTCGCTCCAGTTGAGCCATTTCCAATTCCCTGTTTTTTTCGTTTCTCCCCATGAAAAATAAAAAAAAAATATAAAAGTGTTCTGAAAAGCCAAAAAAAGTTCAAAATGTTCATAAAACATCAAAAAAATATAAAACAACAAAAAGAAGAAAAAAAACAGTTCTTTTTAGAACTACCTCCAATTTCTAATAAAAGGCTACTTCTTTTTAAAAACTGTCATTTTTTTTCCCCATGGTAAGCTCCCCGGTACGCTCCCCGGTGCGCGTACCGGGCGCTGCCCCCGCGCAAATCAAAAAAAATAATAATCTTTTGCCCCGCAGGGACCTTTTTTGGCCCAAACATCAAACCTAGGGGGTCGGGGGGGTCTATCTCTGCCCCCTTATTGTCATTTCCCCCTTTGTTTTAGCCACCTCTTGTGTCTCGATTTTACAGAGACACAAGATGGCGGCCGCTCCGGACTGTTTCGAATGTTTACAGACACCCGAGAGCCAATCGGCTTTCCGTGCACACCTCGCGAGGCGAGCCCGGAGCGCTCCCCGGGGCGCGTACCGGGGCGCTGCCATAGATATATATATATTTTTTTAACCTAAATTACTCAAAATCCACTGGAGCACATATCTTGAGACATAGCAAAGGCACATCGGGCTACCAGTCCCTACAATTTTGCCAAATTTGGTCGAAATCCATTCAGCCGTTCGGGCTAAAAGTGAAATCGACCGCCCTATGGAAATTAACATGGGGAAAACGCATTTTGGGACCCCCCTTTTATCTCGGCCCCCGCTTGACGAACCCCCCCCCAAACTTTCAGGGAAGGGCCGGAACGCCGCGAGGCCATTTTGAGGAAATTTTCAGTCAGATTCGACAACCAGCGCCAAAGTTATTCCAAATAGAATTTTGAGATTTAACATTGAAAAAATCCTAACTATAACTACCTACTGGCGACCGCCAGTAGGTAATATATATATATATATATATATATATATATATATAGCATTATATATATATAGCATTTCAACAGCGCAGCGCCGCTCTCAATGTGCTGATGAAACCCTCCCATTATTGCGAATTCGTGGCTCACTCAGAGTAACAAACTTTAATCAAAACCATTGGGGAAGACGCATATGAACTTACTTAAAGAAAAAGACGTTTCCAGTATGCAAAAACTCCATCCCCCAGAATGCACGAGGGCAAGTGGATGCAAACACGCCCCTCGCCAGAAGGATGGTTTAAAATAAAAGCAACTCACTGCGCATGCTGGTCTCATGTGTAACTTTCTCAGCCCATGAAGAAGGGGCCTTGAGCCCTGAAACGCGTTGGCAGATCCAATTAAAACACGAAGCAAGAACGGAGGGCTGCACTTTTGAAATGCTGGAGAGCAGAGAGTGGATGAGTGCTCTTCCAAGCTTCACAGCGTTTGCTCAGACTACATTACACGGTGCGTGACCGTGGGGAGAGGCACCACCGTCAGCTGAAGGATACTCCAACCGACAGCTGAGAGGAGACTGCAGCCAGGAAAGAACTTGACAGCGCAGCGCCGCTCTCAATGTGCTGATGAAACCCTCCCATTATTGCGAATTCGTGGCTCACTCAGAGTAACAAACTTTAATCAAAACCATTGGGGAAGACGCATATGAACTTACTTAAAGAAAAAGACGTTTCCAGTATGCAAAAACTCCATCCCCCAGAATGCACGAGGGCAAGTGGATGCAAACACGCCCCTCGCCAGAAGGATGGTTTAAAATAAAAGCAACTCACTGCGCATGCTGGTCTCATGTGTAACTTTCTCAGCCCATGAAGAAGGGGCCTTGAGCCCTGAAACGCGTTGGCAGATCCAATTAAAACACGAAGCAAGAACGGAGGGCTGCACTTTTGAAATGCTGGAGAGCAGAGAGTGGATGAGTGCTCTTCCAAGCTTCACAGCGTTTGCTCAGACTACATTACACGGTGCGTGACCGTGGGGAGAGGCACCACCGTCAGCTGAAGGATACTCCAACCGACAGCTGAGAGGAGACTGCAGCCAGGAAAGAACTTGACAGCGCAGCGCCGCTCTCAATGTGCTGATGAAACCCTCCCATTATTGCGAATTCGTGGCTCACTCAGAGTAACAAACTTTAATCAAAACCATTGGGGAAGACGCATATGAACTTACTTAAAGAAAAAGACGTTTCCAGTATGCAAAAACTCCATCCCCCAGAATGCACGAGGGCAAGTGGATGCAAACACGCCCCTCGCCAGAAGGATGGTTTAAAATAAAAGCAACTCACTGCGCATGCTGGTCTCATGTGTAACTTTCTCAGCCCATGAAGAAGGGGCCTTGAGCCCTGAAACGCGTTGGCAGATCCAATTAAAACACGAAGCAAGAACGGAGGGCTGCACTTTTGAAATGCTGGAGAGCAGAGAGTGGATGAGTGCTCTTCCAAGCTTCACAGCGTTTGCTCAGACTACATTACACGGTGCGTGACCGTGGGGAGAGGCACCAACCGACAGCTGAGAGGAGACTGCAGCCAGGAAAGAACTTGACAGCGCAGCGCCGCTCTCAATGTGCTGATGAAACCCTCCCATTATTGCGAATTCGTGGCTCACTCAGAGTAACAAACTTTAATCAAAACCATTGGGGAAGACGCATATGAACTTACTTAAAGAAAAAGACGTTTCCAGTATGCAAAAACTCCATCCCCCAGAATGCACGAGGGCAAGTGGATGCAAACACGCCCCTCGCCAGAAGGATGGTTTAAAATAAAAGCAACTCACTGCGCATGCTGGTCTCATGTGTAACTTTCTCAGCCCATGAAGAAGGGGCCTTGAGCCCTGAAACGCGTTGGCAGATCCAATTAAAACACGAAGCAAGAACGGAGGGCTGCACTTTTGAAATGCTGGAGAGCAGAGAGTGGATGAGTGCTCTTCCAAGCTTCACAGCGTTTGCTCAGACTACATTACACGGTGCGTGACCGTGGGGAGAGGCACCACCGTCAGCTGAAGGATACTCCAACCGACAGCTGAGAGGAGACTGCAGCCAGGAAAGAACTTGACAGCGCAGCGCCGCTCTCAATGTGCTGATGAAACCCTCCCATTATTGCGAATTCGTGGCTCACTCAGAGTAACAAACTTTAATCAAAACCATTGGGGAAGACGCATATGAACTTACTTAAAGAAAAAGACGTTTCCAGTATGCAAAAACTCCATCCCCCAGAATGCACGAGGGCAAGTGGATGCAAACACGCCCCTCGCCAGAAGGATGGTTTAAAATAAAAGCAACTCACTGCGCATGCTGGTCTCATGTGTAACTTTCTCAGCCCATGAAGAAGGGGCCTTGAGCCCTGAAACGCGTTGGCAGATCCAATTAAAACACGAAGCAAGAACGGAGGGCTGCACTTTTGAAATGCTGGAGAGCAGAGAGTGGATGAGTGCTCTTCCAAGCTTCACAGCGTTTGCTCAGACTACATTACACGGTGCGTGACCGTGGGGAGAGGCACCACCGTCAGCTGAAGGATACTCCAACCGACAGCTGAGAGGAGATTGCAGCCAGGAAAGAACTTGACAGCGCAGCGCCGCTCTCAATGTGCTGATGAAACCCTCCCATTATTGCGAATTCGTGGCTCACTCAGAGTAACAAACTTTAATCAAAACCATTGGGGAAGACGCATATGAACTTACTTAAAGAAAAAGACGTTTCCAGTATGCAAAAACTCCATCCCCCAGAATGCACGAGGGCAAGTGGATGCAAACACGCCCCTCGCCAGAAGGATGGTTTAAAATAAAAGCAACTCACTGCGCATGCTGGTCTCATGTGTAACTTTCTCAGCCCATGAAGAAGGGGCCTTGAGCCCTGAAACGCGTTGGCAGATCCAATTAAAACACGAAGCAAGAACGGAGGGCTGCACTTTTGAAATGCTGGAGAGCAGAGAGTGGATGAGTGCTCTTCCAAGCTTCACAGCGTTTGCTCAGACTACATTACACGGTGCGTGACCGTGGGGAGAGGCACCACCGTCAGCTGAAGGATACTCCAACCGACAGCTGAGAGGAGACTGCAGCCAGGAAAGAACTTGACAGCGCAGCGCCGCTCTCAATGTGCTGATGAAACCCTCCCATTATTGCGAATTCGTGGCTCACTCAGAGTAACAAACTTTAATCAAAACCATTGGGGAAGACGCATATGAACTTACTTAAAGAAAAAGACGTTTCCAGTATGCAAAAACTCCATCCCCCAGAATGCACGAGGGCAAGTGGATGCAAACACGCCCCTCGCCAGAAGGATGGTTTAAAATAAAAGCAACTCACTGCGCATGCTGGTCTCATGTGTAACTTTCTCAGCCCATGAAGAAGGGGCCTTGAGCCCTGAAACGCGTTGGCAGATCCAATTAAAACACGAAGCAAGAACGGAGGGCTGCACTTTTGAAATGCTGGAGAGCAGAGAGTGGATGAGTGCTCTTCCAAGCTTCACAGCGTTTGCTCAGACTACATTACACGGTGCGTGACCGTGGGGAGAGGCACCACCGTCAGCTGAAGGATACTCCAACCGACAGCTGAGAGGAGACTGCAGCCAGGAAAGAACTTGACAGCGCAGCGCCGCTCTCAATGTGCTGATGAAACCCTCCCATTATTGCGAATTCGTGGCTCACTCAGAGTAACAAACTTTAATCAAAACCATTGGGGAAGACGCATATGAACTTACTTAAAGAAAAAGACGTTTCCAGTATGCAAAAACTCCATCCCCCAGAATGCACGAGGGCAAGTGGATGCAAACACGCCCCTCGCCAGAAGGATGGTTTAAAATAAAAGCAACTCACTGCGCATGCTGGTCTCATGTGTAACTTTCTCAGCCCATGAAGAAGGGGCCTTGAGCCCTGAAACGCGTTGGCAGATCCAATTAAAACACGAAGCAAGAACGGAGGGCTGCACTTTTGAAATGCTGGAGAGCAGAGAGTGGATGAGTGCTCTTCCAAGCTTCACAGCGTTTGCTCAGACTACATTACACGGTGCGTGACCGTGGGGAGAGGCACCACCGTCAGCTGAAGGATACTCCAACCGACAGCTGAGAGGAGACTGCAGCCAGGAAAGAACTTGACAGCGCAGCGCCGCTCTCAATGTGCTGATGAAACCCTCCCATTATTGCGAATTCGTGGCTCACTCAGAGTAACAAACTTTAATCAAAACCATTGGGGAAGACGCATATGAACTTACTTAAAGAAAAAGACGTTTCCAGTATGCAAAAACTCCATCCCCCAGAATGCACGAGGGCAAGTGGATGCAAACACGCCCCTCGCCAGAAGGATGGTTTAAAATAAAAGCAACTCACTGCGCATGCTGGTCTCATGTGTAACTTTCTCAGCCCATGAAGAAGGGGCCTTGAGCCCTGAAACGCGTTGGCAGATCCAATTAAAACACGAAGCAAGAACGGAGGGCTGCACTTTTGAAATGCTGGAGAGCAGAGAGTGGATGAGTGCTCTTCCAAGCTTCACAGCGTTTGCTCAGACTACATTACACGGTGCGTGACCGTGGGGAGAGGCACCACCGTCAGCTGAAGGATACTCCAACCGACAGCTGAGAGGAGACTGCAGCCAGGAAAGAACTTGACAGCGCAGCGCCGCTCTCAATGTGCTGATGAAACCCTCCCATTATTGCGAATTCGTGGCTCACTCAGAGTAACAAACTTTAATCAAAACCATTGGGGAAGACGCATATGAACTTACTTAAAGAAAAAGACGTTTCCAGTATGCAAAAACTCCATCCCCCAGAATGCACGAGGGCAAGTGGATGCAAACACGCCCCTCGCCAGAAGGATGGTTTAAAATAAAAGCAACTCACTGCGCATGCTGGTCTCATGTGTAACTTTCTCAGCCCATGAAGAAGGGGCCTTGAGCCCTGAAACGCGTTGGCAGATCCAATTAAAACACGAAGCAAGAACGGAGGGCTGCACTTTTGAAATGCTGGAGAGCAGAGAGTGGGTGAGTGCTCTTCCAAGCTTCACAGCGTTTGCTCAGAATATATATATATATATATATATATTTTTTTTTTTTTATTATTTTTTTTTTATAACGGAGTAATTAGCTTTGCCCAATATCATCTAATACCTATACAAGAGTCATAATCTATGAGGAACAAAAGTATTCATGTATATGGGAATTATGAGAGTCTTGTAAATATGGGACAATAGCTATAATGATTTTTTTGTAAATATCGGATCTGCACGTATTTATGACAAAAATGAAATCGGGGATACACCCCTATATAATCACTGTAAATAGCCTGCACAAAGATGTAAATAATGAAGTTCAATGGTATCAACAAATGTAAATGAATTGTTTATATATGGTAGTCTAAACAATTATTCAGTCAATTGTCGAACACTTTTTTTATATATGCACGGTGCACTTTATCTGTCGCCATTTTTGAACAGTAAGAGAGAAATGAGTAAATGCACACTCAGTAATGGCCGCCATGTAAATAAACCATGTACCATCTTCTATGTCTATTAACAGCAAAGGGCGGACTGTTTAAAATGGCGAAAATGTCTGTTCACAAACGACACTGACGAAGCCTTGAGCGAAACGCGTCTGTCGGGGGTGTAGGGGGTTCGGAAACGAAATAAAAAAGAATAACACCTCATCCGAGTGCTGGCCGTTTTTTCTGGTACGGAATACTAGAATTGTGGAATGATGTCTTAAGCGCCTCACCAGCGCTGGCTACAAGCACCCGGGACTTTGTGGAGCGGCGGCGGTGGTGTAACGGTGGAGTAATTGATTTTGGCCGCTTGCCCCGAGGATACGGATACACAACAAACACGGAGTGTTTTTTTTTTTTTTTTTTTTTTTAAATTTGTTTTTATTGTTGCAGGAAAAAGAAATTTTCTTTAGTACAGCGTGAACAGTCCGCTGACGTGGCCTCAACATTCAGCCACGAACAGCCTATGTGTGCAACATTTTCTAACTATAGAGAGCTGGTACACATAAACATGATTTCGGTGAATCAGTGCAGTATGATCATGTAAAGGCTCCTGTAGGCTGAGAGGTGATGGGGCGGTATCGCCACAGGGGCAATGAATAAGATCAGATGGGTTCTCTCACGCCGTGGCCATGCCGGATCCAGATCAGCACTGTGCGCATAACTGTGTTACCAGTGAACAGGGGAGTAACAGAACTGAGGGAGGGAAGCATGTGGGCACGAGCAGGGTCTAAGTAGGGGGATGATGGCGGCGGGTGTCGAGGGGGGGGGGGGGGGGGGGGGAGATGCCCATGGATGGCCTGGCATGCGAGGAATTGCCTAGGGCGTAAGGGGTCATCGGGGCCCGCCTCCGGGGTGGCTCACTTCAGGTGGAGGCTACCGGCTTTCTTGGGTGGGGGGAGGGGACAGGTCAGATGGGTCTCCAGCCTGCGTGGACTGGCGGAAGCTGTGGAGGAGCATGGCCCATTCCATGGAGATGGGAAGTTTGCGCGCGCCCTTGGCTTCTTCTTCCCTTAAGGCGTCTTCCTCCGCTGCCGCCCATTTGCTGACCGCCCCTTTCCACTGTGCTATGGGGGGACCCTCTGGGGATCGCCAGCGCATGGTTATACATCTATTGGCTAGTAGGAGCGCTAAGGACACGAAGCGCCTATGCACCGGTTCATGCTTAGATATATGGAGAATGCCTAATGCACTGGACTCCCAGGTGTCTAGTGTGGTGAGACCCGTGAGGTCCCGCAGCGTGTTATGTACGTCCTGCCAGAAGGGTTGAAGATTGGGACAGTCCCAGAACATGTGACGGAAGTTCGCAGTTGGGGAACAGCATCTGGGGCACAGGAATGGCGTGGAGGGGTAGAACTTCTGCAACCGCGCTGGGGTGAGATATGCCCTGTGTAATATATAATATTGAATATTTTTGAAGCGGGCGTTCCTAGAGACGCGTTTAGGGGCCTCTAGAGCTTTAGTCCACTCCGAGTCATGCAAAACCCGGCCTATGTCCTCTTCCCAGGTGGCCCGAAGGGTCGTCAGGGGGGTGTATGAGAGTTCCCGGATGGATTTGTATAGCCACGTGACCAGGTGGCGACCCACCCCCATATGTAGAATGGTATGTATTACTGGATGCGTGTCCGGCTCGCCATTTTGGAGATTGAAATGGGGTCGGTATCCGTCGAGTAGTTGCCTATACCTGAGGAATTGGCCTGGGGGGAGCCCGTATTCTGCGATCAGGCAGTCCAGCGGTTTCAGTTGGCCCTCTTCGAGGAGTGACTCCAGTTCTGTGATACCACAGCGGGACCAGTCGGCGAGTAGTGGGGCTGTAAAGTAGGAATCCTGCCTGGGGCCGCCTATTAACGGTAGCAACGGGGAGTATGGGGGTCTAGCTAGGGACAGCCGGTGTATCCGTTGCATACATCGGCGCGCAATCGTCACTTGGAGGGGGTAAGTGCGCCGTGGCTTGGTGCCCGGGAGGAGCAGACGGGTGAGCTCCGGAGTTGTGATTCTGCCCGTAGGGGTGACCGTTTCCTGAGGGTAACGGTCCGCTGTCCAGTAGGACAGCCACTGTAGCTGTGCTGCGAGGAAATATGCCTCGAAGGACGGTGCTCCGAGTCCCCCCTGTGTTGTGGAGAGTTGAAGAGTTTTCAGGGCGACTCTGTGGCGGCCCGCTCCCCAAATGAGAGTTCCTAAGAGGGAATCAACGTCGCGGAAAAAGGACCTGGGTGGTATCACCGGTAGGTTTGTGAAATGGTAGAGGAGCCGGGGTAGCATCACCATCTTAGCAAGGGCTATCCGCCCAATCGGGGCCAGTGGCAGTGTGCTCCAGAAGGTGACCGTCGGGCGCAGACTCTCGAGTACCGTGCGGTGATTGCCTTCAAGGATGGCCGCCGGAGAATGGTATAAGCGGACGCCAAGGTACCGGGGAGCCTCCGTGGACCATGAAAGGCTATGCGGTCCGAGGTCGATGTTTCGGGGGGGCAGGTCCGGGTGTAGGGGGTAAACCACTGACTTGTCCCAGTTGACCTGTAGACCCGAGGCAGAGGCAAAGTCCGCCAATGCGGCCCCTATGGGGGTCAGGTCCATTTCAATGTCTCGGACATATAGGAGGAGATCATCCGCGTACATGGACACGCAATGGGTCCCGTCTGCAAGCGGTATTCCCCAGGCCACGCCCTCCCGACGCAGTCGAACCGCCAGCGGCTCGACTGCCAGCGCAAACAAGAGGGGTGACAAGGGGCAACCTTGTCTCGTGCCGCGTCGGACTGCAAACGCCGGCGAGATACGCTTCCCAATACGAACTCGAGTAGTGAGGTCGGTGTATAGGAGGCGGGTATATGCCATGAGCGTCGGGCCGAGATTAAGGCGTCGCAGGACCGAAAACAGGTAGGGCCAGGTAAGGGTGTCAAACGCCTTTTCCAGGTCCATAATGAGGCAGGCAGCGCGGGGAAATCCGTCGCGTACCTGATCTTGGATATGAAAGATTCGGCGGAGGTTCTGGGAGGTGTTCCTCCCGGGGACGAAGCCGCATTGGTCGGGGTGGACCAGCGGGCGAATGATCTGCGCGTAACGATCAGCCAGGATCTTCCCCAGTATCTTGCAGTCAGCCGACAGGAGCGTGATAGGTCGGTATGACCCCATGTGAAGCGGATCCCTGTGGGGTTTAAGGAAGGTGACAATCACGGATTCCCGTAGCGACTGGGGTAGTTTCCCCAGGTGGAGTGACGCCCCAAACATCCGAGATAGACGGGGTACCACCAGGGGGGAGAACGTAGCGTAGTATTCCAGTGGAAAGCCGTCCAGCCCCGGTGCCTTATTCCGGGACATGGCGCGTATCGCTCGGGTGATGTCAGAGGGGATTATCTTGGCGTCTAGCGTGCGTTTATCGGAGTCCGATATCGTGGGCAGCGTCAGAGGGTCCAAAAACTGATCTGCGGTAAACAGGGTACAACATGTCGGGGCTTCGTACACTCGTGCATAGTGGCGGTGGAATGCTAGGAGAATCTCCGCTTGTGATTGCACCAGTACACCCTCCGGGTTGAGAATGTCCGTGATCGGCTTGAGTTCGGTGTCCTGCTTCGCCATCCAGGCCAGGAGCGCCCCGGTTTTATCTCTGTCTTTGTGTACCCGCGAGGCGTATGCCCTGAAATTATACTTACGGAGGTCAGCGCAGGCCATTTGATAAACCGTCTTGGCCTCCGCCGTGAGTACGGCGTGTTCCTCCGAGTCGTCAGGCCGTTTGGTGAGGGCAGCTAAAGCCTGTTCCGATGTTAAGAGCGACTGTTCTAAGGTGCGGCGGACCCCCACTATCTGCTTGATGCATTCTCCTCTTGCCACCACTTTATACGCGTCCCACTCCACTAGCACCGATGACGCTGTGTTCTCGTTATGCGTGAAGTAGTCGCGTATGCTGGTTCTATGCGCGTCTGTGAAGACCGGGTCCGTCAGGCAGTCTCTGGGGAGGCGCCAGGTGGGGACTGGCGGATGCGGGGGGCGCCAAGTTAGCCGTATTATGTGGGCATCATGATCTGAGAGGATCCGTCCCAGGTAATCAGTAGATGTAACCTTAGGGAGGATCGGAGCAGAGCAGAGGAAGCGGTCTAGGCGGACCCGAAGGTTGTGTGGTATCGAGTGGAAGGAGTAGATGCGTTCCTGTGGGTGTAAGTGTCGCCATGCATCAGTGAGCGCCCAGTGTGTGGTCCATGCCCTGAACAGGGTCGCCTGCCGGGGGGCTGGGGAGTGCGCGGGGGGGGGGTGCGAACGGTCTAGCGAGGGGTCTAGTGTGCAGTTAAAGTCACCTCCCAGCACCCATGGGACTGTGGTGAACTGGGCCAGGACGCCCGTGAGGTGTTCCCAGAACTGGTCCTGATCTGTATTGGGGGCGTATATGCTGCCCAAAAGTACCCCTTGCCCATCAAGAATTCCCTCCAGTAGCGCGTATCTGCCCTCTCTATCAACCACTCGCCGGAGCGCCCGGAAGGGAGTGCCAGGTCTCACCCAGATTAATGCGCCGCGTGCAAACGCTGAGTATTGTGTGGCGCAAATGGTCCCCCGCCATTTGGCCTGTAGACGGGTAAGTTCGGTGGCGTTAATGTGCGTCTCTTGCAAGAACGCTATGTTGGCCGCCATGCGCCGTACGTAGGAGTACACGGAGTAGCGCTTGCTGGGTGTGTGTAGGCCCCGTACATTTAGTGTAAGGATGCTAACGTCAGAGTGGGGGACCGCCATTCCTAGGGTGACGTGGTTGGGGGGGGGGCACCTTCACAGTTCCCATGTGCCGCCCATGTGTGCGTGTCATGTATGCTCCTGCGCGCCAAGCTTCCTTAAACATGGGGGGGGGACTGGGGGAATGAACAACAGCTAGAACTGTGGGTGGGCAACTGTCCCAATTCTGAGGATACGTCACTGGGGGTGGCATATCCAAACTAGTGTCCCACTAGGGGAGAAAACTAATGGAAAATCGCGGGGGTGGCAGCGTGTGTCGCTGCTGGGCCTGTGCGCGAGTCGGGCTCTAGTAGGAGAAATGTGGATCGCTCGCTGGAGCTCGCAGTTATCTGGCAAAGCAGTCCAGGCTTCTAGACATCGCGCGTTGAAACAGGCAATCATGAAAAGGATATGTCAGTTGACAGTTCAGGCGTTCATGACGCGGTAGTAGGCTGACTGGCTAAGGCAGCGTCCAACGTGTGTGTCACAACAAGGGGGGAAGAGATTGGGCCAAATCCCGACATAGTTCCATCACTGTCCCGGTCTTTCTCTGGGGTGAACAGGTGCGGTGGGCCCTCCAAGTCCGATGCTGGGGGTGACGAATGTAGTCCAGAGACCGCTCGTATAGCGTCTCGTCGTTCCTGCAGGATTTGTGTGAGATCGGGCGAGCCCGCCTGGGAAGACGCCCGGCTCTTGGAGTGACTTGCTCGCGAGCGGCTTGCACCCCGTCTTCTAGATCGTCCAGAGTCATTGTTGCGTTTCTTCTGGGGTCCTTGTTTAGGGATTAGCGGGCAGTGAAATTCAACAAACACGGAGTGTTGAGCGAGAACCTCCGTGCTGGAAGAGGAATCGAACGGACGAGGGAGCTGCTGTCTTCCCGCGGAGGGAGTGAGGGCAACCGAAGAACGCCAACGTGCGTGGGTGATCGACGGAAGCCGCCGAAGCCCGGGGTGAGTGACAGCGGCTGTACCCACCCGAACTAGTATTGATCAACGTGTTATCCTCCGTCCCGTAGGGTGAAAAAACGAGTTTCCGAACCCCAATAAACAAAGCGTGGTATACCACCGCCCCTAGAACTGTATATAATATAAAAAAGACTACACATATCACAACTTTTTTTCTCAAACATGGCAACGATGGCAGATATCACAGGCGAGAGGGAGGCGGCGGCGAACGTGATGTTCATGTCGGGCAAAGAGAAACCGGGGGCAAGTAGAGAAAAAGCTGTCCCAACGGAAGGCACCACCAACCTCAAAAGTCTTTTTGTGAAATTGGAAAGACTACAAGAAAGAGAAGTGAGGAAATGGTGGGAAGCCACCTCCCTAGAAAAATACCTGGAGTGTAATAGGGTGCCAAGAGGACTGCGCATTTACACAATCCCATCATATGAGAACCCGGATCCGGCCCTCCTGAAGGATTGGGCAGAATATACGGCGGAGTCCTCCAAGGGGATGGTCAGACTTCTTGTGAAGTACGCATGGAGTGACCGTGAAAAATGCTTAAAAGAAATAGCAGACCTAGAGGCGGACATCGCAAAAGAGAAAGACACCAAAGCCTGTGAGGATCTACGTGCTGCAATGGGCAAAAGAATCAAGGACTACGAAATGGGGATACGGAAAAGGAAGCAAACAAAATTTCAGCGAGATGAGCAGGACTATTTGTCTGGCAGAATTCTCATGTTTGCGCGGAAATTTGACGCTACACGAAAAAGATTGGCACAAGGGACGGCCCAGGCAACGGGCTTAGACACAGAGGAGTCAGAAGTCGAGACCTCGGATGGGGAACAGAATGACGCCTCAGGAGCAAAAAACATAGAGAGAGAAGAGCCTTTTTTCGACGAGTACCATGTGATGAAGGAAACCCGCCAGAGACCTCAGCAGAGAAAACACCCTCCCCAACAAAAACAAAGAGGAGGACGAGGCGGGGGAAAAGGCACAAGGGGAAATTCACAAAATGCAACCACCCCAATGCTAACACGGAGTGCCTCCAACCGCAAAATGTAACTGGTACCGAGGAAGATAATAATGTCATCAATTTATCTAGGAGAACATTAACAACAGATGAGACAAACATATTGAAAAAAGGCCTAAGCTTCTGTCCAACAAGCGAGTTTAACCTGGTAGACGCCAAAATTGACTTGTTTAAATATATCAGGAAGTTAAAGTTCAAAAAAATCTTTCTGTTAAATCCGGACAAAACAACTACAGCTCATCCAATAACAACAAATTTAACAGAAAATGACGATCTCCTGGAAATCTTACTAACACCAACTCAAGATTTACAAGATGGAGAACAAGAAGACAACGGAGAACCAGGTACTTCCTGTAAACAAGTAAGAGATCCAAGCCATCTAAAAGTGAAATCAAGAAAACTGCCCAACACGCCACATGACGCTATAGATGTTTTTAATGAAGCAGTGACAGCAGATTTGGAAAGGATGGCAAGCAAGAGAATGGATATGAAGGAGTCTAATATTACTAGAAAACAGTGGGCAGCAATCAAACCTTTGAGAGATGACAAGACAATTGAGATCAAGCCCTCCGACAAGGGCGGTAACATCGTCATCTTTAATAAGGAACACTATGAACAGGAGGCTCACAGGCAACAGATAAAGATTGCTACGTCACAGTCAAGAGGGAGGACATTGTCAAGAGTACCATTGTATATGAAAATCTATTGAAACAATGGAAGGATGAAGGCATGATCAGCCATGATGAATTTACATTTCTACACTGTGACTCTCCCATGTTGCCCACCTTCTACCACTTGCCTAAAATCCACAAGAACACCAAAAGACCACCAGGGAGACCGATTGTGTCGGCAATCGGTAGCCTTTTGGAGAATACCTCACGCTTTATAGACATCTTCCTAGCACCAATTGTGAAGGACTTGCCGTCTTACGTAAGAGACACACAGGATTTCTTACGAATCATGGATAACATCACGTGGGGCGAGGACATGCTACTAATAACCATGGATGTCGTGAATCTTTACACATGTATAGATCACGAACAAGGACTGTGTGCGATCAAATGGTTTTTAGAACAGAAACATTCTAAATTTCAGGCACACAGCAGCATGATCCTTTGTATGATAAGATTCTGTTTGTTTAACAATTACTTTTTGTTTGCAGGTCAGCTATACAAGCAAATAAGAGGGACCTCTATGGGATTGTGCTTCTCCCCCAGCTACGCGAATCTTTTCGTGGGCTGGTGGGAGAAGCACGAGGCCTGGGGAGGGGAAAATGAAAAATGGAACCAAAACATACTTATGTGGACCCGGTATATCGACGACCTGTTCATAGTTTGGAGAGGAGACAGGACCTCGGCTGAGGAATATGTCTCAACTCTTACCATGAACAATAAGAATCTGAAATTCACCAGTTTCATCAGTAACCAAAGCGTATGTTACCTAGACC